>NC_140585.1:854925452-856266702 GCF_964204655.1 Triturus cristatus | reverse complement strand
CACAGGCCCTGGGTACCTGATTGGCTGGAGCCCAGGGCACACTCAAAGTACATCAGCAATTCAGCAAAAAGTGGGGGCATACCATGCAAGAAAGATGGCACTTTCTCACAACCTCCGCAAGAAAATTTTATCCAAAAACACCACTTGTTGCAAACGGAGGTGCACAGTCTTCTGCAGAAAGATGCCATAGAAACAGTCCCACAACGAAGACAAGCAATATATTCTTGTTATTTTCTGGTACAGAAAAGAGGCCCTACCAGAGAATATCCACTATCTGGGTGCTTCCCTTGATATCGCAAAGGCAAGCGTGTGTCCTTCGGAGGGGAGGTTATCCTCAATCCTAGAGAAATGTCACAATCCTCTTTGTTCTCAGCATCCCACAGTCAGACAGGTGTCATCGCTGCTGGGGTCAATGGCATCATGCATCTTCATCACATCAAACGCCAGGTTAAACATGCGCCCTCTACAGCAATCTCTGGCGGACCAGTGGATGCGGATATCGGGCCGCTGGGAGAACCGTGTTGCTCTCCCGCAGTCAGCCAAGGATGCCATCATATGGTGGATGAAGCGATCCCATCTACTGAAGGGAGTTCCTTTTCACCAGGACCCTCCTACTCCGACAATCGTCACAGATGTTTCCCACCAAGGCTGGGGGGCTCATTTGGGTCCTCTCCAAGTGCAAGGGCTTTGATCAGAGGCAGAACACATCACATCAACCTTCTAGAGCTGAGAGCCGTACACCTAGCTCTCAAATCACTGTTCCCTTCTCTCTAGTCTCGCTCCCTATTGGTTCAAACAGACAACACCACAACAATGTATTATCTGAACAAACAGGGGGACCAGGTCGAGACCTCTCTCTCTCTGGAGTCTCAGACCATCTGGAAATGTTTTCTCGCAAGAAATTTAACCATTGTGGCGATTCATCTTCCGGGAACTCTCAACATACAAGCAGACACCCTAAGTCGGGACTTCGTCCAAGCCCACGACTGGGTGCTCAACAACAAGGTCATGCAAGACATTTTCCACCAGTGGGGAGTGCCAGACATCGATCTGTTTGCAGACACGGCAAATGCAAAATGCCCCGCCTTCGCATCCAGGTTTCACCAACCAGGTTCTCGGGGGAATGACCTTTTGATAAAATGGTCTTGGACATTACTATACGCCTTTCCACCAATCCTGTTGATTCCTGCAGTGATCAACACATTTTACAGGACCAACACCAGAATGATACTGATAGCCCAGAATGGCCTCTTCATTGGTGGTACCTGGACCTTCTTCAGCTATCAGAGGTCCCACACAAGAGGTTACCATGCCGTCCAGACTTGTCCAAGAACGAAGGGAAGGTGTTTCACCCCAATCTCTCATCCCTACGATTGACGGCATGGCTCCTGAAGTCCCTCTATACGGACACTTAGATTTACCTTCGGAATGTATGAACATACTCCAAGAAGCCAAAAGATTTTCCGCCAGAAAATCGTACGCTATCAAGTGGAAGTGATTTTACCTATGGTGCATGGACAATGGTCATGATCCCGTTGGGGGTCAAGAACAGGTGATCTTACCGCATTTGCTACATTTGGCCAAATCTATTGAAGTTAATCTAGCAGATATCACTGCATACAGAAAGTTCCCTACACAGGTTTCCTTTTTCCAAATGCCTATGGTTAAAGATTTTCTTGATGGGATAATAAAGATTTATCCACCGATCAGATCTCCATCTCCACATTTGGAGCTCAACATATCTCTTGCTAAATTGATGGATGCTCCTTTTGAGCCTATTCACAGAGCGTCTCTGGAGCACTTGTCAAGGAAGGCCACTTTTTTAGTGGCCATCACCTCTTCTCGCAGGGTTAGTGAGATCCAGGCCTTGTGTTGTAAAGAGGCCTATATCGTTTTTCATGCAGAGTGGTGGTAAGAACCCATCCGAATTTCCTACCTAAAGTGGTCCCTAATTTCCATATTAATCAGGCCATCACTCTCTACACATTCTTTCCCAATACCTTAAATCCTCGTGAGAGGTCCCTTCAGTCACTAGACCTCAAGATGGTTCTGAAATTCTATTTAGACAAGACGAAGGCCTTGAGAAAGTCAGACTCCCTATTTTTAAACTATGGTTCCATAAATACTGGTTTTGCAGTTTCCAAAAGGTATCTCTCTAGGTGGATAGTGTCTTGTATATCTTTGTCCTACCAACTAGCCAAGAAAACCCTCCCGGGCAAACCTAAGGCTCATTCTACCTGGGGAAAAGCCTCTACCACAGCTCTCCTTAGGAATGTACCTATTGCAGAAATTTGTAAAGCAGCCACATGGTGATCAGTTCATACTTTCACTCGCCATTACTGTTTGGACTCTGACAACACAGGCGGATGCTCAGTTTGGGCAAGCCTTATTACGAAATTTGTTTGGATGATTCAATGTTAAGGTGCTATATTTACTGTTCTTTGTGCTGTTGCTCTTCTGCGAGGAAGTGGGTATGGGCTTGCTACTCTATTCAGTGCTTATGACTATTGATGAGTATCCCCTGGAAGAGAAGGATAAGTTACTTAACTGTAATCCTAGTTCTCTTCCAGGGGTATACTCCTCAAAGTCATAAGCAACCCTCCCGCCTCCCCGGACAAGTATTAACAGTATAATAGCACGTCGTCTGCACCTTATGTCCTGGTTCCTACAAGTTAGTACACCGTAAAAAAGAACAGACCTAACTGTCACCTGTGGTGCATGATGGGAGCAGGGGGCTCCTGCAGGTCTTAAAGGCACGGTAATCAGGTTCTTGGAAGCCTTAAAGGCAAGGTGCCAGTTTTTTTTTTTTTTTTAGAATACTGTGATGTTTTCTTTATCTATGCAGCCTTATGGGCTAATTGCCTGCTATTACTTGTTTCTTTCTCTGAAAATAAAGGGCTGTCCTGGAACACTACTGGAGTGTATGTTCTCTATTACAGTATTTATATGTGGAATTATTTTCATTTTAACGAGAAATCCATGTAATTTTGGCATATTAGCCTATTGGAACTATAATAGGCTGCATGTTTATGTATGTATACATGTATATATGTAGGTTTTGGAAGTACTATGTACTTGTTTGTCTAAACATACACATATATATGTATTTTTATATATGCTCCGGGGTCCCGCATGTGGGCGGGGATTATTCAGTGCTTAGGACTTTGATGAGTATACCCCTGGAAGAGAACTAGGATTACAGGTAAGTAACGTATCCCTTGTGCTTGGGGTATGACCTAAAGTTGGGTAAAGAAAACGCCTTCATGAACTCAAAAGCGATAGGGACTGTGAAGCAAAACTGTATGTCACCAAAAATCGGAACGGTGTCCTGCATCCACTAGAAGTAAAGGTTACTGACTTGTTCCTTCTCGGGTGGTTCCTGTGACAGACCCTTGTTGTGACTGAATTTTTCTGGTAAGTCAAAGTGGCCAAGTCGAACTTGTCCCTGTCCCACCGTTCTCTATCGCCAGAGAAGTTGCATGGGCATCCAGCTGTAACTCTGCCTCACTCCTGAACTTACATTGAGAAGCCATTTCTACAATTGATCTCGATGCCCCCTGAATTTCCTTGGTCATTGGAGATGTTTCACCTTAATGAGGCCTTTAGGGAGGTCATGTAGTTCAGTTTTGGCTCTCTTCTGGTTTCCTCTGCCGTGCCTTTGGGCCCCAAGGATTTATGGTGGCCTCCAGTCTGATTACCCCTGGCAGATCTCTCATTGAAACTTTATGTACCTCGTGAACTGACCTTCGGTTCTGCCTAGACTTTGGTGGTGTTAGAAATGTGTCCTTTGTGTAGGGTCACTATTTTTGACTTTGTGCTAAACCATATGTTTGCTTGCTATTAAGCTCTGTGTACCTTACTCCTGCTAACCAGTGGTAAAGTGATTGTTCTCCTTTCTAAATGATTAAATTGGTATAGTGATTTGCATATTTAACTTGCCTATCCCGAGTATATGCTACCCACAGTGTACCAGGGCTTAGAAGTTAAATGTCACAAATGGGCTACAGCACTCATTGTGCCACACACTTCTCTAACAATCTAAAGAAGACTGCAGGCCTGCAGCATGGCTATGCAGGTATAAACTGCAGATTCGACCTATTAAAATAACCGCTTTTTGGCAGGCCTAACCCTTCCTTTTAAATATTTATACGTCACCCCCTAAGTAGGCCTTATTGATGATAAGAATCGTTGAAAGTCAGGACGGACGTGCTCAGCTGTTGGTGCCTTGAGGATCACAAGTGGCAGTTAACCTGTATGTGACACATGGTCTCTTCTGCAAATGGGGAAAACCTTGGCTCTCTCTGTTTGCTATTGTTAAGAGTGACATTTTAGCTCTTCTACGTGTTTGAGTTTCCATGGCATCTCGCACTCTGACTTTTTCCACCTCAGCTGGAACTCAGGACTATTGTATACCTTTTTGCTGGGACTACTCCTTCCCCGAGTTCTAAAGAAAATCGGGGCCAGTCGGGCCCAAGTCCTCCTAGTGGCTCCGGATTGGGCACAAAGAGTATGTTATCCAGAGCTCATGGGCTTAAGCATCTGTCCTTCGATCAGACTGCTCCTCCTGGCAAACCTCCAATCATAACAGCACACAGGGGTTCTGCAACTGGGCCGCTGCAATCTCCACCTCCATGGTTGGAGATTGAGCGGTGACAGCCGACCTACCTCCGAAGGCTGTTTAGGTCAGCTTGGCAGCCAGATGTTGCTCGGCAAAACTGTATATGCCTATCGTTGGGACAGATTTGTGGCTTGGTGCGGTACCTGTCGGATAGATCACTTTGCTTGGAGGGGGGTCTAAAGTTTTGTTCCTAGCCCTGCAAGGCTTTTCTCTGGACAGTTAAAGGGTACCTTTTGGTCTTTTTACTGATGCTGGAACAGACCTCATTGTCTGAGTCTCCAGTTATGTGTTTAGGATTTGTAAAGCACAGCTTATCACCCGAAGTGTATCCAGGCACTAGAGCAGGTGTGTAGTTAGTCTGGTGGCTTTTAGTTCAAGAGCCAGGTCTTCAGATTCTTGTAGAATTAGAGAAGTGAGGAGGCGGGTCTTATGTGTACAAGGAGGTTCTAAGTTTGAGTGTGAAGTAGGAGAAGACTAGACGACCTGCTTTTGCCGATATGAGGGGTGTGTGCGAGAGAGTGAGGTAGAGCACAGACGTCTGGAGGGATGGTGGAAGTGGAGGCTGCAGTTGATGTAAACCGGTCCTATGTTGTGCAGTGCCTTGTATGAGGAGTTTGCATTGGCAGCATTCTTGTTTCCGCAGCCAGTGGAGTTCTTGAAGTTGAGGTGTGATATGGGTGTGCTGAAGTAGGTCCACAATGAGTCTAGCTGCAGCGTTCTAGATGGTCTGGAGACTGTGGAGGAACTGGTTGGGAATTCCATCATAGTGTGTGAGGCCATAGTCTAGTCTACTGATGACTAGGGCATGAGTGATGGTACGCCTGAAGTTCTGGGGGGTCCATTTCAAGATTTTTCTGAGGATGCATAGTTTGTGGAAGCAGGATGAGCTAAATTCATTCACCTGTGAGTCCATGTCGCGTTTAACTTCTAAGATGATTCCCAGGTTTCTAGCGTGTTTAGTGGGTAATGGTGTTGGACTAAGCTGTGATGGCCACCAGGTGCAATCCCAGGGGGAGTTCTTGCTCCCGAAGATCAGCACTTCTGTTTTGTCCGAGTTGAGTTTCAAACAGTTGTTTTTCATCCAACGCAGATCATGCATTTGGTGAAGTTGGATTTAGTAATGGCGGACTTGTCTGACATGGAGAGGATGAGCTGGGTGTCATCAGCATAGGAGATGATGGAGATGCTGTGAGATCTGATCACGTCGGCAAGTGGTGTCATCGGGTGTCATGATGAATAGGGTGGGGCTGAGAGGTGATCCTTGGGCTCTGAGGTGTATTAAGGGAGTCCGACTTGCTGTGTTCTCCCTTTGAGGAAGAAACATATCCATTTGAAGGCTGGACCTTGGATGCCTTTTGCATATAGTTTTTTAATGAGGCTGGGGTGCGACAAAGTTGAACGCAGCTAAGAAGTCCAGCAATATGAGGGCAGCAGTTTCTCCTCAGTCTAGAAGGGTGCAGCATTTTTTTAGAGGGTTACAAAATGTGTGTTCGAGGCATATGAGCTGCAGATTACACACTGTGCATAGATCGCCATCTGGTGTTTGGCCCGGATGTTTGCACTTGTTTTTGTCTTGGAAAGTCTTTAGAAGTCTACAAAGGCCTTCGGGCCTACCTGGGCCTCATCTCCGGATCATGGAAAGGACGCCATTTAAAAAGTGTCCTCGATGTAGGTCGAAGTTTCCCCACACCGACTTACATGAGGTGTGCAACCTCTGCCTCTCACCGGAGCACGAGGCCAGAGACTGTCCAGCTTGTGCCTCTTTCCGCTCCAAAAAGACCATCCGGGACCGACGAGCTCGAAGGACAATGGCGCGCTCGTCATCTTCGATACCCGACGACATCTTTCAAGAAGGCGTCTATGTTCCGGAGCAGGGTCGAGTCTAAGCCATCATCAGCGCCTCCGAAGCAGATGATTCCGACGTCGAGGACATTACTCCAGCTCAAAGGGCCGTGAGTACAGACGTCCCATGCCCTGCCTTTGATCCCGGTAAAGAAGCCTAGTAAGCCTCTCAGCGACTCGGGCTCGAGTCGCTTAGAGGCTTACTAGGCTTCTCTCGGTTCCGAACATCCGGCACCGAAGAAAAAAGCGTCATCAACGTCATCCACGCCGACCGCTGCTCCCACATCGAAGCACTCTGCGTCGAAGGCTAGCACCAGTTCCTCGGCACCAACAACACCCTCGGAGCCGACAAAAAAAACGCCCGTCCAAAGGCCCCGATACTTCCAAACCGAAGACCTTGGAACCGAAAAAACAGCAACCGGTTCCAACTCATAAAGACACTGCCAAGCCTCAAACCGATAGTCGACGCCCAAAAAACTTACGGCCCTAGGCTTCGAAGGATCTGTCTCCCACAGAACTGTTTTGACCAGATCCTGCCCAAAAGACTCTAATGAAGGACCCCAAAACTGGTCATTTAATGCTCAGCATCAGGAAAAGACCACTGAACATGCCTGTGCCCGCACCACCACCAAAGAAGAGAGACTTTGCTACCTCTCCATTAAGGATTCCTTCTCCTCTTCTTCCTCCTCCTCCACCACACCACTCTCCCACACCATCACCTGATGATGATAACACCTCATATGAGGCAGGGGAAGGTGCGGACGATCAACCCCTTGGGGACCCTACTCCTACTGGCTCCCCTGACCCCTGGGATGATTATAGTGTACCAGATGTCCCTTACACCCCACAAGATGATATTTACCCCTCCAGTCCATCCCCCCCAGAGGACAATATCGGATTCAACCAGCTCCTTCAAAGAGCTGCCCAAGACCACGGGGTAGCCCTACATACAGATCCAGTAGAGGAGGATTTCCTTATGGATACCTTTCATACTACACAAATGTAGGAGAGTGGCATTGACTGCATAGTTGCCCCCAACTTTTTGCTGATGTTTTGACTGTTTCTGACTCTAGCCCGGCTGTGGCCCTGCTATCCAGGACCCCAGCCTATCTGCTTCCTCTCTAAACTGATGTGAGTACCCTAGGTACATCCCAATTGGATACTGAGGACACCTCAGAGACCTACCAGGGGCTGTAGCACTTATTGTGCCATCCCTGGGACAGCCATACAAACTGACACCACCAGACCACTACTGTAGTCTGGTTAAGGTGGTGCTTGCACCCCTTATAGGGATATAGGTATCCTGTATCCCACTTAATACAACACATATATCCTCATAGGTCACCCCTAAGGCAGGCCTTGCTAATCCTACAAGGCAGGGTGCTGAGATATGTGTGAGGGGGAACCCCTACCTGAGTAGGGTCCCTCTGCAACCTTCGTAAAACTATTGCTCGGTTGTTTGTAGTGCAGCCACACCATATACTCTTAACCGCATTATAAGTAATCACGATAGCGTGATAACTTGAGAGTGGCTGCACAGAACCATGTCGTGTTTGGTGTCAAACATGTAGGAATCATACCCCCAATCCAACCATGGGAGTGAGGGCATGATTCCCCCCTGCTAAAGGGGTGATATGGTAAAAGCGGCAGATTTTAGACACCAATTTAAAAGTGCACACATAGTACAAAATGGATGCTACCCGCCACCCACACGACTCTGGCTGCCTGTTGCTGGGCAGAACTCCAGCCACGGCAGCTGAACAATAGGGATCTTGTTGCAGGGAGGTGCTCCCACCTCCCCAGACAGACTATGTGGATTGGAACTGGGTGGGTGCACCATAGGATGTCTTTCAGACTTGCACGTAGGCTTCTCCAGTGCCTACTTCTGTATACACCGGCTCAAACCGGTTCAGGGGCATCCTGTCCCCTGCCCAGGTGGGAAAACGCACAAAGGGGAGAGGGTGTAGCCACTCTTTCCCGCCTGAACTCTCATTGGTGGGCTCTGATCTGGACACTCCCCTAAACTTTGGATAAAGGTGAATACAGGGTCCCCAGAGCCTCAGATTATTCTTGGACTTTACAGACTTGAACTTCGACTTGCTGCTGCACAGCTGAATGAAGAAATCTCCCTTGGGGTAAAGGAGTTACCCCCTGCTTGGCAGGCACCTGAAACACTGCAAGTGACCCGGTTGGATCTTCGCTACTCCTACGGACATCGATGACTCCTACCCTACCCTGAGGTGGGTTTCCAAGCATCCCAGAGGCCAGTGAGTGTGCACAGCAAAGCTCAGCACCGTGGGTGCCGAGATCCCCAATACCCCAGAACACCGGCCACCTCTTGCACAGCACACGAACCCGACGAGTGGGGAAGTTGTGCTTTGGCCCATTATTGAGCCAACCTCTCAGCATCATCTGTGCCAAAGATCGACGCCCTAGCCCGCTCAGGCGACCCGTGTGCGCATCTTTACGCACGCCAAATTGCTGCCTCCCGCGGTCCCTTGTCTCTCGACTGGTGGGTTCTAGCGGAGGTCAATCTTCACTTTAAAGGGCTCCCCTGGTTGCTCCAGGCCTGCTCTACAGTCTCCTCGCTGGAGACCCTGCTCAGACCTCGTGGCTCTGCACCAGTAGCTGTTTTGTGATTCTTGCGTGGGTTGCGGTTGCCAAGGCTTAGTGGATCCAATCCGGACACTAACACCGCAGCGACCCTCATCCTTGGTGGGACAGTCGCCCTCCAGAAGCTGGCCTTCCTTGAAGCCTCCTGGACCCCGTGGCTGACGATCCAAGCTACCCATCTTCCACCTGGAAGCACCCGACATTGAAGGGCTCTTTCTCCTGAGCCCCCTGGTCACTGTGCCGTAACCCAGACTCTGTCCCCTCTGCTTTCAGGTCCTTCTCTTCAAGATCTACATCTTCAATCTTCACGACACCAACAACGCTTCTTGCTAGCAGCATTTCTTCACGTTTTGCCATTGAAAATCAGCCCGCGACCCGACATCGAAAACGACCTATGCACCCGGCTTCCCTGGGGCAGGTAACAGTGGTACCTCGGTACTCTCGTGGGTGTGGGCCCTTCAAAAGCTTAACTCTAAACTCTTGAACTCCTGCTAGAAGTGTTTTTAATCTTGTAAAATTCAACCGCGACATTCTCCATAGGCTTTAATAGAGATCCCGACAGTAGCTTATACCACTGCACGCGTCTCCCGTGGGTCCCCTTCCTCACTACCTTGGGTGGTTTCACAAGGGGCCAGCGACCCTAAATGCCCTAGGCATTGTCTGTAGAATTGTCGTGGTTCTTATACCACTTTTTTGATATATGGTTTGGTCCCCCCCTGGGGCCCTATGATTCCAGTGCTATTTATTGTAACTATCAATGCTTGTTTGAATTGTATCTTTACCTCCAGCCTCATAAAGAGACTAGTGGGATTATTCTTAGAATAAATACATATATTTTATATATATATACCTGTGTGGACTACTCTTTCATTTGGTTATTCAAGAGGTTATCTATGGTAAAGCAATAAGCTTAACACTTAACACTTAGCCTGAAGGCTGCTCTCCACAGCTACCATTAGGGACGCTTTCTTTAAAGGTTGTCTTTTAACCTATCACCATAAGAGTCGAATTGGACTGGTGCAAGGTGTCCCCCCATGACTTCCCTCCACTTCCCCTCGACTATTCCACTCCAGTCGGGGGAAGACTTCACCATTTTCTCCCTGCCTGGATAAACATCACTTCAGACAGGTGGGTCAACGAAATCACTCAATCAGGCTACTGTCTCGAACTGACATCTCCCCCCCCCCCCCCCATACATACCACCCAAACACCGTCCAATGTCACAAGAACATCTGTTACTGTTAAAACAGGAGGTACTCCCTCCTACAAAAAAGTGCAATAGAAACAGTTCCCTTGCACCAACACAAGGGAGTCTACTCCCTGTATTTTCTCATACCAAAAAAGGACGGATCTCTAAGGCCTATTTTAGACCTCAGACCCCTAAACCTATACATACATTTCCACATGGTCACACTTCAGCAGGTCCTTCCTCTGCTTTCCCAGGGCGACTTCCTTGCTACTCTAGACCTCAAGGACGCACATTTCCACATTCCCATCGCTCACAGAAAATATCTGAAATTCGTGGTGGGCGGTAAGCACGATCAATTCAAGGTACTCCCATTCGGAGTCACCACAGCACCAAGATTGTTCACCAAGTGCCTAGCAGTAGTGGCAGCATATCTAAGAATACAACACATACATGTCTTCCCATATCTAGACTACTGGCTTATAAAAGCCAAATAATACTATCGGTGTGTACAACACACTCACGCCACTATTCAACAACTTCACAACCTGGGGTTCACAATAAATCACCCCAAGTCCCAGCTGCAACTGTCCCACATACAACAATATCTCGGTGCCACAATAGACACCTCAAAAGCGCTTGTCTATCCCACTCCAGCCAGGATAGCGAGCATCCAAGCTCTTCTCACCAAATTCCAACCGCAACACTCTCTTCCAGCTCGAGTGTTCATGCAACTCATAGGGATGATGGCCTCTTGCATATTCATAGTGCCTCATGCAAGACTCCAGATGCGTCCTCTCCAAGAGTGCTTAGCACGCCAATGGAACCAGGCTCAAGGTCAGCTAACAGATCCTGTGTTGGTAGACGGTCGTACCCATCGCTCTCTGCAGTGGTGGAACACCAAGAACCTTTCCAAAGGGCGACCGTTCCTCGAGCCAGTTCCTCAAATAGTCATGACAGCGGACGCATCGCTCTCCGGCTGGGGAGCTCATCTACTACATCACACCATGCAGGGCAGGTGGACACCTCAACAAAAGTTACTCCACATCAACCACTTTGAGTTACTAGCCATATTCCTAGCCTTAGCATTTCAAAAACAAATATCGGGTAAGACTGTCTTAGTCCGTACAGACAACATGACAGCCATGTATTATATCCAAAAACAAGGGGGGACACACACTCTGCAACTCTCTCGCCTCGCACAGAGCTTATGGAGGTGGGCTATACCTCAGAACATCTTTCGCCTAGCCCAACATGTCCCAGGAGTCCAAAACACAATGGCCGATCTCTTGAGCCGTCAAACAGAACAGATCCACGAGTGGGAACTTCATCCACAAGTTCTTCAACCGTTTTTTTCACAGTTGAGGACAACCACAGATAGACCTCTTTGCCACCCAAGAAAACGCAAAATGCCCAAACTTCGCCGCCAGATATCCTCACCTATTGTCCAAAGGTAATGCGATATGGATGAACTGGTCAGGCAGATTTGCGTACGCTTTTCCGCCTCTCCCACTCATTCCACTAGTGGTGCGCAAACTACAGCAACACTCATTAACGCTGATCCTAGTTGCTCCAACTTGGGCCAGACAGCCATGGTACACCACACTGCTGGAACTCTCAGTAGTTCCGCACCAAAAACCACACCTCTCTCCACGCCTCTTAACCCAGAACCATGGAGAGATCCAACAACCAGACCCAGCTCAGCTCAACCTAGCGATCTGGCTCCTGAAATCCTAGAATTTGGTTACCTTAACCTTCCTCCTGACTGTATGAACGTCGTCAAAGAAGCTAGACGGCCTACCACTAGAGCATGCTATGCAGCCAAGTGAAAGAGATTCGTAGTATACCGCCGTAACAACGACACTAATCCCCTACATGTGTCTATCCAACACATCATAGGCTACTTACTACACCTCCAAAGATGCAACCTGGCCTATACCTCTATCAGATTGCATCTTGCTGCCATAGCAGCATATCTGCAAAATAGACAGCATCTCACTTTTTAGAGTACCTGCCATAGAGGCCTTTATGGAAGGACTCAAAAGAATAATTCCCCCCAGACTACCACCTTCCCCTGTGTGAAATTTAAACATCGTTCTCACAAGACTAATGGGGCCCCCATTTGAACCTCTACATAAATGTGAGCTACAATTCTTAACATGGAAAACTGCTTTCCTCGTAGCCATTACTTCTCTAAGAAGAGTTAGTGAACTACAAGCACTAACCATTCAAAAACCCTTTCTCCAGATGCATCTTAATAAAGTTGTTCTCCGGACTAATCCTAAATTCCTCCCTAAAGTCATTTCTCCCTTCCACCTCAATCAATCTGTAGAGCTGCCTGTATTCTTCTCGCAGCCACAAACCGTTGCAGAAAGAGCTCTTCACACTTTAGATGTCAAAAGAGCACTACTATACTACATAGAGAGAACAAAACCCTTTCGTAAAACTAAACAATCATTCGTGTCTTTCTCACCACCATACAAAGGCAACCCCATATCAAAATCTGGGATAGCTAGGTGGATCATCAAATGCATACAGATTTGTTACCATAAAGCAAAACGTACATTATCTGTTCCTCCTAAAGTCCACTCTACACGAAAGATAGGGGCTTCAATGGCATTTTTAGGAAACATTCCTATAGATGATATATGCAAAGCAGCTACATGGTCTACACCACACACATTCACTCAACACTACTGTGTTGATGTGCAAACTAAACAACAGGCTAGTGTGGGCAAGGCTGTACTCAAAACATTATTTCAAACTACTGCAACAGATACTGGTGGTCGCCGCTAGGAGTGGATACTGCTTTACAATCTATGCACAGTGTGTAATCTGCAGCTCATATGCCTCGAACGGAATCTGCTACTTACCAGTATGCATCTGTTCTTGGCATGTAGAGCTGCAGATCTACACACGCCCACCCACCTCCCCGGCTACCTTTATCTGTTCCAGTTTATCTTACTTAGATAGACCACACATGGGCTTCTTTCCTGTTTCTTACTAAGCTCCATCATTTCCCTGCTGGCAAAAAACAATCTGAGGATGGAGCCGAAGCCCATGCGCACTATGATCCAAAGGAGGAGTCACATACCTCGTGACTTCCAAAGACTTTCCAAGACAAAAACAAGTGCAAACATCCGGGCCCAACACCAGATGGCGATCTATGCACAGTGTGTAGATCTGCAGCTCTACATGCCGAGAACAGATGCATACTGGTAAGTAGCATATTCATTCTTCCCTCTCCTTGTCATGCCACACTGGGACCTTAACTTGGTCCTCATATTTCTGAAATGCACTACTTATGAACCGCTTCATAGCTGTCCCTTACGGCTTGTCACCCTCAAGACCGTGTTCCTTGTCATAACATTGGTGTGACGTGCGAGTGAGTTATGGGTTTTCTGTGTCAGCCCACCGTACACCTTCTTCCCAGGCAAGCTGATTTTGTGGACAAGGGCATCCTTTTCCCTTAAAGTTGTGACACTGTTTCATGTCGATCTAAACATCATCTTCCTGGCATTCTATTCTCCATCACACCCCTCTAAGGAGAAGGAGAGACTCCACTACTTGACTCCGGGAGAGCTCCAAGCTTTTCTATTGATCGTACCAAAGAACACAAAGTTGATTACCAGCCCTTTGTGGGGCTCTCTGGTGCGAAAAAAAAGGCAAGGCTGTGCAGCAGAGAACCATCTCCCCCTGGATCGTGCTTTGCATTAAGATCTCCTATGCACTGACTAAAAGCAGCCTCTGGATAGATTGCCTGCTCATTCTACCATGGTCAAAGCCGCCAGCACTGCGTTAGAATGCAGAGTTCCTGTCCTAGACATTTGCCGGGCGGCTACGTGGGCAACCCTGCATGCATTCACAAAACACTATTATTTGGATAGTCCAGTTCACCAAGAAGTACATTTTGCCTGCTTGGTTCTGCAGGTCTTTGAGGTTTGAGTCCATTCATTGACCCACCTCTGAATAGGTACTGCTTTGGTATGTACTCAAGTCAAATAAGCTTTATTCGAAATCACATAGTGAGTCATAAAAGCTACAAAAATATACAATATTGAGTTAAAAATCAATTAAAAAGGTAGTTAAAACACATAGAATAGAAACGGACGGAAGCATCCCTTGCTGGTCAGTAAAATTTCTAAATCTGCTTCCTATATCTTATTATAGCCAAGAAAAACCGTGACATCACAGCGCATATATACAAACTAGGAAGCAATTGTAGATAAATGAAAGCTGGTCGACATTCTTCAAAACCTAGTTGTTTTAACAAAGGCTTAATAAAATGTTTTGTCAAGTATGAATAAAATTTACAAAAATGGAGAATGTGGATGGTAATCTGCATAGAATCATTGTCACATGGGCATTTCACAGGCTCGTGCAATCAGGTGTTAATGGTGGGAAAGCTGGTTAGATGATGGAAAATGTCCAGCCGGAACCTGGTAAGCACAAATCTGTGGCGCGAATTGTACACATTAGCTAGGTAGGGTTGCATGTCATAACTAATCAAGATCAGCTGGTTCCTCAAAACAGAGGGTTTCATTATCTCTGTGGATAGCCTCAATTCCTCAAGTGTCGATAGACATTTCAATTTAAAAGCCCTTCCTTTGGATACTAATCAAGAGCTCAGGATGGACAAAAAACTCAGGATGACCAATGTCGGCAAAGAAGTCACAGACAACTATGAGCCAGGGATTTTAAAGGCAGACTAAGAGCTAAAACCGTCCTCTATGATGGAGCAGTTGAGCACTGTGTATTCAGAGGACCAAATCTTATGCCAGAGCAAGACTGGCTGGATCTTGATTACGTCTGCTAAATAAGGAACCCCCAATTCAGAGTGTCATAGCCATACGTGGCAATTGGTCTACATTTGCCCTTGTAGATGGTCATCATTTCCCTTGGATGTTTGATATTCAGCTTCCTAGCGAAGTTCAGTAGGGCCATGGTGTTTTTGACAAATTGGAGCCTCCTTGACTTGATTGCACTGGTCCAGTTCCCATCTTTATTAAATAAAATGCCTAAGTATGAAAATGTAGGCGTAAACAAAATCTTAGTACCCTCGATAAAAATGTCATGGCTCTGTTCCCATGTTTCATTACAAAGGTTTTACTGATGTTTATTTTTAAACCATGCTTCTGTATAAGCTTGGCAAATTCATTGACTAAACACTATAGGCCAGGGGGGGTACGAGCCATCAGTACAGCGTCGTCTGCCTATATAAGTGCCGGAATCGGACGTACCCAACTTGGGGTAAATCTGTGCACTTACTGGCAAGGGTACTGCCTGCGCTATTAAGGTAGAGGTTAAACGAGAATGGAGCGAGTACGCACCCTTGGCGGACTTCTCTTTCTATATTAAACGGCTGGGTGCATTCGCCATTTAGGTGGTATCCTATTCTGCCCTGTCCTGATGCATACAGATCTATAAGAAAGTTCACAATTGAATGATCTACGCCCATGCTGACCATAATTGACCATAGTTAGTCATGCAACACGAAGTCAAAAGCAAAGGATAAGTCTACGAATGCTAAAAACAGACTACCTCCTTTAATATGCACATATTTCTCTATGAGTAAGTTCAGGTTAATAGCCTGCTCTGTGATCCCCACACCTGGTCGGAACCCATGGTGCAAATCAGAGATAATGCTGTTAGTTTGCCCAGTCCTGTAATCTGCCAAGAAGGATTCTTCCGGCCACCTTAACCAAAGAGTCCAGCAAAGAGATAGGTCTATATTGTGCTGGACTATTGCGATCTTCCTTCTCGAGTATAGGAACTATAAGGGACTCAGGCCATGTGCTTAAGAAACCTTCACTCCAGCAGGCTCGGAAGAGCAGAGTTGAACAAGGGCCCCAGAGGTCAATATTAGATTTAAACAAATCAATGGGGATCCCATCAGGGCCTGGCGCTTTGCCACCTTTACTCACCTTCAAAGCCAGGACTACCTCATCTAAATAAGTTAGTGAAGATCTGGTCAGGCGGGGATGCAATAGTGGCGATGACACTCATAGGAACTGTGAAAGGAAGGGCAGTAACAGTGGGCTCCTGAATTGAATAGAGATTAGTAAAATGGGTTAGCCATTCAGCCTCTTTGAGTTAAAAAAAAAAAAAGGGGGGTGGGGGGGGGGGGGGGGGAGTTCATAAAGCGCCAGAAAGTGATGTTATCATTCATCAGACTAGCCTCAAGTATTTGATTCCAGGACTCCTCCTTCAGACTTTTTTTGCGGTGATTGATGGCGAGCTTATATGCATATCTGCATTCCTGAACTTCATGGGTGCACCTGGGTTGTTTACCAAGAGCTGACTTTAAACTTCTTAGGGCCTTAGTACAGGCTGGATCAAACCAACTGTGATGCCCTGACTCAGCTTTCTTCCGGTTGAAGGTAAGCCCTCCTCTAATACCTAGAGAGGGACACCTTCCTGCACATAAACAATCATTGGCGTTTTGCTCTTTCCACGTGTGTTGCACCAACGCAGCACAAATGGAAACAGCAAAAACTAGGAGAAATTAAACATTTCTCTTAGTTTCGCCAGGGTAAGACCAGGTTTTCCCTGGTCTTAATTTTGGTGCTGCCCCATATTTACTCCACCCTTGTAAATATGGGGCAAAGTCAAAATCATTGGATATTGCGGTGGAATGCCCACAGCAACACCCATTGGGCTCCCCTTTCACGCTGAGTATAGAGTGAAAGGGTGCCTTATTTACAAGGCAGCGTTAAGCCATGTTAAGTGGCTTAACGCTGCTTTGTAATTAAGACGAAGCCCATATTGCACCACCACAACGTCGGGAAAAGTGACGTTGTGGTGGTGATAGGGGCTTGTAAATATGCCCCATAGTTCTCTTGTCTGGGGTGGTCGCAATTACAACACTAATATTAGTAGCTCAGGATGATTTTCTCTGAACATAAGTAGCTCTTAAAGCAGAAAAGGTTGGAGGCCCCTGGAATAGAGGTTCCACGTCGTATACCCTCACTTGGATTAGTAGGGACCTTCAGTCAATCCACATCATTAAGGGTAGATAAGACAGTCAAACCTGTTGTAAGTTACAACAGGAGGTAAGGAAATAGTAGGCTGCACCCGGTAGGGATGGGCTCGCTAATAAAAAGTTTGATACGGGTTGGGAGGCTGATAGAAAAAGCTAAGGGGTAAAACTACAATTTATTTTGCGATAAGTGGTAGGGAGCTGGCTCTCTCTAATATGGTTTCGACTAGGTTGGGAGATGTGAATTGAAAGCACCACGCAA
Source organism: Triturus cristatus (assembly GCF_964204655.1). NCBI lineage: Eukaryota > Metazoa > Chordata > Amphibia > Caudata > Salamandridae > Triturus > Triturus cristatus. The sequence continues at coordinate 856,249,202 of NC_140585.1, read as the reverse complement.
TCTCCCTCCACAAATTTGCTCCCCGGCCCAACCCATTTGATTCTTCTGATCATTTTGACATCTGCCAAATCCCCACCCTCGCATTTAGCCAATTTAGGGATTTGTTCCTGAGAGAAACCCAGAATTCGTGAATAGAGGTAGAAACGGGGGGGGCGTAAGCTAGGATTACCACGTAAGGGTTTGGCTGCAGGAGTAAGCTCCAGGCGCTCAAATTTAGTGAGCGGAAAAGAGCGTGCTAAGTCAGTCATAGCATTATTAACTGGAAGTGAGTTGAAATGAGTATCACGTGTCGTAAGAGAATGGTTCATTAGTCCCTGATGGATACTGTCAGGGTAAGGTGTCCTTTAATGGAGGGTGACAGCCAGATAGCACGTGACCCTTCCCTAGCAGGTCTAGATGAGCAACGACATTGCTTTCGATGGCTTTGAGTCGCTTAGTAAGAGCACTGAATAAGAGCCGAACCATCTCCGTAAGAGCCTGTACCCAGGCTACCAGAGGTGAATGATCCTCAGATGATGTGGACAGATGATTAACTGGAGCTTTGGCGTGCTTCTTAGTTAAAGATCGATTCTTGTGAGTGCTTTTCTTAAGACCCCCCCCCCCCCCCCTACAGGGAGCTGTAGTGATCTGAGTCAGGATGGTGGACGGTGTTTTAAGGCGTTTTCTCGAGGTTTGGGTAACTGACAAGCATTAGGGGGGAGATTTGGCAACTCTCGCGTCCAGATCCCTACTATCTTGCTGCCTTCTGCTAGTTGGACTACCGTGATTAAAATTGAGGTTTAGTCCTGCTGTAGTTGGAATCAAGCCAGAGTTATCATTAGTACAATTGGTTATAGGCTCCTCAATACTTATTATCCGTTTTTCAGTCACCCCATGGCACCAGTAATGTAATTGAAAATAGAAGAAGCTCGAGTCGAATTGGGCGATTTAGTGGCCATCCCGTCCGGGTGTTACCTTTTTACCATGGTCAAAACCTTTTAATAGTCAAACCTTAGATCAGCATGAGCTTTCACAATCGAGTGAAGAGAGAGTTAGAATAAAGGTCAGGTGGCAAGTCGCACCAGTTGCCGATAAAAAGGCTACAAGAGTCCGTGTTGCCAGATGGCGGAAACTTTAACAGTCAATCAATTTCTGCAGCCAGTTCCATATGATAAAAAATAAATACGCACGATTTGAAGGTTCTAGAGATCCTACTCGGTGAGCCAAGGTGGGTGGCCCTGCCTTGCCTCCTCTTGTCGCTGACAGGCGCAGGACGAGCCCCAGCATGGGCAAGTAGCGCAAAGGTTGGAAACAGCTGGGCTCTGCAGCAGGGACCGCCTCATGGGGCCCTGGGCTTCTGGTATGTGAGGTCCTCAGCGAAATGATCAATGTATGTACTCAGAAGGTGAGGAATCTTCAGGTTCGAGGCATGTGGGCTGCTGAATTCATATCTGTGCATAGATCGCCGCCTAGTGTTGGGTCCGGATGTTTGCACGTTGTTGTCCTGGAAGAGTCTTCGAAGTATCTCGAGATAGGTGACTCCTCCCCTGGACCACAGTGCGCATGGGCATCCTCTCCATCCTTAGATTGTTTTTTTCCGCCATTGGGTTCGGATGTGCTTATCTTAGCTCAAGTTAGGAAAATTCAGTTTAAGGCCAAAAGGCCTTTAGTTTTCGTCGGTACTGTTCCCGTTCGGTATCGACTGCTTTCTTGATTAGTTTAGAAACTTCTTCCAGCCTTTCGGATCCGTTTGATCCGAACATCGAACTTACATCGACGATGGAATCGAGGACCCCATTCAAACGGTGTCCTTTATGCCACGCCAAATACCCACACATCGACGTCCACCCGGTATGCAACAAATGTCTCTCACCGGATCACGATGAATCGAAATGTATGGCCTGTGCCCGATTCCGATCGAAGAAGACTCTTCGGAATCGACGGGCAGCGAGATTAGAAGCGCAGCAATCGGCGCCTGCCCCGGCCAACATCTTCAGCACCGAGAACGAGGACGTAGAGAGCGTGGAAGCAGTAAACTCCAGCCTCGCTTCCGAACACGATTCCCGATCGGAAGACGACGAAGTGCTTTTTCACAGGGAAGAAGTCGTTGACGAGGTAGGAGACTACGATGAGGCCTTTGGGGCCGAAGAAGATAGCTCTAGCGAAGAGCCAGGCCCACCCGTCGATACGGAGGCCGTCAAAGTGCGTCATTCTACGGCTCAGGTCGAGGGATCGCCTCCGGGCCTTACCCGAGATCAATCCCGAAGTTCTTCGGCCCCGCCTTCGGGCCCGGCCTCGAACATCCCGCACAAGCCATTATTACCAAAGACGACTGGATTCCCTTCAACGAAACCGAAACAAATCGTCGTACCAGTTCCACCGAAACCAAAAGTGAAACTGGCCGTGATCGGCTCGAAGACCTCCACTCCTTCGACGCCAGCAAAGGCCGTCAGCTCCGAACGCACTAAGAGGGATTTCGGCGCCGAACTCGCTGCAGCGGATATCGGTACCGACCCAAAAAAGAAGGCCCTCGGTCCCACAAAAGCGCCTCGGCCCCTGGCACCAAAGCAGTCGGCCCCGACCACCAAAGTCAAAATGGCCGCTCCATCTGAGTCCACGTCGAAGACGGCGGCACACGCCAAGTCGTCGACTCCAACGACCGTTGATACCTGTCTTCGGATCGATGACCCCGTGGCTCCAAAGCAGTCGACGCCTACCTCCACGGTACCGACCGGCACCAAAGAACCTTCGGCGTTCTCAGTGCGACAAGTCGCGGCGTCGTTGCAACGCATCAGGGAACGGGCAGTCCTCCGATCCACGTCGGGCCCCGACACAAACAAGGCTCCAAAAGCACCCTCGGCGCCAACCAACATCACTTTTGGTTTGCCGCCATCCACGGCTCCGAAGATGTTCGAGATCCGAACACGTGTCCGCCAGACACAGTCCCCGTCTACTGGACACACACATTCTGAGCCTTCACAGCCGCAATTCATAGACGCCAACACTGGTAGACTGATGCTCCGCAAGCGGAAGATCATGCCAGAGAAGGGCTTGGACTCCTACAGAATACCTCTGAAGCACAAATTGCCAGCAGAGTCGGAACCAGTTCTGTATAAACGCTTGCAAACCTCCTATCAGGATCCCCAGTCCTTTTCTCCTACGCCTTCCGAAACGGACGCAGTGGAGGACTACATTGGCGATGATACCACCTACCCTGGGGATGTCGATCCGGATGAGCAGCAGGACCCAGATCAGGCATGGGATGACCCTACAGACCAGGGTACCGCGCCAGATACCCAGGACACGCAGCTTTACAGCGCAAAAACATCTCCCACAGAGGACACTGCTGCCTTCAATGCCCTCATAGAACGTGCTGCCGCCAATCATGGAGTACAACTCCACTCTGACACTGTTGAGGAAGACTTCTTAGTGGACACTTTCGCCTCCTCCGAGAGAACTGTCAAAACTCTGCCCATGTTGAAAGGAGTTCTCAAACCTGCAAAGGACATTTTCAAAGAAACGACCAGGGCACAAGTGCTCAACCCCAGGATTGAAAAAAAGTGCAAGCCTGCGCCCGGAGATCCTATGTACATTAGAGGTCAGTTACCTCTGGACTCCATGGTAGTTGCTAACGCTCGCAAACGAGCCCATTCGCAAACAGGTGATGCTCCTCCCCCAGACGAGGAGTCCAAGGTGCTGGAGACCTCAGGCAAAAGAATTGCAGCTCAAGCAGCAAACATCTGGCGCATTGCCAATACACAAGCCCTCCTGGCCCGCTATGATCGTTCACACTACGACACGCTAGAATCGCTACTCCAGCATATGCCAGATGAATACAAAGAGGCAGCGGAGCTCCTCATCAGAGAGGGACAACTCCTTACCAACGCATTCATTAAGTGGGCACTGGATGCTGCCGACACAGCAGCAAGGGCAATTAACACCAGCGTCATGTTACGACGACACGCTTGGTTGAGAATCTCGGGATTCAAACCAGAGATTCAAAACAACATCCTGAATCAGCCAGTCAACCCGACTACTTATTCGGCCCCGAGGTTGACACTACCATAGAAAAAATAAAAAAAGACACTGCGAAGTCAATGGGGGCTCTGCAGACGCAGCAATTTCGTAGTGGCTCCTTTCGTCGCCCCGGGAATAGAGGGGAAGCTAGAGGCCAGGGGTCACAGCAGCAATACACTAAAGGGAGCACACAGAGTACCTACGATAAAACCAACAGAGGTGGATATCGTGGCTCCAGCACCAAGGGCAGGGGACGTGGTTACGGCAACACCAGGTCCTCCCCAAAAAACAAACAGTGACCTCCTCTCCCTTCCCCCCGACCACTTAACACCTGTCGGGGGGAGCCTCCAGCGGTTCCTGTCCACGTGGAAAACCATCACCACAGACAGGTGGGTCAGGGACATTATCCAACACGGTTACTGTCTCGAATTAACCTCCACTCCTCCCAACATACCCCCAAAGCACCGTCCTATGTCCGTAGAGCACTTAGCATTATTGCAGCAGGAAGTGCTAAGTATGCTGCAAAAAGGCGCAATAGAGGTCGTACCCGTCAACCAACAGGGGTGTACTCTCTGTACTTCTTAATCCCAAAAAAGGACGGGTCACTCAGACCTATACTAGACCTGAGACCCCTCAACCACTACATTCTCTCAGAGCATTTCCATATGCTCACCCTACAGCAGGTTCTCCCGCTGCTCAGCCAGGGAGACTTCCTAGCCACACTAGACCTCAAAGATGCGTACTTCCACATACCCATACACCCATCACACAGGAAATATCTCAGGTTCACTATTCAGGGACAGCACTATCAATTCAAAGTCCTCCCCTTCGGTGTGACAACAGCACCCAGAGTTTTCACCAAGTGCCTAGCTACAGTGGCTGCACATCTACGGAGACGACACATTCACGTCTACCCTTACCTGGACGACTGGCTTGTTCAAGCAAAGTCAGCCCAGCAATGCGCCAGCCACATGTCCCTCACCATTCACCTTCTTCACAGTCTGGGATTCTCACTAAATTACCCAAAATCACATCTCCAACCCGCACACGTACGACAGTACCTGGGCGCCACCATAAACACTCTGGCAGCCACAGCTCAGCCAAATTTAGTGAGGATCAACAGCATGCAACTGCTGATCTCCAAGTTCAAACCCCAACACTCCCTTCCCGCGCGAGTGTTCATGCAGTTGATAGGCATGATGGCCTCCTGCATTTTTATAGTCCCGCACGCGAGACTACATATGCGCCCGCTTCAGGAGTGCTTGGCACATCAATGGAATCAGGCTCACGGGCACTTAAAAGACCTAGTGTTGGTGAGCGGTCGGGCGTACAACTCTCTGCATTGGTGGAATCCACAAAACCTTTGCAAGGGCCGACCGTTCCAAGAGCCTGTTCCACAAATAATACTGACGGCGGACGCCTCTCTCCAAGGATGGGGAGCTCATGTACTCAATTACACAGTGCAGGGACTATGGACGACACAACAAAAGAAGATGCACATCAACATTCTAGAACTGATGGCAATCTTCCTAGCCATGAAGGCATTCAAAGTACACTTGTGCAACAAAGTCGTGTTGATCCGGACGGACAACATGACTGCCATGTACTACATACAGAAGCAGGGAGGAACACACTCTCCACAGTTGTCTCATCTTGCTCAGAGCATGTGGAAGTGGGCCATTCAGAGGAACATATTCCTCATGGCGGAACACCTCCCCGGCAAGGACAACCAGATGACGGATCTGCTCAGCAGACACAGCCACCAGATGCACGAGTGGGAACTACATCCGTCCGTTCTCCAACCGTACTTCCAACAGTGGGGTCATCCAGAGATAGACCTATTCGCCACAAACGAAAACGCAAAATGCCAAAGCTTTGCCGCCAGGTTCCCACATCCACAGTCGCAGGGCAATGCGATATGGATGAACTGGTCTGGCAGATTTGCGTACGCTTTTCCCCCAGCGCCGTTAATACCGCTGGTGGCACGCAAACTGCGACAGCACTCACTGACACTCATCCTAGTTGCTCCCACATGGGCGCGCCAACCATGGTACGCCACCTTTCTAGAACTTTCCGTGGTGCCGCATCAAAGGCTGCGGATCAAACCCGCACTTTTAACGCAGAACCATGGCGAAATTCAGCACCCAGATCCGCAACAGCTGAACCTGGCAATCTGGCTCCTGAAGTCTTAGAGTTTGGCTACCTAAACCTGCCACCTGACTGTATGGAAATCATCAAGGAGGCCAGGAGACCCACTACCAGAGCTTGCTATGCGGCTAAATGGAAAAGGTTTGTCATTTACTGCAACAACAATGACATTAACCCGCTAGACGCATCCATTCAAAACATAATCTGTTACCTCTTACATCTATACCGTTGTAATCTGGCATACACCTCAATACGTATCCATTTAACCGCAATAGCAGCCTATCTCCAAAACAGGCAGCACCTCTCTTTATACAGAGTGCCTGCCATCAAAGCCTTCTTAGAGGGACTTAAACGAGTAATTCCCCCAAAACACCCACCAGCACCGGTGTGGAGCCTCAACTTGGTCCTCACCAGACTGATGGGTCCACCCTTCGAACCTCTCCACTCATGTGAGATTCAATTCCTCACCTGGAAAGTAGCTTTCCTAGTAGCGATCACTTCGTTAAGAAGAGTTAGTGAACTCCAGGCACTAACCATTCAAGAGCCATTCATACAGGTTCACGCAAACAGGGTCGTACTACGTATCAACCCCAAATTCATGCCTAAAGTAATATCGCAGTTCCACATGAATCAAACTATTGAACTGCCTGTTTTCTTTCAAAATCCACAAAATGTCGCTGAGAGAATGCTCCATACACTAGATGTAAAGAGGGCCCTCATGTACTATATACACAGAACTAAGAACTTTAGGAAGACAAAACAACTTTTCGTTGCCTTTTCTCCACAACACAAGGGCAACGCCATTTCCAAAGCAGGTATAGCCAGATGGATCGTTAAATGTATTCAAATTTGCTATCAAAAAGCTAAACGCACATTAACGATTCCCCCACGAGCCCACTCAACACGAAAGTTAGGGGCGTCCATGGCTTTCCTGGGAAACATTCCTTTACAGGAAATATGTAGAGCAGCCACATGGTCCACTATACATACATTTACCAAACACTACTGTGTAGATGTACACTCAAAACAGCAGGCAGCTGTAGGACAGGCTGTTCTCAAAACTCTTTTTCAGACTGCTGCAGCTGGCACTGGTAGCCGCCGCTAATAGGAGGTACTGCTATGTATTCTATGCACAGATATGAATTCAGCAGCCCACATGCCTCGAACTGAATATGCTACTTACCAGTATGCATCTGTTCTTGGCATGTAGGGCTGCTGACATTCATATCGCCCACCCTCCTCCCCGGCGCCTGTAGCCGCTGCAGCTTTCAGAATTACTGTATAGCATGGTCATCACTTACTGTATCTACTCCATCACTGCCACAATGGCGAAAAACAATCTAAGGATGGAGAGGATGCCCATGCGCACTGTGGTCCAGGGGAGGAGTCACCTATCTCGTGATACTTCGAAGACTCTTCCAGGACAACAACGTGCAAACATCCGGACCCAACACTAGGCGGCGATCTATGCACAGATATGAATGTCAGCAGCCCTACATGCCAAGAACAGATGCATACTGGTAAGTAGCATATTCATTATAAGTCTCTATCAGAAGAAAAAGTTACTTACCTTTGGTAGCACTCTTTCTTATAGAGACTCTAGCTGCAGATATTTCACCAATCCTTCCATTTCCCCGCTCTATGATTGGACTCTAACCATTAACAAGATCCCAAGTCTAGGAATCTGCACACTGGTCACAACCAATTTGCTTTTGGGGCTCTACAGCTGGTGGCACAGACAGTCTTGAAAGCAACTGACTACACACAGGTATGGCGCCGATATAGGCCTGGATTTCTTTTCCAGAGCATAACAGCATTGATGTGGAACAGCACGTGCTACTTATGGGCGCGCAGAGGTACTGCTGAAAAGTTTCCAGATCTAGCCTGGGGAATATTCAAAAGGCGATAAATCTGCAGCTACAGAAACCAGCAAGAGCATTTCCTATGGTAAGTAACTTGACCTACAGGAGGGAATTTCACCTGACAGAAGTGTTGCCTCTCACAATTTGCAGCAGGATAATCTAATCACAAATATGGGAGAAACGTAATTGACTACAAAAGTGCACTCACTGAAGTTTGCATCCTGTTCTTCAGCAAATTTGTGGGAGTACAATTTGCACAAAAGTTCTGTGGTTTAACAAGAATCGGAGATTTAGAATGGGCTTGTTTTTTACGATCAATTTGTTTGTGGCTCACAGTTTACTTTTATGTTGTTTTTGATTTATTCTTTATACGAGCTGTTGCTTTATTTATTTATTAGGTGGTGTTAAAATTGAGAGGGTTGTTGAGGAATACATTTAGGAAGGCCACCAATGGAAAGGGACGAAAACTGCTCTTTCCAGTGGTGTGCATTTTTTAACAAATGTACCCGCAGGAAAGTATAAGGCCTCTGGGCGCAGAGAACCAAAAAACATAAACAGTGGTTGGCATTTTCTCTTCCATTAGAGGGATGGTTTCCATCTATGCGCACTACTTGTAAAGCGCTTGGATGGATGGATGGATGGATGGATGGATGGATGTGTGTGTATATATATGTGTGTATATATGTGTGTGTATATATATGTGTACTAGACCTATTGTGTTAGCCAATCACAACAAGATGTTATTAGCTATGATTTCGTTTTGCCTGCACAACAATTTCTTTGTTTGGTAACCAGTACTTTCAACAGGTCAGAGGTGTTGCCATGGGGGCCTGTTTTTCTCCCAGCTATGCCTGTTTGGATATGGGCTGCTGGGAGGAACAGGTCCTCTTTGGCCAACACCATGAAACCTTTTCCAAACATGTTATTGTATGGCTTCGCTATATCGATTATATTTTCTTGATATGGCAAGGTACCAAATAGCAAGCTCTTGATTTCATCGATTCACTTAACATCAACACACTGAACCTCAACTTCACTTCCAACATAAGTCAGGAATCTGTGTTTTTCCTAGATGTAGAGATCGTTGTCAGCAATGACCACTTAGTGACACGACTTTTTAGGAAACCTACTGCGGGCAACACTGTGTTGCATGCCACCATCCGGCGCACCTCATACGCAGCATACCCTACGGGGAGATGCTGCGTATCAGACACATTTGTAGCACAGAGTTGGAGTCTGTCAAAGCTCAACAAGCCAGCAAAGCACGTTTTTTGGCCAGAGGTTACACTGCCGCCATTATTGACAGTGCAATCCTGAAAGCCAATCGTATTCCCAGAAGTGAGGTTTTAAAGAAAGCAGCACCTATTGTTGCAGTGACGCAAAACAAGCAACCGGTCAGATTGATTGTGACCTATAATCGCCAGCATCAGGCCTTACGTAAAATCTTAAAGAAGAATTGGAGCCTTGTTTGTACTGACCCTGTCATTGGGGATCTGATGTCAGTTAGTCCGGTAATTACATTCAGGAAAGCTCGCTCCATGAATGATGCTTTGGTTAAGTCCAGTCCTGAAATCGGCTTCACTAAAACATGGTTACAGGCGAGCAAGGGTTTCAAACGTTGTTCTTGCTGCAAAGCTTGCAGGCATGGGTCTAGTAAAATGGAATTTTGCACTCCATTTTGTGATATTCCTCGCCCCATCACTAAACTTCTTACTTGTAAGACTGAATTTGCAGTGTATGTGCTGGAGTGCCCTTGTGGCCTGCAATATGTTGGTAGTGCCAAGTTGCAGGTCCACAAGCGGATACTCCAGCACATCCCTGCTATAAATGGTAGCAATGCCTCCTACCCTGTTGCACGCCATTTCAAGGAGCGACATGACAATAAAAGTGAACTTCTTAGATTTTTTGTCATTGATTCAGTGCTCCCCTTGAGACGGGGAGGGAACCGTGAGGCCTTACTCCGTGCACTAGAAACCCGCTATTTCTTAGAATTGGACACTAAGACACCGTTAGGCCTTAATTCTAGCGAGGATTTCTTCACCTGTCTCTAAACCATGCTATTCATTAGTTTTCCAGAGATTTTCTACTGTTTTAAGTAATGGTCAGCCTCCGCAACTATGTATTATTCAGAAATTTTACTCTATCTTTTTGATATACAAATTTTATTGTATCACTATTTTGCACTTTGCACACCACATTGTACTATGATTGGCACATTAATACAGGCATGTTAGTATCCATTAAGGATGGACTACTTTTTTGTGTGTCTACTGACTATCAACATCATGTGGACTCTACCCACTTGGGTATTATTTGCACAAATTGCTAATTTTGCACAACTTTTTCCATTGTTGCACCCACAAGTGTTCATTTTTATAATATGAATGATTTTTAACCTGTTTCCTTTTTGGTTTTACCTTGGAATTAGATTGCACTTAACATGTGTGTTTTCTCTGTTCTTAAGGATTTTTTAACCAATTGTAAATATGTGCTTGCATTTCTGATGTTGATTCTCTATTTGATTGACGAATTTCACCGTCTGTGGACTCAAAATGTATGTATTTTTTCCATGTCTATGGTGCCATTTGTGCGTTAGCCAATCGTTTCACACTTCTCATTTGCACTAGCACTTTAAATTCAAACCTGCTTAGCCTCGGCGTCATGTGATCAAGGCCTCCCGAAGGCTGAAACGCGTCATGCAGGCATTGCTGTGAGATAAATAAAATCTCTATTACTCACTCGCATCTTGGGTCAGTGTTCGTCTATTCCTGCTCTCTTCGTGATTGCTGGTTTGCAGGAGTGTTTCTGGCGAAGTCTTATATATATATATATATATATATATATATATATATATATATATATATATATATATATATATATATATATTACCTACTGGCGGTCGCCAGTAGGTAGTTATAGTTAGGACCACGTTTCCATAGGAAATCCGCAACATTCTATTTTGAATAACTTTGGCGCCGGTCGACGAATCCTCGCGAATTTTTCAAAATAGGTGGGGCGCTACGCTCCGCTCCTACCCTGAAAGTCTCGGGGGGATTCGTCAAGCGGGGGCTGAGATAAAAGGGGGGTCCCAAAACGCGTTTTTCCCATGCATTTTTCCATAGGACCTTTAGACAGGGCTACAGCCCGAACGGCTGAACAGAATTACTAGAAATTTGGCAGAGAGGTAGTCCTCAGGTCAAGGAAGTGCCTTTTGTAGGTTTGGTGTAAATCTGTTCAGTAGATTCTGAGAAAATAGCCTTTAAATCAATATATATATCTGAGCCAGCTTACAGTGCGCTTACGGTACGCTTACCGTACGCGTACGGTGGCGTGCGCGAGCGCGATTCTGATTGGCTCTTAGATCTTAGTAAACATTCGAATCGGCCGAAACCAGGAAGCGGCGGCCGCCATTTTCTCTCTCGCACTGTGAGTGATGTTTAAAATATAAAGCACAAAAACATGTAAAGGGGCTGTTTAGACAGCTCCCACACACATAGCAATGTTGAGGGAGTCCCCAAAGATCCCTCAAGGCCAAAAACGGAATTTTTATTTTTTCGCTAATTTCGCCGATTACGCTTACCGTACGCGTACGGTAAAAAATTATCAAAAAAAAAAAGTTATCCACACTCTCCCCACCCCGTGTGCAATTGGTGCACGAAGGGCACCAATTGTGCATGGCTTATTAATGACGAGTTAAACTAAAATAATAAAAAAAAAAATAATAAAAAAAAAAATTATCCACTCTCTCCACCCCGTGTGCAAATGGTGCCCGAAGGGCACCATTTGTGCATGGCTTATAACATATACGAAAAATTAAAATATTACCTTTCAAAACGAAGTGCATCATATGTCCTCCATGTGCGCACGGTGCGCGAAGCGCATCGTGCGTACATGGCCCATCTAGCGTAACGTGGGCACGCGGTGCGCGTAGCGCACCGCGTGCCCACCGTGCGTGCACGGCACTAACTGCGTAAAGTGGGTGCGCGAAGCGCACCGCGTGCTCACTGTGCGCGCACGGTGCACGAAGCGCACCGTGCGCGCACGGAACGAACTGCGTTAAGTGGGCGCGCACGCCACGAATGGCGTAAAGTAACTTAGCATTTAAAAAACCGTACAAATTCACTGAAAAAACCATAGGTTTCACACACGTTATAGTTAGGAATTAGCATTTAAAAAACCTTGCAAATTCACTGAAAAAACCATAGGTTTCACACATGTTCTAGTTAGCGGAAATTTTACTGATAAAAAACCAATGAAATTCCCCCGTTATAGTTAGTGCAGGCAACTATAACTCACGCGACCGCAATCTTCTCGTAGTGCGCTGTTAGCCCCATAGTTCTTTCCTTCAATGGACGATGTCGGTACATAATGCTGCATTTGTTTTTTGCCGTAATCCCCTCACATGCCACTTTTCAGGCTGCTGGGGTCCTACCAGGGTCCAGTCCTTGGTGGCTGCCGACTGCCCTGTATGCTTCCGCAAACAACAACAGGGTCCAATTTCGGGCAGTCTCAGCGCTCTTACGGAGGTGCGTTGCTCGAGGCTGGACCAAGCCGCATAACATCACAACAAGCCTCTCTGTTGAAGAGAGAGATGAGCCGCACACATTTACGGTAAAATTGAAAGGGTTTTATTTCATTTTGCAGCGCTGGCGTTTCCTTTTCCTGATGCATTTCGGTCACCATTGACCTTTTTCAAAGGGGGAAGCCACGGCATCGCAAGGCTAAACAGCACACAAAACCAAAGTTCGCTCTATTTAAGGTGTTTGCCCCCTGGTGGGCGCCTCAGTAGGTTACTGTCTCTCAAAGCATGTTGGTTCTCGTAGTGCGCTGTTAGCCCCATAGTTCTTTCCTTCAATGGACGATGTCGGTACATAATGCTGCATTATTTATATATATATATATATATATATATATATATATATATATATATATATATATATATATATATATATATATATATATATATATATATATATATATATACCTACCACCAGTCCCGCCTATATATATATATATATATATATATATATATATATATATATATATATTCTACTGGCGGTCGCCAGTAGATAGTTATAGGTAGGACCCTGTTTCCATAGGAAATCCGCAACATTCTATTTGGAATAACTTTGGCGCCGGTCGACGAATCCTCGTGAAATTTTCAAAACTAATGGGGCGCTACGCTCCGCTCCTACCCTGAAAGTCTCGGGGGGGATTCGTCAAGCGGGGGCTGAGAAAAAAGGGGGGTCCCAAAACGCGTTTTCCCCACGCATTTTTCCATAGGACCTTTAGACACAGCTACAGCCCGAACGGCTGAACAGAGTTACTTGAAATTTGGCAGAGAGGTAGTCTACAGGTCAAGGAAGTGCCTTTTGTAGGTCTGGTGTAAATCTGTTCAGTAGTTCCTGAGAAAATAGCATTTAAATCAATATATTTATCTGTGGCAGCTTACCGTGCGCTTACGGTAAGCTTACCGTACGCGTACGGTGCCGTGCACGAGCGCGATTCTGATTGGCTGTTAGATCTTAGTAAACATTCGAATCGGTCGAAACCAGGAAATGGCGGCCGCCATTTTCTCTCTCGCACTCTGACGGGGGGAGGAAAAACAAAGTTGGATATCATGAAAAGGGGCAGGCTAGACAGCTCCTAACCACCTAGCCTTTGTTAGGGTGTCCCAAAAGAACCCCCAAGGCCAAAAATTCAAATGTTTTTGATATTGTACATTTAATAGATAACCTTTCACAACGAAGCGCATAATATGTCCTCGGTGTGCGGACGGTGCGCGAAGCGCATCGTGCGTACATGGCCCATCCAGCGTAACGTGGGCACGCGGTGCGCGCACGGAACGAACTGCGTGAAGTGGGCGCGCACGCCACGAACGGCGTAAAGTAACTTAGCATTTAAAAAACCGTACAAATTCACAGAAAAAACCATAGGTTTCACACACGTTATAGTTAGGAATTAGCATTTAAAAAACCTTGCAAATTCACTGAAAAAACCATAGGTTTCACACACGTTATAGTTAGCGGACATTTCACTCATAAAAAACCAATGAAATTCCCCGTTATAGTTAGTGCAGGCAACTATAACTCATGCGACCGCAATCCTCTGATGATGCTAATACTGTATTTAGACACTTATTTGCCCATGTCTTCTTCCATTAAATTTTAGCTATACATATATTACAAATATTTTTTTTTCATAAAGACACATATGTCATCAGCAGAGGATTGCGGTCGCGTGAGTTATAGTTGCCTGCACTAACTATAACGGGGGAATTTCATTGGTTTTTTATGAGTGAAATGTCCGCTAACTATAACGTGTGTGAAACCTATGTTTTTTTCAGTGAATTTGCAAGGTTTTTTAAATGCTAATTCCTAACTATAACGTGTGACAAACCTATGGTTTTTTCTGTGAATTTTTTATATATATATATATATATATATATATATATATATATATATATATATATATTCGCGGCGTTTTTCCTTTACGGAAATATTTCAGACGCACTCACGGGTGTCCAAATGGTTTGCTTTTATTAATTTTAACAGCAAAAAATAGCTGACAAATACCCTACGCGTTTCAGACTCTCCTAGACCTTTGTCACGGGTAACCAGAAGTTGTGTCAACATCATTATTTAACAAACAAACTCATTTGCGTCATTTCCTGTGGAATTGGCGCTCGGCATTCTGGTCATTGTAGTGCATTGGTTGGTGTATTTACAAGACAGTGAAAAATTGTAAACAAAATTATAAACAAAATTATTCTTGATAATAAGGAAGCTTCAATGAGACACAAAACATCATTATACATATTATCAAACTTTTTCCTTGTCTCTTACTGCCTCAGTCACTTTAAGAACAGTGAGGTACTTATGACCCAGGGATTTAGGTGTTTAAATGTTATTCTGTCGCCCTCTAGTGGGCCAATGAATGCGATTCAACAATTTTTCACGATTACCATTATCTTATGGTTTTGTGTGGTCTAGTTGTGTAATTATATAACCATATAACTATATAACTATATATTGCCCTCCAGTGGGCCTATACTCATTACATCCACCATTTTGAACCTGGTTCTAGAAGAATCACATTACATTTCCTGATCTTCATTATCTGCTGTATCTCCCAATTCAAAAGTGAACCTTTTAATAAGGTACATCCTAGCACTGCCGACTTCTATGGATGTACTCTCATGTTGTTCGAGGAAAAGAGACAAACGAAATAGAAAAATTACGGACAATAAAATTACGAAGAAAATTAGAGGAACGAAGACTTAACGGAGAGAAAGAAAGAGATGAGAAAAAGAAAAAAGGGGGAAAAGAAGAAAAAGGAAGAAAAAAGAAAAAAACAAAGAATGAAAAAAAGAGAAGAGAGAAAAAAGGGAGAAAAGAAGGGAAGGAAAAAGAAGAAGAAGAAAGAAAGAAAAAAAAGGAAAGAAAAAAAGAGGACAGAAAAGGAGAGGATATAGAAACATTATTATTATGTGTATAAATATATACACATGGAAACTAATCATTTTGGAATCACTGATTTTGTGTCTCATTGAAGCTTCCTTATTATCAAGAATAATTTTGTTTATAATTTTGTTTACAATTTTTCCGTAAAGGAAAAACGCTGCGAATTTAAGAGTTTGTTTGGCCTCAGGTGTGCCTAATAAAAAATCATTTGTTGAGCACTCTGTAGTACGTTCCATTTGTTTAGCAACCCTCCAGTGGGTGTTGATACTGTACGTCAATATGGGACCAATTCATCGCCCTCCATTAGGCTTAAGAATAAGACTCTGCATGTCTACGATAATACATCTGCAGTGCCCGTTCAAAAAAACAAGGGGTTTGTTTTTGCGGGACCGGCATTTTTCTTCTCCGGTGGCGCGTTATCCCACGCGGCCTGGAAACGCCGCTTATATATTCACAAAAAAGACCTGCAGCTTCCCATTCCTGCATATCGTCCCTTGCCTTACGCGTTTCGAATCCTTGTGATTCTCATCAGAGGCCCGTGCAGCAGTCCTTTTACATCAAACCACATTACCCTGCTTGAGTTTTTAAAGAGTTTGTTTGGCCTCAGGTGTGCCTAATAATAAAAAATCATTTGTTGAGCACTCCGGGAAATGTAATACGTTCCATTTGTTTAGCAACCCTCCAGTGGGTGTTGATGCTGTACGTCAATATGGGACCAATTCATCGCCCTCCATTAGGCTTAAGAATGAGACTCTGCATGTCTACGATAATACATCTGCAGTGCCCGTTCAAAAAAACAAGGGGTTTGTTTTTGCGGGACCGGCATTTTTCTTCTCCGGTGAACGGGCACTGCAGTCTCGCCAACGGAGGAGCGCGTGCAGGGACAAGCACACCCTCTCAATCACAAACTCTCTAGAAGTACTCACGGTACCGGGACTGGAGAAGGAGGCTCCGAGATCGGGTCAGGAAATGCCACGAAGCAGTCAGGACTGAGACTCTGGAAGGAATATCCGACACCGCGACTCACATAGCGAGTGCACGGACGGAACTATGGAAGCCGGAATCATGGTGCACGGAGCATGCCTTTGATAAAGGAGCGAGAAGGCTCTGAAACGCGTCAGGCACGGACTGAAAATGATCGGTATGAAATGCCGGTTCTTTGAATAAATGGATTTGTCAATCACTCGCTATGTGAGTCGCGTCCTCAATGCAGGGGCATTTCTGTGGAGATATAGTACACGGGTGGCCCACCCGTGCAGGATTGCACCGTCCCGAAAACACATGCGGGATCGTCAGATTTTGAACTGGTCAGAGTCTGAATACGACACAGCGAGGAAAGGAAGTTGGAACCGGACTTTCATCCTGAGACCCACTGGAGGGTTGTAAAACTGAGTCCGTTTTAATTTGTTAATTGCACCAAACCCACTGAAGGGTAAAAAGCAGGCGTTCATGAACTACAGTTCCCAGTGTGCACTTTGATGAATTCCGTAAGGCGGGCACACCTGAGGCCCATAAAAGTGAAAGCACGGACGGAACTATGGAAGCCAGAATCATGGTGCACGGAGCATGCCTTTGATAAAGGAGCGAGAAGGCTCTGAAACGCGTCAGGCACGGACTGAAAATGATCGGTATGAAATGCCGGTTCTTTGAATAAATGGATTTGTCAATCACTCGCTATGTGAGTCGCGTCCTCAATGCAGGGGCATTTCTGTGGAGATATATATATATTTATATATATATCCACACGAGCAGGATAGCCCCAAAGGAGTTCAACCACACGAAGATTGAAGTTATTCGTGCCGTTTATTTGGAAACTTGCTGGCAGGCAGAAAACAGGCTTCAGACATCAGTAAATCAAAGTGCCAGACGCGTTTCAGGAGTTAAATATTCCCTTCTTCAGTGGCAAAGCATCGTGACTAAGAGCAAAGTTTCTGACGCACCTTTTATATTCATGTCACCTGCCTCAGTGGGCGTTGCCTTTTTTGTATGACTGATACGAGCGCACCCACTGGGGATTACCTGGCGCACTACATTCACCAGAAGGCTTTGAGGAAGGCCACGCCCACTGAGGCAGGTGATTTGAAATAAATAGCGCGCAAGAAGCAATGCTCTTATCCGCCATTACTTGCCACTGATGAAAGGAAAATGGGACTCCTGAAACGCGTCTGGCATTGTGATTTTTTGATGCATTCGTTTGTCGGCTGCCTGCTTGCAAGGTTTTCATTAAAAGCACTGAACTACGCATCTTCTGGTGGTTGCACTCCTTGGGGCTAACCTGCTTGTGTGGATTTGAATCGGCTGTTGCCCAGCCGTGGAGTGAGACCCGCTGTGTGAAAACAGGTCCGTGTTGGCGCCACGATGGTGCTACAATTTACGGAGAGAAGGAAGTTGACGCCTGTGCAGGACTGGTGCCAGCTTGTTCATTTGAAAATCTGCAAAGCAGGGCAGGCATGCCGTCGAGTTAATGCTCTAACCCACTGGGGTAATAACTTTATTTTATTTTGTATGACTGATACGAGCGCACCCACTGGGGATTACCTGGCGCACTACATTCACCAGAAGGCTTTGAGGAAGGCCACGCCCACTGAGGCAGGTGATTTGAAATAAATAGCGCGCAAGAAGCAATGCTCTTATCCGCCATTACTTGCCACTGATGAAAGGAAAATGGGACTCATGAAACGCGTCTGGCATTGTGATTTTTTGATGCATTCGTTTGTCGGCTGCCTGCTTGCAAGGTTTTCATTAAAAGCACTGAACTACGCATCTTCTGGTGGTTGCACTCCTTGGGGCTAACCTGCTTGTGTGTGTGTGTGTGTGTATGTGTGTGTGTGTGTGTGTGTGTGTGTGTGTGTGTGTGTGTATATATATATGTATGTATGTATGTATGTATATATATATATATATATATATATATTCACTGAAAAAACCATAGGTTTCACACATGTTATAGTTAGCGGAAATTTTACTGATAAAAAACCAATGAAATTCCCCCGTTATAGTTAGTGCAGGAAACTATAACTCACGCGACCGCAATCCTCTGCTGATGCTAATACTGTATAAACAGCCTTATGCATCAACCCAAAATCCAGTCGGTAAAATACCGATTCGGTAATAGCTCCCGGTATTAAGGAAAAAATGCCCAATCCCAATGCATCAACCCAAAAGCAGAAATCGCTATTTAAGGAATCCTTAAATAGCTATTCTTTAAATAGGGATTCCTTAAATACCGATTCCTTAAATAGCGATTGCATTTAAGGAATCCTAAAGTGAGATTCCTTAAATGCAATGCATCAAAGTTAAAAAATTAGCGATTTCGCTAATAGGGGGAGCAAATTACCATGAAGATGAACTGCATGGTAATTTGCAAAAACTTTGAAAAATGCACTTTTGTGCATTTTTCAAAGTTTCATGTTGCACACACACATGCCCTTAGAGCATGTGTGTGTGCAACATATGTGCACATATCATTTTCAGGGGTGCAACAGGGTGTCCTTTTGACACCCTGGCACCCTTGAAAGTGCTCCCGCTATTAGCGATTCGGTAATACCGAATCGCTAATACAGACTGGCTTTACATTCATTCCTATGGGCCTCCAAGCCCATAGGAATGAATGGGTAGGTATTCCTTATTACCGATTCGGTATTACCGAATCGGTAATAAGGAATATTAAGGAATCGCTATTTGAATAGCGATTCCTACATGCATAGCCTTTTGCTATTCCTTATTAGCGATTCCTTATTTTTCGCTAATAAGGAATCGCAAATGCTAATGTTGATGCATATGCCCCTTAGACACTTATTTGCCCATGTCTTCTTCCATAAATTTTTAGCTATACATATATTACAAATATTTTTTTTTCATAAAGACACATATGTCATCAGCAGAAGATTGCGGTCGCGTGAGTTATAGTTTCCTGCACTAACTATAACGGGGGAATTTCATTGGTTTTTTATCAGTAAAATTTCCGCTAACTATAACATGTGTGAAACCTATGTTTTTTTCAGTGAATTTGCAAGGTTTTTTAAATGTTAATTCCTAACTATAACGTGTGTGAAACCTATGGTTTTTTCAGTGAATTTGTACGTTTTTTTAAATGCTAAGTTACTTTACGCCATTCGTGGCGTGCGCGCCCACTTAACGCAGTTCGTTCCGTGCGCACACGGTGCGCTTCGCGCACCGTGCGCGCACAGTGAGCACGCGGTGCGCTTCGCGCACCGCGCGCCCACTTTATGCAGTTAGTGCCGTGCACGCACGGTGGGCACGCGGTGCGCGTAGCGCACCGCGTGCCCACGTTACGCTAGATGGGCCTTGTACGCACGATGCGCTTCGCGCACCGTGCGCACATGGAGGACATATTATGCGCTTCCTTGTGATAGGTAATCTGTTGAAATTTTTTGGGGAAATGCTGTGCTCTTATAAGCCATGCACAAATGGTGGCATTCGGCCACCATTTGCACACGGGGTGGAGAGAGTGTGGATTTTTTTTAAAAAACATTTGTATCCCTACGGTAAGCGTAATAGGTGAAATTTTCGAAAAATAAAAAATTACCGTTTTTTGCCTTGGGGGATCTTTGAAGACTCAACTAATATGGTTATGTGCATGGGCACTGTCTAAACAGCCCCTTTATATGTTTTTGGCATTTGTTTATCAGCTCCCCCCTCAGAGTGCGAGAGAGAAAATGGCGGCCGCCGCTTCCTGGTTTCGACCGATTCGAATGTTTACTAAGATCTAAGGGCCAATCAGAATCGCGCTCGCGCACGCCACCGTACGCGTACGGTAAGCGCACCGTAAGCGCACCGTAAGCTGGCTCAGATATATATATTGATTTAAAGGCTATTTTCTCAGAATCTACTGAACAGATTTACACCAAACCTACAAAAGGCACTTCCTTGACCTGAGGACTACCTCTCTGCCAAATTTCAAGTAATTCTGTTCAGCCGTTCGGGCTGTAGCTGTGTCTAAAGGTCCTATGGAAAAATGCATGGGAAAAACGCGTTTTGGGACCCCCCTTTTATCTCAGCCCCCGCTTGACGAATCCCCCCGAGACTTTCAGGGTAGGAGCGGAGCGTAGCGCCCCACCTATTTTGAAAAATTTGCAAGGATTCGTCGACCGGCGCAAAAGTTATTCAAAATAGAATGTTGCGGATTTCCTATGGAAACGTGGTCCTAACTATAACTACCTACTGGCGACTGCCAGTAGGTAATATATATATATATATTCTCCCCTACCTGTGGTCACCACCAGTACGTAGATTCCAAATGAATTTTTTTTTTTTTTAACTTGCCTGTATCTTTGCCACCGGTTGAAAATCTTCCCGAGATTTACCAAAAAAAAGTGTCGCAGTAAGTCTTGTTGTGCATGGGTAGTTTCGGGATGATCCGTTAAGTGGGGGCAGAGAAAAAGGGGGCTAAAAAAAAAGTGTCTTTTCCCTTGTTAATTCCTATATGACACATAGTTGAACCCGCAGCCAGAACCGCTGGAAGGAATTATACCAAATTTGGCACAAAGGTAGATGTTGTTACGCAGATTGTGCTTTTTGTTCTTTGGTGCAAATCCGTTCTGTAGTTTTTGAGAAATGTAAGAAGAAAAAGTTAGTGATACATGTCGCCGCGAAGCCTTCGCCAAAAAAAAAAAAACTAGCTCGTGCAGGGGAATGCACAGCTCTGATTGGCTGCCAACACTTCAACCAGGAAGTGCTGACAGCTATCTTGGCGCGTGGCATCACCGAGTCCCCCCCCCCCAAAAAATGAAGATATAGAAAAGGGGGCATGGTAGGAATACCCTGACCCCCAAGCCACGGTCTACTTCTAACATATATCATGTGAGTGGCTGTGTGACTGTTTCCTTGTGTGTATGGTTGTGTATGTGGCTGTATGGGTGTATAAGTGGATGTGTGAGATGCTGTGTGACTTCCTGAATTGATAAGTGGTGTGTAAATGGCTCTTTGGTTAAGTGAGTGGGTGTGTGAGTGGCTTTATTCGAGAGTGAGTGTCTGAATGGCTGTATGGGTACATGGATGTGTGAGTACTTGTATGGATGTGTGAATGGGCATGTAAGTGGGTGTGCGAGGGCTTGTATGGGTGAGTGAGTGGCTGTGTTGAGAGGCTGATTGGGTGAGTGGGTGTGTGAGTGACTAGGTAAATAAGTGGGTGTGTAAGTAGCTATATGGGTGAGTGTGTGGCTATGTGACTGGTTGTATGAGTGAGTGAATGGTTGTGTTAGTGGCTGTATGAGTGTGGGTGTGTGAGTGGCTGTATGGAGAAGTGAATGGGTATGTGAGTACTGGTATACGTCTGTGAATGGATATGTGAGTGGTTGTGCGGGTGTGTGAGTGGGCATGGGAGAGGCTGTATGGGGTTCAGAATAAGTGTGTGAGTGGTTCTGTGATGTCACTGACCATGGCGGTTTTTTCAGTGAATTTCCAAGGTTTTTAATGTTATTTGCTAATTATAACATCCCTGTAACCTTTGGGTTTTAAAAAAATGTTGGGAGTGAATTTCAGTTTTTTACTGTTATTCCCCAACAATAACGTCCTAGTAACCTTTGGTATTTTAAGTGAATTTCCAAGATTTTTAAAATTCTATTTCCTAACTAACCTGTAACCTTTGAGAGCGACTGAGTGTATGAGTTTCTCAGTAGGTGTGAGTGAGTGCATGAGTATTTCAATGGGTGTGTGCATCTGAGTGGGTCTGGGAGTGGCTCCATACGTCTCTAACTGTGTGTGTGTGTGTCTGAATGGGTCTGTGAGTAGGGGCATGAGTGAGTAGGTGTGTGTGTCTGTGAGTGGGAGTTTGAGTGGGTCTGTCAGTGAGTAGGTGCGTGAGTTTGTGTGGGTCTGTGAGTGAGTGCATGCGTGTCTTAGTGGGTCTGTGAGTGGATGTATGAGATTCTCAGTGGGTCTGTGAGTGGGTGAGTGTGCTCTTTCACCCTCCTCTGTTTTGCCTTTCTGATGGCTTTTCTGGCCTCTGTTTTGTCTTTTCTGCTAGTTTTTCTGCCCTCTGTTTTGTCTTTTCTGCTCGCTTTTTTGCCCTCTTATTCTCTGTTTTGCCTCTTCTCATTTTTCTGGCCTCTGTTTTGCCTTTATGGCAATTGGGAGGGGGACCGCACGGCCCGCCTCCCCAGGCCCAGGAAATCCATCAACCGGGCCTGGCCTCTTTCGGCTGGGTGCCCTGGATCTTGCCCAGTTAGCAATCAACAGGGGTATACCCAATTAACCCTTTATAAACCTGGGTAAAGGACGTCGTTTTATACAATCAGGAAAATGGTATAAAGGAATAAATACAAAATTATTTTTAGTAGAGCACGTTTAATTACTCTCTCTCTAATTATTACTTTAGGAGAATTATATCAAAACATATTTACACTCTACATAGATAATGGCACCTAATCAAGAAGAAAGCAATATGTATACACAAAGAATATACATACACAATAACATGACATTAATCACAACATACAAAAAGACATCAATATATAATACAATAACCCCAAAGCAAAATAATTTCCACTAGTATCCTCCTTGCAACTCTGAAGGGACCACTAAGAGGTAGTCCAGATAGTACACTTAGTCTTTTAACTAGTGTAGGCCATCCCACTGTACCATCATGCAATGTCAAATCATCACTATATTTCCAACAACTCCTCCTTTTGAAATGTCTACGCGACCACGTTTCGGCCTTAATCCTTCTTCGGCCTCCCCAGGACAGGGTTAATACATTACTGTACAAACAATATCGCAGATTAGTCCCGCTGCCACAATTTCACTAGAGACGGCAATTTCTAATTAACAAGGTGCTGGGGAAGATTATGCACCTCCCTAGCCCAATGGCGGACCTCCCTCACTCAAAAACGCCAGTGCCACTAGTTCGTTGTCTTCCTCCGTTGGCTAGGTCGTAATTCAAATTGGACTTTTACGCGAATCTCGGGTCCGGTCACTTCTCTGATCCTCTATTATCCACCAGCCTCCAAAATATATCCTACCCAGGGCACATGGTGTAGTAGGAGGGTGGTCGCTGGAGGAGCCTGAATGTCCCCACGGTCCTAGCTTAGTCTCTGCCTCCAGCAGGTGCCGGCATTGCCCTGCATGCAGGGAGCTGCTAGAAATGCAGCTGCCTGCATGCAGGAGCACTTCTTCATCTGTTTCCCTGCCCGAGCGGGGTTAGTGCTTGTCTTGCTTGGCGGGAGCTGTGAGTTCCTGCCAAGCGAAAGCAAACTGCTCTGTGGACACACTGGGACACCCTGGGGGGTGGCGGTCCCCAGGGCCATTAAAAACAGCCCACACGGCCCCCCTACTTTACTTTTTACAGGCTGGCCCCTGGGAGGTGGTGATCCCTAGGGCTGTATATGGCCCGGGAGAGGGGACTTTTTAAAGTCATTTGGCCACGGGGAGGTGGAGGTCTCCAGTGGGGTCTGTGCAGCTCCCCATTGCTTTGGGGGGGTGGTAGTTGTCCCTGGGGCTTAAAACTGCCCCAGGAAGGGGGGGGGGGGGGGGAAGATCCACGCGACCCCCCCCCCCCCCCTTCCATTTAATAATTTAATCCCACTGAGGTGGTTGTCCCTGGGGCTCAAGGAGCCCAATTGGGGGGTGGGAGGGGGTCTACCCGGCCCACCCTCCAGTATTTGAATAAAGCCCCAGGGAGGTCGTGGTCCCCAGGGCTCAAAGAGCCGCAGGAGGGGGAGCACGGAGGGGAAACATGTGCGCCCCCTCATTTTCTGTTTTTGTATGCCCCTGGGAGCTGGCTCACCTTGAGGGGCTCAAAGAGCCACAGAAGGGGGGCTGTTGGTGCCCCCCTCCTTTTCAGTTTACAAAAAATAAATGATGCCCCCGGGACTTGGCTCGCCCGGGGGCTATACAGTAAACCAGCGCGGGAGCCCACACATTTATTTATTTTTTCAGCGGATTCGCTACTTTACAGCAAAAAATCTTTTTAAAATGCTTTTTGTCCTGTTGGGGTGCCAGGGAGACTCCAGGACCAGGGCTACAGGGTCGGAGTATTCCTAGCCTCTCCTTTTGTTTTTTTGGTGACTGTGTTTTTGGGATTCCTCTGAAGGAGAGTCCCAACATGGCTGCCAACCCTTCCTAGTTGAAGTGTTGGCAGCCAATCAGATATCAGCAAGGGGACTGTCAGATCCTTGTATCCCTATGTATACAAATCTGGTTTTCCTTTAATATCTCAGTAACTACTGAACGGATTTGCACCAACTAACAACAAGCATTGGCATAGCCAATAGGTCTCGCTTTTGGGACCTTAGAAGTGTTTAGCCATGCAACAGTTGCATAACTATATACTTATAAGGTCCCAAAAGCGAGACCTATTGGCTATGCCAAGCGGCCGTGCAGCCGCGAAATTGATCGCGATCAAACATCAAAGCGGCCGTGCGGCCGCAAAAGTGAAAGTAATCGCGGTAAAAGCGGCACCCGCGCACATGCACTGTAGCTCTAGGCTGGCCTGGTAGCACTTTTTGGAGCCCTCTCAATAAGTCTTGCCAGACCAGTGCATGTGCTGGGTCAGGCGAGACCTAAAAAAGGTCGCTTTCTGAACAAAACAATAGCTTTCTGCAATTTTGGTTTCATTCCGCCCAGCGGTTCGGGCTGTAGTCGTGTCTAAATTCTTTGGGGGAATTAACATGGAAAACATTTTTTTTTTTTTTTTTTTTTTACATCCCCCACACCCCTTTTTCTTGCCCTCGCTTGACGGATCACCCCAAAACTTTCTGTGCACAACTAGAATCACCAGCACACCTTTTTTGGAAATTTCATGAAGATTCATTAAACGGCGCGAAATATATAGGCAGCGCTTTTCCTATGGAAACATGGTCCTAACTTTAACTACCTACTGGCAACTGCCAGTAGGTAGTGTGTGTATGTGTATTTACACATACACAAGGAACTCTTCAGGAAGAGGTATTATTGGAAATGGAGTCTGGTCTTGTCAACTGAGCTTCTCTCAGCATTGTGTGACTCCCTGGGTAATTTCTTTATTGATTAAATGAATAACATTGGCTTGTCATTCTCTTTCAGTACTGGTTTTGAATATTATCTTGCCCTTCCTTACCAAGTTTGACCCCCTGATTCGTCAAAACAGTTCTCTGTTGCATGCAACTCTGCTCGGAAAGTATGCCCAGCACAGATTTGCATGTAAGGATTGATAGGCATGCTTTTGCTAATGCAGGGCTGGGTAGTTGATCCCTTTCCACAGTTTGTTACGCTCCACCTGGAAGCATGCTATAGAGTCGGTGCTGGTAGAGGTGTTTGTATAAACTACCCTGGATATTGGATGACCGCTGCAGTGCGACTCCTCTCTGCCTTTCTCGACACCATCTCCAACCACATCCTTTTGACCCTATTGCATGAGATCAGAATGTAGGATTATGCTTTGAAGTGGCTTGCCTCATATTTACAGGACAGAACTCGAGCAGTTAAATTTTTCTTCATCTCCTCCAACTAAATATGTAAAACAAGGTGTTCCTTAGGGCTCCTCAAGAATCCAAACTCTTTATAATATTTGTCACCCATGAGGTATGCAACAACACCAAACTGATAATGTGTATCAATCATCCACCAAGGTCAATTCAAGGAGGAAGTTAAAAATTGCCTCTCCAGCGTAGCCTTTTGGATGAACAGTACAAGACTTCAAATTAAACTCGGATAAGATGGACGTTCTTGTCTTGAGCAGTCTTAAAGAATTTTGTTCAGACAGTTGGTAGCCCACCAATTTGAGCTCCCCTCCTGAACTGAATTCTCAAATTATTGTACTTGACATGTGATTGGATAGGTCCCTTACGCTAGATTTGCAGGTTTGTTACCTCTTCATGTTTTCTTTTTCTAAAAATGCTACTGAAAGATTGCCCTTTATTGCCACTTGACTGCTGTAAATTAGTTTTCCTGGACAAAGTCATGTCAAGACTTGATGAGTGCAAAGATTTATACCTTTGCTTCCGAAGTAAAATGTCTAGGCTACAGTTGAATCAGAACTAGGTGATGTGTACCATGTTTGGATTGAATAGAAGGGCTTGAATTTCTCCTTAAAAATCCCAACTCCATTGCAGCCTATTATAAAGAGAGTTGAGTTTAAAACTCTGTCTCGCTCACTGGCTGTTTGGAAATCTTGAAGTCATATTTCCCAACTACAAACCCAATAGAATGTTAAGTTTGGCTTTCACGACCAGGTTCTTCATAAGCAAGAAAGAGTGGGGGGGGGGGGGGGGAGTCACTCTTTCAGGGTACTAGCAGCCAAATACTGCAACGGATTCCCTCCTTATCTTAGACAAAACTTCCCACCTGTGCTTTAGGAAGTCTCTTAAAAACCAGTTATTCCAATAAGTGCTTTGTATTTAGTAGCCATACTGTTATACTCTGTTCCAGCAGAAGGACATCCTCCTGGTAAGCAGCTGTTTTGATTAATTAGCTTACTGATACAGTGAATTACTGTATACTATTAAGTGAGCATTGCTGGTTGCATGGTTGAGAACCTGGGATCTCTAAAGGCAAAAAAGAGCGGAGGGAATTGGCACAAGGCCACTATCAAGTGACCTCTTGAGGCCTCAATTATGTCCTCTCGTCCTCTGGGGCTAGATTGCAAAGTGGAGTGAAAAGAAATGAGGGTCATGCTTGCAGTGAGATTCAATATGGACGTGGTGAGTAATTTACTAGATGCGAATCACGGATATTCTGTAAGTTGAGTTGGTGAGGTTTGTGGTCTGCTTTTCTTTCAGAATATGGTGGGGGCTGGTGAAGTGGATGAAGATCTGGAAGGCGAAACAAAAGAAGAATGTGAAAAATATGGGAAAGTCGCAAAATGTGTAATTTTTGAGGTCAGGATAATTTGTTCTTTTTTCATTGATTTAATCACACAGCAAGACTACTGAGCTCTATACAACTCCATCATTAGCACATACATTAGACAATTGGTATTGATTTAATGTATCATTAAGTGGATCTAAAGTTAGAAAATCAAAGCGGGTAAAGTGATTCTACTGCTGTGATATGCACCTTACACAAGCAGGAGCAAGGACTATTTTAGACTAATTCAAACATCCAGATTGCCCCACCCGAGTTTTCTATGTCATCCTAATCACCAGAGTGAATTGGTAATGTGTTAACAAACCGAGACAAAGTGATGGAATGAATGATCTATCAATAACAGCCACTGGTGATCATTTGCGCTGCATTCCAGTCTGCTGTTTTTCACCCGTTGTACCACTACAAGTCCAATTTACCAGGCCAAATCCCCTCCAGAAGGGAACATAATCAACCCCACACTGGTTTCAGCCTACATTGGCCATGTCAGTAAAGCAAAGCTTGAGACGTATGGCACAGCGAGTACAGCAGGGCTTACGTCTGGGCATATGTTGTGCACTTGCAGCATCTACTGCATTAAAGTTATGGAAGGGATAATTGAACTATTCTCAGCCACTGGAGATTGCTCCGGCCACATTCCAGTCCATTTTCACCCACTGTAGCCAGAGACCAGTCATATGCAAATAGTCCTTGATCCTACTTTACTAGAAACTATCCAACCTGAACTGCAAGGTCATGACATTGGGTAACACATTAGATGTCTGATATTGGTGTGGCACCTCCTTTTATCATCGCATCGTGCTGTACCAGCCAGTCTAGTTTAGTTTATTCTGAGATTCTGTTATGTCTCTGTCTCCCCAGAATTTTATTGCTACATGTGTGTCACATGGTATAAGCATTTTTGAGTGTTGAGGTTTTCGACTTTTCTTGAAATGGGCCGAAGTTAGCTTTGTTTTGCTAGAGGCTAAAGATCTCATGTCTTGTCACCTTGTTACTGAAAATCATGGATTTTTCAGATATTCGCATGATGATTCTAAATATAGTGGTTGTAATTTAAACTTGTTTTAAAATCAGTAGTGATTCTTAGAATCAGACATGTATTTGGCCCAGCTGGACATACATCAGATACCATTGTAATACTTTATCATCTTTGTACCATCAGGCATGCAGTGCGTTTATTTTCCCTTCTGTTTATTAGAAAGTGGAATCTCAACAGTCTTTCTTTAATTTTATTGGAATTTTTTTTCAGATCCCTGGTGCCCCTGATGAAGATGCTGTAAGGATATTTTTAGAATTTGAGAGGGTTGAATCTGCGATCAAAGGTGAAGTATACCTTTACTTGTTTTTTCATCAAAGTAATGTCTGCAGCTGTTCCTAAAATAAGGTCACGTGATACTGCTCAAAAATTCTGATCCTTTGAGTGGAGCATCCACAGCGAGGTGCATTGATCATTTGTTTCACCTTAACTGTCAGTCTCTCTTTTTCTCTGCCACATTGAAGTCTCAGGACTGTGGTTATTGTTATCACTAGTTTTTAAGTATTTTGTTATACAGGCTGTATAAGTATCCCCTTTCTTGTTGCGCACCTATAAGACTACTAACTATGCAGCAAACAACTGTCTCCAGCATCAGTGTCGGCTGATCTGATCTTTTTTTCCTTGTTATACCATCTTCGTACAGTAACTTCACCTTGAAGCTTATATTTTTCTAGCACATGTAGAAAGGGGTAGCTATATGCACTTGGACATCGATTGTGAGTTTGGGAAGTAATATTTGGCTGTGAATACCTGTACTAACCACCTATAAAGCATCTGATGAATCAGGAAAAATCCAATGCCCAAGATCCCCTTGAGACCTCCAGAGTGTTTTGCAAAGTTGTATAGTGTTCTGACCTCCGTTGAGGGACTCATGACCTGTCATCTCACGAAGTGTTGGAAATAAGAGCAAATCTATTTAAACTGTATTTAAAGCTTGCTGACACTTTGGAGTGGCTTGAATGTACTGGTACGAGGTCACCCCGACAGTGTTGTCCACCTTTACATTGTTTTCTCTTGGACATGTTGGCTGTGCTGTACAATCCCTGTTGGCTATACTTTAAATGCTTAGTCTCATGTAGAAATATCAGTATTTTCTCTGTCACAGCATCCTTGCTGATCTTTTTGAACACTGAATATCTCAGCCTCTGCACAGATTGCCAGAACACATTTTACAAGAGAAATCTATTTTGGAAAACGTTTAGAAACTGACCTTGCATAGGCCTATTTAAGCTAGAAGGCATTATCTTCACTTGTAATCGTTATGTATTACCATACTTGGACAATACACACCTTGAACTCGTTTTTTAAATGAGACAGTAGGGGACAATGCATAAATCGGCATGATGTCCGCCAAGCTAAATGAAGATTTAAATACTGCACTGTACTGCGCACCACCACGGACTAGAGGAAACGTCACTGGAGGTCTTGATGTTGCATGACAAGGCCATCATCTAATTATTGTATTGGGTGCTCTGAGAGAGGGTAGAGACTGTCCATTGTATGAACCGCCCTGATTGCAAATGTGTTGTTTTCGTAACATGCCTTTTTAGGTCTCGGGACCATCCGGTCTGCCGAAGGCAGAACCGGAAGTCGAGAGATTTAATGACTTGGAGAAGAGGGGCTTGAACCCGCCCCTCTTCTCCCCTGTTCTCCATTGGCTGGCCTCTTGAATGCTGGCCAGCCATTGGAGAAGAGGTCAGTCATTCCGATTAGGCCCCGTCCTTTTCGGATCGGGGGCGTGTTTTTTGCAAGAAGTCTCATTCTGGCTGGAGGAGAGAAAAGACAAACACGCCCCCGAATCCGAAAAGGACACTGCGTTTCTCCGAGGCATTTCTTCTTGACCTCGGAGAAAGGCAGTGGTGTGCCTTTTGCTCTGCCTTGTTTCAAAATGGACTTACATCTTAGAGTCTGGCGACACCGCTTCACTGAGCCACCTGGAGGCACTTCTGTCCTGCCAGAAACTGAACATTAAAGCAGCAAACAGCACAGAGGAGCAGCTCCGTGGTAGGGACCCGCTGGAGTCACAGCACTCGGCCAGTGGCCTTCTTATCATTTACCCCCTTATCCCTTTACCCCCACACCCTCAGCCCCTCCAGATTTGCTTTCACTCACCCTCCCAAGTATTTCCCCGCCTCCACCCCCCCCCCCCCACACACACATGCCTTATGGCCGCGCCCCGCCCTCCCCTCGCGCTCACCCACCTGCCGCGCGCTGAGCTCTTTCTCCAGCTCCAGGGGTCGGTTCCTCCAGACCAGGTGATGCAGCGGGAACCTGCTGCTGTCCGGAGTCTTCCCGGAGCCCAGCATCATCCCTGGAACATGCCGGGCCCGCCTCCTCCAGCCCCGGAGACAACCATCCGGCTGACGGGGAGGGCGGGGGAGTGGGGGGGGCGCTGCGGGGAGGAGGAGACTGGAGACCGGCGACAGAGACTGCAGGGTACGGGAGGGGAGAATGAAGGCAGAGAGGAGAGAGGGCGGAGAGCTGGGAGTGAGTGGTACGCTGCACGTTGGAGAGGAATGGGTAGATCTGAGAGACACTGCTGGGTACGGGAGGGCAGAGGGAGGGGGGAAGACTGATGGAGGCGAGCTGGAAGTGAGAGTGCAGGGAGGTGGAAGGTTACAGGGCAGAGTTGCGCGAAGAACGAGAACCGCCAAGAGGGAGACTGCCGGAGGAAGGAGCTATGGACTAGGAGGTAGGGTGAGAGTGAAAGGGAGTAGGGGAGGTGGAAGTCTGCAGGGGCTGAGAGGGAAACTAAGGTGGAAGGAAGAGGCGACCTCACAGGGGACGGGTGGGTGCAGGCTGCACGAAGGACGGGGTTGACCTGAGAGGAAGATGGAGAGAGGTGACAGACTAGAGCAGGGGGGCTGCAGGAAGGAGAGACCGGGAGGAGAGCTGGGAAGAGACCACAGTGGGGAACGGAGGGAGGTGGCAAGGTCCAGGGGAGGCACGGGCTGCTGTTTGTGTGCAAGGATAGTTTCAGAACAGGGGCGTAGCTTCCAACAGAGCAGCAGGCGTAGTGGCACAAAGCCCCAGGTATGTTAGCGGCCCACCTCACCCCAGTTACTAGCTGCGTTTTTACTACCAAAACAGGGCGTGGAGTCCAATCTGATTGCTTGCATTAGGGACCAAGGCACCCGTGCTACGTCACGGATGTAGACTTCACGAGGAAGTGAGAGACAGTGGAGAGAGTGGAGAGAGACTGTATAACAGGGGGAGGGGTGTACTGCAGGGGTACATTATTCTACTGAGTGTGGGTGGCATTTTACCGTTCGCGAGAAAGTGTCACTCATAATCGCTGAATGTCACTCATAATTACAATGAAATGAAAAGGTCACACATAAGCAATTTGAAACCTTGGCAGCTATGGTACAAGTGAACACTGGGTGGAGAGATGCCAGAATAGAGGGCCAACCCAAGGGGAGGAGACCTCTGAGGGGGACTTCAAAGGGCAGCGGCACAAGGGAGGGGTGTGGGGAGCCGCGTGAGAATAGAGGGGGAGCCCTCAGGTAAAGAAAGAAGAAAGGCAGGAGAGGAGTAAACTGGAGACAGCAGGGTAAAGAACAAGACAGGAAGGGGGCTGCAGATGAAGGAGGGGGCGAGAAGGAGGAGTGCATAACAGAATGAAGATGAGAGCCTGTAGGGGAGAAGATCAGAGAGGGAGAGGAGCGGGCGCTGGGGCTATGGTACCTCAAGTGAGTTGAGACTGGCATGGAGGAGGAGTGTTGGAGGTAACAGGAGGAGCAGGGGGACTTCCGGGACGGCGCAGGTGAAGGTATACTCCAGTGTAGGGTGACCACCTGGCAAGAAGGCAAATCTGGACAGTTTATGAGGAGGGGAAGGGGTGAGACGAGGGGTCTTCCTCCTTGTTTGCAAGTACATAAACGAGCATTTACAATGCAACGGTCTCGGCATTGTTAAAGTTAGAGCTATTGGCATTGCTCATGACAATGCCGTTTCTTTAACCCCTTCAGCGCGGCGCGGATTTCCGCGCCACGCTGAAGATTCCGTGCGCGGGCGGGGCCATGACGGAACGGTTCCGTCATAAGCACAGCCCAACCGACGTGCATGACGGAACCGTTCCGTCAAGCGCGTCGAAGGGGTTAAATGTTTTAGAAACATAAACAAAAATAATGTCATGAGCAATGCCAATAGCTCTAACTTTACCAATGCCGAGACCATTGCATTGTAAATGCTTGTTCTTAATAAAGATTTGAAAAAAAATACTGCACTGTAATCAGTGAAATCAAACCATTCATATTCTATGGAATTAAAGTATATGGAAAAACAGCTATGTGAAATCATCCTTGCATCACCTTGCAGCATTTATTCACTCTTGTATGTGCATACAGTGCAAATATTACTGCTGTGATGATCTTAATCTGTCTATGAAGGATTGTGAATAGAAAATTTGCCAGCTCTTAATATATAATCCAGCAAGATTTAATTCACTAAATGCATCTCCAGGGCTTTTCATCAAAGTTCTAAAGAAGCAGAAAGCTTTTCTTGTCTCTTATAATATTGTGTCCTGCCAAAAGGGTTTAGGAGCAAGTAGGTTTTCTTCTTATCCCAAAGCAGTCCCCCAAACATATTGCTCAGTACCAACACTCTTTTCCACCATTTAATGAATGTAGACTAGAAATAAAAGCAAGTTCCATCATTAGTGAGTTTCATACAACTAATGCTGTCATTTTTAAATAAACAAATTGAGTCAAGTATTTTATTGTATTAGAGTATTTGTATGGAACTTACTACCTCTACGTGGGACCACTGAAGTACTTACCTACATGAGCAGTAAGCTACACCATATAGTGTGTGAGACTGGAAGTGTGTTGTCTTTGTTTTGTGATCCTATGCGGGAAGTGTTTCCATGTCATTTGTGATGACCACCGAGGCGTGGTTACCACGGGATGCAGGCGGTAAATGATGAGCTGTGAGAGGCAGGCTTGCAGTTTTTTTTCCAGTACTCTGGAAGCATTTAGCAGCTCTGCAGATACTTCTTATGATTACAGTTTTCTTAGCTACACTGGGTTGTCCAGCCATAAATTTGCATAAAGTTGTGGTGCTGATCTGGCATGGTTGGAGGGAGAGGGATGGGGATAGATCTCCTGGGATGTGCATTGTTACCCACATCCTATTTCTGAGTGGCTTTGCGAGATGTAAAAAGCGGTCATACTGTATAGGTATTTGGGACCTGCAGTAGTGGACTAGATCAAGGGTGCATCTGTATTTCTGGGTTCTGTCAC
Source organism: Triturus cristatus (assembly GCF_964204655.1). Classification (NCBI taxonomy): domain Eukaryota; kingdom Metazoa; phylum Chordata; class Amphibia; order Caudata; family Salamandridae; genus Triturus; species Triturus cristatus. Next base: position 856,215,652 of record NC_140585.1, on the reverse strand, counting down.
CGGGATGTGGGCTGGTGTAACTATCTTGGAAATAGATATTTTTCAACTGTTTTCTGAAGTGTATATGATCCTGAATGCTTCGAATACTAGCTGGTAGGAAGTTTTATAGCTTGGCGGGTTGTACTGAGAAAGCAATACCTCCGATGGATTTCTTATGGCATAAGTGGTGCAAACCTGAAGCACAGTGCCCTATTTTGTTTGTATTGCTTGAATTTGACTTGTAGGTATAGTGGTTCTTTTTCTTGAAAGGCTGTCTGGACAATGCAGCACATCTTGGACATTGCCCTTCTAGCTATAGGTAGGCTGTGGAGCAATGTCAAGACTGGAGTTATGCGTTCTCTTGGGTAGGGAAGGAATCGTCTTGCGGTAGATTTTTGGATAAGTTTTATTTTGCGTATGATGAATGTGAGTGTGCCAAGGTATTGGCTGTTGGCATAATCAGGCTAACAGATTGCAAGTTTGAGGTTTGTGTTGGTATCCAATGTATGGGAACATGTGACTTATTGTTTTCATTGTGAAGAAGGCACTCTGTATGACTTCAACATACAGTATCAGGGATTGGTCAGAATGCATTATTACCGCTAAGTTTCTGACTTCTCTTGATATTGTTGGAGGGACAGTAAGTTCTTTAGGCCATATGGCGTTAGGCTGGCATTTTTTGCATTGTCCGCAGTTCATAATCTGTCTTTGTAGTATTGCACTTTAGATGGTTATTCATCTTCTTTGTATTTATGGCACAAAGGTAGTCATCAAGTTTGGAGTTGTAGATGTCTTCTGGGCCATGATTTTTAAAATGATTTGGGTGCCATCTGCATAGTTGCAACTTGTGAGGTTAAATGATTTAATCAAGTTTGGTAAGGGGGTTACGTGGATGTTGAATAATAGAGTGGATATGATGGACCCCTGAGGAATGCCACAGTGTTGTGTGTGAGGAGCCGCTGTGAAAGATGGTAGGTTAACTACACTTCTCTCTTGGGGGATCTCTATTATTAGTCCTAAGCATTTAAATAGTTCAGCCCACGTGCGGGAATCCCGGAGCACTTCTTCATAGAATATCTTAAGTGTAGATGTTCGCCTTTCTTTAAGAAGGCCTGCAGAAACGCTTCAGAAAGAACATAGCGGCTAGAGCGGTTGACCTCGAACCTGCGGATCCGGGTTCGAGTCTCGGCAACGACGCTCAACATCCTGTGATTCTGGGCAAATCACTTAATTTCTCGTGCCTAATAAAAAAAAAAATGAATATGTCCTCATGTAACAAAACTGGTGTTCATGTAAAGCGCTCTGATACCCGCTGTCTTGGGTCTAGTTTGCGCTATATTAAACTCTTTAAAAAAAAAAAAAAAAACAACATAATATGCAGCCTAGAAAACAAGCTACATTGGTGAAATTAGAAGGTATAATTGTAAGGAAAATTAGAAGGTATAATTGTAAGGAAAATGTCTTATAAAAAAACTCAAATCTTTCACAAACCCTTTTCTGTAAAGTGAGAGATAAAGGATAGTAAGACAGTGTAGGCCAGTTGTCTCAAACTAGTCTATCGAGAACTGACAGTAGCTCGCAGAAACCTTCAAAGTAGCTCCCAGCCTTGAGTTCATTTTTAACTAAGAATTGTAATAAATAAGTGTTGCGTTCTCCTTTTAAAGTTAGGGGAAGGCTATGTTTATTTTACATTATTGTCAGGCTGCAGATAGCAGAGCCTGATAATGAGCAGTGCTCCATGCAGATTTATGACCAATGAGGGTCACAGAAGCTCAGACCTGAAGCACATAAGTCTCTTAAATAAAAGACCTTTTCAGCTCAACATTGTAGCATGAGAACAAAATGATATTTCAGAAAGCTTTTAAATGAGAGAAAATTCAAAAGAAGCGTTAACTTAATGATTAAGTTACCTCTTCATTTGAATTTTCTACCTTTTCAAAGTGTCACAGTTCCAAACAGCAGGCATCTTGCTCCCGGTGGCTGGGAGACACAGAGACATTTTTATAACAGAAAAATACAGTAATTTTCTTTTAAATGGGAGAAATGCAAAGTGAAGAAAATGTTTTCTATGAAGCATTGTCTTAATGTTTTTCTCTACTTTAAATGAAGCCAATTGAATCCTAATGTTTTATGAAGCATGTTTCTTCATTTTAAATTCCTCACATTTAAACAAATGACTGTATTTTCCTGTTACAAATTGCACCATGTCTACAGACTACTGGGAGTAATATGCCTGCTGTTTGTAAAGACACTTTGACATCTCCCTCTGAGGGACGTGGAAGGTCCAAAAAGAGGATGCCAACCAGAAAACGACATGTTTTCCAGTCAACTTCAAGACCTGGTAGAGCACTGACTTGTTCTCCGTCAAGAAAAAAAGACGCAGATAGATGCCAAGGCAAGGTAGACCTTCTGCACTGTTGACACGCTCTGTAAGATCGATGTTGAGGAGTATATCGACATTGATCCATCGATGCCAAGGAGCAGTGAGACGTCGGAGGAGAAGGTCTTCGTCGACAGCGGTCGACGTTGAAATCCATCTCGATGTTGAGGACTTGAGAGAAAAGGTGAAAAAGGATGCATATCTGTCACCTGACTCAGAATACTCGGGGGGCCTACTCCTCCTGTTCCCCGATAGTACTACCGGATTCTCCACCACTAACTTCATCTCCTCCAACACCTCCAGCACCTACTGCTCCAGTGCCAATGCCTCTGTCTGTGGAATAGCCAAGGCCTAGATTGAGCTCCAGAACATGCCATCGGTCACGCCATCACAGGCGTCTTTCAAGTCATTCATCCTTCTATATCAACTGGACTATATTCACCAACACTGTCCGATTCTCCACCACCTCGCAGTTCTCCAGTGGATGACCTCACTGCATTTCTGGAGGTTCTGGTGAGAGGTGTGGCAAAACTTAATATTCAGATGTCGGTCCCCACACTTACCACATCTGATATATTTGAGACTCTACACCAGCGGTCAGTTTCAAGACCTCTACTTTCATTGGTGCCCGGTCTTTTGGAGCCAGCAGTGGAACTCTATCTGACCCCTGCCTCAACCAAATTTGCCCCAACGAGGCTACAGAAAAAATAAATGCCTCCTGAGCAAGATCCTCTTTTCCTCTGATTGAATCCACCCCCCTGACTCAAAAGTCATTCTGGCGGCCAAAAGCATCATGCTGCCACCCTTTCGTCTGTTTATTTTTAGAGTTTTATATAGCGCAAACTAGACCCGAGACATCGGGTATCAGAGCGCTTTACATGAGCACCAGTTTCGTTACAGATGAACACATTCACTGTTCCTCCCGATACGGAGAGCCAAAAACTGGACTCTGGGTCGCAAGGTCTGTACCATGGCCAAAACCACCATGAAAGCGCCCAGTGCCACTGCCCTCCTGGGTAGATATGATAGAGCTCTCTGGGACTCTAGCAAGCAGTTTGCGGACGATCTTCCCAGAGACAGACGGTAAGACTTCTGGAGATCCTTAATGAAGGCCTCATTGTGTCCAACCAAGTCATCAGTGCTGCAGCGGACTCCTCCCTGTCAGCAGTGCATAAATATTGTCATGGCATTGCCTTAAGGTGGCATTCTTGGCTCCGCCTCACGTCTCTTAAGTCAGAGTCCCAGAAAAGAATTTTAAATCTTCCATTTTCGGGGTCTACCCTCTTCGGCAGCCGCACAGACGATGAGAGAGATGGCTCACATAAAGTCTGAAATGGAGACCAGAAAGACCAAAGTAGCAAAGCCATTCCTTCAGACCATACCAACACCGGTTTTACCCTCATTGGTACCAGGGTCTACAGCTGCCATAACAGCAGCAGCGACGGCAGTCTAAAGGGTGATCCTCGCAGCAGCCCCGCCCAAGGGGGTAAACCTACAACAGTCACCAAGAGCTGAATCTTCCCTTCCCCTCTACTCTTACCCACTCCGGTAGGGGGCAGCATTTCACACTTCCTGGAAGAGTGGCAAAATATCCCAACAGACGCCTGGGTTCTTAATATTATTCAGATTGGTTTTTGTCTCAGATTCACTAGTCCTCCCCCAACCATCATCTGCACATGTTTCGAGAAGAAGTCAACATCTTGCTACAGAAGCACTTTTTCCGTTTCTTCCTTCAAAGTGGTCACATTACTTTGTCGTATAAGCACTTGATGTCTTCCTTGAAAAACCCTTCACTGAATCCCTAGTGAACTAGACATTTTATACCTATATCTCTGCGCCCAAATCTAGCTAAACACCTGGAAATATCAGTCTGCTACAATTGCAGTAACGGGTTGGAAGCCATTCACAGGGACCACTTTGGTGAAGTTAGACAGTTAGCTGTCGGGTCTAGCAGTCTCAGGGTCCTCGCAGAATATTTCACCGGGATAGTGGTTCCAGCAAAGGAGTCATCCTGAATCTGAGGATACAGGATGCTCAGAAAATGCTAAGGATTCTGAAGATGCTGGAGCTGAGCTGTGGGAGAAATGTGGGACTCCGAACTTCAGGGGTCAGCTCTGGCCTCGGGACTCCATCTCCCATGATGTCTCAGTGAAGTTCAGTGCAGGTCCAATTGCCTCTGGTCGACTGGGCTTTGGTTACTGCAGTTGTCCGCAGTTAAGTCTCTTTCTTGCTGGGGGACCAGGATCCACTTCGACAATGGCCATGGGTCCCACGGACTTGAGGTACTCCTTGGGCACTTCAGAATCCAGCGGTGGGCAGGTGATGTGGACAGCTGTGCTTTCACAAGTGCAAGATTCCTTCATCTTTTGTGGCCCTTTAGCTGCAACAATGAATCATCCAACTTACTCCTGAAGTCACTCCTTCTGTTCCGGCACACATGGATGACTTTTGTCAGGCATCGCAGGCTCAGTCCTCTTTGAGAGGTCCTCTGGTTCAGCAGGTGCAATCCAGTCTTTGGTGCAGCTTGCCTTTGCTGGGTCCAGGTAGTAGCAGGACAGACATTCTTAGTTCTTCTTTCCAGTCCAGTAGTGATTGAAGGACAGTGGATTTGGCGTGCCACTTTTATGCCTTCTTCTCATTTGTGGGAAGGGAGGACTTGCTAGCCAATATGGCAATAGTTCCCACAGGAATACTCTGCCTTCTTACCGTCACTTCCTAGCTGTGTGGCTTCAGACAATCCCGGTATACCCCTCTCTACCCTAAACCAAGATGTCGCGAGGCTCCTTCCCCTGTGAGTAGCTACAGGCACACACCTGCGGTGTAACCAGCATAATGAGCCACTCACCCTGGAAAATCGCTTCTGCAACAGGTTTCCCCCTCTTGAGGAGATGCTAGCATGTCTGTCTATACAACGGAGTGATCACCATTCACTTTCCTGGAGCAGTAGCCTCTTTGAAGCTGGGCCTTCAGTGGCCACCACCTGGTAGTCATTCTGCTGCAGCAGTTCTTTTTTTCCCTGTTTCTGGAAGGGCTTCACTTTTTCTAGCAGGAGGCAACCTATTGTCTCGGGTGACAACTGCTGCAGACAGGAAAGGCTACCAAAGGTTTGTGAAGCAAAGTGGTGGCTTTCTAAAGTCACCTTTCTGTTAAGTTACCTGAAATCCGATCTCAGCAATGAGTCTGGTTTAATTGAATGATTAATTTGATACATTGGATTACTAGCTTTGGTGGTCCCAGTTGGAGGTTAGTAGTTTGTGTGTAGCTAGTGAAACACCATGTTAGCCGATGGGACTACCGGCCTTGCTAAAGTGAGAAGCACAATTTAGTGCTGTCACTGTCGGGCATGTTAAATACAAAGGACACAGGCCCTTCTTTTTAATATTAATCACTCTGCCTGGCAGCATACCCAGGCCTTCCCGAGGGGTGGCTTACTAATATTAAAAAAGAGGGTTTTGACCTAGCTAAAGGACTTACTTAGGCATGTTGACTTGGCAGATTTAAATCTGCCCAGCAAGGCTGCAGTGGCAGGCCTAGAGTCACGCTTTCACCTTGTCACTGTAGTTGTGGCACAATTAAGTGCTGCAGTCCACTAGGTACATTCAACTTACTAGCCCTGGGCACCTCTTGTACCATATACTAGGGATTTCTAAGTAAGTTAAATAAGCCAATTGGGTATTAGCCAATTTTAGTTTGGGGGTCAGAGCACCTGCACTGGTGCTTGGACAGCAAAGCCTAGTTGAAAAACCAGCAGCATCAGTCCAAAGACATTGGGGGAATGGGAGGCTGATCATACAAAAAGAGGTTCATTCCTACATAATCATAGCATGAAATAAAGAAACACAATGTAAAAGTGCTGTTCTTGTCATACGGATAACAGGTGAGGTGAAAAGAAATACTTTTTACGAAAAATAGAAAGTAAAGCAAGTTGGTTAACCAAATTCCTCTCTAAAATGACCCATTGGGTTCCATTGACTAACTATCATATAACTGTACTGCACGCATAGCAGCCAAAAAATGATACTTGGGGAAGTGTGGCAATCACAACCCCCAATAAAGTTAGCTTTTTTGTTTTTATAATTCTAAATAAAGTTTGAGAGATGTTTATCAGCCACTGAAAAGAAAAAATCTGTAAATTCTACAAGTAACCTAGATGTCAAGTTTATTATTACCATTTTTTACTGCTTCTATTCTATCACACCAGGGGAGATATAAACATGACATTTTTAATGTAATGTTTTTTATGATACTATCACAAGTTGTTTACTTTGTCCATAATTGATTAATAGTTGAGATGATTGTAAACTGGATTGGAATGGCGCTCACTAAATGCAGTAAGTATTTCGTAGCTCAATTTCTTACAGTAGGTGCCCAGGGAGGAGGTAATCATCCAACACCTCACCATTCAGATCAACAGATCCGTGCAAACTTTAAATCAAGCCCTGGCACACATTTATATTCATTATAACATGTCAATAACCTAAGTTTCCAGGCGAATACATAAAGACAAATGAGTGATTTAATGATTTTTCTTGTTGTGACTCCAGCCAACACGTGTTTCGTCGTTCGAGACAAGACACCTGCGACTTCCTCAGGGCTGGAAAACATACATAAAAGCAGAGTGTAAGCCCAACCATTCGGGCATCAATTATACAGTCATTGTTATGTGAATTTTAAGTGGTCCCAACTGTGCTCATCAAGTCACCTCATATATCCCTAAAGAACGTGCAAATGCATCCAGCATAGGACAGTGGAATCAATATATCCTGTGTCAAAAACATTTCCAATCATCATATTCCTGTGTCAATCAATAAGTGGTGTCTAACATACCAAGCCAAACTATATTGATGTCCACCCTAGGAACAAAAGGGGTGGACCCATGATAGGTTGGGGGATGGATAGTAGTCATGCAATTCATAACCACCATGTAAGTGACATCCCATATGCATATTGTATGAGGGTCAGCTAGCTGGGAGAACCCAGGCCTACCTTAAATCAATGAAAAAGGTCTTATTTGCCTGAAAGTAAAATAGAAATGTATATAATGTGTGTACTATTGAGATTACATCCATGTAGATACCAACCATGAGGTAAAAAACATACCTTCTGACTGGTTATAATTCCGTCCCAGCCTGAGTTTGGCTGGGCAAATTGCATGTATTCACAAAGACGGTTATTCAAGCAAATATCTGCAAGAACAAAGCAAAATCCTATTTACAGTTGTGGAGCAGGTCGCTCCTAAATGCAAATATTGGCACCAGGCATAGAGTGCATGCTTAATTTGAAAGTTTAGTGGAAAGGGTTTCCAATCCTTGCACTAACAAACGTCTCAATTAGATTGACTATTTATACAAGTCGCCAAAATTAAATAATCATAGGATAAAAGGGGGAGATCCCAGTGTAGAAGTAATAGCCATGAGAACATATTATATGGTTCCCAAGTATACTGACTTAGTGCACGGGTGGCCAACAGAATTACAGAGAAATCATGTGCTAGGTGCCATGAAAGGGTTTCCAATCATTGCACTAACAAACGTCTCCATTAGATTGACTATTTATACTAGTCACCAAAATTAAATAATCATAGGATAAAAGGAGGAGATCCCAGTGTATAAGAAACAGCCATGCGAACATATTATACGGTTCCCAAGTATACCGACTTAGTGCACAGGTGGCCAACGGAATTACAGAGAAATCATGTGCTTGGTGACAGGCATACCGACAATGCACGATGTGGAGTAAACATCGTGCTAAGTGAGGGGCTGCGTATTCAGTCAGCCCACGACGCGCTAAAATATCAAAAGAATATACAGAGATTCAAGTAACCTATTAAAAAATATCTACGTCCAAAGTCAGATTCAACATCCACAGGCAATTAAATACATATATTGCGCATCGTCAGAGTCTAAGTTCAATCCTCTGGCACCTCAGTATGGCCGCAATGTTCTATAGATACCCGGAAGTGCCTCCTTTATTATGAGCGAGAACGAATGACTAGTGCGTGAAGGATAACAGCGGCGGTAACGAGATCGGCCGCCATCTTGAGAATCCTATTAGATAATGTGAACCATGTGGTTAATATCTGTCATACGTATCCATCATTAGAGTAAGTCCATATGTATCACAGTCTCCCGGCGAAAACTTTCTTAATGTGTTTGCTGATTTTATTATTTCCATTCCGAACATATCTATTCATTCTATTAATAGAATAACCCTGACATAAAATTGATACGGACTGATGGTGTCGGAAGTAAGGATTCCGGCCGCCATCTTAGATCAGTCACCCAGTCTCGATCGTTGGAGACGTTTGTTAGTGCAATGATTGGAAACCCTTTCCACTAAACTTTCAAATTAAGCATGCACTCTATGCCTGGTGCCAATATTTGCATTTAAGAGCGACCTGCTCCACAATTGTAAATAGGATTTTGCTTTGTTCTTGCAGATATTTGCTTGAATAACCTTCTTCGTGAATACATGCAATTTGCCCAGCCAAACTCAGGCTGGGACGAAATTATAACCAGTCAGAAGGTATGTTTTTTACCTCATGGTTGGTATCTACATGGATGTAATCTCAGTAGTACACACATTATATACATTTCTATTTTACTTTCAGGCACATAAGACCTTTTTCATTGAATTAAGGTAGGCCTGGGTTCTCCCAGCTAGCTAACCCTCATACAATATGCATATGGGATGTCACTTGCATGGTGGTTATGAATTGCATGACTACTTCTATCCATCCCCCAACCTATCATGGGTCCACCCCTTTTGTTCCTAGGGTGGACATCAATATTGTTTGGCTTGGTATGTTAGTCACCACTTATTGATTGACACAGGAATATGATGATTGGAAATATTCTCAACACAGGATATATTGATTCCACTGTCCTATGCTGGATGCATTTGCACGTTCTTTAGGGATATATGAGGTGACTTGATGAGCACAGTTGGGACCACATAAAATTCTCATAACAATGACTGTATCATTGATGCCCGAATGGTTGGGCTTACACTCTGCTTTTATGTATGTTTTCCAGCCCTGAGGAAGTCGCGGGTGTCTTGTCCTGAACGACGAAACACGTGTTGGCTGCAGTCACAACAAGAAAAATCATTAAATCACTCATTTGTCTTTATGTATTCGCTTGAAAACGTATGTTATTGACATGTTATAATGAATATAACTGTGTGCCAGGGCTTGATTTAAAGTTTGTCCACAATGTTTTAAAGAAAAAATCCCTGTATATTTCGAGTTTTTCTACCCTGAAACACCCAAATTTGATATCATGTCAGGTGTCCAATATACATTCAGTGGAATAAACTCAGTCTTGGAGACATTTAATGTATAACCAAATACAGTTGAGTGTCCATAATTTGTAAAATGTGCGCTAAGTTAGTTTACACTTTTTATTTATAGGGTAATATAACCTCCAGTGTTATCCACAAGTATAGCGATAACATGGTTTTAAATAAAGTAAAATCTTTCGAGATCTTAAATTAAACTGTTGCCAATCTATCTAATATCGAATTGCATGTTATATTAAAATCTCATCCCTCAATAAGGGATATGTTGCCAGGGTTCATTATATACTTAGTAATGTTTTTCACAAAAATAGGATCATCAATAGTTGGCATATTTACATTAATTAGATGAATAACAAATGTATCAATTTTATCTTGAACATGTAAGAATCTACCATTAGCATCACTGTTTTTTGCTTAAAAATGTGAGCGTTTAATTCCTTGGCAAAAAAAAATAACCACGCCATTCATATGTCCTGAAACACTTGACAAAATAATGTTTCCAATCCAGCCTTTGTTCAGACCAGGATATAAAATTTGTGAATTTCCTCCTTCCAAATCTTTGAGGATCAGATAATCTATATTTGTAGCCAGCTCTTTTGAGATGATTTCTAAGAAGAGAGAATTATTTGTGTTTCCTTATATTTTGTAAACAATTGAGATGGTTGTTTTGCTGCACTGTGAAGATCTGCCTCAGTTTAACTGCATTACATTTGCATTTCAAAGGTAGGCGATGAGCTTTGTCATTTTCAAACTGGTCTATTCATTTTAGATTTAAAAAGCTGGGTAGGAGGTTTTCTACATACCTCTTACATATTTGGCATCCTATATTATCTGGTAGATTGAAGATGCAGAGATTATACAGTCTGTTTCTATTCTCAAGATCTATTAGCATTTAGCACGTAGTTGTAACCATTTTTACAAGAGATGAGAATTGATTCAACTGCTTCTTGTTATCATTTATTTTAATTTTATGGTCAGACACTTTTAGATAGGATAGCTAATTCTTTGTCAGTGCATTTAATGTCATTACTTAGAGTCTGTGTTAATATGCACCTCTGGAATCTATTCTAATATTTTATTTAATGAGTGTTCTTGAGACTTAGCAGGAGATAATGTTTGATTCCTTTTAACAGACTAGAAACCTTTAGATTCTGATGTAGAGATGTCTGATGTACAATCAATAAGTCAAATACGATAATTCCCAAAAATACCATAGTCATTGAAAAATGAGGAAAGAACTTTTGGATAACGCTCAACACATTATCTAAAGTCAACACTTTATTATTAATTTACAACGAGCATTGACTAATTTAATTCTTGCTTTATAAAAGTGAAAAGAATGCTAGTACAGCAGCTAAAACTAGCTGTTAGTGCCCAAGGGTTGAGGCAGCGGTTAGGTCTTCTAGGAGGCCATATAAACTCGCATTCCGAGAGGAAGAAGACTATTGCTTAAGGGCATAGATTGAATTCCTATGGGCCCTAGGGCATATACCATCAAACCACCTTATCTCCTTTGTACACTTGAGCCTGCTGTTAATAGTTAAGATGTTAAGTATATGCTTTGTTAGCTTATCAAAGGCATCTAGGACCGCTTTACCCTGTGATCCCATATCCAAATAGAGCTGCATCTCATCTGCACACACTGCATACAGGCTATCTAAAAAAGCCTCTGGTATCACCTTTGACCATTTTAGCCTGCATGCTTGATATTTTAAGCTAATGACGAAATTTGAGAAACTCCTATCCTCCCCTCTATGTACTTCAGTGCAATAAAACCAATTCAAGCTTAAAAGGATTATGATCGCTATGACTAGACCAAGAAACAGTCAACTTATGAACTGTAGGGGCTAAGGGTGCAGAAATCATTATAAAATCAATAATACTAGAGGAACCCCTGCCTGTATAAGTTGGGACTGAGGCATCCGTTCCCAGCTGTTTGAGACAAAGCAAGTTATTACTGGCAAGGAGCTCTTCTAAAAGATGACCTGATTCTGTATGTTCAAAGTTGGCAGCTAGAGGTAGAGCATCCACATAACCCCTTAGAGAAGAACAGCCCAGATAACAAAGATGTGTGTTAAAATCACCTAAAATTATGAGCTCATAATAGGAATGTTGACTCTCACCATATTGTACGAGAAACCCCTACAGTGCTACTAGGTGCTCAGTGATAAAAAGTCTACATTAAGAATTATATACATTAACTACCAGCAGAAGAGGACAATTCGAAAACATCAGCCTACTGCTAAAAAATGAACTGATTGACACTCCACAATTCTGGTGGTTAACGTGAGCTTAAGTGAAACCAATAAAAGACCTCCCTTAGATATGCCCATTATGGATGGAGTAGCGCATTTAAAAAAAGAAATAAAACCATCCAGATAAAAAGCCTCACTGGTGTCCCTTGTTTCCTGCAGAGCAATTATATCACAACACACAAGCAACCTCTTCCATGATACATCCTCCCCTTTGGACCCAAGTCCAGCTATGTTCCAGGACAAAATCTTCATACAGAAAGATTCTAAAGTGACGGGAGTTGGATTAGGTAGGGGGGGTGCGAATATTACCTATCTGGGACACAGACCTTGGGCCCTGCAGCTCAGCCCTACCAGTGTTTGTTGGTAATTAACGTAATTTCTCCTCCAGTGGACCCACATTGTTAGTTGCAAGCACCAAATTGTTTTACCCTGCTTGGAATCCAGAAATATATAAAATCGAGAAAGGAGTATGAATAAATACACACATTTTTTTTAAAATTATTTTTCAGCCAGTTATTAATAATAACAAAAGGATCACTAAGCAAAGAGCGGTAAAGTTTTACAAGCCTTTTTTGAAGAATAAAAACATGGAAGAGGGACCATGTTAATAGGCTGCAATTGCAAGGGGCTGGAAACCTAACACAGTTTGTTTAAGGAATTACTCACCACCAGTATCCCATTGTAACCTGGAAGCCAGTTCACTTTTATGGGAACACCACAACCCTGGGTATAACTCAGTTGGAAGTCGTTACTCTTCTCTGGGGAGGAGGGGTTGCATATCACTATAATGAAGATTTCCCTCGAAGGTTCTTCATTATTAAACGAGAGCACTGAATACAGTAGCAAGCGCATCCCTTTTTAGAGCAGAAGAAGGAAGTAAGGAGAAAGTTTACCTAGAAAGATTCCTCAAAGACGCCGGACCCACTAGGGCAATCTGATTCCAGAGATTGTCTTGAGAACATGAGTTCAGACTTCTAAACGGTGGCTTTACATATCTCTGAAACGTGAGTATTCCTTCCTAAAGCCATCAAAGTCCCTTTACTTCTTCCAGAGTGGGCTTTGGGACTTTGACAGAGTTTTGTTTGCCAACTGATAAAGAAGAGCACAGCACACAAAATGATCTGACTTAACATAGGCTGCTTCGCTGTGGCTAAAAATGTTCAAGCTGGACTAATTTCCAAATGGTTGCTCTAACTGCCTAATGTCTCTTATCTGGTTAGGACTAAATTGGAGAACTTTTACCATAAATAGTGTGAAGGGATCTTTCTGCTGGAGAAGACTCATTTTGAAAGAATGTTGGTAATGAAATGATCTGTTCAACATAGTAATCTCACTTCTCCATAGGTTAAAAAAAAAAAAACTGAATAAGTTCTCATTCCTTGTTCTTAGGAAAAACACTGTCAAGCTCATGAGGAGAGAGATTATTTGCAACCCGCTGAGGCAATATCTACAAGAATACTGGTCATATGCTGTAAAGAAGCTTATTGTATTGTTACGAGAGGTGGTCACATTTGCCTGGTGACAATAATGTTAAGCTTACATGGGGGAGAGGGCCTCTGATTAGTGGAAGACTTTCTCCATAAATCCTTAACCACTTGCATTTTGATAAAAGATTTGTGTGGGATATTTTCTATAAACCATAATAGCTTCGTGGTGTTGTATTGATTTGTATAGGGTATCTAGGAGCTTGGGAAGCTGTGTAGGATTGTAGTCCCCAAGGTGCTTATACGAAGAGCTAGATCTTCAAGTTCCTGCGAAACTCGAGGAGGGAGGCTGTGATGAGTTCAGGAAGGTCGTTCCATGTCTTGGGAGTGATGTAGGAGAATGACCGTGAACCCCAGTTCTGCTTTTGCGGAGGCGGCAAATCTGTGCGAGTGAGGCAGCGTGTAGGTGTCTGGTGGGTTGGTGAAAGTGTATGCGGCTGTTCAGATATTCTGGTCCTGTGTTGTGTAGGGCTTTGTATATGTGCATGAGAAGTTTGAATTGGCTGCGCTTGTGAATGGGGAGCCAGTGTAGCTTCCTGAGGTGTGATGTGGATGCGGCATGGGAGGTCGAGTAGGAGTCTTGCAGCTGTGTTCTAGATGGTCTGGAGTCTGTGTATGAGTTGCTTGGAGATTCCGACATAGAGAGTGGTGCTGTAGTCCAGTGTGCTGGTGAGGAGTGCTTGCGGGACAGTCCGTCTGGTGTTCTGAGGCAACCATTTTGAAGATTTTTCGCAGCATGCGTATGATGTGGATTTCTTGCGTGGTCTGTTGATGTTGGTCCTAGCTCCGACTGCCACTAGATGAAGTTCAGTGGGGAGGTCTTGTTGCCGAAGACCAGTTCTTCCGTCTTGTCGAGTTGAGCTGCATGCAGTTAGTTCACATCCAGTCTGCTACCAGGGTCATACAGTTGGTGAAATTGGTTCTGGCAGTGGTTGTTTTCCTGTTGGGTGTCATCAGCATAGGAGATGACCGTGATATCTTGTGATCAAATGATGTTGGCGAGTAGTAGCATGTATTATTTGAAAAGGGTGCGGCTGAAGGACGATCCCTGTGGGACTCCGCAAATCAATTTCTTGGTCTCTATTGTGAAGGGTAGCATTCTGACCCTTTGGGTTCTACCCGAGAGGCAGGAACAGATCCATTTGAGAGCATATCCTTGTGTGCCAGTCTCTGATGAAGGTGTTATGGGAGACAGTGTTGAAGACTGCAGAGAGGTTGAGCAGGGTGAGGGCTGCTGTTTCTCCTTGGTCCAGGATGACTAGATTGTCATTGGTGTCCACTAAGAGTGCTGTTTTATTGCTGGGGTTTTTTCTGAATCCTGATTGTGTTGTCTAGAAGATGGTGATGTTCGATGTTAGTTGCTTGTTGATGGCCTTCTCAATCACTTTGGCTGGATAGGGAAGCAGGAAGATGGATCAGAAGTTGCTCAGTTGATTCAGGTCGGATGTGGGCTTCTTGAGGAGAGCATTGATTACTGCAAATTTTCATTCATCGGGGAAAGTGGCAGATGTGATTGAGGTGTTGATGTGCCTCAGGGTGGTGCTGATTGGTGATGTTCACAGGTTGTAGATGTGTTGGGGGTCATAGGTCCGTTGGGGCTCCTGAGTGGAGGGTCCTCATGATTGCCGCTGTCTCGTTTCTGGTGAGGGTTGTCCATTCGGTCAGGTGGCTTTCTTGGTTGGTGGGTAGGTTAGCAAGGAGTTCTCTGGGGTTGGGTTGGTATGTGAAATTGCTGTAGATGTTTGCGATGTTGCTCAAGCATTCGAGGACTGCTGTGGAGCAGGGGTCTTTTCGGTCCTCCAAGTGAAAGTTGAGGTCACTGACGAGACTGTAGGCTCTGGAGTCGATGGTGAATGGAGCGATGAAGTTGGCAATAAGGTCGTTGAAGGTGGCTTGTAGTTCATGTGGTCAGTAGGCAAGGGTTCCATTCAGGGTGACGTTTTCAGAGATTTGCAGCTTAAAGTGCATGCGTTGCATGAATAGTTGTGGCGTTCTCGGTGGATGGTGTACATTTGGATTCCCTGGTGCATCTTAATAAAAAATTCAACTCTGATCTTGCCATATGAATAAGTTAAGGAAGTATTGCTTATTCTTGGAATCTGATCTAGTTGAAGGGACTCGATGAAACCAGATGCAGAATCTCTTACATTTAAATACAGAAAAAGTTCTGGTCAAGGTCCGCCTTGCATCTTTTATGATTTTCTTTA
Organism: Triturus cristatus; assembly: GCF_964204655.1. NCBI lineage: Eukaryota > Metazoa > Chordata > Amphibia > Caudata > Salamandridae > Triturus > Triturus cristatus. Next base: position 856,200,048 of record NC_140585.1, on the reverse strand, counting down.
TGGTCTTGGAGAATGTTTAAAGCCTGTTATTCCAGTCAAGGAGAATAAATGTCACTACTAATGTGGCCCGCTTCCACCGGTCCTCGGTGGATGGTGTGCATTTGATAGATTCTCTGGTGCATCTTAATCAAAAGAAATGCAACTCTGTTCTTGCCACATGAAGTTAAGGAAGCATTGCTTCTTGGAATCTAATCAGGTTGAAGGTACTCTAAGGTCTGCCTTGCTGCTTTTATGGTTGTCTTTATGGCCTTGGAGAGTGTTTAAAGCCCTATATTCTAGTCAAGGAGAAGAAATGTCACTACTAATGTGGCCCTTGCAGTGCATCCATCATTCCATTCAGGTGTGATAAAGCATTTGTAATGTGTAATTCTGGTAAGCTGCGGTACCAGAAAATGGAAATTCAAAAACCACAGAGTACTTCAAGCTGTATAATACAACCATGAATTCTACCAGTTTAAAACAAAATTGAAGAGAGCTAGGAGGCGAAATTTTGCAAGTTGAACATATAAATATGGGTCCAAAAGGCAGTGGTCTCATCTAAAGATTGCAAAATTGCTGACTAGAAATTCCTTGGGGTGCAGCAAAATATATTTATGAGCAAAACTCTGGGCCTGCCTGAAGTGCCAAAAACAACTAGAATTCAGAAAGGCACATTAAGTCAGTTAGCAAAGTAGAGAAAAACGTAAATAGCAGCTCAGAAACGCTCACCTTGAACTCCATGCATAGCTTGGAGCTCAAAAACTGACTGAACAGTGTGCTGTACAGGATTGCATTGACCTCCGATGGGCTGAGCAACGTTTGTTGAGTTCTTAATCTAAGCAGCTAAAATTAGCATTCCCTGCTCTGACAAAATCAAGCTGGGGCAACATGAGTGAGCCTGAATTTGCTGGAAGGTCCTGAAAATAAGTAAATTGGACAACATGACCTAGACCAACTAACATCAGTACAGGCATACGGGAGATGCAGAAAACCCATGCAGGACAGGGTGGAAGTAGATTGGCTTGTAACATTCAGCAAATGTGAGAGCAAAGTTCTCAGATTCCTAAGTAATTAGGTAAACTCTCCTCTTAACGTGGGCCAGTGAGAACACATCTGTGTTTTTCCCCACAGGTGGAACTTCCTGCCTACTTTACATGGTCTGTAAGCATTCTTGAGTTAATTGAAACTGTGGAAATTAGAAGTTTGTAATTTTGAGACCTATTTAACTTCGATTGAGCAACTTCTCTTACAGTGGGGAATTGTAGTAAATAAGCTAATGCTTTCTGTCTTAATATGTCAAATGTCGTTTTTAAATATTTTTAATGTTTACATTTACTACTGAGGTGGATCTGCCACTTTGATTTTGTGGCCTATGCATTGTATGAACTAATTACCATCTAATACATTAATTATTTATTCATTTGTGAAAAAGAAATTGAAAATATATTAATTTACATCGGTTTTTCTTTTATTTTCCAGCGGTGGTTGATCTGAATGGACGATATTTTGGTGGCCGAGTGGTTAAAGCTAGCTTCTACAACTTAGACAAGTTCCGTGTTTTGGATCTGGGAGACTCTTGATCCAGCTTTTTGGACTTTTTATTCCCTGCTAGACCAGTCTTGTTTTGAGTTGGAAACTCAGAGCGGTGTGGACAAGTCTGTCCTTATTGAAAAATGAACTTTTGGAATGGTTTTGTCACGTTCATTGTGATGCCCCATTTTATTTTGACTTTTATAGTATAAAGACATTTGTAACAACGTTTCTGTATGTGTGATTCGTTCTTTTTATTTTTCCTTCTCAAGTGTTTTGGCATTTGCCATGATTTCTGTTAAGTAGATAAGATTCCTTTAATGCTTGGAGAAAGTGCGCTACATAACTGCATGATTTTTATTTATTAAAATAGAATAGTTGCACTACAGACTTGCAGAGCTCCATCCATCTGCTTCATCACCTATTTCAAGTGGCAGTGCTTGGTCATTTACCCAAAATCTCGTGCCAAGACACCAAGGAAATGAACTGCCGACCCGAAGTGTTGATATGGTCTGCTTTTTATTACTTTGATCACCTCTATATATTTACCTATGTCCTTCATGATACCTACATCCTTCATGAAAGATTTCCTCATGCTGAGAAGTGGAACAAGGTTAGCAAATTTGGGGATGTCATTCTGTTTGGCTGTCAATATATTTATTTTCAGTTAGTTTGGCAGGGTAGTTTTCATGCATGCAATAACTTTAAAATTATCTCCACTAGGTTAGAATGTTATTTGGGTTTAAGTGGATTTCTGCACAAATAGGGTAATTTATTGTGTTAAAAAATCTAAAGTTGTTGCTTTCAACCAGTGAACTCGTCTCACCTATTGAATATTATTTTGTAAGGCAAATTCCCTTTATTTTGAATTTCTAAAGTGTACTTAATTTATTGAAATGCGTTTTTGTTTCTTAAATTGAGGTATAATTCTTGTGGCACTGAAATTGTGTAAATATTGTAAGGATGTTTTTAAATACTTTAATTCTGAAAAAAATGATGGGTGTTTAATAAGTAAAGGAAGACAATAATTTTCTCTGAGGCATCTTAAATTAGAGAAATGCCAGTATGCTGGTGCATGGATATAATAGTATACTGGAAGAAACATTTTCTTACACATCTTTGATATGATAATAGGATATAATGAGTAAGTAGTATTAATAGGGAATACATGTGATTGCTGGTGTAGGGACCTGATGTATCATTTGTTTTTACAGACAAGCATGGCTCGCAATTTATTAAAGGCACATTTTGAGTGACCTATGTCACTGCTACTTGAAGTGTACACATAGCTACTCTTTATGAATCAATAGGATTAGGAGGTGTGAAATCTGCATCCTCCAGTCCTAACGAATTGCATTGATAAATAAGGATGTAATTGCAGTCGCAACCATTGATTGGGTTCGGACTCCTGAAAGGGAGTGATATCCAACCACAAAGTGGAAGCAGTCATTAATTGACAGATTCCTTTGAATGTTTGTTTATATAATGTGTGGTTGTAGATTCACAGGCTTTGTATGCTCCTGCCATCTAGTGTTCGCCTTGGACGTTTTGCAAGTTGTTTTTCTTCGAAGAAGGCTTTTGAGTCCTGGGATGCCCACTGACTCCTACTTTTGTGGAAAATGCACTTGAGCCCCAGCTCCATGTTATATTGTTTTTTTCCGCCTTCGAGTTCGGACATTTACCAACGTTCCTCCAAGATGGTCACATGTCTAGGGTGACCAGATTTTGAAAACCACAAAAACTATCATTTAAGCGAAATAGGACTACAATTTCACATCGACCGAGGAGAGCATAGCCTCTTTATAGCCGCTTCATTGACCTTCAATGCTGGAGAATGTGGGTCCTCGAAAGGTAATGGACCAGACGCCCTTCCAGAACAGCCTCTGGTGCCATGTGAATTACCTGTGGTTGAATCATCACTAGGTCTGTAAACTCTGCCTCTCCCCAGACCACAATCATGTCCCCTGTGACTCTTGCCTCGCCATCCACTCAAAGAACACCTTGTGATTCCGAAGGGAGATGTGTTGGCCGCACTGCAAGATACACCAGAAGTCTGCCTATGTTACCTCGGACAACTTTGGCATACATGACTCTTGACGGAGATGACGCCGGCCCTTCCATCATCCCGCTGCACCAAGCCACACCCAGCCAAGAGGCTATTTCCTCCAGTACCTGTGACCCTGAGAAAGAAAAAGCTTTACTGAGCCCCCATCCCTCCCCCAAGACAGATGGTCCTCAAATTAAGACCTCACCCAGGGTTGTAGGAGCGGTAAGCTCCAGCACTTACTCAAAGATTCCTAAGAGGCGCTATGGCAAGGCAGAACACCACTTCTGAGGCAGTCTGGTGTTGGGCCCCATGCACAAATCACAACCACCTCGAAGATCTCTACTGGCATTGGGCTGTGGTTGGCATCCGGAAAAGGCGTCCGATTTGAAATGGGGCCCAGCTAAGGATGTCAGCCTATCTCAGCCATCCATTTCCAGGTGGCCGAATTCCCATAAGCCTCAGTACCGCTCAAGGCTGGCGCTGAAGACATTAGTACCCAGGTCCTGTTTACTCCGAAGAGTGTCAGCGCTAAGAATACCATCAAAGATCGACTCTGAGGATTTGGAAAAACCAATCCGGCAAAGGCTCCAAGAAGAGCTTGATGCAAGGCAGAAGTGCTTCTTTATTGTTCCCGTCACAGGTAAAATTTCGGCCAAACCACTTCGACGACACCAGCAGGGACTCAAGACTTGCCTTCAAGTAGGAGCCCGCTTCAAAGCCACCCCTCGGATCTGATGCCCTAAAGATATAGAGATGGGGACATTAACCTTCCCCCCGCCCCCCCATGCTCCACCAGCACCTTCATTTCTGTGTTCATGCTCGCCTCCGCTGCCTCCATCACTGTCACCTGAGGGGTCCCCACACTTGTTCTCCAACCCAGACAGCGCCTACGGGTCTGCTGATCTATGTGACAAATGCCCTCCAAGCCAGGATTTACAGATTACATTTGGGATTACTAAAATGTTCATTCCCGGGTGATCCAGAACTCAACCAATATCCTGTTGGGGCATTTCCCCAAATGATACCGTAGCAAACAACAAGGTGATCTAGTGGGTACCTGCCTTCCTTCTACTAAATGGACATGGATGTCCTCCACAAGGGGGAGAACTTCTTCATTTGGATGCTCTTTAAGTCAGAGCGGATGGTGCAGTTTTGCAGCATGAATCCATTTCTGGATTCACATACTATGCATCTATTCTGCCATCTGGTGGTTGCGTCTGGAATTGTGCTTTGTCCTTTTATTTTTATTTTTGTGGGCATCGTCAACCACCATTTGGTAGTAAGTTGCCATCTTCAGTTTCTTTTTTCTTCCTTTGGGTCTAGAAGCATGACGGAGGAGCTCAAAAGAATCTTTGAAATGACCAGAGAAAAAAAACGTGGTTTGCCACAGAAGAGCACTGGAGGTTACAGGAAGAACCGAATGGCAGAGAAGGGGAGCCTTCTTGACTAAGAAGGGGCACCCTGCTAGCTAGCTCCATGTGATCGGAGAGTAGAGAGTTAGCAGAGAGTCATGGAGAATCCCCTCTTTAAGTTTTGCTCCAACTGCCACCATACGTTTATGCAGAGTGTTAGAATCCGGGTTCTCTGGTTGGTACAGGTAGGTACTTGTGACAAGCAGGGAACCTTTCCTCCAGTCAGGGTAAGGGGTTACACTCCTGAAATAACCCCTGCTCACCCTCTAGGTAGCTTGGCGCGAGCAGACAAGGATTATCTCAGAGCGTTATAGGTTAAGCATTTGTGAACACATACAGTAACCAAGTGACAATACTACAGATGGACACCACACAGGTTTTTATATTAAAAATAAGAATTCTTTATATAGAGTTACCACAAGACCATTAAACGACAAAAATACACAATACTGTTACTTTAGATGGTAGAAGTTTGCTTAGCTCTCTTTAGTTATTAAATGCGACACTTTAAGTCAATGTACCTTAGATGCGACATGCAGGGCAACGAAAGTGTTGCAACAACGCTGATGCGATGAAGTTTTTGGTGCAAAGAAATAAAGACGTGAAGATCTTCCAGATGCGTTACGCTTCTCCGATGTTGCAAGAAGACTCGATGCGTCAGCTACAGCGGCGTCACCCCTTTACGCGATGCGACGACAGCGGCCTTGGCAGCGTCACTCTTCTCCGACGTTTGCGAGACGCTTCCGCTCGATGCGATGCTGCAGCGGCGTCACCCCTTTACGCGATGTGAAGACAGCAGCTCCGACGGCGGCATGCTTCTCCGTGGATGCGAGGTGCTTTTCTTGATGCGGTGCAATGCGACAACTGCGATGGCGACACGCTTCTTCCTCGATGCGAGACACTTCCGCTCGATGCGATGCTGCAGCGGCGACACCCTTTGCGAGATGCGACGACAACAGCTCCGACGGCGGCACTTTTCTCCTTCTCGAGTCGCGCTTCCAGCTCCTTGCGACACGCAGTCCCTTAGAAGGCCCAACAACAGCCGTAGGCACTTCCAAAAGATTCTGGGGAGCTGGGGGGTGAAGTCCACTGGTCCTGGGACTTCGTTCAGGGGGCAAGCTCAGCTCAAGCCCTTGGAGATCTTTTAAGCACAAGTTGAAATAAAGTCTTTGTAGTCTTTTCTCCTCTCCTTTCAGCAGCAAGGCAACCACTGCAGGCCAATCCCCCAGGTCAGGGACAGTACTCCTCCTTACAGCTTTCCCAGTTCCTTCTCCTCAGGCAGAGGTTCTTCTTGTCAAGCAGGATCTAATTTTTTGGGAGCAGGGTCCCAATACTTATACCCATAATTCCTTTGTTCCTCTGGGGTAGAGGGGCCTTTGCCCAGTCCAAACCAGTTCTTAAGCACTTTGTTGACATGACTCTGCCTTTCTATTCAGGGTGCAGGGCAGAGACATCAGCCGCTCCACAGGAGGTGGAGCCAGTATTGTGGTGGCAGAGCACAGCCCTATTCAGAGTCCAGGTGCACTCCTTCCACCCATCTGGATGTCAATCTCTCTATTCACCGCCAGGCTACCTAGCCCTGCCCCTCTGGGTTTCCCCAGCCCTGTCACTCACACAAACCAGACAGGCAGATACACATCATAGCAGAGGCGGGCTGAAATGGTTAGGCAAGCAAATACCAACTTTCTAAAAGTGGTATTTGCAAACACCGAATATTAAAATAAACTTAACTAAAAGATGTATTTTATTATTCTGAGTTCAGGCATACTAAACTCGATTTTCTACCATGTTCCCTGGGTCTGTTAGGATCATAGGATGTAACAATTCTAACAGCCCATTCTGGCCTATGGAGAACAGGTAGCCTTACAATAGTGAAAAACGAAAATGGTTGTAATTCACTATTAGGACATGCCACACACATCAGAGCTTGTCCTACCTTATGCTTACAATGCACCCTGCCCTTGGGCCTACCATATGGGTGACTAACATGAAGTTAAGGGAAGGTTTAGGGACTGGGAAGTGGGTGCACTTGCCCAGTCAGCATGACAGTACCAGACTGCACGCAGGTTCTGCAATGGCAGACCTTAGACACATTTTACTAGGCCGCTTCTGTGGGTGGCACAACCTGTGCTGCAAGCCCACCAGCAGCATTTGTATTTACAAGCCCTGGGCACTCCTGGTGCACTTTACTGGGGTCTGACAGTAAACCAAATAAGCCATTCATGGAATCCAACCAACATATACATTTTAAATAGGGAGAGCATATGCACTTTAGCACTGAACAGCAGTGGTAAAGTGCCCAGAGTCATAGAATAGCCAACAACAGGTCAGAAAAAGTACAGGTGGAAGGCGAAAAGTTTAGGGACCATCCGGCCAAAAGGGCCAGGTCCAACACAGAGGGATCTACATGAGGACTGCAATCTGTATCTGCCGAAACCTTGAGGACGAAAGTTGTGAGGCCTACACCAAATTTGTTCCAAAGACACTGACGGGAACGCTCAGACAACAATTAGAGCACCATGGCATAGCTAGCACCCACAAGCCACAGAAATCCCTCAGAGACCTTTGTCTCTCCAGCAAGGATGAAGAGAACCTCGAGGAAGCCGAACAGCGCAGGGAGAGGAGGTGGACGCCAAAGGAGACGCCACCAACAAGATGGCGGCGAAGAGGAAAATGGTGACAGATGCCGAAAGAAATCTGCAGAAGATAAAGGTGACAGAAGGCCCAGGCACTAAGTCTTCGGACTCGCAAGTCATCAAAAGATGCCTTGGCATGGAAGCACCCTTCGACTAAAGGCCAGCACAAACATAAGGAGTCTCATGAGTCCTAACCGAAGGACACCAATGGAGGCAAACATTTGCACCAACCCTCAATGCAAGCGGGTGCACGAGAGGGACTGAAGGAAAAGGACAACAAGTCAGAGGCAGGAGAACCGCCTGCTCTGCAAAGGAAGACTCCTCCTACACCTGATGCCAAACAAAGCACTGTAGGTTGAATGCAAGAACTTAAGACTAGGCTGAAATGGCAGCCTTCCTTCAGAGAAAAAAAAGGAGTTTGACAACTCCTTGAAGGACTTTTGCGTCCTGGCAAGCTCTTAAAGGACCGCAGAGACGGAGGATGAGCAGGCGTACATTGAGGTGTCCTCAACCTGGAGCCACACTAGGAAGAACGGGAGGTTTCTTCAAGTTCAAGGATGGCGATTCAGCAGCGTTTGAGGAACATGGCCAGTTCGAGGACATGACACGATCTTGGCGCGGTCTCACCCAAGAAAGGCATGTATAACTCTCCGTCGAGGACTTTACCACCATATGACTTGTCCTTGTATAACAGCCTCATCAAAGGGCGGTAATTGCATATCGTGTCCAACTGAAGGAGGAAAAGGAAGACACTTGCTTCCTACTGGAAACCATAATTCCCTCACAGAAGGCAAATCTTTACCTGCCTATGCTCTTCAGCATCCTTGATCAGGTTGCTGGAAGCCTTTAGAGAACCATCCATGGCAAGTTCAATAACCCCCCTGTGGAGAAGTGCAAATATTCCATGCAAGACCCACAATTCATTAAGAGGAATGTCCCCACGGACTTCATTATTGTAGCGACCGTAAGAAAAGGAATAACGCCCCCATATCAAGGTAGTCCGCACCAGAGAAGCAGAGTAAGAGATTGGATCTGGTAGGCAGGAAGATGGAAAGAGAAGCAGCCACACAATGGAGGATAGCCAACTCCAATGCCCTCCTCAACCGCTATGAGCACCAACAGTGGACGAGAAGGAGGGGCTGATGCAATACCTCCCGGAGGAGCTCAGTAAGCAAGCCAAGGCCATATCAGGAAGAAACATTGCCTACATATGTCTGCGCTGTTTGCGGTGGACGCAGCCAGCAGACAAATGTGCACGTGCACCACACTCAGAAGGCACCCCTGGCTGAGGATCGCAGGCTTCAAACCAGAAGTACAGGCATTAGTTATCAATAGGCCTGCAACAAATCAAAAAAAGATAACCCTACAAAAACTTTGGGGGCACTGCAGAGACTCCCTCAGAAGAGGAGAGACAGCTACCAGGAGGCCAACAGGCAGTATGAGTTTCTCAACAGATATCCATCATCACCAACAATAGCTTCAGCCAACAGACGACACAGCATGTGGCAAGCCAACAATGGCAACACCCAGCAAGGCAGCCCTTTTGAGGAAGGGCAAGAGTAAGAGGACAGTCCCCAAGAGGAGTGGGGACCAGCAAACAAGTGTCTCCCTTGCCCCACAGCCCCACCAGAAAAACCCAAGCGGGGACAGAATAGGAGGATTCCTCCAGGAGTGGAGGTCAATCACCTCAGACTATTTGATCTTAATCATAATAAGACACGATTACTGCATAGAACTCACAGGTTCCTCCAAGAGCAAGAACCTTAAGAGAAGAGGAACCTACAATTGTACTAGAGGTGAAGGAATTTCTACAATCACGAGCCATAGAGGGGGTCCTACCAAGGGACCCTCAGTGTAATTCCTAGTGCTAAAACACGACTTGACATGGAGACCGATCATGGACCTTAGATATCTAAACAAGTTTGTACGAACGCAGCACTTCAAAATGACAAGGTTACAAGAAGTAATCCCACTCCTAAAAAAGATGTATTACAAGGCCACCTTAGACCGAAAGGACGCCTAGCTGCGTATACCAATGAATTGTAGGCACAATAAGTACCTCACCTTTGTTGTGGACATGGTACACTACCAATTCACAGTACTACTTTTTGGCATAAAATCTGCACCAAGAGTGTTTACGAATTGCCTAACGGCAGTGGCAGCACACCTGTGAAGACGGGGTATACATGTCTACCCATAGCTGGACGATTGGTTGTTAAAGGCAATCTAAATTAAGATGCTGCCAAGACATGCAAACAGTCATTAACGCGCTACAATGTCTCTGGTTTACCATAAACCACAAGAAATTATCACTACACCAAGAGCGGGTGAAGTTGCTCTCTGGGGACAAGCCTGAATTTAAAAAGGGCATGGGTATACCAGTCCCTACAAGGGCAACAGCAATAGCAGATCAATCTCGCCTCTACCAGGAGAGGCAGTCTCTCACAGTGGACTGTCATGAAAATGATGACATAATGCATCCCCTCGTACTGCATGCAAAACTACATATTAAACCCATTCAGGTATGCATCCGCAAAGGAGCTGGGAGGATCTAGTGGTTGTCAAAGCAAGAGTGCAAAAGGAGATACAATGGTGGAACCCGACAAACATGAGGATAGAGAGACCTTTCGTCTCCCAGCTCCCACTGTGACCATAACGACGGCACATCCCAAAAGTCATGGGGAGCACACATGGACAGTCTGAAGGTCCAGGGCCTCTGGAGTCCTGTGAGACGCCATGAGGCACATAAACTACCTGGAACTAAAGACGGTCTTCTTAGCTCTGAAAGCATTCCAGGCGCACATAAGAGGGTTAGACAGTGCTTATCCAAATGGATAATACAACGTCTAGGTTCTACCTCAACAAACAGAGCCACAAAGTATTTCCTGCTGTCGAAACGCGCATGAGATATGAAAATCGGTGCTCCAAAAGAAGACCTTGACAATGCACCTTCCACGGAAACGAAACACAGAGACAGACAAGAAAACACCTCCCACAAATGGGAAATAAAGCAGGAAGTATTGAACAGCGTATTCAGATGCTGGGGCACACCAAGTATAGACCTTTTCAGAAGCTCATAAAATTCCAAATGCCAAGACTTGCACTCAGGTTCGTAAATCACCAATCCAAGTGGAATGTTTAGTCGCTAGACTAGTCGGGGAGATTTGCATACGCCTTTCCACCTATTCAACTGATCCCAAGGGTACTGGACAAGGCCAGATTACTGTGAACATCACTTGTACTTATCGCACTGAAGTGAGCCAGACAGGCATGGTATTTGCACCTACTAGCGATGTCTAAAGGACAGATCCCAAACAAAGCAACATAGTTACCTGTTCACTATGCAAAACGGAAGAGTGTGCCAACCACCCTCAACCAAGCAGCGTGGCTCCTGAATACCTACAGTTTGGATACTTACAGCTGCCGCCCCAGACAATGGAAATCCTGAAGGAGGCTAGAAAGCAAAACGCTAGGAATTGCTACATGGACAAGTGGAACAGATGCATACACTGGTGCTGGGACAACAGAAAAATGGATACCAGGACAGAACATAGTACGATACTAACATACCTCAACCAGCATCCTGACCTAATCCTCACTAAATGTCCACCTCGCTGCCATAGTCGCATGCACAAGAGTAACAACTGGTAACAGTCTCTTGACACTACCGGTAGTGAAAAGATTCCTGGAAGAATCCTAGAGAGTGGTGCCCCCAAGATCAGCACAAATGCCATTGTGAACCTTAACACAGTACTCACACAGCTAATGAACCATTTGGGCCAATACACAAAAGGTTTTTAACACTAAAAGACAGCACTCCTAGTAGCGATCAACTCACTTTGCAGAGTCAGCTACAAACACTCACGATCCAGAAACCATGCCTTCAAATCCACACAGACAAGATTGTCCTGCAAACAAACTCTATGCAGAGGGCACACCCTCCTAGGAGGTTTATACCCACGTCCCCTCGGATACCATGCCTGGCTGTACATCTCTGTTTAAGCCAGGGGTCAAACAGCATCTTCTCAACATCCCATTCGATGAGGAAACCTCTTTGCAGCAAAGGTTGCCGAGTTGCTGGAGAAGATCAAGAAGGGCACCATACATCGCGAAATAAATGGGTATCCACCAGATTCCAACTTCCCCCAAAGTGTCTGAACTGGACCGGGCTGGACTGTTCCCATGAGACACAGGGTCAAGACTGATTTGCATATGGCCAGGTCTAAACTGGGGTGGCATGGTGAGCAAAAGAATGAAGAATTTAACCCAGATCTCTTGACTGGGGGTCAATGTTTTGATTTGTTCTGCATTCTGTCCCATCAATTGTGTCTTTTGCTTTGTTTTACACTCCGATGAGAAGCAACAGAAGTCCTTACACCAGCAGGTGTGCAAGGGATACACCAGAAGCACCTACAGGGGTAATGAAGCTAGGAGTAGAGAAGGCTCTGGTAAGGGGTCCCCCACAGTTGAATACTGACTTGCCCCGCCTTCCCCCCCCAATCACGTCAGGGTAAGACTAGAAGATTTCAGCTCCAGCTGGAAGGAAATCACTTTAGATCAGTGGGTTTTGGCAATACTCTGTCATGGCTATTACCTATATCTCCTCAGCACCACCCCAACATCCCACCCCAGACACACAACCTCAGCAGAATACATATTTGCCTTCTACAGAAAGAAGCACAAGTGCTCCTCCACAAGGTTGCAATAGAGAGAGTGCCCCTTCACCACCAGGGCAAGGGTGTCTACTTTCTCTGCTTCCACATTTCCAAGAAGGGCGGTTCCCTCAGGTCAATCTTGAACCTCAGGCCCCTCAATAAATTCATCTTGTCGGAACAATTTCACATAACAACCCTACGGTACGCCATTCCTCTGCTCCAACAAGGTAAGTACATGACTGCGTTAGACATAAAGGATGTTTACTTTCACTTACCATTCTTTCAAGCCCACTGAAGCGACCTCTTTGTGATGAGTGTACAGCACTACCAATTCAAACTACTACCCTCAGGTTATCCCTGCCCAAAGAGTCTTTGCAAAGTTCCTGGCAGTGGTGATCACTCATTTAGCCGGGAGAGAGGCAGGTCTGCTTCGCCATGCCTGAGTGCAGCAACAGAATGTGAATATTCTTATATACTACAATGAAGAAATCTAGAATGTAATATATTTCCAATAGACTGTATGACTTCGGAATATCACAAGCCTTGAGAAAGCCATGGCTCAATCTGCCACATAGGGCGAAACACGTGCCGGCTGTCCCATTTTTAGGTCTCGCCTGGCGTTAGCAGCGCATGCGGTGCCCTCGCCATGCGAGGGCCTTTTGCAATCAATTCAGATTTGAAAGCTACATGTGCACGCGTACGGATGGACAAAAAAATGTAACGCGTATGGTGCCTTGGTGCCTCCTGTTCCTTTCATGGCACGGACAAACAGATGTGGATGCGCGCTCGCCTTGTTGCCTTCTCTTCCTTTCCTGCACGTGCAAACAATCTCCTTTCAAATCGGTAAACAGTAGCTGACAATGGCGAAGAAGCGCGATCCAAGAGGAAACACCAGCCGCTCAAGAAGGAATCACCCCGGGTTCTGGCCTGCCTAACGCGGATATATCACAAAAGCCTGCACTAAGCACTCCGGGACGCTGAAGTGTGAAAGGCCCACACCCAGGACTAAGCTTTCACAATAACCCCACTCTTAATATATCACAAAGGCCCGCACTAAGCTCCCTGGGACGCTATAGTGTGAAAAGCACACACCCAGCACTAAGCTTTCACAATAACCCCGCAGAGTATGTGTCGTTTTAAAGTTAAAAACATTTAACATGTGTTTGTGATTCACGCTTGAGGAAGAACACATTTTTAATATAAGCAATATACAAACGTGCACAGTGCCTCAGGTCAATTATAAAAACATTTTCCTGCACACAATATCAACACAATAACCCCACTCTTAGAACCCCGAAACCAGGCACTGGGGCTTCCCTCAAGCACTTAAAGGCCAGCAATAAGCTTTCCGGGATGCCGTAGTGTCACATGCCTGTACACGGCTGCTCTTAATAATTCACAGCTCATCTAGGACCTAATCTGCACAGGGGTCCTCCTCACACACACACACTGCATGGTGCACACAGACGTGCCGCACACCATATGTACACCTGTCCTGCTCTCAAACACCTAGTTCAGAGGTACAGGGCCCAAGTTTACTCGCACACAATTCTAATCAGCTCGCCTCTGTACTCATATGCCATGTTGCGCACATGCATTTCCCTGTGTCAGTCACTAAAGGAAAGAGATACCTTGCCTGCACCCGTAGACACCTCAATGCTGCACATAACCCCCCCCCCCCCCCCGACTGTAACTGCTTTTACAAGCACCATATTCTGCACAGGCACGTCTCCTTATTATTTATTATGTTACTCTCACACACATTAATTTGCGCAGATGCATGTCCTCCTCTCATATTGTGCACATGCGTGGCCCCTTTTCTTTAGAGCACCTATAACCACCATACTCTGCATACACACACCTCTGCACGATTCATGCTGTCACAAGATACAGTATTCCGGGTGCACTCTCTGCCGTTTCCAGGCCCTATAGGTCTTGCCTTTCATTAAGTTAAAGCCATTTGTTTTGCTATACAATACTATTAGCAAAGCAAATGGCTTTAACTTAATCTAAGGTGAGACCTATTGTATTTTCAATGCTTGTTCTGAACATCCTGCCATAAAACATGATTAAAAAATGAGTGGAATGGCTTTAAAACGTGATAAATGGAAATAAAACATCTTCCTTCACTAAACTCTAACTGGACTACTGTGTTGTGTCACAAAATAAAGGAATGAACCTAATAAAAAAACAGACCGACTGAAGGGAGGAACATATGCTTATACCCCTACTCTCACTTGTCAATACGAGGCTGAAAGGTCCAGAGCCAACACCAGGATGTCTGGACCGATCTTTTTCTTTGAGCTCATTTAAGAAGTGGTGGCACTCATCTATTTCCCTTTGTCGACGACTGGCTGATCAAAAGCGCAGATAGGCAGGCAGGGATGTCCAGTCCACGCTAGCTGCAACATCCCTGCTCTACAGCCTCGGATTCACCAGAATAGCCACAAAGTCCTACCATCAACCCATGCAGATCCAGCTCCTCCTGGGTTCCATCCTAAACACCATTACAGGCAAAGGCTACCCCACCCAGAATATGGTGCTGTCATTTCAGCAGCTGCTATCTCTTTTTCAGCCCAATTGTCTGCTTACATACATGTTGCCCAATTTTAGGCTCCACATCTATGCCTGTGGCATGAGTACCTTTTGGTGCTGGTGCAATGGTGGCAAGTGGATGGTCATTGGAAGGATCGCGTGTTGTTGAAGGCCAGCTCCCATTGATCTCTGTTAAAGTGGAACAGCAACAACCTATTGTAGGGAAGCACTTTGGCAGACTTCATCCCACAGGTGATCATTACCACAGATGCCTCTCGCTCGGGCTGGAAGGGAGTGGGGGGGCAGGTTAGTGTTCATCTAGACAACATGACCACACCAGGGGTACTACATCTACTAGCTCAAGCTACTGGTCATATGCCTAGCTCAAAGCCTTCTTTCAGGGCAAAGTAGTCCTCATCAAGACAGGCAACATGACTGCCATGTAATACCTCCAGAAGCAAGGTGGTATCAATTATATCCAGCTGTCAGCACTACTGTAACAGATGTAGCACTGGCCATCTGCCACCTCATACACCTGGCAGAGTACATTTCAGTGATAGACAATGACTACGCCAACTTGCTCAGCAGGATCCATCAACAAGTCCACGAGTGAGAACCACAAGTTCTATTGACGTTCCTCATTGGAACTCCCACAGACAGACCTGTTTGTCAACCACAACAATGCAAATGCCCACACTTTGTCTCCAGGTACCCACACTCAGTCCATGTACAATGCTGTATGATGAACTGGTCAAGGGCCCTTGCCTACACTTTTCCTTCTCCATCCATGCCTTGTAAGGAAGATGCCCCAACCATTCCTCATACTAATCCTTATGTCTCACACTTGGGCCAGGCAGCCTTGATACTCTTCGCTCTTTGATATGTCCATCGGCCCCCACAAGAAACTCCACAATAGGCTGGACCTTCTCACGCAAAACCAAGGCTGAATCGGGCACCCGGACCCCAGACAGCTCAACCTGGTGATCAGGCACTTTGTCTTTTAGAGTTTGACTAGCTTAGCCTCCTGCAGAAGTGTATAACTATCCTGACAAAGTCCTCAGACCTACTTCCTACGCATGTTATGCTGCAAAGTGGAAAAGGTTTGTCTAGTATTACTTCCACCCAGCATCTAGACCCTCTAAAGCCTATCGTCCAGTACATCATATGTTACCTCTTGCTCCTACAAACGTCAGGGCTCTCTTACACTTCCATACCGCTACACCTGGCTGCTATTGACACCTGCATATAAAACGGGGAACATGTTCCTTATTTTGAATCCCTGTCATCAATGCATTCATGGAGGACCTCAAGAGAATCTACCTTACTGTTGCGCTCACCAGACTCTGGTCCTCCCTTCAAGCCCTTGCGCTCTTGCCCTTTACACTTCTTGTGACTTTCATCGTGGCCATAACTTCCTTCAGGTGCATCAGTGAGCAGCAGGCACTTACCCTACAAGAGTCTTTCTTTCAGGTTCACAGGGACAGAGTTCTTCTCAGAATTAATCCCTAGTTCTTACCCAAGGTGTTATCCCTTTTCTACCTCAATCAGACTAAGACCTCCAAGTCACCTGGTCAACTCCACATGCATTTACCAAGCCCTATTCTGTGGATATCTTAGCTGTCAGCAGGCTGTGGTTGGCCAGACAGTACTAGGAACCAGGCATCTGCACCATCCATTGGCTGACCACCACTTATAGAGAATAGTGCTTTACAGTCTAAGCAAATCATGTCTACAGCCACACATGCTAAGAATAGAAAATGTTATCTACCTTTTTTGAAGCATGTAGTGATGTAGGTTCACATGCATCCACCTTCTTTGCTGCAGATATCTATTTTTGTCACAACTCGCAGTGCAGGCATAGTGTGTATGTATGTATATGTATATATATATATATATATATATATATATATATATATATATATATATATTATCTACTGGCGGTCGCCAGTAGATAGTTATAGTTAGGACCGTGTTTCCATAGGAAATCTGAACATTCTATTTTGAATAACTTTGGCGCCGGTTGATGAATCCTCGCGAAATTTTCAAAACTAATGGGGCGCTCAGCTCCTACCCTGAAAGTCTCGGGGTGATTCGTCAAGCGGGGGCATTTTTCCATAGGACCTTTAGTCGAAGGTACAGCCCGAACGGCTGAACAGAATTACTTGAAATTTGGCAGAGAGGTAGTCCTCAGGTCAGGGAAGTGCCTTTTGCAGGTCTGGTGTCAATATGTTCAGTAGTTCCTGAGAAAATAGCATTTAAAAGCATATACATATATATATAGCCGCGCACCGTGCGAGCACTCTAACGTGCGCGAGCGTAATTCTGATTGGTGGTTACATGTTAGTCAACGTTCGAATCGGTCAAAATCAGGAAGTGTCGGCCGCCATTTTGTTTGTTTTCAGTGCGAGAGTGAAAAAGGATGGTGGCGAACGTGAAAAGGGGGCAGGGTAGAGAGTTCCTGACCCCCTAGCCTTTGTCAGGGAGTCCCTGAAGGACCCCGAAGGCAAAAAAAAATTGTAAATTTTTTTTTTTGTTTTTTAAATCGCGGGGGTGCGCGCACCGTGCGCAACCAAAAAAAAAATAATACATACATAACTTAGCATTTAAAAAACCGTACAAATTCACTGAAAAAACCATAGAGAGTTATAGTTGCCTGCACTAACTATAACGGGGGAATTTCATTGGTTTTTTACGAGTGAAATGTCCAGCTAACTATAACATGTGTGAAACCTATGGTTTTTTCAGTGAATTTGCAAGGTTTTTTAAATGCTAATTCCTAACTATAATGTGTGTGAAACCTATGGTTTTTTCTGTGAATTTGTACGGTTTTTTAAATGCTATTTTTTTTTGGAGATTTTTGGTAAACCTAATATATGTACTATATCCTGCATTATGGAATGGTTAATTTTTTTTTTATGCATTTTTTTCCGTGCGCGTACGGTAAGCTGACGCTACGCGCTCCGTACGTCATAAGTACAGTGCGCTTACGTGATACGTACGTGACGTACACGCATGCGCGTTGCGCGGAAGCAACGTCGCGGTTACGCAGGGGCGTGTAATGCGCATGCGCGAGTGCGTCTTACGTACGCGCTCCGTAAGCGTCACATTTGCGCATGCGTACTTGTTTACGAGCGCGTACCGTAAGCTTACGGAGCGCGCACGGTAGGTCATGTGATCCACAAAGAACACTTTTCATTGGTTGAAACTACTTTCAGTTCCAGAAACTTCCCACACCACACCCATTCCCCTCATTACTGCTTGAGATCCCCTAGGAGAAGGAGCTGAATTGACATTGAGATACAATGGCAGAGCAGCAGACCTCTTCTGAGAGTGAGCCTAGCAGCACCATCATCAGACAGAGAAGGAGGAAACAAAAGGATTCTTTTGTGTGGGAGTATTTTACTTTTCCAGAGGGGCAGAAAAAGGTCAATGCTCCATTGGTCACTTGCACACTTTGTGACCGTGTTTTATCTAGAGGAGATCCAAGGAAGAAGTATTCCTTTGGTAATCACTCTATGAAGAGACACCTTAGGGATAAACATCCCAGGACCTTAGTTTGACATACTGAAGAACTCTTCAGTAAGTCACCGGAGCCCAACCTCAGAAGCTCAGCCGAGTACATCATCGGCAGCTCAGCTGAGCCCTTCCTCTGAGGTGGGAGCATCACCTTCTTCTGCTCCTCTGGACATTAACCCTCGATTTCGGAGGGTTTCAATGAGGTGTACAACGTTTTGTGGTCTTATTGTTTTTGGGGAGACCAGTGTTTCCCTTATTAACAATAAGATAGACCAGCACGTTTGTAGACGCTCATAATATTCCCATTCTTTCTTTCCTCCATCCCTGTATTAACCCAACGGCTCTTTTAAGAGCCAACCCTACCTCACAATTTTTTTTTTTTTTTTTTTTAAGATTTCCTTTTTGAAAAAAATTTACAGCCGTGCGCGCACGGTACGCGTAATCGCGGAATAGTTACGCGAAGTTCGCGTATTTTTCCTCGCGGAATTTCTCGGTTTACGCCGTGCGTGTACGCTACGCGCATTCGGCGATTTTTCGAAAAAAAATTAAAATTAATTTTTGCCCTTGGGGGTCCTTCTGGGACCCCCTGACAAAGGCTAGGGGGTCAGGAACTGTCCACCCTGCCCTCTTTTCACGTTCTCCACCTTTGTTTTTCACCCCCTCAGACTGCGAGAGACAAAATGGCGGCCGACACTTCCTGGTTTCGACCGATTCGAATGTTTACTGAGATCTAACAACCAATCAGAATCGCGCTCGTGCACGGCGGCGTGCGCGTACGGTAAGCCTACGGTACGCGCTCGGAGCGCGCCCATAGATATATATATTGATTTAAATGCTATTTTCTCAGGAAATACTGATCAGATTTACACGAGACCTTCAAAAGGCACATCCCTGACCTGAGGGCTACCTCTGCCAATTTTCAAGTAATTCTGTTCAGCCGTTCGGGCTGTAGCTCGGACTAAAGGTCCTATGGAAAAATGCATGGGGAAAACGCGTTTTGGGACCCCCCCTTTTTCTCAGCCCCCGCTTGACGAATCCCCCCGAGACTTTCAGGGTAGGAGCGGAGCGCCCCACCTATTTTGAGAATTTCGCGAGGATTCGTCAATTGGCGCCAAAGTTATTCCAAATAGAATGTTGCGGATTTCCTATGGAAACACGGTCCTAACTATAACTATCTACTGGCGACCGCCAGTAGATAATAGATATATATATATATATATATACTTTTTTTAATGGCATGTTTTGCTGTATATACACATGATTAGCATACTCCTGCCATCTAGTGTTGACAAGGTGTTTTTCTTCAAAGAAGTCTTTCGAGTCACAAGGTATAGCAACTCCTCCCTTGGGTGGCAAGGTGCACAGGCATTGACTCCATGTTAGATTGTGTTTTTTCCCACCATCAGATTCGGACATTTACAAACTGGGCTCCATGATCTTTGTACCCTCAAGGACTTTCATCGATCCTGAAAATTTCAGAAAAGTCTTTGAACAACCATCTTGTTCTCTTCACACACAGCAGATGCCAGCACACCTCAGTGCCTAATCATGAGGTCCTTAGGCCCCTGCCGGGTCTTTTGCCTCAGACTTCTAGACGAAAATACAACTAGAGGGATGAAAAGAACACCTTTCCAAAAACTGCCCACAGTCTCATGCAAAATATCCTTGTACTACCACCATCCGATCTGCAACCTGTGCCTCTCCCCTAAGAACAATGAGACCACCTGGAAGGCTGGCCTCTGTTATAAGAAAATCCTTTGCTACAGACAGGAGCCCAGGTGAGCCCATCGAAGGATGCAGTCACAGAACATACAAACCCCAACATCTTTGGCTAACAGGACGTGAGGGTGAGGGACAGTATCAACCCGAGACATTCACCATGGAAGCTGCTGAACTATCTGCAAGTGCGGAGGCAGAGCTCTCCTCTGAATCCAAAGAGGTATAACAGCAAAGCTGTGTGAGGCCATTATGACCAGGAAGACAGCAACTGTAAGTACTATGGCCTCCGAGGGTCATATTGGTCTAGCCCAGAGGCCCTGAAAGAAGATTGATCAGCAAAGACATTGGGCATTCAACCTAGCCCCAAAAAGACTTTCTTCCGGACCACCATGGGTGCTGTGCACAAACTTCAGAGCGGATACCAGTCGCTGTGTCAAACCCAAACCACTTTGAGCTCGAAATACCACACAAGCCATTGAAGCCGAAAGACTGTGTGGCTCCGGCCTCGAAATCCAGCCAGGCACCGAAACCGGTATCAATACCAAAAGCTCCATCGCTGGCCAAGGTTACAGCAAAACCAACAGAGGCCTTCACATGGAAAAGGAGACTACCCTTTGGGGTGCAAATTGCTCTGGAGCAGACCCACCAAAGCAAATAAAATTCGAAGACAGGGACACTAGGTGGCGTGGCTTGCCAATGTACGAAGATGGCTGTTTCCTGAAGCAACTCCGCAAGTCTACCTCCCAAAACCACCTTAAATCCGTCATAAATCCGACTGAAGTCTGCTGGAGATGGTGGTAAAAGGTGGCAAAAAAGCGGACCAGCTGCGGAGCGCATCGGCTGGCAGTTCGTCGACTGCCTCTGTGGGCTACCGAGCTGGGGCCTAGTTGTCTTTCTGGATACTCTGCCTAAATTTCAGAGGAGCGGTGTGCTCCTAAACATCCCGAGGCTTCGGAGGTGACGAGACAGCAGATGCAACAGGGGATGTAGCTGGTCCATTAATCGGGGAGGGCCTCGAGGTTTGCCCTTCTCTGATGATTCAGGTGTAGGATTATTGCTGAGATGGTCCCCTGGGTGCTGTGCCTGCCCTGGCATCAAGAGGCTGTACCCCCCCCTCCTCCCAGCAGCCGAAGGTAACCTGGAGCCACTGCCGGGGCGGTTGAGAAGAGATACATCCAGTCATGACCGGGGGCAGGAATAGCTGGAGGTGTTCTGCTGTTGGTGGGGGGAGACGCTATGATCCGGAGAGGCGGACCACTGAGGCAGTGCAAGAGATCACAAAGTGTGAAGTGCTAAATCCCTGGCGTGGTTGGGATAGCTGGTCGGGCTGCCACTGCCTAGGCTACAAACCCCAGCGCCACATAAAAGCTCAGGGAGCAAGTGGGAAAGTGCTGAATGCCCAAGAACCACAAGGCAAAACAAGCGTACCTCCATCGATACAGCACCTCTTCAAGAATATCTCCACTGCTCCCAAAAACACACCTAGTGATCATATTTAAATAAGCCATGAACTAGTCCACGAGCCTCCTGTAAGGATCCTCCAAGTCACGAGAGTCCCAAAGCGGCGGCCAAACCTGTGGCAGCATTGATAATATAACTAGAGGTGAAAAAACAAGTAACAGCACCAATTGAGATGCTCTGTGTGGGATTGACCAGACCAACCAAAAGCTCGGGGAGGGGGGGACATCTGAGACACCTTGACCAGCTGCAGTGGTTACCTTTGTGACTCCTGGCAGGCGGCAGCAGCTGACCCTGTGTCCTATACGACTCGCACCACAAAATCAACTGAGGTCGCACTCAGGGGGAGACACGAAGATCAGCCACCTAATGAGACTGGATAAATTCACTCTCCAGAAAGGAGCGGAGGCCCAAGAAATTCACCACGAGCACCTGCCCCTCGAGTCACCGTAAGCCCCCACTGAGGGTACACTATCCCTCCACGACATCATGTAAGCCAATACGAGGGGTGCATACGGCTTTGGAGAGCCGGATAGACTCAGTCACGATAGAGGTCTCGTTGATCCGAGCAGACCTACGCAATATCGGGGCGAGAGTAGAAGGCTCCACTAAGACTCTACTCCACGATACCACAGTGCTCAAGGCTCAGATGGAGGAAATGTAAACACTCGAATCTAACCTGGAAGCCAGACTCGAAGATCAAGAAGGTCGGTCACGACACAATAATGTTCGAATTCTGGGGATCCCTGAAGGGGCAGAGGGACCAGCAACAGATCTATTCGTTCAAGACCTTGTCTGCAAGTATCTCCAACCGAGGGGGCTCTCAAAATTGTTTTCAGTGGAAAGGGCCCATTGGGTGCCGGAGGGGGCGGCCCAGACCTGGGGCCCCGCCTAGACCCATCATAGTGCGTCTCTTTAATTATAGAGACCGTGACGTGATACTCCAGACAGCCCACACTGCTCCTCCAGTCCTATTTGAAAACGCACAGGCCACCTTCTGCCCGGATTTTACCCAAAGACACAGAGGCTGAGATGCAGTTTGTTAGCAGTTAAGAAAGCACTTAGAGATAAAGGGGTAAAGTACTCGATGCTCTTTCCGGCACGCCTACAGGTGGAATCAGAAGGGAAGGTTTTGATCTTCACAACACCAGAGTCCTCGTCGGAATGGCTTGAGGGTTGGAGGACAGTGGAAGGCCCCGGTGTT
Organism: Triturus cristatus; assembly: GCF_964204655.1. Taxonomy (NCBI): domain Eukaryota; kingdom Metazoa; phylum Chordata; class Amphibia; order Caudata; family Salamandridae; genus Triturus; species Triturus cristatus. The sequence goes on along the minus strand of NC_140585.1, from coordinate 856,177,357 downwards.
AAGGCTCACCGCGGGAGACTAAGGAAAACAATGGTGCCTGGAGATCGAATAACAGAGGACACCTACCTCGGGAAAGAAGCATAGAAGTGTTCGCTATCGATATACTGACTGTCACTGGGGTAGGGGGAGGGCATGTACTCTACCTGAATCCCATAATGGACTCAAGCCTAAACGGGCCTTGAAGAGGAGAAACATATTGAACTAGATGGCAACTCAAACTCCATCCTTTCTGTAGGGGAAATAATCATAGGGCCGAAGGAGGGAGAGAGAGGGGGAGAGTTAGAGGGTAAGCCTACATTCCCGATGTCCGTTCGGTTGGGATGGGTCGACAGGCTCTCTGCTGAGTTGGGGGGCGGGCAGTTGGAGCACCGTCGGGCAGGGATGCGGCTTGGGCAGTGGAACAGGAAAAGGAAATGAGGGGGGTGTTCAGAATCTTTTAGCAGTTTTGCTGTGTATTTTTCTATGTTTAATGAGACAAGCAGTAGACATTCATTACCACAACCCGAGCATTGCAGTCAACACCAATATTTTGACAGTGACTCACGGGGGAGGGAAGGATCTGAATGGGCCACAAAACAGGGCTAAAACAGATAGGATGCTAGCCACCACATGACAGGACAATCTCCTGCTGAACCTAAATTAATGGCCTGGAATGTAAACCGGTTAGGGAATAAAGTCAAACTGGGTATAGTACTCCACTTTATAAAAAGACACTCCCCTGAAATTGTTTTACTGCAGGAAACCCATCTCATGGGCAACAGGTGTAATGCTCTGAACCAATGGGGATACAAAATGAAAGTACACGCAGGGTACACGTCTGGTGTCAAGGGGCACAGAGATTCTTCAAGACAGGACTCCTTATAATTGAAAGGACTTGGTCGGATAGTCTGGGTAGATATGCGGCACTCTCTGGGACCTGGGCAGGCGAGGTGATAAATATCCTGTCGATGTCCCCCCCCCCCCCGACTCTAAAGGGCTCGAATTTGGCTGACTTGGGGGCTCTTATGCTTGATCTCCCAGTGGGACGTCTTTACATAGGAGGCTATTTTAACATGACAGGATTGGGTTACTGGATCGCTTACCACCTAGGGTCCCACACCCCACCCAAACACGCCTGACGGAGTTTCTCTCGGCGCTAGGCCTGATTGATATTTGGAGATCACTGAATCCCAACACATAAGAATACACTTTTCACCCAGAGGGACATGGGAGCCACTTGCGAATAGACTTTTTAATATCCCTTGCTTCACATGACCCCATTTCACGGATGTGAAACACCTGGCGAGAGGGATCTCCGATCATTCCCCCTTATCGGCAAGATATAAAGTGGGTGACCCACATCGATCGGGCACAGTTGCTATTAACCTTTGGTATGTTAAAGTGCCGGCAATAAGGAAAGAACTTATTGAGGCCACTGAACACTACTTTCAAGACAATACACATTCAGCTCCATCAGCGCAGGTACTGTGGGAGGCATATAATGCAGGGGTCAAGCCGTCTCCCTGATTTCAGGGTACAAATAAGAAAAGAGAGCAAAAGTGACTGAGCTCGAGCAAGACATTATGGACCTCGAAGTTCAATTAGTGAGAAAGGGCGATGACAACCTACAACATTAACTAAAACTTAAACAACAAGACTATAGAGATTGGGTGACAGAAGAGGCCAGGAACAAACTTAAAGTGACTACTCCACAGATTCGGTATCTTTGGAACAAGACTCTCTAGCGTTCCTTGCAGATATCCCGCTCCCGGTCCTGACTGCGGAGGAAAGGCCGCTGCTAGACAACGACCTTATTGAGGACAAAATAATTAGAGCTTTAAATTCGGGTAAGGCATTGGGTCAGGATGGTATCCCAAAAAGAACTATATAAGCTCACAGCACATTTGCTGGCAAAGTTTGATGAAAGCAGGACACTCCGCAAGCTCTTGATAGATCAAAGTCAAAGGCTAGGCACTATAGTAGTAATACATAAGGAGGGAAAGACATGGGACCAATGTATCTCCTACCGACCTATCGCATTGCTCAACGCGGAAGCAAAGTTTCTAGCAAAATTATTAGCCCTACGACTTCTTCCAATGCTTCGCACCTTAGTTCATCCAGACCAATCTGGCTGTATGCCACGGTGCAGTACAGCCCTAAATCTTGGACGCCTCCATGGGGTGCTGGGACGTACCAACCGGATCCGAGAGGATGCTGCGGTTCTATCTCTTGACATGCACATGGGTTTTTGACACCATTGATGGCCTACTATTTTTGCGGTGCTTAAGCGAATGGGCTCCGGACCGCGCTTCCTGGATTGGCTCAGTCTCTTATACACGGAGCCCCTAGCACAGGTAGAGGTCAATGGGAAGACATCAAAAGTGTTTCCCTTACAACGAGGCAGGGCTGCCCCTTATCCCTCTTAATATTTGCGTTAATGATAGAACCGGTGGCAACCTGGATCTGAAGAAATCCACTAGTACGAGGTCTTCGCTGGAGAGAGGACTGGAAAGACAAAATATCCCTGTATGCCGATGATATCCTTTAATACGTTGCCTCTCCCTGTTCCTCTATCACCAGAATACTAAACATCTTTGCTACTTTCAGTAGGTATTTGGGTTACACAATGAACTGTTCTAAATTGGTGGTGTTTGTAACCTGCGGGCAGAGGCCCTCTCTCCCCACAGAATGTGAGGCGCAAATAGCTATGGAGGGATTCTGATATCTTGGAATTTGTAACAGCTGACCCAGCGCGTTTTCAGGACCGCAATCTGCAAGGCCCCCTGACCGACTTAAAAATGATGACCAACACTGGCGGTCTCTCCCCCTCTCCCTCCTGGGTAGACCGGCACTGTGTAAAATGATGGTCCTACCGCGATTTCTATACATTCTGCAATATACACCATTTTGAATTCCTGATACATACTTTAACTCAATAGATAGTGCTGTCCGAACCCTCTTATGGGATCAGCAAACTGACCAGTAGCTGGTACTAGGGAGGAACTGCATTACCCAACGTTCAAACTTATTATAGGGAGACTCAACTAGCAACTATAAATCAATGGATTCACCAACCTAAATCAGAACCTGCTTATCGGATGGATTGGCTGGTTCTCCAGCAGAGGGGATACCTCCAAGCGCTCTATACTGATCCGCGGCGCCTCTCGCTGGAAGGGCCCACGGCACTAACAATCTGCTTATGGCACTCAACCCTTTCTAAGCTAGGATGGAAGAACAAAATCACCAAGGTAACGCCCTTCTGGGAATCCCAGCAACTGGATGCATTGGGAACTAGAAAAGGCTTTAACAAATGGGACTTGATCGGAATCTCACAAGTGGGCGACCTACATACGTGGATGGATAGTATACCATTCGAACAGAAACAAAGAATTTATGAACTGGCCCACACTGAAACTTTCCATTATCTACAGATCCGACATGCCATAGAGGCAGAAGTGCCCTGGGGCAATGACCCTACCTGAATTGTCACCATTGGAATGCAGGCTCCTAGAAGAACACTTAACCCTTAGGGCGATTTTACTAACATATCAGAAACTCATTAACCACTTCCCCGACACTCTTATAACCCTGAGGGACTGCTGGGGACATGACATCACAGACCTACAAGACGAAGACTGGCTGGAAGCCCTAGCGTCCCCAAGAAAAGTAGCCATTAGAGCCTGCTTCAGATTGGTCCAGCTTAAAATCCTCCATAGAGCCTACATCTCCTGTAGTAAAAATGGGTAGAAAGACAGACGCACTTTGTTACAGAAGTTGTGGGGAGGAGGGGTCGTTCTACCATACCCTGTGGGCATGTCTAAAAATTCACGACTAGTGGAATGCTGTATAGTTGGAGAGGTGCTAACATTCTTTGACCAAATGGTGTCTCCTTGATGTTTGGGAAGATGCGGTTCTGGGACGAGCAGATCAAACCTGGATTACATTAGGTCCAATGTTAGCGAAACATAACATAGCCCGTTATTGGGGGGTATATGTCCCACCAACCTTTTGGGACTGGAATAGAGACATGGATTGGTGTATGGTGGCAGAAAAATCAGTTTATGTGAACAGACGGTGCCCAAGAAAATTGGGGAAAATATGGGACAAGTGGAATGCATAAAGAGGGAATCCATGCACTGCCCCCATGGGAGGGATAATACATTCCCTGACTAATCTGGATACTGATTAAAAGTTGTAACAGATCAGACAAAGGTGAATAGATTTCGCTCTAGTACCCGGTAGGCGCAGATTAACCAACATTATACTGTAATATTCTATTGTCATGTTTTTCATAATTGTGATGCGGCGCTTGTCTCACTGCTCGGTGCTAATAAAAAGATACATTTGTTTTAAAAGATAGGGACGCTAGCCCTTAACCTGCTATTCTTGCTTCTCCTCCCTCTGCAACCACTTCCTCCAACCCCACCACCTCCCAACTGCAGAGGGGCCTCTGGGAGGAATACAGTAGCGAGCTATCTGAGTAGACCCAGATGCCTACCCGGCTAGACCCTTCCCACCGGATGGCACCACCTCCTATCACAAGGTGATCCAAAGGGCACTAGCTATTACAAAGTAAGCAATCATGTCCTATAGAATGATGATGTCTTCCTTGTAGAGACGTTATCGAAGACACAACGCTCAGTGTAATTCTTACCGATGCTCAAAGGAATGCATAAAACACCAACTTTAAAGATCTGGGTGGATGAAAGCTCTAAAGCATCCCCTAGTGATCCCATTTACATCATGGGACGACTACTGCATGACTTTTTAGTGGTGCGTACTGCACGTAAGCATGTAAATGTCCAGGCCAAATGGGGCACACTGCCCCTGGACAAAGAAAATCTATGCTGCAGGATAGAGGGTCGCTGTACAGGCAGCAACACATTGGAGAATTGCCAACTTGGTGGGACTGCTCTGGCGGTATGACAGGGTGCACATGGATGAGGTACAAGATCTCAGCAAATTTCTCCCAGAAGAGTACAGACAGGGGGGGGAGGAGCTGGTGACTGAGAGAAAACCATCTCCAATGCAGCCATTCGATGTGCCCTAGATGCTGCGTACACTGCAGCACGAGGTATTTACACCAGTATCCTCATTAGGCGGCATGCTTGACTGCGGGTGTCAGAATTTAAGCCAATGGTCCAGTAGCATTTGTTGAACTTGATGTTTGATTGGGAACACCTCTTTGCGCTACAAAAAGATCAAATGTTGGAGAAGTTGAAAAAGAACATAGAGACGGAAAGAAATATGGGTGCCATTCAATCTGCACTTCATAGAGGGTCCATTCAGAGACCGCACTAAAGGGCAGGCAGCAAAAGTAACTCTCCAGACACATCTGCACCCTACGATGGACAACAGAATTAGTATTAACAAGTCACCTAGGGACTACTCATGAGGAGGGTTCTGTAACAATAACATGGGTAGAGGCTAAGGAGCTGCAGGGAAAGGTGGCTTTGCCAACAGTGACTCCCCATCCCCCCGCCCTGACCGCTTAACATCTGTTGGTGGAAAGCTCCAGTACTTTCACCCTGCATCACATCAGACGTTTGGGTGCTGCTACTGCCTAGAACTCAACACAGCACCAACAAACATCCCCTACGCAAGCGGCATAGGTATCATCAAGCCGGTGCTTCGCTCTCAGTGGGGCAAAAGAGTTTACCCAATATATTTCTTCGTACACAAGAAAGAGGCACGCTCAGATCCAGTCTAGATCTGAGATGTTAGAAGGCGACCTCAGAGGGGCCCGGAGGGGGCCCTGACTGCCCTGAGACCCACCCTCGAGGTATCGTAGCCGGGCACTGGCGGGAGACTCCTCAGGGGAGGAACCTCATATCTAGGATCGCACACTCAGCACCACACGACAGAGAGACACCACATGAGGAGTTCTTAAGAGCAAATCTTTATCAGATTGGAGTGGTAGGATCTTTATGATCGGCACGGCAAATATATACAAGCAGAGCGTGGGCTCTCAAAGTCTTGGAGGGGAGTAGGAGGGAGCGGGACAGTCTTTGGGGATATGGATCAAATGCAGGAGCGTACCCGTCGCACAGCTCACAATCCTCGAGCTGGGGGATACGCTTGTCGTCGTGGGGTCCGGCGGGACCAAGAGAGTCTGTGGGAGCCGCGAGTCACTCAGCAGGGCTCGGTTACAAGTTCGGTGGTCTTACGATCTTCGAGGAGCCGCGAGTCACTCAGCAAGGCTCAAGCACAAGTTCGGAGGTCTTACGATGTTCAGGGAGCCGCGAGTCACTCAGCAGGGCTCAAGCACAAGTTCGGAGGTCTTACGATCTTCAGGGAGCCGCGAGTCACTCAGCAGGGCTCAAGCACAAGTTCGGAGGTCTTACGATCTTCAGGGAGCCGCGAGTCACTCAGCAGGGCTCAAGCACAAGTTCGGAGGTCTTACGATCTTCAGGGAGCCGCGAGTCGCTCAGCAGGGCTCAGGTGTTCCAAGGCGAATCTGCCGGAGAGTCCCAGAGCACCCCTTGTTATAGGGCGACCCTTCTTTGATGTCCGGAGCCTGTGCAGGCAGGGGTCTTGTCACCTGGGGGTCGCTTGTTGGGGGTTTCCTGCCATTGTCTTTTGATCCGTTCAGGGCCGGGTCGGGAGGAGTCCCAGACACCCAGCAGGCGTGGAGCCAGCCCTCGGGGAGGCCGGCAGGTCGATCGAAACCCACCGTCCCAGGGAAGCGCAGAGGTGTGATAGAAACTGCTCCTCCCTCTCTCATCCCAAGGGGAGCGTGATGTCCTCCAGCCGGAGTGGCGCCTCTAGGCCAGGGTCGCGCTGGGGCCGGGCGGCCATCTTGTTGCATGAAGTGGGCACGCGGGCCCGGTGTGGCCGAAGGGCAGAAGGCCACGGACGGGGAAGTCCGGGTTGGGTGCGTGCGAGTTCTGGTGGGAAGGGTCGGCTAGGCTGTGGGTTTGGGGGCTGGTGTGAGGTGCAGGGGTCAGGTCTAGCTATGTTACGAGGGCCGGGTCTAACATGAGACCTCTCAACAGATTATTCTCAGAATACTTTCATATGGTGACATTGCAGAATGCCATAGCTCTCCTCCAACAAGGTGACTACATGGCAGAATTAGATCACAAACACCCCTACTTCCACAACCCAGGCCACGCAACCCATTGGCGGTACCTAAGATTTGTGGTAAGTGATCAGCATTATCAATTGAAGGTGTCACCACTGCCCCAAGGGTCTTCACAAAGTGCCTGCGGTAGTTGCCGCACATCTGAGGGGCATTCCCGTGTTCCCCTACCCCGACAACTAGCTAATCAAGAGTGAGTGCAAGCTGCCAACAGTGCCTACAGCACACCCAAGAGACCATCTCACTGCCCCACAATCTGGGCTTTACCATAAATACAGTCAAGTCTCATTTGAAACCAAGATCCATCCTTTTCTAGAAGCAGTCGTTAACGCACAAACGGGCAAAGCCTACTCAAGCCCCCAAAGTGTGGCCACAATGTCATCTCACTGTTAAGACAGTAATGCGCCTTTTAAGCATGGTGGCTTCTTGAATTGCGATAGTTCCCCATGGTCAGTTGCACATGCATCTGCTACAACCGTGTTTAGCAACACAAAAGTGTCAACCAGAGGGTCGCATAGAAGATCTAGTGCTGGTAACGGCCAATGTCAGCAACAGCCTATTGTGTGGCAGGCCTTTCCTCGACCCCATTCTGCAGACTACCATTACCACTGACACCTCACAAGCCGGGTGGGAAGCTCACCTCATTCCCAGCACAGTTCATGGTCTCTGCACCCCTGCTCAACACATTCACCATATGAACTACCTAAAAGTCTAGGTGATTCACCTTGCTCTCAAGGGTGTCCTACCACTCATTCAGGGAAAGGTAGTCTTCATTTGGATGCAAAACATGACTGCCGTGTACTACCGTCAGAAGCTGGGAGGTTCAGACTTGTTGCCTCTTTGAAACCTAGCCCAGACAATCTGGCATTGGGTCATTCACTACCACTCATTGAGACTTCACTCCGCAGTGATGGCTGAGTATAGTTGTGTTTTGCAACAAACTAACCACTTTGCTTAGACCTCTCTACTTTGTGATGAATGAGTGTAGTTTGCAATAAATTCATCTGTTCACCAAGACCTCTCTCTAGGGTGTTGGCTCAGTGTCTTAGTGGTTTGCAGCAGACTGACGTCTCTGCCGACACCTTTCTCCAAGAAGAAGAATTTTACTAGTGATTTGTGACACAGTGGCCTCTCTACTGGGTGTGTGTTTTAGGGGTTTGTGTAAAACTGACTTCTGTACTAAAATGTCTTTCCAGGTTGACGAATGGTGATGTTGTGGTTTGTGATAGAATAGCCTGTACTGTTAGACGTCTTACTTTGGTCATTAGTGTTTAGAAAAGACTGGACTATCCACTTAGAACTCTCGCCCAGGTAATAAGTGAGTGTAGTAGTTAATAAGGTTACAGTGAGCTTTCTGCTATATGCCTCTCACCCATCTCCTTTTCTTATTTCAAAAAATATAAATGTCATTTTATGAAGTATATTGAAGTTTACTTTGCTGGATGATGTCATCAGTGCTGTCATTTGAGATGTCATCAGTGATGTCACTGACCATGTCATGAGTGATGTAATATGTGAGGGTCATAAGCAGTGCATTGCGGGGGCCGTAAATTATAGTTCGCTCGGATAAATATAACTGCTGAATTTCTGTGGTGTCGTGTATATACTTTGTCTAAACCGAACTATGACGTCCCTGTAACCTTTGTTTTTTTTCTTCAGGTAATTTCTAAGGTTTTTTAAATTCTATATCCTAACTATATATAGTCCCTGTAACCTTTGTTTTTCAGTGAATTTCTATGTTTTTTATTGCTATTTCCGAACTATAACGTCAGAGTAACATTTGTTTTTTTAGCAAATGTCAGTTTTCTTAAATTTAAATGGTACTACAATTTGACCCATACGTTCAATTTACTAATATACATTTTCACAAGTTTATTAAATATATTTTATTCACAGATTCATTCTTATTACATATTTTAAAATTAAAATTAAAAAATGTGTGTGAGGTAGCTTATGCAGTTCTCTTTTTTTAAATTCATTTTATGGGTCCATGGATCCCTTCGCAGCCAAAAGCACGCATTAAATACTTGTACAACTCAGGTAATTCATACATATTCTATTGAAATTTCCATGTGTATCACTGCCTTCTGCGTGGTTGTGTGAGTAGCTGCGGGAGCGTATAAGTGCATGTGGGAGTGGCTATATGGGTGTGTTAGTGACTGTATTAGTGTGTGAGTGGCTTTCTGGGTGTGTGAGTGGGTCTGTGAGTGCATATGTCTGTCTGTCTGTGTGGGTCTGTGAGTGGGGGTGTGAGTAGGTATATGTGTTTTTTTCAATTGGGGTTTGACTCCGCAGATCCGCCACAGAGCATATGGGATCGCACTGAGCGCCACAGTGGATCCGCGGACCCTTGTGCATTAAAAAAAAAATGTTTTCGACAGTTTCTTGCCCACGAGGTGTCCCTCACAGACCCCTCCATCAGTCCCATGGTACCTCTACCCTGACCCCTTCTATCACTTTAAATTTTTATTTTTCTCCCTGGGAACTGTGAGAAAGTGGCTCTGTATATACTGTTCCCAAATAGGTACAGGGTGTACAGAGTCCACAGTCCCCAGAGGTTTGGCAGAGGCTAAAGTTAGATATAACCTTACTCTCTAAAGTGGTAGCTTGGTCGAGCAGTAAGGCAGTATCAGAGGACAGTGTAAAGCATTTGTTGCACACAATCAGACAGCAAATGGTCTCACAAACTCAATAACTGAACTCCAGGCCAATGGTTTATATATAACAAATATATGCTTGTTTTATTTTAGAACCAACAATAGGTATTAAAATACACTTTCTCAGAATGAGATGCTTTAAATAAATACTTTTGCAATATGCAATTGACTTTTGTAGAAAGTTACAAGTGGTTGCAACAGGCAACACAATTTTAAACACAATAATGCATTGAGTTCAATGGAAGTTTCAAGTTATTTGCCACAGATTACTTTTAGGATTACTTTTGGAATTCCAGGACTGGATCCTAGATTCAGTCCTGGGTCAGTACTTGGAATCAAGTGATGAAAGTCGACTTAATTACTGTGATGATTTTTAGACAATATTTTGCTATTTTAAAAGTTGACACTTAGAAAATATTTGATAGAAAACAGTCAATGATTCTCTATGGCAGAAAATTCAAGTTGCAGGTATAGTATGATCTCGTTACTTTTGTAATCCAGTACTGGGTGCCTAGACTCAGTACTGGGACCTTTATCCAAAACAGGTAAGTAATTAAGTTTTCAGAAATTATACGATTTTTAAAGAATATTTAAAGATTGCAGAAATTGACAGAAGAAAAACAGTCAATGATTTCCTATGGGAAAAAATTGGGTTACTGGTAAGTACAGTTGTAAGTATTTTTCAGAGTCAGTGCTGGGCACCAAGATCCAGCACTGGGAGCTCACCTAAGAGCAGGTGAGTATTTTTGTTTTCGTTACTCGGTTGATTTTGGGCGAATATTTTAAGTTTTGAAAAGTCCACACTTAGAAGAAATTTCAGGAAAAGTCAGTCAATGTTACCCTATGGAGAAAATATCGGTTTAAAGGTAAGTTCTCGACTGGCAGAGTTAAGGTTCTGGGCATAGACTCAGGGGTCTCCCAGGGTCAGGTAGGTACAGTTGGTTCACCCTCAGCGGCACAAGGGCAGCCGGGTGCAGAGAGAGTTAGGCCCAATGTTATCCTATGAGAGGTAGGGGGGCCTTGGTTGGTGGCTGCTGACTAGCAGGCCACGCGGCTGTGGGAGCTGGGCTCCTAGTCACTTACTCAGGGCAAGTGGGGAAGTAGATAGGTGTAGAGGTTACACTGCCAGGGCGGCTGGGTGCAGGGTGCTTTTGAGCCTTCGGGCGCTCAATTGATTTCAATGGGAAATCTCCGGTTTAGAAAAAGACTACAAGCTCGGGGACGAAGATTCTTCAGGCGCCACCAACACTTTGAGAGGTAAGTTGGGTAGTTGGAGGATAGGTAGGTACCCCCTGATTGGGCACAGGGGGCCGGGGGGCGCCGGGTGCAGGGGTGGCTTTTAGTGTCGGGAATCTTACCCTCTGTTGATCGCGGTTGGGGGGGGGCACCTGGTTCTGAGGCTGCAGGCTTCTTCAGGAGTGTCGAGGGAGGTCCTTGGTGCCGGACTCTGGGTCATAGTCGCCGTGGGGTCGTCCTCATAGTCTTTGTTCACTCCGGCACAGGCCTTTTGAAGGTTCCCCCTGCCCATCCTGGGGGAGGAGATTTAGCACCTCGCCCAGGATGTGCATTGTTGCAGACCCAGGAGAGCAGGGGCTCTCCTACCCAGGGGTCCAGCAACATGTCTGCTGTGTGGCAGCCTAGTCAGCCTCAGAACAGACGTGGATTGTAGGTTACGTTTCAGGGGGCATCTCTGAGATGCCCTCTGGGGTGCTTGGTACATTAAATACCACACTGGCATCGGTGTGGGTTTAATGTGCTGAGCTGAGAAGTTTGATACCAAACTTCTCAGCCTTCAGTGTTGCCATTATGGTGCTGTGGAGTTCGTGTTTGACGAGCTCCCAGCACCATATACTCTTAAATGGCAGCACTGCACTTACAGTGCCCAGGAATGGACCTGGGTACTGTAGGGGCACAGGGCTCCTGCTCCTGTGCCCACACCATTGGCATAGGGCACCCAGCTGAAGGGGTGGCTGATGTATGCCATGGCAGTGTAGGTGGTGGGCATGGCACACAGGGATGTGTGCCATGTCGACTCTTTGTTTTTTTTTTTTTGTTTTTTTTTTTTTTTTTAAATTTTTATTAAAACAATAAATCAGTTACAAGCATGGGCCTACAACCACCAGGGCCGGCCGCTAGACTCAGAAAGGATCGTACATTAGTTAAAGCAGTAGGCGACACCTGGGGCCCAGCCCCGGAAATGGCTCAGGATAGCTCGAGAGAAGCAGGAGACATACATTTAACATAGATAACAACAAAAAACAAAAGGCGAGGCATACGGGCAAAAAGCGTGGGTCAGGCTACATCCGGGGGACTTTACTCCAAACCTTCAATTAGCTATCAACAGGAGGGAGTACTGAAAGATCGGGGGGGGGTAAAGGGGAAAGGAACATCTATATTCGATTATTACAATCAGTTGCAAGGAACCATCAAGGGTCAGGGGGACAAGGCAATATCGGTGTCCACTAGGGGGGGCGTACAGATACTCCCACGGTACACGTTCCATTGCCCCCAAATTTTACCCCATGCCCCGGGTTTACCGCGGGCCACATATACAGTCTTCTCCCTGAACATACACCAGTCCATGTTTTCCTTCCATACTGACACGGTGGGTGGCCGCTGGGAGCCCCAAAGCTGCGCTATATCCCTCTTAGCAATCATGTAGCCCAGGGCCGCCCACCGAGTCTGCGCCGCGTTATAATCATTGGGCTCCCACACATTCAAGACACAGCGACGCACCTCCGGCAGCAGCGCCACCCCGGTGACTTGTCCCATGACCCCATGAACCCGACGCCAGTACTCCGCCACCTCCCGGCACTCCCAAAGGATATGGAGAAAGGTGGCACTGAGCCCACACCCCCGCTTGCAGAGCCCATCTTCCGAGAATCCCATCGAGACCAGACGGGGGCCCGTCACATACACCCGGTGGAGAATCTTTAACTGGACCAGGCGGAGACGGGCTGGAATGGCGACTTCCTTGGGGGACGATAGTGCGGACTGCCAGTCCTCGTCGTCTAATTCCACCCCGTCCCCCGTCCACGTCTCCCGAAGGCGCACCAATAGGTCAGCCCGATTATTAATGAGTTTTTTATAGATTAAGGAGATAGTACTGTCGGGAACATGACCATCAAGTATGCGGTCCTCGAGGGGCGAAGAGGCCGGGATCTTGGTCCCCTCCCCAAAGACAGAGAGCAGGGCATGCCGAACCTGGGCGTATCGGAAGAACTCCTTTTCCGTGAGTTCGTATTCGCTCTGGAGCGCCGCGAAGGTCTTAACCGCGCCCTTCATCCATAGGTCTCCCACTCTACTAATGCCAATCGTGTCCCAACGGTCAAACCCCTTCGTTGTCCAGAGGCTTCCCAGTCGGTCGGAGGCAAATAAAGGAGTAGCGCATGTTAGTCGCTCACTCCAGCCCATGGCTACATTGGCCGCCTTCCAAATCCGTACCGCGATCTTAGTGGGGCCCGTCAGGGTCCGTCCAGCCGAGCGGGAGTAAAGCGCCCTGTTATAGTTACCGCCGGGAAGCAGGAATTTATCCATCTCATACGCCGGGTTCAAGCCAGGCGCATACGTGGCATGGTTAATGGCTGATAGCTGTGAGGCCCAGTAATACCTGCGAATGTCGGGAAGCGCGATGCCACCGTCGTACCAGGGGAGAGTGAGTTTGGCCAGGGCAATACGCGCCCGTCCGTCCCACACCAGTCTCCCCTGCAGGCTCTCTACTTCCCGAAAGTAGGCCACTGGAATGATGTCGAAGGAGTTCTGAAGTGCATAGAGAAACCTGGGAAGGGACATCATTTTAAACAATGCGGCCCGACCCAGTGGGGACAAGGGCAGCCTACACCACCGAGCCGTGTCTTCCCTCAAACGCCGAAGTGGAAGCAGGAGATTGTGCTCATAGCGAGCTACCGGGTCCAACGAGATGTGTATCCCCAGGTATTTAAAGCCGGACAGAGATATTTGGATCGGAAGCCGAGGCGGCAGGAGAGGGGGGCCACCGGAGATAGGATAGACACAGGATTTAGACCAGTTAATCGTGAGACCCGAATTTCTCCCGTAGGAAGTCAGAACATCGAAGAGAACGTTAAGCGACTGCCGCGGCGAGGTAAGATACAGGAGGATATCGTCAGCATATAACGAGACCCGATCCTCAAAGCCCGGGGCCCACCGGATCCCCCTGATCGAGGGCTCCCAGCGGAGCCAAGCGGCGAGTGGCTCCAAGGCGAGAGCAAAGAGCAGAGGGGACAACGGGCACCCCTGCCTCGTACCCCTACCGAGAGCGAAGGGCCGAGAGACCCGCCCATTAACCACCACCTGAGCCATGGGTCCCGTGTAGAGAAGCTTCACCCAGCCAAGAAATCCCTCCCCAAAGCCGAATTTGGTCAAGACAGCCCAGAGGAATGGCCACTCGATGGTGTCAAAGGCCATCGTGGCATCTAAAGAAACCAGCACGGCCGGTTCGGAGAGGTACTCTGCCCTGGCGAGGGCGCCATGGAGACGCCGCAAGTTGAGGGCGGTGTTGCGATGTGGGATGAAGCCGCATTGATCAGGATGAATCAAATCGCAGATGACGCTCAACAAACGATTGGCAAGGACTTTAGCCAGGATTTTAGGCTCTGCATTTAGCAGTGAGATAGGCCTGTAAGAGGCACAGCGGTCCCGTGGCTTACCGTCCTTGGGGATCACGACTATCGTGGCCAGTCGCTGGTCGACCGGAAGGGAACCAGCCTCAAGGGACTCCTGAAACATACGACGGAGGAAGGGCGCTAGTTTATCCGGGCGCAACTTATATAATTCGATAGGTAGACCGTTGGGACCCATGGCCCTGCCCGAGCGAAGGGACCGAATCGCAGTCGCGATTTCATCTACCGACAAGGGAGCGTCCAGCTGCTCACGGTCCTCGGCAGAAAGGCCAGGCAAAGCAATGTCCCTCAGGAGAAGGCGAGAATCTTCCTCATCCCTATCAGTCACCGGGGAGTACACAGTCCGGAGGTGGTCGGCAAAACATTCCACAATCTCACCAGGCTCAGTCACACACACTCCATCCGAGACACGCAACTCCGGGACCACACGATTCACTCTCTCCTTCTTGTCCAGCCACGCAATCAGCTTTCCCGCCTTGTCCCCGGCATCATACAACCGACCCTGCTGCTCCCTATACATAGTTTTGGCAGCGTCGGTGACAAGAGATCTGTATTCAAACTGTTTCAGGCTGAGGGCATGGAGCCCGTCCGGAGTGACACCCGCCTCCAAGGCCGACTCCAGCCCCGAGATGTCAGTCTCCAGCTTCACCACCGCCTCACTCCTGAGCTTCTTAGCCACCACTATCTGGGAGAGGGCGTGTCCGCGGATTACGGTTTTAAAGGCTTCCCACAGGGACATTGCAGACAACACAGACCCCTCGTTTTCAAGAAAGTATTGGTCCATAGCCTTAACCAGACTCTCGCGGGTCGTAGGGTCTCGCAGGTACCACGGGTTAATGGGAGCGATCCGCCCTGCTGACCGCGACTCGGTGTCAAAGAGAAGCCACAGCGGGGAATGATCGGAGATACCCCTCGCCAGGTGCCTGACCTCTCGAATTCGACCCGTCTGCGCCGCGGGCATAAGGAAATAGTCTAACCTAGAAAGACTCCCATGTGCCCCAGAGTGAAAGGTGTATTGACATTGGGTCGGATGCATTAATCGCCAACTATCCACCAGGCCGAAGGTCTCCAACAGACCACCTAGCCAAGCCTGGGCAGCGGGGAGGGCCCTGGGTGGGTGACGATCCAGGTCACCCGAAACCACCGAGTTAAAATCCCCGCCCATAAGCAAAAGGCCATCCGGAAGTTCAAGCAGCATTCGACCCAAGTCCGCGAAGGTGGAGTTCTGGAGGCCCGGTGGGACGTAAATTGAGACCAGGGCAAGGGGATGCCCCTCCCACCTCCCAGTCAGACAAACATAACGCCCTCTGTCATCTGAGACCACCCTCGTGATCTCCAACGGAAGTGAGGATCGCAGGAGAATGCCCACCCCCCTGGAGCCAGTTGTGAAACCAGAGTGAGCCACGAGGCGGTATCCCCCCCTGTTCATTGCATGGCAGACATTGCCAACCAAATGCGTCTCCTGGATAAACACCACATCAGGAGTCAGACGACGCAAATACTGCAGAACTACACCCCGTTTGATACGGTCCCCCAACCCATTGACGTTCCATGACATCAGCTTCAACCCGTCCCCCCCCCATCCCCTCCAATAGATCAGAGGTCCCCCCGCAAGTAGCACAAGTCCCAAAGGTGGCAAAAAATCAATACCTCGCCCTGCAAACAAAAACCACACTACAAAACAACCCCTCCTTCCCCCCCACCCCCCCCAACACCCAACTCCCCCCACCCTGCACCCCTGCGGGCCAAAAAACCCCCCCAAATTGCAGTGTGCCTGTCGCCCAACTAACCCCAGTCTACAAAAAGACCCCGGAGGAGGAAAGGGACCCGTCCCCGCCCGCCCCCCATACAGGTACTAGCAAAACACACTGAACCAAAGAAGTACAACCCAGCCGAGCAGTGCAAATTGGCAAAATCAAGGACCAAGAGTCACTCCAAAGGGGACCCGTCACCGCTGGCACCTGCAGAGGGCCCGGGACGGCCACCTCTGTCCGGCAGCGAGTCCAACCAGTCACTCACGGCCACAGGAGAGTCAAAGAAGGCAGTCCGATCCTCATGTTCCACTCGGAGTTTGGCAGGGTAGAGCATAGAGTACTTTAGGCCCAGCTCACGAAGACGACGTTTCACCCCCTGGAATCCCATCCGCTGTTTCTGGACAAGTTGAGTAAAGTCCGGATAAAAGTTAATGGATGAGTTCTCATGTCGAACCGGGCCATGGACCCGCGAGGCCTGCAGAATCGCATCCCGGTCTCTGTAGTAAAACAGTTTGGCCACGATAGGCCTCGGGGGGGCCCCTGGCCGTGGCCGCCCGCCCGGAACTCGATGAGCCCGTTCAACGGCAAAAAATTTACTCAAGCCCGCAGGGGTCAGCTGTTGGAGGATGAGTTCCTCGACCAGGAGATCAACCGGGTGGTCGTCGGAGGACTCCGGTACGCCGATGACACGGATGTTGTTGCGTCGGGCCCGTCCCTCGAAGTCCTCCAGCCGCCGGGCCATCTGCTCATTGACCACCTTGATGTCGCCAAGCGCGGCCTGCAGGTCCGACACATCCGCACCCAGGGTGGTGGTCCGCGCATCGAGAGTTTGAACCCTCTCGTTTGTTTTGGAGAGGTCCGCCCGTATTAAGGTGACATCGATCGCCACCGTATCGATCTTGCGGGCCAGGGCCTCGTATTGCGTGGCGATGGTCTCCCTGATGCCATCAATGGCGCCCATGATGTCCTGTAGGGAAAGTTCCGAAGAGACGGATGTGCCACCACCGGAGACGTCTGAGGGGGGACCGGCCGTTCCAGGAGAGCCTCTGCCCTGAGTGTAGCGGTCCATGTTGTTGGTCTGGACCGATCCTCCACGGAGGGAGGATTTAGTCTTGCGCCCCTCGGGGCCCCCCTTGCCCCCCATGCGGCCACGGACTCCGAGGGGGACCGCCGATCAAAAGTAGTTGGGATACCGGCCCTGGAAACCAGCGCCTCACCCGAGGCCACAATATGGCGGTGCGGGGGGACCCAAGGCGATAGGCACTCTAGTGGCAGGTGGTAACAAAGCTTTGTGCAGAGGTCAGGGAAACACCCCGCCACCTCAATCGCTCCACCGGCCAGCCCCCTGAGGTCTGAAAGTGAAACCGAAAGTGGCCGATCGGCCCCTGGCACCGCGCCGCAGCCGTTGTTGTTCAACTGCGACACGGCCCCACGGCCCACCTTCGCCCCGGGCACCTCCGTCGGGTGGGTCCCAAAAGTTCAAACAACGATAACTCAGGATCCCCGGGTCCAATTAAATTTCTGAAAAGAGATACGTGCTCAGCCGGTCGTCATCTCCCAGATTCCATAAACCAAATCAGGATATTGTCAGGATAAATTCCGAGGAGCAGCGAGGGTCCGGGGAGCCCTGTGCTCACGCGACCATCTTGGATGCGCGCTAGGCTCCTCCCCCGACTCGACTCTTTGTTTTGTCTTGTATCCAGACACCCAGCCTGCAAGGTGTGTGTGTGTGTGTGTGTGTGTGTGTGTGTGTGTGTGTGTGTGTGTGTGTGTGTGTGTGTGTGTGTGTGTGTGTGTGTGTGTGTGTGTGTGTGTGTGTGTGTGTGTGTGTGTGTGTGTGTGTGTGTGTGTGTGTGTGTGTGTGTGTGTGTGTGTGTGTGTGTGTGTGTGTGTGTGTGTGTGTGTGTGTGTGTGTGTGTGTGTGTGTGTGTGTGTGTGTGTGTGTGTTACTATCCTTGTGGGGACTTGGGTGTGATAACACACTCACGCTGTGGGGACTTGAGTGCACTGTGGGGACCTGAACCCAGGTCCCCACAAGGCAATGTCTTCTAAATGATAAAAAATGGCTTCAGGAACATCTGTGTCGATTTTTACAACTTTTGAAAAAATTGCCTTGTGGGGACCTGTGTTTCATCAAGTGTGTTTATATTTGTGCTCAGCTCTGCCCCCGTAGACTGGAGATGGTACTGCAGTCTTAAACACACTTTGCATTTAAACACACTTTGCTCACCAGAATCTCATGCTAGCAGCAGAAAGGGCAGATATTTCAAAGGGAAAGCTGCATAGCCATGTGATTATTCAATTATTTTAATGAAAATTAACAATTTTTCTATTTATTAAAATAATTTTTTTATTTACATGAAGCAATTTAATTTAGACTTTTTGTATCTGAAAATTGTTTGTGGTTTTATAAATATTGCTAAAGGCAATTAGGGTCAGTTTCTAACCCCAGAATACTTCACAATTGTCTTTTGATCTGTATCTGCAATTAAAGAATGATGGTGCACTGCGCTGAGATAGGATATAAACTGATCTGAGTGTTTTTTGTAAATAACCTTGAGGCATAAATGCCTATTGTTACATTTTAATGCTTCTATCAGGAATTCTGAGTTTTTATGTTGCGTTGCCTTTGTTCACATACTATGATGCACTATGGAATATGTTCTTTGAGTTGATGGCTAGATGTGTGAGTGACTAGCGCTGTATTGTGCTAAGGGCTACGTTCTTGCATACAGTGAACGGAAGCAATGTTATGCACGCAGCGTGTGGAAGTATCTATTTAAAAGACAAGGGATGCTCTTCTAAAATTAATTTACTTCTTAAAAGATATATTTGATTTTCAAAATAATATTTATTTTGAGTTATTTAAAGAGCAGAACAATATGCAGAGAATAAAGCTAGCACCAGAAATTTGTGACAAGGGACAGTGTGGGATGCACAAATTGCCATTGTGCCAAGTTGTTTGATACCTTTGCAGTAGGTCAGCGCACCTGAGCATCTTTTTTATGACTAGAGAGTTAAACAGAATGTTCGAATTTCTGCCTTTACATGAATTGTGAAAATTATGGGTTTCTTTTGTAGGAAATGGGTTGATTACATGCACTTAAACAAATAGGATTAAAAGATGTTGATTGGCCGAGTATACCACATTTATGATCAGCCAGACTACAAAAATGCACTGCTCTGTCATGACATATTCATACACAAAAGCCAAGCCATAGAGAAAATTAGATTCCTACGATGGAACTTTACATTTCACATTGTATGAAAACTGCCAATTATTTAACTAAGTTACTGTTTGCATAGCGACTTGTCGGGAGGGGGCAGTGAAGAGACGTAGACCAGGTTTGCTCGTGTAAGGTTTTATTCCCTTATATTTACTTTTGCCATATAAGAGCTTTTGTTTGTTCAGTTCTAGGTAGGGGTCCGTCTTCCTTCACTTCTTGATTTGTTACACAGTCCTTTCTCAAAGGTAGCGTTGATTTTCGGCCGTCCTTGGATCGTCTCGTCTGCCGGTCGATCCCTCACGAGGTGTAACCCAGAGAAAAAAAACAAACGGGAAAGGGTCAGTGGACGGTGTATACTATCTCTAAAAATACCCAAGGGACCAGGATTGAGAGGATACACCCGAAGTGGACAACTCTTTTCTCTCGTGCACGGAAGTTATCAAACGGAGTTGTGAGCGCCAAATTCTAATCGGGAAGGGAAGGAGAGATGGAACAAGGCACTGGCGCAACTCTTAATAGTGTATATTTATTTCGATTTGTAACTCCGAGACTCTACTGATGCGCTGTCCCGCCTTCCCAACACCCTTGCCATTCGCTCCCGTACCTGTAGAAGCCACGCACCCCTTGGTACGTGGCTCGGGGATTCGCCGTGTCGTTGGCCTCCTGGCTCGCCGTCCGCTGCTCCCTCTTCCTCGGGGATTCCCGTCCGCGTCCTCACCACGGTAGCCCGCTCCTCTGATTTCCGACTCTCCACCTCCTCTGTGGTCTTCTCTTCCGGTTTCCTCGCTCTCGGTGTACGCCACACCTCCTTCAGGGAATCCCGATCTTTATCCAATGCCAGTGCCATGACGCTGCTGGCAGGCGGTGCTTCGTATTGACTCTGAGTCTGGTTAAAGGGACCGCTGCTCCACTCGTGGGGAGACGCCGTCTCCCATTCGTCCACATTGTCTCTCCAGTCCTCCTGATGGGGAGAAAACAGAGGGGCTAAAGGTGCATATGCAGACCACCAGTCGTTAGAACGGGTAGGGGTAGTGTCTGGCGCGGCCCCCGTGTTACATACCTCCCCCCTTGGACTCTCCCGTTCGGGGAGAGAAGGAGTTCTGGAGAGATAATCTGCATTCCCATTCTCCTTTCCTTTTTTATGTCGCACTTGAAAGGAAAATGGTTGAAGGGACAAAAACCAGCGAAGTACCCTGGGGTTCTGAGTCTTATTTCTGTATATCCACATTAGTGGAGCGTGGTCGGTGTATAGAAGAAAGGGGCGACCCTCGAGGTAGAACCTCAATTTATCTATAGCCCATTTTACTGCTAGGCATTCCCTTTCTATGGTGGAATATTTACACTCCCTAGGGAATAACTTTCGGCTTATGAAGAGTATAGGGTGTTCCATCCCATCGTCTCCCTCCTGCGACAAAACCGCCCCCAGCCCTGTGTTAGAGGCATCTGTAGTGAGAATAAACTGTTTGTGAAAATTGGGGGAAATAAGAATCGGACTGGTGGTTATCAGGTTTTTCAGGGAGGTGAAGGCTTCCTGCATTTCTGGAGATGGGTTTACAAGGTGTTTGACGTGGACCTCTTTCCGTAATACGTCAGTTAAAGGGGATGCTATGTCGGAAAATCTGGGGATGAACCGGCGATAATAGCCTATCAACCCCAGAAAGGAACGTAGCTCCCGTTTGGAAGTAGGAAAAGGGGTACTGGTGATGGCTCTTATTTTCTCCGTTTGCGGGGCTATCATACCATCCCCCAAGACGTAACCCAGATATTTCACCGTGTGAAAGGCCGCCCTTGATTTCTTGGAGTTGATATGTAGTCCCGCACGTTGGAGGGCTTGTAGGATGGTGTTCAGATCCTGTAGGTGTCTTGACCAGGTTGGACTGAAAATGACAATATCGTCCAAATAGGCAGAACAAAAAGAAGAAAAAGGCAATAAGATGGAGTTCATTAGCCTTTGAAAAGTAGCGGGAGCGCCATGTAAGCCGAAGGGCAAGACATTGAACTCGAAGAGACCCTCATCAGTTGAGAAAGCTGTCTTTATTCGGTCTTCTTCTTTCAATGGCACTTGCCAATAACCTTTAGTAAGGTCCAATGTGGTTATGAACTTGGCGTCTCCTAGTTTTTCGACTAGATCGTCTACCCTTGGTATTGGGTAGGCGTCAAAGCTTGAGATGGCATTTAGGGCTCTAAAATCCATGCAAAAGCGTGTGCTTCCATCGGGCTTGGGTACCATAACAATCGGGGAGGACCAGTTACTGTGGGACGGTCTGATCACACCCAGGCGAAGCATGTCTTGCACTTCTCTCTTTACGTCCGCACGTCGGGCTTCCGGTATCCTGTAGGGCTTTTGTTTGACATGTTTTCCTGGTTGCGTTTCTATATGGTGTTCTGCCAGAGTTGTTCATCCTGGTAGATCTGAGAAGATAGGTTCGTACTGCCGGAGGAGACGTTGTAGGTCTTCTTTCATCTCTGCTGTCAGTTCCTCGTTTATGGGAAGCTGAGATAACGTGGTGTTTCCCGAGGTGGAAGGTAGGACTAACTGGGCTTCTTTCGGTGGGGGTCCTAGCCATTTTTTTAACAAATTAATGTGAAAGCACTGCGTCCGAGTGGGGGTCATCAGTAGTCGGTACGTTGTTTTTCCTATTGTACTACGTACTAGATAGGGGCCGGACCACTTGTTGCGAAACTTCTGTGTAGTGGTTGGTAACATGACTAGGGCCCAATCACCTATCTCCAATGTTCGCCATTTTTTTCCTTTGTCATAATTTTTCTTCTGCCTCTCTTGGCTTTTTATCAGGTTACAATGGGCCAGGTCACGTAGTTTTCCCAGCTTCGCTTTTAGGCGGCATGTATATTCCAAAAGGGATCTTCTGTCCGTCTCGACTTCGTTTTCCCACGCATCCCTGGTGATTTCTAATAATGAACGTGGTAGTCTCCCGTACAGGAGTTCAAAGGCAGAGCAGCCGAGGCTACTCTGTTCCTGGGCCCTTATCACGTATAAAGCTAAGGGCAAGAGCTGGTCCCACTCTTTTTTTTCTACCTCCAACATTTTCTTCAAAGTGCCTTTTAGCGTTTTGTTGTACCTCTCCACTAATCCGTTGGTTTGTGGATGGTAAACCGAGGTTCGAAGATGATTCAGGTTCAACGTTTTGCATATCTCTCCCATGAGCCGGGATGTAAATGGAGTACCTTGGTCGGTTACGATAGCCTTTGGAAACCCTACCCTTGAAAACAGCTCGACCAATTTTTCACTAATGTTTTTAGTGGTAGGGGCTTTTAACGGGAAGGCCTCTGGGAACCTGGTGGAGTAATCCACTATAACCAAGGCATACGTGTTGCCCTTTGAGGTCTTAGGGAGGGGTCCTATTAGGTCCATACCCACTCTTTCAAAAGGGGCTCCGATTACAGGTAACGGTTGTAGCGGTACTTTTGGGGGTCGTTGAGTATTCCCCTTTTGACAGATTTCACAAGTCTGGCAGTATTGTAGGGTTTCTCTGTACACACCAGGCCAATAAAAGAAACGGAGGAGGTGTTTTGTCATTTTCTCTGCTCCTGAGTGTCCTGCTACTTGGTGGGCGTGAGAATAGAACAGGATCTGTTCCGTCCTTTGGTCCCAACAATTGCAGGGGTTCGCCTGCCTTGGCTTCTCGGTATAAGAGGTCATTACGGATTACAAAACGAGGGTACACTGGGTTTGGGTTGTCTTGGGTCTGGTGGGCTGTTTCCCAGGCATTAAAAAGGGTGGGATCATTGGCTTGTGAAAACTTAAAGCTACCATCCAAAACCCAGGGCTCTGAGGATGTAAGAGCTATTGTCTTTTTTTCCCTCTCTAACTGCCTTTGCACCTCAGAGTGAAAGACAGACAAAAAATGGGGCTTGTCGATTCCCAATATCAGGTCTTCAGGAAGCGATTCAACCACCCCCACCCTTACAGTACACGGTGAGTGGTCTGTGGCGTTCACCGTCAACTGCACCACGGGGTAGACCTTGACGTCTCCGTGGACGCATTTGATGTGTACCTTTGCAGACTGGAGGATCTGCTCGGGCTGCACTATGTCTTTCTGGACCACCGACTGTCTACACCCCGAATCTAGTAGGGCCTTTACCAGTTTTTTATTAACCCAGACACTCACGTAAAAAGGGGGCCCCATTTCCGCCGAGTATAACACCGCCCGTGGAATGTACCCAACCTCCATGGGTTCCTCCGCTGGTTTTCGGCGAGGACACATCCTGGCGATATGGCCCCATTCCCCGCACTCGAAACATTGGGGACCCTTTATTGGTAGGGGCTCTAGTCTACCAAAACGAGGTTTGGGGACCTCGACAGTGGGTTTTATTTTCCTGTCGGTTCTGGTGTGGGAGGCTCCACCTTTGCCTAATTTGTCCATGTCCCAGGGTGTCATTCTTGGTTGTGCACGGGAAAAAGTAGTCGCCATGTCGACTGCTTGTTCCACTGACAGAGAAGAGTGCTGTCTGAGCCATCGTTGGGTACCATATGGCAGAGCCTCTATGAATTGTTCCATATAGACCATGTTCATTATTTCTTCCTTTGTACTAGTAGCGGGTCGAAGCCACTTGTCTGCGGCCATCTTCAGTCTAATGAATAAGGTCTTGGGGTTTTCTCCAACGTTGCCCTTCTCCTTTCTGAAGCGTACCCTGTATGCTTCGCGGTCAAGTCCCAAGTGGTCCAGTACAACTTCCTTCACCAAGGCGTAAGGGGTATCCCCTGTGCTATTGGCCACTTGGTATGCAGCCTGTGCTTCTCCACTCAGGAGAGGGGCTAGAAAGAATGGCCATTTCTCCTCCGGCCATCCACACGCTCTGGCAACGCGTTCAAAGTTGGAAAGAAAGGCGTCGGGGTCTTCTCCCACGGTGTATTTCTGCAAAGAGACCCCGGAGTGATATGTATGGGCTGACCTCCCCTCTGGCGGCTGTAATGGGGAGACCGGTTGTATGGCTCGCTGTAGACCATCTATCTGGGCTGTAACAGTGTCCCGAAATGCCTCTCGGTCTGCTTGGGCCAACGTCAATTGTTGACTCACTGCCCACTCCAGCTTTTCTTGCCCGACTATTAGTTGTTGCACGACGGCCTCCATCACGGGTGTACTGATGGATGTTGGTAATGATCCCACTTCTGACACCAGTTGTCGGGAGGGGGCAGTGAAGAGACGTAGACCAGGTTTGCTCGTGTAAGGTTTTATTCCCTTATATTTACTTTTGCCATATAAGAGCTTTTGTTTGTTCAGTTCTAGGTAGGGGTCCGTCTTCCTTCACTTCTTGATTTGTTACACAGTCCTTTCTCAAAGGTAGCGTTGATTTGCGGCCGTCCTTGGATCGTCTCGTCTGCCGGTCGATCCCTCACAAGGTGTAACCCAGAGAAAAAAAACAAACGGGAAAGGGTCAGTGGACGGTGTATACTATCTCTAAAAATACCCAAGGGACCAGGAGTGAGGGGATACACCCGAAGTGGACAACTCTTTTCTCTCGTGCACGGAAGTTATCAAACGGTGTTGTGAGCGCCAAATTCAAATCGGGAAGGGAAGGAGAGATGGAACAAGGCACTGGCGCAACTCTTAATAGCGTATATTTATTTCGATTCGTAACTCCGAGACTCTACTGATGCGCTGCCCCGCCTTCCCAACACCCTTGCCATTTGCTCCCGTACCTGTAGAAGCCACGCACCCCTTGGTACGTGGCTCGGGGATTCGCCGTGTCGTTGGCCTCCTGGCTCGCCGTCCGCTGCTCCCTCTTCCTCGGGGATTCCCGTCCGCGTCCTCACCACGGTAGCCCGCTCCTCTGATTTCCGACTCTCCACCTCCTCTGCGGTCTTCTCTTCCGGTTTCCTCGCTCTCGGTGTACGCCACACCTCCTTCAGGGAGTCCTGATCTTTATCCAATGCCAGTGCCATGACGCTGCTGGCAGGTGGAGCTTCGTATTGACTCTGAGGCTGGTTAAAGGGACCGCTGCTCCACTCCTGGGGAGACGCCGTCTCCCATTCGTCCACATTGTCTCTCCAGTCCTCATGATGGTGAGAAAACAGAGGGGCTAAAGGTGCATATGCAGACCACCAGTCGTTAGAACGGGTAGGGGTAGTGTCTGGCGCGGCCCCCGTGTTACACGACTAAAACTGGAGGACAACCAGGCTTCCTACAACCAGACACACACCTTTCCATCATAGTGCAAAGGGGTCTGTGTCATGTCTAGCATAGGTTTCCAGTAAAAGATCTTTGCCTAGACAAACTTTAAAAATTTACCCACTTTAGATGTGTGCTGCACTGTAAAGGCTTTGGAGAAATAAAAGTATTCCTCTTTTTTACCCTTTCCTCCAGGATGCATTATTTTTTGGGCCAAACCGTGCCTAATAGTGATAGTAGATAGGGTTTTACATCAAAAAACATGGGTGGTTGCACACGAATGTCGATGTACCTCCATGGCACTCTCCTTTGATGCAGTGATGCAAAACACTGCATTGCGTTACTTACAGGCAAATTTCCATGACAAATCACTTTTTGAGCAGGATAGTAAATTCAAAATAAACATTTTGTACTAGATTTCCTCATTTTTGTAAAGCAAACCCAGTGCAAAATGTTGGTACATCTGCCCATGTCTTCAAAAAGCAGCATAGTCGATTTGTTAAAAAACAAATCCTAACCAGACTTAATCAATAAAACTAGAAGAACTAGTAATGGCAAAATTCCCCTTCGATTATATCTTTCTAAAGTTGCAAATAGTTCACACACAGTAACTACTTAACCATGTTAGAATAAGTATAAGTAGCACTGCTTTAGAAATCAAGTTTTCACAAGATTTTTATACATTTTTAAGTCACTTTTGTCATTGGTTTCTTCCTCCTACACATTTATTGGTTATATTTCCAAATGCGTTTATGTTTAATATCATTAACCATAACCTAAAATATCAAAATAAAACAAAATTATAAAAAAAATGCTGTCTTGGCAGTGCACTACACCTGTCATTTAGAAGATGGTTAAAACTGATCCCTGATTTCCCTCAGTAGAAGTATGCTGTTTCTTACAAATTGCAAAATTGTATTTCTTCTAATGCAGTAAAGTACATAGGCAATTTAGCACTGATGTTTGCATTGAGATAAAGCACTGCAAACTCAAGTGATTTTGGTAAGTAGTAGACTACTTTCCGAATATTTGTCCTTTTATTTAGTCAGTTTCATGAATAATAATTAATAGAATGGTATGTGAGCTCAGTGGTTGAACATGTGCTCAAGAGATTATAATGTAATGTGCATTTCCAAGTTTACATGTGTGGCATGGCTGGCGCCACCTTTTCCCCTTGATACCATTGACTTATGTCATGCAGTCATGTTTCATAACCGTGCTGAAAGCTGGATGCACTTTGGGTAAATATCTATTTAAAAAGAGGTATTAGTAATCATATAATAAAGTTATATTTTCAAATGCATTACTCCTTGTAAACCTTGGCCAAGACTGACCAAATTTTGAAAAACAAAAACTGGGGCATACCATAAACATAAAAGGAAAGCTACAATTTGGCAGCGACCATGGGCATAGAATGGATTTCTGTGTAACACTCACCAATATAGAAAACGGATGACTTAGAGGCACTAAGCATAAATTAAATGTAACTTTTACACACCATATCATATTTAATTACATAATTTCTTATAAGGACTCTTAACTATTCTTGCCCTGGTGCACATTAAGACATGCTTCCTGTGTGTTTAGTTGACCATCTTTAAAAACCAGGACATATGCTGAATTCAAAGAAATTGCCAGGACAGATGCTGAAAAAACATAACTGTCCTTGCAAATTGTGATTTCTGGGCACTGTACCTAACCTACACCCAGTAGCGGCTCGCATAGGGCGTGCTGTGGGGTGGTGGGGTGGGGTGGGGAATGGGTAGGGTGGGGGAATGGGAAACACGGACATAGGAGGGAACGGAGGACAGTAATTATTACGTTCCTCCGAACTGTCGTATGTCCGTGTTTGCTTCCCCCAACCTGCCCCTCCCCCGCCCCTTCGCCGTGCAGCACACCCTATGAGAGCCACTACTGCCTACACAGATGTTTCATACAAACTGACAGTGATGTTCCTTCTTGCATAAACATTCTTATTTATAATAGATGCCAAACTCCTCACTTTCAACAACATGCATGTCCAAATGTAAAATATAACTGTTTTATTAAGATTCATAGTGGTATTGGACTGTAAGTAAAATGTTGCTGTTTGTCATTGATGCTGATGTTTGCCAATTTTAGACATTGGTTTCTTACATAAGAGACAGCACCCCAGGCTGAATCATTGCTAAATATTCCCAATGTAGAAACAGTAATTTGTCACAAAGTCCACAAAAGTATGGCCGCCACAGCTGGGCTCCTAGCACACAATCTTTTGTAGGAACTTGTTGATACTTTGAAAAGTAGAGCTACACAATTATGTTGAGACAGTCTGTACAAGAGAGTAGGCCTGAACAAAATGTTGTTATGCCCGGCATAATCTTTTCTGCATTTTGCTTTATGCTTTTTACCTGAAATTAGACTGCTATGCCACTGTGATATTTTCCATTTATTTGGGGAGAAAAATCCTATTGTGGGAGTACTGGAATAACATGAATGAATCGAAAGAGAGCAGCTGCTGCTCAAGTCATGTGCAATGTGCATGTCAAAGTGGACATGAGGATGCATTTCACACTAAAAGATAGCACTAAATACCAGCTTTTCAGCTCATGTAATTGTGTGTAATTTCATATAATTTTCCATAAAGTCGTCATAATTATGCAAATGGGGAATTATGTGAATTTCACACACCTCTACCATCAAGGGAAAGACATCCATTAGGTAAAATATAACTTCCTTACAATACAAGTCAGGCTGCAGCCCTGTAGTTAACTCCAGCTACAGCCCTTCAGCCCTTAAGCCCAGGTGAGACTATATCCCTGTGACCAGCTCAAACTGCAATCCTATGCCTACCTGAGACTTCAGGTCCTTGTCCAGCTCAGGCTGCTTGTATATGTTCAGTTGAGACTGCAGCCCTGTGCTCAGCTCTGACTTTTTTTCTGTGCCCAGCCTGTAGAACTATGCTCAGCTCAGAATTCATTCCCATGCCCAGCCCTGACTAAAGGTTGGTGTCCAACTCTAACTGTGGCCACGTACCAAACTCTTCCTGCAGACCTGCACCCTTTGCAGGCTGCAGACCTGTTTCCAATCTGAAACCGCAGGTCTGTGCTGAGAAGAAACTGCAGGCCTGTGCCCAGCTCAGACTTCATGCCTGTGCCTATCTCTAGCTATATGTCTGTGCACAGCTCTGACTGCAGCTCTGTACCAAGGGCAAACAGCAGCCCTGTGTGCATCGTTAACTGCAGACCTGGCCCCAGATCATCCTGCAGCCCTAGGCAGAACTGAGACTTCAGGCCCTTGACCAGCTCAGATTGCATGCTCTTGACTAGGTCAGACTGAAGAGCTGTGCCCAGGTCAGAAATGTAATTAAGCAGAGTACGAAGAATAAGGCTCAAAGACGGGATGAAGCACCAATGTACATATTTGGTAATAAAATCACTCTTTGGGCTCCACTTATCACGAACATACTAAGAAGTGCCGCTGCCATTGGTCCACTTAAATCCTGGTCCAATTCTATTATCGTTCCCATCTTTGAAAAGGGCGACAGATCACATACATGTTTCTATCGCCCTATTTCCTTGATTGATTCCACATGCAAGCCGATGTCAATATGAATAATGGCACATTCATGTATAAAAATGAAATCGCATCTTTGTCAAATTTATCGTTTGTGAACTACACGTCAACCCTGACTCAGAAATACGAAGTTATTAGGCCCTGAGACCCAGGCCAGAGGTCACTAATTGGCAGGTGACAGGTGGGGTGGCACATAGCAGATCAATCCCACAGATAGGTGCAGAGACACCACAATGAGCCAGGGAGATTGGCCCCAACCTTGATTGATTCCACATGCAAGCCGATGTCAATATGAATAATGGCACATTCATGTATAAAAATGAAATCCCATCTTTATTGTCAAATTTATCGTTTGTGAACTCCACGTCAACCCTGACTCAGAAATACGAAGTTATAAGGCCCTGAGACCCAGGCCCGAGGTCACTAATGACAGGTGACAGGTGGGGTGGCACATAGAAGATCAATCCCACAGATAGGTGCAGAGACACCACAATGGGCCAGGGAGATTGGCCCCAATAAAGCGCACATTGCCAGAGGGGTGCGTGTGTTCCCAAAACACCATAAAGGCAGATGCCACATGAAGTTAGGAACACATAGCCAAGCAGGACACAGCACACACAGTACACACAGTGGTCATGCTCTCCCCTTGCTACACATCTAGACACATTACTCACTGGCCACATTGTGTCTACGCAAGTTCAAAGCCCACCTGGATTCCTCCTCCAATACATTAATTTATGTCTCCAAAGATAGAGGTTCACATTCCTTACCATAAAAGTATCACCAGAACTGTTTTATTGCATTCAAGGAACTGTATAAAAATCCATGTTCTACCAATTGTAAATTGAGACAGTCCTCAGACCCTACGTCTGTGGCAGTTAGACCGGTTGCATTGTTTAATAAAACAGACTGTTCTGTTTTGCCAAAAGCTTCTTGTCTCTTGTTTTTTCAAGGTATTTCATGTTCAAGCAACAAAGGTTTTGGGAAGGATCGTGTTAGCTCATTTGGAGGCCTGGGTAGCCGCAAAAGGTAGCTTGTCCCCAATACAGTACAGGTTCAGAAGGGTCTCGGCACGACAGAGCAGTATCTAAATCTGCGGTTGATAATTAGTAAATATGCACAGGCTAAGAAGAACTGTCTCTCATTATCTTTATATACCTTACTTCTGCCTTCGACTGGGTGGATATAGGCAAGCTCTAGGGCGAAATGTTTGTCATGGGAATGAAGGAAGCTTTGGTTCACTTTTTGGTGCAAATGTACGAGGATTTGCCTGCACATATTAGGCATGGCACTTATGGGAAATATACGGACCCTATCAAAATGCAGAGAGGTATGCAAAAAGAGTGTGTGCTGGCTTTGTTCTTTTTTTGTCTATATATAAATGATTTATAGGCCTCGTTGAATCTGGGAGAGGCAGACACTCCCAGGGTGGGCTCAAGAAGACTCCTTGCTCTGCTATATGCAGATGATTGTGTCCGATGTCAAGGACAGGGATGGGCTTATAACTCTTGTTAAATAGATTTGTCTCCTACATGAGCAAACTGGGCCTGCAGACAAATATTGCTAAATCTCACAGAGATTTTAGGGTGCACTATCTTGAAAACCAGAGCTCTCTATATTATTAAAGAAAAACTTGCCTGTGTAACTATATTTATTTATATGGGCATCACATCTTGTTCGCACTTAATTAAAGTCCGCCATGCCCATTTTAAATAAACAACAGAGGCCCTATTCCGGTTTGCTGGGAGGCTTGAGTGCAAGCCGAAGGATGCAAGAAGAAAAAACTATACGGCTCGAGGTAGCTCTGCTATGGTCTATCACACTGGGGTGTGGGGTATTTGTGACACTGGCCCCCTTCAGGTGACTGAAAACATGTTTGCCAGAAAGCTTTTTTCTGTCCCTAAGTCCCTGCACTCGTTCATTTGTCACACGGAACTAGGCCTGTTAAACCTAGAAGACCGAATTAAGCTGGCACCACTAAAGCTCTGGCACTCGGTGTGGGAAAAAGATGAAACTGCC
Organism: Triturus cristatus; assembly: GCF_964204655.1. Taxonomy (NCBI): domain Eukaryota; kingdom Metazoa; phylum Chordata; class Amphibia; order Caudata; family Salamandridae; genus Triturus; species Triturus cristatus. Next base: position 856,146,314 of record NC_140585.1, on the reverse strand, counting down.
TAAAACAAGGACATTATAAAAGATTGTCAAAGTTTAGAAAATGCCCACTGTATATCCTGGCCTTTTGCTGGCAGCGACGGCAAACCAGGGAGTTGGGGAAGCAAAGAGTGTCCACCTATATTCCGCTAGTGACTATGGACCAGATGAAACCTGATCTATATTTTCCTCTACAGCACTTCCTGGTCTCATATCCTAGCGAAGCTTTTCCGGAATCCAAGCTCATGTCCTATCCTTGTGACTTAAGCTCTTCCCAGAATACACTTAATTTATTTTTATTTCGCAAGTTACATATTATTCCTACGGAAAGGTTTTTACTCCCACTCTTCAGGGGCCAAAATCCTAGGTTATGTCGGCCCACGCTGCACCAACTGCAGCTGCTATCATCTCAATACACCTGTTTGATGGTGCATAAATTCATCTCTGCTTCTGTTGACTGAGAAAAATGGTGGGAAAGTTAACTGCAGATTATATTCTGCTGCTATAGGTGTGGGGGGGATGTTGATTGATTAACAGTGAAACATGATCAAATTGTACCTTTTTGTATATTTATTGTGGTATTTAAAAAAAATGTATAAGCATGTTTTAATGAAAATTTCTTTTAAGTTGTATAATGTATCATATTCAGTATTTTAAACATGAATCATGGCTTGGATGACTTTGGTTTTATGCTTATCTGGTTTTTTATCAACCGAATAAAGCTTCTTATGACTGACTGACTACAAAGAAGTGACACACTTCTGCTCTTTCCCTGCATTGGCACAATTTCAGCAGCCATGCTCTAATGCAGACACCCTTACAGTGCAAGGGTGTCTGCGTTGTGGTCAGCATAGTTTTTGTGCACGAAAGGGTCCCTTTCTGCAGAAAAAATTTGCTTTACGGTAATTTTCTCTTTGGATGTGTGCTGCAGAATTATTTCAAGAGACAGCAACTCATTGTATGTAATACATTTTTTTAACAGAGAAGGCACCTAATTTCCTTTATAAGATCATTTTGTGCTAACCATGCACACCCATGCTTAATAGAAAATAGTAAAGTTCTTAATGTGTTGCTCTCTAAGGATGGCATCACTTGATGATGGCTAAAGTAACATTACTCAGAGTTGACTGAGTTGTGATTACCAAAGAGCAATTTTCTTTTTATTTACAGGGAAATTAAAGACAACCCACTTTATTATGGAACAATTAATTACTCTGTAAATATTAGAAGTGATGTCTATATACTCTTTTCTACTGGATTTAACTGTACTGTTTATGGACCTCTCAAAAGTTCTACATTGCCCCTTGGACGATGTCAGACAAAAAAAATATGTGAATGGAAAAATAATAAATAAATAAACTGATCTTAACTACAAAAATGTTAAGTGCACTTTAGGATATTCTCCGCAATATCATTGTTTTCATACAAATATATATGTGCACTCTCTTTCTCTGGTGCCTTTTAAAAGCTTGCAGTCATTTTCTAGTTTACAGTGACAATCACTTTGCCTTGTGAAAACTTTATAGAACTTCGACACATAACATTGGGTTATCCATACTTTGAAATCAGGGTGGTGTTTTATGGGTAACAACCAAACAGACATAGATAAGGAGGCGCAGAGCCTGTGCGGGCTGGAGAAGGTTCTCACTGTCTGACATCTTTATAAATGGCATCCATGGTAGGTAAGGAATGCACTGCAATGTAAAGATGGGGAAGCTGCGAAGCCTCGCACCAGCAGCGAAGCAGAAGCTGTGTCAGACACAATACCAAGGAGTTCTTGTTTGATAACAGTAGAACAAGCCGCCATGCAGTGCATCCTGAATGTTCTCCAATACAGCAGTGCACTGAGGCACAACCTTTTTATGTGCAAGCATAAGTCTCTGTTGCTTTGTTGCTTTCTGTTTACCACAAGCTGAAACAATAGGGTGAGGCGGAGCCTAGGGCTGGATAGGTTGGTTGACATTATGCTGCATTTGTCTAGTCTGCTACACTATCTTTTATGCCTGCTTAATGCCTCAGCTTCAGAAGGAGGGCCACCTGATGAGAATGTTTTTGCACATTAAAGCCAAAGCAAAAGCAGTAGTTCTGGCTTACAGCTGAATATGCAGGCCAGACCGATTGGCTTTGCCAATGCTTGTTGCATTGTGAGGCTTATTGTTCTGCATTTGCAATTGGAAAAGCTAAACTGCAAATTACATAACTTGAAGGGTAATAACAAGATTTTATAGGCTACTACTATGAAAGCCCAGTGTGAACATGCTCAGCTTCCCATTTTAAAGGGAGAGACTTGCTACTACCCAGTGCTGAGAAATCGCACATACAGCACAGAATGAAAGCCAAACATTATCACAGAGGAAATTCAAACCAGAAAAAAAATGCACGCACATCCAAAGCTTTCAAAGTGCTCTGGAATCTCTCGCAGTAATGCATGGGTTGAGATTGCCTTTAAAAAGAAAAATATATCATACATGCCAACATTTCAGAAGAGCAAAGTAGGAGATACTTTAAATAAAAAATCGGGAGAATGGGGACTTGAATCGGGTTACTGTCATGTATGGGCTTTGAAAGTGTGCTGCTGCAGGATCAGACATTTGAAACGCAAATGCACGTTTTTTTCTTACCTTTCAGAAGCATGGAGCGCAATGGCAGGCAGAGAGAGGGTGATGCAAGTGTTCTGCACTCACTGGCCTGGCAGGTTGCTGGCAGTGCATATACCAACACCACCCCCACCTGTGTGGCAGCCCAGGCACACACACAGCCGCCCGAGTACTTTACAGGTCTTTAAAAGATCATTCGCTTGTTAATGGGGCTTTGTTGGTTTTTCACCCCTTCTAGAGCCCCCACATCGCCAGTGGCAGGTCTGAGACACAATTTACAAGCTGCTTCTGTGGTTGGCACAACCCAGTGCTGCAGGCCCACCAGCAGCATTTTGGTTCACTAGCCCTGGGCACACACAGGCCACATTACTAGGGACTAACAGGTAGACCAAATAAGCCAATCAGGGATACATCAATTCATATGTCATCTTTACACAGGGAGCATCCGCGCTGCGGCACTGAATGGCAGTGGTGCAGCGCCCAGAGCATCTATCACCAGAAAAAAAGAGGAGGCACAGCAAAAAAATGGAAGGGAGACTCACGCCAATGGTGCCAGGTCTCACAGGTGGTATTCCTAACTTTTTCTATTGCTCACTGGATCATCTTCAATTGTATCACTTTGAAACAAGCGGTGCTTTGTATAACAAAGCTGCGTGAATATGAGACATACTTTTTCAGTGAGTGTTAACTTTACTAGAATAGAATATCATACTTCGTACCTTTACCCAGCTTTGACTACAGGTCTGTGTCACCCATGACTGCTACCCTGTTCACAATATGAGACTGCAGGCTTCTAGACTTTTCAGACTACAACCCTGTGCCCATCACAATCTGCAAACTTGTTCCCAAACTGAAACTGCAGGCCTGTGCCCAAATGAGATTGCTGCCATGTGCCCACATCAGACTGCAAGACTGTGCCCAGCTGATGCTGCAGTCGTGTTCCCAGCTCAGACTGTAGCCTGCAGCCAGCTTAGACTTATAGCCTTTGTCAAGCTCCAACTACATGTATGTGCCCAGCTCCGAATACTGGTCTGAGCCCAACTGAGACTGCAGTCTTGTGCACACATCAAACTGGCAACCCTGTGTGTTTTACTGCATACTAGTTCCCAGCTGAAACTGCAAATGTGTGCTCTTCTGAAACTGCAGGTGCATGCCCAACTAATACTGCAAGCCTGTGCTCAGTACAGGCTGCAAAGCTGTGCCCAGCTCAGCCTTCATGCCTGCATCCAGTTGTGACTACAGGCCTCTGCCCACCTTCGAATATAGTCTTGCGCCCAGGTCAGACTTTAAGCCCATGCTGAGCTCTGACTACAGGTCTGTGCACAGATCTGATTACAGTCTTATGCCTGGACTAAACAGATGCCATGTGCCCCTTTTGACGTTTCAGGCTTTTGGCCAGCTCAGACTTCAGACCCTTCACTAGGTCAACTGGTCTGTGCCCACATCAGATTGCAGCCTTGAGCACAGCTTAAAGTGTAGTCCTGTTTCTAGCTCAGACTCTGTCCAATGACATACTGAGACTGCAGGCTTGTGGATACTTCAGACAGCAGACCTCTGTCCATCACAGACTGCAGACCTGTTCACAAACTGAAACTGAAGACCTGTGCTCACATGAGACTGCAGGACCGTGACGAGCTCTACTTGCAGTCCTATGCCCAGCTGAGTCTGCAGTCCCTATATCCAGTTCTCAGCTCAAGGAGCAAGCTGGGCCCAGCTCAGGCTGCTGGCCTGTACCCGGATAAGACTGTAGCCCAGCAGCCAGCTCAGACTTCATTCTTGTGCTCAGCTTCGACTATAGGTCTGTGTCTAAAAGAGACTGTAGTCTTGTGTCCACTTCAGACTGGCATCCTGTGCCCAGCTCAGACTGCAGGCCAGTCCCTAGAATAAACTGCAGGCCTGCACCCAGTTCTGACTAGATTATTGTGCCTATCTCTAACTGCAGCAGTGGTCGAAGTGGGCGGGATCGGCAGGGCACGTCGTGCCCCTACTTCTGTAATTCTATAGATTCTGTTCCCCTACTTTTTTATTTTGAACATGCGTCCCGGGACGTAAGAAATATCCAAGGCCTGCAGAGAAGGCTCGGCATTAGTGGCTGTTCGGGGAGGGGCGGGGAGCAGAGCAGGAAAAGGTCTTCTTCTCTTGCTTCCTGCCCAGACGAGACAAGGAAGGTGTCCGCTTCTGCTCTGCCGCTGGCAGTTGCCCCGTTACCCACCCTCTTTCTTACTCCTATTCCCTCTGTCTGTCTAACTCCTCCTCACTTACCGAAAACCATGACTCAAGAAATGGTTCTCATCCTCTTTCTTCCTATCGTTCATTTGTTCGCCTGTGGAAATGGATGCAAAAAAGAAAACTTTTGCTGGAAATGTCGTTTTTACATTTTTCTATTCAAAAGTGCAGCCTCGGAAATAAAAGATTCATAATATGAAAAATCAATTAAAAAAACAAGACGGAGTGTTAAAGTGGCCAGATTTGTTTTATTCAAACCCCAAAAACATTAGCGTCACTTTACCGAGTTTGCCAGTGAAGCGCTGTTTTCCCCTGGTGGGGAGGTGCGCCAAACCTGGAGGTACTGCAATACCTGGTTGATGGGTGGATTGGAAAAAAAAAGTAAACGGCTGCTTTGTATTCACGAATGTGGTCTTTTTAAACCATACTGCTTACGTTTTATAAGCATATAAGCAGTGGACATTGAAATGGGTCCTTTCTGGGCCCTGTAGTTAATCGTTAAATAATCATGTGTATCCATTGGTTGAATTACATAACATAATAAGCTGTAACTGGTCAGTGAAATGCCAAACAAATACTAAAGATCGGGATGTTTTGTCAATCCCGGCCACACCTCTAACTCCGCCCACTGACCCCATCCTCGGGTTATTCCCGCCCTCTGCTTCTCCGCCCACAGTTCCTTACTTTTTTTACCCCACTTCGACCACTCAACTGCAGTAGTGTGTGCAGCCCAGACTGCAGATCTGTACCCAGATCAGACTACAAGCATGTGCCCAGCTGCAAGTACAGGTCTGTGCCCAGCTTTGACTGAGGCCCTGTGCTCAATTGAGAAACCAGGCTTGTGTCGACCTCAGACTGCCACCCTATGCCCAAGTCAGATGTCAAGCCTAAGGTGAGTCGTGCTCAGGTCCAACTGCATGCTCTTCCCAAGCTCAGCTAGCTGGTGTGTGCCCAGCAAAAATGTTAGGCCCTTGACCAGATCATATTGCAGGTCCTTGAATAAATCAGACTGTAGGTCTGTGCCCAGATCAGTTAGGAGTCCTAAAGGCTTCAAGCCAGTGGCTGGCTAAGGATGCAACTATACGCCCAGCTCAGTAATCAAAGGTTAAACACATTGTAAACATGTATGATGAATTCCTGGATCTGTGTGAGTACGAGGACTATTTAATTCTGAAGGACCAGAAAAAGATAAAAAAAGACTGAACTGTTTCTAATTTGCATATGATAAACAGAGACATTAATTGCGAGCTTGATTTTGAGTTTGAGCAAACCTGGCTCAGTCCCAGTTACAATGGTCATGTTTACCCAAATGAAGCCTTAAATGAGCTATTTTTACAGGAATTCTAAGATATAAGCATTTTTCATTAACTAAAGATAAAGTTATCCATTACCAGTCACTCATCCTTCCTTTTTTGCTTTCTAAGGCTGGTTGTCCTTAATTTTCAATGTGTTAATCTAAACTACTAGTTCCTTAAAGAATAAAACCAGCATTTCATAGGCTACTCTTTGCAAGTCGAGTGCGTATGCGCTAAACTTACTTTTTAGGAAGGGTAACCAGTCCTTGGTGGAATTTAAGTTTCGCCGCTATCCTTTTTGGAATTTCTGGAATGCTGTATTATGCCTGGTATGCAAAAGTCCTAAAATTATGCTACTTTGTGTAATTGCATGCAATGTGCTGTTAATATTTACTGTGAGTGCGCAGTTTGCAGTAGAAATGTATAGCGAATGCATAGGACCAACCGATTGTAAGTTGCTGATGTTTGAGGTGCTTGTTTAAATGCATCCTCTTGCCCAATATTTTTATGTGAGGATGCATTTTGCACTAAAATGTAATGACAATTGTGAGATTTGCATTTATCACAATTACTCCCAATTTCACTTAAGTTTGCCATAATTTTTCGCAATGACCCAAAAGCTAATTTCACTATTCGACTATTTCCACACACCCCTTGCTAGACCCAAGTGTGGGGAAATTCGATATGCATCACCCAATAGAATATCTTTAAAGCAAACCCAAACATTATATAGATAACATTCAGATCACAGGAAAGGCGCAACTACATCCAGAGCAGGTGAAAGTGTGCGTTTTCAGAAAAAAACTTCAACAATAATGCAGGAGCAGAGCTTTTCTTAAAAATAAATATATTTAAATATTTGAAATAAGGCATCTTTTGTTTTGCTTGGGGTGCACTCCTATTTTTAAGATTTAAAAAAAAAAATTCCATGCCAGTCTTTCAATATGCTGAAATGCGCCTTCGCACAGTCTAACATTGCAAGGTCTCTTTCCCCGTTCGTCAAACTAGAGAAAAATACACTTCTGAAGGGAAGAAGGGAAGAGCTTGATCCCACCTCCGTCCTCTGTAACAGACCCTTCCCCCTCCTGCTGATGTGCAAGGTGCAGGCTTCCTTTGTAATCCCAGTGGCCGAGGAGGAAGAGGTGCGAATGCGCGCTGTCCCAGGCACCTCTGAATGACAAAGGGCTAGACCTTGACACTCCCAGCTCCCGCCGAGGCAGCCCAGCCGCTTTCACCCCCTGGCCCCAGTGTCATTAGATTACTATGAACTGCAGTGACCTCTCAGATGCGTCAACTCACATTAGAACAGCATGCTTAAAGTATACTCAACAGTGGAAAAAAAGTTCAAAGCTGCAACAATTTAAAGTTCTTTAATTTAAGTTGAAAGGCTGGGCTCCACAAAGGCAATTGCCCTACAAAACAAATGTATATTGTAATTTGGCATGATTACTTTTTTTCGGAAGCAGAAGCAAAGCCAATAGCTCTGACTTAAATATGCATTTATACACAAATGTTGACTGTGCGCCAATGTTTGTGTAATTTTTTACGCAAGTCCTTTGCAATGTAATCAAGTTTAACTGAGCTAATGGTCTTCTTTTAAATATAATAAAACCATGACAAGAACACGCTTTAACAGCATTTTCTTTTAGTTTGAAATCTTTCAGTGGACTAGTCTTTTCACATCTCATGGAGTTCTGCCCCATTGCCAATAACAATTGTACAGTAATAGGTAGAGCGCAGGCCTTTATAAAAGTGCATGGCTACTGCTCATTTCACCAACTCCCATTCTTGCCGATTTGGCATCATTTTACAGGATTTTTGCCTTGTGCATGTTGCCAATATTATTACCAGAACTCCGATTATAGCACTTTTTGAGATATATGCATTCAGCAGCCTGCTGTCCCTTTGAGTAAGCTAAGACTTTGTTGCTGCCTATATGTTTCAGTCCGAACTATATTAACATTTACCTATCTCTCACAGCTCCTGTCTATCCACAGGCACTGCGACCCAAGACAAGATAGGGAATGTCTATGATCACAATAAATGCAACATTCTGCCAAAGACACACTCTCATGGCGCAGCAAGCTACTCTCCAAAATTGTGCTTCTGCACCCCACATAAGGCTATGCAGCACTGTGTAAATGCTACAGTACAATCCAATATAATGATAGCAGCATCTTAATACTTAATGCCTGAACCAGGCTGCTGTTTGCTCTTCCCCCTGCAGGTGTCCAGTACCACTGCACCTACTGCACTAATGATAATCGTACATTTGTGGGCCATGTTTGGTTTTGGAGGGCATGTGGACTTTAGCCAGTGCTTAATTTGTGCAGGTACTTTCCAGTGCTTAGCACCTGCACTTATTTGACAGAGCAGGGTCTACATAACACCACCCGCATCTGCAACTCTGACTCTGCATGTCATATAATTGGTCATATGGCAGGCAATGTGAATGTCAGTCAGTATATAAAATTAAATTACCTCAGACTCGGTGTGCGGCACGCATCACATATGAAATAATGTAAATGATTCATATTACTGACTCCAAAGACCGTCCGTCCGACTCATTTTACTTATTACAATGATGCAGATGATGATGCATTTCAAATTTGCTTTAGGCTGCACGGTGCCGCGGCGGATGGCCTGCGGCCCTTCAGTGCTGCTGTCAATGGGCAGGTGGCAGCCACGGGACACCGATTGGGCAGGGGGCTAGGGCTGTGCTGTGCGGCAGGCAGGGTGTGCATGTATTTTATTCAGTTTGCCATGCACACCCGCCTGCACGCACATCTTCGCCATCACTCATCAGCTGTTCACCGGCAGGTGATTAACCCGACGTCAAATGCAGGCAGCAGCAGGCCTAGGCCGCCTATTTAATAAAGGCAGCAGGCCAGTGCCCGGCTGCCCACCACCACCAACAGTAACCGTAAGTAGCAACGCTGCTTTTTTAATTTTGGACTGGAGCGTGGTGGGTGGTGTGACACTGTCTGCGACCGACGGTCAAGGGTGTGGTAGGCGTAGGCTAGCTCCGACTCCCGCTAATTGATGAAGTGCAGCCCTCCGGGGTTAACTTTAAAGACCCTGCAGGCTGCACTCCTCCTGGCACTGGCAGTCAGTAGAGTAGACCTTTGCAAATTTCCTTCACATGGGCCAGTGGCTGGCTTCCAAATCCCTGCAGTTTTTACTTCCCTTTCTCAGATTTTGTTTCTTGAATAATATGGGTTACACGGGAAAGGCTCTTCACCTCCTTCTCCTCCGGTGCCACTGTACTTTCTGAACTAATGATAAATAAATCCTAGTGCTCTATACTAGAAGTAGGTTGCTCTGGAATCTACTCACCCATATGCCCCTGTTACTGCACCAGCTGCACTAATACTAGCTGTCTGAATTCCCGTGCCTGAAGCATGCTGCAGTGATCTCCTCAAACATCTGAGCCCTGGTGTCACTGCACCTGCTCAATTGTTATCTCTAAGGCTTCCCAGTAGTACTTCTTAAAAGAAAACATTTTAGGAAAAGTGGTGATTTTGGTATTGTCTTTACATCAGTCGCCATAAACATTATTATAATTGTTAGCAACTTGTTCTAACTATATTAAAATTTGCGTGTCTATCTCTCACATCTCCTGCTCCACTCGTAGGCACTGCGCCCCAAGACAAGATAAGAGCATCTCTGTGGTTACTTATCCATGAAATCAAAACACTTTCTGTATCAAATGATAATAAATACAACACTCTGACAGCCACACACGCCCTCAAGGTGTAGCATGCTACCTGTCCAAAAAGGTGCTGTGGCACCACACATGAATCACTATACAATACAATAGCAGCTCCCCAATCCCTAATGTCAGTAGCAGGCTGTTGTTGGAATTTCATCCTGGCTCTGCCTGGCACCACCGTACGTGCTGCAGTACTGATAGCTGTGTCCTTATGCTCCATACTTGGACTTTGACTAAAGTGCTGAGCGCTATTCGCCTCCTTCAGCTCAGGTGCCACTATGCCTGCTGCACTAATGATGTTTGTACCCCTCTGCTCTGTCCTAGGAGTAGTTTGCACTTTGATACTCATTCTTCTGGGCCCTGGTAGTGGGTTGCTCTGGGCTCTTCACACCCATACGCCCTAATGTGACTCCATGCTATCTGCATTCTCATGCTGGGAGCAGTCTGCAGACGGCTCCTCAAACAAGAGCCCTGGTGCCACTTAACCTGCTCAATCCCTATCTCTAGGGTTTCAGAGCTCTTCTCACAGATGAACAGAGTTTAAGAAAAGTGGTGATTGGGTATTGCCTTTACATCAGTCGCCATTAGATCATCATTGAAAGATTGCATGGCAGATCCAGGGGTGGCTTCACTAGCATTCTTCTCCTTGTAACTGAATATACTCTCATAGATGTATCAATTAAATTTGGGGTGGACATAAGTTGTGTAATTTCCTTTCTTGAAACTACACATAATTACACAATATGCAAATCCAGCATTTAGCATTATATTTTAGTGCAAATTGCTTCTTCGTGCAAAAAAAGAAAAGTTCCGCGAACAGCTGCTGGCGCTCTAGTTGTTTGACAACTTCCCACGTTCACGTAATATGGTTTTGGTATGAATGGGTGTAGGAGAGTAGGGTCTGCTATCCTATGGTCACCCCAAATTTTTGCTTTTTGCTTCACTGGTTTTTGACATATTGAGGCTGTGGGCCTGCCAATCGGACCCCCAGCCTGCTGTTCTCTCTACTAAATTAAAACTATGCACCCTAGGTGCATAACCAATTGGAAGTGGATCACCCTGTCAGCCCCTGTACCAGTGTACACTAGGTACCCAGGGCATTGGTGTACCCAAGGCCTGCCAAGGGCTGAAGCATGTATTATGCCACCCCAGGCTTGGCCTAACAATTTGACACAACTGGCTGATCACTCAGCTGGGGTAAGTTGGTGTAATCACCTCTTACTTAGGTGTAGTATACCTATACCTAACCTTAAATGGGACACCTGGTAACCTATAAGTCACTCCTATGGCAGGCCTTAACAATCCTGAAGGCAGAGTGCGTGGTTCCATGTGAGATGGTGCTCTGGCATGAGCTGAGCCTGTCTGCAGTGGTCGGAACAACTTCCTTCTACTGTTTCCAGATATCGTCATACCATATACTCTTAAGTGCATTATGAACCTCGCGGTTAAATGCTATCTTTGGTTTGGCTTTATCAAAACATGTCGAGTAAGGTGTCATACGAATTGGAATACTAACCCCTCGCCAATTCTGGCGACGGGGTTAGCATTCCACCCTTCTAGAGGGACACGACATGTACAGTACCTGAAACCCGGGTAAAATCAGACATAGCCTCAGCTCCACAAAATGGATGCTGCCACCACAGACACAAGTCTGCCCTCCTGCTGCTGGGAGTCCTTCCAGCTTGGGAGGTGTGGACAAAGGGTTTCCTGCCAGGGGAGGTGCGTGCACCACCCCAGACAGGATTTTGTGTATTGGTCAGGTAGGGCTTGAAAGAAACCAGACATGCCTGTGGCTCACAAGGAGCCTCGGTGCATATGCCAGTTCAAACCGGTCCTGGGGCACACCAGTCCCGGGCCTGGGGCGAGCTGGACAAAGGATTGGGGGTGTAACCACCCCCCTTCCTGGTCCCACCCATAGGGAGGGACCTAGCAGGTAGTCCGGCCCCTAGAATCCGAATAAAGGTAGGAGCTGTGTCCTAAGACTTCAGACATCCTGGAATCAACTTAAAACTAAGAAGAAGACGGGAACTTCGACGCTCTGCTGCACAGAGGACTGAAGCCAATCTCCCCTGTGGTCAGGGAGTGACCACCTTGCTAACGCAAGCACCATCCAGCGAATCAACGTCTGCTTTGCCGCCGCCTCCCGCCGGAGCCCGAGCCCAGAGACTGACAAGACCTGGACCTCCAGACCTCTCACCGCCCGATCCACAGTCCCTGCAAAGAGGAGACCCGTGGAGGCACCGAGACACGTGGAGCCAGCCATCTTGAAACGACTACGACAAGCTGACCAGTGCAACCACCGAGGCTCCCTCCAAGTTGTGCTTTGGGTCCTGAGAAGCCCAACCCTCGAGCAGCATCTGCACCAAAGGTGAGCCCTCCAGCATCTCCACGATCTGCGTGGGGCCCTTCTGCATTTTGCCACTCGACGCGCCTAACCGGTTGCTGGCCCGCTGGCTAGTGGCCATCTTGGCGACGAAATCTACAACAAACACCGCTGGTCTGGTTGCTCCAGACTGGCCCTTGCTCCCCTCCAAAGGAGCAGTTCCTCTGACCTTGCTGGTCAGAACCATCAGCTTAAACTCCTTGCCTACAACAATTGCTTTTGCCAAGGCTTGTTTGCTTCAATCAAGTCGCCGACACCGCCGACAGCGAGAGCCTGCGTGGGACAGCTCGTGACTCGACTCCTGGACGTCGTCGACCTTCAGGGACCACGTGGCTGCAGAGTCAAGCTACATCTGCCTTCCTGTTTGCACCCGACATCGCCTGGTACCCACCTGGTGCCACGCTGGTCACTGGCTAGTGACTGTGAACACTGTCCCCTCTGCTTACAGGTCTTCAACATCTCCGATCCACTCTTGGATCCACTGCATCTCTTCCCGACCGACCGCCTGCAGCACTTTTGTCTACAGGCCCCACGGAACAGATAGAAGAAACCCGACGCACTTCGAGGCCTATGCACCCGCTTCCTGTGGGTGAGGTAAAGCTGGCACTCCTGTGCCCAAGTGTAGTATTACATCTCTAGTGCCTGTGTTCCAAATCTTAAGTTCCTAGGTCATCCGGAAGATTCCTTTTGCAGTAACTTTGTACTTTTTACGCACCCATTGAAACCTATGGGAGCACGCGTGTGACTATTTGCTCTGCACACGCCACCCGTGGACCTCCTGGTCACTAACTGACGTTAGCTCCTTGTAGGCCCAGCGATTCTAGAGGCCCTAGGCCTTTTCCCTTTTCTGTTCGTGGTACTTATACCACTATTTTAGTATATGGTTTGAGTGGCCACCAGGGCCTATCCATATAACGTGCAACTTCTGTGTATTCTGTGATAATCTTGTTTGACGATTTGTGCTCCTGTGCTCATAAAGAGACTAGGGGTTACTTTGATAAATAAATACATATATATTTTGAATATATATCTGTGTGGTGTCCTTTCATTGGTATAAAAGGGGGTTACTATTGGTAAAACAGCTTGCTTAACACGCTTCACGAGTTTAGCCTCAAAGACTGCTTAGCCTACGCTACCACTAGGGCAGCTAGTCCGAAAAGGTTGACTTACAACCACACCATAAGGGTTGCTTGGCATGGTACAAGGTGATCACTTTAACTAGTGAGCATCATATACCAGGCCAACTTCTCACATTGGTGAGCAGCGGTTGGATTTGAGCTTGCTGTGTTTTACCATTGTAATCTCTTGGTTACCAATTGAAAGATCACATAGGTACCTGTAGGTACATATAAAACAAGATTAGATATACTTAAGTTCTACTGAACTTAGTTGTTGTAGAGCAAAGGGAGTAGCACACCCTGACTACAACTACTAGATAGGTTTAGTAGGTAAACCCAAGTGTAGGTAGATTGCAACACATCCACCCACACTTAAGAGCAATGGCCGGGGCAGAGGGGTCCACTGTACCCATCTCTGTCGAGAGTGACCCCCAGAGGGCACCAACCAGCTTTGCTACCCTTAATCAGAATGAGCTCAGGCATTTGGCAACTCTTAGAGGCCTTAAACAGCCCAAGAACCCAAACTCTGCTGAGCTCAGAGAGCTCTTACAGAATGATGAGAATCAGAGAGCACTCAAGAAAGCTTCCCAGTTAGCCCCCTTAGGGTCAGGAACAGGAGGCCCCCCTTCTGAAGATGCCACTGAAGTACCCCTTCCCAATAGTCACCCCTTAGATGGGATGCCTACCACAGAGGAGGAGAGTGAAAAGGATACTGACAGTAGTGAGGATGAAGGGAGAACTAGCCCAGTGCCAAGTGTTATACTTGGCCCAGCTAAACCAAGGCTATTGGGGACTGACAGTGGGTTCAACCCACTGGATCTCCCCAGTGGACTTAACACAGGGCTGGGAAGGCAAAGGAATCGCTCAGGTGACTCCAATGCTTCCCATGGCTCTAGAGGCTCTCAAGGTCACTCCAGGAGAAGGATGACCACCCCTCAGAGGAGGGAACATGAGGCCAAGATGCAAGAGGCTCAGCTGAGGATCAGGAAGCAGGAGCTAGAAGTAGCCCTGATGGAAGAGAAACTTAGCAAGGCTAGACAGCATAAAGAGAGTGGGTCTATACCCACTGGTGGCAGCATTGTCCCTAAGGACAAAGATAGGGTTTTCGACAATAGAAACCTGTCTAAGGTTGTGCCCCCCTACAAAAGTGGGGATGACATCCACAAGTGGATAACTGCTCTTGAGAGAGCCTGCAAAGTACAACAGGTTCCTGAAGACCAGTGGGCAGCAATCCTCTGGCTCTCCTTTGAGGGAAGAGGCAGAGACAGACTCCTCACTGTTAGAGAAGAGGATGTCAGAAACTACAGAGTCCTGAAGAGTGTTCTAGTTGATGGGTTAGGCTTAACCACTGAGCAGTACAGGTTAATGTTCAGAGACACCCAAAAGACACAGACTCAGGACTGGTCTGAATACATTGAATGTGCCACTAAGGCTTTGGAGGGTTGGTTGCTGGGAAGTAAGGTATCTGATTTTACAGGATTGTATAATTTGATGATGAGAGAACAGATTTTAAATAACTGTCAAAACCAGCAACTGCATCAACACTTGGTTGACTCTGATCTGACCTCTCCCCAAGAATTGGGAAAGAAGGCAGACAAATGGGTCAGAACCAGGGTTAAGCAAAAGAACCAGAACCAGGGCCAAGGGGGTGATCAGAAGAAAACAGACCAAAAGGGTGGAGATCAGAAATCTAAAGACCAGAAGTCTTCAACAGGGCCCCAAACTACTGCTAAGGAGGGTGGGTCCCAACAACAGTCCAAAAAGAAGAAAGAAGGTCAAAAGAAACCCTGGTGCAATCATTGTAAAAATACAACTCACTGGACTAGTGATTGCAAAAAGGGTGGAGCCCCCAACACTGTTGCCCCTAAGGCACCTGCTCCCAGTACTACTGTTAGCAGTGTTGGTCCCCAGACAAAGGGTGTAGTGGGAATCACTATGGGAACTGAAGGAGATTCTGACTTAGACAGAACCCTGACACAGGCAGTCTTGATCTGTGATGGGGACATTGATTTGTCCCTGACTGTGAGCCCCAGTAACCTGGGCAAGTACAGACAGACTCCTTTAATTAATGACAAAGTGGCTCAAGCCTACAGGGACACATGTGCCAGTGTCACTATGGTGACATCAGGCTTTGTGGACCCTGGACAGTACATACCAGGTGAGAACTACCTGGTGACCAATGCCAGCAATGCCACTACTTCACACAGTGTGGCAGTTGTTAACTTCTCATGGGGAGGGGTAACTGGCCTCAAAAGGGTTGTGGTTAGTGCAGACCTCCCAGTAGAATGTTTGTTGGGCAATGACCTAGAGAGTTCTCTATGGTCAGAAGTGGAGTACAGGACTCATGCAGAGATGTTAGGTATATCATCACATGTCCTTGCTGTGACCAGGTCACAGGCCAAAAAGTGCCTCACTGAACCTCAGGTCTTGGATCCTGGAACAATGGACCAAGCACCTACCAAGAAGAAGAACAGGAGGGTCAAGGCTGTGCCTTCCCCCCTGCCTCAGAGTGATGATCAGCCTTCCCAGGAAGCTGATCTAGAGGACCCTGAAGGAACTGTCCCTGAAGAGCTTGAACCTGACCAGGTTGAGTTTCTGGGGACAGGGGGACCTTCAAGGGCTGACTTGAGGCAGGCTCAGTTATCCTGTCCCTCTCTTGAACCCCTCAGACAGCTGGCTGCTGCTGAGGCTGCTGGGAATGCTCAAGGTACCCATAAAGTGTATTGGGATGAAGGGCTCCTTTATTCAGAGGCTAGAGACCCCAAGCCTGGTGCTACCAGGAGGTTGGTCATACCTCTGCAATTTAGGGGCTTCCTTCTTACCTTGGCCCATGACATTCCTTTAGCAGGACACCTAGGCCAGAATAAGACCTGGGACAGACTTGTCCCTCACTTTCACTGGCCTCACATGAATGAAGATACAAAGGAGTTTTGTCGCTCCTGTGTTACCTGCCAAGCCAGTGGCAAATCAGGTGGCACAACAAAGGCCCCCCTAATACCACTACCTGTGGTGGGGGTCCCCTTTGAAAGAGTGGGAATAGACATAGTGGGTCCCATGGATCCTCCCACTGCATCTGGGCACAGATTTATACTGGTGGTAGTGGATCATGCCACCAGGTACCCAGAGGCAATTCCCCTTAGGACCACTACAGCTCCTGTTGTGGCCAGGGCCCTGCTGGGAGTATTCTCCAGAGTGGGGTTTCCTAAGGAGGTAGTATCTGACAGAGGTACCAACTTTATGTCAGGATACTTAACAGCTATGTGGAAGGAATGTGGTGTCAACTACAAGTTCACCACCCCTTATCACCCACAATGCAATGGGCTTGTTGAGAGATTCAACAAGACCCTAAAGGGTATGATCAAAGGATTACCTGAAAAGCTCAGGCGAAGATGGGACATCCTTCTACCCTGCCTTCTGTTTGCTTACAGAGAGGTCCCACAAAAAGGAGTTGGCTACAGCCCCTTTGAATTGTTGTTTGGGCACCCTGTGAGAGGCCCACTGTGTTTGGTGAAGGAAGGCTGGGAGTTACCTCTCAAAAAGCCTAAGCTAGACATAGTGGACTATGTACTTGGTCTCCGCTCCAGGATGGCTGAGTATATGGAGAAGGCATCCAAAAACCTTGAGGCAAGCCAGGCCTTACAGAAAGCTTGGCATGACCAAAAGGCTGTCTTGGTTGAGTTTCAGCCAGGACAGAAGGTATGGGTGTTGGAGCCAGTGGCCCCAGCAGCACTCCAAGACAAATGGTCTGGACCCCATACAATCCTGGAAAAGAAGGGAGAGGTCACCTACTTGGTCGACCTAGGAACTCCCAGGAGTCCCCACAGGGTACTCCATGTTAACAGGCTTAAAGCATATGTTGACAGGGCAGACATGGGCTTGCTCATGGCTACAGATGAGGGGCAGGAGGAAGAGAGTGACCCTCTCCCAGACCTGTTGTCTCAGAACCCTGAAGATGGCTCAGTTGAAGGAGTGACCCTTGGAGGCAACCTCACTGCCCATCAGCAGACTGAATGTAGACAGGTTCTACAATCATTTTCACATATGTTTTCCTTGATACCTAGTCAAACTGACTGGTGTACCCATGTTGTGGACACTGGTGACAGTCTGCCTGTAAAGAACAAACTTTACAGACAACCTGACCACGCCAGGGACTGTATAAAGGCTGAGGTACATAAAATGCTGGAATTAGGTGTCATTGAACCCTCAGAGAGCCCCTGGGCTAGCCCAGTGGTTCTGGTCCCCAAACCTCACACCAAAGATGGCAAGAGAGAGATGAGGTTCTGTGTGGATTACAGAGGACTCAATGCTGTCACCAGGACAGATGCACACCCTATTCCAAGGGCAGATGAGCTCATAGACAAACTAGCTTCTGCAAAGTTTTTGAGCACATTTGACTTAACAGCTGGCTATTGGCAAATCAGATTAGCTGAGGAGTCTAAGGCCAAAACAGCATTCTCAACCCCAGGTGGGCATTATCAGTTTGTGGTGATGCCCTTTGGTCTGAAGAATGCACCTGCCACCTTCCAAAGGCTGGTGAACCAAGTCCTTACTGGGTTGGATGACTTTTGTGCAGCATATCTTGATGACATTGCTGTCTTTAGCTCCACCTGGGAGGATCACCTGATCCACCTGAAGAAGGCTCTTGAGGCCTCACTATCAAGGCTACTAAGTGCCAGATAGGGCAGAGTAAGGTTGTATATTTGGGCCACCTTGTAGGTGGAGGCCAAGTTCAACCACTGGAGAGTAAGATACAATCCATCAAGGACTGGTCCCCTCCAACCACCCAGACTCAAGTTCGAGCTTTCTTGGGCTTGACTGGGTACTACAGGAAGTTTGTTAAGAACTATGGGTCCATTGTGACTCCTCTTAATGATCTGACATCCAAGAAGATGCCCAAAAAGGTTCAGTGGACAGTAAGCTGTCAAAAGGCATTTGATGACCTGAAGAAGGCCATGTGCTCTGCACCTATCCTGAAAAGTCCTGACTACTCCAAAAAGTTTATTGTCCAAACAGATGCTTCTGAGTTGGGTGTGGGAGCTGTGCTGTCACAACTTAATGTAGATGGTCAAGACCAACCCATTGCTTTTATTAGCAGAAGGTTGACCCCCAGAGAGAAGAATTGGTCAGCTATTGAGAGGGAGGCCTTTGCTGTGGTGTGGGCCCTGAAGAAGCTGAGGCCATACTTGTTTGGCACTCACTTCAAGATTCAGACCGACCATAAGCCCCTCTTGTGGCTAAATCAGATGAAGGGTGAAAACCCCAAACTGCTTAGGTGGTCCATTTCCCTACAGGGGATGGACTTTACAGTGGAGCACCGGCCAGGTACTGACCATGGGAATGCAGATGGTCTCTCCAGGTACTTCCACTTAGGACATGAAGACGAGACTGGTCAAGGCTAGTTTAATGTCCCAGCGTTTGGGGGGGGGTTGTGTAGGAGAGTAGGGTCTGCTATCCTATGGTCACCCCAAATTTTTGCTTTTTGCTTCACTGGTTTTTGACATATTGAGGCTGTGGGCCTGCCAATCGGACCCCCAGCCTGCTGTTCTCTCTACTAAATTAAAACTATGCACCCTAGGTGCATAACCAATTGGAAGTGGATCACCCTGTCAGCCCCTGTACCAGTGTACACTAGGTACCCAGGGCATTGGTGTACCCAAGGCCTGCCAAGGGCTGAAGCATGTATTATGCCACCCCAGGCTTGGCCTAACAATTTGACACAACTGGCTGATCACTCAGCTGGGGTAAGTTGGTGTAATCACCTCTTACTTAGGTGTAGTATACCTATACCTAACCTTAAATGGGACACCTGGTAACCTATAAGTCACTCCTATGGCAGGCCTTAACAATCCTGAAGGCAGAGTGCGTGGTTCCATGTGAGATGGTGCTCTGGCATGAGCTGAGCCTGTCTGCAGTGGTCGGAACAACTTCCTTCTACTGTTTCCAGATATCGTCATACCATATACTCTTAAGTGCATTATGAACCTCGCGGTTAAATGCTATCTTTGGTTTGGCTTTATCAAAACATGTCGAGTAAGGTGTCATACGAATTGGAATACTAACCCCTCGCCAATTCTGGCGACGGGGTTAGCATTCCACCCTTCTAGAGGGACACGACATGTACAGTACCTGAAACCCGGGTAAAATCAGACATAGCCTCAGCTCCACAAAATGGATGCTGCCACCACAGACACAAGTCTGCCCTCCTGCTGCTGGGAGTCCTTCCAGCTTGGGAGGTGTGGACAAAGGGTTTCCTGCCAGGGGAGGTGCGTGCACCACCCCAGACAGGATTTTGTGTATTGGTCAGGTAGGGCTTGAAAGAAACCAGACATGCCTGTGGCTCACAAGGAGCCTCGGTGCATATGCCAGTTCAAACCGGTCCTGGGGCACACCAGTCCCGGGCCTGGGGCGAGCTGGACAAAGGATTGGGGGTGTAACCACCCCCCTTCCTGGTCCCACCCATAGGGAGGGACCTAGCAGGTAGTCCGGCCCCTAGAATCCGAATAAAGGTAGGAGCTGTGTCCTAAGACTTCAGACATCCTGGAATCAACTTAAAACTAAGAAGAAGACGGGAACTTCGACGCTCTGCTGCACAGAGGACTGAAGCCAATCTCCCCTGTGGTCAGGGAGTGACCACCTTGCTAACGCAAGCACCATCCAGCGAATCAACGTCTGCTTTGCCGCCGCCTCCCGCCGGAGCCCGAGCCCAGAGACTGACAAGACCTGGACCTCCAGACCTCTCACCGCCCGATCCACAGTCCCTGCAAAGAGGAGACCCGTGGAGGCACCGAGACACGTGGAGCCAGCCATCTTGAAACGACTACGACAAGCTGACCAGTGCAACCACCGAGGCTCCCTCCAAGTTGTGCTTTGGGTCCTGAGAAGCCCAACCCTCGAGCAGCATCTGCACCAAAGGTGAGCCCTCCAGCATCTCCACGATCTGCGTGGGGCCCTTCTGCATTTTGCCACTCGACGCGCCTAACCGGTTGCTGGCCCGCTGGCTAGTGGCCATCTTGGCGACGAAATCTACGACAAACACCGCTGGTCTGGTTGCTCCAGACTGGCCCTTGCTCCCCTCCAAAGGAGCAGTTCCTCTGACCTTGCTGGTCAGAACCATCAGCTTAAACTCCTTGCCTACAACAATTGCTTTTGCCAAGGCTTGTTTGCTTCAATCAAGTCGCCGACACCGCCGACAGCGAGAGCCTGCGTGGGACAGCTCGTGACTCGACTCCTGGACGTCGTCGACCTTCATGGACCACGTGGCTGCAGAGTCAAGCTACATCTGCCTTCCTGTTTGCACCCGACATCGCCTGGTACCCACCTGGTGCCACGCTGGTCACTGGCTAGTGACTGTGAACACTGTCCCCTCTGCTTACAGGTCTTCAACATCTCCGATCCACTCTTGGATCCACTGCATCTCTTCCCGACCGACCGCCTGCAGCACTTTTGTCTACAGGCCCCACGGAACAGATAGAAGAAACCCGACGCACTTCGAGGCCTATGCACCCGCTTCCTGTGGGTGAGGTAAAGCTGGCACTCCTGTGCCCAAGTGTAGTATTACATCTCTAGTGCCTGTGTTCCAAATCTTAAGTTCCTAGGTCATCCGGAAGATTCCTTTTGCAGTAACTTTGTACTTTTTACGCACCCATTGAAACCTATGGGAGCACGCGTGTGACTATTTGCTCTGCACACGCCACCCGTGGACCTCCTGGTCACTAACTGACGTTAGCTCCTTGTAGGCCCAGCGATTCTAGAGGCCCTAGGCCTTTTCCCTTTTCTGTTCGTGGTACTTATACCACTATTTTAGTATATGGTTTGAGTGGCCACCAGGGCCTATCCATATAACGTGCAACTTCTGTGTATTCTGTGATAATCTTGTTTGACGATTTGTGCTCCTGTGCTCATAAAGAGACTAGGGGTTACTTTGATAAATAAATACATATATATTTTGAATATATATCTGTGTGGTGTCCTTTCATTGGTATAAAAGGGGGTTACTATTGGTAAAACAGCTTGCTTAACACGCTTCACGAGTTTAGCCTCAAAGACTGCTTAGCCTACGCTACCACTAGGGCAGCTAGTCCGAAAAGGTTGACTTACAACCACACCATAAGGGTTGCTTGGCATGGTACAAGGTGATCACTTTAACTAGTGAGCATCATATACCAGGCCAACTTCTCACAATGGGGTATAATTGCATGATGTGGTATTCTGAAGTAATTCCAGAGATGAATTCCACATAATAAGTATAACTTGAAATTCCCCAAAATATGTGAAGTTACACAGGCGTGCTGAAAATTTCACCCAGGCCTAGAGTAAATAAAAGAGATTTAATTGCAGACATCAGGAAGATTATTTTATGCCAAGATTCATTCAAAGAAGACGAGTAGGAGGCAGAGGTTAGGTTGCAGTCCTGCATCACAGAATCTTACTTCCTAGGTAGTACTACAAGGAATGGAGATTCATCCCTCGATTTGTAGACCAAGATGTAAATTCAGGGCCTGAATCACATGAGTTAATAAATATTTTACAATTAAGACCCTGATTACAATGCGGTTCGGACCACAACCGACGGCTTGTCGATTGCGGTCCAAACCACATCAACTGCTGCGTTCTGACTGACGCATTATGATGCGTGCGGTCGGGGGCAGCAGTCGTAGGGTCTGACTTATACAAACCGCCCATCGGTTGGTCAAAAAGGCCTCATAATCCCTTAAGGACGGTATTTCTGCTGTTGTCTTGTTTCCGACAGCCTTTCCATGTTGGCCTTTCCGACATGGAAAGGCTGGTGGAAAATGACAATGGGAGCCTCTAACAGGGCCCCTTTGCCCCCTGGCCCCCTTAACATCCCTGTACCGTGTGCCAGACAGAGCAGGGATGTTTTAAATCTTCCATTTTCAATGGGAGCTTTTGCTGTGGGCAGCTTTGGCCCGCCGCACAAGCTCCCATTAAAAAATGGAAGTTTGCAACCGCACCATGTGTGGTCACATCCTAATTGCGGAGTCAGAACCGCCGACCCGCAGCATCCAATTTACGCACACCTCCGCGGCTCACCGCACCCAGGCGCGCATAGATGCGATCTTTGTCACCGTGATGGATTGTTCCCTGATTGTTTATGTCTGCATCCTTCATAGAGGAATTTCCAATCATTCCCCGGTACTTCTTAGCTCAGGGTCCCCTCCGCTCGTGGCCCGTCAAACATGGAGGATGAACGCCTGGTTTCTTCAAGATAAAGATTTTAAGCAAGCGGTGGGGAAGGAACTCACACAATACTTTGCCACCAACGAAGGCTCGGTAGCTTCTCCGTGTACCCTATGGGAGGCAGGTAAGGTGACCATACGGGGTTTCGCCAAACGGCAGCTTAAGGTCCAGAGGCAGTCACAGCTGCAAGAGATTTCCTCCAAGGAAGCACAGGCGCTTCGCCTGGAACAACTGTTATCCATGACCGAGGACGCAGCCCAGGCCCGACGCTTGGCGATCATCCGGGAGGAGATCAAACCGCTCTCTCTGGATGCGGCTAGACTCCTCTGGCAGTCCTCGGTCGCACAAGTCTACGGTTGGGGGCACAAGAATGGTGTGATCCTGCATAGGTTGGCCACATATCGATTTGGGAAAAAGGGGGTGGTGATGGACAGAGTTTCTGAATGATGCAGAATACTCTTACCAAGTCAAGAGATCATGGTTTTAATCCATCACCGTTTTTTAGCTCACTGCACCATCCCAGCTCAGAACCTGGCTACATGCAAATTAGTCTGTACCTGTCCCAGTGCATGATGGGAACAGGGCAAACCAAACTACCAAGCCAATTCTTATACTGGGAAGGAAACAAGCTTCCGGGGACCGGTTTCTGGCATCACAGCCTTCGTCGGCCCGGCTTGCCTGAATCCTGATGGTGCAATGAGCAAGGGACTCACGTCTGAGCATACCCTCCCACACTGAGTGTGGATAAAATCGATTTGGGAAAAAGGGGGTGGTGATGAACAGAGTTTCTGAATGATGCAGAATACTCTTACCAAGTCAAGAGATCATGGTTTTAATCCATCACCGTTTTTTAGCTCACTGCACCATCCCAGCTCAGAACCTGGCTACATGCAAATTAGTCTGTACCTGTCCCAGTGCATGATGGGAACAGGGCAAACCAAAATACCAAGCCAATTCTTATACTGGGAAGGAAACAAGCTTCCGGGGACCGGTTTCTGGCATCACAGCCTTCGTCGGCCCGGCTTGCCTGAATCCTGATGGTGCAATGAGCAAGGGACTCACGTCTGAGCATACCCTCCCACACTGAGTGTGGATAAAATCGATTTGGGAAAAAGGGGGTGGTGATGGACAGAGTTTCTGAATGATGCAGAATACTCTTACCAAGTCAAGAGATCATGGTTTTAATCCATCACCGTTTTTTAGCTCACTGCACCATCCCAGCTCAGAACCTGGCTACATGCAAATTAGTCTGTACCTGTCCCAGTGCATGATGGGAACAGGGCAAACCAAACTACCAAGCCAATTCTTATACTGGGAAGGAAACAAGCTTCCGGGGACCGGTTTCTGGCATCACAGCCTTCGTCGGCCCGGCTTGCCTGAATCCTGATGGTGCAATGAGCAAGGGACTCACGTCTGAGCATACCCTCCCACACTGAGTGTGGATAAAATCGATTTGGGAAAAAGGGGGTGGTGATGGACAGAGTTTCTGAATGATGCAGAATACTCTTACCAAGTCAAGAGATCATGGTTTTAATCCATCACCGTTTTTTAGCTCACTGCACCATCCCAGCTCAGAACCTGGCTACATGCAAATTAGTCTGTACGTCTGAGCATACCCTCCCACACTGAGTCCCTTGCTCATTGCACCATCAGGATTCAGGCAAGCCGGGCCGACGAAGGCTGTGATGCCAGAAACCGGTCCCCGGAAGCTTGTTTCCTTCCCAGTATAAGAATTGGCTTGGTAGTTTGGTTTGCCCAGTTCCCATCATGCACTGGGACAGGAACGGACTAATTTGCATGTAGCCAGGTTCTGAGCTGGGATGGTGCAGTGAGCTAAAAAACGGTGATGGATTAAAACCATGATCTCTTGACTTGGTAAGAGTATTCTGCATCATTCAGAAACTCTGTCCATCACCACCCCCTTTTTCCCAAATCGATTTTATCCACACTCAGTGTGGGAGGGTATGCTCAGACGTGAGTCCCTTGCTCATTGCACCATCAGGATTCAGGCAAGCCGGGCCGACGAAGGCTGTGATGCCAAAAAACGGTGATGGATTAAAACCATGATCTCTTGTCTTGGTAAGAGTATTCTGCATCATTCAGAAACTCTGTCCATCACCACCCCCTTTTTCCCAAATAGGTTGGCCACATATCCCAGGGCGAATCGTATCATTCAAGAGGTAGCGGATGAGATGGGAGCGGTGCAGCCTGCTCCCGTGGCGATGGCGAACACCTTTGCGGCATATTATCGGAGGCTGTATACAGCGCGCACCCCTGAGCTGACCGTTGCGGCCCTCCTTGACCAGGAGGAGGTGCGTCTCCCTGTGTTGGACCCTGCGGCTCGGATAGACCTGGAGCGTTCCATCTCCCTGAAAGAAATTGAGGAGGCGTTCACTCTGGTCTCTCCGGGTAAAACCCCAGGTCCGGATGGCCTCCCACAGGAATATTATGCGGCCTATCGGGGCATCCTAGCACCCCAACTAGCCAGCCTGTTTGACGAGGCCGTGGAAAGAGGTGCCTTTCCACCGGAAATGGATATTGCTACCATTGTAGTTCTTCCGAAATCCCAGCCTCCCTCCCGACTCTGCGCAGAGTACCGTCCCATCTCCCTCCTTAATACTGAAATTAAACTTTATGCTACCATCTTGGCCCAACGGCTGAAGCCCTATTTGGCCCTCTTGTCCATCCGGATCAATGCGGGTTCATGCATCAGCGTGGGACCCGTCACTGCCATAGACGGCTGCAGACGGCCCTGGCGCATCGGCATCTGCTTACCCCATACTTGGCACTCCTATCCATCGACTTCGAGAAAGCCTTCGACTCGGTGGACTGGACGTACCTGCGGGACGTGCTGCTTGAGATGGGGTTTGGGCCCTACTTCTGTTCTCTGGTCCGGGTCCTCTACGCTCACCCGAGAGCGCGAGTGCTGGTCAACGGGGTGTTGTCGGAGGCCTTCCCCATCGCCAGGGGCACTAGGCAGGGATGTCCCCCCTCCCCATTATTATTCGCCCTGGCGATGGAGCCCTTGGCATCCCTGGTGCGGGCGGAGGACCGTCTACACGGATGGGAGTGGCCCCATGCGGTCGCGGACAAGACTGCATTGTATGCGGATGACGTCCTTGTCTTCCTGTCTGTTCCAGCCTCCTCCGGACCACAATGCCTCCGGATTTTGCAAGCATTCGAGCAGGCCTCGGGGCTGCGGCTAAACCCCGGGAAGTCAGTATTGGTCCCCTTGCATCTCTCTAGAGAATGCTTCGATTTGCAGTCTGCCATACCATTACGGAGGCAGTCGTTTAAATATCTGGGGATCTGGGTCGCTCTTCTTCCTGAGCTGGGCTCGTCCCTTAATGTGGCCCCGTTGGTCAAGAAGGCCAAGGCAGACCTTCTCAAATGGAAGGCGTTGCCTCTGAACCCCTGGGGAGGGTACCTTGTTTAAAATGATGATCCTCCCCAGGTTCCTTTACGTCCTACAGAACACCCCCTTTTGTTTTTCCAAGGCATGGTTCAGGGAACTGGGCAGTCTAATCACCAAGTTTCTCTGGAGCGGAGGGCGAGCCCGCGTGGCTCTGTCGACTTATCAGATTCTCTCTTATGATGGAGGAATGGGGATGACGTACCTGTATTTGTATTTCCTGGCGGTGCGTCTACTGGTCATCCATGACTGGTTCAATGGGGGATGGTCAGATCCAGCGTACAGGCTGGAACTCAGCGAACTGGGGTTTGTGGACATCCATTCCATGATGTATGGGGGGCCCATTCCGACCCGACTGCCAAGTGTAACGCGCTCCATGTTCTTAGCCTGGCGGGCAGCGCTCCGCCATATCGGATGGACGGGGAAGGTCACCCAATGTACCCCCCTCTGGCATGGGGCGTGGCTCCAGGAGGTTAGTGGGGTTCAGAACATGGGCTTCAAATGGAATTCCATAAAGCATATTATCAAGCCCATTATCGCCGTTTTAGCGGCAGTTTTCTGCCGCTAAAGCGGCGATAATTTTATCGCCTGTCTTGATAATATGCCCCCTGGTTGTTAGTAATTTCTATGGTCATTAATTTCTCTATGCATCTCAAAAGCTAGCAACTAGACAGTATTTGTAAAGCGCAGCTGCTACCCAAGGATATTTTCATTTTATTTCCATACAATGCAGCAAACAAGCAAAGCGGGGAAAATATTGGGAAATGTAAATATTTTTCCACGTTAAGCCTGCCCCGAGGAGCCATATTTTTGTGGGGCTAATTCCTCTCCACAAATGTTAGTAGATAGGGATTTGTGTCAAAACCCATGGTTGGTTGTGCCTGGAAATGCCCATGTACCACCCATGGAACATTCCCTTGACATAAAGCAAGAAAAACTAACCCATAGCACAACTTTGCATTACTTTAGGATACTTTGCAATGCAAATTCTGGTTTGAGTTGGATAGCATATCCCAACACTTTGAGCTGGGTTTGCATCATAAGAGGCACAAAGCCTGTGCATTGTGTTAATAAATCTGGGACTCAGTGTACTTCATTGACTTATTTAATTTACCTATACGTCCCTAGTATAAGGCACTAAGTGTACCCAGTGCCTGCAAGTTAAATGTCACAAGTGGACTCTAGCACATGTGCCATCACTAGAGTGAGAATGAAAAACATGGTTGACGCTTGCCACCAGTAAGTAACCTGACTGCGCAGGTTCAAAAATGCAAATTCAACCTTTCTAAATAACCCCTTTTAATGGACCTAAACCCTTCTGTTTAGTGAAACCACAGAATAAAATGACAGTTAATTTCTCAGTTCATATCATGACTATTGAGATGGTTAAACTATATCTGTGCAAACATTTTATTTAGTGATTCCTTGTTGCACTAATTAGTAAAATTCAGTTGTTTGAGACTGCATAGATGATATCTCACCCATGAGACTGTTTCTGCTGGAACCTTTTATTAAAAAAAAAAAGTCAGTGGAAGTATTTCTTTTTGTGAGAATTTCACTCACAATAAAAGCAAACCAAAGTTTGCGCAATTTATCATAATTTCCCATTCTTTGGGGTGGAAAATTACGCACTTTTGCGTGCTCCTAGAATTAATTTTTTACTGCGGCAGTCAATCACCTTGTGGTCCTAGCTATATATATTTTCTAGATAAAGGAATGGTAGGTGAGCAATGTAAATGTGAACTATCGGCAATGAATTATGTGTCTGTTTTGAAATGAATTAGTCAGAGGTAGCACAGGTTATATTAATAGAACAGAGTTTCAGAGGAAAAGCAACACACTACTTATATTACAAGACTATAAATGTCAGTGTCAAAGTTCACTAAACGCTCAATGTTGGCAGATAAAGCGCATTCAATCATTTTCTCAGATTCACTTGATGTTCTGAACTGAGAAAAGTGGGACTATAAGTTAACCAGATCCCTAAAAGTAACAGCACAAAAGCGTGCATCAGAGAAAGAAAATGTTGCAGGAGGAAATCTGAATTATTTCCTTACAAGTGTTTCTAGTTACTGAGAACACACCCAAATCAGCTGTTTAGAACAGACAGCAAGAGAGGTGCTTAATCGCGGATAACAAAAGCTTCATTAGCATCACTAGAGAGGCCGGTGCAGACTTCCAGACTGGGGGATGGGCCTAGCTGTAACAGAACACACCTTTGTATAGTTGAAAGCAGGCTGCTGTATGGCTGCCTGAGGAAAGAAAGAATAGAGACACCTGAACGGAAGCGCTCCTTCAGCAAAGCTTCCAGCTTTAAGCTATGTTTCGCGCAACAATTAAATGCCATGCAAAGTTCTATGTGCACAGGCACACAGTTTTTGTGAAAAATATGCGTTTTATTTCTAAAGAAACCACTTCTCCTGTCCAAGGACATGCTTTAATGAAAGGGATACATGACTTTCAGAGACCCTTTCACGCATGGCTTTTGGCGATATTCACATTATTTTTAAACAGGTAATTCTCTGGTACCTTTCAAATAACCTGCCCACAGCTGAATTAGCTGCTCCTTATTTATATTAAATCCCATGAAGTATGAGTGTACAACGTCAGCTCCTCTTCGAGGCTGTGGGAGCTCAGCAGGATTATTCTTTAACAAATTAAGAACACCACAGAACTTTATTGGCGAAACTACATTACAGTAGTCTTCCTTCTGCTAGGAAAAATGTTGCCTCATCTGAAAGAGGCTATGAAAATAGGTGACACTAAACGTAAATTGTAGCTAAATGGCTTTATCTTTTGTTTCTGATACTTGTGGAACTGCATTTAATATTGGAAAACAAAAAATTGACAGATCGTGACGCAAATAAATACATCAGAGCTGAGCGAACACTCTTTCAAGTACAAGTCGGGAGCTGTTAAAATGCAGAGAACAAGCAGGATGAAGACACTATTGAGGATATTCCGCCACCAGGAAAACTGAGGAGAACCGCATTTCACGGGGACAAATGCATGGAGAGCAGGGCCGGACTGGGATCCAAAACCGGCCCTGGCAAAGTGCTCGGCCGCCCCCCTTCCCCTGCGGGGGATTGGGGGGTGCCGCCGAGCTCTTTGCCAGGGCCGGTTTAGGGCCGGTTTAGGGCCGATTTTGTTACAGGGACGATTTTGCAGCTATGCTGCAAAAACGGGCCCCCACCAGTACGGCGTACCGGGGGATTGCCCGGTGCCCACTACGGCCAGTCCGGCCCTGATGGAGAGCAGGAATTAGTGTTGCATTTCTAACTGTTTTCCTGCCTCATTACACACAATACTTAAGTGTCGACACTAGTGACTCTTTTTAGTTTGTGACACTGCAGCCCCGGGCAGGTGTCTGTAATCTGGTGAAGGGCAGCAAACGTGCCCTCTTTAGCGAGTGTGACTACTGTGAGCTTCACCTGAAAGTAGCAGTGGTGCATATGTATTTATTAAACGCACCGTAAGGGTATTCCGGCGCTGAGCAGCTGTGTGGGCCTAGCCCTGCCTGCAAACTTCTGGCCATGGGTAAATTGTCTACTGGCCTTGCCATGATATTGTTGCCCAGCCTCATGTAACCAGGGGCCAGGTGTACGACCATTCAATTTTGCGAGTCATAAATTGAGACATTTTGCGTCAAGGAAAACGGGATGCATTTAAAAAAGAAAAATGAAATGTTTTGGTTTCATTTATTAAGTGCATGCAGTAGTCCTTGGGACCACTTCCTGCTCTTAAAAAATAATTTTACTACCAATCACAAAGGGAGAGGGTCTCCTGAGGACCCCTTCTCGTTTGTGAGTGGCTTACCACCTACTTGAAGTAGGAGGTAAACTGCGAGTGTTTTGCGACTGCAAATGCGGTCGTAAATCAATGATACATACTACTCTGACTCGCTATTAGGGAGGGGCGCCCTTGGCACGCCCCTTCCTAATAGCGACTCGCAAACACTATTAAATAGCAACTGTACATACCAACACCCTTTTAGCGGTTGCAAACAGGCTGATTACCCGTTTGTGACTGCAAAAACGGTCATACATCTGTCCCCAGGACTTTTGCTTCTTCAAGCTTATATGTGGCATGTGTGTGTGGAGCTGGTGTCTGGTAGTGTGAGCCAGATGTTCCGTTTGACAGTGGCCCCATGGAATTCATCTTGGATAGCCATTAAAAGACATGCTATACAAACTTGTACAAGTGGATGTAGCTTACCAGGCGAGCAAAGTGTTTTGTTTAACTTCCTATACTTATTGATTGGGAGAATGGAGACAGTTTGCTCTTTAGAATTTTTCTTAGTTTCTTTGGAACTACAAGGTCTGTCCTGTGTCAGCACTTTTGTTCTTCTCCAGATGTCACTCCCAAGCAGTTGAGAGGTGCACCTGCGAAAGCTGTTCTCTCTTTTGCACTTATGTTCTAGGAGTATGTAGGTAGTGCCACCCTTCCTTTAGCATCACCCAAAGACACAGAATGTGTCTGGATTGAACAAAGTTGGATACACAAACCGATCGTCAGGCCTGATTAGTTTCAAAGTACAGATGAGGGGGCTACAATCCCTGTCTGGATTATGAGTATAAGAAGAGAAATGAAGCATGCAGTCATTGTTCCAGGACTTCACACTTACAAGTATTGCTCCACAGAGTTGTGCAGGAATCCTTGAAGACCAGGACTAGTGTTCCTGATAACCAGTTTGCCAGTTAATCGAGGTGTTAACACCTGAAATATCCTTCTGGAGAAATTGAGGACTGGAGTGGGGTTAGAATGGAGTAGAGTATGGAGTAGTGACATTTAGTGTAATAGTGAAGGGTGGAGTGGTGTAGATTGGAGTGGCATAGAGTGGAGTGATGCAGAGTGAAATAGTTTAGAGTGTACTGGCATAGAATGGAGTAGCATTTACTGGAGCAACATGGAGTTGAGTGGTGTAGAGTGGAATAGCATTGCCTGCAGTGGCATACATCAGACTGACATAGAGTGGAGTGCCATATAGTGGATTAGTGTGGAGTGGCGTAGAGTAGAGTGGAGTGGCGTAGAGTGCAGTGGCATCGAGTGTAGTGACAGAGTGGAATAGCGTTCAGTGTACTGGCTTAGAGTGGAGCTGCTTACAGTGTAATAGCGTAGAGTGGAAGAGCATAGAGTGGACTGGCATAGACTGGAGTGTCATAGAATAGAGTGTAGTAGCGTACAATGGATTAGCTTAGAGTGGCGTGGCATATAGTGGTGTGACGTGGAATAGTGTAGAGTGGAGTGGCATAAAGTGGAGTGGTGTACAGTGTAATAGCGTAGAGTGGAGGGGCTTACAGTGGAGTGGCATAGACTGGAGTGTCATAGAATAGAATGGCTTAGAGTGTAATAGTGTGCAGTGGAGTGATGTAGAGTGGAGTGGCGTACATTGAAGCGAGGTACAGTGGACTGGTTTACAACAGATTAGCATACAGTGGAGTAACATAAATTGGAATGTCATTAAGTGGAGTGCAGAGTGGTGTGGCAGAGAGCGGAGTGTGGTATTTTAACAGATGTAGTGTGAAAGTGGGTGAACCCATGTAGATGTAATGTGGCCAGAACATAGATTAAGGAGTGTAAATATTCATTTTTGGTAGTAGGTGTAAATAATTTAAGTAGTGTTAAAGTTTTAACTCTACCGATACTTACTTATATATTGTGCTGGTGTACACTATGGTAACTTTGCGGTATAACGTTGTGAAAACAAGGTAGCATATGACTGGCTAATGGCTGTGTTTATAAAACCTATTCGGCATCCATGTAGTTTTTAGCACACTTTGGCTCCGTTCTGTGTTAGGGCCTTAGATATATGTAAGAATTAATTTTTTATTGTTGTACTCTACCTATTCCCACTATATTAAGGTAGATAAAGGTACTAAAAATGTATTTATAATTGTTGCTATATTTTAAAAACAGTTTACATACCACAGTAGTTACAGGAATAATAAAAACAAAATTAAAAAATACAATGTAGTACACTATATTAGTGAAATTTAATGTAATACAGTGTATTTATACTTTTTTACCCCAAAAACGTTTTTTAAAATGTTTATGTAGAGTGGTAATTTGTATGTCTTACTGTGGTACTCTGTACATTATTTGTAAAGAATTTAATATTTAAAAAAAATAAAAAATATACTGTAGTATACTTAGGCCCTTATTGGGAGGTCGATCGGAAAGCCTCTGACCGCAGGTCGTAGGCTTTCCGACCAACATCCTTTGTTTGAATTCTTACTGCCGTATTAGGATTACGGCAGTCAAATTCAAACCGTTGGGTCATTCCGGCTTGCTTCTGACGGGCTCATGGAGCTCGTCGGCCAGTCGGAAAACCACCATAATCCCGTGCTGATGGCTTTTTCCTCTGTCGGGATTATGATGTTGGTTTCCGACAGGCTTTCCATGACCGGCTTTCAACATGGAAAGCTGGTCGGAAAGTGACATTGGGGTCCCTAGCAGGGCTCCCTTCTCCCTGTGGCCTAGGGTTGGGGGCCGAGGGGGCACCTATGGTGCTCCCTTGTAAATCCGTGCACTGTATGGCAGGCACCATGTGGTGCCTGCTACGCGGTGCAGGGATTTACACAAACTCCCATTTCTCTATCGGAGCTAGTGCTGCCGGAGGTTTCCGCTCGGCGCACAAGCTCCTGTGGAGAAATGGGAGTTAACGACCGCACCATGTGTCATTCCATCGAAATATGGTGTTTGGAACCACCAACCTACAGCTGGTCGGTTCCCACACCAAGACTGTGTCGATTGGAGGACACTCTGACCGACATCGTAATAGGTGCCTATATGTGTACTACAGTGTAGTGTTACGTTTGTTACACATTTAATAAAAAAATAAAAAGTACTGCCGTTATGCCTAAGTAGGCGAAATAAAGTGGTAATAGGTAGGGAAAAAGCACTTTTAATATGGGAAAAAGTGACGCACCAATGGCGCAAAGGGCTTGTAGATAAGCCCCTATATTTTTTCTCTACCTATTACCACTTCATTACACCTACGTAGGCATAACTTATTTGTAGTTAAAAATCCAAGGAATTTCTATCTTTGGGAATCAAATCACACAACCTTTATGCCATAGTGCAACGGTATGTGCATTTTTCAAAGCATAGGCTGTGCAAAGGAAGGGAACCCGTTCTGTACATTGACTTTATTTTAAAACTATTTCCACTTTTTATGTGTGCTATACAAAGATGCACACATGCAAAGTGGAAAAAATAAGGTAAATGTAAATATTTTTCCTTGTTAAGCCTGCTTCGAGGAGGCGTACGTATGTGGGGCAAATTCCTCTCTACGAATGTTAGTAGATAGAGATTTGTGTCAAAACCCATGGTTGGTTATGCATGGGAATGCCCATATACCACCCTTGGTACAGCCCATGATGCAAAGTAGATCAAAGTAGCTCATAGCACAGCTTTCTGTTACTTTAGGATACTTTGCAATGCAAATTCTGGTTTGCTTTGGATTGCAAATACCACCCCAAAATTTT
Source organism: Triturus cristatus (assembly GCF_964204655.1). Lineage (NCBI taxonomy): Eukaryota > Metazoa > Chordata > Amphibia > Caudata > Salamandridae > Triturus > Triturus cristatus. The sequence continues at coordinate 856,112,910 of NC_140585.1, read as the reverse complement.
GACCGGGTTTGCATCATAAAAGTGACACAAGGCCTGTGCATTGTGTTAATTAATCTGGGCCTCAGAGTAATTCATTGATTTATTTAACTTACTATAAAGTTAAATGTCACTAGTGGACTGTAGCACGTGTGCCATTACTACAGTGAGAATGAGAAACATGACTGACGCTTGCCACCAGTAGCCTGGCAGTGCAGGTTTAAACTACAAATTGAACCTCTTTAAATAACCCCTTTTGACAGACCTAAACCCTTCTTTTAAATATTACTAAGTCACCTATAATTTAGCCTTAATGCCCAATATGGCCCGGTGCATGTTATTCAAAGGTAGGACATCAAAAGGTTTAATGTAAAACAAGTCCTTACAGTGACAAGTACCCCAAAGCTAGTTTCACTGTGGCAAGGTTAACTGTTCAAAGGAAAGCATTAGGAGTTTTAAAATTAAATGTTATCTCATGACTCGCATTGCACACGATCTCTAAGGACACTTGATCATGACTGTCACCTCACACTATCTCAGTGGGAACCTGAACATGATTATATTCACACACTATTTCTGTGGGGACTAAGGCATCACTATCATAACATACCATCTCTAGTGACTTCTAAATGATTATCATCACACACTATCTCTGCGGGTACTTGAATATAATTATAATCACATAGTATCTCTGTGGGGACTTGGGTATTGATATCATCCCATACTATCTTTGGGATGCCTTGGCAACACTATCATCTCACACTATCTCTGTGGAACATGGACATGACTGACATAACACATTATCTCTACAGAGACTTGATCATGGCTATAATCCCACACTATCTTTGTGGGGCCCTAGTTGTCACTGTCATCAAACACTATCTCTAGTGACTGCAACATGATTATCATCACACACTAGCTCTATGAACCTGAACATGAATATACTGACACACAATTTCTGTGGGGTCTTGGGTATTGCTGTCATCACTCACAATCTCTTTGGAGACCCGGGCATCACTATCATCAGACACTATCTTTGTGGGACATGGACATGACTGACATCACACACAATCTGTACATAGACTTGCCACCCAAATACCCACACAAACACTAAACCCTAAAAGATTAATTACCACCCAAAAACCCATACCCATCTTAAATTCTAAAGGTACCCTTGCCACCCAAAACCTACACCAATCCTGAACCCTAAAAATTCAACTGCCACCCAAAAACTAATATCCACTCTAAACCCTAAAATATCTCTAACTATTCAAAAACCCATACTCACCCTAAACTCTAAAACTTCCCTTGCCACTCTAAAACCAATACCCACCCTAAACAATTCCTTGCCACCCAAAAACCCATACAAACACTAAGCCCTAAAAGATTCATTATCACCTAAAAACCAATACCCGCCCTAAACTCTAAAGGTTCCCTTGCCACCCAAAACCCATACCCACCCTCCACCCTAAAAATTCCTTATCACAGGAACACCCTAAAACATAAAATTTCCCTTGCCCCCCAAAAACCCACATCCACCCTAAACCTTAAAAATTCTCTTGCCACCCAAAAACCAATACACCCCGTAAACCCTACAAAATTCCTTGCCACCAAAAATCCCACCCGCAGCCTACATGATAAAAATACCCCTGCCACCCAAAAAACCCATACCTATCCTAAACCCAAAACAATATCTTAACACTCAAAAATCTACACCCATCCTAAACCCTAAAAATTCAATTTTCACCCAAAAACACATACCCACCCTAAACCCTAAAATACCCTTACCATTCAAAAACCATTACTCATCCTAAACCCTCAAAAATCCCTTGCCAGTCAAAAACCCATACCCACCCTAAAGAAAATTCTTGCCACCCAAATGCCCACACCAACACTAAACCCTAAACAATTAATTACCACCCAAAAACCCATACCCATCCTAAAACCTAAAGGTTCACTTTCCACCGAAAACCTATGCCCACCATAAACCCTAAAATATCCCTTACCACCCTAAACCATAAAAAATCCTATACCCCCCAAAAACCTATCACCCTAAACCCTAAAAATGTCCTTACCACATAAAAACACATACCCACCCAAATCCCTTAGGCTACCCTTGCCACCGAAAAACCATACTCACCCTAGACCCTTAAAATCCCTTTCCACTCAAAAACCTAAACCCACCCTAAACCCTAAAAATCCCTTTCCACTTAAAAACTCATGCCCACCCAAAACACTTAAAAGTTACTTAAAACCCAAAACAAATGCTAAACCCTAAAAAAACCCTTGCCACCCGAAAACCCATACAAATGCTAAAGCCTAAAAAAATCATTACCGCACAAAAACCCATACCCAACCTAAACAATACAATTTCCCTTGCTCCACAAAAACCCACACCCACCAAAAACCATAAAAATTTCCTTGCCACCCAAAAACCCATACCCAAATCCTACAAAATCCCTTATCACCAAAAATCTCACACCCATTTTAGATGATAAATATTCCCTTGCCTACCAAAAAACTCATACTCACCCTAAACCCTAAAAAATCCCTTACCACCCAAAAACCTACACCCACCATAAACCCTAAAAATTCACTTGCCACCCAAAAATCATACCCATCCTAAACCCTAAAATAGCTCTTACCACCCAAAAATCTATACCAACCCTAAACCACCAAAACTCCCTTTCCACCCAAATACCCATACCCATCCTAAATCTAAAAAATTCAGTTGCCACCCAAAAACCCATACCCACCCTAAACCCTGAAAAATACCTTACCACCCAATGACCCATACCCACCCTGAACCCTAAAAAAGCCCGTATCCCCTAAAAACCTATACTCACCCTAAACCCTAAAAAATACCTTACCACCCAAAAACCCATAGCCACGCTAAACCCTAGAAATTCCCTTGCCACCCAAAAATCAGTACACACCCTAAACCCCAAAAAAGCCTATGTCACCTAAAAACACATTTCTGTTGTAATTTGATGGCATAACCTTTTTCCCCAGAAACAGTAAAAAAGCCTATAGCATTAACTTATTTTTACATTTAGGTACAAATGTTGACTGCCAATGTTTATATATGTTTTTTTATATATATATATATTTAGAAGCAGGTCCTTTATAGTGCAATTGCCTTCTTTTTCCTATAACATGTCCTACTCTTTATAAGATCATCGTATGAGCAGCACTTCTTTTAGTTAAAAATCTTTCAGAGCATCAGTCTTTCCACATCATGTTGTTCTACCCCAAGTCAACGACATATAATCGTACAGTACTAGTCTGTGTCATTGCTTTTAAGAAAGGTGCATTGCTAATTCTCATATCACCAACTCCCATTATTACGGTTTACCATTATTTTTAGACCACAACAAATTTAAATAAAGCAGCGAAAGTCACATCATTTTTGGAACTTTGCTCTACACTTGCTAAGCAAAATTTCCAAAATTGCACCACTTCACATACTATTGCCATTTGCAGCAACATTTTACTGCAAGCACATGAGAATAATGCAAATGGTCTGAACATGAAGGGCGGTTGCTTGCGCTGCCTGTGTTTTTTCATGCTATCTTTTTATAATGGCACGTATTTTGTTCACCAATATTGCACTCAATGATGGATTCTCATTTTGAGTAATTGCATGTGATTTCGCATAATTTCCCAGAAAATTCGCATAATTGTGTGAAAACAAATTTATCCACAAAGACACAATTAATAATGCAAATTATCCTTAACTGAAACATCAATGTCAATAGCAACAATAACCCTACTATTGAGAGCCGTCTGTCTAAGGCTGCAACAGAACATCCCCAGCATTCTTTGTGCTTTTAAATCAAGACTCACTCTATGGAGCTGAATTATGGGGCTTCCTGCAGCCAAGTGGTCTCACTTTAATTGAAAACACATTTTTGAGATTCCTGATTAAATTTCCCCAGAGCACCCACTAGCTTCATTCCTTTAGACATTGGGATGAAGAATATATCTTCAAAGACAAACATCAGAAACCTGCTAGCTTGGTGGAGGTTGTGGTGCACCCAGGAACTATTTCCATATCGTGCAGTCCTAGAAGAGATCATTTCTCTTGATAGGTAATGTAAAATCATGTGGTTTAGAAGTGTGTGGTCAATGCTAACGCTACTTAACTTTGAAGTGCAATACAAAGATAGGATGTACTTCCAACCACTATCTAAAGAACACTATCCAAAATGCATTGGAATACTGTACCAAAGAAATGACTAATTCCTGACTCAAAAATTACTAACTGCAGCCTTTCTGGATTTTAAATGTACTGGTTCTTATGAATGCTATTTTGACTTTATTACTCTCCTAGTCATCCACCATATTTAACATGTACCCATTTTTAAAATGTCCCTTTTCTCATAAAAAGTGCAGTTAGAGAACTATTAGTCATTTTCTCTACTCCAGCACAAAGGGAACACAAACCTTATTGCAAAATGAGGAGCTTATTTATGAGCCCCTTGTTACACTTTGGCCCGCCGTTGCGTCACTTTTTGTGACGCTGCAGCGGCATAAATAAAGCACCATGTTGCACGATATTTAAAAAGTGATGCGTCAGGTATAATGTATGTAGGGTGGGTGTTCCCCTGCAAAAAGCCTCATAGAAGTGGCACAGTGAAATTTTTGATTTTTTTCTACTCTTGCACAAAGGACTGCAAGCTCCATTCTGGAAATCCACTTACAGAATTTGTGCCCCCAAACACAGTTAATGTTTAAAGATTGTTAAACAAGGTTTATGTGCAAATAAATATATATATTGCAAACTGGGTTTGTGGATTCTGGATTTCTTCCTAATCGCCAGTGGTGCTGGTTTGAGGCGATGCCACATCACGCCTCTAACAATCCAAAAATTCCACTTCTCACAACATGAAGAATGGACCAGCACTCAAATCTCTGGAATAATCCAATTTAATTCAAAGTCAGCATCCCTGAGGGGAGATATATATGTATTTATAGAGTGTGAGCATGGTTGGGAGAAAGAAAGAAGAGTTTTGTGAGGAGAGGACCATTTCATTCTTGAATTATTTAGAGACAAAAAGTAGAAAGATGTGCCAGTTCTTAAATCAATTTCTCTATTGTAATAATCCTAAAGTGTCAGAACAAATCAATATGGGGAGTTTATTACAATCAGAAATACAGTTTTATCTTCTTAATGGAAACTAGAGTTGATAAATGGGGGCTAGAAAAGAAAATGAGAACTCTGATACTTGGATTTGTAAGGAAGTGTAAACCTTCCTGAATGAACACAGTTTAAATCAGTTAATGCTGCATTTGAAGTGGTATTCATATATATGGGATAATTCCAGTCTATCTCTAGTGGTGGCTTGAGCACCACTATTATCACATCATATACTCTCATGTGCATATATAAAGTGCATATTCACACCTGAGGGTATCTTGTTGCTGAATACCATATGTTTCTGTTATCCAAGTAAATAATACTTATTGTATAGACCTTGAAAGGAATAAGTGGTAGCACCAGGATTCAAACCTGTGAGAGAGTGGTCAAACACATATCCCTCAAGTGGATTAATTCATTTAATAAGCCACCTGACTAATATGATCTGTATGGGTTGTTCAACATACCTATCATTACACACATTCCTGTGGAGACTTGAATATGAATGTAATCACAGATTATCAATGTGGGGACTTAAACATCACTATAATCTCACAATATATCTGTGAGGACTTTTACATGACTATAATCATGCACTAGAACTGTATGCTATCCCTGTGCATCCCGTTAATTACACGCTCTGTGGGAACCTGGGCATGTCTATAATCACACACTATCTCTGTGGGGAACTGGGCATGTCTGTAATCAGACCCATTCTCTTTGGCAACCATGGCAATACTATAGTCACACACCATCTCTGTGGGGACCTCAACATCTCTATATTCACACACTATCTCTGTGGGGACCTCGAGATCTCTATAATCACACACTATCTCTGTGGGGACATGGGAATGTCTATAATCACACACTATCTCTGTGGGGACCCTGACATCTTTATAATCACACACTATCTCTGTGGGGACCTGGGCATGTCTTTTATCACACACTATCTCTGTGGGGACCTGGGCATGTCTATAATCACACACATTCTCTTTGGCAACAGTGGTAATACTATAGTCACACAGCATCTCTGTGGGGACTTGAGCATTCCTGTAAATTACACGCAAGCTCTGTTTGGGTTTGAACACCATCAGCTCCGCATTCTCTGTATGGGGCTTTGTGAATACTGATAAGTAGCAAAGTTAGAATTTTGGTCTAAGTTTACATTGTTGAAACTGAAAAGTAAAAAAGTTAGATTTTTTTTAAAGTTTACCATTGTGATTCGGGCCCGATTTTAATGAGGACTTAAACACAATCATCTTCATGCACCATATCTGTGGGGACTTAAACATCACTATAATAACACACTATCTTTGTGGGGGAATGAAAAAAACTATAATAAAACACTATCTTAGTGGGGACTTGAACATCACTATAAAAACATATCTCTGTGAGGACTTGAGCATTCCTGTAATTAAAAGCAAGCTCTGTTTTGACTTGAAGCACCAGGGGGTGCCATGAGGCGCAGGGTTAAGACTGATTTGCATATAGCTGGGTCTAAACTGGGGTGGCAAAGTGAGGTAAAGAACGACGATGGATTCAACCCATATCTGTGACTGGGTGTGAGTGACTGGAAAGTTTCAGCACTCTGTCCATAATCTCCTTGTGTTTGCTTTGTTCGCCCTAAGTTAGCAGGGTATGCCCAGATGTGGGTCCCGTGCTCACTTTGCCACTGGATTCAAGCTAGCCTGGCTGATGAGGGGGTGTTACCTGAAACCGGTCCCAGGATGCTTGTTTCCGGTCCAGGGAAGACCTGGCTTGGCAGTTCGGGTTGGACTGTTCCCATGAGGCACAGGGTCAAGATTGATTTGCATATAGTTGGGTCTGAACTGGTGTGGCGAAGTGAGCAAAAGAACGATGATGGATTCAACCCAGATCTGTGACCATCATCACCTTATGTTTGCTTCGACTTGAACCTCATCAGCTTCACATTCTCTGTATGGGGCTTTGTGAATATTGAAAAGTAGTAAAGTTAGACGTTTGGTCTAAATTTACCTGTGTGAATACTGAAGAAAGTTGTAAAGTTAGACTTTGTGTCTAAGTTTCCCTTTGTGAATAGATCCCTATTTTATTGAGGACTTAACACAATCACCATCATGCACTATCTCTGTGGGGACTTAAACATCGATATAATAACACACTATCTTTGTGGGGACTTGAACAACACTGTAATAACACACTATCTTTGTGAGGACTTGAACATCACTATAATAACACACCATCTCTGTGGGGACTTGAACATATCTATGATAACACACTATCTGTGTGGGGACTTAAACTTCGCTATAATAACATACCATCTCTGTGGGGACTTGAGAATTCCTATAATTACACACAACCTCTTTGTAGACTTGAACATCATTAGCTTCACACTCTTTATAATGGGATTTAAGCTTTGAATGTACACACTATTTCTATGGAGACTTAAACACAATGATCTTCACCCACTATCTCTGTGGGGACTTGAACATCTATTTTGGCAAACATGTAAGCAGCTAATCAAGCTCTGGGTTCCACTTGACCATATTCCTTGGTTCCATAAGTTAATTTCTTTGTGTTAGTTCCCTTATCTCCTTAGATTTTAAGCACTAATAAATAGGTTAAATACAGCTTTAAGTCTCTTTCTTTAAACAAGATATGATATTTTCGGGCACATTAACTTAATCTGTCTTTAATGTCTACCCCTAGTATATATGCAGCAATTCATATATGCTTATATTGTAATGTTGTTTGTGTATATTGTTGATAAATTAAACATTTAGCCATGTGCCTTTGACTGTATTCAATCACAAATAGTGTTACGGACTAGGTCCCCACAAGGATGGTAGCACGTGTTCAAGTCCCCACAAGGATGGTGCTGTGCGCACGATTAAATAACAATATATTTGCAAATTTGAAGCAGGATCCTGTATAATGAATTTTTTCTTAACATTTTTCTGTTATTAGTGTGTTGTAAAAACATTAGGAAAGGTTAGTCCCCACAAGGCAGGTATTCACACATAGTCCCCACAAGGATGGTAACACGTGTGTGTGTGTGTGTGTGTGTGTGTGTGTGTGTGTGTGTGTGTGTGTGTGTGTGTGTGTGTGTGTGTGTGTGTGTGTGTGTGTGTGTGTGTGTGTGTGTGTGTGTGTGTGTGTGTGTGTGTGTGTGTGTGTGTGTGTGTGTGTGTGTGTGTGTGTGTGTGTGTGTGTGTGTGTGTGTGTGTGTGTGTGTGTGTACAGGGCCTCTAAGGGTGGCACAATGAGTGCTGCAGCCCTTAGAGGCCTTTCCTGGTCACAAGGCCCTGGGTACCATTTACCAGGGGCTGACATGTGGCCAGGGCTTGCCAATTTGTGTTTTACGGAAGGAACATAGGCCCTAGGTACCTGATTGGCATGAGTCCAGGGCACACTCAGTCAAAGTACATTCAGCAAAAAGTGGGGGCATACCATGCAAGAAAGATGGCACTTTCCCACAGGAACCAAGTCCCTATGCACGAAATGGCAGGCGCAACATTCCTCTCCGGTTGCGGCCAGCCAATCACAGCATTTCTGTTGGCACGTGGATCCTCTGATTCTCCGCCGTAGATCTGTGTGTCTGGATATACATAAATCCAAAACTATTTAACAGATTTACACCAAATTACAACAAGCATTGGCATAGCCAATAGGTCTTGCCTTTGGGACCTTATAAGTGTTTAGCCATGCAACAGTTGCATAACTAAATACTTATAAGGTCCCAAAAGCGAGACCTATTGGCTATGCCAGGCAACCGTGCGGCTGCGAAAGTAATTGCGATAAACCGCGGCGCCCGCGCACTGTAGCTCTAGGCTAGCCTGGTAGCACTTTTTGGAGCCCTCTCAATAAGTCTCGCCAGACCAGCGCATGCGCTGGGTCAGGCGAGACCTAAAAAGCACTCTTTGAGGACCAAGATCTACCTTTCAGTCAAATTTGGTGTAATTCCATTCAGCGGTTCAGGCTATAGTCTTGTCATTTGAGATGTCATCAGTGATGTCACTGACCATATCATGAGTGATGTAATATGTGACATCATCAGCAGTGCATTCATTGCGCGGCACGAGTTATAGTTAGCTCTACTAACTTTAACGGCCGAATTTCTACGGTTTTGTACGAGTGAAATGTGCAACTAAATATAATGTCCCTGAAACCTATGTTTTTTTTCAGTGAATTTCAAAGGTTTTTTAAATGCTAATTTGTAACTATAACGTCCCTGAAACCTATGGTTTTTTCAGTGAATTTCAAAGGTTTTTAAATGCTAATTTCTAATTATAATGTTCATTAAACCTATGTTTTTTTCAGTGATTTTAAATTATCATTCCATTTTCAACCTGGTGAAAACAGGCGATATTGCCAGTTTTCCAGCAATTGCTTCGTAAATTTGCCACTAATGAGAGCAACAACTAACGCAAATAATATGCAGAGTAGGCGTTCCTGTACAAAAATAACACGAAAACACCACTTCCCGATATTTTCAACGTGGACCTTGCAAAAACGGCATGGCCCCTCCGACACACAATAGCTGAATGTTGCGAGATGTGGCAACCAAACGTGTGAAGGACGCAAGTCACCCACCAATAATAATGCCCACAATACCGAGTGTAGCGGTGATGTGCTGGACAGACCTCACTATGCAGAGTACACACCTCTCCATGTGTACATATACTGCTGGTGCTTGTAGTGTTCTGGACAGTGGATGCAACCATGTTACCTCAGGCAGTGGGGAAGATCTCGGTCATGTACCTGTATTGTCGTCCCCTGTAAGCGGAAGCGCAGTGGGCTGGTCCAACATATGCCACTCCATCGTAGAAGTGTGAATAAATAGGCCGGGACTCTGTGTGTTGTTCACTTGTGTGAAGGCCAACGCGTCTGCCAGAGCAGCGGCCCTCACCCTGCCACGTGGCTGCCACCATGACCGCGAGCCTCCTCGACACAGACCCCCTGCGAACACAGTGGCACAGCACCGCAGACTTATGCCTGTACAGACTTCGATCTACACTGCGGATAGCAGGGCTCACAATTCAGATGGAGTGGCAACTGCAGATGACGCAGTCCAGTAGGCAAGACACATTGCTCCCAGAGCGGCCTGCCCGGACCACGCATCATCGCAGGCTGCGTACACGCTGAGCGCCAGAGGTACCACTAACTCAGTGCACCACAAGTCAATGCCACGTGGCCTTATTAAGGCAGAATTTATTAGACAAAAGACATTGCTACCAGTGCAGTCCGCCCGGACCACGTATCATTGCAAGAGTCCAGTAGGCAACTAACTACAGCGTCCCTGAAACCTACACAATATCCTTTTAGTATCCTTGCTTCAAGAACTTCTTTTATATCAGTTATAGCTTTACTACAATGTCCAAATTCATCTTGCAAGTCCAAATGAACACTGAATGGCAGTCTACACTGCGGACAGCAGAGCTCATATTTCAAATTCAGTTTTGATTTATTAATTGCAGAGTGAACTGTACTCTGTCCTCTGATTTTGTCAGGAGGAAGTGACAAGAGCATTCCTCGATGTCTGAGCTGACTACTGCCTTCGATCTATACTTCGGACAGCAAGGCTCACAATTCAGATCAAGTTGCGATTGCAGATGACGCAGTCCAGTAGGCAAGAGACATTGCTCCCACTGTGGCCTGCCCGCACTACGCATCATCGCTGGCTGCGCACATGCTGAATGCTTCTGATGCCCCTACCTCAGTGCACCACATCTCATGGACCCTTTATGATAGAATCTTTTGTGTGTTATTTCACATCTGGTGCCCCTACCTTAGTGCAGCACAAGTCATGGACCCTTTATGATTGAATCTCTGTGTGTGAACCAATGATTACTGTTATACTTGTTGCCAGCACCAACCATTCCCGAAGGGCTGGCTTACACTCAACCCACACGCATCCAGCACAGACGTCACTGGACATGTGACCCTGGTAATAAAAAGGAGTCAAGCGCATGTGCCCGTACCCAGTTCCACTATCTATCTGTGTCCGTGTGTTGATTATGTATGCAACATGCTGCCCCTAGGCCCTACCACATTACATAGTGCTCTGGACAGCGTATGCAACCATCTTACCTTTGACAGTGGGGGAAAACTTTAGTTATGTAACTTTGTCTCGGTCATTATACAAGTACGTTCGTAGAGACTGCATCATTAGAGAACTGCAAGAAGAGTGTATACTGAATTTATAAGTGCGTGAGGATCGTCAGAGTGATTGTATAAGTACATATGTTGGCGCAGCCTAACTCCGACAACAACATTGTCTCTAATTGGCTGCCCTCCATGTGCCAAAAACTGAAACTTCAACTTTCCATATCCCTGTATTGCTACAGCTGCAACACTCCACTGAATGTGCAATAAACATTCATATCTACACAGATATCTCATGTCCACCATCTATCTTGTGTGGAACTATGGATGAATATAAGGTCAGTAATTCCGTGTACCTTCCATGTTGGCCATATTGTGGGACTTGGCTCACAGAGTGACACTTTGGCTTTTGCAACCCGGGTGACGGTAGCACTCCAACACGGACACCTGCATCCCTCATGGCTGGTATACAACCACACCCATCCAGCACAGGAGTCACAGGACACGTGACCCTGCTAATAAAAAAGACCGGGCGCACGTGCACTACGCCATTTTACAGTTTAGAGTACATGGCCTCACTTCTCACTGAGTTAGTAGCACCGCAAGCACTGAGCGGATGTACAACCTGCGATGATGATCGGTGCACTAGTGTGTCCTCTGCCATGGCCATATCAAGACTCAGTACCAAATGTGAGACCTATTACCTTCCAGAATGGAACTGCATGATGTGGAGGGTGCCGTGACCGCGAAAAGGTGAGCAGTGAGGCCTGGGTGCGCAGCGGCGGGCAGATACCTCTGGGTGGCGGGAGTGGATGGGGTGCAGCAGCCTGAATGCAGAAAGGCTGCACAGCGATTTACGTGTATGCCAGAGGCGCAACTAGAGCCAAATTTCGGGGGGGCTAAAAAAAAAATTCAGGGGGGGCTGAATCTTTTAAGCCATAGGCAGAGTGGAGCTGCAGGTGCTCTTATAAGGGGTGAAACACCAGCGAGGCCTCATCAACATGCAAATGGTCTTTTAAAGACCTGTGAAGTGCTCGGGTGCGGCTGTGTGTGCGCTGGGAAGCTGTCTCATCCCGGGCTGCCACACACAACGGGGGGGGGGGGGGCTGAAGCCCTGTGAGTCCAATGGGTGTTGTGCGCCTGGTGTATGCAGTTGTATATACCCTGCCATTACCCTTTCTTATTGCATTTTGAACAAGTTTTTACAGTCGGAAAAATGTCCGTCGCTACCATATCTGTAGCAACGTAGTTGAGTATTTCTTTTCATTCTTTGTACCCTTAAATTTACCATCAAATTTTCCTTTCTCTGTCTTTTTTTTTTTTTAAGAGGTAAGGTGTGTTGGGAGCATCGAAGCATGCAGACACGAGCGTGACATTCCTCTCACAGCTCGTGGCTGACTCGCGTCGCTTTGGGAATGTTATGTTTTGAATTTGAGAAGGTTGGGAGGTAGAAGTTAACGGGAGTTCAGTCATTCTTGCTTTATGCTTGCTGCTTACAAAACATGTTCTGAGGATTAAACCACATCAAGAGAATTACCGTCTGTCTTTTCATTCCTGAATACTGGTCTTTCCTACAATTACTAATTCTGTACTATCATTCAGATGTGGGAGTTTGAGGGTGCACTATGTCCCTGCACGTGGTTGGAGACACACTGTTGACACAAAGGTGAGCTGCGAAGATTTTCTCTAGTGTCACTCTCTCACTCTTAATCTCTCTCTCTCTCTCTCTCTCTCTCTCTCTTCCTCTCTTCCTCTCTCCTTTTATGTATGCATGACGCACAATCTTATCTTGCTTTTTATATAACAGACTCTGATTCCTAAATTGACGTTCCCCCTCCCCCAACACAACCAGAGCTGAACATGTGTAGAACCTGCGATGTTGTGTGGCCATCCTGGCAATCAACACTCATTCTGAATTGTGAGCTCCGTTGACCACGTGTACTGAGGCTGAGAAGGTTGACTGTCTTTGACACACGCCGGTGGCGGAAGGTGAGCAGAGAGGCTTGTTTGCGCAGCAGCGGCCACTCACCTCCGGCCAGTGGGAGTGGATGGGGTTCAGCAGCCTGGATGCGCAGCGGCAGGCAGTCAACTCCGATTAGTGGGAGTGCATGTGGTGCAGCAGCCTGGGTGCACAGCGACTGTTATACACCTCTGGGCAGTGCAAGTGTATGGGCTACAGCAGACTGGGGACCATAATATCAAGAACGGCGATAACATTATCACCGCTTTAGCGGTAGAAAACTGCAGCTAAAGCGGTGATCAGTGGCTTGATAATATGCCCTTGAGAATTCCCATAGAAGCTCAGGTTCTGGTGTGAAGGACATCAAACCTGGGCTCCTATGGGAATTCACAAGGGCATATTATCAAGCCCCTTATCGCGCTTTTACGGCAGTTTCCTGCCGCTAAAGCGGCAATAATGTTATCTCCGTTCTTGATAATATGGCCCTGAGTGCGCAGCGGCTGTTAGACACCTCTGGGCAGTGGAAGTGGATTAGATGCAGCAGCCTGGGTGCGCAGAGCCGAAACAGAGAATTACGCATGTGCAGTTGTATATAGTCTGCAATTACTAATTCTATACTATCTTCAGATAACTAAACTTGAGGGTGCAGTATGTCCCAGCACGTGGTTGGAGACACACCGGTGACACAAAGGTGAGCTGCGAAGATTTTCTCCAGTGTCAACACTCCCTCTCCATCTCTTCCTTTCTCTCTCTCACACTTTCTCTCTTTCTCTGTCTCATCCTCTCTCTCTCTCATTCTTTCTTTCTCTCACTTCCTCTCTGTCTCTCTCTCTTCCTCTCTCTCACACTGGTTGTCTCTTGCTCTCTCTCACACTGTTTTTCTCTCTTCCTTGTATCTCACTCTTTCTTTCTTTCTTAATATTTCTCTCTTCCTCTCTCTCACTCTTTCTCCCTCTCTCTTCCTCTCTCTCACACTGTTTCACTCTCTCTTCCTCTCTCTCACACTGTTTCACTCTTTCTCTCTTCCCGGCCGAGAGGGAGGTCGTGGGACCGGTCGCGGAGTCACCACCAGCATTCTTTGTCGAAGTCTTTTTCTTCGGGTAAGTATAAGCACCAAAAAAGGCGAAGAATCACCGTCGCTCTTTGTGTTCTCCCCATCCGTCGGCCGACGTGGGATGCGGAAGGTCATCGTCCTTTGGCTCCTACTGCAGAGCCTACTGGGACGGCTACGAGTTTCCCTCCCTTTACAGGAGCAGGAGCGTCCCCTGCCCAGCTTAATCAGTTTTACGAAGCTCTCCACTCTATCTTTGGGCAGCCTGACTCTGCCGGCGCGCCTTTGGGCCCTGCGGACTCAGTTGGGGGGGTCTAGGCCTTTGATGCTGGCGGCTCTGGTGCCGCAGGGCCCCCAGGCCAGGATCTGGTTCGGTGCCGGTCGACCTTACGACACCTCCTCCGGCACCGAGACCTCTGATGACACCTCAGCCGATTCCAACGCTGGTTGTGTCCCCGACCGGAGTCGACCCCAGCCTCCCCCTTGCTTGGACATGGAGTGGCATCGACCAATGCCAGTACCGGCGCCAACAGGTACTTTTGTACCACTGTTATCCCCTGTCATTCCCTATTGCCCTGAGTGGCAGCCAGAGGAAGGTGAGGAGGACTGGAAGGGGTCTGTTGACCCTTTGCCAGATCAACTCAAGGAGCCAGACTGGAGAGAGCAGTTGGGGGAAGCCAGTGGTCTGGATACCTCCCCAGATCTTGGCATGCCATCTCCCCACTACCGTGGCCACAGAGGAGGGAGCCTCTTACGCTGTGGTGTTGCATAGGGCTTGGACCTTGAGCTTCCTAAGGTAGCAGGCAGGACAAATCTCCAGACCGAGGTGCTGCAGCTGGCAGCGGCCTCTTTAGAGCCCCTGCTGCGGTTCAATAAGGCCTTCAGGGACATGCTTCTAGGCACCTGGTCCAGGCCTAGCACAGGGGCCCCTGTGGATAGTATGATTGCCCAACGCCACAGCCCGGCCCTGGGCGACCCCATTTTCCGCTCCCAACACCCTACCCCTGAGAGCTTGGTGGTCCAAGCCTCAACACCTAAAGGCGCGTTCCCTTCTGCTCCCACAGATAGGGAATCCAAGAAGCTGGACCATCTTGGGAAGAAGATGTTTTCCTCCACCAGCTTAGGAGTGTGGTTGGTGAACACTGCATGTCTCTTGGGCTGCTACACCCACTCTGTGTGGGATACGGTTGCGCAGGTGCTGCTGCAGTGCCACTCTCCCATGCGGTCACAGACGGGAGAGAGCCAGCAAAGTTCACCATCCGCTGTGGGCTGGACACCGCCGACTAGCTGGTTAGAACGGTTTCTATGTCAGTAGCTCTACGACACTACGCCTGGCTGAGATCCACTGGCTTTTCTGAGGATGTCCAATCAACCCTTGTGGACATTCCCTCTGATGGCCGTCGCCTGTTTGGCAATAAGGCAGACAGCGCGATCGAGCTTTTCAAGGACTCTAGAGCCATGGCCAGATCCTTGGACCTCGCTACCACCTCTCGCCCTGCGCAGTCTGCTTTTCGCCCCTTTCGTGGCTACGAAAGGGGTTCCCACCACGATCGGCCCAGGGCCACAGGCAGACGCAAGCTACCCAGCTTTGGGCGGCCGGGGACGTGGGTCCCAAAGCCGTGGGTCTGGGGGCCAGTGGGCGGGCCAGTCCACCAGTGCCCCTCTGCAGCAGCCTCTAAGCCTTCCTAGTCTGACCTTTCAGGGCCACCAGTTGCCAGTGGGCGGCAGGATCCGCCATCACCTCCCCTACTGGCACAACATCACGTCAAACAGGTGGGTTTTGCAGATAGTCCGAAGGGGCTACTCCCTCCCCTTCGAGATGACCCCTCCCTTCCTGCCATCAACACTCCATCGCATGTTGAAGGATCACTTGACCCTTCTCCGTCAGGAACTCACAGCTCTCTTGGTACAAGGGAACCATCGAGCGGGCCCCCATTGCAGAAGTCGATCGTGGTTGCTACTCTCACTACTTCCTGGTGCCCAAGAAGGACAAAGGCCTGTGTCCTATCTTGGATCTCAGGGACATCAACCGCTTCCTATGGAAGGAGAAGTTCAAAATGTTGTCTGCCCTCGACCCTGGAGACTGGATGGTAGCGTTGGACTTGCAGTATGCCTATTTTCACATCCCCGTCCTGCCTGCCCACCGGCGCTACCTATGGTTCATGGTAGGCCGCGAGCATTTTCAGTTTACCGTGCTCCCCTTTGGCCTTACCAGTGCCCCTCAGGTGTTCACCAAAGTGATAGCGGTGGTCTCGGCTCATCTGCGCAAGTCAGGGGTTCCAGTCTTCCCCTATCTCAATGACTGGCTGTTGAAGGCGGGCTTGTCCCAGGCTGTTGTCTCCCACCTCCAGACTACGGGGGACCTCTCACATTTGCTGGGGTTCACTATCAACGTGCCGAAGTCACATCCGATTCCCTTCCAGAAGCTCCTTTTCATCGGAGCAGTTCTGGATACAGCGCAGTTTCGGGCTTATCCTCCCGAGCAGCGAGTCCAGGATATTCGGGCTATGATTCTGATGTTTCAGACTCTATACCGGATTTCAGTGAGATTGACCTTAAGGCTTCTGGGCCTCCTGCATTCTGCTGGTGGACCATGCCAGGTGGCACATGCAGGTTCTGCAGTGGGACCTGAAGTTTCAGTGGGCACAGCATCAGGGGAATCTTTCCGATGTCGTCCAGATCTCGGAGAGCACTGCACACCAATAGCAGTGGTGGCTAACGAACCAGGATTGGGTCAACAACAGATCCCTCTCCCTTCCCCAACCAGACTTCACAGTGGTGAGAGATGCGTCCCTTCTGGGATGGGGCAGCCACATGGGAGATGTGGAGATCAGAGGCCTCTGGTCGCCGGCGGAGTCCGGGCTCCACATCAACTGAGCTCAGGCGATTCATCTCGCACTGAAAGCATTCCTTCCTTCTGTCAAGGGAAGAGTAGTGTAGGTGTTCACGGACAACACCACCGCCATGTGGTACTGCAACAAACAGGGCAGGGGGGTTTTGGACCCTATGTCAAGAGGCCCTTCACCTCTGGACATGGCTGAAACATCAGGGCATGTCCCTGGTGATTCAACACCTGGCAGGTTCACTGAACGCCAGGGCTGACTAACTCAGTCGCCGGTGCTTGATGGATCACAAATGGCGTCTTTACTCTGAGGTGGTGCAAGGTCTCTTTCAGCAGTGGGGAGAGCCTTGGTTAGATCGGTTTGCCACCGAAGAGAACGCGCAATGTCAGCAGTTCTGCACGTTGGAATTTCCAAGGCGGCACTTGCTCAGCTACGCTTTTCGTTGTGAGTGGCGTTGCGGTCTTGTATATGCTCTTCCGCCTATACAACTTCTGCTAAGAGTGCGGAAGAAGATCAAGCGCGACAGGGCCCAAGTCATTCTTGTGGCTCCGGACTGGGCACGAAGAGTCTGGTATTTCGAGCTCTTGAACATGGCCATCGATCCTCCGATCAGACTGCCTCTTCAGGAGGATCTTCTGTTGCAGCAACTGGGGACGGTCCTCCACCCGAACCTATCCAGCCTCCACCTCCTGGCGTGGAGATTGAGTGGCACAGTTGACCGCTTTCGACTTTCCTCCCAAAGTCTGTATTGTAATCTTGGCAGCCAAGCCTCCCTCCACTAAAACGGTATACATCTGTAGATGGAACAAATTTGTGGCATGGTGCGCAGCAAAGGATGTGGATCCCCTTTCTGCCCCCCTTTTAGAGGTTCTCTTTTCATTCTCTCTTTGGCCCAGAAGGGCTCTGCTCTGGGCACCCTTAGACTATATTTTGGCCATTTTGGCCTTTCTTCGCCTTCCTGATCAGCCTTCTCTTTTCAAGTTCCTTATTGTAAATAGATTTCTTAAGGGCATTATTCACCTCTTTCCTCCTATTACTTTTGTAATGCCCCAGTGGGACTTGAATCTGGTTTTAACGTAGCTTATGTGTGCTCTTTTCGAGCCATTGCATAATTGTCCTCTCAGACTCTTGACTCTAAAAGCTGCTTTTCTGGTTGCCATCACCTCTGCTCTCAGGGTGAGTGAGCTTTCAGGCTCTGTCTTCTAAACCTCCTTTCCTTGCTGTTCATCTGGACAAGGTTGTCCTTCGAACTCGACCTTCCTTTCTTCCCAAAGTGGTTACCTCTTTCCACATAGGACAGACCATCACTTTGCCCACCTTCTTCCCGCCCCTGCATCCATCCAAGGAGGAAGAGACTCCACCGTCTGGATCCAAAACGTGCGTTATCATTTTCTCTGGATCGCACAAAACTATTCCGGGTGGATGATCAACTCTTTGTTGGCTATGTGGGTGCCAAGAAAGGTTGGGCAGTGCAAAACCGGACCATCTCTCGATGGTTCGTCCTTTGCATTAAAATCTGCTATTCCTTGGCCTCCAGTAGGGTTGCGCACCCATTCCACCAGGGCGACGGCATCCTCTACTGCTTTGGGACGTGGAGTCCCCCTCAGTGACATCTGCCAGGCAGCCACATGGGCATCACTGCACACGTTCACTAAACATTACTGCCTGGATTGTCAAGTCCGGAGAGACGGCTTCTTTCGCCGTTCAGTTCTCCAGGATTTTCTGGTGTGAACTTAGTTCGCAGACCCACCTTCGGGGTTGGTATTGCTGGGGTTTCTATTCAAAGGTAAGGAAACTATAACTAATAATCTCTTTCAGATGAACAAGTTACTTACCTTTGGTAACGATATATCTGTAAGAGACATATATTAGTTATAGATTCCTTACCGCCCCACCCATCCTCCTCGTTCTGTGAACTGACTTCTAGGGTAAGGGACTCCCTTTCAGGGCCCTAGTTTTGTGCACCAGTGGTCAGTGTCTTGCATGGCTCTGCGATTCCGGCGTGGAATGTCGTGTAAAGACCTGACGTTAGCACGCAGGGACGGCGTCTAAGTAGATACCGCGACGTCATTCCGGCGTAAACTATGCCAACGACGGACGTGGAGTGGACAGACGCCACCTACTAAAGCGCCGAGGTACTGCTAAAGAAAAGTTCTCCGGATCCAGTCTGACGCCTGGGGGTAATTCTAAGGTAAGGAATCTATAACTAATATATGTCTCTTACAGATATATCGTTACCGAAGGTAAGTAACTTGTTCCTATATGATATATCTCTCTAACTACCTGCTCCTCTTCTGTGTCTATGAGCTAGACAGCCTCAAGAATCTTTTACCCAGCCGCATGGTCATCTCATCAACTATGGCTTGTTTGTCTAAGAAATGGTGCACCTGAGGGAGGATGGTCTATACAGTCTTATGAGAATAATATGGGCCTCGGCGTGAATTGAGTAGAATGATGAGCAGTGCTACCTCTCCACCATCAATTGGTCTCATATTCTCAAAACCATGGAGGACAACTTCATTGATTCCATTAAGGATGTGAAGGATGGTAGGGACATGTGTCTTAGCACCGTAAAGGGTAAAAGCTACTGTCCCACCACCATCTTGAACGATTTGTACCTCAACCGCTGCTGGAAGCAAGACTAATCCCAACAAGCATTGGCATAGCCAATAGGTCTCGCTTTTGGGACCTTACAAGTATTTAGTTATGCAGCACAATATCCTTGGTGCAACAACACTATCTGTTGCATGGTTAAACACTTATAACACTTCTTAATAAAAATGTTGAGAAAGATCTTTCCTTTCATTGGGCAGGAATTACAAAAGACAGTGGTGGTGGCTCTCCTACTATCTAAGCTTGATTACTGTAATGGCTTGCTGCTGGGATTAATAAAACCCAGATTAATAGGCTGCTCTCACTGCAGAATGCCGCCGCGAGGCTCCTACTAAATATACCTAGAGGCCAACCAACCTCTGCTGGAATTAGAGCATTTCACTGGCTTCTCATAGAGCAACGTGTGGAATTCAAGGCGCTATGCCTGGTCCACAAAGCACTTTTGTGGAGCTAAAGACATCCCAAAAATGTTCAGGCTCTATACCCCAGCTCGTGCCCTAAGAGCCAGTAAGTTGGGTCTTCTCCACATTGATAGGGTTAGGAGAGTGAGATGGGGGTGGAAGAACCTTTTCCAACTGTGGAATAAAATGCCAACAGACATGCGATTTCAGTCTAACAGACAATCTTTTAGGAAGGAACTAAAAACCTGGCTGTTTACCTCAATATAGCCCTTGTAATGTAGGCTGCACCACTTCCACATACACCAGCGACAAGACGCCACGGCATTCGAGCGCTTTATAAACACATATCCTATTCTATCCTATAAGGCCCCAAAGGCGAGACTTACTGGCTTTGCCAATGTGTTTTAGCCATGTTGTATACCAGCATGGCTGCTATTCAGTATGAATAGAAGTTAGTGGCATGGAGTGTCAGAGTGGAATGGCAAAGAGTGGAGTGGACTGGTGTAGAACACATAGGCATAGAGTGTTGCAGAGTATAGAGGCGTGGAGTGCAGTGGCTTAGGGTGCAGCGGCACAGAATACACCTTTGTAGATTAGAGTGTTGCATAGTAGAGTGCAAGGCATACAGTAGTGTAGAGTGGCGCAGAGTAGATAGCAGTGGCGTAGAGTATGCATGGTGTGGTAGCCTGCGACTATTACAGACAGCACATTTAAAATTGAAATGATTATTACATTTGCACAAGCATCCAGATTTACTAAGAAAACGATACAGTTTACAAATACTTAGACAGTTCATTTAAATGTGTGCTAGAAAATAAATTACTACCCCCAGTATCCAGCAAGATTGTCACATAAATATTCTCACTTTGAAGTCAGAGAGAGAGTGAGAAAAGTAACCATTAATCTCACTCGAAGAGAGAGCCTGACATTTTACCTTGGTCTTTGAAAGAACAGAAAATGTGACAAGATAAGAACAAGATTTAAAGGCCTGTTTACAGAAAAGAGCACTTGTGGAACACTACAAGGAGGTAGTGTGAAAAGGATTTGCTCCTTGGGAGAGACAAACTCACTCTGGACAGCCTAAAGCATAAAAAGCCATCAAATAGAAAGCCTAAAATGTGAGTTACAAACCACAATACCAATGGTAAGCAGAACACAAACCCAGGGAAGCTTTCTGAATGCCCTGAAGATATTTTTAGCAAACCAGACAGCTGGAACGTTTTAAGTACGGCCATTGTTTTCAAAATAACAAAAACATTTCACCTTTCTTGGTCTCTTCACAAAAAATCACCTTCAACGAAGATTAATAAAACGTGGGTCATTAGAGTGGATAAAGTACAACAGTTATGATGTTGCTGCAAATTTAGACCGTAAGTAAACTAACACTTGGATAAATTAAAGTCCTTGTACAACACTAGGATGGACAGCCTAGACCCTGCAGAGCTGAGTTGGATTGGGATAAAAAATAGGCATGGGCACTATAAATAAAAAAGCGGCCCATATTTGCGAATTGCGCATTTTCGCAAAACAATGTTTTTGTTTTAAGTATTACAAAAAGAAGGGGGTCTCTAAAAGAGGCATGTTTTCTTAACTTAACTGAGATAATAAAAATGCAGATATTACCAGGGCTCTTTGTACACAGATGAGTTCACACTGGTGAATCACACCTGAATATACACGCTCAGGGACCCCGCTCAATCTGAATACATTTATGGGACGACCAAGCGAGAGGCTAATTGATACCTACTCCCTGCTGGTAAAAGCGAGGTAATAGAGTCCCATCGGCCTCCGGAAAGGGCGCTCAGGTCCGCGCTGGGGCATTTTAACAGCACAAACACAGCCAGAGGCCCACAGCTTCAACTCCGATACCAGCCCATCGCTCGCCTTACCAAGCCAACCCTGCTACAGAGCAGTTACTGTGCTAATGCTGGGGTAACAGGACGGAATTCACTAACAGAGGTATTTTCAGAAAATCTTTAAAAGGGGAGAATGCTCTATTGTAATAAAAACATCTGCATTGTCACAATCGCTTAAATGAATGTAGAAACAGAAAATGAACTTAGTCTGAGCAAAAGGGTCAGTAAAGATGAAGAACAAGGGCGGTCCGTGTTATCTGATATTTATGAATAGCTACGGTAACAAGGTGTAACAAAGGGAGGCTGCGAGAAGAACAGGTGGATAGTGCAACAGAGGAGGAAGGTTAGGAAGGAGGAAACAACTTGGATGCAGAATAAACGGATACCTTGAACGAATCCGAAATCTACTTTAACCGCCGAAAAGCATTGCAGGAAGCAAAGGGAGCGCGATTAAGCACCCTCCCAGATACGGTGCTTCGCCGTGATCTCCGGTGCCGGAAAGGGGGAAGCGCTTGCATGATGTCACAGGAGCACTGATAGCGCAGGACGGCTGTGAAAAATGTTACTTCACGCTGTCAGCTTTCATATCAGCCAATGTTCAGAAGTGCGGGGGGCAGAGGGAAGAAAACTGATAGAGAACAGAGTAGAGAAAGTTCAAGAAAAGAAGAGGAAAGACAACGAGCGAGGGAAGTGGGAGAGAAGAGGAACAAGCGCGCTTTCAAGAACCGTCTTCCAATGCCAAAGAGAACAGAGTAGAGAAGGTTCAAGAAAAGAAGAAGAAAGACAACGAGCGAGGGAAGCAGGAGAGAAGAGGAACAAGCGCGCTTTCAATTACCGTCTTCCACTGCCAAGTAAGGGAGCCAGAGAGAAGGAGCAACAAGACCCGCGGCCGCGCTCTGTGGTGGGGGAGGGGCGTTGAAGCACGAGGCAGAGAGGCGGAGCGAGGCGTGCGCACTTGGGAGAGCGAGAGGAAAGCCAGATGACGCCTCTGCTTGTGCCTGTGCGCATAACCGCACGCAGTATGCCACCCAAAAAGCTGTGGTAGGCTTTTAAAGCCCACTCGCTAAATGTCTCGCCAGAGCAACGCATGCGCTGGCTCAGGCGAGACCTAAAAAGTAAGAAGAAAGGAGAAATTGTAATTTTTGCTTTGCTGTGCATTATATATAGCCTTGCAGTTTTGCATGTTGTGCATTAATGTATCATTGTCTTGATTTAAGGTGTCCTAAGAGGTACTTCTTTTTAGAATAATTTTTCTAAACATAACTGGTACTCTGATACCAGCTGATGGATTAATTTTTTTCACTCTGCATCCTGTTTCATTCAGTAGAATTTCCCTGGGGGAAACATTTGGTCAACGTTTTTATCTAAGCTTCTTCCATTGTTATAGATTCCCCCTTCCCAGAAAAACCCTGACTTGTATGCCGTACCAGGATCCAACTTATGATGCTATGTGACTTGTGATCGCAAATATCACCACTGGAAGATCCAAGGATCAGAATTCACTGTCACCAATCTCAAGTACTTAAACCCTCATTTAGTTTGGTAAAATGTGATGCCAAGTCGCTCTTTCTGAAGCTTCACCAATGTCACCACCCACTTCACTGGCTCGCCGGAGATGGGAAGCATTGTACCTGGGTGTAGGTACTAGAAATACTCTGCACTCATAAGGCTAATAGGATAGCAGCAAGTACTGGAGGGTTGTGTGGTTACTTGAGCATAAGTATTGCAGAACCAGCCATATCTTACCTGCCCAAAGATATAAGTAGTTACTTTAAACAAGGTATGTAAAGTGCATGTATATTTATGTACTACATATACAGGTATGAATGGGCCTGAAAATATTATTACATGTATATACATATGGGTGTAGATATGAGTTTACGCATCAGAGATGTGACTGTGTATAGGTGTGCATGTATATATACATCTGTGTGTCTATATACATTTTCTATATTAAGAGCATCTCCCACGTCACTTTCTCTCAATTCTGACTCATACCAAGCATTTCAGACTACAATGGCCTCCCAAACATGCTTTCAAAACTCTTCTCTCTTTCTACTTACTCATTCAGCTAACCAGCATGCATGTCCACCACTCCCAATTACATCTCACATCTTCCCTTTAATAATCCACTTCTATTAATATATCCCTGTTCAAAACACTAGAGTAAATGCATGACATCTCATGAGGCCAAACGTAACACAACTAATGCTACAGGGAAAAGGAAGGACGTATTGCTAATCTACTATCATAAATTCTTTATTTCGACTTAAAGTCATCAAAGTTCACATACAGTACAATGATGTTATTAAGAAAGTACAACAGAGTGCAGATCTTAAGCTAGGGCTATCTAAGACAAGCAAAAGTGCATCAATAGTAGTGAGGATTCTGCCATTGATAAAGTGGTTCATGACAATCAACAATCCATAGAATTATATACTTCAACCTTGAAGCTTTGCGAAAGAGAAGTAAAAACCTAAGTTAATGACACTACATAAAATACACATTACAATTAGATACAATCAATATTATAAATAAAGGGCAGCAATTGTACGCGTCTGCTCCTTAAAACCAATAGCATTCAGAGGTAAACTGTTAAAGGTCAGCCCTAATAAATATATTAAGAGCAACAAGTCTGTAATAAAAGTACATCAAATTTAAAATTCATTAAATACAATAAAACTATGAAGGATCCATAGAATAAGATCAAAGTACCAGTGTGCAAAGTGCTGCCTTAACAACCCTGAAGGGGCGCCATCTACAAGGGACTATTAGTATTATTATGGCTCATAGGATTTAAATAAAGTATCACCTATTTAGCCAACCTTTGGGCCCTCCCTCTAATACCCTACATTTGACCCAATAATTTTGCCACCGCACAGGCGAATAGAGGCCTAGCATCGGTCTTCAGGATCCTCAATGCGATCCGATAATTGTTTGTTCCTAATATCTTACAAATCAGGATAAGCCAATTTTTCCTTGGTGTTGTATAAAGTGGGCAGGCAAATATTACGTGGGTTAGAGTTTCGTTGTAGTTTTCCCAACCCGGGCAACTAAGGGTGGCTTGTTCCTGCGAACCAAATTGCTAGTGAAAACATTAAGGGGCAATGTACCAAGCCTAAACTGGGTATATAATTTCCTATCTCCTGGATGTTCTATGAAGTCAATTTATCCTTCCGGGTAACGAGTTAATTTATGAGTCTGAAAGTCTACTGTAAGCTTCCCCTGTGTCCTGCTCAATTCCTCCTGGAGCACCCATCCCCAATAAGCATTCTTCAGATCACATTTCTGAGGAAACAAGGTGGGGTCGTTAACTTCCCATACCTTGCCCATCCCGATTGCTATAAGCAATTTCTTAAACCCTCTCAGCCAGCTGATTTTACTGGCTGTGTCCCTACACTTTACATCCTCCATAGCACGAGCATACAGAAAAATTCAGGGGTTGTCTTGATCTTAAGCCAAAGTAGCAAAGGACGTAATCTCAGTTTAGAGGTACATGAGTGTGTACCCAAATCTAGCGAGAGGGTAAGAAGGGGGTGCTCTTAGGTAACATTCCTAGGCCTCTTGAGTACTTAGAGTCTAAGGTACTAAGCTCCTCTACACATTCCAGGCCCCATAACTGCACCATATAACACAGAGCTCACCACTTTGGCATCATATACCTAGAGTGCAGAACTGATCGGTTTGCTATAATACAACCGGTTTTCTCTCCCTAGGAACCCGGACAGCAGTGCATGCTTCAAAACCATCTTGCTAATATGAGGTTTCCAAGAAAGATTTTCTGCAATCTTTAATCCTAGGTAATTAAAGGCACGGACTCTTTCAAGCTGGATACCTCCGAGCTTCAGACAACCCCAAAAAGATTTTTTGTAGGTTCCGGGCCATAAATTTGGTTTTTAGTGTATTAATTATTTTGGTATCGCAGAATTCTTGGAAAATGTATAGCAACTGTTGAAGCCGTCCAGGTGTTTTAGATACCAACAAGGTATCGTCTGCAAAAAGAAGAGAAACTACCTTTCCCTGCCTAACATAGGAGCGTCTGTTGGTTTCACACTAAGAGACTGTACCACACTGTTAATGAACAATGAAAAAAGTGTTGGGGCCAGAACGCAGCCTTGGCGAACATCCTTGGTGACAGAGATTGGGTCTGTAAGTTGACCTTGCGAACCCCATTGCACTCTGGCAGAATTTCCATCGTGCAGGCGAATGAGCAAAGCTACGATTTCCTCCCACAAACCTAGATCTCTAAGGGTTTGCCACAATTTCCGCCTTGGCACGAGAGCGAATGCTGTCTTGAGGTCAATAAATGCAACAAACAGACTGCCTTTCCCAATTAGCACTGTTTCCCAGGAGAGAGAGAGAAAGCGGAATACTTGGTCAACAGTCCCAGTTTTAGCTCTAAATCCAGCTTGGTATGGCATTAAAATTTCGTTATCAGTAGCCCAATGCTGGATTTTATTCAAGAGCACCCTGCTGAAAACCTTCTGCAGCGCATCAATGAGACTAATTGGTCTATAATTACTTGGAAGTGACATATCTCCTTTTTTAAATATTGACACAACTTCTGCAATTTTCCAAGAATCTGGAATAGGGGGCCCTTCAGCAATTGTGTTAAATAGTATGTGCATATATTGTGACCAACCAGGGATATCTCAGAGGAAAAGGTCACCTGGTATACCGTCATGGCCTGGTGCCTCGGCCAGAACTATAGCACTAATTGCAGCCAATATGTCTTCCACAGAGACAAAGTCCCCAGTAGATGTACGGAGTTCGCTCAATTGTACAGACGACAGTTTGGGCGCTTCTTCATCGGTCATATATAAAATAGAAGAATGAGCGTAACAAACGGCAGACGGAATATGATTTCCCAAATCAATATGCCCTAGATCGGCAACCCGAGCCAGTAATGACCAGAATTATTTGCTCTCTCTGGCTTGGCAAGCTACCTTGAGTGCCTGCCATCTAGCTTCATCCCAGTCCTGCTTTGCTTTCCACAAGTTCCAGCTTGTAGATCTTCCTTGCATTTCTTATTCCCCCGAGGTCCCTAGTTTTAACTGCTTGTACTAATGATAATTTGGAGTGCCTACAAGCCTAATTATACCACGACTACCGTGTATACCTGGGGTGTTTATTAGCTAAAAAAGAAAATAGTGGCTCAATTGCATGAAAAAGGCAGTGGAGCCTTGTTGCTGCAGACCTTCCTTCCCCTGAAAGCTCTACTGCAGCAGTGTCAGCTGTGACAATCACTAAGTCGCTCTGAATGCTCCTTGTCCTGGTCAGTAACCAAATTATGCCACTTAAGGCGGCGCCTGTCGTTAGTGGGGCACATTTCTTTTGTGACCATACCCTGGCTCTTTGGCAGGGCATCCATGGAGCCCCATAAAGGTAACAAAGTGAGGCAAAGAGGGTTGTGGTCACTATCTATTGTATCACCGACCACCATGTCTTTGACCAGATACCACAGCCTTAGATCCAACAGAATATAATCGATGCGACTTTGCCCCCCCGGTTCTATTAAAGGTGCTAGCCCCAAACAGATCTGATTTGGTCCTGCCATTAACTGACCTAAGACCAAATTACAGTGTCATCGCTTTAACTTGCAGAACTATTTGGGTTCACTTTTGAACAGGCTTCAGGTCCACTGGTGGCACCAGCCATTTTTTTCTTCTAGTGCTTCCAATATCTCATCCCCATCTAATGGTTCGAAAGTTATAATAAAATCCCCTGCTATAATTAGTGGTGGCGAAGGGTTTCTCAAGTTTAAATATTCCTCCAGTAGAGTAATGGGTGGCGAAGGTCTACCTCCTCTTGTCCCTCTCACGTAGGCATTAAAAATATCAATAGTGGTATTCATGGGGCCCTTAAGGCGAATTCCTATGATATCTGGGTTATTCACAGGTAGCTGTGAAATACTTCTGCAGAGACCAAGCTTGACCCACACTAGAAGACCCCCGCTTGGCAGCCCATTTTGTTTTTACTAGCAGGTACGAAAAAGTAGCAAATCCTACAATAAAAGCTGGAGTAGTACTCCAGGTCTCTTGGAATAGGCATATATCAAAGTTGTCCATGAGCTCGATCCAATGCGGTAGCAGCAACTTAGTCTTGATGCCCGCCTCATTCCATGAGATCAGTGAGGATGCTTCTTCGCTCAACTGGTTATTTATCCAAGGCATTACCCAGTTATAGTTAGTACTATCTACGGGAGTCTGAGAATTTGAATATGTGATCTCTGTTGAGATTCCCAGTGGATCCAAAGATACCTCCTTATCCCTTAGGCCCACGAGACAACTAGCTGCGGATGGGGGCTCTAAAATATCCGAAGTGGCCAACAGTAACATAGTGGGTTCTATATTAGCGCTGGGGGTAACCATCCTGCCACTTTGCCCTGCAATTCAGTTGACCTACCTCAATGGTGACTTGGGTGGCGGCCCCTTCAGGTGGCCATTGGGGGATTATCTGCAGGCAGTGAACTAATCTACACTGGATAGCCGAAGGGGCAGGTGAGGGTGTTCTAAACTCCTAAGCAACTAAATCATCGGCCAATTTCCCATTAACCAAAGTTGGCTCCAAGCAGTCGGTGCCAGAATGAGGGATCACATGCCTTTTGACTCTTACAATACCTTCCCTAATTAGGAATCTGCACCCTCTCATTTGCCGTATCCAGTGTGTCACCTTATTTCTCAGGGAATCTTCGTTCTCAAAGCCTCTCTGTGGTGCAAGCTTTTGAACGCAAGTCATAAATACTTTGCAAGGGTTATAATTTGTTGGACACCAGTGGGAGGAGGGTCTTAACTCCATGCTTGTGCTGCTGCTGGGTAGCCCAACCTTCCGAGGTCTAGGAACCTGCTCTGGGGCATGCCCTCCCGAAGTGCTTATTTTGTTAGGATAATGCTCTCTCCCTGGCCTCCATGATGTACCATATCCCTCTGGTACAGTATCTTGGTCAGGGACAGAATGCAAGGTAGGCTTTCTAATGCCCACATGTGGTACATGCATGTTCTTAGCAGCCGGTCGATTAGTTTGAGCCTCGAGACATGGGTGCACCAACTTTTTGACAGCCATTAATTCCCCCAGTAATAACAATAAGGTCACCTATCATAGAATTTAAAGTAGTAAACTCAGCTTTTAAATCACTAACAATATCGTTACTGCTAGGAGTTGTGGTTGGGATATTTTTTGAGATATTGTTACATTGGCTTAGGGTGGAGACTTAGTGCAAATAACTCTATTTTTAATGGGGATCTCTAGAGGCGCAAAACGATTTCTGCATGCAATTGGCGAATTCATTATGCTGTTAAATTGTACATCATGATCAGTAGTAACTACTATTTCCTGGCGTGTATTTGACTGTTTAGTAGTGGGTGCAAGGTCCTTTTTCTTCCTAGGCATCAAAAACATCTTGGGTATAGTCCGGGTTGTGCCAAGGTTAGGGATGTCAGAGGAGCCAATACGATCACTTAAGCCAGCCTCTCCCCCATTGGGATCTAGGATGTCCTCGCACTCAACTAGTAGTGTGTCAATGCGATCAAGGACGCAATTACTTCCTACATGCTTGACCAATCTCTCCTTTTTTTAGGTTTCACTGCATTTGGCCCACCCTCTATCACCTTCCTTTTGGCCATTACAATAAAGAGCGGAAAACAAGCCTGTCACAAATAGCAGCCCCGCCAAGCCACTACAATCACTAGTAACCAATTCTAAAGCCAATGGGCCAATGTGCATCTGCTGCCCCTGTAAGCCCTCAAAAAATGTAGCAAGCAGACAAGTAGAAGTATGCAACAGAGATGACCCCTTATAGTCCAAAAGGTGAAAAATGTTAGGGGGGTGACCCAGCCCAGCCTTCTCCGGGCACAGATGAGCCAGCTTGTGTGCATCCCGTGCTACGGGAGAGTTCCGGCACCTTCATGGCGCGTCAGGAGCTTGGCCCTGCCCCCTTCCGGAGATCGTGCTGCACTGGGGGACCGAGTCCCACCCCAGCAATGAGGAAGCGAAGAAAGGAGCAAGGTGGATCGAGGCGCGGCAGCAACGCCACACAGCAGGTAAGCTTGTGGCCTCCACTGGCCCAGTCAGTCGTCTTACTATCTATTTACCTCTAATCTTGCGTTCCGAAGTAGCTTGCTACTCACTGTAAAGGTTTTCAATGCCTCAAACGTGATAATAAGCGCTATATAAATACAATTTACGATTACTATATATTTCTTTTTTACAACAAAAAAAAAAAGGTTACGTTGACATTTTAGGTTGGTGTTGTAATAGTACAAAAACTGTTGAAAAACAAAAACTGAAATTCACCAATTATAGTTTACTGAGCTAACTATAACTTGCATCCCTGCCATGCACTACTTATGACCTAAACTATCACACATGAAATGTTAAATGACATTGATTACATCATTAACTTTAACCTTTGTATTTTTCAGTGACTATCTGTTTTTTTTAAAATCCTATTCACTCAACTTTCCCGATCAGCAAAGATTTAAACTGTGTGGTGGGGAGTTGGACGCAGAGCCTGGCATGTAGCCTCGCCCTGTGTCCAGCCCTCCGGCATGTACCCAGTCCATGCGTAGCAAACTACCTCTGCCCATGAGCTGTGTAGTGTTGGCCGCAGGGTCTGGCCTGTGGCCAAGTCTCTGCGGACAGCCAACACCTGCCACGCACTGCCTTTACACAGCATGATGTTCGCCACAAGGCCTGCTCCCACTGTGGGCTTCCAACTCTCCACCCTGCATTTTACATGTTTTTTGTTTTTTGTCAGTACGGCCAATCAGCACAAATCCCGTACCTATGAGAGCAAGTCACCACAAGTCTGTTCAAGAAACGTAGTCTACCTGCATTATTCTTTGAGAAAAAAATTCAATAAAATAATATTACTAATAACAATTGAATAAAGTTGGTGGGCTACGTAAACTGAACAGATTTATGTTAACTCGCTCTTATTGGATTTATGCTGCTTGTTTAAAGGTGAAGTCCTTGGCATGTATAAAATTTATCGGATCCATTTGGTTTTCTTGAAGATATGGAATAAACATAGATACAGTGCAGTACAAATTACTAAAGGAGCTACGTCTTGTATGTATATATCATATGACCCACTCATTTTATATGGTGTTCACTGGGACAACTGAAAGTACTTACCAAGCCCTGAAGAAGCAGGCCTGTTGGCTACACGCTACATATATCCACTCCCAAAGGCTGTACTTGGTACTTAACTCCTTCATTCTTGGAAAACCTGTGTTCCACTATGGCTCTTCTTTTCAGGGCTACAAGCTGCATATACCGCCTCCAATAGGTAGCAAATTGGTCGCAGGCTACGAACTACACCTATCAACTTCTTAAAAAGTGCCCTTGATGCTAAATCCTTTGCCTTCATTCTTGGAAACCTTGTGTTCTACAATGGGCTCTTCGTTTTGGGGACAACAAGCTTCATATATTAATTCCGACAGGTTGCAAATTGGTCTCAATTGCGCTCTGGAAATTGTGGGTTGCTGTGGACTCTTTTAATCAGAATTAACTACACTGAAAGATTATATTGATGAGGAACTTTATTCTGATGAATAATTAATCTCTATTGCAATCTGATTTTATGGATTTTTGTTTTTGAATTGATAAATTATATTTTGCAATATCAATGAGCACTGGTTATATGAAAATGTGGGTATTTCTTTATATCTTTCTCCTTGATTAATAAACATTTGAAACCAAACTCCTGGAGTGCTGCAATTTTGTGATATTAATCCTACCTACTGGCGATAACCAGTAGGTAGTTATAAGTAGGACCAACTTTTCACACAGAAAAAACGTTTTTTGTTTTGTTAATAACTTTGCTGCTGTTTGACGAATCATTACACGATTTTCAAAACTAGTGAGCCAGTTACTTTATCTGCTGCCTGGAAGATTTCAGGGTAATTTGTCAAGCGGGGCCAAGAAAAAGGGCTGGTCCCACAGTGCTTTTCTCCCCCATGCAATGTATATAGGGATTTTGCAATTTTTAGGCATGACTGCAGCCCGAACCGCTGAACAGAATCGCACCAAATTTTGCAGAAAGGTACCTCTTGGCTAGAAAGAGCCCTTTTTAGGTCTCGAGCCTAGCATTGCAGTGCGCAGCGCTGCTCGCGCAGCGCGAGACCTCATGTAGGGGGTTCTAAAAGCTAACCACACGCTCCCGCGTGTGGTTTTGCTTTCGCCGGCTGCCATTGGCTTTAGCGTGTTTTTTTTTTAAATAAGGCACGCAATTGGGCAAAGGTGGGCGCATGTCCCGCCTTTGCTCCGCCCATTCCATCGGTGTCTATTACGCGCAGCAGAGCGCGTTCGCCTCGCTGCCGCACTCCCTCGCCCCCACTCCTCTGTGGTGCACGCACCACTGGCGGGCTTGTTCTTTTTTGGATCCATTTCACAGGTAAGCAACTATCCGGTTTCATAAACACCCTGGAATTAATTGATGTCTTCCGCTGTGGGGCAAGAGGTGGGCACACACATAATCACGTCACATGCTGGCAGTGGGAAGTGACTCTTTAAAAGATAACCCATACGGGGCATACGCCATTCCTGACTTCCAGGCGAACTTCCCTCCCCAAAACACCAAGACATGCCAATGTTCACTGTCAGGCCTTTTAGGCCTGCGCCCTGTTGCCTGCTTCAGCCATCCAGTGTGGAACCTACATTTACAACACCGCTGTAGAGAAGCGACCTCCGAGCCAAATGTAGCACAGATTCCTTCGGCTCCGGACCTCCGACAAAGTACAACTTCACGCCCAGAAACAAAACAGACATTCCCTGCCAGCCGTGCCTGCTTGCATCTAGACACCCTGTAGTTTTCTGAGAATTGTTTTAATTCCTTCCAGCTTTGGCCCCGTTGCACTCGAATGTGGCACCTGACTTAGCTTCCTATCGGCGCTTTGGTTGTTTGCTTGCTTCATTTACATTATTTTGTTACTTTCAGTTATCAGGTTTATCTTTCTGTAATATTTTCATTACACTGTTTTGTTTTTCATTTATTCAAATGCATTCTTCAGATTTTCTAATGAACTTGCGTTGTCTTTTAATGGACTGACTACTCGTCCATCCATTTGCATTACATTTGGAAATCCAATTCACTAAAAAAGAATATACTGGCAAGGTACCAGAGTTTGGGATCCATGCCAATTTTTGTGTACCAAAAATCCCGGTAGGCTAAAGGAGTTAAAATTAATTACCTAGAAAAATGCATCTATTGTGGCTATTATAAAAATAAAACCTGGTCTCCGCCTTCCTGGACCTACTTTGGGCACCTCTGCAGTAAAACCATTCAATGCATAATTTTCACTTTTAAACATTGAACGCGTCTTCTTTGTTCCTAAACCCTTGCTACTACTATATGCAAGTTCATATTAAAAGACAGGCAAAGGGAAAAGACGTGGGTACTAAGATCGGAGAAGGTTGGTAACCTGGTTGTCATTCTTTGGAGAGATCCCATCCCAAGGCTGTTCTTGAACTCGCACAAGTCCACAAGAAAGGAGATTGCCTGATGAAGCCTGACTGTCTTCAGTTTAGAGGTAGTGTGGCCAAGAAAAACTCTATATGACCATTTATTTTTGGTGTGTATTAGGCTCTGAAGTTTGAAGTAGTACCCGGTTTATAAAGCTCACAGGAAAAGAATGAATGGAGTATTTATTGTAGCGTATTCACCATAGGGGCAGCTTGGCCCTGAGAGTGAAGGAAGGATTGAATACAGAGGCACACTTCTCAAAAACTGTAAATCCCCCAAAAATGTAAAGCTTAGCAAGTGTATCAAAACATAGCATTAAAAATCATTGCCTCCCCTTATCATAAATATCCCTGTACTCACATATTAATTTGTTTATAACTCTTAGGAAAGACATTTCAAATCAATGTTTTCAGTACTACAGTTACATTTATCAAATTTTACTGAACTAAGAGACTGAATACAATCGCAACATCTAGCATCATATAATGCTCCTGCTGTTATCCTTCATACCCAGAACTCTCACTGCACTTGACACAACCATAAATAATTAATTACTCAACGTCCTTTTCATTGCCCCCTCCAAGCTGAAAGTAATATGTGCCACAGGCCTCCCTTGTGTTTGTTGCCTATGATCTCGCTGAAGGACTCTGCTTCCTAGCCAGTGGTTAATTTGTGCCGGTGCTTTCCGGTGCTTAGCACCGGCACTTCTTTATCAGGGCCGGGTCTAGACATACCTGAGCGCCAACTCACATAGTGGCAACGTGTGTCACACAATATCGGCACTTCATTGCAGCCTCCGGTGAAGAGCCAGTTGATATATCACAAAC
The DNA here is from genome assembly GCF_964204655.1 of Triturus cristatus. Lineage (NCBI taxonomy): Eukaryota > Metazoa > Chordata > Amphibia > Caudata > Salamandridae > Triturus > Triturus cristatus. Next base: position 856,078,695 of record NC_140585.1, on the reverse strand, counting down.
TAAAATAAATCCATGCCTTCAGTCAGTGTTGTGCTGGGTGGGCCACTGACTGGGCAGGATTTGGTCTTGTGTGCTGCAGTGTAACATTTTAAAAATTCAACGCTTCCCTCCTTGTCATGACGCACACACGCAAGACGCACTATTCAGTCAGTCAGGCAGTTCAGTTGAAGCAGGCAGCAGCGTGTTGTGCTGTGCAGCAGATTGCAGGCCTCGGAATCAGATTAATAAAAGCAGTAAGTAATTCTGCTTTTTCTTGAGCTTGCCGGCCATTACAGTTTTATGTCAGCCAGGTGAAGTGAAAATAATTTGTACCCACGTCGCTCCTCCTGGGAATAATACCCCGTCATTCATAGCAGCTAAGCTGAAATATGGGAGATTTCATTGGAGACAACTAGTTTTGTCGTGCTCTAGAGACGACTCTCTAGCTGATCCTCACTTCCGGGCTATACTTAGGAATATTTTTTTACTGGATGCTTGTTTTGGCTTCTGATGTTCTAAACCAAGCATTGCCATTAAAAATTAATATAGTGTGGATAGCTGAGTTGATTAATGTGCATGCTTTTTATAACAACACATTTGTATGACGTTTTCATCTTCCAACAGTGACAACTCTTTCCTACTGCGTGCCCCTCCAAAACAGTTCATTTAATTTGGTATGTGCTTCTCTTTAAATTGAATCAGAGTGAGACCAATTCGTGATTGGGTGGGAGGCAGGTAAATTGCTACCGAGAGTTAAATCTGTATGAATTAATATGTTGGGATCCCTCCCTACTAATCCATACATTTATATGACGCCTAACCAGCAGACTCTAGAGATTCTCGTTTTATGATGTTGTGTCCCAAGCTTTAAGATCAGCAGTTTACACATGTTCTGAATTGCCTGAATGGTTGTTTTGCCGCCTTAAAAAAACGTTTTGAGTGCAGAACTGAGGGGTTGTGGTGCAGCCCTTGTGAATATTCAGCCAGCAGCGGGCCCCTGCGGGGCTGGTTTAAACTGTTGATAAAGGTGATTTATTTAAAGTGTGCCATGTCTGGGTGCAGAGTTCAGTGGGAAGGAACCAGTAGAGCAGAGGGAATGCGCCTGAAAGGCAGGGCCAGACTGGCCGTAGCGGGCACCGGGCAATCCCCCGGTGCGCCATACGGGTGGGGGCTGGTTTTGGACCCCTGGGTGCTGGTTTTGTTACAGGGCCGTTTTTGCAGCATATCTGCAAACTCGGCCCTGTAACAAAATCGGCTGAAAACCGGCCCTGGCAAACAGCTCGGCGGCACCCCTGCCGAGGGGTGGGGGCCGGCCGAGCACTTTGCCAGGGCCGGTTGTAGTTCCCAGTAAGGCCCTGCTGAGAGGCCTTGCAGCAATGAGCACGTCTAGTGAGGCTGCTGGTATTGTAACTTGTGACTGACAAGCAATCACACTTGAATGCAGGATACCGGGCAGACCCCCAGGAGGCTGGAAGGTCGGGGCCATTTCTGAAACAGGGGGCTGGCTTTGTTACTGGAGGCCTATTTTTATTTTAGCAAAATCGGCCCACAAAAATCGGAAGGCCACTGTGACAGGCTAGTCTGCACTAAGCACATGATGCTGCCAGCCTCCTCTTCTCCTTCCCGACCGGCACCAGCAGCAAGCACATTGTAGAGCGCAGGCTCAGCGTGCACACGCTTCACACGGTATGACCTTGCATTGCTTTTTTCCCTTTTTAAAATAAACATCACCCCATCCATATGGGGCATCATTCAATTGGGTAGCGCAAAAGCGCTTCAAATTGAATTGCTCTAGTGTGGTTGGTCTGCCTTGTCCACGTGGCATCTGCCCTCACAGTCATCATGGAAAGCATTTGCATATTGTATAATGCTTATGCTCGCACAGAGCATAAGCTTTAAATAATATGGAAATGCGTATCTGGAGACCCCAGTAGTTCATCTCTGCAATATGCTGGAGCTCCTCCCTTCTGATATGTAATCCCTTTCTGGTTACCCCCTGCCATGCACACGTGTACAGGGCTCCCTGGGCGCTTCTGTTCTGAGGCAGAGTGACCTCAAGTTTTGGACCAAGACTGTGTGGCACTTTCTCCAGTGTCGTCGGGCCAGGAGGGTAGAGGGCGGCACAGACAGAGCATACTGGTGGTGGTGAGTATAACCTGCTAAGTTTGCATTGTCTGAACTTAGTGTGTGCCATTTCAATGCTTTCTGGCCTGGGCCATAGGTACTGGAAATAGGGTTGTGGATGCTGCAGCAACTCCAAAATAATCAGGGTAGATGGGGGAATGGATAATATAATGCCTTTACGTTGTTCTCTTTTCATCTTGTAACATTTGCTGTGCATTCAAAGACAGGTCAAATGGCAGGCAATGTCATCTGACAAAGTGCTGTTTATGCTTTTTAAATGGATAGTGGTGTTTACTTTTATTTTTGTGACTGTAAAGTTAGTGGCTTTTGTAAAACAAACTATCTGTAAAGGAACTGCATTAACATTTCAAAAGTATATCCGCATTTCGAGAAGTGAATCACATTATTTTGTTAATTCTGAAGTGCAATGAAAACAATGATTTTAATAGGAACAACATTAATCAAGACACCTTACTTGGTGATGTGCAAATTGTAAATATTTTCTAAAGCCCAATTTCCATTCACTACTGTTTGAATGGCACATCGTTTTATCAGTAAAATTGCATGTCAGTGGGACTTTTTGGCAATTTGAATGGAAAATTTGCTGTCAGTAATTGACAGAGAGCTGCCACAGCATGTTTTAGTAATATTTTTGCAACAGTGGTTTCCAAAATGCCCCACTGCTTACACACCCTCACCACCTCCACCGGAATTTGCAAAGCTCATTTGCTATGCTTGTTCTTTGTGTGATACTTGGATTTTTCACAATCCTACCACTTTAGTGATGTCATTTTCACTTTAACCAATTTCTTCCAAAATTATACTTTAAATGCACTTATGTTTTCATTTTCAAAAGTGGTCATGGGTTAGAGGAACCTCCTATCAAAACGTTATTTGAGGAAGGCTCCCTTGCTGAAATTCAGATCGGTTATTACATCTGCCTTTCAGCAGTGCCAGTTGAGGATGTGGGTGGAGCCGATAGAGTAAGAGGGTGGGGCCAGTGGAGGTAGTGGGTGGAGCCGGGGAAAGTGGGAGTGGTCTCTTAACACAAATTTGAGCACCTGGACTTAATATTTTACAAATTAAGCACTGGTGATAGGGAGAGAAGATGTCTGAAGAATGTGAGGGAAAGGGAATGGCAGTAGTCCCCATCAAATGTTACTCCGGTGGGAACCTTGAAAAAATACAAAAATACCTGCTTTTAATAAAACCGAGTTCTAGAATGGATCTGCCTTTGATGTCAGCCTGGCCCCAACTTGGGTGTCTTCTCTTACTTGGATGCCACAAAGAAACAGAACTAGTTTATGTAAGCTTTTCACTGGTAAGCAGGAAGAGGTGTATCATTCGAACTGATCCAACTGTCTGCACTACTACAGTTTGAGCAGGCGTTTACCTCTTGAAAAAGCCCTGAAATGGTAATTCTTGAGATTGTTTTACCAAATGTTGAGGAAAGGGTTGGAAAGGTAGGCTTAGGCCCTCCATCCAACACTACCTAGGTACGATGCTGGGCTTTCACTTGGGGCTTCCCAACAAGTAGACATCAGACCACTACATGATTTGGAACAAACAAGCAGAAATAAATCGTCTGTTGTACTCAGGGAGCAGACGTGGGCCTTTGCCTGCTGTGCCTTGTATCCAGCCAATAGAAGCATATCTCAGAGGATCAGGGAAGCTGGCCTCTGTTAGTCTGCTGATACATCCTGGACAAGAGAGGGCATCTTCGAGGCAGGACTCGGCAAGCCCAGTAGAACTGAATTCTGGACTGAGGTCCTAAGGAGCAGTTGTGACTTTCCCTCGGATCTGTAACTGGAGACTCCCAGCAGAGTCTATAGAATTTGGAAAATGTTTGGATATGTTAATCATAGGGTTTTTGCAAATAATCCAATTTCCTTTCAGTTCATATATACATCAACCTCATGTTATTGTAATATATGTGTTGCTGCAGACGTTTACTGTCAGATTCAGTTTGGGGCCAAGGGGCAAGGAGGGCCTACAGGGCCTCAACCCTGGGATGGAGGTTGTTTGCCTGTTATGTCCTGTCTGTTCGACTATGGCTCTGCAAACTGAGCCAAGTACAACCCCTTCAGCACTTGACTCTCATTGGTATCGATGGTGAGTATTCACAGGCTTCTCAGGGAGGTAGCATGGCTCTGCACAAGCTCAGGACTCAAAATCACATATCAAACACAGTAGTTGATTGTGCATTCCGGGGGAAGCCGCAATAACGACGATGGCTGAACCATGTATTGCCTTTGCAACGTAGTTGGAACAACAAATGCGCCTTAACCTTGCATTCCTTTACCACGCATGTCATTACAACAACATGCTTTTGGCAGAGAGGCATTGGACTTTAAAGTCCAACATTTTTCTCACTGTTGCACAGGCTGGAGTTAGAATAGTAATGTATACTGTTCCAAAGTTCAGTGCTTACTCTAAGGCAATTCACTGTACAGACTTGCGCGGTAAATGAATGTGTGGTTAAGACGCTTCATTGTTCTGACTTCTTTGTTAAGGCACGCATGGTTTAGCCATGCGTGGTTCTGTAATACAACCGCATTCATTCCGGTGCTTCATTTTCTGGAAAAATATTTTAATGCATGCTAAAACACGATACCACACACAAAATTAAGTGAAGCTGAATTTAGTGCCCTGGGCACTATCTCTCTCTGGTTCACCACTTTCTGTTCTTGGAAGTTCTCCCCAGGGACTAAGGCAATAGCATGATTATAAATTAGGTGCAGATCTCTCCTCCATTATATTTTATGCTCAGTATCTCACAGTTCAGTATGCTCAGTTCTTACTCTGCCCGGTTGGAGTTTGGACTGCAACAGCAGTATCTGCAAAGAAGGTATGTATCAATACAAACATGATACAAAATCTGGATTAGTCGACAAAACACACTTAACAATGGTCTCTGGAAGGCACAAGAAGGTAACCCCCAGTTAGTCTACACCAAATACCTACACTCATCTTTAAAGCTAACGAACATGAAAGACCTAGGCAACAGAACGTACCATTCTCGTCTTTTCAGCAAATACTGAAGAATGCAGCAAGAATGCACTCATTAAAGGCTGACAAAATCATTTTAAGCAAGCGTGCTCATGTATGGATGGTCTTGCAATCATACACGAAACTGAAATCTGCAACATACTGGGGCTTGACATACTCCCCCTTCTTAAAAACAAAACTGCTAGCTATACGATTCGGTTCGCTACCGTCCAATGCTGACCAACCAAGCTGGAAATATAACGGTCAAAGGCATGTGGCCTCTGTGGAGCATCAAAGCAGGACTTCATCCATCTAATATGCATTTGTCCAGGTTTAAAATCATACGGACGTTTACTATTAAAAAATCTTTTTTTTTTCTCAAAGGTGTTTTTTTATTAAGATATAAAACAAGGGAAGGGAAAAAAAAAGAAAGAAAAACACACGCGGCAATCCCGCAACAATTCCCACGCAGGGGAAACGCACAAATTGGGGGGGGCCGCTATGACTAGCAAATGTCCTGCTGTCCGGCCCAGCTAAGCTATAAGTCTAAAGGAAAATAAGAGGGTCCAAGTCCAGGCCTCCAGCACAGATGCAATACGGGCGGCGGAATCCTGCCCACCAAGAACGTACAACAGCATTGAAGGTACCGGGGCCGGACCAGCCAATCCCAGTACTGCGGGCTCTCCCCTCTTGTCGTTTAGGACTGTCACAGTAACCCAAAGAGAAACTAAAATGCAACCCGGGAAAAAACCCTACGCTGCCCAAAACGGACCTTGTACCACTTTTTCAATTTTATGTATTATTGAAAACTCAAAATATTTTTTTTTATTTAAAAAAAAATAATAATTTTATTGAGATTTTTATGCACACAAAACTAAAACATTTAGTCGTACAAAAACATAAAACATGCACAAAATCTGCGATTTCTAAGATCTGCAGTACCTTCCGTAACATTCAATTTTCTTTGTAGCCTGCCTTCCCCTTCTACTCTAATAACAGTTCTCGGGTGTGTAGGTGGGGGGAAGCTACCTGTTCTGCGGTGGGTTTAAAGGAGCACCGTGAGAGATAGAGGGAGCTTGGTGTGTTATTATAGAAGCTAGGCGGCAGGTGTCAGTCACGCCTTCTTCAGGGGGGTTCAAATGGGCCTAGGTACTTATCCATGGATGTCCACATCCCTCTGTTAGGCTGTCTCCACGGTGAGTCTCGTAGGGACAGTGCGTCTGCCCCCCTAAGGTATGTTACCCAGTTGAGCCACCCTTTGAACGATGCCTTGAATGTGTCCTTCCACTTGTTTAGGATCAGTTTAATCCCGGCAGTTAGCAAAAGGTCAAGTAGATCCCTATCTCTTTGAGACAATGGGTCTGTAGTGATAGGTGTAGTTACTAGGATTGCGAACTCTGGATTAAGGGAACATCCTAGCATGTCTGTTAGAAAGCTGAAGATTTTCCCCCAGTAGTTTTTAACTTTAGGGCAATAAAAGATGAGGTGTGCAAGATCTCCCTTCTCGCTGTACAGTTTCAGCATAGGTCGCATGTGTTTATGCCCAGTTTCACCAGACGAGCAGGAGTCCAGTATAGTTTATGTAAGATCCAGAATTTTGTCTGAGCCAGTACCGGGGTAATTTTACTGTGTGGGGGGGAGGGCCATAGTGTTTGGCTTTCCTTTTCATTTCATCTGGTTCAACTCACCTAGCTTTACTGGTATTGTTATGGTTCTAATTAACTTAAACTATAAAAAATGCTCAGTTTTTACCCCCAGCTGCACGGCTTTATTGCTGCAAGCTACTCCTCACTTCTGGGTTGTCTTCTCATCTCTGGGAAGCTGGCTGTCAGGCAAAAACAGCTCAGTGCTGCACAGCAGTCCCATGAGTACTCTGTGGAGCACTCCATTCCTTGGCAATAGAGGTCTTGGAATCGGAACAACAAGTGGGCTTTTGGAGTACCAGTTTCATACAGGAAAAGCGACAGCAGCTGTGCATCCACTGTGTTCACTTTCAGAACCAGTTTCACTGCTTCTCTTTTTAAGTGTCCTTTCCAGGCTACTTTACAGACACATTAAACAATAGGACTGTGTTGGCGTTCCTTACATGGGCGCACTGCGTTGAGATTCAATTGGTACTGATTTCCAGATTTCCACAAACTTAATCAATGTACTCCAAAATGTTATTTTAACTTGATTTATTTTTCAAATGCTAAATCACACGTGAGATGGTAAGTCTTAAACTGCTTCTCATGCCTCAGATCTGCTAATCCAAGCCTTTTTCTGGGCACGCCACTAGACAAAACACATCTTCAGAAGTGAATCGTATATTACCCGATGCATTTCGAGCTCTAAAAAGCTCTTCTTCTGGGGTTTCACTACAAATGAAAGAACATGTGCCAATGACTTGCAACTCAAAAATCATTAAAACATGCACAGTAAGCATCGTTTTTGTTGGAAAAAACAATACATTAGAGAGTTTTTAAATCTATATCGTGAATTACAGCTAGCCAAAAAACAGCGTTTTCCCTCTGCAACCGTAACATTGAAGTTACCCAAACAATGTCCTAGGAATCCCTTACTCTGAGTCAGTCACATTGCCCTGCCAATTCACAAAAAAGCAAGAGCGGTTACATGAAAGATGATGAAGGTATGTTTACAGAAGGTTGTTCTCGCGAGTTTGGGCATCGCGCCACAGAAGTATTGTGTGGGTTGATGTTTATGCTTGTTTGAACATCAGTATTGTCGAGCAGAGAGGGCAATGTGACTGACTCAGAGTAAGGGATTCCTAGGACATTGTTTGGGTAACTTCAACTTCAACATTATACAAACAAGGAAATTAATTACAGACGGAGCTCAAAGTCTTTAATTCTTGAATGTCCGCCATGGAGAATGGCGCCTGCTGCTTTTAATCGGCAAGCTGAAGGTCCCTGTTGATCAGCAGGGCATCTCGCGCTTATTTATTTGTGGGCTTGTCCCTTATATGTTGATTTAGAAACTCCTTATTGACTGCCAACTTGAGCTTCTCTCTGGCCCCTCAACAACTCTGAGGGGCTGATGAGTTTGGGCTAGCAATTGAAAGAGACCAGCTAACCAGCTGAGCAGTATTTCTGACAAATAATAAGGTGCCCAGACCTGTATATTTTCCTCAATTTCAAAACCCATCCTAAAATTATCAAAAAGTCAATTGTATGAGCCCTATACTTTTCTGTAATAAGAGCTACTTATGTACAGTGAAAATCATACCAAGCTACTGATGAGTTTATCTTGGTAATAGTGATAATGTCAGGCACGTTTACGTAAGTGGCCTCCCCATGCAAGATTAGTAGCAGTGATCACCTCAGTGCATCAGGCAGGGTTACCAGCAGTAATGGGAAAAGGGCTTTGTCAATTTGGAATGCCTATTTATATATAATACATAACAGATATGGCTACAATGCCCCTGGCACCAAGGTAATAATAATATTATTAGGCCTTCCAATGCCTCATGATTTATCGCTCAGATATCAGCTTTAAAATATATGGAAATCCACCCATTTTTCTCCAAACGTCAGGTTTTGGGTTCTGAAAAATAACACATTTTTGTCTTGAATACACCATTTTTTATTTTGGTACACATGCGTTAATTGAACCAAGTAAAAATGTCTAAATTAGTAGGCTAAGCTGCTCTATACTATTAGGTCAGACATTTATTAAACCCTTTTGGCAGTGGCCCGTATTTCCAGCCCTGCAGTTTCCAGGCCAGCTGGGATACCATCTTATTAGTTTGGGAATGATTAAGAGTGCAGTATTAGTAATGTATTGGGATGGGTGTAGTTGTAATGGACAACTGCACATGCATTGACATGCTTGCTATGTTTTACATGTCATATAGATTGCCATAGCATCCATGTACGACTTGCTCATCTCTTTGCAGTCAATTGAGGGCCATAAACACCAGGGTGATTCTATAATTTCGAAATCAGATGCAATAAGTTCTTACAAGTTGAATACAACATGAACCTGTTTCAGGGCCGGACTGGCTGTAGCCGGCACCGGGCAATCCCCGGTGCGCCACACGGGTGGGGGCCGGTTTTGGTCCCCTGGGGGCCGGTTTTGTTAAAGGGCCGTTTTTGTAGCATAGCTGCAAAATCGGCCCTGTAAAAAAATCGGCCGAAAACCGGCCCTTGCAAAGAGCTCGGCACCCCCAAGCCCCGTGGGGGGGGAAGAGGTGAGGGGGGGTGGTTCTGCCGGCCTTGCACTTTGCCAGGGCCAGTTTTGGTTCCCAGTCCGGTCCTGGCCTGTTTACGGGGTTTAGACTGTCAGAAATGTGGGTTAATTTGAGAGGCTTCCCCAACTAATTAAATAAACCCACTATGGTTGGGTCAAAACACATTTCTTAGAGACTCTGTACTCAACCCCTGGTACCTGTGGCACAAGCAGCAGGGAATTCACAGAGAAGTGTGTGTTAAATGTAAACAGTACCAATATTCTAAAGTAAAGAACTTACTTTTCTGCTTAAGTTATCAAAAAATCTTATTTCACTATTAAGTCAGATTATGAAAACTATGCAGGAAGCATTCTTTTGGCCCTTTACTAAGCTGTGGAGGAAAATGAAGACTTTAATCCAACCTAGGCCTATATAGGGAAACGTCTAGCCTATAGAGAGAAATAGATTTTGTTTTTTATTTCACTGTGAGGGCATACTGACCCCCAGGGCTTTAAGTGGGCTGGGTCCCACCGGGTCTGAGCACTGCCAGTTTTTTAAAGGAGACCTCGAAACAGGTCTCTGTCGGGCTCTCCATTGTGCCCTGGCACAGGCGGTTCGATTTTTCCGGACTGTAGTGACAGCAGGCACATCGACGTGCGCTGCTCACTTCTCACTAGTGGAGAAGTTATGGCATGACGCCATGCCAGGTGAGCGTTGTAGGGGAAGGGAAATCCTTTAAAGAGTAATTTTCTCTCTGGATTTCCCTTCTCTTTTTGAAACTCAGGAGCAGCAACATTGTTGTGGTGTCACTAGGGCTGTAAGTGGACGCTTTTTCAATATTATATACAAGCTATAGTTGCTGCTTATTTATCTTATGCAACTATTATTTATCTTATGAAATTAACAACCATTGACATAGCCAACAGTCCTGACTTGCTGTATGTATGATGTTACTTTTTGTATCATACCTGGATGTAATGACAGAAACAAAAAAATAAAAGCCGGTAAGCCCCCTATGCTAAAGACAGATTTTTTGGCTTATGTGTTTTAAGCCACGCCCTTAATCACATTGCCCACGCCCCTTTAGGAGACCCCCCCCAGTGTTTCCATTCTACTTAAAGCCCTGCTGACCCCAATATGGAGTGTGCTTTTTAGTTCAAGCCTGGGCAGCGCATGCAGTGCTCTGCGGCATGCTGTATTGGAGTTTGGAATAGAAGCCCTGCCCATTCCCCGCACATATTTGTAATTGGCTTGTATCATTATCCTTCATAAATGCAGGCTTCTGATTCATTAATAGGCTTGTTAGTCCCTCCTTAGTACTGCCTTGTCATTTGTAACCTTCCATAAGGACTGGCCTTTTTACTTCGGTTGTTACACGGTTCGTCTTTTTTAGCATGTAAGCACTATTTTCTTTAATGAGTTTCTCCAACTGCATGCACAACATGCTTTCCTGCAACATTCAGCGCGCCATGCACGCTTTCACTTTCCGAGCAGCCGGGACAATGGCGGCCGCTTCTTTGAATAGGTCTCACATTTACAAGAGTTTGCGCTGTTGCTATTGTAAATGACAATGCCTTTTATTTTTACGTTAATTAGCTAAACAGATAAATAAAAGGCATTGTCATTTACAATGCAATAGCTTAAACTCTCGCAAATGCGAGACCTATTCAGTGGCGGTGCGTCCATTAAGGGCGCTGGGGCGTTGCCCAACAAGCCGCCCGCAGCTCCCTCGGTGTCTGTGAACTTAAGTAAACTGACTCCTTTTACTTAAGTTCAGAGACGCCGAGGGAGATCTAACAGTCATGTCAGTCAGCATGACGTCGGACCGCCCACCCCCTTCAGAGTCTGAAGGGGGTGGGCGGTCCGACGTCATGTTGACTGACATGCATGATGCATTGTCAGACCAGGGGCAGGCAGCACCAGAAGTGCGCATGACTGGTGAAGGTCGGTGAATTTTTCCGCCGTGCCCAGGCATGAGCACTAGTGTCTGCTCTGGCTGGCGCATGCACATTAGGAGAGCGAGGGTTGATCAAAGGCTCAACCCTCGGTCTCCTAATGGGCAGCGAGTAACCCTGCTCTAAGCCAATCCTGGCGCTGCTGGAGCAGCGTCAGTATTGGCTGAGGGGTTGCCACTCCAGTGAAGGTGCCAAGGGCCCAGCAGAGGCGACGCAGACCGGCGGTCAGGTAAGTTTTCTTTATTTTTTTTATTTTTATTCCTCGGCTCCCACCCCCGCGCGACCCCCCCCCCAACACGAGTCCTGCGATGCGAGCTGCGACTGGTCTTAGCCCCAGGGCTCAAAAAATGTCAAACCTGAAAAGGCAAGGAACATAGTAAATATACAAAACAAAGACTAAACTCACTCTTTTAAGTACAAATAGGTCAGGAGACTCCACTCAAATCCAATGATACAAGTTTTGAAGCTCTGTGTTTAGAGGCCGGCTATTGAATGGGCACACTATAGGTCGTTTCTCGTCCATCGAAAAACTGAAATACTTCTGCAGCCCACTTTGGTTTGGCCTTGGAGTGCGCATTCAGTCACCTTGTTTCGTCAACACGGTATGCACCCATAATCATAATTTGCTCTCTGTAGATTCGGCTGCTCAACAGTAACATCCTGGGTATCATTTATAGCGTAACTTCATGGGTACATGACATTAAATTCTTAGGGCTTGACGACCTGCTACTGTATTTAGTTATAAACAGTGATATTTTGGATACGGAGCCCTGCCAATGTACACAACTCTACTGTAAAGCTGTGGCAGGTAGATTTGTTCTTTGTTCCGGGCTACACAGTAAATTATTGTGGTATAAAATACCACGTACGTACTCATATCTGTACAGTGAACACGTTTCGTTATGGGTTAGACCTGCTCCTGACCTTCGTGCTGTGCAGTAAATCAGTGCCCAGCATACATAAGTGTATTTGTGCTCCGTGTACAGCGAAACAGCATTAGTGATACAGCGCTGCACTTGATCGCAGTTCAGTTCAGTTCATAAACTTTATTCGGGTAACTTAATACCCATAAAAGAACAACATCATAAAAAATGAATAGCAAAATGGAGGATTGACAGTACACGATAATCAAACATTTATAATACTATAACTATAACATTTGATAAATTTGATGACAAATAAAAAAATAAAAAAAACTTCATTGGTGATAAATAAATAATTTACTCTTAATAAAACATTATATCAGAGTCTTGCAGTTAAATAAGTGCCATTTATTCAGAGTTGTAAAGTGCAGCAGTATCAGGTAAAGTGCTGCCCATGGACTCCGTATAGATTGATACGGCGATGTAGATGCGCTTGATACTGAACACTGAAACATGTTAATTTTAAAAAGTGATATCTATGTTCTCTCTGTTGTACAGCACAAATCTAGCAGTGTATACAGTGCTGTAAAGTAGCATTATAATATATTTCGTTCACCACTAGCACCGTACTTGGCCCTAAAGCACGTAGGGGACACTTAACTCTGGGCATGTTCCTATCGATGTTGTTACACAGAATTAGGTACATGTCTCGTTGCGCATGAGGTCATCTGTCCCCATTGACGACAGATGGAGCACGCGTGCATGCGTAATATTTTTTCCTCGCCCCTTGAGGAGAAATTACTGCAGTTACTAAAATTAAGTTTTAAATTTCGTCTTCCACTTATTTTGCATTGCTCTCACCTGTAATATGAAAGGGTGTTTTTTATTTTATTTTATATAAATAAATTGAAGCGCAGTGTCATCTTGGTTTGGCTGGTTTGCAAATCCCCACGTTCAGAAACACTATGTTTAGTTCGAAGCATCATTGGAGTTCTGAAGCATGCATGCTCCTGTGAATGCTGTCAAGTTATATCCGAAATGTCCCTGTGCACGTTTTCTCTTATTTTGCTCAGCTGGTTGTGGGGCACTTTGCTCTTAGTTACGCCTGTGCTTAGATCTAAACTGTTTAGGTTTTCACAGATATTTCCGTCCAACCTGTGAGAGCCTTACTTGCAGGGACATGTAATAAACACGATCATTACGGTGTCGCAGACTTGTCTGTAATCACGGAGCCTCTCTCTAATATATTTTCCGTGTAGATTTAGATGCCCCGGCACGTTAGGATAATGTGTCTGGCCCCATGGGGATTGAAAACGAGCGTTTAGTAGCAGAGGGTGATGGATTATATCCCTTGCCTGCAGGAGCTTCCCATTCGTGTGCCCATCTTGCTCTTGTGCACACACAATTACAGCAATGTTATTTCCTCCTGTCACAAATGGGAATAAAGTATTACATTATAGACACTGACCCCAGTCTTCCAACGCACTGAAGCACTCGGATGCCGATCAACCACTCATCCAAAACTTTTACACCTCCCCACTTTCAAATGTCACCAGCCACCACTGGACCTATTGCATTGCAAATGCTTGTTTGTATATGCACTCTGAGTTTTGTGATTACAAGACACATTTTAGGGGTCACTTATGAGGTTTTTAATTGGCAAGGGTATTTTTCAGGGCATTTAAACTGCAGCCCAGCCAGAGAGCAGTGGTGTTCCAGCCAGACATATATTTTTGTCACATATATGGCCAGTGGACACACTGGCGCCAACAAATGACATATAGCTTTCCATGCCACGGATGCACTAAGGCACCATTTACAATAGATTTGTAGGGAATTTAAATAGGACAAGTAGAGATTTCCAATGCACAGCATATGTTTTTGAGGGAAGCATATGCAGTTTATTAATGTTTAGCAGTGGTGAAGTACACAGAGTGCTAAAGCCAGCAAAAATCGGGTTAAAAAAAAGGCAAAAATTCTGAAAAGGCGGGTTTACAACACAGAATATGCACAGAATGTATGTGCAAAAACAATAAAGCAAATGGAATACAGTGCGGTTTTACAGGTTACAATGACATTATTCCTATTCCCCAGTCCCACCAGGGAAACACAGAGTCAGGTACAGAAAAGTGCCTGACGAAATCTCTTGACCAGGTAGATTTACTTCGAACGTCTACAGTTGCAGTCTGTGAGGCCACATCAGTGCTGATTGCTATCACAGGTGAGAAATTATCCTATTCCCGAGTTTACTAGATTTGCCATCTGCAGTCCTCCATTTTCAGTAGTCCCAGCAGGGATAGACAAGAAGTCACCTGGGTGGATCAAAAGCTATAAAAATGGATTTACATGTCATTACATAAAGCCATTTGGTCAACATGGTTTGGTGTGGTCACTCAGTGTTTTGATGTGGCCACTCAGTGTTTTGATGTGGCCACCCAGTGTCTGCACTTGGATAGGTGGGTGGCACTTATCTGCACTCTGAGAAGTCACGTTTTGGGGTCCTTAAAAGGCCAACATTTAAATTATTTCGAAACCCTCTTTGGTAATTCATAAACTCAATGGCCTTTTTTTACCATCAATAGGAGGATGATACACAAATGTACTTTAAGATTAATACCTACACTGCACTTATGTCTTTCCTTGTGCTGGCCACTTAATCGCCCTTTTTCCAGGCTGCAGTTTTCCACATGTTGTAGGGTCATTTGGTGATGCACGCCTTTCAGCATTCTCTTCTTCAGAATGAAGTCTGCCAACTCCAGCTAGACCCTGGAGCCATTTGGTATCTGGCTTGACCGTGACCTTCACTAGTGACACTTCCATCTGCTCTGCCCAGCTCGTGGGAGCAAGCTAGGATCAGCACAGTCTCAAGCTTTTGGTGAAGCTCTCAGAGTACAGATGATTTACACCCTTGGATGACCAGGGCATGCATTTCCTTTGCCGCGTTAGTGCGTATGATCACCAGCTCACGCAGGCAGGAGTGTGTAGAATTGATCAGAAGTCTTGCCCTCTCTCCGCTTGGCGCAATTTGAAATGATTGGGTTTAGTTTGAGGTTGAAGTGTGCAAAGAAGGCTGCAACCCTGCGTCCAAGCCATGGGGATCATCTCTAGTGTTTAGCAGGTTTTCATAAAGTTTGTAAATTGAGTCCCCAGCGAAGTGCAGTAAATGAGACCGCTTCATCGTTGGGTCTGTCTCTCTTGTGGTTCCAAAGTAATTAGTGAGTCTACTGAGCCAGGTCTTCCATCTCGGTACAGCAGTTGCCGGATCATCCAGCTCACTAAATGGCGGGAGGGCCCAACGAAGAATGAGCAGTCATGCCTCGGGGGTTGTTCGCTGCTGTGCCTTGTGGGGCTGGTGGGTAACTCCTCGGTGTGGCTGGTCATCAGCCCTGGTGGGGGGGCAGGACACTGCACCATCACAGTTCTACAGTGTGTCCACAAAATCACTGTGCAGGGAAGATTTAGTCACTCTACCGCCCTCTGCGCTGCAGGGGCTGCTCATGGGGGACACTGGCACCGGGGCCTCCCGAGCGCTCTGCACGGCTCCTCAGTGCAACACGGGACCTTGTAGTGAGGGCAGCTGGCTCCATGTTCTCATCGCCAGTGTAGCATCCTGCTTCCGGCTTAAACCCTGAGCCAGAGAGCAGCGCAGACAGACACGCACCTCACACTGCATCTATGTGGGCTGGAACCATGAACCGTCCCCTGCCTTCTAATTTACATCCATTGACCATGCCATGGGTACAGGCCACACATGGGTCCCCCTCCGGGGAGGCAGGTGGCTCACTACTCCAGGTGGCGCTTTGATGCACCATATTCATGCTATTTTGCACAGCTTCAATGCGCTCACTGGCGCGGACACGGTGCAAACGTTATCAGGTTGTACACCACGTGCTTCAGTGTACAGGTTGCATGCATCTGTCACCATTTTCTGTGGCTTCCACCACATCTCCTCTAATACCTGAAGGGGAATCCTTTGAGATAAGGGCCTGCAGGATGCTGGGCCTAGGTGTGTGCATCCTTACTTTACTGCTCTTGCAAACATCGTGAACTAACATATAGCCTGGCATCATTCTCAAAAGTTCTGCAGCAAGGCACTTTTCATTTGGTTATTTTCCCTTCTCTACAGCTTGTTGATTTCGGCCCATCCATAAAATAACGACTACTTGAGTGATCATGACAACCAGATCGTTATCACTGCTAAAACGGAAGCTAAACAACACGAGAGGGGCTGTTATCAACAGATGCGCTTCCTGCGAAGAGGCCGTACAGTAGAAGCGAAGCTGAAAAGGGTTAAAGGAGGAGTAGGCGAAACCTACTTCCTTCTCAACCAGTCCCTTCCCCTCTCCGTGACGACGAGTGAGCGAGAGACGTGTGCGTGAAAACAAGTCTGTTCTGCCCACCAGAAGGAGAACACGGAACGACCGCCGGAGCTCTGTAGGTGCCGGCCTGCTGCAGAGGGGACCCCAGGAGGCGTCAAGGAACGTCACGAATCACCATGCCTTTCCGGAGAGGTACGATTTCGTGTGCGCGAGCTAGCTTCAGACTGGGAGGTGTGTGGCGGGCTGGGCTGGAGTGAAAGCATGGAGGTGTGGCAGGCCGAGCCCTCCAGCGACTGCGTTTGAAAACAAACGCCACTTTTTGCAAGCCTTCCGCACGTTTTATTTTTTATTTTGTTTAGGACTGGACGTCCTTATATGGACCTCTTTCTACAGCATTATGAAACAAGCATTTGCAATGCAATAGGTCTCGCATTTGCGAGAGTTTAAGCTATTGACATTGTAAATGACAATGCCTTTCATTTATATATTTTGATAATCCACACATTCCCAGTGACACAATTTGGGCACAAAAACGAGATTTATGCATTGTGTCTTGTGAGGTATTAGTGCTAAGGGAGTAAGGCGTGAAGAAAACTGATGCAGTGTCCTGTGAACTATTTGTAACAAGAAAGTGAGGCGTGAAGAAAACTGATGCACTGTGTGACTTGTGAACTATTTGTAACAAAAGAGTGAGGCGTGCAGAAAACTGATGCACTGTGTCTTGTGAACTATCTGTAACAAAAGAGTGAGGCGTGAAGAAAACTGATGCACTGTGTCTTGTGAACTATCTGTCTGTAACAAGAGAGTGAGGTGTGAAGAAAGACTGATGCACTGTGTCTTCTGAGCTATCTGTAACAAGAGAGTGAGGCATGAAGAAAGACTGAGTGAGTGTAATAAAACAATTCATCTTGGGTAATAAGCACTACATAAATGCTAACACCGTACCATCATAGTGTGTGACATCGCAGTGCACTAGCAGCAAAATCGACATTTGTGCCATGCCCTGAAGACATTATGCTTACCCCTCAGGGAGCAGGCCACCGCTGCCCTGAAATCCACCGGTGGCACAGAGGACTTGTGTTGGTGAAAACCTGTGTCTGACACTTTATAGCGTCAGTTATTGAACCCCTTACACAGGTCCATGAATGCCAATATACCGAGGTACACTGTTGACCCTTACTCTTAAGAACTAAATATACCCGCACTCCAAACCTACGTGCACGTGATAAGTGAAACATGGGCACTTCCTTTCAACAAAACTTCTGCACGACCACCATTCACCAAACGATGTCCAACACGCGTGCTTTCAGAGTACACAAATTTCACAAGTCGACCGGTGTACTATCTTCCACAGCCAGTGGTCGAAGTGGGGGGAAAAAAAGTAGGGGAACTGTGGGCGGAGAATCAGAAGGCGGGAATAACCGGAGGATTGGATCAGTGGGCGGAGTTAGAGGTGTGACCAGGATTGCAAAACATCCCAATGTTTAGTATTTGTTTGGCATTTTACTGACCAGTTATACCTTATTATGTTAGGTAATTCAACCAATGGATACACATGATTATTTAACGATTAATATGAGTTATTGACATTAAAATAAATTCACAAAGTGGGATATGTTTCTAATCACAGAATGTCCCAAATATGCTTAAAAGTGGAAGCACAAGCCATTTGTTTCCGAGCCATGGATTTTCTGTCGTCAGCAATATACACAGAGACAATCAATTTTACGTGTGTAAATCACTGTATGGGAAATGTTACATAAGACAAAGGACTACAAGGTGTAGAAGTCACATGACAACCATATTAGTAGGCAGTATAGTTTAATAGTGATTGATCTGGAGAAACACAAACTCAGAATTTAAAACTTAATACCATGATTGGAGGTCACTTTAATAATCTATATTGATTTCTATCCAAATGAACACTTTTTGCAACATCAGGATAATTAAAGGCTTAGGGAAAAAAAAACATAAAGCTCTAGTTTATACCTTGCAGTTTGTATGCAGCTCTAAGGTGAAAGTTAATAGCTCACTGTTCTTTGTTAGGATTTTAACTTATAAACTGCAAGTAGCAAAAGGATCTTACTGACAAAAGCAGTAACCCACTGACCTATTTACAATATGTGCACTTTGTGATGGGCATGGTACATGTTCTTAGCAGCAGGCACATTAACCCTCTGCTCTATCTATGCTGAGGAATTGCCTAGTACTTCCAAACCTCGTGATATTTGGGGCCTGCTCACTGCATAATCCAACAACAAAAACCTGGCAGTAAGCGGCACTTTTCATCAGTTCTTAATATAAATACGTAGGATCACTCATAGGGTAATGTATGTATCTATTTCCCCTAAATCAGTAATTCTTTTCATGAACTCTGAAATAATCCCCTGTGCCTTACAAATTAATATTTAATCCCACAACGTGAAGAAAAACCAGCCAAGAATTGAGTCACTCAACCAGCACCCATCAATTTTGAGAAGTGTTATATCACAGAGATTGTGATGTGCCAGAAAAAAGTGTGGAGGAATGAGAAAGTAGCTCACGTGCGCACCACCAGAGGAGCTACTGGCAGGTACTCACCAGCTTGCCCACGTACTTATCATCATTGATAACTTTCTCATGAAAAAAAAATTGTGTCCAGTGTAAGAGAAGTGTGAAAGGTTTTGAAAAAATAAGCAAAACCCCAAAGAAAGAGACAAGTATGAAAATGATGAATTTGCCGTTACCTTTGAAATAGGCAATGAAACATGTTGGCCATCCTTGATGTGGTTAACAACATGCTGTGTTTTTAACCTTGGGATAATTCACGTAGTGAAATAAAGACGTTGAAAGTATATACGTGAGTTGAACCCAATTTTACTTGAGACTTTACTTGTCTCTTCTTTCTTTGGGGTTTTGCTTATTTTTTTAAAAAATGTTCACACTTCTCTTACACTGGACACAATTTTCTTTTAATGAGAAAGTTATCAATGATGATAAGTACGTGGGCAAGCTCGTGAGTACCTGCCAGCAGCTCCTCTGGTGGTGCGCACGTGAGATATTTTCTCATTCCTCCACACTTTTTTCTGGCACATCACAATCTCTGTGATATAACACTTCTCGAAATTGATAGGTGCTGTTTGAGTGACTCAATTCTTGGCTGGTTTTCCTTCACGTTGTGGGATTTATTACATATTAATTTGTAAGGCACAGGGGATTATTTCAGAGTTCATGAAAATAATTACTGATTTAGGGGAAATAGATACATACATTACCCTATGAGTGATCCTACATATTTATATTAAGAACTGATGAAAAGTGCCGCTCACTGCCAGGTCTTTGTTGTTGGATTATAATGTCAGTGGAGGGTGGCCTGGCATTCATTACCCCTCTGTAGCTCCTTGTTGGATTATAGCCTGCTCACTGCATACCTGTTGACTATCACTGATGTCTGATTGCTCATGTCATTAATGTACTGTAATCCTCTACTGCCACATTGTATACCTGATTGATTACTATCAAGTGTTTCTGTCTACGATTGTCATCTAATTCATTGTAGCTATCTCCTGCCACCCCGAGTGTACGAACTGTTAATGTGTCATCAATTGCTACAGCATAACCATCTGTATGTGTTCTTTTTTAATCTGAAATTGAAATAAATTAATTTTAAAAAAATTAAACCCTCTGCGCTATCTTTCCATGAGTCAGAACTTCCACTAGACAAAACTCCGAACTTGCTCAAGGAAGACTTTTATTCACCGGAATTATCATGTCATTTTTATTATTGACGAAAATTGCTGTAGGCCAGGAAGGAGGCAGCAAGTGCTTTTAAAACCATAATATACAACGCCCCCACTCAAAGTCAGCAACCGTTGCGGTCACACCGGTCGCACCGCCTTAGAGCCAGCTCTTCTGAGGGGTCCTTTAACCTCAGTGACAGAGTCACTGTTGCTCTAGGGTCTGCTACTTCGTAGGCCTGCCTGCAAGACTGGAGGTGAACTTCAATATGGATTGTGGTGGGCAAGCCTTCAAGGTGAACCCACACTTGCCACTGCTAGGGTCCACCTGCTGGTGTTAAGACACCAGGGCTATTCCGGATTTGCGGGGACTTCTAAGGTCTAGCATGGAAATGTGCTCCCTCAGGAGAGTGGTCTGGGGGACTGCTCATGAAGGCTGAACCTGGTTCCCCCAGTTCTAAATTCGGCATCTCTGCCCCCAGTGCTACATCCGCTCCCTCACTGAACACCATACTGCCCCACTGAGAGAAAATCACACTGCCTTCAACTACAATCCAATTTGGCCTTCTATAAAGAACTGGATGCGACTCAATTCAAATTACGCACTAGGCAAGAGCAATATGGTCCCTAAAGGAAAAAGTAACAACATCCTGGAAGAAGCAAACAGTCATAGGGAATGAAAGATTAAATAAAGCATGTGAAATGTAAGCAGGAACAACATGGTGAACTTAATGCTTTTACACTGACTAGTCAGAAATTAGTGAGTGCTTCTGCCTGAAAACTACAGGGCCCAGAAAGGATCCATTTCAATGTCCATATGTTTACAAAACGTAAGAAGTATGGTTTAAAAAGACCACATTCGTGAACACAAAGCCGCCGTACACATTTTGTTTTCCAATCCACCTATCAACCAGGTATTGCAGTACCTCCAGGTTTGGCGCACTTCCCCACCGGGGGAAACAGTGCTTCACGGGCAAACTCAGTAAGGTGACGCTAATGTTTTTGGGGTTTGAATAAAACCGATCTGGCCACTTTAAGAACACCTCGTCTTGCTTTATTTAGTTATTGATTTTTCATATTTTGAACCTTTTATTTCTGTGGCTGCACTTTGGAATGGAAAAATGTCAAAACGGCATTTCCAGCAAAAGTGGTTTTCTTTTTTGCATCCATTTCACAGGGGAACAAAATGAGAGACAGGAAGAAAGAGAGGGTGAGAACCATTTCTTGAGTCACGGTTTTCGGTAAGTGAGGAGGAGCTAGACAGACAGAGAGGGAATAAGAGTAAGAAAGAGGGGGGGGGGCAGCTGCCAGCAGTAGAGCAGAAGCGGACACCTTCCTTGTCTCGTCTGGGTAGGAAGCAAGAGACGGAGACCTTTTCCCTCTCTGCTCCCCGCCCCTACCCGGACAGCCAATAATGCAAACCTTCTCTGCAGGCCTTGGATATTTCTAACGTCCCGGGATGCATGTTCAAAATAAAAAAGTAGGGGAACGGAAGCTATAGAATTAAAGAAGTAGGGGCACGCCGTGCCCTGCCGTTCCTGCCCACTTCGACCACTGTCCACAGCACACAAGACCCTTCCTGGGACCACAGACAGTTGGTAAATTGTGCAGTCAGGGTTAAGTAACGCCTCAAAAGTGAAAGCATCAAAATACAACTCGCACCACGCCATAGTGCAAAGAAATAAAAAGAGGGAGTGCAGAGCACACACACCGTGTGTTCTTCAACACTCAACATACACATCAAACACAACACAACCTTTCAGAAGCAAAACCGGCGAGCAATCTCCCAGCTGCTTGTATGTACACAAGGACGGTATGGCACCCGGGCCGTGCACGAAACCTGCGTGCATAGAGCCGATCAAAGGGAGCCAGGCTAGAGGGGCGGCCTGTGTAATACACTGCCACCGTGGTGAGCAGGAGGGTGGGGGCACCTCTGTGGAAGAGTCAAGACAAGGGGGGCGTGTGCTCTTCAACACTCAACAACATAACATCAAACACCACACAGCCTTTCAGAAGCAAAACCTGCGAGCAATCTCCCAACCGCTTGTGTGTACATAAGGACGGTATGGCACCCGGGCCGTGCACGAAACCTGCGTGCACGGAGCCGATCCAAGGGAGGGAGAGCAAACAGACACAACAAACACCGGGACACAGAGACAGCCTTTCAGAAGCAAAACCGGCGGGCAATGTCCCAGCCGCTTGTGTGTATACAAGGACGGTATGGCACCCGGGCTGTGCACGAATCCTGCGTGCACAGAGCCGATCAAAGGGAGGGAGAGCAAACAGACACAGCAAACACCGGGACACGAAGCGGAGGGCGAGTGCACTGCTGGGAGCCAAGCTAGAGGGGCGGCCTGTGCAACACACTGCCGCCGTTGTGAGCAGGAGGGTGGGGGCACCTCTGTGGAAGAGGCAAGACAAGGGGGCTACAAATTAGCCTCTGACACAATAAAACAAGCACTCACCATCTGTTTTCACTCAGCCCCGTGTTTACGGGGCTGAGTGAAAACATATGGTTCCCACAAAGATAAGAAATACCTTCACCACAGAAGGAAAGCAGACGAGCCGGTCTGGGTGAGCCGGACAAAAAAATGAAAAGGAGGCAACAAAGAAAGTTTATTTCCAATGGCAGCCCACCGTTTACCATAAACGGTGACGCAAGCCAATGGAAATAAGGGGCGGGGCTTAAAGCCCTTCTCTCACAGTCCTCCTTGACAATAAATCTCGCCAAGCGAGCTGAGCTTGTGCGCAACAACGCTAGGCGAGACCTAAACACGTGTACACCTTTGGTACACGAAGAAGTCAGCATACATGCTATTATTTTGAAACAAGAAAGAGGGAGATTTAGAAAGAAAACGAGGGACTTCATTTTCTCCATTGATATACATTAAAGCAAAGTCACTTTCAGACCTGAGAGAACAAAAATGAGACCATTTTGGCTTTAAAGAATTGTGCTAATCCGGGAGCTACATTATTTTTTAAAAGACTTTTAATAAACTGATTAAATTGGATTGTAGTGTCAATTTACTGTAACGTGCAAGTACTAAGGCCAGGACAGAACAAAATGTATCAATAATACGAGTCACCTGAATAATCAAGCGATTTTTAAAATGTTATTTATTGTTCACATCTTATTTTACAAATTTGATCTAGAGTAGTGCGAATGCTGCAGCTGTAGAAGTCTTTTAGTTCCACATCTTAGGAGTTTCACATGTCCCATCTCAGCAGGAGTACCTTTATCCAGGTCTTATGAATGAATGAAAGGAATGAAAGGCAATTTGTATCGCGCAAACTAAGCCCGAAGGTATTTTTCCATTTTACAAATGTGGGCCTGCCGGCCACCATGTGTTGTTTATAAAAGCCAGGGCTGGATAAAGGTCCACCTGATCACATGGGACCAGTTACATTTCTGCGCCTGCGCATCCTAATAGGTCATCTTAACCCTCTCGATTTAAGGGCAATTGATAAAACACAGAGACTGACACAAAGGGTTTGTCACCTCCTCATCAGGTAAAAACTTTTCTTTACAAAGCTGTCAAGTAACCTACTTTGATGTGTGAGTAGCTCATGCCGTTCAGGTATTTTTCGTTGCATTTTGGGATTTGTAGTCCTTCTAAAGAGGCATGCCCCTTTGTGGATTAGGGTGACCAACAGGCATGTGTGCAAATTCAGGATGGTCAGTGTAAAAATTCAGGACAAGGGGTCAGAATTCAGGACAAAAATTCAGGACAGAAGGTCAAAATTCGGGACAAAAATTTGTGACAAAACATACGTTTTACAGACATATCAGAGGAGGTCGCACAATAGTATATAAGTAAATAGACAACCAAAATAAGTACAAGTCAAAATAAGTTTATATAAGGTTGAGACAATCGTGCATTTCACTGTTTTTCAGTATGCATGCAGCTTTGCAAAGGCCTTTTCTGCAATCAAGATATGTGCAGGAGAAGGCACACCACATGCTGTCACTATAATAGGGCCAATTGTCATTCTATCTGTGATAATCGTCTGCAGTCTCAGAATGACAATGGGCCAGTCCACAGTCTGTGCGAGGTTCGGGAGGGGCTGCTGCAGGTAGCCTCAGTCTACAGATTAAAAGATAAGTGCGTGAGGCCCCGAGTGGAATCTTTTAAACTCATGGGGCCTCTCGCAGGGGAACAGCATAGCTTCCTTAAATTCCCCAATTTGATTTTAGTATGATGTCTGGACACCTTACAGACATCATACTTAAATAACGGACGGTCCGTGAAATTTACGGACGGTTGGTCACTCTATTGGGGATTCATGGGAAGAGGGAACAGTGGTAGGTGGTAGAGCTCGTGAAAGGTTGAGAAGTCAGCCTATCTGAGGTAGTAGTCCTTGTAGGGGCGCGTTTTTGGTTTCTTCCTGAACTGTAGGCTCTAATGTCGTACAAGATGTTTGTTGTTCCAAAACCCAGGGGCGTAGGCTGAGTGGGCTTGATTACTCTTTCCTACACTGCATTAGTGATGTCATGAGTGATGTCACTGACCATGTCAAGAGTGATGTAATTTGCGAGGTCATAAGCAGTGCATTACGGGGGTATAAGTTATAGTTAGCTCAGGTAACTATAACTGCTGAATTTCACTGGTTTTGTACGAGTGGATTCTGAGCCATCCTATATATATATATATATATATATCTCAAAATCCCAGAGGAAGACCTCGCCGGGTCAAATAAAAGGGCACAGACTCCAGTTGTAGTGCTCAAGATGTTGATTTATTAGACAAGCATGGCAAGAAGATGCGTTTCGACCGCAAGCCTGCGGTCTTGTTCACATAACGCGCTGCGATGAATGACAAGCTCTATATAAACACACACAAACATATGCCTAGGAATAGTGAGTGACTTTTTCATTTCCATAGTGAGTAAGGCAACAATGACGTGGCTGACATACAAGTGCTGAAAAATCCAGAGTCATACATGTGAAATGACATCATTGGCAACCACAAAGCAAAACAGAGACTAACATAAATAAAAGACTGCCGTTTTGTAAAAATAAATTACCTAGATCCTCGCAACATATATTAACAGTGTATTGACAACTAAACATAAGGCTCGAAAATATGGTACACACTGCGCTGTTATGCCACAGGCATGGACAAATAAAATTAAGAGGCACGGAGGTGTCCTGTTGAAGATGTCGAAGCTGTGTACGTGGAGGTCCTATGGTGGACTGTTGCTGTCCTCTAGTGTTGGTCTGCGGACAGGGGAATCTCATTTGCCGCGGGTTAAGTCAGACTCCCATGCGAAGGGCGGTTTGTGAAAAGGTGCCGTTGGTCTAGATGAACCATTGAGGATGGAAATGGCCAAGGAATTAGTGCAAAACCGTCCCCAGGATAGCTCTGACGGGTGTTAGAGGGCTGAACCGCAGAGTGAGTCATAATAGAACGTTGTTGGGGGTATGTCGGCAAGGAAAATTGGCAGGTGCAAGCTTGTGCATGCCCCGTAGGTTGCCTTGTGGGTGGCGCGGTGATACAGTAAATTCGTCAGTAAAAGGTCAGCACAGAGGTAGTTGGTGGCCTATCCGGATGAAAGTGATATCGGGCTCCTAGAACATTCGTTTGATGAAAATGGGGGTGTAAGGGAAGGTGTGCTGGGCGTGTGAGTGGGTGATATGACAAAGTGGTAGTGTTCCCATGAAGGCAAAAAAGGCTAAAAGTGGCCTCAAGTGTGTTAGGTAACGTGTGATAAATGTGAGTGCGTTAAAAAAGTTAAATAAAGTTAAACAAACAACCAACCAGCCAGCAGTAACACATGAGACTCATTGTGTGGTACAAGTTGGAACTGACTAGAGTGATCGACAGCAAACATAGCGGTCATAGTGATCATACTGATCTTCCTGAGGTGAACTGCGAAATACTGTTGTAGACAGGTAGGAAACGGAGCAAAAATAAATGCAAAATATCTACAGTGCGGGTTAAAATCACATGATACACAAGGTATATAGTACAGGTCACAGGAAAATAGGCAAATAGACAGATGGTACATCATGACCTTACGGGTAGTGTGGAAGTATGCATGATGGTGTTTAAAGGAAATTGTGGAGATCTTCATTCATGTTGAGCCCTGCCGGTGTCTTGGTATTAAGCTCAATGATGTATCTCAATTCAAGTTGCCTGAGAAGCTTTTCCCAGTTGCCACCCCGCCTGAATGGTGGTATGTGGTCAATGACAAAGTATTTGAGATCACTCAGGAGGTTGTTGTGAATCTCCTTAAAGTGTCGTGCTACAGGGTATGTGGCATCGTTGTTGACTATGGCCCTGAGCTGTCGCAAGATATGTTGGTGTACTGGCAACTTGGTGCTGCCTACGTATCTAAGGCCACAACTACACTCAAGCACGTAGACTGCGAATTCCGTTCTGCAGGAAAATTTGTGTTTGATTTTCAGTGTATCAGTGCGAAAGGGGGCTATTTATACCAAACTTGCAGGCCCTGCAGCTAGTGCATTTGACAAACCCGGTGATGTTAGAAAGCCAGTTGGTCTTGGAGGAGTCCTCAGGGCTGCTCCTGACTAGGGCATCACGCATGGAGAAAGCTCTCCTGTAGGTGATGTCCGGGTGTTGACGACAATGTGACCTAGGGTGTGGTCGGATTTGATGATCCCCCAATGCCTGTTGATGATGGACCTGATAGCCCGTTCCTCAGTATTGTGGGTGATGATGAGACGGGTGCTGATAGGCCCTGTGTTGAGTTGGTCAGTGTGTATCTTATCCTCCTCGGTGACAATGAGGGTGTTGCCATGTAACAGAGACTCTCTAGAGGTGGGATTAGCTTTGGTAATGGCATTGGTGATGGTTTTGTCTGACTACCCCCGTACTTGGAATCTGGCATGTGCCTCCCCATTGACAGGTGATACGGTCAGTGTTGGAGTGCAGACTCTGCATAAGCGCAGCATTTCTCCATAGGGAATGCTGGAGATGAGGTGTTTGGGGTGAAAGCTTGAGGCGTGGAGGGTAGAATTGCCAGCAGTAGCCTTTCTGTGAAGTGTGGAATTCAGAGTGTTATTAGTGACATATAGCCTGACATCTAGGAAATCAACCGTAAGTTGTCCATGTTGACATTGAACTCTAGGTTGAACTCATTTTGGTTGATCTCGGCAATGAACTCCTCAGCACTAGCAATGCTACCCTGACAGATGACAAAGACGTCGTCCATGTAGCGGAGCCAACATTTAATGTTATTGTTCCATGCGTCCGAGTGATTCACCATGAGAACCTGCTCCTCCCAGCATCCTACATGCAAGCATGCATTGCTGGGTGAAAAGCAAGCTCCCATGGCGACACCTCTGAGCTGCTGATACACCTTGTTGTCGAACATGAAGAAATTGTGTGTCAGACACCAATCAATTAGAAACAAAATCAATTTGTTGTGTTATATATACACATACTATACAAATACTACTTCCTAACTACAACATCCCTGTAGCTTTTGTTTATTTAAAGTGAATTTCTAAGATTTTAGAAACAGTGTTTTTCACACATTTTATGGATTTGCTGTATTTTCCACATAATCCATCATCAACTGCATAATCTGCAGATAAAAAAAAAAAAACAGTTTTTAGACCAAACGGTTCAAAGGTTATTGAAAACACTGTGACGTGTTGCCGCGCATTGGAATGCTCTTTGCCAAGTTTGACTGGTTACCTTACGGTTGCTTATTGCTATCTTTGGGTTTTGAACTGGTACCTATGAGACGGGGGCCGTGTTGAGGGGGGCTTGCAAGGGTCAGTTAAGGAAAGATCTTCAGACTTGCACTTGATTGTATTGGACTGTGAATGCTGGGAATACAGTGGACACAATGTTACCAAACATCTCCAGCCTAATACGCTGTACAAAAGCAAAGCGTTTGAAAGGACACTAGCTCACCCATTGGATTTTATGCAGTTAATCTGTAGTTTATGCGTAACCTTTGTGGTGCATAACACTAGGAAGTATGGCAATTACAATATGATGCATTTTACAGTCTAACCACTCATTAGACCACTTGCAAACATATAGCAAGAGCCCTCTAAAAGGTTTATTCCTGCACACATCAGCAGCCTTTACCTGTAATTTCAAGTGCTGGAGGTCAGTGCAAATTTAGAGATGGACACCTCCTCCAGCAGGCACATGCATCCTTGCTACACCTCTGCAGGATGTGCTTGAAGCACCCTCAGTCAGACAGCTGAAGAAAGCAAAGCTCGGAGTAAGAATGTAATGTCTTGGATGGGACGTAATGGCCAGAGCGGGCAACTTTGGAGTTGGAGAACCAGGTTTGAGTCTCAGCGTTGGCTCAAAATCCTGTGTTTCTGAGAAAATAACTTAATCTCCCCATGCCTACCAAAAGAATGTATGTGTCGTTGTGTAATATAACTGGTGCTCAAATAAAGTGCTCCAATACCTTCAAGCCTTTTGCGCTGTCTAAAAAACACAAGCAAAGAAACCTGGGAAAAAACATGTTGTGAGGGGTGGGAGGTGCTGTTGGGGGAACGGCTCGGGGAGATTAACTGACCTGGGAGCAGTGCCAGAGAACTGCATAAAAAACAAGCTGCGAGGGGTGGGAGGTGGTGTTGGGGAGGGGCTTGGGGAGATTAGGTAACCTGGGAGCAGCACCGTGTGCCAGCGATCCCTGAGGAAAGAACAGAAGGAAAAAGTAGTGCACTGAAACTAAAACATATGGCCAATAGTGAAAGGATCCATGTAGCAGCGGCAGTCTGCATGGCGGAACAAAACAGCCAAAAGGCGGGATACTATTAACCAATAAAAATGAAGGCATTTATAAAGGCAGACGAAAGAACCAATGGTAAGCGCTAGACGTCTTCAAAGCCGATAGCACTGAGTACCACATGTGTTGAAGACAGTGCATGTGCTGCCTAGGCCCCCCTCCTGTGGCTGGTTTGAGCCCCAGGGACCACCACTTCCCCAGGGCGTTATTACAAAATTGGATGGGGGCAGTGCGGATACCCCTCTTGTGATTACAGCAGCCATGGGGACTACAGCTTCCCTGGCTCTTTAAAACAAAATTGGAGGCCTAGTAAGGCCCCAGGGACCACCACCTCCCCGGAGCCAGAAATAGAAACTAAAGAGGGAGGGGGCCATATTCAGCCCCGGGGACCACCACCTCTACAGGGCAGGCAATTGAAAATGAAAGGAGGGGGCAGCGCCCCCCCCCCGCTTCTAAGGCCACTAATGGCCCTGTGGACCCGCCAACCCTTGGAAGATAGCAGTTTGCTCTCGCTTGGCGTATGTCAGCTCCCAGCTGCCGGAGGCTGGAAAACTGCTCCTGACCGCTGGGAGCAGACTTTTCATCTGTTTGTGAGTGGACGTACAAGAGGTTGTATGGGGGTGTGAGTAGGGGTGTGAGAGAGTTTGTTGAAGTCATCAGTGATGTCATTTGAGATGTGATGAGTTTTGTCATCAGAGGTGTCACTGACCATGTCATGAGTAATATGTGAAGTCATGAGCAGTGCATAGGGGGGTGTAAGTTATAGTGAGCTCAGGTAACATTAACTGCTGAATTACGCTGGTTTTGTACGAGTGAAATCTGAGCCTAACTATAATGTCCCTGTAACCTTTGGTTTTTTTCAGTGAATTATACACACACACACACGCACACACACACGCACACACACGCACGCACACACACACACCTATATATACACACACACACCCTGCACACCTATATATATACAGACACACACCTATCTATAAATATATATATTTCTTGTCCCCTGAATGCCTCCTTACACCTCCACTCAATTATCCTAGTTGCTCCCATCCTCTGCAGCTCCTTCTCTTTTCGCTCTCCTTTGCTCTCTGTCCACTCTCAAAACCTCAAAAGATATCCTTTGTCCTATGTCTTATCTTTTATTTAATCAGGCTGTCCTCGGCTCTCACTTATTTATTTATGCTTCTTGCCACCACCTATTGCTTGAATTTTGTCCCCATTACCTTACAGTGTCTCAGATAAATGTTTTGTCTTAACCCCTTCAGCGCTGCGCGGATTTCCGCGCAGTGCTGAAGGTTCTGAGCGCGGGCGGGGCCATGACGGAACGGTTCCGTCATAAGCACAGCCCAACCGACGTGCATGACGGAACCGTTCCATCATAAGCGTCGAAGGGGTTAAATCCATCAACATAGCAAACTCCCAGAAGCACACCCACATACTCTACACACACAATGCAGTTATTATTTTCTGTATTTTTGTATCAGACCTCCCTGTGGCTGCAGAAATCACAAATTCAGAGTTGCAGTTCCATGAGCTGTGCAGTTTCCTTTCTTGTGTTGTCTTGTGCACTAGGTTAATAATTACACCACAGAATAGTGGGTGAAAGAAGCATACGCTAGACATAAGATTAAGTCACCTTTGGGATTGATTTTGTTTCAGTGCAAAGATCATCACTCGTGAGAGCTCTTCCATAGGATTGTGTCCAGTCTGGCACGGGTACCTCGAAGAGGGACTGGATCCAGTTGAGATGGGGCTACAGAAGAGCCCAATTCATACACGGTCCACCTCACCTCCACAAGAGTGCGCTTTCATTTTCTCTAAAACACAAAGGAACAGAAACAAAATCTATTACGGTGACATCTTACTTTTCAGCAGAATCGTCAGCACTGTCTAATGAGCGGGCCTTGGCCAACAAGCCTACCCTGGAAGGCAACACGCAGCTGCTACAGTAGTTAAAGCTCCATATAGACCACTCGTGTCTTGGGGAGGAAGGGAACGATCCTCGTGGGATTTCAGTAAATAGCTACATTGTGATGCTTAACCATTTGTTGTCCGGATGATCATGCTTCTGGTTAAACAAAACAGAAGAACGTTAACAATCAGCATTTTACCCTAACAGTTGTGGAGGAAAACTAAATCTGGCCTAAACTTAGGATCCGACCTAAAGACTATCCTGTCTGGAAGGAATTTTAGACCGAGAGAATCGTTCACAAAAGAGCCCAGATTGACTAATATTTTTGCCGATATTATGGCTATCAAAAAGCCATTTTTGTCGATAACCACGAAATACCTGCCGAATCCCAGGGTTCAAATGGTTTCTCCTGTAAACCCTTAAGCACAACAGACAAATCCCAGCTAGCAGTTGGATATGGACTACTGGAATTTTTAACCTGAAGCTTTTCAAATGTTTGAAAACTAACAGAACGACCTTGGAAATATCCCCAGATGCCTCTCTAAAACCTCTAATTAACACCATGAGTTCTAGGTAAAAGGGGGTAATGCCAATAAAAAAATCCCTCAGAAAATCTAATCTGTGGAACTGGTTGCCTGACTTCGCTTCATTTATTTTGTCATAAAATCTAAAACTTTTACCAATGTCTTAAAAAAAGTTGCAAGCCTTGCCAGCTTTCTACAAGCCTCAATGTCAATTGCAACTTCTTTACAACAACCTATCCCTTGAAGGGCAAGGTATTCTTGAATATCACCTTCTTTAAGGATAGTATTTGTGACCCTTTATTTTGTAAGGATTGAATCTTGTTCTCTGGCAGGCGCGCCTGTTCTTTCCAAGTGTCTATGATGCCCCAATGAATATCTTCTTCTGCTTAAGTACAAAACTGGACTTCTGATGAGCCCAAGAGATACCAGGCAGGCACCAACTTTCATTACACTGGACTTCACCTTAAACAAAAAAAAGAAGAGCCCGAAATGAGAGTTATCAAGGAATGAAAATAAATGTAAATCCTTTTAATGTAGGGATGCCAGAACTGGTGGCAGTACCTTCCTAAGTACATTGTCATGCTGCCAGCCTGAAAGGGAGGACTCTGAACCAAAAGTGTTGCCCCTGTATTGGCAATCTGTCCTCTTTTATAGGCACATGGAAAGATGCATCTTGTAAACCCAAGGTCACAGGCAAGTCTCCTATTGACAGCATTGGAATTACCATCTGAAGTGTCAACATTCTGAAGGGTGTGTAACAGATACATTTGTTGTGCTATTTCAGGTCCAGAACGGGCCTTTAATTTCTGCCTTATTTTAGTAGCTAAAACTTTATCGAGTATACACTAGACTCTCTCTGCTAATGTGGTACTGGGATTTTTGCCCCCTTCTGTAACAGAGTTTTCACTGCCAAAACCACTGCTTGTCTCTTGGTTGGGAACTGGAGTGGACTGAAAATGATGACCTTGAGGGCGACTTGAAAACTCAATGGGATAGCCCTCTCTTATGAGGTCCAGAACTCGTTCATCTGTTTTAATACGTACCCATTTTGCATAGTAAGTTCTTTGTTAGCAGACCCCCAGCCGTCACCCCGACATAGTCTGGATTTACTGAATTGCTGATGATCTGACTGTGTTCATGATTTGGAGAACAGCATGCTTTCTCCCTTGAAAGGGATGATTCTTGTCCTGTAGTGTTTTGAACAGGATTTCTTTGAAGGAAAAAACGTTTGTTTGATATAGAGGTAATGAATGGATGCAGCTTTTTCCTTTCATCAATTGATTTCTTCACTATTTCATCAAATTGAGAATCAAATATCTGATCATCTTTTAAGGGAAGATTGTGAACGAATCATCTCTGTGATTGTTCACCTGCCTGAGCTTCAGCTGCAGTAGTCTCCTGCCAGCTGCTTATATGCCAGTCGAAGTTGCAGCTGCCCATAAAGAGACAAAAGGGACCCTTTGCTAACAATAGGAGAACGAGTGCAGGGCACCGTGGGTATTTTGCCATTTGGGACCTTCACTTTGCTACTTTGGCTAAATACTGTGCTTTAAGACATTTTTGAAAGCCCTGGGGCTCTCTCGTTCATTCGCTAGTTGGGACCCCATATACATTTTATGAGGAATTAATTTATATACATTTCTCTCATAGTCCTGGGTTCGCAACAGCAGATGACTGTGCGCAGTCTGGAGTTTTCCAGGTTTTGGGGACACACAATATCCTTTAAATGAATCCAGGGTAACAAAGGTACAGTGTTCGCATGGTGATACACGCTCTGAACAATTACGGTTTGTAGGAGTAAACTATATTCAAGATCGTAATGGATCAAACCTTGGAGACTATACGTTTTTTGAGACACTGCACACTGATGACCATCGGTGTTGCTCTCGGGCCACATACGTCCTGATATACTACCAAGAACCCCTGATGCAGTTCCCGTGGCACTAGGGAACGAAACGCGTTGGCTGTGTGCCGGTTTTAACTAAACTACACCAATAAAAAGTAGGTTTTTGGATAACGTTCGCTTCCTGATTAACCTCACTTAGAGTGCACCTTCCTTTCTTGTAAAACGTGAAAAGTCTTTTAACATCGCCTGCGTGGCATATGATGAGTGTTGGCCCCGACAGCAAAATGTGCTGCTGAAGATCCTATTTACATGGCACTTTTGGCCTCCCTGCCCACCATAACCAGAAGGGATTACTCCTCTTATTCCAAAAAGGATGTTGATGCCATACTAACCTAGGCGACTTGAGACTGTCCTCAACCTGCTCCAATCGATACTACCTTCCCATAAGAAACCTCGCAAATTATGCTTTTTCCAGTTCTGTTCACACCTTTAGCACCATATTTTTGATAACCTTATGAAAGGGCAGGGCTTTAGTTTGAAGTGCACAGTCCTGTGCAAATAAACTGTCCTCCTCTAGGGTTTTATTGGAATTTAGCACCTCTCTATATGTGCTGTAACCACGAACGACTGTCTCCAGGACTTTAAGTTGGATGAAAAAACTGGGGGGAGGGGGTGGTGTGTCATAAAGGGGCGTGGCCAATGTATTTAAGGGCGTGGCTTAAAACACATAAACTCAAAATCTGTGCTTAGCAAAGTGTGCACCCGACTGGTATTTTGCTGTTTCTGTCATTGCACATAGATATATGATACTTCAAGTAACATTATACCTACAACAAGCCAGGACTATTGGCTTTTTCAATGGTTGTTAGTTCATAAGATAAAAAAGCAGCAACTATGGCTTGTATATAATATTGAAAAAGCTTCCACTTAAAGCCCTGGTGACACCACGACAATGTTGCTGCTCCTGTGTTTCAAAAAGAGAAGGGAAATCCAGAGAGAAAATTACTTTTTAAAGGATTTCCCTTCCCCTACAAACTCACCAGGCATGACGTTATGCCATAACTTCTCCACTAGTGAGAAGTGAGCAGTGTGAGCACGCGCATATGATGTGCCTGCTGTCAGTACAGTCTGGGGAAAAAAGGACCGCCTGTGCCAGGGCACAATACAGCCCGGTAGAGACCTGTTGCGAGGCCCCCTTTAAACAAGCATTGGCATAGCCAATAGGTCTCGCCATTGGGACCTTATATGTATTTAGTTATGCAGCACAATATCCTTGGTGCAACAACATCAACTGTTGCATGGCTAAACACTTATAAGGTCCCAAAGGCGGTAGAGAGGTAGAGAGAGAGAGGTAGAGAGAGAGAGAGAGAGGTAGAGAGATAGCGAGAGGTAGAGAGAGGGGTAGAGAGAGAGGTAGAGAGGTAGAGGTAGAGAGGTAGAGATAGAGAGATAGGTAGAGAGAGAGGTCGAGAGGTAGAGAGAGAGAGGTAGAGAGAGAGAGGTAGAAACACGTTTATGTTCAAATCTGTCTCGCTCTGCGAAGAAAAGATACAAAAGACAGATTACGTTTTTTCAGCATGATACAGACAAAACAATGACTTGAGAGCTAATTGACATCCACCTATTGTGCAGCTGATTACACATAGTTCACAAAATACCACAATAAAATAATTAATACTTTCAAACTTATAAAATTGCTCGAAGATGTTGAGTTACAAGTAGGCCTCCAAGTTTTCTTACTGGTTTCTTTCAAAGAAATACAGACGGAAAACAATGTGCTTCTCAACTCCAGGGACCCCCGTGACGGCTAACAATAGTAATAATGCAGAAACTGGGTTATTTATCTTTCAATTTCCCCAGGGGCTGTGAATGTATTGAATGCCACCTACTAAGTCGTGAGATGAGATTTTAGGATTAAGCTGTGAAACCTTTAGGGGCAGAGTAATGAAAAAAATAGTTTAAAAAACTGAATAATACAAAAACAGGACTTCTTTGAGTGACTGCTAAGGTAATATCTATACAGATTGAAAGCACAGGGAGATAAAAAGGAGCCAGATTTACTTAAAATACTGTTCATGTGCTTAGTATTTGCATTACAATGCTTACGTTTACAGGAGTGTATTTATTTTATATACAGCTTCTAAAAGCCTACAGGCAACCAATTATAAATGCACATTTGTCATTATAAAATGTGGATATATGCTAGCTGCAACAGTTTTCAAACATCACAAAATACACATAAATACCAATTAGATGAGAAAAAAAATTAAAATGCCTCAAAACAGACAGAAATGTTAAACAAATACTGGTAAGGAATACATAGGAAGAGGACGTACATGAACGGACTCCGCGCAGTTGCCTTTGTTGAACTGCGTGTTATTTATTTTACGGAAGGGAATGGCTAATAAAAGGCATCAATTGAAAACAATTATGAAATCGCAGGCACTTCAAAACAGTAAAGGAATTGCCACACAACGTTGTAAGCCATGGCCGCTTGCGTTTTCGTTTAACTAAAATGCACAGAAATAAGAGTTAGTGGAAATTTTCACAAACGCGCAGCGAGGATAGTACTGGCGTGAGCATGCAGTGCACAGAGCAAAGGACTGTGTTTGAAGATGGCCTCGAGGCGCTGGCAGCAGGGAGGCAAACATTTTCCAAGTGATGAGCGTGAATACATGGCAGAATCATAAGTGTGTTCTATAATTTATTCCGCACTTCTCTCGGCGCTAAACACATTAGATTTCCTTTGAAGGTGGGCTCTAAATAATAATAAGCGTTAACAAAGTAAATTGTCTTTATTAACAATGCGCATGTGCACGGTCGGCAGCAACGACGCTAGTTTCGCTCATATGAACTGACATGACCGCATCTGTGAAAATTCCTCTCACGGAGCAAGTACTGCAGAGGCAGCTGAATTTACTGCTTCTTCGCACACAGGGCTTGGAGCACAGTCATCAGTGGGTGAAGATACACGGAAGCGCATGCACAAAAGGATTGGTGGCTTGCAAAGGGAGAGATCATGAGAGCAGTAGTAAAGAGCAGTCCTATTAAAACTGTATAACTGTACAGTGCACGTCTCAATAGTATGATGTTCTCCCATGCATTGTGGAACAGAGATCTACAGATCCATAAACATGGGAGAACGTCAAACTATTGAGACGTGCACTGTACAGTTATACAGTTTTAACACAACTGCTCTTTGCTTCTGCTCTCATAATCTCTCCATTTGCAAGCCACCAATCCATTTGTGCGTGCACGTGCATTCCGTCGCTCTGCTTATTTTTAGAAGCACATACTCGTGCTTGTGGCTCGCCGCTGCGCACTCCCGCAAGCTGTATGCTGCCACAAGCGCAAGTATGTGCTTCTAAAAAGAGCTGACCGCCGGCTAAAGGTCTCCAATGCAGTGCATGCGCACTGCGTAGGCGAGTCCTAAAAACTGCCAGTGCTTAGCACCGGTGAGACCCAGCCCACTTAAAGCCCCGACTGTCTCCCTTGAATGTATTTTCCTTTTGGCCCATTATCGAGCTCATTGTCTGCATCCACGTGCTGCTCTAATCAGGCGGTTGCACAGTGCTGTGTTCACCGCCTCCTTAATCAGACATTCCAGCTCTGACGTAGATAAAGAAACCACCTCTCCCATCTCTAATTCTGTTGCTGGGACTGGAAGTTCCTGATGATTTCTCTTCTGTGAACTCTTTCCGTGCTCTGAATCGATTCCTTCATAAACCGAGGAAGTGTTACCACCAAGCATTGGTTGTCAAATGAGCTGCTATCTTGACTTACTAAATATGGGGAAATTATTTAAGAAAAAAAACATTGTGAGTGCTATTTAAAACTATAATTACACCCCGCTGGCTATTTGCCTTAATCACTACACTCGCTCTGTTTGAGCAGCGAGCGGAGACCAGGACGTGGACATGGACGTCGCTCTCAACTGGGCACAGAGTCCCTCCTGCTGTGTTACCCGCCCTAGACGTGAGCAAGGAGCG
Organism: Triturus cristatus; assembly: GCF_964204655.1. Taxonomy (NCBI): domain Eukaryota; kingdom Metazoa; phylum Chordata; class Amphibia; order Caudata; family Salamandridae; genus Triturus; species Triturus cristatus. The sequence goes on along the minus strand of NC_140585.1, from coordinate 856,041,585 downwards.
CGACAGGCACTTTATCTCCAGGTATGCTCCCTGCCATGATCATCAGCAAAAATATAAAACTAACGTCTTAAAAAACATTGTCCTTCACGTTGGGCTTGTTGGACAGAAACCAGCGGGAAACGTCAGCGGGAGGAAAGGGTCTAATGGGAAGCCCGAAACAGTAGTAGGACTAACTCTTACTTACATCGAACTGACATGTAAAATGGCTGACTGGGGGGCAGGGTCGCCTCAATAAAACATGATGACTGGGACGAGGAGGGCTGATAAGGAGGTAATGGGGTGATGCATTGTACAGCTGAGCTTTCCCTTTTCTCTCCAGGGCAAACTAGCAGAACGTCCCCGCTCCTCACTTCATTTGTTTCACTGACACAGGCACGAAAGCAAATGAAGGTTTGATTTAGACAGAATGTATGGGGTCTTTATTTGTTAGGCAAGCATAGAAAGAAAGGGAGGGATTAAAAGCAAGGAGGGGGAGGGAGAGAAGCAAGGAAGAAATGAGTGGAAAGACAAGAGAGCAGAGAGACAGGCAAGTACACAAAAATGGTTGGAGAGAAGGATGAAAGTGATCTGGGAATAAAGATGGGATGAGGAAAGGAAGTCACAGACGGAGAAAGAACGGAAGGAGGTGATGAACGAAAGAGAACTGGAGAGTGAGAAGAAAGACAAGCGTACAAGTATGAAGGAAGGTATCGAGGAAGGAATGGGGAGGAAGAAACCAGGAGAAACGGAAAGTGCAATGGAAGCAAGGGTAGATGAAAGTGTGGGTAGGGCGAGGAGTCGGAGGAAGGGAGTTGGGAACAGGTGCGCAACTCCAATTGGTTTGAATGGGCTTTACTCCACCCCCTGCCGTCGCGTATCTCAGCCCAGGCTGCTGCAGCTTGAGCTGCTTGGGGCTTGGCTGGGCAGTGTCTGGAGTCTTATCTCCACACGCCCACGTTTTTCACAGGTCTTTAAAGACCATTTGTATATTTACATACCTTTGTAAACTGGTTACCAAGGCTTAGTTTTTAGGTTGAGCCTAGCGGCAGTGCGCATGCGCTGCTCACTCTGCGAGACATGCTGTAATAGAGTATGCAGTGGAAGCCCTGCCCACTCTCCGCCCATATTTTTAATTGGCTGGTGTCATTGTCCTTCATAAAAGCTGAATTCCAAATCATTATGAGGCTTATCTAGTGGGTGAGCACTATTTTGTTTATTGACACTGATGCGGATGGCCTACTCCCTGCACTTCCCTCTCGCATCAACGTTTTTTTTTTTTAAAGTAGGAATCTACCCGATCCTGGCATTTGCATGTCTTTCATTTTTGCTCATCAGACGTCAATGGCGCCTGCTCCATGCACTTCCCTCTCCCATCCCTATATTTTTTTTTTGTTTAATCATTTTTTTATTAAATGTTCAGAAAAAGAAAAACATATATTAGTCAAATAAATACAATATAAATGAAATATAACAATTAATATAAAGAGAAAAAATGAGCAAGCTATTCAAAAGAGGAAAAGATATAAAGGAGGTAAAAAAAGATAGAAAAAAGAAGAGGGAAGAAAGATATAGAGGAGTGGAGGAAAGGAAAGATAGAGAGAAAAAGGAGGAATAAAGAGGAATACAGAGAGTAGGAGAAAAAAGAAAATTAGGATGCAGGTGCATGAGTAGAAAGATAAGAAGTAAAAGGTAGCCAAATAAGGTCAGTTTTAATTTTCTGAGAAAGAGTAAGAGAAGAAACAGTAGCAAATTCGTCACAAATATAGTTCCACCTAGTTAATATACATAATTTAGAGTTATCTTTCCGACAGGATAAAATCACTTTAAAAGCTATAGCAAGAAATAAATCAAACAACAAAGTAATATGATTAGGAACATCAAAATCAGGTGAGGAGGAACCTAGAAAAACATTTTGTATTGTTAATGGAATATTACATTGAAATATTGTCATACATTTAGACCAAACAGATTGCCAGAACTTTAATACATTCGAACAATCATACAGTTGATGAATTAAAGTCCCATTAGATTCAGAACAAGACCAACAGAGGGAAGAGGAAGTAGGGAAAAACTTGGATATATGAAGAGGGGTAATAACAGCTCTACTATAAATAAAGTAAAGAGATTGGGTAATACGTGCGGCAATAGAAGTTTTAAATAACTTGAGCCATATTTTATCCCAAGAGGAAATAGGGAGTGACAGAGATAAGTCAGTTTCCCAAAGTAATTCAACAAGGGATTTAGGTTGTTCAGTAATAGGTGATAACAACATCTTATAAATAAAGGCAGTCTTAGGCCTATGCTCCTTAGAAAAACTATATAACGTGAGGGTGAAGTGAGTAAGGGAGAAGATAAGGGGAAATTATTGGAGGATAAATAAGACTGCAAAGCTTTTGATATTAAAAGATACTCATTAAAAAATTAATCAGGTAAATTATATTGTAATTGTAATTCATGGAAGGGAATAACAGAGTTGTGTTGGATTAATTGATAAATAAAAATAATTCCCTTCTCCTTCCAGTGTTTGTAATAAAATGATTTACGTTTATATGTGATAAATTTGTTGTACCAAATAGATGAAGACCAAAAACATTGATATCAATCTAGACCAACAGAAAAGATTTTATTTAATAATTGTCTGGAGTATTTTAGAATAGGATTATCTGATATGAAGGTGCAATTAGACATATATATTATATCTCGAAAAGAAAAATCTTTTAATAGGGGACGCTCAAAAAGAATCCAGCGAGGGATAGGGATATCAGCAAAATCATAAGTTAAGGCAAAGAATTGACGAATTAAAAATGCAGAATGATAAGATTTAAAGTCTGGAAAACGTACACCCCCTTCTGTTTTGCGTCGTTTGAGTTTCATAAGAGCAATGCGGGGGTGTTTGTTATTCCATAAAAACTTTGTACAAATGGAATTAATCTGCGAAAAAAATGAAGCAGCAATTCGAAAAGGTAACATGGACAAGGTATAAAGGACATGGGGCACTATCATAATTTTAATAGGATCAAATCTACCCTACCATGACAAATAAAGGGGAGACCAAGTAAGAAGAAGTGATTGTATCTTGGTAAATAGGACATTAAACGTATAACTAATGGTGGAAGCTAAGGTAGAGGAAAACCAAATACCAAGAAATTTAATTTTGGTGGGACACCAACTAAAATTAGTATTATTAAACATATATTGATAACAAAGAGAATTTAAGGGTAAGACTTCTGTCTTAGAAAAGTTCAACTTATAACCAGAAGTACTAGAATATAGCCGAACTTCTTCCAAAAAGGGAGGGAGGGAAGTAATAAGGTCAGACATATAAACCAGAATGTCATCAGCATATGCTGACAATTTGGTTTCAATAGAATGATGAGAAAAGCCAGAAATACTTGAATTAATTCTAATACGCTCAAGGAATGGTTCAAGGCACAAAACAAATAACAAGGGTGAGAGGGGACAACCTTGGCGAGTGCCTCTATATAATGAAAAAGTTTTTAAAAAATGGTTATTAACAAAAATACTAGCACGAGGAAAAGAATACAACAGTTTAATATAAGAAATAAAATTAGGACCAAAACCAAACCATTTGAGTGTACTGAACATATATTGCCAGTTTATGCGATCGAAAGCCTTTTCGGCATCTAAGGACAATGCTGCAAGTGGGAGCTTAAATTTTCTCCCGAAGGAGATAACATTTGCAAACATGCGAGCATTGTCCGAAGCCAGTCTGCCCTTAACAAAACCAACTTGATCTGTCTTAACTAAAAGTGAGATGGTACTCTCAAGGCGAGTGGCAAGGATTTTAGCAAATACCTTACAGTCATAATTGATTAATGAAATGGGGCGATAGTTTTTACAGAGAGATTGATCCTTATCAGATTTGGGAATAAGGACAATCAAAGCCTCCATGAAGGAGCCAGAAGCTTTGGAGTCAGCAATAAATGAGTTAAAAAGGGCAAGAAGTTTTGGAGCAAAGATAGAGGCAAAAGTGGAAAAAATATTCAACGGCAAGACCGTCAGGACCTGGTGCTTTCAATTTTTTTAAGAATTTAATGGCTTCCGTTATCTCCTGAAGAGAGATCTCTCTTTCAAGTAATTCAAATTTATCAGGAAGCAGAGGTGGACTAGGGAGGCCCGAGACAAAAGGTGTGTAAATTTTGAACAGAAGGGTTCGTATCATCAGAATATAATGATTGATAATATACATAAAATGCAGTAGCAATATCTTCATCAGGGGATGCCTAATTGTTGGTAGATTCGTTTAAAATAGGACCTATACTTTTACGTTCAGCTTTAATTTTTAAGAAATTGGCCAACATCTTGCCAGCTTTATTTTGGCCTCTGTGATATTTAGATTTCATTTTAAGAAGAACATTGCATGCATCAATTGTGGCGAGCTTGTTAAGAGCAGACTTGGCTTTAATCAATTCATGAAGAACAGAGGAGGAGCTAGAAGTAAAGTAATTATGTTCTAGCAATTTAAGTTGTTGAAGTAAAGTAGCATACTTGGCTTTAGCGTTTTTCTTCTTTTTTGCTGAATATGAAATGACAAAGGCATGGAAGGCGGCCTTAAAGGCGTCCCAATTGTTAGTAATGGAGGTGTCCAAAGGGTTGTTGATAGTAAAAAACTCATTAATAAATGTTGTAGCTTCAGTAACAAAAGCATTGTCTGACAACAAAAAATTATTACATTTCCAACTACCAAATTTTGGAGAACTCATGGATAAATCCAAAACAGAAAGAACGGGGGCATGGTCAGAAATAAAAATAGATCCAATCTCAGAGGATTGAATAGATGGGAGTAGGGGTTTGCTAACCAAAATATAGTCAATCCTAGAACGAGTATGGTAAAAATTAGAAAAAGAAGTAAACTCAATGGTATCAGGGTTATAGGTCTTCCAAACATCGTATAATGGACGAGAAGTAATGGCAGACTGAAATGATTTATGAGTTTTATCAGGATTAAATTTACATTTGGATTGTCTATCAGAATATGGGTCTAACCATTGATTAAAGTCCCCAGCAACAATAATATTTGGACCATCAATAGAGGATAGTAAGATCTTAATACTATTCCAGAAGTCTGGGTCTGGTTTAACAGGGCCGTAAATATTCAGCAAAACAACTTCTTTATTCTGTATAACAACTTTAGCCATTACCCAGCATCCATCACTATCTCATTGCGTAGATACATTTTGTACATGGATCGTTTTATGAAATAATATGGCTACACCACCTTTCCGATTAGAGGCAGGAGAAAAAACAACTTGACCCACCCATTGCCTCTTCAATTTAAGAGATTCTACATCATTACAATGCGTTTATTGAATAAATGAAACATGAGAATTCAATTTAGACAAATGAGAGAGTACCTTTTGTCTTTTGACGGGGTGTCCAAGACCACGAACATTCCTTGTGACAACATTACACATAATGGAGGGAAGGGAGGGTACGACATGAATGGAGATGATACACTTCAGGTGAACAACTGGAGCAGAAGAAATACCACTTATTAGTTGAGTACAAAAAGCAAAATGTACAACAATAAGTAACATTAATAAGCACAGGCATCAAGCAACATATTAAAAAAGGATACGCACTGAAAAAGATATAATGGAATACATTAATATAGACAAAAGATTGATAATGACAATGCACCTTAAAAAAGAGGTAAGAAAACAAAAGGATGCTAGACGAAGAAAGAAAGAGTGGAGAGCGAAAAACAGAAAAATAAGGAAAGTAAGCAGATCAAGGAAAATAATCCAGATCTGAAGGAGAACAAGCAACAAGACGAAAGGGGCATGGTGACGACAAAAGCAAAGACAGAGCAACGTGTAAATAAAAGGTGATCAGCCTCAGAAATAAGTAAATTAGCAACAATAATAAGAAATAAAAACAGAGAGACACAAAAATAAAATAGTTTAAGGGAAGAGCAAACAAGAGAAAGAAGGTAACGGTATAACTATAGGAGAAACAGCAACAATGAACTAGTAAAACTAAGCAAAAATTAGAACATTAGTTTTCCATATTTCGAGAAGAGATGTTACTGAGAAAGAGTTTCAATTTAGCAGGATCATCAAAAGAACGTGACCTTCCTTCATGAGTAACTTTGCAGAGACATGGATGAAGAATACCATATTGAATGTTCAAATGTCTCATCTGGGAACAGAGAGCCAGAAATTCCTTACGGTGTGCATTTGTAGCATTTGAAACATCTTGTGAGATGAAGATATTATGACCTGACAAAGTGAGACGTTGTTTGGATTTAACTGCCTTAAAGACATGCATCAATTCAGTAAACTCTAGGAAAAGCATGATGATGCCACGTGGTTTGTTAGAGTTAGGTTGAAGATGACCCAAACGATGCGCCCGTTGTAAGTTAAGTGTTGATGAGGATTGAAGATCTAAGTGTTCCGGCAAGAGTTTTTTCAGAAAGGATAACATGTCAGGACTTCAATATTTTCTGGCAAGCCATAAAGGCGGAGATTGTTCCTTCGGTTGCGATTTTCCAAGTCTTCGGTATGTAGCTTAAGTTTATGAATTTCTTGTTCCAACAAGGGAATTTTAGTAGAGATATTTTGGAGGTCACCAACACGCTGTTCGAGTTCCACAACCTTACCCTCCATGGTTATCCAGTGGTCTTCAATTTGTTTCAACTTTGCGTTAGTGGTGACCATAAAGGGGTTGAAGACCGCGTACCTGCTCCAAAATAGAGTCGAGAACAAGATTTTGTGAGGTATGAATGGGAGAAGGTGGATCATTTTTCTGTCTTTTTGGTTTAGCGCCAGAAGATGATGATCTAGATGATGTGTGAAGGTCATTCGCATTCTTGAGTTGAGAAAAAGATCGATGGGTAGTAATTAAGAACGGGCGAGTGTGACCCATGCACCGCAGGAGAGGAAGGCAGGAATAGTGACCATCCAAAAATAATAAGCACTGTAGTAAAAATACTTTTAGAGAACAGAAAAAAGAAGAAAAAAAATGGATGGTACGTATTTAACGCATGGCAGCGACAGCAAGGAGTTCTTCAACATGCACATTCCAATATAATTGTCTCAACTTGGGAGAAACAAGCTGCTTTGAAAGGCTGCATCCGAAGCAAGCAACAACATGAAGGAATCTTCACTGTGTTTTTTTCTTTTTTTTCTTCCTCTTTCCCCTCTATGTACCTCCTCAATAACATTCAGAAAAAGGAGGAAGGGGAACAGCCAATAAAAGAGGGAAAGAAAAATCTTCTCTGACACGCCCATTTTATCCTCTCTTAGTGCCAGATATAAAGAGACACAAAAGTAATAGGAGCAGCATTTAGTTATATGTGAAGTAGCTAGTTGTGCTTCACATAACAGCAGCAAAATACCCAAATCGGCAATTCTGACTGAAGAAAATTAAACGCGGGCGCCGCAATACAAAATGGCGAACGCCCACGTTTCTGTGAAAAAAAAACGGCACCGCAGCGGCTTCCAAGCTTCGTGCTGCACTTACAGACAAAAACAAGCTGCAACAAGACGCACAGGAGTGTCAGAAGCTCGGGGCCATCATCCTCACCGAGAAACTTCACAGGCTGAGACAAATATTATGCAGAAGGCTCCTCGATGCGGCGGAGCTCACACGCCGTCCGCCATCTCGCTGCGGCGTCCAAGCCACGCCCCCCCATCCCTATATTTTTGTACAGCCGGAATTTACCTGATCCTGTAACTATATTTTTAGGTCTCGCCTGGCGTTAGCAGGGGGCATGCGCTGCTCTCGCCATGCGAGACCTTCTTGGAATCAATACGGATTCCGAAGCCTGTCTCAGCTCCGCCTCCAAATTAGATTGGTATGCGTCGTTTCTCGTCACTTATTATTCCAATCCGACTTTGTTGATTGTCCCGGACGGTTTGTAGCCCCTCCTGGTTGCCACCCTGTCCTTGTTAGGCCATGCCCAGCGGGATTGGCTCTCTTACTGGCGGCGTGACACAGTAGGCTTAATATTGACTTGCTGCACTTTTTTTATAAACCATTGCATGCGTTTGTCATGTTATGTTATGTTAAAATAATTTTATAATGCGCACAGCTACCCAAAAAGGGTTTCCCAGCGCAGACCTGAAGGAACTAAGACAGTGAGAGATTATTAATTAAACAGCCAGGTTTTTAATAGTTTCTGTGTGGAATGGCATTGTATGCTTGTACGCTACTTTGTTTTTTATTATTACTCTACTTTGTTGCTGCCCCAAACCGGCACTCCGACCACAGAGGAAAACACCAGCGAGTCCGGCTCCCTCTTCCTTCCTGACTATCTCTTTCTCTCGAACTGTGAGGCTCCCCTCCCATGTCCCAAACAGCATCAAGCAGCAATCGCGCCGGTGGCTTTTTTATTTATTTATTTTTTCAGCACGTGTTGTTAAGTGGTGCATGCTCGTATTCCTAGACTCCTGCTGCCTGCTTCACTGTAGGTGCTGATGTTTTCCGATGCGTGCAGCAATAGCATTTCTCCTAAAAAATCCAGTGCGTCTGCTAACACGTTTAGACTGTTGTTGCAGTGCCTGCAAGGATTTTCAGCCCTCTGCAACACCGTGGCTTCCCTCCCATGTACCAAACAGCATCAAGCAGCAATTGCGCCGGTGGCTTATTTATTTATTTATTTATTTAGTAGAGCGCCGTAATGCCTTTCTGCACAGATCACCCCTACCCCCTCCCAAACGTCAACCAGAGCGATGCCGTGGCTGGTTTCACTTTCTTTGTGGTCTATTTCCAAGCTGCTTCCTCCCCCTCCCAATCAGTCATGGGGCTCCATCAGAGCAGCGGAGCCAGGGGGACGGAGAAGGTGAGTTATACTGCCGCCTTAGAGCACGGGACACTGGTCTTTGTCTGCTCCTAGCAGCTGACCCAGTTGTGGGCTTTACAGTTTAGTACCCTCCTCCAAGCTGCCCTCTGATTGCCCACTCGAACTCGCGATTGGCGTACTTGTTGACACCGTGTTGTTACTGGTGCCGCTGTGCAGGATCACATAGGAAGCAACTGGGGGCCAGGAGCAGCAGCAGGCGACAGAGTAACACGGGCTCGTCTGACCGTCGCACACCTCGCAGAGCAGCACTAGAGCCACATTGAGTTATGCAGGCAGAGGACCTCCATCTCTGCACTCATACAACCCTGATTTTTTAGATTGCATCTTTCCGACTTTTTTCAGGTGAACCAGCAGCACGGGTTAAAAGCATTTCATTTAACTTTCCAAGGGGGATGCACTCTTCGCAACTCAGCGCTTTTGGAGCAGCCCCCAATTATTTTTCTTTGAGGCACGCTCGCCGTGAACCAGCGCTGTGCTGAAGATAAAATGCCACCCCTCGCTGTGCTTTTGAGCCACGCTGCAGGTACAGAGTTCATTGGGGGCGAAAAGGCTTATGGTGACTAGTGGGCTGAGGCTCTGCTTTCGAACCCCTCCCCCCTTAGAAAGTGTTGGGTACTCTTCGCAACTCAGCGCTTTTGGAGCAGCCCCCAATTATTGTTCTTTGAGGGACTCATTGAGTTAAAGCCATTTGCTTTGCTATACAATCCTATTAGCAAAGCAAATGGCTTTAACCTAATCAAAGGCGAGACCTATTGCATTTTCAATGCTTGTTTATTATATTTTAATGTAATTGATATCATCCCCATGTGTTTTGAGGAGGCAACGCGGAGACTTAAACCCGGATCCCCAGGCACAAAGTCCTCAGCTCTGCTTGTTAGGCCATTTAGCTAACATGTTCTGCTTTCCCTCCTAGTCAGCGGGCTCCAGCAGAGCAATGGAGCCAAGGCCGAGGGAGAAGGCAGGGTATGCTTCTGCCTCCCTTAGAGCAGGGCGGCACTGGTCTTTGCCTGCTTTTCGCAGCTGCCCAGCCGTGGACTGGCTCTGGTCTCTGGGGAGAACGGCAGGTCTGAGCTCTTTACATGAGCTCTGTTTATCAGCGTGGCGCCTGTTTTACGAGAGCCATGCTGGTTTTGCTTTCACTGGCCTGTATTTTCAACTAGCTCCTCCACTGTCTCTGCTCTCCCCCTAGCCCTCCCTTACAATCACTGACGGGTACCCAGCTTGCGCCTACCTCAGAGCAGAGTCGGGGAAATGCAGATGGAGGGCTGAACAGTAGTTGATCAAGAGTCGGAAATGTAGCAAAACTTCTTTAGAGCGCATCCAGTTATAGTATTTTTATTTTTGATCATTGTATGTTGCCTTGCTTGATAAATCCTTCTGTGCCGCTCCCCCAGCTCCACGATGTAGTGATGAGCTGTGGTACGGGGAGCAGCGCCTTATACTCCCCCCACAGTTTTCTTTCCTGCCACAAATGGGCGGTTGCTGCCACTGCGGGAGGTTCGAACATCACCTGCCCCCCCCCCCCCATTAGTAAGGCGGGGCCGGCATCGGACCTGCCGATGATATGGCGGTCCTGCCGGCCCCGACGACACCGGAGGCGGGCTTGTCGCGTCCCTTGTGACGCCACGGGCTCGCCCTCCAATACGCCCCCAGTGAGACATGGTCCGGAAGTGGAAGTTCCACTTCCGGGTCATGGAAGTCGCCAGGGCCCGCCCCTCTCGAGGGGCGAGCACTCGCCACTAATAAAAGGCTGGGGAGCAGAGGAATCTTCCTCTGTTGCCTTCCGTGCTCCCCAGCCTTATTGTGTGACCTCCTTAGGAGGGCTTTTGATAATATTTGCCCACCCACCATCCCCTAGAGCGAAAGGTTGTGTTATGTACATATAATTGTCTTATTGTTTTCCAGATTGTAAGGTGTGAATATCTTGTGTTTTCCCCTTTTTTAGGTAAAAAATTGTCGTATTTTAGTGCATTTCCGTGGTCAGGCGGTAAGGTCATGATTGGTGAGCAGTAAATTTAAGGTCCTTAGGGGGGGCGGCACCATTCCTTGAATGGGGTTGCCCAAGGGAGTCCACTCCTAGAACTCTCCAGGAGCAGTTACAGCCGTCGTGGCTGTATGGGCGCGGGGGAGGGGGGAGTTACGCTTTTCCTAGGCTGTTGGCCATCCCGCACGTGCACAATGGCACCAGTAAAGGGCGCAGAACTGCAAGGGCCCCCGATGGAGAGAGTATACAGGGCGTACGGGGGTAACTGGGGGGGGAAGTACCCTCACGGTGAACGGGCCCTCTGCGCATGCGCACTCAGGCTGGAGGGCGGGGTTTAAGGGATAAGGATCTGACACCAGTTATTGACCTTGCCGTAGGCTCAAACATGGATACGCAGAAAATGATTGCCATTATGATTATGATGATGTATGCTTAGATTCGGATAGGAAATAACTTGTATTAGAGCGATGTTAAGGTTAGCCATCTGATATCTGTACATATCAATGTAATCGAATGTCAATAATATGATTGTCTGGGTAAAGACGAAAATTAATATTTAATGTTTGATGAATTTTGTTAATAAAAATACGGCCGGGGGTTATCTACGACCCCCTTTTCCAACTAAACCACCCGTGTCCTTGATATTTTGTGGGGTGGAACAATGGAGGAGGGGGTATAGGTAGTACCAGGCCAAATGGCCAGGTGACTAAGCGCCTTTCTGGAACGAGTTTTGCCGTGGCAGAAGCACCCCTTCTGCTTCGGGGCGCTGACCGTCGGCTAGAACCGGATCCTTCCAGCGCTCTGGCGTCCGATATGGCGCCGGCCCTCGAGGCCCCCTTCGGGGGTGGCCTCTGCAAGAACATTAGTTGATCAAGACTCGGCAATGTAGCAAAACATCTTTAGAGCGCATCCAGTTATAGTGTTTTTATTTTTGATCATTGTATGCTGCCTTGCTTGATAATTCGATTTTTTTTCACCATGCAACACTTTTTCATGTGGGAAGAGGTTGGCAGAATAAAGTTTGTTTTATCGAGATAGGTGCAAATACCTGCAAAATAATAATATTCTATCGCAAGGCAGACACTAAAATGAACAAACCAGCAATGAAATCGAAATACTCAGGGTCAAAAGCAGAGCACGTGAAAAAGTGAATGTGAAAACGGTTCAAGAAAAAAGAATGCATTTAAATGTTTGTATTTATTCCAGCGTGTAACCGTCTCAGCATTATTTTTCCTCACCACAAACCGCAACGACTCCCACGTCCCCTCAGAAGTAGTTCAAAATTAGATTTATCTGAATTCTTCTAGGTTGTTTTTACACTGCTCTCTTGTAGACGTGATCACATGTTAGGAAATTTACAAGCCGCCAAGGTCATTTGTTTGTATTGACATACTTGTTTTCGATCCCCTGTGACACACACTCAGTATTTGCGATTGGTAAACCTTTGAGTGTTAATTTAGCATTTTTTTCTTTCAATCTGCCGTTGATAGATTGCGTGTGCCGTTAATAAGTTTCCCACTTCGCTAGTATTTTTGTAAATATGCTCCTTCCCCCTTCAGCACTTGTGCGCATGTTGTAGTAGATAATAGTGAAATCCGACTATTGTTTGCCTGCGGATAGCCTGTAAACAGTTTGATACCACATGTTTAGTGCATTTTCTCACTCGTTGAGGGACGGTCGTTGCACACAAGTATCTCATGGTAACAGCTCCTTAGGTAAGCGCCTTCGGGTAATCAGCTAGATAAGCAGCGCTTGTTGATTTTACTTTTTGTCACTTGTTAGTTAGCGTATATCTTTTTATCAGTCAGCCCCAAAAGCAGTGAAAAGTGATGGAGTCTGAATTATTGTTGCCATTTGTGACAGTTATTTTATTTTAACTTTGCTATTTATAGAGTTCAAATTAATCCCTGTCACCACTGCAATTGCACCACAAAAACAAAGAGGTACAGAACACGCACTGAATAGCCTCTAGGCACTGCTGCTGTTTCTGTTGTTCTGACCTACTGCACTAACTTCACCCACTGGATTTTTAGGTCTCGCCTAGCAAATGCAGCGCATGCGCTGCTTCGCCTTGGCGAGACTATTGTTGTCGGTTTTGTGCGCGAAGGGAGACAAAACATGTGCGCGCCCGGACAGCTGATGTGCACGCTCACGGCATCTGCATCAGCTTGTACCCGGACAGCACATGGGCATGTCTTTCAGCTTGTTATTTTGCCGTCTGCTGATTCAAGCTGGGATTACATTTGTCATGATTTGAGGCAGACAGGACACTGCCTGATGATGAACAAATCAAAACAGCTGGCAAGTTCTGAAAGCTTTCTTCCAAGTCGGCTCCGATTTACTTCAACAACTAAATCCTGACCAAGCCCTAATAAAAGCGGCTGGTGCGGCGTTGCCATCAGCCAGGCAGGGGGCCAGGGCTAGACGCAGAATGCAATCAACTGAACCGAAAGCTACTTTGTGTCTAGCAGAGCATTTCAAATGCTAGTGTGTGCTAACTTCCCACGCCGCCCATTTCTTTACCATCACTGGAAGGAACGCACATATCGGACAATTTTCGAGAGCATTGGGAAACCACAAATAAACAGCCACAGGCATGCGCACGAGGGACTGTTGACACTGTTAGAACATTATATGAACTATAAAATGAAGAAAACTCAAACAAGGTTACCTTCTCCACCTTTCCGCCATTGATGTCAACCGGTAGGAACTTCCTGCCAATATTTCTTCGATCTGTCTGAAATTAAAATAATACACAATTATTGTCTATGCGATTTCTAATTAAGAACTTAAGTGTATGAATAAAAAAATAACCTATTTACTGTGTTACAAGTATATCCAGGTTAAATTAAACAATGCCCATGGCCTATGGAATTAAGTGTCGGGGGAGGAAAAAATTATGCGGCACAAAAAGCCAACTTATGCAGCGTAATGAGGTACATTTTGTGACAGTATTATTTTGTCATTTTTAGGTGGAGCCTGGGCAGCACATGCGCTGCTCTGTGAGGCATTCTGTATTGGATTATGCACTTGAGATCACACCCACTCTCCGCCCATATTTGTCATTGGCTTGTGCAATTGTGCTTCGTAAATGCTGGCTTCTGATTCGTAAATAGGTTTGTTAGTCCCTTCTTAGCACCGCCTTGTCTTAATTTGTAACCTGCCATGAAGACACCCCCTTTTACATATGCTGTTGCTCGGTAGGCTTTAATTAAGCCTCTTAGCACTATTTTGTTTAATGGTTTTCGCATGCCTGCTATAGAAGGCAGGGCACGCTTTCTCGCAAAAGCTTTTTTTACATAGCACGGCACGCCACGCTGTTAGTGGCAGACGTGCCTTTGCTTTGCTTGCTGCGCCAAACGCGGCTGCAGGTTTTTTTAAACTTTTTTTTTTTAAATTCCCCATGCCGCAGATACACTTTAATGTCAGCTGCGCCCCTTTCCTTAAAGGATCAGAGTCTAAGGAAAGGGGCATAGCCGCCTTAAAATAAAAGTGCGGCATGGGTCGCATATACAAAAAAAGCATTTGTCAACATGACAAACACATTATTTTTTTTTAAAAGCACCCCATACCATGCTTTCACTTTAATGGCGAACACGCCACTTTCTTTAGACACCTCTTGTCTAAAGAAAGGGGGGTGGACGATATTAAAGTTAAAATGCCGCATGGGATTTTTTACAAACTACCATTTGTAATGCAATAGGTATTACATTTACGAAACTCTTGTAAATGCGAGACTTATTGCATTGCAAATGCTTGTTTAAGTGTGAGCTGCAAGTTAAACCACATACAGATATGTGGTCTAACTTGCAGCTCACACTTAAACAAGCATTTGCAATGCAATAGGTCTCGCATTTACAAGAGTTTCGTAAATGTAACACCTATTGTATTACAAATGGTAGTTTGTAAAAAATCCCATGCGGCACTTTAACTTTAATATCGTCCATCCCCCTTTCTACAGAGAAGACGCTCAACCAACTGACATATCTCGTCTTCACAGTTATTACATTTTTTCCAGCCAGTCCTTTCCTCAGAGCCAACCAAACACCACCAACTCAGCCTGCCAGAAAGTCTGTAGAATCATAATACACTATGGCCAAATTGGAAGTGGAGGAGAGGCTGGTAAAATATTGCTTCTCCAAAGGCAGCTGAAATTCTAGTGCAAGCTCCGCCTTTTATCTGTTGACACGTGGAGCTGGCTGAGCAATTGCTCCCTGCATACAGTGGAACTTCCACCACGCTTACGTGTTAGCCGCAGCAGGTTCTTTAACCTCCTCAGTGTTATGTACGAGAGGAGGGAGATGCATCTGGCTATTACATCACCAGGCCTGGAACCAACAAATAAAGATTTATTCCATTCTTCCTCATTTTACAAAACTAAATGCGTGACCATTGCCAAGTCACTGTTTCTGGTGAACCCATTTCAGGTACCTGCTTAGTTAAACAACATTTACAACACATTGTTTACAACGCATGCCATTACAACGCAAGTCGTTACAACGATGCGTTGTTACATTGCATGCCATTACAACGCAAGTCTTTTCAACAACTTGCTGTAGGGGGCAGAAGCTGTTGGATAGGTTGGATTTTCAATCCAACACCTTCCCTAGTGTTGCACACACTGGAGTTGGAATAGAAAATTATACTATTCCAAGCTCCAGCGCTCCCCCCCTCTCCCTTAGCAAGTCGTTGTAACGACTTGCGTTGTAATGGCATGCGATGTAACAATGCTAAGTTGTAACGACTTGCGCAATACATTGTAACAAGTGCTAATCACCTGCTAACATTGGAGCAGCTTGGGGATATACATACTAACTATTAAGGTTTGTAGAAAAACATGCACAATTGCTTGCATAATAAAAAATGCACATTTATATTTTTTGGCAATAGTCTCAGATGTGAATGGCTGTGTTAAGAAGCCCGTTTGATAAAAATGCCCCCTGCACACTCTCAAAATGTGGCCCAGACGGAGTGAATACCGTCTGCAGGTCGACCATCCTTTATGTAGAGAACTGACACGCTGTTTCTAGGCTCTTGCAGACATATCGTCGGTTAATGTATATACGAGTCAAGAATCCACCCCTCTTTGTTTCCATTTGTTTGCAGGTAGAACTGGTGCGCAGTACCCCTACTAATGCTGGTCACACCCATGTGCCCACTATACCACTCCTTAGAAAATGTCTTACTCATCAGGTGTGACAAAGCTTCTATTTTCACGTTTCGCGCCCGCCTACCACTGAAAAGGCCGACTTGACCATAGTTGTTAAGGCAGTAAGATAGGATCATGGCAGACACAGACTGACATTCCAACGAAGGCAACACAGAAACATGTACATCAGAATGCAAAGACACACATATACAAACATATCAAAACAGACAAAGATGTAGGCCCACAAAGGCACATAGTTACAAAGGCACACTCTTTTTTGAGGTCGAGCTACACAGTTTGAGAGTTTGAGCTATTACATTGTAAATAACAATACCTTTTATCTATGTGTTTTGAAAACCTGCAAGTGGAGCGTAAACACACACTTTGTACTTATAGTCCTTGCTTACAAGAAGCAAGGCTGGCCGTAAAAGAGGCGCAGTTACTGTCAGCTTTGCTTCTCGTAAGCAACGACTATAAGTACAAAGTTCTTTTGTACGCACCGCTTGCAGGTTTAAAAAAAATAAAAATAAAAGGCATTGTCATTTACAATGTCAATAACTTAAACTCTCGCAAAAAATGCGAGACCTATTGCATTGCAAATGCTTCTTTTTTGGTTCCAGTACCCCCTGGGCCCCCACTTTGCCTATTCCTTACATTGTATTTTACATTTACTGTGTAGTGTGAGAATGCATTTCATAAAAAGGAATATAAAGTAGGGTTGCCAAAAAATAAAATGCCAGCCATGTGTTGTTTAAAGCGCCTGCGCAAACCTTGTCTTGACACTAAATAGGGTTATACATAAAAAGCATGTATTCATTTGTAAAATGACATCTCTGTCTTTGTTCCCTTTAATAATTAGTCATGGATCTTCAGGCAGCCCTAGAACACAATTAAAAGTGCTTTCTATTTATATTTGCTGTTCGAAGTATGCACAGAGACGTGCTGAAAATACAGCTTTAGGTGGCTGTTTAATTTTGTACCGGCTGGGACATCAGAATAATGAGCTGGCAACCCTAATCCTAAAACTGGAAGTTTGTTGCAGGATCAGCACATTATTTATTTCCTCTAACCTTGATCCCTGATTAATTCCATAATAGCAGGGCTTTAAGTGGGCTGGGTCCTGCTTGTGCTCACCACCAGCAGTTCGTACAAGCAGCCGCCTTGACGGGTCCCTATCGGGCTCTCCATTTTCACTCAGACTGGAAAAAAAATCTTAACTCTGCAGCAGTTCACTTTTTTTATAACTGTTTTGATGTAACTTTTATTTTTTTGCAGTTCTGTATTGCTAAACTTGAATGCTTTACATGAGCACCAAAAATGACATGTTCATTTATTTTTTGGTAGGCAAGGACGATTAAGTGATTTGCCAAGAAACACAGGATATTGAGCTGACGCTGAGACTCAAACCTGCTTCCTCAGCTCCAAAGTTGACAGCTCTAGCTATTATCCCACAATCTCTTGCACAAGAACTAAAGCATTTTCAATATTATATACAATGAAGCCATAGTTGTATGTATGCTTGTAGTAAATGTATCTTATGCAACTAATAACCTTTGACAAGCCAATAGTCCTGGCTTGTTGTAGGTGTAATGTTACTTATGTGGAGGCAATAACAGAAGTAGTGAAATACCAGTCGGGCGGCACATTATGCTGAGCACAGATTTTTAGCATGAATGTTTTAAGCCACACCCTTCATTATATTGCCCCTTTGAGAGGCCCCTTGTAGTAAGCTGGCACTGTATATAGTATACCAAAATGAGGTATAGTGTGCACCGAGTCCAGTGGAACCCCCAAGGTACGCAGAGGTAAATGTAGATGGCACCTAACTCTCTATTTGTGGTAGTGTGGGCGAGCAGTAAGGCTTTATCAGAGGGTAGTGTTAAGCATTTATTGTACACACTCAGGCAAGAGATGATTGCACACAGTCAAAGACTGATCTCGGACCAATTTGTTTGTATAAAAATATTATTCAGTTATTCTATTTCTGAAACCAAGCCAGACCTGGTGCAGATAAGTAAAATAATATTTTGCAAAATATTATGCAGTGATTTACAGCTGAATGCAGGTTCAAATGCAGTTTGTTGATTAACAGGTAAGTAAACAGTTTGAAATTACTTTTCAGTTACTCTACAGATTACAGTTCACGTTACCTTTTAGATTACTTTTTAAATTACTTTTGCTAATCAGTGTGATATGCCTAGATATCACACTGAGACATTTACTAGACAAAAGGTAAGTAATTCTGTTTTTACACATATGCATTTTTTCAATGTTTCATACAAACCAACTCCACACAAAATAATTTTCAAGGAAAAGCAGTCAATGCAATCCTATGGGAGGAAATGAAGCTATCGGTTTGCAGGTAAGTACTGGTTAGTGGGAGTTGATATTCAGGGTTAGAATCAGGGTTCCCCCAGGGTGAAGGATGCACTATCAGAACACCCTCAGCAGGACTAGGGCGGCCGGGTGTAGAGTGCTGAGGCCCAATGTTATCCAATCAGGGATGGAGGCCACCGGTTGGTGGCTGCTCACAAGCAGGCCACAAGGTTGTGGGAGTGAAGCTCCTGGTGTTAGACTCAGGGCAAAGGTGGGTCTGAGTTAGCATACAAGGGGCACCCACAGCGGCACAGGGGCGGCCGGGTGCAGGGTAATGTTTTGGCGTTGGGTGCCCTGTTGTTTTCAATGGGGATTGCCGGTTTGGGTTTTTGGCTGCAGGCTCGGTCTAAGAAGACTTTCCGGAGGAACCAACAGCTGGGCAGGTAAGTTGGAGGGCTTGGCGAAGTAGATACACCTCGGTTTATCTTCCTCCGGGCGTAGGGGTGTATTTTGAGGTAAAATATCACCTAACCGGGACACTCGCTGTTGGGGGTCTCCGTGCAGAGGCTGAAGGCGATGTCGGAGGGTCCAAGAGGGGTCAACCCACAGTGGACGCGGACTCTGGGGTACTGGGGGACCTCGCTAGGACCCGTGTGCCACCCAAATTCGGGCTGTAGGGGTCGCGTGCAGTGATGGTTCCAGGCGTTGGGTGTCTTTGTCCTCAGCAAGTTCAGAGTCTTTCTTGGGAGTTTCTTTTGAACAGAGGTGCTGTTCACAGGAGATCTGGTCTTTGTTGAAGGCAGTCTGTCCTCCCAAGGGTTCTGGAGGTCGCTGGCTGCAGGACAAGGTGACTTTTGGCACAGGATCTCTGAGAATTGCAGATGGGCCGGTAGGGCTGGGGCCAAGTCAGTTCTTCTGTGCAGTCTCCTCTGCTGGGCATCTTCTTTTGTGGAAATGTACCTTTTTAGGGGTACACTGGTGCAGGGTCACCCTTTTGTCCATGGGTTCAGAGACCAACAAATAGAGATCAGCACTGGAGTTGGAAATAAATAACAAGTTTATTAATCACTCATGAGTGGGACCACATCCACACAGCACTCTCAAGTGCTGCCTGAGGTAGTACACTGAAGTCACAGAACACAGGTTTATACAGGTTTTCTTTACTGTAAGCATTTGAACAGAAATAGGAAGAACAAGTTTTAGAAATAGTTATCATCAAACAAGGGTAGATGAATAACCACTTGGTCAGCAAAGTGGGGAGGGGGGAGCAGGAGTGCTTATGGCAGCAGTAAATGGTGGACAGTTAACATCTGAGACCAGGTGCTCTGGCAGCTACAAATCCTCAGCATTTACATTGCTTTTAGCTAAGTCAGGAAGTCAACTAAAATAGATAGCACAAGCAGAGTGAAAAGACAAAAGAATTACGAAGGAAACTTAAATGGACACCGCAGCCAAAAAGGCTGTCGCTTATGCCAAGTAAAATATTACACGTTTTCCACAGACGGCCCATTTGGAATAAGCTAAGACATTTTCTTATGGTTTAAAAGGGGTACGATAAATATCATGTATATCAATCAGCATCATATCGCTGACTTCTCGGTCTATTGCTAAACAGGCATTTACATTTTGGACATTCATTTTAGATGGTAGATAAGTAGTACAAGTGGAAATACAGAGGGAACAAAGCATCGGCCCACATTGGATACATAAACAACAAGAGAAGAGAATTGCAATAATTATGAACAAGGCGGATAATATTTTTAAGCCCCATTCAGAAAATATGTTCCACAACCATCCAGCCCAAGTCCATGTTCCTGAGTCTTGATGTACCTTAGTAGCTATTTTGTGTAGTTTGGAGATGACCGTACATACAGAAGGTGAATTGTTCGATTTGAAGACACAACAGCTGGATCCGATGATACAGCATGCTCCAGTCTACATTGTTCCCATGTGATCTCTGTCTGGTTGACTACAGAGACATCGATTGCACGTTTTCCTCTACAACCAACATAGTGATCGAACAATTGCAAGTCTTGATGGTAGGTTGGGGGAGCTAAAAACACAGGTGGTAGAAGGAAGGCTATGTAACAGGTACCAGACCAGCCTGGAGGTAGGAAGCAGTATGCCTTAGTTCCACAAACAAAATAAGTGTGACGTGATGCAAGGAAGCTGCTTCGGCCTCTCGTAGACATCTGCAACACAGTAGTACAGTTACTGTGGCGCACTGGCACAAATCGCTTGTACTTTGGACACAAAGGGGGCCAGTGGTCAGGGCAACAGAGATAACAAGGGGTCCATTTCCTTTAGCCGACCTAGAATTTGGATACACATAGTTTGTTGCTGCACTTCCTTTACTATATTCTTCCATTTCTAAAGCAGTCCCTTTTGCTTATGGGTCCCCATCTTCGTTGGGGTAACAGACTTTGTTCATTAGAGGCATATAGAAGTTTGAACCAAGCTGGGCATGAGCCATTGTGAGAGAATGGCAGCAGTGACAACGGGATTCCTTTTATGTTCTGATGAGGAGGAATCTTGCCACAAACCCAAAAGTTAGTAGCATTGCTTAGCAGGTGTGTCTGATGCAACATTTGAAGAAATGAATTGTTTCTCAGATTTTGCCGGTATCCCTGTTCATGTTGCGGCAAATCAAAATGATGGTGCTCTTTTGCAGCAAGTGATGTAACAGTAATGTTAGGTAAGGAGGCTCCAGGCATTACTTCCTCCACATTACAGTAGCGATGATGGCAACAGTCAAAGTCAGACCAAGGATGCAGATTATACAGCCGTTGCATGTTGTCGCAGCGATCTCCTTCTTCTTAGGTGAGCTCATTTTCATCGGCAAACAACAAAATAGATGATGCCCTAAGGTCCTGGGCAGGCATTGGTTTCTTCACCTACGTTGAGACGAGTAGTCCCTAATAGGATACCCCCCTTTGTAGTCAGTCTATAACCACCCAGGACAGTGGCTCAAACAGACTCTTTCTGCAATGAAATGTCTTTCTTCCTGGATCGAAGCAGATATCTAGATGTATCAGGGATTGTGTGGTCCGGGAAGACTTCCTCAGGTCTATCAGGTGACACAGCTCGTCCTCTCTCGGTGACCAAAATGTCACAATGATCTGTCAACACAGCAGGGCTCACGAAGGAAGAGCTTCCTGCACCTGCTGATAAATGGAAGACAAGCTGTCAGTTAACTGGGACAAATAGTCACTCATCAACATATCTGGGGTACCTAATACTGGTGCAGAACAAAGGGCTTGGCGTAACTATTGGAAGGCGCTCTGGCACTCTGCAGTCCATGGGAGGGGCATCGCAGTGTCTTTAGTCAAAAGGGCCAACAAAGGTATAATAATGTGTGAAAACTGCCTACAAAAAGAAGTGAGGCCAATCAGTGCACGAACATCCTTCTGAGTGCGGGGTACAGGAGAGTCTAGAATGGTCTGAATGCGGTTTGGTGTGAGTGCACATCCCTCCCTAAATAGGTAACCTGCTGTCTACAATATTGCAATTTCATTCACGAGACTTTGTGATGATGGGAGGCAGGAAATGATAACAATAACAGTGTTCCTTCTTCACACTAGGTAAGGACGCCAGAGCGGCATCCTCATTGATAAGACAGGATATCTCAACCATTGGATAATTGTTATTTAAAATAACACGCGCACCTTCCGGAGAACAACGTTTTATAGCACGAAAATATTTAAGCATATCGATACCCACAATGTTGTCCGGCGTGTTAGGGGAAAGAAAAATGAACATGCTGCAGTGAATTTGTCAAGTCCAAATTCAAGTCTGTGAAAGCGGGCTAGGTGTAGGTGTCCCATCGAATCCTATTGATGTTATCATTGTGCCGGACAGGGGAGCCCTAGGAACCAATTTTTTAGACAGAGCACTACGGGTAGCCCCTGTGTCAACCAGAAACCGATCAGTAAATCCCAAGATGTTTGCCTCAATATAAGGACCCATTTGATCTACTGGCACCTCAACCGGTTCCTTACTCCATTCTAGACATCCCTATGCATAGTTGGAATCCGCAAGGGCATCATCAGAATAATCAGACATTTGATATTGATTTCGTCTATCAAAGGTATTAGAGTAATTTGGTCCTTGTTCAACTGATTCAAATCTGGAGTGAGCTCCTGTACCTCCCCTGTTTCCTGAATTCCCTGGGCGTCCTCTCATACTTCCCCTTCCCCGCTGATACTGCTGACCTTGCAAAAGAGGGTACTCAGAACGCCAATGCCCAGTTTCTTTACAATAAGCACACTGTTCAGGGGACAAATTTGCTCGAGGGAGAGGGGGTACTCCAGGTGTATACATTGCCTGTCTGCCTCTTCCACTTCCCCTAAACGGTGGACCATATATTTGAGCCAACATAACTTTTGTCTTTAAGGCTTTATCCTTCTTATCCTCCCTGCCTTTTGCTTCCTGGTCCTGTCACTCATAATATTGTGCCATAGTCAAAAGGGAAACTGGGGAAGACGTGGTCCAAGAACTCTCGCTGGTCTTCAAGCGACTAGCTATTTCCGGTAACATGTTAGCGACAAATTTATCGACAAACAAATGCTGACCTGTATCATCAGCCAATGACTGACCACTAAAATCATGGAATGTTTCTTCAAACCTTAAAAAGAAATCAGAAACTAACTCACCATTTTTCCGTTTACAGGACGCTAACGTAGTCCAATCTATTTTCTTAGGAGGTATGAGAGTCTTTAACTTAGTCACAATAGCTTTAGGAAGATCTAATATCTCCTTCTGAGGTTTCTACGCAGGTTCCCTTTCCGCATCTATTTTTCTAAATGTTCCCAGGTATCACCATATGCTACATTGTCATCTATTTTATCTATCGTTCTCCACATATCAGGGGGCAAAATAAGCCCGAAGAACATATCAATATCTGGCAAGGTCATTGTGCAGGAGCTAATGGCTCCTTCCACCTCCTTATAGAAGGCGGCAGGATTTTTCCGGGGGTCGGGCAAAGCAGCTTTAAGAGCCATCACGTCAGCTGTACTCCAAGGAGTGTAAACCCAATTATATATAAAATAACCCTTTGCATCATCTGAAGTTTTATCATCATTTGTTCCCGCACCCTGAGGAGGAACATAAAGGGGTGCAGCTTCATGCATAGGTTTTATAGCAACTTTACTACTAGCAAGTGCAACCTCATTCACCGGAGCATCTACTTTTTGTGCTGGGGATTGAACTGTTTCTACACCTTTCTGTTTTCTAGCTAATTCTTGCTCCTTTCGTAAACGCAATGTTGCGTCTCGTATTGTAACCACTCGTCTAATCTTATCAGATAAGGCAGAAAAAGGGAAAGCCCCCTCTGTTAATCGTTTATAATCAGTATTTATATCCTTTGGCTCTAATTCCTGAGAAATTTGTCTATAATCAAATATTACATCCCAAACAAATTTTTCTACAAAATAAAATTGCTCCATATTTTGCCACCGTTGAACCATAGTTACAATGAGCGATGCAGCGTGAGGCCGGCGAGCCTCCTCCCTAGCAGCGGTTTTTAATTTATCTTTTTCTGCTCTAGTCAAAGTAGAGCGAGTCTGTCACCCATTTTGTTTATCTTGTTCTTTGTCGTCTGAAGACAAATGCTCGTCGTCAGAAACCTCATCAGGGGCACTTGGAGTGGGAAATTTATACGGGGTGGGGGGCGTTCTAATAGGATGCAATCATCCTTAGATTTATTTAGTATGGGATAAATAGGGCGCGTAATAGGGTTCTGGCCATTTACCTGTAATCGACGTTCCCTATCTTCTTTTTCTGTTTTTTCCTTCTTTTCTTTATTTTTTAATTCTAGCTGTTTTTGATATATCGTTTTTCGTTGTTCTTTTTCTGCTAAAGCTCCTGCTCTCTTCACTCTCTCTCGTACTTCTTTCTCCCACAAACGCACACAATCAAATATATCCTGTCTACTTTTTCATTTAAGTAAACACTGCTCTACATATTGAACCTTTTTAGAATCGAATGACCCATTCACTGGCCATTGCAAATCAAAATCTTTTTTGTGTGTATTTGTTCCACAGTGGACCGTACATTATGGAAGAAATACCATATTTGACGTATATGGCTCTATCAGGTATCCCCTCTGGGGGAGCCGACTGACTTTTTTTTTCAAGTTTACTTTGGTACCACCAGAGCAGCAACACCACCTACAGAGTGTGCTGGGAAAAGGCATGCTTTACCAATATGTGTAAAATATTACTACTTCAAAATATTTCAAAAGGAGAAAAATCTCCACATTACCTGCCTTCAAACTTTGCAAAGATTGAACAACAAATTCAAACATAAAGCCCAGGCTTAACAAATCAAGAGTGCCGCTTTAGCGACCTTACCAAACAGAAGACTCCAACTCCCACCTGCTGATCTCCGGTTGACCTAATGGTCACTTCAAAATTGCGCCAAAGAAAACCCCAGTTGAGACCGGCCATCACCTGGAGAGTCAAATTGGGAAAACCGGAAAAATCACGTCGGCCTGCAAAGACAAAGGTCTCCTCGTGCAGTGCGCTTTCTCAGTGAGATTTTGATCCTCCGTCAAGACCACTCCTTCGGACGGCCGCGTCTCCAATGGGGCCCCACGAGTCGGGGGCCAACTGTGGAAATGTACCTTTTATGGGGAACACTGGTGCAGGCTCACCCTTTTTGCCACGGGTTCAGAGACCAACAAATAGAGATCAGTACTGGAGTTGGAAATAAATAACAAGTTTATTAATCACTCATGAGCGGGACCACATCCACACAGCACTCTCAAGTGCGGCCTGAGGTAGTACACTGAAGTCACAGAACACAGGTCTTTTATACAGATTTTCTGCACTGTAAGCTTGTGAACAGAAATAGGAAGAACACGTTTTAGAAATAGTTATCAGCAAACAAGGGCAGATGAATAACCACTTGGTCAGCAAAGTGGGAGGGGGAGCAGGAGTGCTTATGGCAGCAGTAAATGGTTGACAGTTAACATCTGTGACCAGGTGCTCTGGCAGCTACAAACCCTCAGCACGTCCATTGCTTTTAGCTGAGTCAGGAAGTCAACTAAAATAGATAGCACAAGCAGAGTGAAAAGACGAAAGAATTACGAAGGAAACTTAAATGGACACCACAGTCAAAATGGCTGTCGCTTATGCCAAGTAAAATATTACACGTTTTCCACACTTTTATCCTTCTTCTTCTTTGGTGGTTGCAGGAATCTGTCTTCTTGGTTCAGGGTTGCCCCCTAAGTACTGAATTTAGGGGGTGTTTTAGGGGTCGCAAGGTCAGTAGCCAATGGGCTACTGACTGAATTTTAAAAAAATTTAAACTTCTGCTGTATAACTTGGGATCTATGGATGCTACTGTACTTTTCTGGTTTGTGCTTATTTTGTATGTTATATTTGTATGTGCTTTTTAAGATATCTTTTTATCGAAATAAAGCTTATTTCAATTCATACTGACCTTAGAGTGACTACACCCTTGGTGGGTTCACCCCATGTGGGGGAGTGGGCACAATCCCTAATCCTGATTGGTGAGTGCCTGCCATCTGCAAGATGGCGAGCACTGAAGAGTGGGCTTTACCTTGCCTCCCCCACCTGAGGGGTGGGATTGAGAGAGGTGGGCACGCCTTCTGGGCTTGGCTAATCTTCCCACCGAAAAAGAGGGGAGACAGGAAGGGCGACTGCTCCTGACAGCAGGAGAGGCTGGGGGACGCGTTACAAAGGTAGCAAGGCCTTTGAAGCTCCCTTGCCACAGATGGCTCTTCCTGGCCTGGGGGAGGTGTGACCACTTCTACCCAGGAAAGGCTTTGTTTCTGGGCTCAGGAAGTGAAGGCTCCCACCCCAGGGGTCCAGAAACCTGTCTCTTGGTGGCAGGCTGGTGTCTGCTAGTCAGCGGAACACACCAGAGGCTGGTCATTTTTCAGGGGGAATCTCTAAGATGCCCTCTGAGTGCATTGTATAATAAATCTGACACTGGCATCAGTGTGGGTTTATTATGCTGAGAGGTTTGCTACCACACTTCCCAGAATTCAGTAATGCCAATATTGTCCTGTGGAGTTTGTAATGACAAAGTCCCAGACCATATACTCTTTATGACTTTACTGCACTTACAGAGTTTAAAAGTGGACCTAGACACTGTAGGGGTACAGTGCTCATTCAACTGTACCCTTACCAGTGGTATTGCACACCCAGCTAGAGGGGTGTCTTACCTATACCATAGGCAGTGGGTTGCAGGCATGGCACACAGGAATGTGTGCCATGTCGACTCTTCACTTTTATCTGCACCAAAACACGCAACCTGCAATGGCAGTGTGTGAGTGTTAAGGTACAGGACCTCTAAGGGTGACACAATATGTGCTGCAGCCCTTAGAGGCCTTCCCTGGTCACAGTGCTCTTGGTACCCATGGTACCTTTTACAAGGGACTTACATGTGGCCAGAGAGGTGCCAAAGTGGGGGTACAAAGGTACAGTTTTGGGAAAGAACACCGGCCCGTGGAACCTGATTGGCAGGGACCTAGGGCACATCAAGGCAAAGTGCATTAGAAATCTAGCAAAACGTAGGGTGGGTTACTGCAACAGAAACCCAGCTTTCTAAACTCCCCAGATTGTTCATCCCACTTAAAGCCCTGCATAATAGCAATAGTTTAACTTATATTTGAAACTCTATGCCGTCGTCAATAGCATACCGAGTTGCTTCAAGTCTTAGAGATGTGCCAGGATAAGTAAGAAAAGTCATAGTCTATAAGGAATTAGATCCATTTATTACATCCAGTATTCTTTGTGTATAGCTGGGACTCTTTAGAACTTCAGAGTCTTTTACAGCAAAGAAAAAGTAAAAATCAAAGGTTTATGACGCAGCCAACACATGTTTTGCCCCCTAACAATGGCCTATTAGCCTTGGGCCTCCTCAGGGCTGCCAGGTTCAATAAGGTAAACACAATTTCCGTCCATAAATAGAGCATTATTATGTTTCGCATCATAGAAAAAAAATATATATACAAAGAGAGGAGTTTTTTTTCATCATAGCGAGAGAATTGAGCCATCAGAGTTAGGTTAATAGATGGTAGAGGATAAGATCAGTTAAATGGTGAAGTAAAAGGAAGGTAAATAAATTACAGGAAAGTCATTGTAAGAATCATAATGAAGCAGGGGTATGATACATACATGTAATATTTAAGTAAGCGAAGCATGTACATATGTTATGTCGTATTGTTTTGTAGAACGGTAGACATGGATCCTTATATAGGTACAAATGACATATAGAGGTGCCACAACATTAGCATATATCGCAGTAGGCAAATAATTACATTCCATTAAGTATGTGAAAGAATGTGTGCTCATGAGTGGTGTAACAAAGGCCACTCTATTCGGTGGTGAAGTTAAGTAAATTCCAAAATTAGTATTTATACCTGCAAGGTTGACTAATCAATTTTAATATTGCCCTGATATGATCTACTATATGGGAGTTCTGTCCCTCTAAATAAGATATTAGCCACGCAGTGATGGGGTGATGCCGTATTATGTGGAGCCTGGTGGACTTTAGCCTTTTCTAGAGTCATGTTCTTAAAAATGTGGCCCTTCACCGTTGGTAATGTGTGATTCGGCTTACGTTAGTGCACTCAAAAGTTATAATCAAGTAAGGGGTTGTCAGGGCTCCCAAAGGAACATCCACTACGAGTTAAGCTGGAGGGGTTTAGTTCTGGGGAAGACAAGATCGATAGTACGATAAACATAATTAGAAGAAATCGTAAGGGATTGGGTAAAAATTATGGAATCAAAAAGGGTAGGAATTATGTAGTACGCGATTTTTCAGCGGTCTTACTTCTAAGCATGGTCTTCAAGTGTCTGGGAATGCACCCTGCATTCAGACAACTCACTCCTCATTCTCGCCCTTCACTTTCACACTCACCCTGCACTCACAGCAATCACAATGTACTTACAGCGATCACAATGCACTCACACTGATCACCATGCACTCACCCTGATCACCATGCACTCACCCTGATCACCATGCACTCACACCAGATCACCATGCACTCACACCATTCACCCGCTACTCACAATGCACTTGCGCTGTTCCTGCTGTAGTCACACGAACACACTACTCACCAGCACTCATGTGACACTTCACTCACCTGTACCCCTCACTGCTCAATCTGCAGTCTCACTCAGAAAGGCCATCACTAACCATGCATTCATTCATCCCACTCTGCACTTACACCTGCACCATATGGTCTCCTCACTCACCCTGCAGTCACTCCTCTTACCCTACTCTCACACTGTCGCATCACTCCCCGTGCACTCACATGGGCACTCCTGCCACCCACACAGTGCAGAGGATTAATGTGCCCGCTACAAAGAACATGTACCATGCAGATCACAGAAATGAGTGTGAGTGTAATATGAGTAGTGCTATAAAAAAATGAAGTGCTTGTCAGAAAGGTGCTATAGAGAGATGAGGTGCATTGTTGGTGAGTGGTACTGAGGGAATTCGTGAAAAAGGAGGAAATGGGGCACCAAAAACAAATGTTGCACCGTGTGCGACCAGTGCTAGGGCCAGCCCTGGCTGGGGGTGTTAGCCCCCCAACCCCGAAGTTTGGGTCTAGTTGCGCCCCTGGTTGGAAAGAAATGGTTTGTTAATGAAAAACAACAAAGAAGCTAGTCAGGAGAGAGAAAATGAAGGAAGGACCCAAGAAACCATAATGACGAATGTACAGCTGGCGGAGCGCACAGTAATGAAGTGCAGCCCAAATACAGCTCCTGCACTGATCAGTGATGCCTTCTTCACTAGCATCTGGAGCACCGAGTGCAAGAGGAGATGGTGTCGGTGCATTTAAATTGAAAACATAATGAAAAATGAAGAGACGTCCTGTGTTTTGGTATGATATTGCACTGCACAGCGGGTTACTTTATTACCATCAGGAGGGTGGAGGTCAGTTCTCCCGATAACTTAACTGAAAGAATGAAAGCCCACAATAAAATAAAACCTGCTATTGGCCCAGGAGCCTGAGCACTAAAATGCATTACACTGGATGTGCACATGTAAAATGCTGTCACCTGCAGTGAGGGGGGGGGATTATTGTAGTGTGCTGAGTCATTGCCTCTGCTGTAGCTGTGGTAGGCGGAGTCAAATGGTGATTGACAGTTTAACAGACCAATAGACAAAGACGGCTGACTAAAAGCAACTATATATATATTATTCTTAAAAAGAAAGCAACAACTAGCTAGTCTAGTGAGACAGCTGAAGCTGTCTCAAAGACCCGCCACAGGAAGGAGAGACATGATTATGTGTAAACTACTTTAAGAGTGCATGAGAATTTCAGGTACAGAGGCCGGCATCAGCCAGGGGGTAATAGAAGAAAAAAATAAAAGATACACATCTGGCGATCTACCTGGATCTGGGAACTTCTCTGTCTACAAGTGTAATCTGATAGAAGTGGCCAATATTGTAGCCATCTTTGGAATTTCTAAAGTCTCATATGCAGATGACATCCAGCTGTTGGCTTCTCTTGTCCCAGACTCGGCCACTTTAATATCTAATCTTGGACCCTGTCTGGAGCAGGTAGCTAGCTGGATGATAGGTTCTGCCTGAAATTCAGTGGATCAAAAACAGAATTAATGAGCCTTGGGAATAACTGCAACAGACAACAGGGTCTGGGCTGGCCTATCAGCCTTGGTCCCCCGCCAACAACTAAATCTATCATAAAAAGTTTAGGGATGTGGCTTAAATGTACTTTGACCACAGAAGCCCAGGCCACAAAAATGGCGGCTCTCTGTTTTGGAATGATAAGACTGCTACGCAAGATCTGACCCTTGCTCCACCAGACTTCGAGACAAGTGGTAATTCAAGCCTTGACACTGTCTTGTTTGGACTATGGTAACTCCTTATATTTGTGGGTCCCAAAAGGAATTATCCACAAATTACACGTGGTGCAGAATGCGGCTGCACGCACACTGCTTGGAATCCCTAGATCACAGTCAGTTAGACAGGTCCTGAGGGATCTTCATTGGCTCCCCATTGCCCAAAGAGTAGAATTTAAATCATTGTGCATTGCGCACCTGGCTTTGCAAGGCTATGGTCAACCTATCCTTCACCAACTGATCACTCCCTATACTTACAATGGACCACTCCAGTCTGCAAATTTACATCTGGCTTCTGTCCCAACTATGAAAAAAATGAGAAGAGGTGGTCGGCCCTTCAGTTTTATTGTAGCAATGCTTTGAAACACCTTACCAACAGCTATTGGTATGATAGAAAATGAGCAGCTTCCGGAAAGCGATCAAAACCTGACTCTTCAGATCGCTTAATCCTTGAGAGGCTCGGTCCTCCTAGTTGGTTGGGATGCTGCCTCTTACTCAGCAGTGAGATAGATGCCTTTGGGTCACCATGCGCTCTATAAATTATGTAAATAGAAAATGAAGTAGCTTCAAGTTATTTTTGTAGGATGAGTTTATAAAGTATTTCCGCAAAACCTCAGGAATCGGTGAATCAATCACTACTAATAGCGAAATGCATTGCCCAGGGGTGCAAATTACAAGCCCCATAAAATAATTATGTTTTGAAAGGTTTTACAGCACCGTTTATTGTTGAAACAAAATCGCTACTAACCAATTTTCTAGTCTCAGCTACAAGAGTCCGCGGATCTGCAGGTGGCGGCGACGCTCAGCTCTTTCTCTCTCTCACTCACTCACTCACTCTCTCTCTTCTCGCGCATGTATCTGGTTTCTAGCTTTATTACAACGGGCACGCAGCAACCTGCCTTTCATGGTCACATGTGGAAAGGCAGCACAGTGCGTGTGAACGGTTGTCAGCCAGGACTGATCGAACCAGCACTAATCATGTGACATGCTGCTTCACCGGGAGTATCCGAAAAGCATGTGCGGCACTCCCTGAGAGACGCTTTTAATTTAGGCAAGTAAACTTTGTAACATGACACATAAAGTTTGGTGCCCAGCTTGTCTTGAGAAAATACAGCGATAGCAAGCATTATTAAAGCCAGTAGGTCTCCCCTAGGAGAGCTATTTATTGGCCTTACAATGGCTTTTACAAAAATAACAGTTGATGGACAGAATGCAGAACAATGTCTTACATTCACCCCAGTACAGAAATCTGGGCCTAAATCCATCGTTTTTTGCTCACCATGCTGTTCCAGTTTGAACCCAGCCATATGCAAATCAGTCTTGACCCTGTGCCCCATGGTTACAGTCAGTGGTCGAAGTGGGGAAAAAAAAGTAGGGGAACTGTGGGCGGAGAATCAGAGGGCGGGAATAACCCGATAATGGGGTCAGTGAGTGGAGTTAGAGGTGTGGCCAGGATTGGCAAAACATCCCAATCTTTAGTATTTGTTTGGCATTTCACTAACCAGTTACAGCTTATTATGTTATGTAATTCAACCAATGGATACACATGATTATTTAATGATTAATATGAGTTATTAACATTAAAATAAATTCACAAAGAGGGATATGTTTCTAATCACAGAATGTCCCAAACATGCTTAAAAATGGAAGCACAAGTCATTTGTTTCCAAGCCATGGAGTTTCTGTCGTCAGCGACATACACAGCGACAATCAATTTTACGTGTGTAAATCACTGTATAGGAAATGTTACATAAGACAAAGGACTACAAGGTGTAGGAGTCACATGACAACCATATTAGTAGGCAGTATAGTTTAATAGTGATTGATCTGGAGAAACACAAACTCAGAATTTAAAACTTAATACCATGATTGGGGGTTCTCTTTAATAACCATTATTGATTTCTATCCAAATGAACACTTTTTGCAACATTAGGATAATCAAAGGCTTAGGGAAAAAACCATAAAGCTCTAGTTTATACCTTGCAGTTTGTATGCAGCTCTTAGATGAAAGTTAATAGCTCACTGTTCTTTGTTAGGATTTTAACTTATATACTGCAAGTAACAAAAGGATCTTACTGACAAAAGCAGTAACCCACTGACCTATTTACAATATTTGCACTTTGTGATGGGCATGGTACATTTTCTTTGCAGCAGGCACATTAACCCTCTGCGCTATCTTTCCCTGAGTCAAAACTTCCACTAGACAAAACTTCGATCTCTCTCTCGGAAGAAGTTTATTCACCGGAGTTATCATGACACTTTTATTATTGCAGAAAATTGCTGTAGGCCAGGAAGGAGGCAGCAAGTGCTTTTAAAACTATAATTTACAACGCCCCCACTCAAAGTCAGCATCCGTTGCAGTCACACCGGTCGCACCACCCTTGAGCCAGCTCTCCTCAGGGGTCCTGTGACCTCAGTGACAGTCACTGTTGCTCTAGGGTCTGCTACTTCGTAGGCCTGCCCACAAGACTGGTGGTGAACTTCAGTATGGATTGTTGTGGGCAAGCCTTCAAGGTGAACCCACACTTGCCACTGCTAGGATCCTCCTACTGGTGCTAAGACACCAGGGCTTTTCCAGTTTTGCAGGGCGTCTAGCATGGCAATGTGCTCCCTCAGGAGAGTGGTCTGGGGGACTGCTCATGAAGGCTGAACCTGGTTCCCTAGTTCTAAATTTAGCAGCTCTGCCTCCAGTGCTACATCCACTCCCTCACCGAACACCATACTGCCCCACTGAGAGAAATTCACACTGCCTTCAACTACAATCCAATTTGACATGCTATAAACCACTGTATGCGGCTCAATTCAAATTGCGCACTCGGCAAGAGCAATATGCTGCTTAAAGGAAAAAGTAACAACATCTTGGAAAAAGCAAACACTCTTAGGGAAAGAAAGATTAAATAAAGCATGTGAAATGTAAGCAGAAACAACATGGTGAACTTAACGCTTTTACATTTATGCAGAAATCAACGAGTATTTTTGCTTGAACACTACAGGGCCCAGAAAGGACCCATTTCAATATCCACTGCTTATATGCTTACAAGACGTAAGCGGTATGGTTTAAAAAGACCAAGGGGCATATTATCAAGGACGGCGTTAAAAATTATTGCCGGTTTAGCGGCAGAAAACTGCAGCTAAAGCTGCGATAATGGGCTTGATAATATGCCCTTGAGAATTCCAATAGAAGCCCATGTTCTGGTGTGAACCTGGGCTTCTATTGGAATTCTCTAGGGCATATTATCAAGCCCATTATCACCGCTTTAGCGGCAGTTTTCTGCCGCTAAAACGGCGATAATTTTAAAGCCGTCCTTGATAATATGCCCCCCAATTCGTGAACACAAAGCCGCCGTACACATTTTGTTTTCCAATCCACCCATCAACCAGGTATTGCAGTACCTCCAGGTTTGGCGCACTTCCCCACCGCGGGAAAACAGCGCTTCACTGGCAAACTCAGTAAAGTGACGCTAATGTTTTTGGGTTTTAATCAAACCAATCTGGCCACTTTAAGAACACTCTGTCTTGTTTTTTTTATTGATTTTTCATATTATGAACCTTTTATTTCCGAGGCTGCACTTTGGAATAGAAAAATGTAAAAATGGCATTTCCCGCAAAAGTTTTCTTTTTTGCATCCATTTCACAGGCGAACAAATGAACGACAGAAAGAAAGAGGGTGAGAACCATTTCTTGAGTCATGGTTTTCGGTAAGTGAGGAGGAGCTAGACAGACAGAGAGGGAATAGGAGTAAGAAAGAGGGTGGGTGGGGGGGGCAGCTGCCAGCGGCAGAGCAGAAGCGGACACTGTCCTTGTCTCGTCTGGGCAGGAAGCAAGAGACGGAGACCTTTTCCTTCCCTGCTCCCCGCCCGTCCCCGAACAGCCACTAATGCCAAGCCTTCTCTAAGGCCGTGGATATTTCTGACGTCCCGGGACGCATGTTCAAAATAAAAAAGTAGGGGACTGGGTACAGTCCAGCCCGAACTTCCAAGCCAGGTCCTCCCTGGAATGGAAACAAGCATCCTAGGACCGGTTTCGGGGTTTCACCCCTCTTCAGCCAGGATAGCTTGATTCCAGTGGCATGGAGAGCACGGGACCCACGTCCGGGCATACACTACCCACTCGGGGTGACAAATGCAAAAACAACAGTTGATGGACAGAATGCAGAACATTGTCATACATTCACCCCAGTACAGAGATCTGGGCCTAAATCCATCGTTTTTTTGATCACCATGCCGTTCCAGTTTGAACCCAGCCATATGCAAATCAGTCTTGACCCTGTGCCTAATGGATACAGTCCAGCCTGAACTGCCAAGCCAGGTCCTCCCTGGACTGGAAACAAGCATCCTAGGACCGGTTTCGGGGTTTCACCCCTCTTCAGCCAGGATAGCTTGTTTCCAGTGGCATGGAGAGCACGGTACCCACGTCTGAACATACCCTTCCCACTCGGGGTGACAAATGCAAAAACAACAGTTGATGGACAGAATGCAGAACAATGTCATACATTCACCCCAGTACAGAGATCTGGGCCTAAATCCATCGTTGCAATGGCTTTTAGCCATGTTGTACATCCATGCGGCTGCTGTGTTAAAATATGTTCAAAACAGCACTATGAAATGGCCATCCCGAATGTGTTTTTTCTTTTTTTTTAACTTAAAAAACAAACAAGTGGGGGTGGGTTGGAGGAATGAGATAACATGGAGAGAGCATAGGTTGGATAGAAGAATGCGGTGAGGGAGAGGACACGCGAGAGACAATTGGAAAGCCCATGCACAACTGAGAGTGAGAGGGGCTGGTTATGCAAACGGACAATCGAGGGTGGGCGGGAGGGGCTGGGAAAGCAAGCTGACAACTGAGGGCGGGCAAGAGGGATTGGGGAAGCAAGCTGACATTGGGCAGGAAGACTAGGGTACCAAGCTGACATGGAGGATGGGCAGAAGGGGTTGTGGCACCAAACTAATAATTGAGGGTGGGAGGGGCTGTGGTAGCAAGCTTACAACAGAGGGCGGATGGAAGGAACTTAAGTAGCATGGTAAAAATAGTTGGGGGGCGGGAGGGGCTGTAGCAGCAAGTTGTCAAAGGTGTGCTGGGCTGGGCCATACTGGCCGTAGCAGGCATCGGACGTTTGCCTGTGAGGCTGGAAGAGTGGAGGCCAGTTTTGGAGCAGAGGGGGCAGTTTTGGAGCAGCGGGAGCCAGTTTTGCAGCAATTCTGCGATATCGGTGCCCAGTAACAAAAGCAGCAGTGCTGGGGACTGGTTTTGTTAAGCAGCTGTGCTTCATGCTTCATGCTTCCTCGTCTTTCTCCCCCTCATGGGTCGGGGCCAATCCAACAAAATTGCCAGGGCTGCTTTGGGTTCCCAGTCCGGCCCTGGTGCTGGGGAAGCTAGCAGACAACAGAGTGTGGGCGGGAGGTGCTGAGGATGCAAGGTGACAATGGAAGTTTTAGCAAGCTTGCAACAGAGACACGTGCAACAAACTGAAAAGTAGAGGGCAGACAGGACAGGTTGTCAACCGAGCTGACAAGGGAGTGGCAAGGGAAGCAAACTGAGGAAGCAAATGGAAAATGGAAGGAGGGCAGCAGCACCAGGCTGACAATGGAGGTTGGGCAGGAGGGGTTATGTCAGCAAACTGACAACAGAGGGGCTGGAGAAGCAAAAAAACAATCGGGGGTTGGTGGGAGGGGCTGCAGCAGGAAGCTGACATTAGAGGGAGGGCAGGAGGGGCTGATGAAACAAGCTGACTTGGGAGATATTGGGCAGGAAGCTAAAACAGTGTGGATAGGATAGGATGGGTTGGTGAAACATGCTCATAATAAAGGACGCAAGAGACAGAAGCAAGCTGACAACAGAGGTGGTGCGGTTGGGGCTGAGGAAGCAAGCTGACAACAGAAGGCAGGCGATTGGGGCTGAGGAAGGAAACTGACGACAGAGAGTGGGTGTGAGGGGCTGAAGCAGCAAGCTGACAACAGGGAGGGCATGAGGGACTGTGACACCAAGCAACAAGCATTGGCATAGCCAATAGGTCTCGCTATTACATCAACACTGTGGGGAAAAGGACATGATTCTGAACAACAGAACTCTTAGTGCAGAGGCTGTGACAACTCTTAAGTTATGAGAAAATGGCTTATGGCACCCTGGACTTGGACAAATTCAATAAAAGTTGGGGTTTAGTGCTTACCTATCTTAATAAAGACTACAGGGGACTGACATACCCGAAGATGCTGAAGGTGTTAAGCCTTTTAGAAAACAAAATGTATGGGACCTGATGGATAACGAAGATAAGCCCAAACAGCGGGAATTAAGCCAACACTGAACAGTCTTAGGAAGGCATCCTTTGGAGCATAAGGGAATCTGTGCTAGGAAGCGACTAGAGATAAAGACATGTGAACTAGGAAGTTCATGGGAGGGAAGGTGAGAAGGCAGGCTTGGTGGGTGGATATGGTCTCCTTGTATTATTGTACTTTTTAAAATTCCAATAATATGATTGAAACTAAAATACGCTTTTACCTGCACTTCTCAAACTTTCCAGGTCAAAAGTAGGCCATCTGACAGATTCATCTTGCCCAATGTATTTGACATAATGAGCAACACTATGTTTCGTATTCCAGGTACATTATTTACTAACATAACCCACTTTGGTGTTTCTTCTTTAGTACAAATAAACAAAAAACTAGGTTGCACCAGTATTGGACCTCTACAGTAATATATGTCGGGCATACCGAGACATCCTTTAATTGCCACAATTCTGCAATTAATATGTAGGTTCTTCCCCTGCTACATTAATTTTCTGATTCATTTTTCAATGTCCATAAACTTTTCTGGATTTAGTAAGACACAGACTACTTACTACATATATAGATCTTAGCAGAATATTTATTTTAGGATGTTAATTCTTCACTTTACATCAAATTTTACAACGTAAAGCCTATTCATACCCACTGTGAAATGGTCTATTATTGGTTTAAGGAGAAGTGAGATATTTTCTATGGATGAGTATCCCAAAACAAATTTATGGTCTCTTTCATTGCCAGTCCATCATTATCTGGCTCGATCACATCTGCCTATTAAAGCTAATTTCTTTAGTTTTCTGATGACTGGCTTGATAGCTTGAAAATATGCCAAAGTGATTAATGAACAGATATGTCCAGGTAAGCATTAAAGGATCTGGGCATATCTGTTCAATAGTTCTTGAAGTCACCA
The DNA here is from genome assembly GCF_964204655.1 of Triturus cristatus. NCBI lineage: Eukaryota > Metazoa > Chordata > Amphibia > Caudata > Salamandridae > Triturus > Triturus cristatus. Next base: position 856,004,299 of record NC_140585.1, on the reverse strand, counting down.
TGGATAATGACCTTATATTCTCTTCAAAATAGTGAGAGACCGCTATAATTCTCATCTTTTCATAAAACTTCTGACACTGAAAAGTAAATCGGAGCAGAAGCAGACTTGTTTTGTACCTCTTCCAAAGTGACATTTAGATGATAACTTTATATTATATGAACTCTAGCTTCAGGACTGACATCTAAAATGTTTACACTAAATACTAGTGTTGTAATCTTAACTATGTAAATGCTCTCATGGCATGGAGTGTAGAGCACTGTGTTTAGTGCATTCCACGTTCCACCTGAACCAAGAGATTCTGTGCAAGGCAGTTGAAGACTAGCTGGCCTAGGGGGAGCATCGCTTTCCACGCAGGTTGTCACCTTTAATAAAAGAATCTTCTAACCTCATCTCCTGTGTTCCTCAGATGATTAGAAGTACCCAACTTAACATTGGCGACGAGTTGGCCAGCGTTCCTGCTGTGGTAGCGGCTCAGAATCCACGCTGTATGCGACCTTGAGGAGGACTAGTATCGGACCAGACGTGGCGCGACCTTCGGGTATCAAGACTCCACCAATGTCTCTCCGGATGTTGAGCGTGAGCTAATTGCAGAGATCCTGTGTGTTTGGAGGAGTAGACGGCAGTTGGTTGGTGCTGGTGCTCGAGCCACTATTCGCGCGTGCACTGCGGCGCGTGAAGCTTCGATTGCTTCTTGCACTCTCCTGTGTGCCCAACTTCCTCGTGAAACAACGACTCAAGCACGTCTGGTACGTTTCTGAAACAAGCTCTATCGCCTCTAGAAAGCACATTTAAACGACGTCGGCGGACATCTTAGTAAAGTACATCTTCGAGTGTTCCTTCAATCGTTTTACCTGTATCACAACCGCAACTCGTTTTTTTTTTCTCGGCGATCGCAAATTAAGAACTTTTCTTCACCTTGAGGTACTTTTTGATTTTGAGTTTGTGTGACAGTGTCTTCTTCTCAAGCTTTAAAAGTAAAGTGCTTGCTAGACTGTTGGTGATTTTCATGAACTTGTGTGAGCTCTACTCATTTGTGATTTAAAAAAAAAAGAGGGCTTTGTTCATATTAATTGAATTTAAATCATCTTCATTTTAACAGCATTTCAGCAATGGAATCACAGGGCTCAATCATTTCACCGCCCATTTTTCTAGCTTCTTCGGGACCTTTACCCATCGATTGGGAAGATTGGCTACCCATGTTTGAAAACTATATTGATGCACTTGACGGTGCTAAGTTCAGTGCTACAAGGAAAAAGGAACTTTTATTGAACAACCTTGGCAAGGAAGGTCAACAAATCTTTAAATATCTTCCTCTTGCTACCTTACCTAATGGAAATGCCATTGAAGATGTTTTCATTGAAGCAAAGAAACGTCTTGAGACCAGATTTGCTAAAGAAATCAATATAGTTATGAATAGGTATCATTCTTATACACACAAGCAAGAAGAAAACCAATCTGTTGATGATTTTGTATCCAAGCTTCATGAACCATCGTTGAAGTGCAACTTTGGTGCAATGACGGATGAACTAGTTCGTGACCAACTACTTGTACAGTGCAAATGAAAGAAAACGCAAGAGTCCTTGAACAATCTCAGTATTGTATGCGTGAATTAACCAAAAGACAAGAAAATATTTTAGACAGTGTATCTATCGTACCTAAAGATGAATCAGATGTTACTGCTGTATTTAAGTCAGGTAGAGCTCCACAAAAGAGTAGACAACAAATTAGGCAGTGTTATAGATGTGGAAGCTCGTTTCACAATGCAGATTTTCGCAAATGTCCTGCATTAGATAAAATTTGCAAAAAATGCAGACGCAGGGGACATTTTACTAATATGTGCAAGCAGTCTTTCAAACAAAGGGTTGCCATAATAGAAGATAATACCATTGCAATGTCTCCTAACACTGATCCATCTTGTATAAGTAATGCACCTATCCAACATATTGATAAGATCTTAAGTGTAGATGATCCTACTGACAACATATTAAGTATTAATGAGCAAGAAGGTAGAAAGAATAGACCCAAGGCAGATTTTTTAATTAATGGGAAACCAGTACAATTGATGGTGGACTGTGGGTCCATGTACACCATCATTCCAAAGGATACATACAATATGTCATGGTCTGAAGTTTCTCTGTTACCCAAAGATATTAATCCTGGGGGCTATCAAGGAGAAACAATAAACTTGTTAGGTTACATGAATTCCACTATAGAGTTTAGTGGCAGATCCATACAAGGTAAAGTATATGTTGCCACTGATGGTCCACCTATTCTAGGATGGGATGCACCAATATGATCTCTCAATCATAGTTGATCCCAGAGCTCCTACTCAAGTAATGGTAATTGAGAACCCATCGTTGGGGAAAATTTTAGAGGAAGCAAAAGATGTATTCAGAGATGAACTAGGCTGTTTCAAAGGATATGTACACAAAATAATCCTAAAGTCCAATGCCATTCCTGTGCAACATAAGGTGCGTAGAACACCCTTAGTTGCCAGAGAAGCTGTTAAAGACATGTTGAAGGACATGGTCACTTCTGGGGTGATAGAACCAGTGGAGAGCTCTTTGTGGGTTTCTCCGGTGGTCATCACTGAAAAATTGGATGGAAAATTCAGATTTTGCATTGACCTGAGGTTGCTTAATCAAAATGTAGTAGTTGATACATTTCCCCTACCGAACATCAATGAGTTGATTCTGGCTATAAGTGGTGGTTCATTTTTTTCCAAATTGGATTTAAAAAATGTGTATCATCAGATTAAATTACATGATGAATCCAAGCCACTCACAGCCTTTATCACTATGGAGGGCATTTTTCAGTGTACCAGGATGCCATTCGGTCTTTGTTCTGCCGCTAGCATCTTTCAAAGAATGATGAATGTTTTGTTTAAAGATGTTAAAAACATTGTTTACTTTCTAGACGACATCCTAATTTTTGGTGACACTGTAGATCAACACAATTATGCACTCAGAGAAGCGCTATGCAAAATCAAAGAATCTGGCTTAACCCTTAGACGTGAGAAATGTAAATGTTTTGTTGATAAAGTTGACTATCTAGGGTATGAGATTTCGGATCTTGGGGTAAAACCCAAACAAAACCTATTAGATGCCATTCGCCTAGCTCCCATTCCCTCGGATAAGGACAAACTGAGGTCCTTCCTAGGACTCATTGAATATTATTCAAAGTTTGTCACGTACTTTTCTACCAAAACAGCCAGTATGAGATCTTTGTTAAAGAAAGGTGTTGTCTTTGTTTGGGGTACAGATCAACAAATAAGCTTTGAAGACATAAAGAAAAGTATTTGTGAGGCGGTTATTCTCACACCCTTTGATACTAAACGCCAATCTGTACTGACAGTAGATGCTAATGCCACTGGTTTAGGTGCAGTCAGCTCAACTGCACAATGGTCATGAGAAGACAGTAGCATTTGCATCCAGAACACTGACTAATTCTGAAAAAAATTATTCGGTCATAGAACGTGAGACATTAGCGGCTGCTTGGGGTTGCGAGTATTTTAGAACCTATTTGTGGGGTTCCAAATTTACTCTTAAATCAGATCATAAACCTCTCATCAAAGTATTGTTACCGGGAGGCGCCGCCAAGTGCTCAGCGAGGTTAGCCAGGTTCGCATCTCGTCTACAAGAGTATTGCTACAGTATAGAGTATATCCAGAGTTGGAGAAATGTGCAAGCCGACTGTTTGTCGAGATTGTCTCTTGACTGAGAGACAGTTGACAGAAGTGCAGTTCTGAAGAGACAGAGAGAAGGAGCAGTTGTGTCTGTTCAGGATGTATTAAGTGTTTTTGATTCTCAAGCCTTAACCAAAGCAGATTGGATCAAGGAGATGTCTACAGATAGTTCCATGTTAGATCTTAAACAATTAATCTTACTAGGTAATAGGAGAGAAAGCTCAGTTCCTCCTTCCATCAGACCGTACGTTAAGGTTCTAGATGAGTTATCTGTTTGTGGCGATGTTATTGTCATGCGAGAGGAGTTGTTCATTCCACCTGTAGCTTTAAGACGCAATTTAATCAGCCTAGCTCATGAAGGACACTTAGGTCAAACAAAAACAAAGAAAAGATTGAGAATGAATTGGTGGTGGCCTGGTATGGATTCTGATGTAGATTCTTGGGTTGTGAAGTCTGAAATTTGCAAGGAAAGTGACAAGCGTTTGAAGGTAGGAGCTCAAGCTTCCATGGGTCACATAACCGATCCAGGTCAACCATGGCATACTATTTGCTTAGACTTCATTGGACCTATGAATGGTCTCAAAGAAAGTTTGCGCTTTGGTTTAGTAGTGGTAGATGTCCATACTAAGTGGCTAATAGTTAAGTTTTTGAAAGATATTACTTCCTTAACTGCCATCAACACCTTGAAGGAAATTTGTGGGGAGGAAGGCATACCATCAATATTGATTACAGATAATGGTACTCAATTGACGTCTGATGAAATGCAAAAGTTTTTGGGTTCTTTTGGCATTAAGCACATTCGTACCACTCTGTATAACCCACAAGGCAACGGTATGGTTGAGAGGGCTAACCGTCTTGTCAAAGGTGCTATTCAAATGGCAAAGTCCAGTGGGAAGGAGATCAGTTATTTGGTGTCGGAAATGCTATGGGCCTATCGCTCAAGTGCATGGGGTGACTGTTAAGACGCATTTTGAAATGATGCATGGTAGACTTCCCAATACCAAACTTGTTCCCACTTGGATAAAATATATTGTCTTGAGAGATTCCACTCCCATTGACATTCCTTCTGTTGACCCTCAACAAGGTAGGGGTACTGATAAGAAAGCAGAGAAGCGTATCACCGCTGGTGATTGGGTGAAAGTACGTAGTGGTAGACCGGGTACACGTTTCTCGAAATCTTTGGGACCTTACAAAGTCAAACACACTTTACCTTATGGGGTTATTCTAGAGAATGGGGACAAATGGAATTATAGACGTGTCGCTCTGTACCAGAAAGATTGTGCAGGTGCTAAGGTTAGGGCTGATGTGCAAAATTCTAGTTCTAGCAATATCTTTTTATCGATGTCAGACAGTGACCTCATGAGTAGTTCTTGTGCTAGCGGTTCCACTCATATGGGAAGGCAAGGGGGTGGTGATGCTTCTGTCTCTCCATCTGAGGTGGAACCAAATGTCCCTGCTGCAAGAGAAGTGAGGCATGTTAGAGGTTGTTATCCTCCAAGCTATTTGAAAGATTACATATGTACTTAACTTAATCTTTTATTCATTAGTTCTTTTAAAATTGTTAAATGATAACTTATGCTTGAAGCACCATTTGTACTGTGTAGGTTGAAAAGTTTTAGACTATGTACTTTTTGGTTTCTTTTTTCTGTTTCTATCTCATCATACCTTATTCACTCTAGTCCCTTTTGTTTCCTAGGTGTGTTCTTATTTCGTTCTCATTTGATTGTATAAGGGGGAGGATGTGTTGTAATTTTAACTATGTAAATGCTCTCATGGCATGGAGTGTAGAGCACTGTGTTTAGTGCATTCCACCTGAACCAAGAGATTCTGTGCAAGGCAGTTGAAGACTAGCTGGCCTAGGGGGAGCATCGCTTTCCACGCAGGTTGTCAACTTTAATAAAAGAATCTTCTAACCTCATCTCCTGTGTTCCTCAGATGATTAGAAGTACCCAACTTAACAACTAGCTTTGCACCAACGTTTATTTATTCAATCGGCAGAAACAGATCATCTCACACAACACTACTGAAAGCTTTCTCTGCATCTAGACACATAACAATTCACAGAGGTTATGTTTAGTAAATCTATTAAGAAGCCTGGTGAAATCTTGTTCCGTCCTACCATTTCTGCAATGACATTGATCATTGTTAATCAGTTTTATTATTTGATCTTTAATGCTCCTACAACAGACTTGAGAGAATATTTTACATTTCACATGAATTATTAATATGGTATGAAACTTAAAACATGAGGGATATCTACCTGATTAACATATTATATCAATGACCGGCTTTCATTTTACATCTAAACTTCTCTTTACTAATACTTTCATTCTAAACTCTTAACAGTCGTTATTAACTCCTTGTTAAAGATACTCTAGAACGCAACCAGAAATTCATAACCTGCTTGATTTGTCTCATAAGCCTTTTAATTGTAGTATTAAATCTCTTCTCAGTTATGTTCAAATTGAATTTAATTATTTCCACTGAAGAAAAACTGCTATCTGTGCTATCTAATAGATAAAATCTGCAGTGATTCATTACCCCGATTTTGCATGTCAATACTGACTGACCACGTTAGTTGGATGCCTATAAAAATATAGAACATTTACAAAAAAAGGGATGGGTCAATAATAACAAGATACAAAAATACGACTCACATGGAGGATTCGTGGGGGAATTTCACAGCGGACTCGCACACAGAGCTCACAAAGGAGAAAGAACTCCACGGAGGGCTAGCTTAAACTAAGCACACGCCGACTCCGAATAGTTACACTAGACACAAGACTTACACAACAAGCATGAGCCACCGGGCCAAAGCGAAAGTGATCGCGGGGGAAGCATGCGAGTGGTGCGCGCTCAGCAGTAATCACGCCATATGGCGCCTCTGCTCAAGCGCGCGCCCGTGCACATGCACTGCAAGCTGTGGCCGGCGGTAGCATTTTTTGAAGCCCTTACTTAAAGTCTCGCCAGACCAGCGCAAGCGCTGGGTCAGGCGAGACCTAAAAATGGAAGGCGGGCAGGAGGGGCTAGGGCACCAATCTGATAACAGAAGGCGAGCAGAGGGGTTGGGGCAGCTAGCTCTCACTGTAAGGCAGGAAGGAAGGGGGCAGCCAGCTGACAAAGAAAGGTGGGCGGGAGGTGCTGGGTCAGCAAACTGACAATGAAAGGTGAGTGGCAGGGGCTGGGTAAGCTAACTGGCAATAGGGCAGGGAAGAGAGGCTGGGGAAGGACATGGACAATGGACAGCAGGCAGAAGGGGCTGGAGAAGGAAATGGACCACAGAGGTTGGTTGCATGGGGAATGCGGTGTAAACTGAGAATGGAGGGTGGGTGGAAGCAGCTGGGGGTGCAAGCTGACAATGGAGGGTGGTTGGGTGGGCACTGGGGGAAGCAAGGTTACAACAGAGGGTATGGGGAAGCAAGCTGACAAAGGATGGTTAGTTCGAGGGAATGGAGACGCAAGCAGAGGATGGAGCGTGGAGCGTGGGCGGATGGAGGATGGGCCGCAAACTGACAACGAAGGGTGGGTGTGAGTGAATGGGGAAGCCAGCTCAAAACAGTGCATGGGAGGGGCTAGAGAAACACATGGACAATGGACGTTGAGCGGGAAGAGCTGGGGAAGCAAGAAGACAATGATGGGTGAGTGGCGGCGCAAGAGGACGAAATGGACGAGGGGTTGGTAGGGAGCAAGAACAGCAAGGGAAGGTGGGCGGAGAGGGCAAGAAAGAGGAACACAGTGGGGGAGAAGTACATGGGGAGACAGCTGGAAAATGCACAACACACACTCTCGTATGCTTAAACAGAAAACAGGAAGGAAGTGGAAGGACACAAGTAATGCGTCCATGCTCCAGGGGGAAGACAAGCACATGAAGAGGAAGGCACACTTATGGAAGCTGTTGAATAAGAAACAAGCAAGCGAGACAATAAAGCCAAAGAATACTAAGCACTGGGTGAACTCTAAGTACATGGGCTGTCTTAGTCAAGACCTAAAAATAGACGATCCTGTGCAGAAAGGAAAAGAGTATCAGAAGGTCCAGAAGCTTTGTGTATTTTTATATTTTTGAGTAGCTTGTCATTTCCAAAGCCAATATCTCAAACTCTCGCTAATGCGAGACCTATTGCATTTCAAATGCTTGTTAATCTGGGGTGGGGACAATACAGAGGGGCAGGTGGGCAGTTAACACGGACCTGTTGGCTATGCCATTGCTTGCTTTTTTCTTCTTCTAGACGTTGTTCCCGAAATGCTTCTTGACCTTGGGAGCTTGTTAGCGACGAGGGAGACCAGCCCACCTGTGTGAAACTTACAAACCGTGAGAGTGTTCGAGGACGTGAATGCGGGCCCTTTGTTATCGCTCTGTATTTCCCAAGAATGTCCCAGCCCCCACCTCTTCCGTTTGCTGGAGTCGCAAAGCTGTGGGTTTTAAGAGCGGCTTACCGTGGCGCTCTGCGCGCTGACGGCCTCGCATGGGGGTTTAAGTGGATTTTCAATTTATTTTAGAATAATGTTTTTGAATGTGTTGCTGATGGTCTCAGAGGACTTATTTCCTAAGAGGTAGGAACCCGGTGGGCCTTTGCCCAGTGTGGAAAATAATGAGCGCATGTTGCCTGAAGTGGTGAAACCTCCGTGCACTGCTAAAGAGCAGCTGCACATTTCCACACACTCGCGCGCTCTGCCAAATAATGCAGGCTTTCTGGTTGTTTTTTTTATTATTGTTTTGCTTTTGCACAGGGCACGTTTAAGTGTATGTTATGTATCTGGGACGATTGTTTTGAAAACAGCCCTTCTCTTATTTTGAATCGCAAAAATGTATCCTCCGTTCCCAAATTCCCCATATTCTTTTAATACAACCTTTTCTTTGAGCTACGTTAGCAGTCCCCGCTTAAACAGGTTTATCCAAATGCAACGAAGGCATATGAAGAACATGTATGGAACAGACTGCCATTTCATTTCTGTGCAGGAAGGATGCGAGAGAAAACAGTCTTTCATTTGTGACTTGTGGATGTTGGCATTCTGCTGTTTCGCTATTTGCCATTTTTGGTGCAGAGCTACAGAATGAATCGCACGTAGGTTATCTTCGCCGTGTTTCAAGGAAATAAATCTTTTATTTACTATCCTTGACTTTTTTGCCCACAGGCGTCACGTTGCAGGATTACACGTATTTGGTTCCGACAAAGTGCAAAACGTATTTTTTGTTTCAAGTTGTTCTCGTCTATATTAGTGTTGCTACTGCCTTTTGCTCCCCGTTGCATGAGCTTCGTTAGGTTTTGTATACCGTTGGTATGCACAATTGAGTGCGTTTTCTATTGTTGTCCATCCAACAACACACCTGCCACTGACAGCGAGTTACAAAACAAAGGTGTTTTAGTTCGTCATAGTTCGCCACATTGTACTCTTGTCTTTATTGATGTGATAATAGTATCCAAGTAAGTCAGTTTGCATCTAGTCAGTTTGCTGTCACTAAGGTGCAGGCCGAGAGAACCTATAGACTGTGATGGTTCCTCAGTGCTAAGGAAAGAATGCTGGGCCCATAAACAGAAGGGACATTTATATTTAAAACAAGCGGCAGTGAAAGCGATCGTTAAAGCGATCGCTATTGTAAAACAAACACGCCCGCGAGTGGTGCGCACGCACGCGCCACAGCAAAACATGTGGTTTCAATTATCGTGCCCGTGTCTGGGCATGATAATTGAAACCACATGGCCGGCGGTGCGCGTAATTGACACCAATATGCCATGGGTGGAGCAATGCGCCCGCCTTTGGCAAATTGCGTGCTGTCTTTAATAAAAAGACGCACGCAAAGGCAAATAGCATGGCCCAAAAGGAAAAGCACACGCACGAGCGTGTGCGATTCCTAGGGTGATTTTGAAACCCCGTACAAGAGGTCTCTCGCTGCACGAGCAGTGCTGCGTACTACAACGCTAGGCGTGAGACCTAAAAATGGACAGTTCCATGTAGTCACACATGGAAATGTGAAGTTGTAGACATCGGACTGTAAGTTGAGAGGCCTGGACATTTTTGTGTGCATCAAACAAGGTTACCCTGTTTTAACACCTAATTTTGACTCATTCATAATGTCTAGTAGAATACCATAGTAAAATAACTTGCATGTTTTTTTCACATTTCCATTTGGTATTGTAGTAGCAGTAAAACATTATTTGATTTTTCTTGAAAATCACAAAAGTATACATTTAAAATACATAACATAGAAACCTTCACACTGCACAAACTCCATTGTAAATGATAAAAAACGGAGAAGGACAGAAGACAGCAAAGCGTCAATAATAAGTCTAAAAAGGTCACAACATTATAAAAACAAGTAAAAGATAAAATAAACCCAATTGTTTAAAAAGGGGAACAGATAGATACAGGCTATCACCTCCCATTGAGAACCACAGATAAAAGGCGAATCAGATAAAAACAGAAGGTAGGTGAAGTTAACATCTGCAAAAAAAGATGGGCCCGCCTAACTTAAAGTTCAAAGGCAAAAGGAGTAGACAAATGAATTTAAAATGCAGATGGTTGAATTGAGGGCATAGCATGACAATATGGAGAGTATCAGGGTGATAAACACCGTCACAAAGGCAGGGCAGAAGATCTGAGACTTTATACCAGGATCCCTTGGGTAATAAAAGCTGATAAAACATAATAAATATTGGCAGCCAGGGGGCCCATAGCCGCATCACTTAAGCCAAGTTGCCCACCTCAAAATGACCAGCTACCAATTGGCCATACATTAGACACTTTAGAGCATAGATTGATGGGCAATAAAAACCAAAATGTAGTAGACAACAATTTGGACACAGGACTAGAGGAAATCTCTGCTTGTAGTTTTTTCTTTCTTTCTTCCATTCCTTTTCAATAAGCGCAGCCAGCGCGCTTCGCCTAAACATAGGCTTCCTCAGTGCTGCAAACATGCAAAGAACATATAACAGACATAACTAAATGTGATAACCAAATAATATACATTTTCATACAAAAAGATATACCACATAATACCACGAATATAACTGTCCATACAAAAACATGCGATGTCACAATTAAATATTTAATAAAAATAGACTAGGGACTTGAGACACCATGGTTAACAATCACTCACACATGCTGACCACAATACTAAACAAAACATCTAAAACTTATTATACTAAAAAAGCAGTTGAAAACGTGTCTGACATTTTTTCAACTTTCCTCTTCAATTGCCTACTTTTTTATATGTTCAGGTGGGCCCTAACTTAAGGGACTACGCAAACACAGATCTCAATAGAAAAACATAGGGCTCCTGCTCGGATAAGCATACCCTTAAAAGTGCATCCAGCAATGAGTTATCAAGAAGGCATTTTTCCTCTCAACACAGTTAGTGTGCGGTTACTGGACAGTGGCATTGATTGTTTTTGGAGGTACAGCACAGCTGCTCCAGAGGAAAGAGGTATACCACTCATCCTATGTAAAATAGCCTCTGAAGCGGGGGTGGGGGGGGGTGAGTGAAAGCGTAAAGAAAGCTTTGTGCCGCTTTTGTTGCTGGGGGACGATTGCAAAACCACCCCCCAGGGGTCTAAAGCTGGTCCCACCCTGGCGGCCCACCGGCGAAACGCCTGGTGCCAGCTATTGGGCCCTGCTCCAGCCAGATTCATCCGCCACATCTTTCCATTTTCATTTCATCCAGCAATCTACAAATACTCCACTCAGCAATCTACCTTGAAAATGAACCCATGGAATATGGAATTCATCACTCATGGCTTCCCCAATGATGTGCGAGAAGCACAGCCCTGCTCAGAATGTCCCATAAGGCCTACCAACAGTAGAAGAATGCCTATGAAGAAGCAGTTTCATCCGAAAACCTTGCACACAACCTGACGGGCAATGTGGTGATTCCCAAATGCCAAGAATTTAGAATATAACCAGGCGATCCACTACAACAATCCAATGAATGAATGAAGATTATTTATATAGTGTATCTACTCCAAGATTGTCCCGGCGCTTATGCATCAGAGGCAAAAACAGAGAAGAGAATATAGCCGGTGTCCCCAGTACCCTAATTGCTAAAGAGGTATGTTTTTAGCCTTTTTTTAAACTGACTTTCTTAATCAATAATCTCAGAAGTGTAGGCAACTGGTTCCACAGGCCTGCAGCCAGGACTATGCTGCTTTTTAAAGCAGGGTACTGTTAACAGCCAAGTCTGACTGGAGTGCAGCATTCTCTCAGTTGTGTAAGCGTTGATGCTTTAGTTCAGATACGAAGAACCCCTGTCTTAGAGACTTGGTGTGTCAAGGTTAATGCGTTGAACATTACTCGCTTGTATACTCGAAGCCAAGGAAGCTTCTCACTAAAAAGTCATACAGGTGAGTGCCTAGGTAGCTTGTACAGTAAGCAGACCACCCTATTTTGCACTACCTGTAGACGATAGATCAAATATTCTGAGGTGTCCATATACAAAACATTGCTATACCCCAGCTGTGATAGTATAAACATCTTAACCACCGTGACCTGTGCATCCTGAGGGATCCGAGGCAAAGGTTCCTGAGGAGACAAAGAACCCAGAGACAGGATTTAACCATGATGAGACCTGGCCCATAAAGGATAGATTCAAATAGAATAGAAAGCCCAGGTTTCTTGCTACCTCCATGGGGAAGGGGGGGAGGGAAGGGTGTAAGTGGTACATTATCCATCCCAGTAGGGTCGTTAGGCCTAAAAAATATACTCGGTCTTGTCTGGGTTACACTGAAGTTTGTTCTTCCTGAGCCAGTCAAGCAGCACTTTTAAGTGGAGAGAAAAATCTTCTTTGCCACTGAATCTCCTTCGTAGGTTAGTAGTAGCTGTGTATCATGCGCATAAATAATGATCTTAATATCGAATGATTCCACAAAGTATGCCAGAGGGGACAGGTAAATGTTGGAAAGGGTAGGGCTCAGGGCAGAAACCCGAAAGAGCCAACCTTGAAGAAGACTTGTGACGAACTCTTAGTGCTGCATGAACTAGAGCTGTGCAGAGCCTATCTTTTCAATGCTGTACCCAATTCTTAGGTTTTGGCCATGACTGCTGCTGTCTGTTTGATGGCTAGAATGCTGGCCTACAGTAGGCCCCTGGTCAGCCACAGGAGACTTGAGGACCTTCCCAGGCCCACCTGAAATCCATAAGAACACACTTACTAGAGATGACGATAAACTGCAGGTGAGTGGATCTACTGGTGTGGTTATTCAGCATAAGCTCCCCTGAATGACACGGAAATGCCCCTCCACACTTTATCACCCCAGACCCAAAATCCCTCTAGCCCCTGTCAAGTATGGCATAGGAACAAGCTTAGACCAGCCTTGGGCCAATGTGTATCCCTGAACCCCACTAGGGGTTTCCCTGCTCAGCCATAGAGAGACAGTCCTGGGTGTCCAGGTCAGCCAGAGGCAAGAAAGTAGTTACTTAAAACACTATTGGTAGGCCGAGGGAGGCAAAGTGGAGGAGGCGCAAAGTGACAAATCCGAACCAGGGGCCCAAGATCCCCGCAACAGCGGTTTGGTCAACCCTGTTCTTTTGTGCCGCCATTCCGGAGTAAAATGCAAAGGTGTGTAAAAATAACCCAAATGTAACAGAAGAATATTCCAATCTTGTCCTGTGTCATCCTGAAAGTAATGTAGTAAAACGTCTGCCTGCCAGTTACTTGAGAATTTAATAATCACGCAATCCCCAACGAAAGACTTAGAAGAGTGGCCCAGCCAAACCAATCTCCTCACCATGATGATATCTCTTGCGCAGTGATGATCAATCTTGAACTTCATGGAGAGCCAAGGCAGAACTTTGTTTTTCAAATGCGGGTAGCTCTATGTGATCGAATTCTTTAGAGGAGAGACACTGCCCATAACCACAACATAAGGAGCTGCCGCAGGGGGGAGATGAATAGTCGCCTTACTGGAAATAATGCCGGTATGAGGGGTGAGGGAATTCAGCTCATCCTTCTCTAGTCGAGAACTACCGAGCTAGACTGAGAAACATTCTCACTCTAAGGATTGTGAGGGTGTGTGCTAAGACGGTCAACATGTTTCTTACCTATTATCTATTGATGGCAATTCCTCAGGACCAGACTAAATACTACCTACACTTTTTTGGTGGTGGTCAAGACCTCAATGAAGTATAAATAATGACCACACGTACAGCACCCTAAAAAATGTGTGGTACCAGTAGATCTACACCAAGACCCAGGTTGGGTCAGTGGTTAGCGGCATCGAGTACCGGTAGAGGTAAGCACTAAAGTGTAGTGACAGTTACGATGTGTGGAACCTCCCGTATTCCTACCCATTCACTCTACCGGACCGGGCTGCTTCAAACAATCAGAAGGCCTGTTCGAGGCACCAATAAATACATCCTGATCATAAACCTCTTACTCCCCTGCGCATGATATGACAATATGCACTTTACAGCGTGGTGGGTGCTACACAAAATGTATGCATACGTTGCTTACTTATTGTTCTTGACTTGGTGTAAGTTTTTTCCTTCCAGGGTCTTTTCCATCAGCCATCATGCATATGAGTAAGGGAATCCTGTTACGCATATTCGTCTTCCTGCCTGCCAACGGAAGTACTCGCATGAACTGGACCCCGCCAATAGTTTGGTGAACCTGGAGGTTTCCCGGAAGTAGATTAACCTAGTGGCAATGTGGAATGGCTGCACGTGTCAACTGTTAACAGTAGGGGAAACTGAAAGAAAAGGCAAAATAGAGGCAGAATTGTGTTTTCTTTGTGTGGAATTATGGTTTTGAAAGGTAGTTGTTTGAAGTGAACAGTTTTGTTAAAAAGGTTTGTGTATGTAACACAGAAAACCAGCTTGCTGAAACATGTATTAAGAGACATTTTATAATAAATTGATGACCAGGGGTTTCAGCAGCGACCACATTAATGCAAGGACAGTAAAGGTGGGTGAGCCACTAAAAGCTTGATGCCGGGCTGTCACTCGTCTCAAGATCTTCTTGGACCCTGTAGCTCGAAAGGAGCCGAGCATTTGTGTGCCTTCCGCCTGCCTCGCTAAAACGCTGAATGCTAAACCCACTCGCCCAAAATTAAAGACAAGCATAAACATTTGATGTAAAATAGGAGAGAGAAGGAGATACCCATCCAGTGGCCTAGTTGCACAATGTGGAACCACTAAACCTAGGATCAAGTCTGGCAACCCTGCTTGACCAAATTGTGTGATTCTAGGCAAATATTTTATTTCGCAGAGCCTCCTTTCCCTTCATTATCACTTACGAGGGAACATTCAAATACAGGGATTCAGGATGAGTGCTGTATACAAACCTCTAGTGTTTGTTTAATAGACTGAAATATCGCTCCTCCACATATAGGGTACACATGACTGAGGGCTTGCCTCTTAGTTCATTAATGGCATAGCTCGGGGGTAGTTGTTGGGGGTTCACAAATGTTTTAAAGTTGATGTTTGAAAACTATCACTTTAAATAAAGATCTCTCAATTAAGTAATATAATCTGATGTACTAAGGTGACACGCTTCTCGATGTTAAAGAAATACATTTTTTATTACTTTGAAGAGACTTTTTTTTTTTACAGGATTTTTGTTGCTTGAATTACGTGGCAAATATTTTTGAGGCTTGACGTGTGCGTGGGCTCCTAGAGCGGAGCGAGACCCTCTGTTGATTTGTTGACTCGTCTGCCTCTAAAAGACAGAGTTGGGGACTCATGTGGTTTTGCTACCGAATTTTGACCGAGCCGAATCTATTGACTTGAAGGGTTCACTCCAATGCTATGTGCGTCTTTATTCTGAATGGACAAATTCTGGTTGGTGTATATAACTGATGTCATTAGGGTTGGCCTTAGTACCTGGAGAAGTAATGTAAATGTATTGGAGGAAACAAGTAGGATCGCCTTAAACACAGAATTCAATTTCCAATACTTTAGCATATGTACATCTGATTAGTTGAGAAATTGCATCCTTTTATTCATTGTATCCAAAACTGCATTATTTCCAAGTAAAACCGAAATATGCTAACACACGATTCACCCCTCAATGGCCAGTTTCGCGGCAAGCTTTCTCAATGCTGTCTATTTTGAGGATAATCCATTTATTACCGTAACAGGCCATTATTACTTTGGGCTCATTACAATGTCAGTGGGGCAAGTGCCTGACCGACATCGCAGTGGAAGTGAAACCGCCCAACTAGTTGTAGGCGGTTCCACTCCTGGTATTCCAATGTAACCGCCAGCACGGTGGTCAAAGTATGCTTTTCCAAATGCAGCTTGTGCCACGGCCTGAAAAAGGGCTGCAGCTCAAGCTGCAATTGAAAAAGGCATAATTTACACATCCATGGCCCTTGTGCCAGGCACCACAAGGTGGCGGGCACACACACTGTGCATAAATGTGCGGAGGGGCACCACATGTGCCGCCCAACCCCCATAGCAGAGGCCCATGGAGGAGGGTGGCCCTGCTAGAGGCCCCCAAAGTCCCTTTCTGTCTGCCATTTCATGACGGTTGGACTGCCATGAAAAGGCAGAGGGAAACAGGCATTGTAATCCCTATGGCGGTTCCTGAGCAGGCACCGCCCCTATTGTAGTCCGTACTGTCAGTCCACTGCACCGACTTTCTCCTAGAGCACTTCGGAAAAGCAGTGGTCGGTCCCCCCGCCCAATGACTCAAACCGCCGGATTCTGATCGGACCGCTCATGTAGATGTCAGTGGGCCCGCCACCGACATTGGAATAAGCCTCTGAGTTTCATTGTAGTCAACTTCCAGAACCAGACAGAATTGAGACATGCGAATATTGGACTGTTACTGTTTAGAGACCTGAATAAAGGGCCTGGTGGTCTAGATATGTCTACAATAGCTTTTGGTCTCAATGTATAGAGATGCTTCTTTGCAGCCTTTTCAGCAAATATGATCTTTGTAACTGATTTCACAATCTATAAATCAACTGTTCTAGTCACACACTGTACAACTGCGGCTTTGGTCTGACCTCTTATTTATTGTTATCTTTCAAAGACATTTATTACTCCCTTCTGTAAGTCCATACATGCTGAGTAATGCACTAATTTCCCAATGAGCCGACAAGAGAGCTTGCACATTGCTGAGGGAGCCACAATCTCTTTGTATTATTGTATTATCTGAAGACCACTGATACCAGAGAGCCAAAGCCGTGTTTGACCGGACTCAAACAATCAAAATTTAGGTTTTTTAATATTAGGACTTCATGCTATGCTCTGGATTTGGTACAAATCGAATACAATCTTAGGGCAGCTGATTCAAGAAGTATGTTTATTTCCAGGAGAACACAAACTTAAAAAATATTATTTATATTACTTATGTTTCAAGTTTTATATAGCCTGACCATTCATGTTGGAGAAGGGATTTAAAAACATAGGCAACCTATGTATATCCCCCTTGCCGTTTTCTAGATTATGTTCTGGAGCTTAAATAATAGGAGCTGCCTTCCAACTAAAGACAAAATCCTTACGTTTTGTTCCATAAAATTGGATTCTGGCAGTACGATCTAGCTCCCAGAATGGCTAGAAGTAAAATATTTTACGCAGAGATCATTTGCACGAGCTTGAATTACCTCTGGCAAACAACGCATAGAATGTTACCATAATTAACCAGAGCCCAAGTACAGTCTGGCGTCTGAGACTTGAATAAGCAGAGAGAGAGCAATATCTATCTGCCCTGTGGCAGGACCAGCTGTAAAATGCATCAAGTAAAAGTGCTTCTTGTGATAAATGGAGCTTTACATAATCTCTGCATGTAAACAAGCAGGAGAGGGGGCCAGGTGTTACGCCCACTTGTAATTATAGGTTACTAGATGGTTTAATGCTACGTTTTACCTTGTATAGATCTTTAAATGCGTAAGTATCAGCTAGTAAGCTGCAGACTTTACAGCACGAGATCTTTTGGTGTCATTTTCCTAACCTTTTTTGTCGCTGTTGCAGCTACGACCCAGCTTCCAGATCACCTAAAATATATATTAGGCCTTGAAGCTGAATCACTTGCTCCTGGAACTCAGTGTACATGCACTAGTCGCTGTCTGGGCGTTTAGTATATCACTGTTGGAACCGCCAGTACCGAAGCCACCATTGGAACGTCTGACTATGGTCAGTACTTTCTGTACACTATCCAATGACATCAAGAAAAGCATCAAAAAACATTGGCGGATATTGAACAGTTGCCAGGAGAAGATAGCGATGCCACTCTTTGCCTTTAAAAGATCAGGCAATATAAAGGACCGATTGGTCCATACACGACCACCAAGTGGGCCCAGTAGACCACTGGGCACTTTATGGGACCTACCAGCTGTGACAGGACACCACCCCTGCGGGGGATGTTCGGTGTGTCCACAAACTACTCACAGCTCTTCAGTGGATATTGGGACCAACAGACCTTGGATGCAGACCCACTTTACCAACTGCAATAGCAGTAATGTCATCTATCTACTCACATGTCCGTGTCAGACTAGGTATGTGGGTATGACTACCCGTAAGGTGAGGCTACGTATGCTAGAGCACAAGAGCACCTTCAGGTGCCGCAAATCTAACACAAGACTCACCAGGCACTATACTGAAGTCAATCATACTGCAGATGAGTTTCACTGGACAATACTGGAGAAACCAATTATTCCACAACATATCAGCGATATCTCCAGGTATCTGTTCACCAAAGAACAAAAATGGGTTCACAGGCTCTGTTGTGACACTTTGGGACTAAATGATGATATTCCTTGGACCAGCATCCAGCATTAAGCATTAGCTTTCCTAAACTATGAGGGTAAGATCCCTTAGGCATTTTGATACTCTGGGTCATAGTTGATAACACATGCAGTTTATTGATGCAACGGATGATGAACTAACCTAAGCTCTTCGCTTTATTACTGTTTTGACTCTTAGTACTGCGAGAGGGTGAGACAAGATTATGAGCTGCCAATCACCCAAAACTAAAAATAAATATAAAAACTATTAGACAAGAGCCAATTAATTATAAATCCCTGCGGTACACCAGCATGTACGGAACACCATAGAATACACTAAGTCACTACAGTCATTACTAGATACAACGTAGGTATCGTGACATTTATGATATTAGCTGAAACTCGACATTCACAGTGTGTTTCCCTTTCTATAGCTGCTTTGCAATAACATCAGATTGTATATGGCTTATAGCTATAGTTTTAAGTACATTAAAATCGATAGAGGAACTTGCTAACTCGTTATTGACTACATTACCCATAAGGCATCTTACATATAGGAGCCTTCTTCCCTCTGCAACGTTACAATGCCACTGCTCGGTGGTTTCGCCACTCAAATGGGACTTCCGGGTTTGTCTTATAATGGATTGGATAAATAGACAATACTAATATTTGGAAAAGATTCAAAGGGGGCAACGAAGCGGCAACCTTGTACTAGAAGTGTATTGCCTTCCCCCGGCATTGCGCGTATATATTTTTGATGCGCTCTTACATGCTGACTACATTTCCCATGAGGCAGGCTACTTTTCCGTAGTTTCGTAAAACTGTACACGGCGCCCTCCGTAGTGTCCGGTTACGCAGCGTGAGGCGTGTTCCGTGAAGTTACGGTATTTCAACACACCCCCTGATCCTGCACGCTGCCTCCCACCCTGCTTAGGAAAGCTTGGGGCAACGACGGACAGGTGAGAGGTGCTGCTAACCGAGTGTTGAATTCTCGGTGTTTTTTCTGTCTCTTTTTTTACTCGTTTCTAGCAGATTTAGCTGAGACGTGTTTAGATGCCAGCCTCACTCGTTTTAATAGAGGCACCTGACAAGTGCAATTAGGCAGACTGGCAGTCATTCTTCTGCATTCGAGAACTGTGAGATGCAGGCAATGACAAGATAGATATTCGTTCTCTTCACAATGGCCAAATTATGCACTTTTGTAATTTTAATGGTACCACCTCTGAGAGTTGGGGTACTGGGATGGGGGATTTGTACTGAAGGGTTGAGTATACTACTAAAGCGTTAGGAGTTTTTTTGCGTTTAATTAAACGCGAAAGAGCAATGGGGAGTGATTTTGGCTCTTTGTTGTTCCACATAAAAAATAAAAAATAAAAAATAAATAATAATTTTGTCTTTTCACCCACGATTTAGAGCGGGGCCTCCTTAACCTGAGCCAGGTTCCAGGGTAGGTGAGGTGAAATCCCTGATCACGCTGGGTAAGCATTGCGTAGATTCCTTCACAGCAATCAACCAGGCATATTTAATAGATTTGCCTGCTTGCAGACGGCACATTTTTTCTGAATTGGTTTATTATGTGTGTTAACTGTCCTGTCTCCTCAGGTGATGCTAGCACCCAGTGATATAGAGGATTAGGACAACGTGAGGTTGTATTTATTACTACTTCTCTTGTTATGTTAAGTTTCACATTTTTTCACATGCACGATTTGAATTCCATCAATTGAATGCAGTAGCATAAATGTATATAGGTCCTGAAGAAAGCCGTGGGCTATAATCCCGTGAAGGCTGAAACATGTCGACCCTCACCTAACAGTGACTAGTTAGCACTGCTTGGTATTTTTGTTACACACTTTTTTAATTGAGATGTGCGGAGTGAGTTGAATTACATCGTACTCTTCACACAATCTCTTTTTAAAATGCACATTTTCCTTTTTGCACTGCCCTTCCACTTTGTCTGGTGGTCACAGTTTGTCACGTGCCTTCTGGACTTTTCTTTATCAACCCAAGGGAGCAATAGAGCCTTGAATTAATGGGGCAGTCTCTATGATCAAGAGGCATACCTCAGCTCTAGTTGGAGACCATATGATATAAACTGATCATGAGAGGTGACTTTGCTCTCAATATTGGTTTCATTGGTTGAGTCAGTTTGATGGTTTTCCGTGCTCTGCTTTGACAACGTATGGGTTGATATTTCACACACTCTATTCCCTTTCTTTATCCTTGTGCTGTCTACTATCAGACCCCCTATTCTGTTATGTGTGTATAGTCTTATAATGGGGATTAGAATTTGGGCAGGTCTTTAAAAAATGTTTTCCCTTAGACCCTTCTTCCAGGTGATAGTTTTGACGTTTAGTATATTGCCATTCTATCGTTTTAGTAATAAACAATAACACTCCCCACTAAACCTATCTATATTTAGCAGTGGAATTGATCCAATGTGGAAAGACCTTAACAAAATGTTCCATTTACACTTTGCTTGATTTGTTTTCTAACAATATTTTTTATTCTCATATATATCATTTTCACATAAACTTTTTTATTTACATCAATACAGTGCTTACAATGCATACACCACTACACAAAATACAAAAACAAAACCATACAATACTTCCTAATGAAATGTTATAATTACCCCATTCGCACGTCACACAATCACGCTTACACCGCCATGACACTCCCCGCAGGGCCACAACTCGATCCACCTAACACTCCGCATAACTGTTGCCGGGTGCACCTGACAGACCCCTACACTACTTCGAGTAAAGTACACCCTTTTACCCCACCCTATCCTTGACCCTCTACTGTCATGTAACTTCTTGACCTCTACCCCCCACCTCCTATTAATAACCTGTTCAACGAGGGTAGCTGCTAACTTCCCCCCAGGCCCCTTGTCACTATGCGATCTTTTGTGAATGCGATACGAATCAGATCACAACGTGACCCAGAGTCTGCATGTTATGTTTGGTACTTAGTGAAACATTGTATGGGTTGTAGTGCTTTAAATGTTATGTTCTACTGTTATGTTCTATGGTTGCTATGGTATGTTTCACAGATGTGTTCCGTGACTGGCAGTTGTATGCTGGCTGTATTGGGAATACCAACGCTACTCTTGTGCTCTGAATAAAGTACTTGATCAAAAGAACTTCTTACTGATTGCTGTGACTATCTTTGGATTACAACACTGCACCATTATACCTGCTGTTCTACCCCCTTTTTAGAACCACTCTTTGAATACTGAAACCGGCACACCGATGACCTCCAACTTAGAGCTGACCCTGGAAAACAACAATAACATTTTTAGAAAACGGCCTGTCTTAGCAAAACCCCCTCCCTCCCTGCCTGAGCACATAGCTAGCTGCGTTTGCTATCTCTGACCCCGCGCTCCTCATGTCTCTGACCAGCCACCGTGAATACCGCAAAATGGTGGCTGGCCGAACAAAATGGAGGGATTAATATCCCTTGGGCTTCAAAATAGCCCAATCAGCCCAACGAGGGCGGAGAAGGCACCTGAGCTGCTTCCATTCCCCAAACACCCCCCGGGGGACAGACCTCACTACGCCGGCTGCCCCCAAGACCCCCTACAGCTTTGCCTGGTTGTCTGCTCTTAGGTTGCCTTTTAATCCGACGCACCTGCTGCCCCCACTGAAATTGAACAGCAGTCTGGTGTCCAGTGCCTCAAATCTCCTTCAGCCCCTGTGGCTTCACTGGGCATTTTGATTCTTTGAGACTGGCCTGCATTTTTCACCCTTTGCATCTCTTTTGGCGCCTTACACTCCCTTTGCTCCTTTTAAGGGGGATCACCTCTTCACTTCTAGCTCCCTATGGTCCTCTGTGGACCCTCTCTTTTTGGCAAGCTGCCATTTACTCCATTCTCCCTCACTCTCCACGCTTTTACGCAGGGAAGTTGTCAGACCATATTTTGCTGCATTTTATTATGCGACACTTAACACGCACTTGACTGCCTGTCCATAGATTAATCTGCCTTTCAGAGGGTTTTGTGTGCCTATACTACAGACAAGTCAGCCTCTGACGGTGATGAGGGTGTCTAACTTGTCTGTGGGGCACAAGCATCTGCTTCTCTGCTTTACTCTCATGAAGCCTTAAAATGAGTGTTGCTAACACTAAAATATGCCTCATTGGATAGGTTGTGTCCACTGACATTTGTAAACTGAGATGGCGAGTAGGTCTGTGGTAGACCAGGCATGAATGAGTGAGAGTGCATCAGCCACATGCAGCCTTCTTCCTTAGCAGGTCCTGGAACTTGTTGTGGCCCCTGAGCACAAGAGGCCTAAGAGTAGGGATGCAGTAGTGTTGTACTGAACTGACCCTCTGGTGACCTCAGCGAAAGGGTGGCCGCAGTCATAATCGACTACGGATAGAGAGACGTGTTGAGGAGTTACTTAGCGCTCAGCTCAGAAGAGGTGATGAATGCCTCAAAGATGAGACCCCACCTAGCGTACATGCCAGGACCCAATGGCAGTTAATGTATTATATTTTAATTCTATTTATATAATACTTTTGTTGGACTTGGCCCTTTTTGCAGGGTCATCCCTAAACCTTTTGCCTTCCTCCTGCATTTTTTCTGACCTGTTTTTGGCTGTTTTATGACTCTGGGCACTTTACCACTGCTGTTCAGCGCTAAAGTGCATATGCTCTCCCCATTGTAAAATGTACATGTTGGTTGGATTCCATGATTGGCTTATTTGGTTTACTATCAGACCCCAGTAAAGTGCACCAGGAGTGCCCAGAGCTTGTAAATACAAATGCCGCTGGTGGGCTTGCAGCACTGGTTGTGCCACCCACAGAAGCGGCCGGGTAAAATGGGTCTAGGTCTACCATTGCAGAACCTGCGTGCAGTCAGATACTGACATGCTGACTGGCAAGTGCACCCACTTGCCAGTCCCTAAACCTTCCCTTAACTTCATGTTGGTCACCCCTATGGTACGCCCAAGGGCAGGGTGCATTGTAGCATAAGGTAGGACAAGCCCTGATGTGTGTGGCATGTCCTAATAGTGAATTACATTTTCGTTTTTCACTATTGTAAGGCTACCCTGTTCTCATAGGCCAGAATGGGCTGTTAAGATTGTTACATCCTATGATCCTAATAGACCCAGGGAACGTGGTAGAAAATCGAGTTTAGTATGCCTGAACTCAAAATAATAAGTTACATCTTTTAGTAATGTTTATTTTAATATTCTACGTTTGCAAATGCCACTTTTAGAAAGTTGGCCTTTGCTTGCCTAACCATTTCAGCCCGCCTCTGCGTGATGTGTATCTGCTGTCTGGCTTGTGTGAGTGACAGGGCTGGGGAAACCCAGATCGGCAGGGCTAGGTAGCCTGGTGGTGAATAGGAAGATTGACATATAGATGGGTGGGAGGAGTACACCTGGACTCTGAATAGGGATGTGCTCTGCCACCACAATGCTGGCTCCGCCCCCTGTGGAGCGTCTGATAGCTCTGCCCTGCACCCTGAAAGAAGAAGCCTGCATCGCATCAACAAAGTGCTCCAGAACTGGACTGAACTAGGCAAGGCCCCCCCTGGCCTGAGAGAACAAAGGATTTGTGGTATAAATGTAGGAGCCCTGCTCCTAAGAAACTAGATCCTGTCCTGCCAAGAAGAAACCTCTGTCCAACCTGAAGGTACTGGAAAAGCTGCATGGAGGAGTACTGTCCCTGACCTGGGGGATTGGCCTGCAGTGGTTGCCTTGCTGCTGAAGAAGCGGAAGAAAAGACTCAAGGAACTTTTATTTGACTTGTGCTGAGAGATCTCCAAGGGCTTGTGAGTGAGCTTGCCCCCTGAACGAAGTCCCAGGACCAGTGGACTTCACCGCTGTGAGATCGCCTTGGAAAACGGACCGTTTTCTCTGCATCTCCGACTCGAACTGCTGCGTACGTCTCGCTGATCGCAGCGTGCCCCCTGAAAGCTGGTATCCCGCTGTTCGGCCCGAACAACGTGACTAAGGCCCCTCTACGAGCCGTAGCTCGCACCGCAAAGGAAGGTATTGTCCGGCCTGAGCAATGCGACTAACAGGCCCCTGGAGCCGTAGCTCGCACGGTAACGGAAGGACTACGAACCGTACTTGATACTATCCCCTACGAACCGCACTGCCGGCGTACGCTCCTTTCCCCTGCTTTGGAAAGGCTGCAGTGCGTACGGTAGTCGCGTACATCTCCCCTGTGCGGAGCGTACTGTTCGCTAGTACCCAGCACTTCGAATCAAGATTGCTGATCGCATGGTACGGCACGAACGCTGCGACGAACATTGAACGTACCATACCTACGCACCGTCCCCTAAAGCCCTGCACGCCCGAGGTCTAACATACCGTAGTACGCATCGCACCAGGAGGACAACGCACCGTACACCGCGCTTGATGTCAGCGCAGCATCCGTGACGAACTCACCAAGTAAAGGTACTGTGCCTGTTCGCACCGTAGGGTGTACGCTTCAGCCCGAAGCGCCTACAGTGCGTGTGAGACCCGTTCACAAGCAGTGTTTACCGCGTACGAAGCGTACGGACAGGAACGAAGCGCACAGAACTTTGAAACTACGCTAAAACCAAGAACTCATTGTCTAATAAGTATTGTGGGCCGTTTAAACGTTATCTGGTCTTGTGCTAAGCCTAAACTATATATATAAAGTATTATTTTTCTATATCCCAGTGTGGAGTCCATTTGTGGGGTTGTCACCGAGTTACTGTGTGTGTGTTCACAAATGCTTAACCTAAACGCTCTGAGATAGGCCTTGTCTGCTCGCGCCAAGCTACCTAGAGGGTGAGCAGGGGTTATTGTTGGAGTGTACCTCCCTACCCTGACTAAAGGAAAGGTTCCCTGCTTGACACAAGTACCTACCTGTGCCAACCAGAGAACCCAGATTCTAACAACTTTCTACATGTGATGTGGCATTGGTGTGATTGACGTTGAGTTGCACGCTACCCCAGTAGGCTTAAATGAACTATGTGACACACTGCTCCCCGATAATGTTGTGAATTATACAGCACTGCTTTGGCAATCACAGCTTTAAATAAAATGTTTAATCGTGTCCTGTACATCGATCATTAGTGTAGGGGGCATAGCCTAGTAGGCTTTCTTTGCGGAGGGGTGGATACCCTTAAAGGTTTTCACAATAGCTATTGCTCGTTGTCTACTCCCTAGGTAGTGTCTTCTCAGTATTCACTGCCCAATCACTACTACAGATACTGCAGTTTGTTAGGTGTTCTGCCTTCTGTATTTCCATTCAGTAAACTCTTTACGTTCCACTGCAAGCTCTTCCCCCTTCTCTATTTAAGTCAGCCTTGGCGCTCTTTACGTCTCTGGCTGCTGGGGGCAGTATTCTACACTAAAAACATGTATGTATGTATTCTTCTACAACAAAAACATGAAAAGTGCTTTAGACAAAGGTCAAAAGCTCAAATCACTCGCCTACTAGATCTGTAATAATAATTTCCATTTAGTGTTCTTGATCTAAATGAACAATAAGCTTTAAGTCTGTAGTTGATGTGGCCCCCGGAAAGACTGTAAGCCACATCCCTACTTATACCACGTGCTGCCACGATTGCTGAGTTCCTGAGTTTTGTGTTCAGCTCCGAAGATGTGTACAGAAGCAAAAGGGGTCTAGAAACCTTTCATAGGGAAGCTATAGAGACAAAGTATCCAGCGAGTATCACACGTTTTATGAAGACCAGGGACTAATGCCCAGATTACCAGATGCAGAAATGTGGTGCAGGGAGGCGTCAGACTTGAGCCAAAGAAGTGGATGTGCTGAGAATCCATGCCCTCCCCAATCTCTGCAGAAGTATTGAGCACACTGATACCTCACAAGAGAAAGAAGGTGAAAACTTGGAAGACGAAGAGAAAGCACAGATGCGCTTGCTGTGAGGCCGTTGGTAAGATCCTCTCTGGGCTGTGTCTGTTAGCGGACTGGTATGCTGACTGATGGTAAAAGGCACAGTGTATTCTGGATAGAGGTGGTAAGCGCCAGAAAATCTGCCAACATGTAATAGAAAGTATAAAAGTGTACAACTTAATATCTTTCACTGCCAGGGTGAATATCTTGCCCTGATCCAGAGTGGGAGAGATGGTAATGAGACCAGATGCCAGCCAGGATAACAGAGCTGATACCCAGGATGTGAAATAGCAGAGACATTTTCAAACAGCAGCAGCCAGATGGTAGACAGACAGCTCATAAGCAACAAGAACAAAGCAAAGAAGCACAAGGACAGAGACTAACTCGAAAAAGGTGAACCAGGAAGTTAAAGAAAAGAGGTGCTGGGATGCAAAGTTGAGTTAACAAACTAAGAGTGGTTAGCCCACGCTTCTACAAATCATCACTAGGCAAACAGCCATGCGTGCAGTGTGGTTAAGCATGCTCGAATACTAGTGACCAGAAGTAGAACCCTCTTTTAGGAAATTCCTACACGTGCGGTGGTTAGAGGTCTAGCACATCCAAGACTCCATCACAAAGCCCCCCAGAGTTTCCAGTCTTTTCCCTGCCGTGGGGTGATGATGTGATAATGATGTTTATGTCAGGTCCCAGCAGATCTTATGCTGTGCAACTGACTCCATGACCCATTATCAGTGTATTTCTGGACTGAAATCCTGATACTGGGAGGCTGGACAAGCTGAATCCAGTTGGTATTTCAAAAATTCCGCAAATATGTTCTTTGTTTGGAGAAAGAGGAATAACCGCAGACACATTTGCAAGCTACTACGAGAGACTATGTACTCCCACGAAAGTCAGGACAGGTGAAGACTTGAAGAGTTTCTGGATGACCTTGCCCTACAGACCATTGCCAAAACAAAAAAAAGTGACGAAAGAGAGGCCATAGAGGCAGAGCCGACTACTGAGGAACTGGCAGTAGCTAACTGGAACCTTCGAACTGGAAAGGCTGTGGGGCCTAATGGCATGCCCATAGAGTTACTCAAGGGTCTGGCTGACAAGGTAGCTAAGCCCATGCTGGAGATGTTTGGGGTGGAAGGCGAAAACAGCTGCCTTGCCGAGGACAAGCGAACATTCAAGATTATGCTTATACACAAAACAAGGAAAACTCCGACAGAATGTGGTTCATAGCAGCCTATATCCCTACTCAATGTAGAGGCTAAAGTGTTGGCAAAAACTCTGGCAACACAGCTAAGTAAAGACATCGCTACCATTGTGCATCCAAACCAATCTGGTTTATTGCCACATAGGAGCACTCATCGTAACCTGACACGTCTCTATGGTGTGCTCCACATGACTGGACAGCCTTGAGCAGAGCAAGTGGTGCTAATGGCCCTGGATGCGAAAATGGCATTTAATAGCATAGACCAGATTGGGTTTTGGGCCAAACTGCTGAAGTTCTGCGGGTGGGTTAGACTTTTATATCAGGCCCCCCTGGCCAAGGTAAGAGTTAATAGGACTGCGCCTCGGGTCTTCACTCTACAGAGGGTGACTAGGCAGGGGTGTCCTCTCTCACCCATGATTTTTGCCTTGGCACTCGAATGGCTTGTGACTTGGATCTGTCAGGATCCACTCATTTGGGGAATTAGGGTGGACTGAGGCTGGGAGATGTAGGTCTCCCTTTATGCCAATGATGTCCTACTATATGTCACAAAACGCTACTTCTCAGTAGCCAGAATCTTGACACTCTGATCTTTTCGGCAGCTACTCTTGCTGTCGAATAAACTGGACTAAGTCCATGATATACCCCTTATTGAGCCAGCAGCATGACTTCTTACTGACTGTATGGCACCCGTTATGACGGAGGGATTTCAATCTTTGGGTATCTGTCACCAGTGACCCACATGTATTTCTGCATCATAATATCTTCTCCTAACTTGACAGACTCTGCAATGATGTTGTGGCATATTGGTGCACTCCATTTTCATTAATGGGCAGAGCTACCCTCTAGAAAATGATGACCCTCCTGCCCCTCCTGTATGTGCTCCAATACACGCCATTCTGGGTAGCGCCGGAATACTTCAGGAAAGTAGATCAGGAGCTGTGTGTGCTCCTGTGCAATGGAGGAGCTCCGTACATAGCCCTGGGTAAACTGCAACGGGGAGTGTATGATGGGGGTGGGCTAGCAATCCCAGATATTAGGAAATACTATTGGGCATCAGAGCTGTTGGTGATTAATGACTGGGTCTTCACAGATAGGCAGGATCCAGCTTACTGTGTTGATAGATACGTGATAGGTCGTGGTGACTGTGAGGTGATTCTCTACTGTAAGAGAAGGGAAAAAACACACAACCACCACACATGGGGACAGTGTGCGAGTATAGAGGGAAGACCAAGGATACTTGGGTTTGAAAGATAAACTCACACCTCTAACTCCATTGTGGCACAGTGACTTTCTCCGAGAGATTGGTACCCTGACGGGCTTTTCAAAATGGGCAACAATTGGCATAGATCATGTGGGGGATGTGTGGAGGGATCAATCCTACATTAAATTTAAAGCTCTCCACCAGGAATTTAGGATGGCAGAGACCGAGAATTACCGCTATCTCCAGCTGGGGCACGCGTTGGGAAGACACATCATTGAGGAAGAGCAGCTGCCAGAGGCCTCCCCTCTGGAGGATCGTGTGCTCATGGAGACAAATGGGTCCCCACAATCTATAGGAACCTGGTTAATAATTCCCCCGACCTTCTGGGACCCCTGAGAAGCACCTGGACTGAGGACTTGCGGGACATGGACAATGAGGACTAGGCATGGGCTCTCCAGAGCCCATTGGAAATAGCCAGTCAAGCTGGGTTTAGATTAGTCCAGCTTAAAATTCTAAATAGAACATATTACCCAAGGACTCTCTTACTTTAAAAAGGTACGGTCGAAATGCTGTTGTGCCCTACGGGCTGCAAACAAGAGGGCACATCCCTCCACGTCCTCTGGGCCTACCCAATGGTTTAAGAGTCTTGGCACAAGGTGACGTAGGTAATGTCCCGAGTTATTTCCCTAAGGGTGCCCCTTGGTGCAAAATGGCTACTACTGACAGTGCAAGGGGAACAAAACGGGCCCAAATATGACAAGATTTGGGTGATAATTGCGACTGGTGTGACCAAATGCAATATAGCTATAAGATGGGGCTCAAATGCTCCCCTGAGCATCATAGTGTGGGAGTCAGACCTTGACTGGTGCCAGAGGGCATAAGAAATGCTCTATCAGAGCCGTGGCTGCGCCAAAAAATGGGGAAAAGTGTGAGGGACCTGGAGAGATTTTAGGGGGACTGATGGGTGGTTCGGCTAAAAGGATTAGGGACAGGTGTTGCATTTTTGTTGTGTTAAAAGCAATGATGATCTTCTGTGAAAAAACAGGACGTAAAAGCTCTGTTTGTGATCTGCACTTGGGGAGTTGGAACTGTACAGCCTTTAAGTAACAACTTTTATTTTGATAACAGCTGTACTTATCTCTGATATGCAATGTTTAATGAGCAATGTTTAAATAAAAAGAGTTTTTTTTAAAAATTGAAAAAGAAGAATAACCACATGATCCTGGGAATTCAGGTTCAAGTCTGTGTATTTTTCTCCAGTTCTGGGAAAGAAATTTACACCCTTAGCTGTCTGCTCAGAGAAGGTGGCAGATGTCACAGGGAGTGCCGTTGGTAGCTTGGGTGGGCATAAACAGCTTGCGGTGGGGAAGTAGGCAGCTTGGGGTCATGGCAAGACATGGTAAGGCCAGGAAGAGTGCTGTATGCACCACCATTGTGCTGTTGTACCAGATGAAACTGGGCCAGACACTGTGTCTGTAGGCCTGGAAATATTGGTCCCAAAGACATTTGGTTGCTCATAAAGGTCTGGGGCATTATAAAACAAGCATTTGCAAAGCAATAGCCCTCACCTTTACGAGACTTTGAGCTATTTGCACTGTAAATGTCAATAGCTTAAATTCTCGCGAATGCGAGACCTATTATATTGCAAATATTGTTTGTTTCTAAGCACCCCATGCCACGCTTGCACTTAAAAGCGGCCACATCCCTTTCTTTAGACGAGCCTTGTCTTTAAAAAGGGGCGTGAGCACTATTAAGTGCAAGCGTGGCATGGGGTGCTTCGAAACAACCCACAAAAAAAATTTGTAAAGCAATAGGTGTCGCTTTTGCGAGAGTTTAAGCTATTGTCATTTACAATGCCAATAGCTCAGACTCTCCTAAATGCAAGATCTATGGCATTCCAAAGAAGCGGCCGCCACTGTCCTGGCTGCTTGGAATATGAAAGCTCGCATAGCGTGCTAAATGTTGTTGCAAAGCACGTTATGGCTGCAGTAAGACAAAACTCACTAAAGAAATATTGTTTACAGACGAAATAACACAGACGGTGTAACAACAGAAGTAAAAGGGACAGTCCTCATGGGAGGTAACAAATTAAGACTACGCGGTGCTAAGGAGGAACTAACAAGCCCATTACCGAATCGTAAGCCAGTATTTACAAAGGACAAAGACACAAGCCAATCAAAAATATGGGCGGTGGATAGGGTGGAGCTTCAAGTGCATACTCTAATACAGTATGCCTTGCAGCGCATGCGCTGTCCAGGCTCGACCTAAAAATTTGTAATGAGGTGCTAAGTAGAGCTCACTCTGTTAATTTAGTTGGTGAGCTTGATAGACCAGAGGGGCTGCTTATCGGTCATCTAGTCCTATTTAATTGCCTGTCGATGCGGTTATACCGCAAAAAAAAGTTTGATCTTAACAAGCCCTGTCAGGGTGGTGGGGGAGGCGCACATCCATATAATGCTATGGAAGGAGAGTGCATGCTTACTTATGACTGGTTGGACAGCTCCATTTGTTGGGTCGAGTCAACCAGTAGTACTTACTCGCTCTTGTCGCTTGACTTCTTGTATGTTCTCTGTTTGCCCTGCTTAATCCTTGGGACAGGGCTATGCGTAGGAATGTTGTGTCTGCCATGACGTGGTGGGCGAGTGGATGTCCCCTGAAAATTCGAACAAGTGCATGGACCCTGCCCTTGTCATGCTCAAGCACTAGCCCATCTGCATGACGAAAACTCCACCCCCTTGCCTATTACTTGTCGTCCTCTCCTGGATGTACAGCTGATTGCATAGGCATATAATGTACATCTGTGCTGTTCTATGTGACCCTGGCGTCATTCAAAGCTGTGGCTGGGAATTAACGAGATTAATGCAAAGGTCAGATGCAGGCTCTGCTGCTCCCAGTGTGCCTGGAAGCTCTTCAAGCTGAGATGGATGAAGGGAGTTCAAAGCACTGCAGGGGGAGGGGGGTGGGTGCCAGGTCACTCCTCACCAGCATTAGATACAATGCAGCACATCCATACCCCTGCACTGCAAGTATTTTACTGACAAAGATAAACCCATGGTTTTGTGTAGTTTTGCAAGTGTGTATCTTATTATTGTTTGGCCATTCATTTCTTTTACCCCGGTATGGCACGTTGTGATTTGTGTAAGTAAATGTATCTCATTCGAATCCATTGGATACTTACATCTTATTCACTGATCCTGCTTCTGCGTTTTGCTCACATCAAGCCAGAACCAATGGGAAATTCCGTTTAAAGTTCTTTGTTCTTCGTGTACCGTCAACAATTTTACTAAACATGGCGCCGCTTTTCACACGCCCTGGAGAAAATGTTGTACAGATTGTTGTGGTTTTCGAAGGTTTCTTGATCCATTTGGGTGCAAGATAGATGCCACCTTATTGTAGGATACTGCAGACGCACGTGCTTCTATATACTGGCAAAGTACCACTTTGTGGGTGATCTCTCTGTGGACCCCCACCTTGGTACAGCCACTTTCACATGGAATTCATTTTGGTGGTCTTAAAGTATTGTTGTTAGATATATGAAACACTTCACATTCCCATCATACATTCACAGATTATATGTGCACTGTGCCCGTTTCAATGATGTGTGCAAAACGCATGGTTACTTTACAGTTTTTTTCAGTCGTGTGTCAGACATACGCTTGAAGAAACGTTTAGGAAACCAGCAGAATGCATACTTTGGCTTATATCCAAATAATCCGGATTATGTCACTAACACTCTTAAATTCTTATAAAATACATTTCATGCATACTCCATAGAAACACTTTTGTTCTCTTACCATTTAATTCGTGGTTGCATAAGATACTTTCCTACTAAGAAATGTACACAAATGTAGAAGTTTTGTTAATTACTTGAAAGTTGCATGTGTGGAGAAATGAATACTTTACTGTCCAAAATGCTGATAAGCATAGCTTTATAATACATGCAGCTATATGGTTAGATTAATTCCTCTGAGATGCATTCAGACAAATGAACGAAGACCGCTGTTTGAATGTAGGATTACACCCACTCTGCTCATCCGTCATTCTTAAAATATACCATCTGATTTTAAGCCAGTTTGTTTTAATCTTCTGTACCCCACTTCTACATTGGTGAAATGCGACCTTTTGCACTAACTACTTCAACAACCAAACCACACCTCATAACTGAATCACTAATTGAGGCTACTTGGTACCTGATTTAGCAGTACTCCCCTTCAGCAGTAAGCACCTGACTACCTGTATCACTAGGACTAGGCCATTTGTTGGGATTGGAATGTCCCCTGCATTGTGAACGGGAGTACCCCATCCTTGATTGATCGACTGCATGTGAAAGTGGTTTGCTGACTTTTCGTTTGGCACTGTCATCATGTGAATCTAGCATGCTCAAAGGCCTCGGCTTGTGTCTGCTAATGCGAGGTCCAGAACCTGTTCTGTAATGTGCAAGGGCCCACAAAGCATGCCCTCGTAGACGGCATAGGTCAAATGCCCATGCCCTGGGTAAGTTGCATAAAATGGCGGCGGCAGCTTACTGAGTTTTTGTGAGTGTTTAGACCTTTTTCTCTTGACAGGACAGAGTGCAGTCAACTGACCCGAAGTCATAAAGTTCAACTTTAATGCGAAAACAGGATCATGTGCTATCCTTCTGTGTGTGTGCTGAGTGTATGTATGTGCAGCGAGTGTACTGGGAACTGGAGGGCCCTAGTTTAGTATGCCACAAGATGGAGGGTGGATACAGCTTACCCATACAGTGGAAGTGTATTGACTGCACTCTTGTGACGGGAGGGTGGAGACGCAGACACTGATGTGAGGAGGATGGAAACAGGGGCACAATTAAATTCAATGAGTACCCTGTTAGCAAAGTGCTGCTAAGTAGTTGTTCCTGAGCACTACCATTTAGTAGATGTTAGGGGTGATTGGTGGGACTGCAGTTTCTGTTAAGGGCCTGGTGGTTTGTTTTTCCCTGATTACTGCTGATCAAGGATGATTCAGAGATGGTACACTTTAGTATGTTCTTGTTTTGGATACTCCTATTTGACGTAGCATCATCCGTACCTGCTCTGATAGCCGTCACCTTGCACAAAGGCTGGTTCAGAGAGTCAGCCAGAAAATCATATTTGCAACAAAAACCAGCACAAACCGGTTCTGAAACCTAAGTTAATGTATCCGCATCCCTCTGTCTGGAACATAAGTGTAAAAGTCAGATCCAGACTACCCTACTTCATCCCAGTTCCATGTTCTTCTTGACCAGTCACCAAAGTTCTCCACAGAGTACTCAAAGGCCTGCTGTGTTCCCAGATCTGGTGTAGGCATGATAGACAATATCTCATGGGTGAGGGGACATCACTGAAGTCTGCATTTTCTGCTGGAGGAGCTGATGGTCTGCCTTGAGTATATAAGTTGGCCTGCCTGTTTAGTGAGGGAAGAAGAGTGCCTCACCCTGCAAGAGGAGAAACTGCTCAGGAGGAGAAGCCCAGCATCTTCCTGGCATGAAGAACACACAGAGGAAGCAGACTTTCTAAAGAGGGAGAAGCCAGGAGCAACCTGATTTGTGAAGGGGTCCACCTTCACCTTTCCACCCAAGTTTTTCCTGTTGTGAGCTGTGCCAAAACATTTAAGTGCCAAACATCACTACTTTGTTCGTTATCCTACTGTGTGCCTGAGAGACTGCTGCTGATGCTGCCAACAACATAGTCAGAGTTCTTTTGATGCCATGGATAGGATGAGTGACTGAAAGTACAGAAGAACTCTTTGGTACGAATGTTAGACTTGCCAGGGGAAATCAAATTGGCGAAAGTTAACTGAACTGGTTTGTTCATCTAAACAGTCGGGTACCTTTGAGAGAACTGCACTTTTACGTAATCGGTGCCCATAGCCATGCTATACACCAAGGCCAGTAGACACTAGAAAACTTCTATAGTGAGGAGAGGATACCGCAAGGAGTGTAGACCCTTGCTGAAGATTGCAAATAAGATTACACAACCAAAATCCTTTTGAACCATGTGCTATTTTGTTTTGTCGAGAGAATAAATTACTTTCTTTTACCTAAAAGATAAGTACTTGGCTGGACAATGCGTCTGTTGGTTGACTGTTGAGATCTGAGCTCTTGTCCCCCATCCTACCTTTCTGAGGAGCCTGTGACTGCTCTTCCTTGCTACTTTGAGAGTAAAGTGTGCATAGGGTGTACTTGTCCTAGTTTGAGTGGTATTGTATGGTGGAATCAATGTCGCCATTGGAAAGTAATATCAACCACACAGTTGGAGCCCAAAGTCCCTGTGTGCCCAGTGACCCCCTGAACAGGGTCCGACACCCCACCACCTACTTGAATCATCAGACTTCATATTACTCCTCTATACAAGAGCGCATGTCAGGCTTCTTCCCAGCTTTTGACATTATATGGACCGCCTGACAGTATAAAAAGTGATACTCATTGTGTGAGGAATATGCTAAGTATTTGGTCTGAGCAGTGCTTAATTTGAGCCTGTGGTTTTCAGTGCTAGGCACTTAATTGTCAACACTGGTGCTTGTGAGAGTCTGCCACAAGGTGGCGCTTTCTGGCACATTTAGAGAGGACCACAACAACATTTAATTATAAATTCAATATACATTAAAAATTACTGTTACCTGCTGCCCAAACCATTCGTATAGTTTTGGGGATCTGATATAGTCTGGAGTGGCACACTTGGAGGAGTATGATGCTTAGTAGCTGTGTTGGTACTGTCATTGACAGAGGCAATGTGTGGTGCAAGCTGCAGTGGCCTCCTGATGAGAGCCCTGGCACTTATTTGTATTTGTTAACAAATCAAGCACTGGTCTAGTGGGGGACAGGGATACTCATAGGACTAAGACTGGTCTAAGCTTGCTCTCATGCCATGCTTGACAGGGGCTAGAGGGATTTTGTTGCGGGGTTCATAAAGCGTGGAGGGGAATTACCTTGACATTCAGAGGAGCCTATTCTGTAAGCAGAATAACCACACCAGTAGATCCCCTCACCTGCACTTTATCGTCATCTCTAGTAAGTGTCATCTGATGGACTTCAGGTGGGCCTGGGAAGGCCCTCAAGTCTCCTGTGGCTGACCAGCGGCCTACTGTAGGCCAGCACTTCCAGCCATCAACAGACAGCTGTAGTCATGGGCAAAACTTCATAATTGGCCACAGCATTGAAAAGATAGGCTCTGCACAGCTGTAGTCCATGCTGCACTTAGAGGTTATCACAGGTCTTCTTCAAGTTGGACTCTTTCGGGGTTCTGCCCCGAGCCCTACCCTTTTCAACATTTACCTGTTCCTTCTGGCATACATGGTGGAATCGTTCGGCATTAAGATTATTTCTTAAGCGGATGATACACAGCTACTACTAACCTGTGAAGGAGACGCAGTTAGCACCAAAGAAAATGTTGCTCTCTGCTTATAAGCGTGGCTTGACTGGCTCATGAAGAACAAACTTCAGTGTAACCCAGATAAGACCGAGCCTATTGAATAGGACTCCCAAAACCCCGTACCGGGATGTACAGGAGACGGGCTGAATGATATACTGCCTCTGCTGCTCCCCATGGAGGTGGCAAGAGACCTGGGCGTTCTGTTCAATTCTAATTTAACCTTTAAGGCCCAGGTATCATCGGTGGTGAAATCTTGTCTCTCGATTCTTCTAGGTCTGCTCAGCAACTTTTGCCCCTGATCCCTCAGGAAGCACAGGTCACAGTGGTTAGGATGTTGCTACTATCACGGCTGGATTATATCAATATTTTGTATGAGGGCATCCCAAAATATTTAATCCAGCATCTACAAGTAGTGCAAAATATGGCGGTCCGCTTACTGTTCAATCGCTTTTTCGTGAGACGCTTCATTGGCTTCCAGTGCGCAAGCGTGTAATGTTTAAAGCATTAACCTTGACACACCAAGCCCTCTATGACAGGCGGCCTTTCCATCTGAACAACAGGAGCAAGGCTTACAGAACTGGGAGAAAGCTGCACTCCAGTAGGGCTGGGCTGTTAACACTACCCTGCAGCATAGAGGGGTGTTTTCCCTTATGGTCCTGGCCACAGGCCTGTGGAACCAGTTGCCTATACATCTGAGGTTAATGATTGAGGAAATCAGTTTTAAAAAAGAGCTAAACACATACCTCTTTGGTGGTTAGGGTATTGGGGACACCGGCTAGGTTCTGTTCTCTGTTTTTGCTTTTGATGCTTTAGCGCTGGGACACTCTTGGAGTAGCTGATCTATATAAATAACCTTCATTCATTCATTCTTTGGATTGTTGTAGTGGATTGTCTGTTTATATTCTAAATTCTTGGCATTTGGGCATCACCACACTGCCACTCAGGTTGGGTGCCAGGCTTTGTTGTTTGCCGATTAAACTGCTTCTTCATAGGCATTCTTCCAATGTTGCTAGGCCCCATGGGTTTTGTAGAGGCGCAGGCATTCTGAGCAGGGCTGTGCTCCTAGCACGTCACCGGGACCGCCCCTGAGTGACGAATTCCATATTCCATGGGCTCCTTTTCGAGGTAGATTGCTGATTGGAATATTTGTGGATTCCTGAGTGAAATGAAAATAGGAA
This sequence comes from Triturus cristatus, assembly GCF_964204655.1. Lineage (NCBI taxonomy): Eukaryota > Metazoa > Chordata > Amphibia > Caudata > Salamandridae > Triturus > Triturus cristatus. The sequence goes on along the minus strand of NC_140585.1, from coordinate 855,967,165 downwards.
GAGGTGGTGGATGGAGCTGGCTGTCTTGCAGAAAGGCACTTATCGACCATCTTTCACAAACAGCCCGCATTTATAAAGCAAACTCCAACCACATACTCAGGACTGTCACACACTGTAGAAAAGGGAACTGGTTTCTCATACAGAGGCTACTTTACATGGGATGGTTGGAATACCTCACTCCTGTGGAGCAGCTGTGCTGTACCTCCAAAACCAAACAATACCACTTTCGAGTAACCGCACACTAATGTTGTTGAGAGGAAAAATGCCTTCTTGATAACTCATTGCAGGATGCACTTTTGAGGGTTCGCTTATCCGAGCAGAAGCCCTATGTTTTTCTACTGAGGTCTGTGTTTGTGTGGTCCCTTAAGTTAGGGGCCACCTGAACATATAAAAAAGTAGGCCCACAGCGAGGAAAGTTTTTTTTATTTAAAAAAGACAAAATGGAACAGCTGGTGCAAACGTGAACTTCCTTTTCTATACTATATCACTTACCTCAACCACCAGAGCACATATCTTGTGCCACTCACTAGATCCCATCTCTGTGCAAATAACTACACCGAACCCACCACCCTACAGAACATGCCTCTTGCTCTAAATGGCAAACTTAAATGTGTGCCTTAACCACAATTACCTCAATCACCAATCCACATTCATAGCCTAAACAATCAAACCTCACCTCCTGCCTCAATAACCATGGCATAAAGGACAGAAATAAACCCAGGGGAATATGCAAATACTTTTGTTATACAAATGTACACATTTTGTTGCTGCACAAAAATAAAATTCTTATGTACTCTGCCAAGTCATGAAAAGAGACTCATACCCACATATTCGCAATCATTACTTGCTTGGTGCGATATGTGGCCTACATTCAAACACTTTCCAAGGTTATATATTGCAATTGCAATTATATAGCGCTTACTACTCCTGACGAGACGTCGAAGTGCTTTTCGGCGAGCAGCACAATACGCCAGAAACGTAAAAGGATTAGTGGTGGATTGGTATAGTGAAATATGTGTTAATTTGAGTAGCATACATGCAAGTCTGTTAGTTGGATTGAGTAGGATAATGGCGGGATAGAAGAGGGAAGAGTATGCAAAGTGTTATTTGGGAGATCATAGTAGTTAGATGAGGTTTGGGATGAGTGAAAGGAGATATGGAGGAGGGAAGAGTCTCTAGAAAGGGATTAGGGGGATCATAGTAGTCAAATGAAGTCTGGGATGAGTCAAAGGATGAATTCATAAGGAAAGAATTCAGAAAAAGTTATTTGGGAGATCATAGTAGTGAAATGAGGTTCGGGTGAGTCAAGGAAGGACAGAGGAGGGAAGAGTCTAGAAATTGTTATTTTGGGCGTCATAGTAGTAGAATGAGGTTTGAGATGAGTTAGAGAGCGGAGGTAGAGGTATGGGGCGAGACAGAGTAGTGCATTTCAGAGTCTCAAAGATTTTTTATTTTTATTATTTTTTCTACTGTAGAAGTAAAGTAATAAATATATAGTTGCATAACTACCTAGAATGCGCATACATGTGTAAGGAAGATAACATATAGACATTGAGTGCTACAGGGAAAAGTAAATGAAACGCCTGAACACAGGTGTTTGCCTTGACAGCTGGCCACAGGGGCAAGCCTTTTGCATACATCGACTGTACTTTTATGTTAAAAGAGAAATAAAAGGGGAGCAAATGTCTTCTGGCACTGACTTGTAACAGTGTATAATCACTAAAACGTGCCTCACTATGGTACTAAGATCATTGCGTGAACATTAGTACTTTGAGGAAATTATCTAGTTGTAGTGAAATTAAGTGTGACAAAAGAAATGTGTATGTTCTTGTACCTAAATAGTGACTTCATTTCTGCTTTGTTGTTCAGTCAACCAATAAAAGTTCAACAAAGCTGCATGGATAAAGACACAGGACTGTGGGGTGGGGTACTGCAATAGAGAGTATCAATCTGCAGCCCCCAAGTCACTGCCATCAAAAAGATTGGTGTCATTCTTCGTTTTTTTCCCTATTCTTCTTCTCTTATTCTTCCATGTTAGTCGACATAAAGACTATTGAAAGTGCAGTGTATACAGGAGACCCCATCCTCTGAGTACTGCTGTGACTCCGAGCTCAAAAAACAGAATAGAATGCATGTAAACAGAGCATGCACTAATGGGGATATTAAGATTTCAATGCAGTGAGCGGAGCCAGGGGTGGCAGCCTGCACCCGCATTCCCTCGGAGGGATCTCTGCTTGGACAGGGATTGGCTGGCCCTTACTGCTCCCATCTCTGCATCAATAGAAGACACTGGAGCCCTCGAGGCACCTCACCACCTGTCCAGAAAACGACGCAGGGGAGGAGGCAGCTCTTTATTTTCATATTGTTTTCATATTTTAGCCAGGTTTTTTTTTAACATTATATGTCTGCCAAAGGCAAAAATTTCAAAAAAGGCCAAACGTTTCTTTTGAGATCTCACATAGACAGTACATGCATTGTCTCTTTCAGACATTTTATGTTATAAACAGTTGACTTAGAGCTTACCCATTGCTTGACTTGATTGTCACTCGTATTTCCTTCCTTCTTATTGGTCAGCTGCTGTTGGCTTCCTTCCACTTCATGTGTTTGTCCCTCCCTTGGATCATGGATGTATTACTTCTGTCCTTCTACAGTAGGTTTTTCAGACGCTGCTTTTTTCTTCGTGTTTAAGCACTCTACAAGTGTTTATGTTTCCCAGCTGTCTCCTTCGTGTACTTCTCTCCCATCCCTTTGTTTGCCCCCAGCTCTTCTCTCCTGCCATTGTCCATCTCCTTGTCCCCAGCCCTGCCATACAACTCTACATTGTCCCTCTGCCTGCCCCATCCGGCGTTCTTGCTCACAGCCCTTCCCACCATAACTCCATTGTCTATCTGCTTGTGCTTGCTCCCAGCCCCTCCCTCCCTTGTTCATGTTGTCTCCTGCCCCTTCCCGTCCCACAATAGAAAAAAGTGCTATGACACAGCCAGCACTAGCTGTGTCATAGCACTTTTTTTTAACCAACAACCTCCCTTGTCACTGTTTCCCCCATTCACCCTCCCTTCTTCTGTGTTGCCTCGTGCCCTACCCTCCCTCCAGCAATAAAAAAACACAAGCAATGGCAGTAATTCTCAACTACAAGAGAGCTATTGGATTTTATAATAACTTCAGCAACTTTGTAGGCAGCTATATGCTTTGCCATAAAGCTGTAAGTAAAAAAAAAAAAGCACTATGACGTGACCGCTGCTGGCTGTGACATAGAATCTCTTTTACCTGCAGACCCTGCGATCCATACACAGGTGTATCGTTAGTGCCTCTTTGCATTTCATCCTTTGGAGGCTTGTTAAACGAGCACCTTTAACTGTTGGGTAATAATAGCAGTCACTTTTGAGTGACATTAACTTTGAAGTGCCAATAGGCGTTTCCACCTGCAGTGCAGTGAATGACTTATCTTGTCTTATTAAGACCCAGGAAGTCTAGTGGCCGTATTTAGCCAAACTGTGCAAATGAAAACCTGCCAAAGCGAAAAGGGTCCGAGCTCTGGTAACGTCATAGCTTTTTTTTAGGTTTTGCCTGCACAGCTCTTGCACTGTGTGCTTGTGAAATCTATTGTATTTAATATAAATCTTAAAAGGAGCTTTCATCCTGTCCCCTTGATTTCCTTACTTTTCATTGGTTCCTGTGCTTTCCACTTACTTTTTCTCTATTTCTATTGGCTGTAGCATACTGTTTCTGGTTGTTTTTCGTGATTTCCTTGTGTGCTTCTCAGATTCTCGGTGACCAATTACTGTTTTAATCCGCTTTTGTGGAACTATTTTTGAAGGTTTTGCATGCACAGCTCTTGTTTATTTTTTTTTATTGGCCAACGCCTGCACACCATCTGCATCCCCGAGCCCCACCCTCGTCCGACTCTCGGCTGTGCGTGCATTCTTTTTTCTCCCATGTAGGTTGTTGCTGTGATGTTCTCCGTCTCGCAGGCAGGCTATAGGTGTGCTACCTTCCCCAGTGATCCATGTGCTCTCCCTGAAATGAGCCGGTTGGCCTTGTGCGCACACCGCTTACTCCCCACGGCAGATGCGGCCATGGCGAAGAAGGGCTCCGGGGCGGTGCAGGACAAGTTATAAGGCCGACGAGTGTGCGTGCTGCTGACTACGGCACCCTAGAACTGGCTGTGCACTGAGTGGGGCTCACATGGTGTCACCTACGTGGACAACAGTGAGGGCAACTTCGTGTGCACCTCCTGCTCCGGCGACCTGTAAGTAGTAATGCCGTCCGGTTTGTGTGAGGACTCTCAACTACTTTATGCTAAATTATGAGGCCGCAAAAGGCAAATAATGCGGCACATTGTGTTAGCATTACCTTATTATTTTGCCTTTTTTTAAGACCTGTAAAACCTTTCTGTTCAACTGATTTACCTAATTATTACTTATTTGACACCAAAATACAGAAATAAGCAACGGAAAGGTGCCCAGTCAAACTTAGGATGGACATCCACTGTACTTCAACACATGATGCTGCATTTTAGGTTACTTTTGTTCCGTGGGAAATATTTTTTTTGTTGTTTTTGAAGTCCACAGTTGATGGGTTATTTGGAGAATGCAGCAAATCTGTAATTATGAGCAAAACGCTGCAGACGCAAAAATGCATAACTCCGGTGGCTCTGGTTCGAGCATTGGCTTGCAACGTGGTTTCGTCATGGGCGTAGCTTCAGGGGAGGTGTTTGGGGTTTTAAACCCTCCTAATAAATGTGTTCTCTGGTGAATAGTTGGGTACAGGTGCTTACAGTCGGGTATGGTGAACAGCCTTTCAGATTTCACCTAGGAGTTTTGCATGCATGCACTGACAAAAACACAGACACACTCTCTCTCCCCTCTGTTTTGAAAGTTCTCAAAATGTTGATTATTTTACAAAATATTGTGTTTCGCTCACTTAGCACTCCTATTAATCTGCATTCCTCTTCCTTTCCACTGCCCTTTAAATTCTTCTCAAGCAGCCTGCTTGTCGTATAATGTATTTTAATATTATATGCCAGCGTGATTGTTCGGAAAGCTGACCTCTCACACCCCCAATCTTACCGACTAAGCTACAACACTGGGCTTCACCAAGCACATTAAACCCAAAGATAACATCCTTTTTAGTCATGAGTATGGCCTAGAAAGTTGTTACAAACAGCGAACTACCCACCATCGTTCCTTAACAATGTGAAAGAGGTACGTGTTTGTGCTTTCATAATGACTAAACACAACTGCGGGAAAGAAATGCAAGAAGACCAAACACCTCTAAAAGTACACAATCAATATGTTGTCAGCAGAAGCACACTGAGCTTAAGAAAATGTGTACTTTACAAATAAGAGGCGTGTCCTGCGGTGTGTTGTTTGGACTGATACAGGCTAGTAACACAGTTTAGAAATACTTCTTATCAGTGGCGGCTGGTGACATTTGAAAGCAGTGGGGCGTAAAAGTTGGGCATGATTTTAAGCCCCAAGCAAAGCGAGTAAGCGAAGCTAATAAAAGTGGGTACAGGTTTTGTCCTCCTCCAAAGAGAAAATTGGAAAAAGATTGGCAAATGGTGATTTTTAAAGCAAAACTATTCTGCTGTTAAGTGGCTGAAGAAGATTTGCTTTCAATGCAGGAATTCCTCCCTGCCAAGTAATAAAACCTTCCTACTGAACAAAAGCCACACTTTACATTATCAATACCGACTCAATGGCAAAAAACACTGCTGGCATGGAAAAGCTATTAATTTAACAGTATGACGTATGGGTGCAACACAAGCTTGGCTCACACCCGCTTTAAACACTTATGTGACTATAGGCGCCTCAGTGCGGGGATTGAGTGACGGCAACGGGTGTGCATCACACGCTCATTGCTACTGCTACTGACATCATCTAACACCTGCAAGACAGTTGGCACTGCTTGGCAAACACGGTGGCAGCATTAGAGGCCGACAGCAAAGTTAAGGAATAACCCCAATCAATGACCTCTGTGGTTTTTAAGGCCCGCTGCTCGTGAATCTGGGTTAGAGCTGCCAGGGAACCTTAAGGGGGTGAGTCACTTAGAGGCTCTTAACATACCAAACAGAGCTGAAGACAGCCCTCTCAGGGCTCCAGAGAAAGCTCGCTACGTCTGCTCGTATCAGCCAGCAGGCAGGGTTTAAGGCAGTACAAACAATGCAGTCCCTACAATCTGTGGTGCCCAAGTGTTGCTAAAATATAGCGCCTCTGTCTTCACTCTCCGAGGCAGGTTCATGACAAGAAGCTCTTACACTCGAAACCACTGGACTTCAAACACAAACAGTGCGCACTCCACCCTGTGTGAGAAAAGACAGCCCACTCGCACGTCACGTGTTCCAAGAGACACGAGTGTGCATTAGCATTGAGCACCCTATGCGACCTCTGTTTCAAACAACTAAGAAACAGACCCCGGGCTGCCTGAATAGCACACCAGGGGTGTTTATGTAGGCAGGTGGGAGGCGGGGACACAGGGCCAGAAGTCGCTTCTGGTGTCTAATGCTACAAGCAGCCTCCAGCCCTCCCTTTAACAGACCAGCAGTGAGAGCAAAAACTGCGCTGGTGGTAACTGTGGACTCTGCAATTAGCGGCTGTAATCTCACAGCTGATGTATAACACTCAAAGTCCTCAAGTCTTAAACTCCTGGAAACCAAAACAGCGCGAGATTAATGTCACTAAACAAAAAAGACAATGAGCGCGAGATTAATGTCATTGAACAAACAAACAACACAGCAAGCAATTAATGTCAGAAAATTGAAACACAACACAGCGGGTTAATAATGTCATTAAACAGACACTGAAACGCCTCTTCCATAGCACGGGCGGAGCAGGAAATAAAATGAGCACAATCCGTGGTGAGACTGAGAGCACATACTGCCACCCTTCACTTTTCACTGTGATACAAACTCGCAGCACCAGTGGTTGCGGGTCCACTCACTATAGTGCACTGTTCACCACACTGCGAGCCTGCTTTGTGCTCCCGCTCTCTCAGCACCACGGGTTGAGAGACAACTTAGTGCTTGGCATTACCCCAGTCCCCAAACTAAACACTCGCGCAACACGTGAGTGTGCACACTTTTTAACTCACGCTGCCAACCAAAATGCCATGTGCTATAGAAGTGTTAAGTGTAGATACCGTTATTGAGAAGGGCCGGTACATTTCCATTAAAAATATTGAACGCCCACTAAGAAGTGTAGGCACCAGCGGCGGCCGGCCTGCTCGAGGGAGACGGGGAAGGGGGGAGTGGGGGGGGGGGCCGGCCGGGTACCGCAACGCCTCCGCTCCAGGCCAACGGTTTAAATGCAAAATGTGCATTGCCTAGTCAGGAGGTGGTAGTGGGACGGGGAGGGAGGAAGGAGGGGGTTAAAAAAAAGTTCACTTACCTGTCGGCTGCCTCCGTCCTCTCCCTGGTTCTCGCTCGGCCATCCCATCATTCATTCCCTATGAGGGCTCCTCGTGCTGCCAATTCTTACATTACTCGCGAGTCGCTTTTCTTCATGTCCAGGCCCGCGTTGGCGCCTCTCTGCGACTGCCCCTTCAAACGGCCCAGAACACCACGTCCCCGTGACGCAACCCGGCCCTCAGCCAATCCTGGCGCTGCAGCAGCGCCACTGATTGGCTGACGGCACAGCCTACTCCTCGCCCGCCGCCTGCCCATTTAGGAGACCGAGGGGCTCCTAATGGGCATGCGCAAGGCAGCAAAAATACAAGTACGCATGACTGGGCACGGAGTAAAAAATTAAGCTCCATGCCCACTCATGCGCACTTGTGCTGCCTTTCCCAAAGGCGTCTGACAATGATGTCAGTCAACATGACACCCGACCGCCCACGGTCCGACGTCATGCTGACTGACATTCACAGAGGGAGGACTCGGGAGCTGCGGTTGCGGTCGGACATTCACAGTCACAGAGGAGGGAGCTGCAGCTGCGGGCGCGGCGCGGGCGGGGGGGCTACGCCCCCACGCCCCAATGGACGCACCGCGCCTGCTTCTTATGGTCTACACTGAATCTGTCATGACTTATTTGGTAGTCAATGACTGTTTGTGTGCTGTGTGAACCCTTTATATCAAAGCTGTGCTTTTGGCGGTGGCTCAGGCCTCAGCAAGTAGGACCCAGTGCTTGGAAGGGGGTGGGAAGGCATGGACACACAGTGCCATATGAGCCCTTTTCACACACATGAAGCTCTAGGGCCCGCTGATGCTGCTCGGTTTGTACTCAATTACATCAGTTCTTTGCACTGAGATCTGGTACTGGGTTGAGTGGCACGGGAGGGCTTGTTCCAGTTTGAGGACATTTTGTTGTGCAGTCTTTAAAAGCGGCCTCTTTCGCTGATTACTGTATGTTGTAGTGTTCAGAGCAGCACACACAGGACGCGCTGAACCCATTGATTCCTTGTTATGATGTGATGTGAAATCTAATGAGTACATTTAGGTTAGAACATAGTGATATATGGATTTTCGTAGGGCATATCTTCTCTGTAACATCTGAGGAATTAATTGTGTGCCCAAGATCAAAAGAAGTGTTGTTGACGACTGGGCAGAGAAATCTCAAAAGGTGAGGCTTGGAAGTCCTTCCTTGCACGAATCAACATTCTCTACTCCATTCATGTTTTATTGTGGTGTGGGAACTTCAAAAATGGCCCCGTCCCCTTACATTTGTTTTAACACTTGCTGCTGTCGTGTGTTTCTGTTAAATTCTTGAAAGTTTTAGTTTGGGGCTCCTGCCTGTCCCTGCAAACAGCTGAAAATGACAGGGCTGTTGCTTTTTGCTTGGTCGTAACCCTAGCCTAAGCAAATATTGTGTGCACTCGAAGAATGCCCGATTATTCACCTGTAATATTCATTACTCCGAGTCCTGGTCTTCCAGTCCCATTCCTTATCAGTGAGCAGCTAGTCTGCGCCCCAGAACCCTATACCTAGAAGAACTTTTTAACACTTCCCCCAATATGGCGCCACCAATCAGGTGAGCATATAGGGGGAAGTGCGTCACACAACTACCTGAGAATACCAAAGAAACCCAGAAATAAAAACAATCACCCCCCCCCCAAAAAAACAGGGAGGGAAGGGCTCATGAATGGGACGGGAAGACCAAGACTCAGAGTAATGAATATTACCGGTGAGTAACTGGGCATTACCTCCTCGTCAGGTCTTCCCGTCCCATTCCTTATCAGTGAGCCCATACACAAGCACACGGTGATTGAAAAAACAAAGACCATAAATTGAAGCAAAACAGGTCAATTTAATCAAATGAAAGCAGTACAAATCGAGCATCATGTACAGCAGACAAAACATGAGAGCCAAAGGCAGCCGAGGCCGCCATCCCCAACTGAAGATGGTAATGAGAAACAAACGTATGGTAGAGGCCCAAGTGGCAGCATTACAAATGTCACGCAAGGAGGCACCCTTGAGCATGGCCCAGGAGGAGAATACACCCCGGGTAGAACGACCCTGAACCGAAGAAGGGAGAGGACAGTGAGCCGATTCATAAGCGGAAACCACAGCACATTTCACCCAACGTGACAAGGTGGATAAGGAAGGACGATGCCCCTTCCCTGAGGTCCCGTAGGTAACAAACAAAGAATCAACCTTACGAAAGGCACTGGAGCGATCCATATAGATGCGGAGAGCCCACAACACATCCAAACTATGCAGAACCACCTCCTCCGGGGAGGAGGGGTCCGGAAAAAAGACAGAGAGGACAATATCCTCCGGACAGTGGAAAGTAGACAAAACCTTGGGCAGAAAGAACTGAGAAGGACGAAGAATTGCTTTGTCCAAGCAGAAGCGCAAAAAAAAAGGAGAGGTCATCAAGGCACCAATCCGCCGACCAGAAGAAACAGCCACCAAAAAACAACCTTAGCCGTAAGGAACTTAAGGTCCACCGAAAGCAAAGGCTCAAAGGGGGGCCCAGTCAAGGCCTGCAGAACAAGGGGAAGATCCCAGGCCGGGACAGGAGAGCGAGAAACAGGTCGCTGAATCAAAAAACTCCGCAGAAGGCGGGCCACCAAAGGGGAGACAGAAGACACATTAGAACCCCGAAAAGCAAGAATGGCAGCCCATTGCGCATGGAGCGTCGAAACAGTGAGCCCCAGGACAAACCCATCACGCAAGAAGTCCAGCCCCCGAGCAGCCGCACAGGAGGAGGATGAAAAAAAAACCCCTTCCCAAGGCACCAGGAGGAGAAGTTATTCCAATGACGGTCGTAAGACCTCAAGGTGGAAGGACGTCTAGACAACTGGATACTCTGGGCCAGTTCGTCAGAACAACCCTGGACCAACAAATTTAACCTTTCAAGTGCCAGACCCCCAGCCGGAGGCGGCGCAGAGAGGACACCCGGAGAAGAGGAATCCGCAGAGGGGACGGCCACAGAGGAAACTGCCAATGGGGGCAAACCAACAAGGACAACAGAAGGGGAAACCAAGACCGCCGGGCCCACTCCGGCACCACCAGAAGAATCTCCGCCCGATCCAACCGAAGTTTCCGGAGGACCCGGGGGATCAAAGCAAAAGGCGGGAAGGCAAACAGAAGACCCAGGGACCGAGGAACCGTGAAGGCGTCGATCGCCCACGCAAGCCGAGAAGGAACCAGGCTGCAAAAATGGGGAAGAAGGGCAGACTCCTCGAAGGCAAACAGATCCAGCCAGGGAAGGCCGAACTGGAGGACAATCTGACGGAACAGAAGAGGGGACAGACACATCGCTCCAGAGGAAGGGAACACCCTGCTCAGGCCCATTCTCCGTCCCTGGAAGATACACCGCCATCAGAGACAACAGATTGTTCTCGGCCCAAAGACCGATTGTCCTGGAGAGGAGAAACAGAGACTGGCACATGCCCCCTTGGCGATTCACATAAGCCCGAACAACCTGGTTGTCGGTCTGCACCAAGACAGCACGACCCAGAAGAAGAGGAGCAAACCACAAGAGAGCCAACCAAACCACCCTCAACTCCTTCCAGTTCGACGACGAGACTCGAACAGGAACCACCGACCCTGAACCTTGAAAGGACCCATGACCGCCCCCCCAACCAATGGCACTGGCATCCGTTGACAAAACAGCCACAGCCGGAGGTGGAAGCAAGTCGAAGCCCCGGGAAAGAGACTGAGGTGACAACCACCACTGGAGGGCAGCCTGAATCCCCGGGGTGACAGGAATAAGAGTCTCGTAGTCCTGAGAGGCAGGATCCCAGTGGGCCAGAACGTGATGTAGGAGGGTATACAAATGCAGCCGGGCCCAAGGGAGGAGATGCAGAGTGGAAGCCATCTCCCCCTGACTCTGCAACCAGAGCCGGGCAAACACCGTGGATTGGGACAGAACCCAAGAAAGGTGACGGTACAAAGTCAACTGCCGCTCCTTGGAAAGGAACACCATCCCCAGATCCATGCGGAACAGAGCCCCCAGGAACTTCAGAGACTGGGTGGACATCAGGGACGACTTCCGGTGGTTGATGAGGAACCCAAAGGACCCTAGAAGATGACACACCTGGTCCACATCCGACAGAGCCTGAGAATAAGAAGGAGAAACAATCAACCAATCGTCAAGAAAGGGAAAAACCTGAAGACCTCTGGAATGGAGAATACCCACCAGAGAGGCCAAGAGCTTCGTGTAGCTCCTGTCCGCCCTCCTTCTCGGGGACATGGTTTTGGCTACCGCCGTGCCTTTGGGCCTGCTGCTTGGGGTGCTTCGCAGCCCTTTCGTGGCCGACTGCTTGATCATGTCCTCCAGCTGAGGCCCGAACACCTTGGACCCCACAAAGGGCAACTTAAGTAGGACCGCCTTCTGAGAAGACTCAGCCTTCCAGGAACCCATCCAGATATGATGCCTCGCAGCAATCGAAGCACCAGAAGCAGCCGCAGCAGCACTCAAATTGACAAAGGAAATATCGGACAAATAGTGCACCTGCAACTCCATGAGGGCCAAGAGAGATCAGGCATTCTCCCCATCCTGCAAAAGAAGAGCCAGGGACTGGAATTCCTTCAGCAGGGATTGGACCATGTAATTAGAATAGGCCGTCGCCCTGACAGAAAAGTTGGAAGAAGCGTAGGAACGCTTCACTGCCCCCTCAACACGTTTATCCACAGCGTCGGAAAGAAGGGCGTCATCAGACAGAACCAAACCCTGTGAGGAAAGACCAGCCATCAAATTGTCCACCTTGACGGCCTGCGGAAACTCAGCAGCAAACCCCTCCAAAGGATAACGTCTGGATAAAAAGCGCGGGAAGGTGGACTTATCAACCTCCTTCCACTCATGATCCAGCACCTTGCGCACAGCACCATGCAAGGGGAAGGATTCTGGAGTCGTTGGTGATACTGGGTAAAGAAGTCATCCTCCAGGACCTCAGATGCAGGAGACGCGAACCCAAAATTATCACGCAGATGGGAGAATAAATCAGAGAGCTCTGCACCCTGAACAAAACGCCCACGCACACACTCCTCCTCCTCAGTCAAATCGTCAGCAGGAGCGTCAGGTGGATCAATAGACCCACGAGGCACCTTGGCAGGAGGGCCAGCAGCCTCCCGAGCCCGGAAAGCAGCAGAGACAGCCTCATTAATAATGAGGCGCAGGGCATCCAAAGTTGGAGCAGCAGAGCACGAGGCACCCTGGTTCATGGAAGCAAGGATGCAAAAAGCAACACAAGGCACTCCAACAACCAGTAAAAGGTCGGGGACCAACAGAAAAAAGCCCCCATTTAAAAGGAACGAAGTCCCGAGGCCCCCGACCTCTCGCGCAACTAACAGAGAGGGCGGAAGTTGAAAGGGAGAGACCCAGCTGGCGGAAATCCCATAATGAGGCGGGGAACCCAGGAGGACGCTCCATGCTGCAAGGAACCACCGAAGACCCCCGCCCGCTATAGCAGGGCGCAACGGGAGAGCCAGTAGGTGAGCGGCCGCTACAGCATGCCGCACACCACACGTGAGAAAACGGGCACAGGCGGCCGTTAGAGCGAGCCGCGCAAACAGCACAATCCACACAAAGCAAAAAGCAATAAAAAGCATAGAAGAAGGCAGCCGCTACAGCAGGCCGCTCAAAAAAATTATTAAAATGAAAGGAACGATACACTTACCGGACCCACGTCCTGCTAGGCAAAGAGACTGCGAAGGCAGAAAAAAACGAACAGGTAGTTGTGTGACGCACTTTCCCCTATATGCTCACCTGATTGGTGGTGCCATATTGGGGGAAAGTGCTAAAATGTTCTGCTAGGTATAGGTTTCTGGGGAGCAGACTAGCTGCTCACTGATAAGGAATGGGACGAGGAGGTAATAAGTACTAGAGGACGGACAGCTCGGTTCTCCTTTGGAGGGTGGGTTGTGTTGGTTGGCCTGCATATAGTCACTTTTAAGAGTTTGTTTGCATCAGCAAACATTAGCTTTGCCTGCTGGCACCTTATTCTTTTTTTTTTCTCTGAATGAATTTAAGGTCAGTGGGTCGAAGGCCAATGAATATTCAGCTTCCAGTACCACCAGGCATTTGTTTGCAAAGGTTAACTGTTTTTTACACATGTCGTACTTTATTTTGGCTGGACGCTGAGGCACCGGGAGATACAATTTGCTCTGGAGCTTACAAAGTAACGAAGTAAAAAGCCTGGCGTTATAGCTCTGGTTCTATAATAGACAGCGTGGACACCATACCAGATTTCTTACTGAAGACAACACTCTTTAAAAACATAACTAAAGTGAATTTAGGGCAAGGTTAAAAAAGAAAGAATGGAAGCCATATTTTGCTCTGTCTAGCCCCATGTCTCGTAGATGTGCCGCGGGCCATCACTCCTGCGCTCCACCAGTGCTCCTTCTCGGGCCCTATTCTCTGTTCAGGCTTCACTTGCAATGACTGTAGAAGGTACGTGTGATGGCGTGCACGGGGAGCGGGTTGTCTGTACCTGGCCTCACGCTCACTCTGCATGTTGCATCATCACAGCAGGCAGTCTGTATAAAGCCTCCCAGAGGTCTGCTCTTTCAGTTTATTCGGTTATTTAACCCCTTCGGTGCTCATGACGGAACGGTTCCGTCATGAGCCACGGTTGAGCTGTGCTCATGACGGAACCGTTCCGTCATGACCACGCCCGCGCAGAAAAGATCAGCACAGCAGGGGAATCCGTCCAGCATGGAAGGGGTTAAACATTTCCTGTTGCAGGATGTAGTTATCGACTCTGTTCCTCATTACAAGTAGTCTTTTAAATTCCAATGGGACCAGTAACAGCAGTTACCTGCCCCTTTGAATACTGTAACATAAACCCATAATTGTTCCCAGCTGGAGGGACCAAAGAATTCTTATCGAAAGCAGTCCTTCCCCCTGTAAGATGATATTTACCTTGATTGTTAAGTATGGTCAGTCCATGGTTGGGGATGTGGGAATGCTGTTTTTTTCCCCAGTATCATGTACACCAGTGCCAATCCACCTGTTATGCACAATATATTGCCTTTCTCAATAAACAAGTCATAACACTTTTACGGAGTTCCTTTAAATTATATTGCACAACTGCTTATCAAGCTAAAACTTAATAAATAGATATTATTAATCACATAGGCGAAGCCTAGTGCATTTACCAAATGCTTGTTTTATTAGTGGCTGAGGGGACTGGTGGAACGCAACAGGAATGGAGGGGAGGTGCAGGGGAAGGCAACACGGACAAGTGACAGTGTGGGGAAAAAGTGACTTTCCTCCCTCTGTGTTGCCTTTCCCCCTAAGCCCCCCACCCCGTGTTGCCTCCTGTCCCACAGTAAACAATGCCCTGACTCATAGTATTTTTTTAAGATTGAAGAAATGATCCTTATTAAAAAGTGATAAACCTTTCTCCAACTTTGTGGCTGGCCACCTCTAAATGAGACACTTAGGGGCATATTTACCAGCCCCTATCGCCACCACATCACTTTCAGTGACAATGGGATGGCGATAGGGGCCTCGCCTTATTTACGAGGCAGCGTTAAGCCATTTAACATGGCTTAATGTTGACTTGTAAATAAGGCACCCTTTCACGCTGTGTTTACCGTGAAAGGGGGGGGGGCAATGGGTGTTGTGGTGGGCGTTCCACCGCAACACCCATTGATTTTGACATTGCCTCCTGTTTAAAGGGTAGTGTAAACAGGAGGCAGCGCCAGAATTAAGCCCAGGGAAAACCTGGTCTTAAAAACGAGGAGAAATGCTTTATTTCTCCTCGTTTTTGCTGTTTCCGTGTGTGCTGCCTTGTACAGCACACATAGAAACAGTAAATTGCCTCTTATTGTTCATGTGTAGGAAGGTCTCCCTTCCAGCACATAAACATTCATTTTTTAGGTCTCGCCTGACCCAGCGCATGCGCTGGTCTGGCGAGACTTATTGAGAGGGCTCCAAAAAGTGCTACCAGGCTAGCCTAGAGCTACAGTGCATGTGCGCGGGCGCGCGTGCCGCGCTTTACGCGATTATTTTCACTTTTACGGCCGCTTTGATGTTTGATCGCGATCACTTTCACTTTCGCGGCCGCACAGCCGGTTTGCATAGCCAATAGGTCTCGCTTTTGGGACCTTATAAGTATTTAGTTATACAACTGTTGCATGGCTAAACACTTATAAGGTCCCAAAGGCGAGACCTATTGGCTATGCCAATGCTTGTTTTAAATGCTGTTTGCAACTACTATGTGTTCTGCATTAAGCAGCACACATAGAAGTTACAAAACCGCATTTAAAGATTGTTTATGTGCAGGAATAGGTCCCTATTCCTGCACATAAACAATCTTCCCCTCAACACAGGCCCCCTTGCATTATGGTGAAAGGGTGCCTGCGCTGGCGCTAGGCAGCTAAAGTTAGTGCCAGCGCAGGGGGAAACGCAGGGCTGCACCATATTCTAGCAAATATGGTGCAGCCCTACGTTTCTAAAGTGACGAAGCGTGCCGTTAGCCTTCTTGGCTTAACAACACGCTTTGACACTTTATTGTAAATATGCCCCTTAGTTTCTAGCTCAACCAGTTTGCTATTAAAGATATGTGGTAGGTGGAATAGCTTCCTCTTGGTGGCACAAAAACGTATTTTTTTTAATTAAAGGTGTGGGAAAAGCATTCCAAACGTACCTTAACTTGAATAGATTCCAATTTCCTGACTGGGACAGTAGTTTGTCAATCTCATACGGTCATTTTCGACGGCCAGAAATTGTGGTGGTTACTATGTTATAGTGAAAAAAAAATCCAAGCTGTTCTAGGAACACGCTCTTCCCTCCCAGTTGTATGTAAGCGTGTAACTCGAGTCTTGCTGTATTCCCACACGTCACAATATCGGAGCCGGAGTGTATTAAGTAAGATCCGTGACTACCTGTTCTCCAGCGTGTTTTCCCACTTCTCCTAATGTTGTTTCTCTGGGAGAGCGGATGTCGCTGCCCTGTAACTGCAGAGGTAGCAAACAGGTTTTCGTCTCTGGCTCACCAGGAATGCCGCTGACCGCGGCCCCCGCAGGGGGCCAATCGGCGGTCGGCGCCTTAGTGGCCCCGGGGCCCCGGTCACCCCTCCCCACTCCCTACGTCGGGGGGGGGGGGCGGGAGCAGGGATGCTGATTGTGCCCCCCCTCCTTGTTGGGGCCGGAAGTGACGCGAAAGGCGCGTCACTTCCGGGCCCAGGTGTGAGGGGAAGGCTATTTAGCCTTCCCCCACCCTCACTGGCGACCTCTTTGTCGCCCACCTCGCCTTTTGTGACGACGAACCGGACGCAGCGTCGTTTCGCGGGGGCGTCGTCGTTGCCTTGCTGAGGGACTTCTAATATTCGCGGTGAGTTGCCGGATTGCCCCCTCGCCCCGGCCCTGTCCCTGGGCAGTACCAGGAGACGGGGCCCTGTGGTCGGAGTGCCACGGGCGGGGGGGGACCGTGCTCGGAGCAAGGCTCGTGTTTTATTAACGTTGACCGGGGCGTGCGATGGTTGGGGAAGCTGTGTTTTGTTCGTCTCCCTGCCACGATGCCTAGCGCGGGTGGGCGCGAGGAGTCGATCGCAGGACGCAACCGGCAGGGAATGCGGCGTCCATCTTGCGTGTGGGGGCATATTGGCTCCCATCTTGGTTGTGGGGTATAACATGTTTCTCTTTGCGGCCAGGGGTCAGTGTGAGCCCTTGTCCGGCCCCGTCCGGTCGCTTTATCTCCCCGTGCTTGGATGTGTCTAAATACGGTGCAATAAGATCGAGTTCTCTTTAGAGGAAGCTTGTGCGTAAAAGTTACCGTAGTTGGGGACCAAGGCTCCGGGCTTCATAGGCGTATGAGTCGGTGCTTTCGAGTCTCGGGGCCGCGTTTGCTGCCTGCGATGCGGGGTATGTCCCTCATTCTTCCCGTGCTTATATGGGGGGGAAAGAGGCGCGACGGGCTCCAATATCTATGGGTTGGGTTCGCTCTAAATATTGAAGTTATGCTTAGGAACTAAGCGTACAAAGGGCCGGGGCTCGGGTCCACAATATCGAATGGTTTGGGCGTTGTTGAGTCGCGGGGCAGCGGTCGCATTCCTGTGATGCGGAGTATATCACATATTCCCCCCGTGCCGATATTTATGTGGATGCGGCGCGATGGGCTCCAACACCTCCGGGTTGATCTCGCGCTAAAGGGTGAAGTTACGCTTTATAAATAGGTGGGGGTGAGCCGTGGCCCGCGTGTGCGCCAGGGCACGGACATCTGGTATCGGGGGTACAGCTATAGCGCTTTAAATAACCTTCGCGCTATTTAAACAGGGTAGGGTGTTAACGATCGACCTCGCATAAGTGGTGCCATTTCACGGGGGTCGCGGTGCTCAACGGTTTTAGGGGGGCCAGGCTTACGATTTGCCCGTTGAAGTCGCGAGTAAACCCACTTTCTTGAAATCTGTCGCCGCAGCGATCGCGGAGCGGCGTCTGTCTTCACGCGGTGAGCCTGGGGAGAGGTAGGGGATGCAGGCTGGTCTGCCGTCTACGGCAGGAACCAGCATTTGACCCCCGGGGGCGCGTCTGCTCCGGCGCCCGGTTGGGCAGGGTGTCGCGTCTGTTCCGTGTGATCCCGGCCAAAGCTTTTATTGTCTCCCGGGGCCTGAAGTGCAATGTACATGCGGTGCCCTCATGCAAGCACTGACTATATACGGGCCAAATCTGTATACATACACATGCAATTGTATCCCTCGGCGGCCTGCCACTGCTAGGTTTGATTTGTCTAGTGGGATCGGCGGGGGGAACGGCCCCCAGCAAGCGTAGCCAAACAAGGGTTTGGGGTGCAGCAATGCCGCGCGCGGGTCACCGGCAGGGGATCGCGTAGTTGCCGGGATGTTAAGGGCGGGCCCCGTGGCTGAAGATGTAATGTAAAGTGCGCCAATAATTGCAAGAGCGCTCGCAATATAAAGGCGAATCAATGATTTTGGACATGTGCACTTCACGTGAGACAGTGATTTTGGGGCTAAATGGCCACCAGGCTGTAGTATGGGGGTGGGGCGCCAGCGAACTCAATGCTGCTGGCCAGGTTCGAAGTGGGGAATGGTCCAAAAGCGAACGGGGTGTGCATGGTAAAGTAATTGTACGAGCACCCGTGTCCTTCCCCCCCCCCCCCCCCCCCCCTCCCCCTATTTTTCTGCGTTTCAGTCTCGCCCTTTTGTGTACGCATATTTCTGGGGCTTATTCTGGTTTTTTTTCTTTCAGTACATTCCACGCTTTCGGTGACTGGAGGTTTTATTAATTGCCGACTGAGAGACGCGAGCCAAAAAGATCATTCGTACTCGGGGGCTCGGAAGGGAGTAAGTACGGGCAGTTGGGGGAGGGGGGTACCTCTCGGAGTAGCATGTGGTACTCAGGAGCGAAGAACTAACCTCAAAGGGGACGAACAGGCGGTTAACTTTCTCTCTTTCCTGATTACAGATAAGAGAGAACAACTGCTAAGTGATGGACAGCCAAGGATTATCCCCCCCCCTTTTCACACCAGGGACTCAGGTTGAGGAGTCCGCGACGGACACTTCGGAGGAAGCACGGATTGCCGCTTTCCTGGAGCTGACGAGGGCCAAGGGTTTAGCTTGGGCGACGGAACTATTGAAAGCCAGTACCCCCCCAGATTCTGGGATAGCGATGGAAGGTCCGGCTACGGATAAGGATGTAGGGGAGGTTGCGGGCCCGTCACGGTCAAAAAGAATCCGCCGCCCCACGAGCAAAGACTTTCCGGTCGAACAACCACCGGCTCGGAATAGAGCGGCCCCTCCGCACAAAGCCCCAGCCCCCCCCCATGCGACGGTTAGCTTGGGGACGGGGGCGCACAACGGACTGCCCGGCCCGCCCCAGGCGACATTTGCCTCGGCAGAGGATTTGGGTAAGCTTTCAGACACTCTAAAAGACTTCATGGCTGAGGTCAGATCCGGTCTGCTGTCTGCCAGGTCACCCCTAGGGGTTGGTCCGCTCGCCCCACCGCCGCCGACTGCCCCCCCGGCGCCGGGGGGCTTCACGCAGGTTTGGTGTCCGCCGCAGGCTGCGTTGGAACCTCCTCCGCGGCCCACACCCCCAGCTGCTGCGGTGGCCGAGAGCGCGGCAAGTGCGTTTGACTCTGCAGTAGTGGTTCCCCCAGTGGTACCGACGCCGGCACCAACGCCAGCAGTAGCACCTAAGCCTCTAGTTACCACGGCCCCGCTGGTATCGGGCCGCTGTTCTCTCGCTTGGATGGTCCCCCTAGTGGCCAAAGAAGGGATTTGGCGCAGGGAATTTATTGATATTTTCACCCTTCTGATGCATGGGGCGGAAGGGGTAGATACTAGGAGGATGGGCAACAAGGAAGAGGACAAGCGGGTGCGGTACCATGTGTATCCCACCAAAAATATTGTGACTTGGGGTCAGGCCTTTGCCATTTTTGCAGCAGTGATAGTGGAGAAATTCCCAGATGAAGGGCCTGGCCTCTTCCACTATGCAAGTGTGATTACTGAGGAGGCTGCGAAGGGTGGGGGCATGGGATGGTACCACTATGATTGTGACTTCCGCAGACAGAGAGCAATCTGCCCAGATCTTGAATGGGACCAGTTGGAGGTCCGCTTATGGGTAAAACACATGGGCAAGCATACTGAGGGGTCTACGACGAAGTCAGGTGCAGAGAGCGGGGTGAAGAGCAAGGAGAAAGAGGATAAAAAAGAGAAGAAATGGGAGAGCAGGAAGTCCTTTCGGGGTGGGCGTGGGGGGGGTCGCAGGCCTGGCTTTCGGGCACGGTCTCCTGGAACTTGCAGGCTCTTCAATGCAGGGTTCTGCTCTTGGGACAAATCATGCCGTTTTGCCCACAACTGCAGCGTGTGCGGGGCTCCCCACGCCGCGACCGCATGCTCCAAGCGCGACACCCCCGACAAGCCTTCATCGAGCAAGTAGCCCGGGGGTTTCCCCCCCTCCTGCGCTTTGGCCCCCCGCGTACTCAGCTGCCAGCGCGCTTGACCTAGCCCCGCACGATCATGTGAAAGGCCCCTCTCCCATCTGCGTAAAGAACCTCCTCAGCGCACTTCGCGGTTACACTAGCAAGGAAGGGTCCCTCATTTCTGAGGGTTTCTTAGACGGTTTCCGCATTCCTTATCAAGGCCCCTTAGTGAGCAGGGATGCGGAGAATCAGAAATCAGCTAGGGAACACCCGGAGGTAGTGCTGGATAAAATAGCAAAGGAGGTGTCTTTGGGCAGGGTGGCGGGCCCATTTTCCTCACCCCCTATGCCCCATTTTGTGATTTCCCCACTGGGGGTGGTACCTAAAAAGGAGCCGGGGGCTTTCCGGCTTATCCACAACCTTTCACACCCAGAAGGGGACTCCGTGAATTCCTGGTTGGACGAAGGTAAATGCTCAGTGTCCTACTGCTCCCTAGACCTGGCAGTCGACATGATCAGGAGGGCAGGGAAGGGAGCCTGGTTGGCTAAGTCTGATATCGAATCTGCCTTCAGGCTCCTGCCAGTACACCCGGACAGCCAACACCTTCTGGGCTTCAGGTGGGGGGACCAGGTCTTTTATGATAGGTGTATGCCCATGGGATGCTCGGTGTCTTGTGCGTACTTTGAGGCGTTCAGCTCCTTCCTACAGTGGGCCTTAACAAACAGGTATGGCATTGAGGGAGTGACCCACTACCTGGATGATTTCCTGTTCATCGGGGGAGCTGATTCGCAAGATTGTGCACGGGCGCTGCAATGTTTCAAGGAATTGGCAGGACACTTGGGCGTACCTTTAGCTCCTGGTAAGACCGAGGGTCCGGCGCAGGTTTTGGTATTCTTGGGCATCGAGTTGGACACGGTAAACGGCGTGTCCCGACTCCCTGCGGATAAGGTACAGGCCCTGCGTCAGGAGATCTGCGATCTACTGGGTAGGGACAAGGCTACTCTAGGTGAAGTCCAATGCCTGCTAGGAACCCTGAATTTTGCGCTAAAGGTCATACCCATGGGGAGGGTCTTTGCACGCCGGCTGGCTAGGGCGACGGCTGGTGTAAAAAAGAAACATCACTGGGTCAAGCTGGGGACAGGGCTGAAGCAGGATCTGGTGGTATGGAGCGAGTTCCTCGCCTGCTTCAATGGGACGGTTATTTGGAAGCAGCCCTGGATTGATAGTCAGGAACTTTGCCTTTTCACAGATGCCTCAGGCAGGGAAGGTTTTGGGGCTATCCTGGGCGAAGAATGGTGCGCGCAGGGATGGCCCAATGTTTGGCGCAGGCGTGGGATCACCAAAAACATTACTGTGTTGGAGCTTTACCCGATTGTTGTTGCATTACACCTCTGGCCGGCGGCAATGGCTGACAGAAAGGTGGTTTTCTGGTCCGACAACTTGGCGGTCGTTCAGGCAATTAACAACCAGTCCGCCAGGTGCCGGCTGGTGCTGTGCTTGCTAAGGGAGTTGGTCCGGGCTTGCCTGCGCATCAATGTAGAGTTTAAAGCCAGGCACATTGAGGGGATTCAAAATGTGGCAGCTGACGCTCTTTCTCGTTTTCAGTGGCTCCGATTCAGGGAGGCCTGGCCGCGGGCGAGAGCGCAGATGACCCCATTCCCGGACCATCTATGGAGGATCCTGCAGTGGGACTGAGCCTGAAAGCGATGGGAGAAAGAGCTCTGGCCCCAGGTACCAGGAGGCGTTACAGCGCCCACATGGCAACATTCAGAGCAACTTCTGTAGCACTGGGTACTTCAGGGGCTGCGATGGTGTCCCAGGTCCGAGCATTTCTGGTGTGGGCGAGGGGACAAGGGAAGAGCCGTTCATGGGTGGGCAGTCACTTGGCAGCCGTAAGCCACGACACTAGGTTGTCTGGCGGGGCGGATCCCACTAACTCCTATCCCATCCGGGCCGCCTTGAAGGGTTGGGCTAGGGAGGAGCCCAGGGCCCCTGATAATCGAGCGCCCATTGATTTTGAAATCCTGAAAGGCATGCTAGGGGCCCTTGAGTCAGTCACCTACTCTCATTACGAAGCCACGCTGTTTTCAGCCACATTCTGCTTAGCGTTTTTCGGGGCTTTTAGAGTCAGTGAGTTAGTGGCTAGGTCCAAGGTCGACTGTTCAGGAGATGCGCTGGGAATTTCAGATGTGTCTATCTCCGGGTCACTGACCATTCTTTTACGCAAGTCCAAGACCGATCAGGCGGGGCGGGGGATCAGGGTGGTTCTCCAGCCTCTAGGTGACCCCAGGTTCTGCCCAGTACAATGGGTAAAGGCATTTTTGGAGCACAGACCGCCTGGCCCGGGTTATCTCCTGTTGCATTCAAATGGTACCCCTGTAACTAGATACCAGTTCGAGCAGGTAATCAGGGCTAGTTTGGCCAGGGCGGGGCTCGCACAGTCGGACAGAAGGTATTCCAGCCACTCCTTCCGCATTGGCGCTGCCACCGCCGCTCACCTGGCGGGATTAGAGGCCGCGCAGGTGAAGAAACTGGGGCGTTGGGAATCTGATTGCTATAAGTTATATGTTCGCCCGTGAGGCAGCATTTGGTAAAATGTTTGTGATTTACGGTGTGTATCGTGGAAATCACCCTTTCTGATTAAATAACTTGTGTGCACACCATGTCTCTTCTTTTATTAGGACGAGTGGTGTGGGTGATCGGCCATTCATTTGTCGCCCGGGCGGCCCAATGGGCACTGCACCGACAGTGGATGCGACACTTCCCTCAGACCAAAGTGGAATGGATGGGGGTGCCGGGGATGAGATGGTTCGAACTCAGGAATAAGATCGAGCAGAGACTAAGAGCACACGGGTCCACCTTGCCCCACCTGTTGGTGATACACCTGGGCGGTAACGACCTTGTTACCTTGGGGAGACGGTTGCTGTTATTAGCCATGAAAAGAGACTTAGGGGAAATATGCAAACGTCTGGGCGAGTGTGAGATCGTGTGGTCAGAGATCATCCCCCGCAGGTCTTGGCGGGGAGCTAAATCATTAGAGGCGGTAGAGCACTCCAGGAGGCGCATTAATGGAGCAATGCGTAAGTTCACAGCCCAAAGGGGTTTGGGCTTTATTCGCCATGAAATGATTCGGGGGAATGTGAAGGGGTACTTCGACATGGATGGGGTACACCTCTCCCAAATAGGCATGGACCTGTTTTTATTGGATTTAGGCGAAGCATTGGTGAATAGCGGGTGCAGGTAAAGATCTAGGTTGGTGGGGGGCCCTGGTTGCGACGGTTAGCCGCCTCCAGGGCTGTGGCGGAGTTACAGGGCGATCTGGAAGCAGGCCGGTACAAAGGGTACCTCTGCGCGGCACCACGTGGTGCCTGAGCCGAAACGAGGAGCCTCCAGAGAGGTCCCGGAAGCCGGTCGGCGCCCCGCTAGGCCTGTGGGCGGTTGTGGGCCTGAACAACCGGGGGTTTGCTATGCGACGCTCCGCCCCGAGAGGGGGGGCGTGAGTAGAATGACAACGGCACGTGATCGAAAAAAGAATCACTTGGGGGGCAGCGCTTGCGGGTCGTTCCCGTGCTGCCCGGCTCATCAGGCGGGGCAGGTGAAGTAGATGGCCGCCTGCCCCTGGATCGCCCGTAAGATAACCCACCTATTACATATCCTGGAATTATGTAATAAATCCTGCAGCATTTGTTACCCAACTACAACTGTTTCTTGTGTCTTCTTTGGGGTAACCTAATTTGGGGGAGGGGGGGCAAGCGGGGTGCCCCTGGGGGTACTATGCCGCTGACCGCGGCCCCCGCAGGGGGCCAATCGGCGGTCGGCGCCTTAGTGGCCCCGGGGCCCCGGTCACCCCTCCCCACTCCCTACGTCGGGGGGGGGGGGCGGGAGCAGGGATGCTGATTGTGCCCCCCCTCCTTGTTGGGGCCGGAAGTGACGCGAAAGGCGCGTCACTTCCGGGCCCAGGTGTGAGGGGAAGGCTATTTAGCCTTCCCCCACCCTCACTGGCGACCTCTTTGTCGCCCACCTCGCCTTTTCCCCCCCTTCCGCTTACCCGGCGTGGTGTGGTGGGGTGGGGTTTTTGGCTGAACGTTTTAATGTTTTCTTTTCGTTGCAGGCGGAGTTACAGGGCGATCTGGAAGCAGGCCGGTACAAAGGGTACCTCTGCGCGGCACCACGTGGTGCCTGAGCCGAAACGAGGAGCCTCCAGAGAGGTCCCGGAAGCCGGTCGGCGCCCCGCTAGGCCTGTGGGCGGTTGTGGGCCTGAACAACCGGGGGTTTGCTATGCGACGCTCCGCCCCGAGAGGGGGGGCGTGAGTAGAATGACAACGGCACGTGATCGAAAAAAGAATCACTTGGGGGGCAGCGCTTGCGGGTCGTTCCCGTGCTGCCCGGCTCATCAGGCGGGGCAGGTGAAGTAGATGGCCGCCTGCCCCTGGATCGCCCGTAAGATAACCCACCTATTACATATCCTGGAATTATGTAATAAATCCTGCAGCATTTGTTACCCAACTACAACTGTTTCTTGTGTCTTCTTTGGGGTAACCTAATTTGGGGGAGGGGGGGCAAGCGGGGTGCCCCTGGGGGTACTATGTAAAACTCCCCCGAGCAGCTAGGAATAACTTGAGGCCAAGTAAAGGCTGCTGTGCTTCACGTTGTTGTGAATCGCGATCTGAGCTCCAGTTTCCAAGAATCGCCTGAACAAAGACATGAGCGCACGCGCCGTGTTTTCGTTATTCTATTGGACGAGCCAACGGAGAAGGCGCGAGGCCACGTGTAAGCAAGTTTTACCCACCTAATGATGGGGCTATTTGTGAACAGCAATGGGGTGGACTGCAGGACACGATGGAAAGTTCAGCTGACCGGTTACAAATAGTTCCCACCGAACCCAGTTTTTGAAATATTTTACAGAACAGCTGTGCTAGTAGTGGAAACAAGAACACCCACCTAAGTACAACCATCTTGTTGTGCTGGACATAGCAGAGGAGCCAGGTTTATCGCCCTTGTTACTACATGCCTGCTTCCTTTGTGAAACTTCTTGTGTTCGCCGCTCTGATCTTTCCTTCCCTACTAACAATGACAGTGAAACCGCCTGGCAGGGTCATGGATGGGGCCGGAAGGAGGATTCCACCTCGTTCACGCGCTACACTGCAAACCAGGCCACTGGAGGCTGCAATAAGGGTTTACACTTGTATGGAGGGGCGAGGACGGCAGTATGATTGATTTTTATTTTTAATGCTCACGGTCGGTTTATATACTGGCATGAATGGATTGCCAACAAGTTTGTCGCTCACCCTGGCATGTGAAGTGTGTTTGTATTTGTAAAGGTTTATGAAGTTGCAACGTCCATGGACTTGCAACTTTGCAAATTGCACTAAAAATGAAGAGCTTACTAGGTGCACAGCTCGTGCTCACGAAGGAGGCCCTTTGTGGTAGCGGGAAACAGTTCTCACTGCTGCGGGGAGTGGGGAGGGCAGTGGCTGTATAGCCCCCCTTCTGAGCTCCCTTCCCTGGCATGTACCTAGAGTTCCCCTCAGAGAGACCCGTGCCAGGTGAGACCTCCCTCCTCTCCCCGGGTCTTGGCGTGCACCTCTCCTCCGTGCACCTCTCCTCCGTGCACCTCTCCTCCGTGCACCTCATGATCACAACAAGCCATGTCCGAGGTTTTAAGGACATGGCAGTGTGTTCCAGTAGAATACACAATTGTTACTGGATTTCAATCGTACTCTAGCGACTTACTGCGGCAATCACACAGTGTCTTGCACACTCATCAACATAGTCAGGCTCACATTAACATGTCACGTGCACATTTTTTCTAATGCCGGCGAGGGTGTGAGAGCATTTAGCACCTGCACTGGGGAATCTGCTGTCTCCTTAATTCTTGTGCTGTACCCAGCATTGCATCCTCCAACTTTAACTTTCTCAAAACTTAAGCTTTTAGGAGAATCATTATGTAATTGAAAAACATATGGTAGGGAATGTTACGTTATGTTACGGTTGTGACATAAGAACTAAAAACCTCTGCAAGTGGGCTGTTATGCCTGTCTTCACCCTGGTGCACCTTCAATGTATGCTTTTTTCTGTGGTAGTTTGCATATGACCATGCATGCATTATGACTCTAGAGAGGTTAACCATGATTGTCCAGTTGCAAAGGATATCTTATACATTATAATAACATAAGATATCCTGATTTATGTTTATGGTTGGGGTGGAATAGTATACTCCGTATAGTCAGTCGGTGCCACCGGAATTTGGAATCAATTCAGGAGCATATTATGGAAAAGATTGTGTGACTTGTGCACTCATTATAAGTGTGTGTGCCATCGGGGATATTTTAACATTGAATAGCTGTGTGCAGACAGAATAATCAAGGCCTACATCAGATATTACAAATTCTCATTAGAAACACTGGAAGCTAAAGCAAACATAGCAGCGGCAAAAGGAGCATATTAAACAGCACTATTTCCGTCAACAAGTGCCATGACATAACTGTCATTCGTTTATCAGAAAATTGAAATAAAGTCACCATAAGTGGCAACGACTAGTGAAGAATGAAGATTACCCAGTGTTAAAAGGAAGAGAAAAGCAAGTGAATACTTACACGTGACAAGCACACGTGGAAAGAAGTGTGGGCGTTTCAACCAGGAATTAAAAACCTACTGAGTGGTGGTGTACCTTTATACTCCATGTTGCATTTATCGCTAGCAAATATGTATTTCGACCCGCTCATGGCGAGGCATCATTGTAATGTGTAACATGCTGCAGTCAGTGTAACCCATAGGATATACTTGAAAAGGCAGCTTCAATGAATGATGCTCTGCATAGGGCAATAACCTCACCTCCTCAGTGTTTTTATTGTCAAGGTTTGGTACAATTTCCCACACATACATGCATCATTGGTGATAAAGGCGGTGTGCTACTACTTCAGAACATCACAATACTCAACTTACCTGTACAAGCAGCGATAGAGCACTATTGCTGGTGTGTACCTCCTACTGCGCGTCTGTGCGATTCATGTAAACTGTATGATTCCTAACGTTCACAGCGTGATACAGGTGCTATGTTGGATACCTACATGGAAGTCGTTTCAGCATCTGATGCGATAGCAGCTCTAGGAGTCCAATGCATGTAGTTCTAGTTGTTTTCTTCTGTTGCTTGCGCTTTGGCATCTTGTAATACATCTTATACTATTAATAGCGGAGGCCTACAAGTATCAGGTTGCAAACTAACACATGTATCAAATGAGCCACCGGAGTATGTTTACACCAATGGTGCACACCCAGCAAAACGTAATTCTGTTCCTGGTGATGGAACAAGGTGGCAACCACCATCAATCTTTCCAAGTCTGCAGGCGGCGCCATCGTCTTAAGCGGGGTCTCCTTCTTAAATACTGAAGATCAGCCAAGAGCAGAAGAGGAGGCTATTTGTCTGTTGCAGGATCCATTCGAGGGAGCGCAGCTCGTTCCGTACTTTGAATCTTGGCACAGATCACACATTGAGCAGGACCTGGTATGCCAGTGTATGAGAACAAGAGTTCTGCTCTTCCGGTCGCTCTGCATGTCCTCAGGCATGTCTGGCATGTGGTGCTGGCATCAACAACACATTTCTGTACTAGCACTGCAGTGCTGACTGGGCACAGACGCTCATCAATGTTTTCAAAGGATCCAAAGGATGTCCTGCTGATGCAGACAGACTCAACTTCCTGGACGCATTCCGGTACAGTAACGGAGCTGGTCAGTTAATACGCTGGGGACGTTTGTGTCCAACCAGAAAGTCACAGGTTGACCTTCGGCTGGGCTGATGCAGCCCTTCGCCTCCTTAAGTTGATATACAAAGTAGCTTTAAGTTGAATGAATATTTACTGTAAACTGATCAACTCTAGATTTTCCCAGATTTGTAAGAAAAAGATCCTGGATCGTGTGGCAATAAAGCGATTTATCAACAATCACACAATTTGACCAGCCGGTAATCACAATTGTGCCTCCTGCTTCTGAAACCTGTTATTTGGTACAAAGAGGCAGCTGTATTTCGATGATGTGGTATATGGATTGTCAGTGCCTATTAATAATTATAAAGTAACTATGTCAAGGACCTAAAGTTGCAGGGCCGAGGAGAAGGGCAGCATGGTAGAAACACTTAAATTGCTAGAGGTTTAAATGCAATGTACGAAACAAGCATTTTTGCACCTTAGGTATCATCGCAGAATTAATACATCTATTGTGGCAGCAAAACCACATAAATAGACAGGGGTGTAATCAGACTTCATAGGCCCTACTGCATAATATTTACGGCATCCCATTAAGTGACGGACTCTGTGGCCCGCATACTGGCAGAGGAATGGGACACTAGAGTATGTCCACACACCCTGGTGACTTCATCACATTCCATCTAAAACGAGAACTGCAGAATGTTGAACAATTTTAGGTGGTGGTGGGGCCTTAGGAAAACATAACTTGCCCCCTTACCCTGCCAAAACTCTGGAAAAAGCCATCAACCGCCAACTAACCAACTACCTAGAGAACAACCTCCTGGACCCATCCCAATCTTGGTTCCGCTCGAATCACAGCACAGAAACTGCCCTAATAGCAGCCACTGACTGCATCAAGACTCTCCTAGATGAGGGAGAAATTACCACCCTCATCCTCTGCGACCTCTCGGCAGCTTTCAACACTGTGTCCCACAACACCCTAATAAAAAGGCTCCATCATGAATCACAGCACAGAAACTGCCCTATTTGCACCCACTGACTGCATCAGGACTCTCCTAGAAAAGGGAGAAATTGCCACCCTGATCCTCCGTGACCTCTCGGCAGCTTTCAACACTGTGTCCCACAACACCCTAATAAAAAGGCTCCATCAGATGGGGATTCAAGGGGATGACCTCAAGTGGATCGCATCCTTCCTCACAGGAAGAATCTAGAGCGTCCGCCTTCCCCTCTACACTTTGGGCCCCAAAGTTATCATATGCAGCGTCCCCTAAAGGTCCTCACTCAGGCCTACCCTGTTCAACACTGATATGACCCCACTGGCCATTTTGGTCAGGACCTATGGAATGAACATTATATTATGTGCTATTGACACTCAGCTCATCCTCTCTCTAGCTGCAGAAGCCGCCACCACCAATGCCCCCTTCCACCTGTGCATGACCAGCGTCTCCCACTGGATGCAAAATAACTGCCTCAAACTCAACACCAAGAAAACAGAGGTACTCATCTTTGGGAGCAATACATCCCCTTGGGATGACTCCTGGTGACTGGCAGAACTGGGACTCTCACCCACACCCACAGAACACGCCAAAAAGCAAGGCATCATACTGGACAGCAAACTCACCATGAAAAACCAGATCAACGTAGTATCCTCAGCCTGCTTTCTCACTCCGAAAAGTAATGAAGAGGCTCCCTGCCTACACTAAACGCACCATCACCCCGGTCCTCGTCACCATCTGCCTGGACTACAACAACACAGTCTGTGTAAGAATCATCTCACACCTTCTAAAAACACTACAGAGCATTCAGAACTCAGCCGCCAGACTCATCGTCGACCTCCCAAGAAGGGCCACATCACCCTTCACCTCAGAAAGCTTCACTGGCTCCCCGTCCTCAAGCGATGCCAGTTCGAAATGCTTACCCATGCCTAAAACGCCCTTCACGAACAACCACCAGCATACATTAATCACTGGGTGAAGTTCCACCCACGAGCCCCTGACAAATGTGCTCTGCCTCACTCGCCCAGATTACCCGCATCTACTGAAGCAAGAGTGGTGGTCACTCCTTCTCCTACCTAGACGCCAAGACCTGGAACAGCCTCTACCTCTGGACCGCTGGACCCTCCTTGCAGGAATTCAGAAAGAGTCTGAAGACCTGGCTATTCGACTGGCTACACTCAGCAGCAAAAAAAAACACTGTCTGGATACCCTCACATGTGAAAAGCAGCCCTATACAAATCCTATTTGATTGATAGCTAGGCCTGTAGCAACAAACACACTGTTAAACCTCAATTTAAGTGTAGGTACTGGGACAGGAGGCTTTTGAATATTGACTACAGGATCATAAAGTATCAGAGTCTCAGAACCATTGTAGAACATGTCTTTGTGTGCTTTCCTGTTGACTTGGAAGCGATCCAAAAGAACATGCAACCCCCCAAATGTCTTTGCAAATCAGGCAAAGCATCACAACACTTAAATAAAGGATACCCAGTTTGGCATCAAATATGCCTTAGTGGCCCACACAGTGCTTAATGGCATGAGAACTCCTTCATAATGTGTCTGCCAGCCTGAGAAATGCAGTGGGATATATATCATATATAAGCCATTGCTTGTGGGACATTTTGGGGGCTTAGAGCCTGCCCATTGCTTATTATTGGTTGGCTTCACCTTCACTCTCATTTCGTAGCTTCTTTCTGGTTAGCCCCCTCCTGAACTGAGTCCTAGCTTCCCTTGTATCCTTAACCCCTCCCTCTGTCATTTCTCGCCCGTCTCCCCATTTACCTCTCCCCAGTCATTGCTTGCCACGTACCCTGCCACTGCTTCCCCTCCACTCATCGTTGCTTGCCACATACCCTGACACCCTCCCCCATTATTGCTTGCCCCTTTCCCTTTTCCCTCCTGCCTGAAAAAAGTGATACAACACTGCTAGTATTGCCATGTAATAACTTTTTTCCCTAACGTTTAGCCTTGCTGCACAGCAGTCCACTGCTGTGCAATGTGGATAAAGCACTTTGACAAACCAATAGCTCTTGCATAGGTGAGACCTATTGGCTTTGCCATTGTTTATTGACTTTGTTAGAGGTGATAAAACAAACACTATTTTGGAGGTACAGCTGTGTATTCAGCAAAAAACAGTATATATTTGGGACTTTTGGTTTATTAAGGTAACACTTTGTAATGTGGATTTCATCCTCTAGAAGCAATTACTTTCCCCACCATGTTTTTCATTGCACCATTTATACATGGGACATGATCACTCACTTTATACGGTGTAGTGCCCTACAGATTACCCATATTAACCATAAGGTGTAAGCCTATAAGGTCTAACAATATTTTGTTGTGTGTGTATTGTCAATCGCTGGCAGCGTCCAGTCGATTAGCTGAATTGCCAGGTCTTCAGTAACTTTCCGAACTCAGGAAGACATGGGGAGGTCATAGATGAAAGGGTAGCTCATTCCATGTCTTGGCTGCTAGGTAGGAGAGACCTCCGCATTTGTTATGATATGACGGATGTGTGGGGTGTGGGTTAGAGCAAGGGACGCAGAGTAGAGGTGTCTGATGAGTTAATGGAAGTTCAGGTGTTGGTTCAAGCGGGTGGGTCCGCAGTTGTGCAGGGCCTTATATGCATGGGTCAGGAGCTTGAACTGGCATCTGGTCTGTACAGGGAGCTGGTAGAGTTCCCTGAGGTATGGGGTGATGAGGGTTTGTCTAGGGAGATCCAGGACTTGTCTGACGTGTTCTGTATGGTCTGTAGTCGTTCGAGGAGGTGAGCTGCGATCCTTGCGTAGAGAGCATTGCTGTAGTCAAGTGAGCTGGAGTTGAGGGCCTGGGTGATGGTGCGTCTTGAGCTATGGGGTAGCTATTTGAATATCTTACGAAGCATGCACAGGATGAAGAAGCAGGAGGAAGGGACAGAGTTGACCTGAGTCGTCATGGTTAGATTGTTGTCCAGAATGATGCCTAGGTACCTATTGTCATGATGCTATGGTTTGCGTAACACAATGTTTCTTAACAAAAACTATATAAACAGCTTGCGTACAGCGATAATAATAATAATGTATGCAATTCACTAAAGGCTTTTTTTAATGGAGTTTTATATAGCCCAAACTTGACCCGAAGGTATCGGGTATCGGAGCGCTTTACGTGAGCACCAGTTGCGCTACATGAGGACACATTTTATGTTGCGTGCTCTCTATGATAAGTGGTTGTCATTCCACCATGCCCAACTGCAGGTCACTAAGTGATTAGCCCAGTAACTTGTAACTAATTACATCTAAGTGTTACTGAGTGCAGCCCCCAGCAAAGGATTTCCTTGCCATCTTTACCAAGCAGACACTGTTTACAGGTACAAAGTCTACATAAACCTGTCTTTTTTATGAGAAGGGGAAGTTCCAACTACAAATGTGCAAACCATTCTCATCCCAAGGGCATTACTGCCGATGAGCCCGTGGCCCAGTCACCCTGGTCACACCAAAGTATATACGTATATGTTTTGAATAGCCTGGGAAGTCTGAGAACACGCATAGGCTAGGATTCTCCCAGCTGAGCAATAATGTCTGGGGTTTTTATTCTTTTTGCTCTGGTTTTGTTTGCCTTTGCTAGTGTTTTGTATTATAATCGTAATCCCTATTTTCTGTAAATAGTATAGGGTATTATAAATCTGTTGAAGTTACTCCTAAAGAATCACAAAGGGAGACGCTGTTGTTCCAAGAGTTTAATACAGTAGAGAAATAGGATTTCAAAGACCACCAACTCAACTTGAGGCTTTAACCACTCTAGCTCTCCAGCTTGGAACCTTTGTATAGAACACCTATGACTTCCAATAGATTGCTAATGACATAGGTACCAAGCATCAGGACAATACATGTCCTTGTGAACAAGCCAAGTACTATTGCAAAACCACCATTCAGATCCAGACCTTACAGGAAATAGCAGAAGTTCCTCAATCTCACTGCTCTTCCTCGGCCTAGAACTCCCCAAATTCTTTCAACGTGCTACAAATATGGTTACTATAGACAGATAATCCTTAAATCGTGGAAGCATAATGATAAGGAAACCTCAAACCTGAGTGACTGCCTGAGAGTTAGTGTCCTTTAAAATCAATGCCTCAAAAACAGCGACCCATGTTCTGATCCATGGGATGCATGCATCTCTTGGGCACCGGTCTTGCACAGTGATGCAGTGCCCAGAGCCCTGTGTGGGTCAGGCCTAGAAAGAAGCTCCTCATCCGGAGGGATGCTCTACGCTAGACACACGCGTGAAGAAAAGAACGATTCAATGTTCCTTGGAGCCACAGGACTCTCATGAGACTTGGAAATGGTGGCAGCCATCCTGAATGTATGCAGTTCTTCTCGGCCCATAGCATCCTTGCTATGCAGGTGTGATAAAGTTGCAGCCCAGACTTAGTTGTCAAAATTCCTGAAACGGGACGGTCTCTTGTTGCTTGGAAATCGATAAAAACCCGAACTAGAGCCAGAGAAGTATTCTAGCGGAACACTCATGTTTAAACATATAGATTGCACTTTAATTTTGTTTTCAGAAGTCATCCATTAAATACTATGAACTCTTATATTTGCATGTTTTCTTCTACAAGAGGAGTGAAAAGGATACTAATCTATGGTAAATATCGTATTCAGTTTATGAACCTGTTATATTGAAAGGAATCTGGACAACCGAATATTATTGCATACTTTTGAAGTTCTAGGAGACACCATTTTATTCAACTGTAGAGGAAAAGCAACACTTTATCTTCCACAATTATGTGTGGACGTAATCATTCAAATGATGTGTCATTTTCAGGATAGTCACCGAGGGACATTCCCCCTCACGCTGCTCGATTATCTAAAGTTCAATAGACCACAATGGTACTGCATACTATGGTTGGTCCTTTCAGCTGTATCACCAGATAGGTCCAGGCATCTGGATGTTGATGGTAAAATACCTGTCTGTAGAACTTTATACTACTGTGTGTCTTCCTGACTGCGGCACTCTGTGGTCCATCGGGTTCAGCGATTGGATTGTGATATGGAGTCTTGAGACCCAGGGGCATATGTATCAAACTATTTTTTAATCGCAAACGCTGCGATTCGCAAAATAACAGCGTTTGCGATTAAAAAATCACTAATCGGAATGTATGAGCCAATATCTCATCGCAAAATTAAGGAATTGCTAATTTAGCGATTTCTTAATTTTGCGTAAGCATTTAAGAAATCGCAAAATGCGATTTGTTAAATGATATGTAACACGCACCCAAGTTGTGCGAATTATCCTTAAGAAATCGCAAATTACCACCAACTTCTAGTTGGTGGTAATTTGCGATTTCCTTTAAAAATGCACTGTTTTGAATTTTACAAAGTGCCACGTGCGGCACATACATGCCCTTGGGGCATGTATGTGCGCTATATGCGCACACATGCTCATTTCAGGGGTGCATCAGGGTGTCATCATGACACCCTTGCACCTTTGAAATTATTCTCAAATTGCGATTAGCGAATTGCGAATCGCAATTTGAGAATTACTTCACATTCATTCCTATGGGTCTCCTG
Organism: Triturus cristatus; assembly: GCF_964204655.1. Taxonomy (NCBI): domain Eukaryota; kingdom Metazoa; phylum Chordata; class Amphibia; order Caudata; family Salamandridae; genus Triturus; species Triturus cristatus. Next base: position 855,932,651 of record NC_140585.1, on the reverse strand, counting down.
CCCCTAGGAATGAATGGGAAGGTATTCCTTAATTGCGATTTCGCAATTTGCTAATCGCAATTAAGGAATTTTAAGAAATCGCAAAAGTTTTGCGATTGTTTAAATACATCCCGTTTTGCAATTCTCAAATAGCGATTCTTTAAAAATCGCTATTTGAGAATCGCAAATGGAGATGTTGATACATATGCCCCCCAGTGTCCCTGCCCCGTGTCATGGAGTATAGAATTGATTACATATGTTGATTTCATGTGCTCATGTGTGCCGTACATACCTTTCAGTAAGCTCCACTTTCAAAATGGTAGCATGCCTCAAATGTAAGAAGCATGTGTATTGCCTGGAAACTTGTCTGGCAAGTTTTGGAAGCAGTATTTTGTATCACAGAGTGCCTGCATGTTTATGGAGTGCATGTTTCCTGTTTCTTCCTGTAACCATGTTCCATGTCAGCAGGTTGGACACATGTGAGGTGTGTGCCACATATGACACAAGGGAAATTAGCATTAGCATATTGAATTCTGGTTTGGAGAACGTTAGCAGGTTTTGTGTGAGGGCCTAGACTGCTTCCAAAGCACGTGGCAAAAACGAAGAAAAGCAGTTTTTGAGACTTCAGCTACTGCTGCACCTTTGCTCTGGAAGTATCTAGAGGACATCAGCAGAGTACAATTACTTTTAAGTGCACTGGTAGTGCATGTGACCTGTTGTAGGCTGAAAGATAATATAGCTTGTTCAAGGAGGTTTAATATAATTATATTGGTTGATATCATTTTACTTCTTAGTCTATGTCTTTGCTCTGTGATGCCCTCTGATCTGTCCCACCTTTGCTCCCCAGGCAGCCTTCCCCTGGGTTCATTTGGTTCCAGTTGCAGCAGCTTAGGTCTCTGTTGGTGCATTACACCTTCAAGTGCATCTTACTCAGGGATAGTGGGAGGACTTTTATATGGGCCTCATCATAGTCCATTGGTTGCCTCTCTTTATGGCTGGTGCAACGATTTGGTGCTATGTCCACGTGCGCTGTGTAGTAGTAAACATGACATTAGGGCATTTTACTTGCTGTTAGTGATGTTGACACTTTTCAGTGTATCAGCCCAATTACACTCACTTTATATATATTATTGGGACATTGAAGCAATACAATTGTATGTTGTGCAATGACTAATGGAGTTTGGACACTGATGTGATGTTGTGTTCCAAAGTTAGTTTATGCTAATGTGGCACTGTTTTTGCGCAGCACTGTATGTTAGTAGATCGGGACCTAAAAGTGCTGTGGTCTGGAAAGATCTACCCAGCCATCACTCATCTTTGTTTCTTCTAAGGGTAAAAATAGTGATGTCGGGGACAGGGGTACAAGGAGTCCTGTGCCCCAGCTGCATTACTCCCGTTTACTGTGCTCTTCCCAGTACTCCCACACCATGACTGATACTAAATATATGCCACTGCACATACGCATCTGCATTGACTAGTTGTACCCACAATTTTTATCTGTGGACCCGCGTGTGCCTCACCACTCCTTCATGCCCATGCCCTATAAAAGCGCCTATGAAAAATCATGTCTACAGATGTGCACAGATGAAGTCACTGCCAATTAAAGCCTTCTAATGGCTACATAAAAAACGCACTGGCAAAGCCAATAAGTGCCGCCTAAGTGAGAGCTATTGGCTTTGCCAATGTCTTTTATCCACGTTGTACAACAGCGTGACTGCTGTTCAGCATGGCTAAAAGTTAGTGGTGTGGTGTGGTGTAGTGTAGAGTAGAGTGACGTAGAGGAGTAAAGTGGTGTGAATTCGAGTGGAGTACAGTGGAGTGGAGTGGTGTACAGTGGAGTGGCATAAAGTGGAGTGGCATAAGGTAGGGTGACATAGAGTAGTGTGGTACAGTAAGTTTGTGTCCCAGTGGAGCTCAATTAGAACAGACCAATCAGTACAGTAGATTAATCAATAGTGAAATACCACCATATAGTCTTTCCAACAATGGATGTGCTTTTATTGCATCATAGTATTTGAATTAATCAATTTATAAAGTACAAAACAAATCCTAAATGGATATATTCTTTCAGAAACAGGTGCACAGAGGAGTGAGGTGATAGGTGTATGGGAAGGATTGTGAAAAAGGACATTGGTGCGTACATATATACATCAATAAGATAATTGCAAACTATCCTGACAGTGTTTACTGTCCAATCATTAAATGGCAAGTCATAACACAGTTACAGATAAACATTCTCTGTCGTATATGTCTAACAAAAATATAAACAGAAGTGTTGACGTTTCGACCCCTAAACGGAACAGCCAATTTCATGCATTGTGGGCGGGATCTTCATCAGGACAAAGGTGAGGGTAGGGGAGTGGGCACCTACGGATAATAACATAAGGTTAGTCGGGTGGTGTGTACAAATAAAGAAATATATGTATAATAAAACGTCATAGGGATTTACCAGTAGAAATAGCTATATTGCTTCAGGCTGTAATTGAGAAAGGCTGGGCTTTTAGGCTCCTGTGAAAAAGAGAGGAGACGGTACACTAGCACCTTTGTTCCCAGGGCTACTGAGGTGTAACACTTACAGGCAAAGAATATATATAGGCTCAAGAAACGAACGTACTCAGACTTCTTAGAGATGATCCAATTACTCGAAAAGGAAAAGGGCCCAGGTTGATAAGTAACCTGTGGCTGAGAAAGGTAATAACCTATGTCACACACTATACCTCTTGCAGAGGTCGAGTTTAACAGGGCATGCTGGGTATGAGAGCGACCCATTATGTGCCAGAACAAACAAACTGGCATATTAGAATAAACAAAACCAATGATTTATAGGTTAGTGTATAATACATGTGACATGCCTAGCCAGCATTTAAAGACCACTACATGCAAAGTGGTATTGAATAGGTGTTATCTATCCACTACTAGACTGTCTCCATGGCTAGTGAAGAATAAGATGGTAATTACACTAGAATCGTGCTTGGTTAAAATCAAGACCGGTATTAATTCAAAAATTGTATAAAACATGCACATATTCTGCTCATGTCCCTGGCTAGTGAAGAATAAGGCACTCAGTATCATAAATGGTAATTACACTAGATTTGTGCTTGGGTTAAATTCAAAACCAGCATTAATTCACACATTGTATGCAACATGCACATATCTGGCGCGTGTCCTTGGCTAGTGAAGAGTAAAGCACAATTTATCATAAATGGTGAGGGCGGCAGGGGAAGCGCGCTCTATTAAGCGTCCCAACTATGATTTAATTGGTCCCCATTAGCGCTATTTCAAGTGTCTCACATGCGATTTTGTTAAAGAACGGAATAAATAAATAAATCAAGAGGCCGCGCCACTAAAAGCTTAAACCAACATTAACATAATTAAAACACGAGCGGTGTGCGGCCAATTGAACTTGATATATTACGGCTCCCTTGAGCCACCGGGCTGACGAGTCCTGGATCAGCACCCGCGCGCCATGAGAGGTACTCTACCTGTTTTTAATTTTTGGCAGTCCACGCGGCACCCCTTTACACTTACCTGCTCCCTGCTGACGAGAGGCAACTACCTCGAAACACGTGTCCAGGGATGGCTAATGCGACACATACTTTTTTTTTACACACACCGTGGCATAGGCGTACTCGCCGTCGCCACTACATTGACCACAGTTCCTTGGGGCAACTTGCTGGTGTGACGAGCGGTGTGCGGCCAATTGAACTTGATAATTAAAACATTGGGAGTCAAACCGGACTCAGTTTCCCTATCCTAGTACAGTAGAGTGGAGTGGAGTGGTGTAAAGTGGAGTGGCATAAAGTGGAGTGGCATAAGGTAGGGTGACATAGAGTAGTGTGGCATGGAGTGGTATTAAGTAGAATGGAGTGGTGAACAACACAGTGGCATAGAAAAGAGTGGTGTACAGTAAAGTAGAGTTGCATAGACTTCAGTGACGTAGAGTGAAGTGACGTAGAGTAGAGTGGCAGAGTGGAATGTAGAGGCTTACCGTGGAGTGGTGTGCAGTGCAATAGAGTGGCGTAGAGTCAAGTGGTGTGGAGTACCATATACTGGCATTGTGTGGAGTGTAGTAGCATAGAGAAGGGTGGCATAGATTAGATTGATATACAGAGGAGTGTGGTGGGGTGGCATAGAGATGAAAAGAGTAGAGTGGTGGTATAGAGTGGAGTGGAGTAGAGTGGTATGGTGTAGACTAGGATGGCGTGGTTGGAGTGGCTTTCAATAGAATGGTATAAACTGGAGTGGTGTAGAGTAGCGGTCACTAGAGTGCCGGAGAGTACACTGGAGTGATGTAAAGTAGCATAGAGCAGAGTGGAATAGAGTCATGTGGTGTGGAGTACCATAGACTGGAATTGCGTGGAGTGGAGCAGCATAGAGTAGAGTGGCATAGATTAGATTGGTGTGGAGTGGCATAGAGAAGTAAAGAGTTGAGTGGCGGCAGAGAGCAGAGTAGAGTCGAGTGGCATAGAGAGGTGTGTAGTGGCATAGAATAGAATGACATAGAGTGGGGTGAAGTAGAGAAGAGTGGAGTTGCATAGAGTGGCGTGGAGTACCACAGTGTGGCCTAGGGTGGCATTGTGTTAAGGGTAGTGGTGTAGAGTGGAGTAGAGCCAAGTGGCATAGAGAGGTGTGGAGTGGCATAGAATAGAATGGCATAGAGTGAGGTGGCGTAGAGTGGGGTGAAGTAGAGAAGAATGGAGTTGCATAGAGTGGCGTGGAGTGCCACAGAGTGGCTTAGGGTGGCATTGTGTTGAGTGGAGTGGTGTGGAGCGGCATGGAGTAGAGTGGCGCGGAGTGACGTAGAGTGGAGTGGCATAGAGGGGTGTGGCATGAAGTAATGTGCTGTGGAATGCCATAGATTTGCTGTGTCCCATTCCAATAGATAGCCAGTATGGCCTGTCCACCACCACTACAAATGTATCACACCTTTTTGTTTTTAAAGACAAGTGGATGCCTCCTGTAGGTTATAATTGTGCAAGAAATTATTAATTTTGGAACCAACAAATTGGTTTGTGCCTCAGGGCATAGCAACAAATAGGCAGACACGTTAAATGAACATGTGACAAAATGGTACACAACCAATAACTAGGGCAGGTGTATGAGCCAATGACAGCAAATCACCCGGAAGGCATGACAGCACACTCAGTGCAAAATAAAATGAGAAACTGGCACCAGCTAGTTATTCTGCGACTTTGGCATCTGATTCTGGGTGTTCTCATTTTCCGAGTTGTTTCTTTTTTATCTCCGTTCATGTCAGTCCTGCTTTCTACCCTCCTCTTATTGAGGCAGAACGTTGTGAAATTAGTTTCTCGGATATTGTGAGCCAGTAAGATGCAGAAAAACAGCCATAGTTGTAAAAGAGAAATATGCAAATATGTCTGCATTCAGAGATGAGTAGTTTTAGGGATTAATGATGTTTAGTTGTTAGGTAGTGCTTGTCTGAGGGTATCCGGCCGCTATTTCTTTCTAAAATGATTTGATTGTGTGATATCTGGAAGTAAGGGGTGTATTTACAAGCGCATTGTGCCACCAAAACATCACTTTTTTCGACTCTCCAGTGGCGCAATGCCCTGCTCCATATTTACAAAGCTGCGTTAAGCCACTTTGCTTGGCATAACGCCTCTTTGGAGAAATCGTCCCCTTTCACGCAGGTATCTGCGTGAAAGGGGCGCGCAATGGATATTGCTGCAGGCATTTCAGTGCAAGACTCATTGCTTTTTGAGGCTGCCCCAGATTTACAAGGAGCAGTAAATCTGATAAAGCACCAAAAACTAACGCCACTGAATAGCAGGCGTTATATTGGTGCACTGAGGAGAAATACTTTTATTTCTCCTCGTTTTTGCTCTTTCCGTGTGTACAGCACACATAGAAAAAGCAGATCGCCTTTAAAGATTGTTTATGTGCAGGAAAGTGTCCCTTCTTGCACATAAACAATCACCCCTGCAACACAGACACCCTTGCACCATAGTGCAAATGTGTCTGGGTTGGCGCTAGGCAGCCCAGGGGGAGACTCAGGGGTGCGCCGTATTCTTTGAAATATAGCGCATCCCTGTGTTTTTTAAATGGCGCGGCGCTGCTAAATTGCGTGCAGCACCGTTTTCGCCATTTCCTTGTGAAAATCCCTCTAAGATACTTGTGCTCTATTTGAGGAATTTGCTGAATATGTTTGGTTGAGTAACACAGTCATGTAGCCTTCAGAGTAAGTGATGATGCTTTTCTTTCATTTGTGGATGATCTGCTTGATCAGATGCTGGATGACGGCAGTAAGGGAAGGAAGTGTTTCATTTCTATCAGTGGTCCTTGTGGGTTTTGGTGTATTGTTTGTTTTGCAGTAGCAGAGGTCCTCAAAGATTCTTCTGGAATAATTTGCTGTGTGTAAGGGGGAAGGTGGATTTACAGATTGTGGGATTATGTTGATGTATTTGAGGAGCATCTTTTACACTGGTAAACTGCAAAGAAGGTAGACTTTGTAAGCCTTAAAATAGTATTGTGCTGTTCAGAAAAAATGGCAATGGAGGGTAAGATATTTTTTGGGGTGGCGACATACATTTTCTGGTGGATTTCAGCCCTTTAGACACTGCATTTGTGAATTCAGTGTGTTGTTGTACCTACTATTGCTTTGTGGATCAGTGGGATGGTATTGTGTATGCTTTTTAGGGTGTGAGTATTTACTGTTATCTTTATAGAGCACATTCACCATCCATACGGATCCCTACAGTCAGCTGCGGGCTTTACATGCCCTTCTACATTCCTCTGCAGAGCGTATTTGCCGTATAATATGAAAACGTGTTTAGGATATTGTATTGAATTGTGCTGCATTGTATTGATTATTAAGTGGCTCTTTAGCCCATGTGAGGCCCAAAGCACTTTTTAGATTGTGCAGTTGTATCATTTACATAATGCTTTATAATCAAGTGAAGGGCTGCGTTTTGCGTCCCATTCCCAGATGCCCTTTAGAGCACTGGGTGCAAACGGTGTTCATTGTAGTTTGGCATTCTATGGGACATGTTGGATGTGGTGCGGGAGGAGTGACAAAGTGGTGCAAGTGTGCGAGTTGCATGCCACTGCACATAAGCATGGCATGCTGCTGGGAGTGTGGGAAGAGATGCAGTGCCCCAGCAAGTACTTACCATCTCTATGGGCGGACAGTGTATGTGAAAAGGGTCATGGATGTGCATCAATGAATTCCAGTAGCCAAGACCCAACTGATGAGCGGCACTATTAAAGTACCAAGGGAATACTATATGGAATCCTCTCAGGAGTAACAGAATACCAACCCTACTGCAGGCAATGTTCGGCCACCAGGGAGTATTGGACGGTGTCAGCTCGAGAGCGACCGGGCATTTCTTAACTCACTAGTACACACTGTAGAGAGGGGGATGGTCCAGACCGAGCCTAAGGGAAGCACGTGGTGCAACACTGAGGGTTTGAAGATCAGACTTGAAGCTGGTGAAAATAAATAAAATCTGATTTTGTTAGGGTCAAACAGCACCAGATGCAATCACTGGCATGCACATCCTATGTCTGACACTTCTCATATACACCAGGGTTTCACTTTCAACTGATGCTGCAGCAGGGAGCACCTAACTTAAAAGCCTACTTCAATTGTTGAAGCACTGTGCCACAACTGTACAAACTCCACAACCAAGGCCTGAGAGGGGTGTGAAGCTCCAACATTGTGCCATAGTCACATATCTGCTCTCATCATCCCTTGTGACCAGTGCTTTAAGAGGGATGGGTGTAACTAGGCGTCCCTTTCAAGAGGCTGGGCCTACGTAATTAAGGCTGTGACCTAAAACATGAAATACTAAAATCATGTGCTTTACAAAGTATGACACCTGACCAGTATTTGGGTGCCTCTCTGTTAATTTTGTTACGGCATCCAGACACATAACACAACATACAAGTAAATCAAGCCACACCTATTGACTTTGCCAATGCTTGTTAGCAGTATGAAATAAACGGGTAACAACAATGATTGTGTTGGAAATAATTAAAAGTGAAAATGTTTCAATTCTGAAAATGTGAGCCTGAATTAAACATTGCTAAGATCTGTGGGAGGGGAGGTGGTCTCTAAAGTGTTTCAATCACTTCTGCTTCCCTTATGCCACTTTCCTCTGCCGTTTCTCGGTATTAAACATTTACTCCCTTTTTTCTCCCCGCATATTTTGAACATTTTGTTCTCCATCTGCTTATCTCACACATCATAATTTTTAAGGGGTCTGTGGAATTTGTGGAATTTGCTTTCGCTTAGTTGCACAAAATGAAAATCTATGATTTAGCGCTATATTTTAAAGTGAAATGTGTCCTGGTGCCAATTTATCATGAAACCCTAATAAAACGAAAAACACAATTGCTGCAAACAGCAGCTGCTCGAGTCCTGGTTGTTTGCATTGTTCCTGCACTACATTTTTACAACGAATGGCTGCGTAATTACGTGACTGGTGCAACATGAAGTTCCCCAATTTACAAGAATTATCTGGCGTAGTTTAAATAATTTTCGTCTGCACAACCTCTTGCCACTTTCTTCATCTGTCATCCACTTTATCGCCACCCCTACACAGCCAACCAACCAGTGGTCGAAGTGCATTAAAAAATGTATGGTAACGGTGATCCTGTGTGCGAAGGGGGTGAAGTCAGTGAGCGCGGGGCAGGGACAAAGGGCATGGCAAAAAAAATATTCTGTAACTATTTTGTTGGTCTTTCACCTTCAGGTAGGTAACTGCCCTCTAAAATACTTCACATCTTAAATTAATAATAAATGCAAGTTAAAGTAAATAGTGGGAAATGCAGTATTTCATGTGATGAAACCTCTACGGGTTAATGCGATCACTGACCATGTCTGTGTGTGTAACCTGAGACCCACAGACCTGAATCCTGGTTGGTGCAGTGGGGAATAGTAATGCATTTTTAGTGCTACGAGGTCCCAGCTTGTGACAGAAAGAACTAGGAGTGTGTAAGGCATTATTTTAAAAAACTTGCGTGACACACAGTATCGCATAGGCTGCCACAAAATGCACAACAAGATTTAGGTTCAAGATAAAACCAAAAATCCTTCCGAAATATAGATTTTAGCATACACAGACTATTGCACACATTTTTATAAAATTTCACTAAAAGCAAGCATTTCACAGCTCGGCGATTAACACCCTTACAATACCTCTCAATAATAACAAACATTTGTTATTCAAAGCTTCAAGCGATAACATCAATAAACCCAATCCCAGCTTCCTAGCAGCCTGTACATGTGGAGTTGACCAATTGCACATATGTGCCTTTCTTTCAGGCACCAATCATCCTAGCAAGAAGGCCTATTTCTTGTTTTGCTTTCTGTCTCTCCCTCTCTTCACAGCCTAGTAGACTTCCTCCCTTCCATTAAAACTGTGTCAGAATTAACCAAACCCAGGACGGTTGTCTTTTAAAAACAAAAAGTAGGGGAACTGTTTTTGTTAAATTAAAAAAGGGAGGGCACTTTGTGACCCACAAGTCCCACCCAGTTCGACCTCTGCCACAACTCATCTTTACGCACTGCATTTTTCCTATGGCACTGTTAGTATTTCAACAGCTGCTCACCTCCTTCACACACTGTTCCATAGAATAACAATTACAATTGACACCTATGTGGCCATTGGTCTGTGCAGTCTGCAGTAAAGTCGAGAGTTGCACATGCATGAAGTCTGAACACCTTTATGACATACTGACAGGCACTGTGTGAGAAATTCACACTTGCTTCAGACTCCTCTCCAGAGCTGTCATTTGTACCTCTTCACCAGTGCTTAATTTGAAATGAATAAGTCCTAGGGCCTAAAGTTTTCCTCAGAAGCCTAACAGCAAAACTGTTGAATGTTCGTGTGCCGAATACCAAAGCTGCCTAACCTTGATTTTACCTCATGCCTCATATGCCCACCACCCTACACAGCCTTTCCTTTTTATGGTCTGGCTTGACAGTGCAGCGGTCGCCATACAATTATGCGGTCATTACTAGGAAGGGGCATTGGCTCTGTTGGGAGCGAGGAGTACATGTTTTTGGGTGGAAGTTCACAACTTCTGCCCAATCAAAAGTGTTTGCTCTCCACGCAGTTGTAATCATTTTGATTATTTATCCATCTGGCGAAGCTTGAACTTTCAGGGATACACACATGACATTGAAATGCTGTAAAAGTGTCTTGGATAGCTAGATAGGTTGTGGTGTTTGTCTTTCTTTGGCAGCAGCACAGATGGGAGGACAGTCATTAACCGACACAGATTTTTTGGTCTGGCTTGATAGTGAAACTGTCACTCAACTTTTTAACTTACAATGACATTACTATACAGCTCTTTGCTTCCACACAAACACATATTAATTCCCATTCTATGTATTTGTAGTGGTTCATATTACCACACACCATTCCTTTAAACCAAACCTATTGGCATTGTCAATGATGTTAAGCTCGAGCCTAGCAGCGCGCATGTGAGGCATGCAGTATTTAGACAGGTTGGTTAGGCCACGCCCACAGCTTTCCATTTGTTCCTTCCTGTGTCTTTCTTAATTCCTTTGTTCTTATTGGCAAGACGTTTCTCTTTGGCCCCCTTTGGGTGTGTTTTTCACTTTGTGGCGACCACCCATTTTACACGTCCCCTTACATTTTGATTGTATTTCCCGTGTTTGCTGCACTCTTTTTTTCACTCATTTGAACCCGTGCTGTGAACACAGCAGCTCTTTGTGTCTTCCCTGCCACGCACCTTTCAAAAGTTCCTCATTTATTTATGTTTTCCCTCCCCTGCCGCGCACGTTTCAAAAGTCCTATTTCTTTACATGCTAAAAGCGGCTGCCCGCCATTTACTTTCGATTTCATTACTTTTGATACAATCGCGGCACCCGCGCGGGTGCCCCGATTGCATCAAAAGTACGAATTAGAAAAAAAATGCTTTTCTATTGCTTACTTTTTATGCAATCGCTGCACCCGTGCAGTTGACGCGATTGTAACAAAAGTAATGAAAATGAAAGGAAATGGCTGATGGCCGCTTTCAGCATGTAAAGAAATAGGAAACGAGCATTTGCAATGCAATAGGTCTCGCACTAAGTAAGTTTAAGCTATTGGCATTGTAAATGACAATGCCTTTTATTTATCTTTCATAAGCCAAAACATAAATGAAAGGCATTGTCATTTACAATACCAATAGCTCAAAGTTGTGTAAATGCTAGACCTATTGCATTGCAAATATTAGTTTCTCACTGTTGCAGGTCCCTTTCCAGCCCTGCGTTCTCCCTTTATCATATGTGGAGAAGTGTGGCTCACTGGTTAGAGTAGGCAGACCTGGAAGCAGAGGTCAGCCCGGGACCAGGGTTCAATTCCCGGCTCGGCTGGGTCTTGAGTCCATAAATTGTCCATGGACTCGATAATTCTCGCTCCAGTGCATACTCAATTCATGGGTTCACACTCTGCGACTCTGGGCAATAGCTTGCTTAATCTCCACAATGGCCCCTCGCGGCGGGATGCCTGGCTTTCACCTTGTGGATGCCCTGCTGGGTTATCTCACAGGGGAATACCAGGACGGGTTCCCTAAGCAAGCGCTTAGAGACCGCTTGGTGATTTGCGCTATATAAAATATCTGCACATTTACATTTACATAGTTTTTCTGTCTTTTAATTCCTCCTCATTTTCTGCTTTGCTGCTTTTCTTTGTCTTGTTCTTGTTAAATAATTATGATGATGAAAAATAAGTACTCTTCCCCAAAAAAGAGTGCCGGTGGACCCCACCTGCAACCATTGGCTCAAACGAGTTGAGTTTAAGGCAATGTGCACCAGTCACAAACTCATCAATGGTGCCGGCCCTGCCGCCCTGAAAGACCTTGTCGCCCCCTACAAAGCCCCTAGGGCACTGCGCTCGGACGACGAGCATTTGGCCATCGTCCCTAAATTTAAGAAGGCTCGGACCGGTGGCCGTCGCTTTTCGGTCAAAGCCTCCTCAGGCTGGAACGCACTGCCTCGCCATTTGCGTCTGGAACCCTGCCACGCTCTCTTCCGGAAAAAACTAAAAACTTTCCTATTCCCCAAATAATCATCCGGTCCCCCCTCCTCTTGGGTTATCATAGCTACATAGCGCGGGGATGCCTCCGGGTCACCAGGCGCTTTATAAATTTATAAATAAATAATAATAATAAATAAATAAATGAAGCACTGACACTCACCCACAACCAGGACTCACTCCAACTCTTGGTGTGACTCGGATCACAAAAAGAGTCATATATTGCATGAAAAAGTACAGAAATTCAATATAAAAAAACCCACTTAAAATGCAAGATGAAGTAAAAATTAAATGTAAACAGGAACTGCAGCATTGTTATGGATTACCTCTTTCTACAGTCGTTAAGAATTGTTTTTCCCTGTAAGGGACATGAATTTAGAGCCCACTAGGTACCCATTTCAAAACTAGTTTTGAAATACTGCCCAGTCAGATTCAATACATTGGGCCCTGCCTACTTATCACACATATATTCAGAGACAATGCTACCATCCCAGTACCAGTCTGCAGAAACAGTGCGTTAATGTAACTTTTGCTGCAGACTGCCGACCCGAGTTTGATCGTTAGGTCATGACCTAAGAAATTATTATGGGGTTGTCCTACTCCTTACAACCCCCTTTAACGAATGACAGTGGTGAGCATGACGTCTAGATGTGTAGAAGAATGTTAGTAATTTTCTATATATAATAAGCTATAACTGACTTTTCATGTAAAGATCAGGGGCTTGATTATGAGTTTGCCATGGTGGCGCAGGGGTTGCAGTGGGGCTACCGCCATACTGGCAGTCTGACCACCGTATTACAACTCTGGCGGTTGAACCGCCATGGTACCGCCGCAACCGCTGGGGAACTGCAATCCCTGGCGGGGAGCGGTGGTGTAAGGCAGCAATATGCTTGGTGGTGTCGCTGCGGCACTGCTAAGCATATTACAAGTTTCCTCACCACCAGCGCCCTCCTGGCGGTGCATACACCATGAAAATGCTGGCGGTGTGGAAACTAAGGGGGGCCTGCAGGGCTCCATGTTGCCTCTGGGCCTGCAGGGGGCACATGGTTGTCTCCCTGTGTCCATGCACCCCCTTTCCTGCACAGCATGGACTGCACAGTCCATGTCGTGCAGGAACGGACTTGGGCACTCCCATTGCCGTGTCTTTCTAATAGGCACCGCTGTGTGACCGCTAAAGGGCCGCCCGCGAGACCATGATGAAACTAGCAACCTGGTGGGCGACCGGCGGTCAGGTTGGCGGTGTGGGAGCGGGGCAGCCCGCTCCCACACCGCCAAACTCGAAATCAGGCCCTATGTCTAATTATCTGCTCTTAGCCTATGACAGCCAGTCTGATAATGGATGACCACTCCCATCTCCCGCTGCCTCTTAAGCTTATCCAACCTTTTGTGCTGTTGGCAGATTCTGCAGAGCAGATATCTGTAGATTCCTCAGTACCACCACTTTCTTAAAAGTGCAGTATATAGACTTTTAAGAACAATATTCTTTTTTAAATTAATTTATTATAACCATCCTAAATGTTTTGTTATATTTTATGCATTGTGTTTTGCAATGAGCACATTTGACTTTGCACGTTAGAGAGTGCCAGGCAGGCAGAGGAGACAAGTCTGCCGTACAGGGAAGAGCTTAATGGAAGAGGTGGGTGGGTTCAATTATCAGTGAAATTACTAACCCTGGGCATAGCACTAAACTGTGTGGTACAACAGGTAGTATAGCAGCAATATCAACAATACCCACAAATGCTTTGATAAAGCAAATTTACATGCTATAAAGCATATAACCAATTCACCAAAGTGAACTGTGAATCAAAGTATTAGGCAATGAGAGAGGTGATGATTTTGGGGTCCCCCCTAACCTAGGGGGAGGACCAAGCAGATGCCTTGAACACAAAGAGCATATCATGCTGGTGAACGATTCAGTGGTGGTCACTTCCTCCTAGGACCACCCCAAGCACAGTTATGGGCAAAAATAGAATCCCAAACAAAGGCCCTGCAAAGCATTATGGGACGAGATTAGCAGTGGGCAGTGAATATTATAGTGTCCAATATGAAAATAATTCTACAAAGAGCTGCAGTTCAACTAGTCCTTACTAGATGTCCCTCACGAGTCAAATGCAAAAGCATTGCAATTATTATTACATCAAGCTGCAGTTCCACTAGTCATTACTAGATGTCCCTCACGAGTCAAATGCAAAAGCATTGAAACTCTTTCATGAAGCTTTTGCATTTGACTCGTGAGCAGCTTGATGTAATAATAATTTCAATGCTTTTGCATTTGACTCCTGAGGGACATCTAGTAAAGACTAGTTGAACTGCAGCTCTTTGTAAACTTATTTTGATATTGGACACTATAATATTCACTGCCCACTGCTAATCTCGTCCCATAATGCTTTGCAGGGCCTTTGGTTGGGATTTGTATTTTTGCCAATAACTGTGCTTGGGGTGGTCCTAAGAGGATGGGACCACCACCGACTCGTTCAAGAAGATGTGCTTTTTGTTTTCAAGGCATCTGCTTGGTTCTCCCCCTAGGTTAGGGAGGATCCCAAAATCATCACCTCTCTCACTGCTTGCTAATTTTTCATTTTCACTTTTGTGAAATGACTATATGCATTTTAGCATATAAAGATCTGATCCCTGAAGGGCTGGGTCTGCGTCACTCTGGCTTGACCGGAGCCAGGCTGCGTCACTAGAGGTGAAGGGTTTTTGGAGGGCATATAATGCTTGTCCTCCCTGCCTTGAGGGACTGGGCCTTCATTCTCTGGCTTGACCAGGGCAAGGCTGACGTCTCTGGGTAGGGTGGGCAGGAAGAAAATCCAGAAGAAGATCTCTTGGAGACCAACATTGCAAAAGGGGTCACTAGCTTTCCCTGAAACTGCGGGGCCGGGCCTGTGGCACCTGGCCTGACTGGGACCAGGCTGCACACCCCAAAGCTGAAAGGGCATCTAGGTGACACCCCCACGACAAGTTGGGTGGAGGAGCAGTCTGCTCCATTTCGCCCTGCACTCTCCACCTGCCAGAGGATCGGACGACTTTGTCTGCGGTGTCCCAGGGAAGCTACCTACACCCCCACCCCTCCCCTGGCCGCGCAGATCACGCTGGCCCCCTCATGACAGAGGGAAAGGGAGGGGAATGGGGGACGCCTCATCTCATCGTGGTCTTGCCTGACATCTGCTACTGTTGCCACGAGTGTCTCCATTCGGAGGTAAGACTGGACAGAAATAAAAGCTTTAAAACCTCTGCTTTTCCTTTCTTGGAGGAGCACGCTTGTGACATTTCTACAGAGGCAACGGGTGGATTTCATTTCCGATCCCATCACGCTCCTTGGCCTCGGATCCCCATTTTGTATGCAGGTGAGACTGCCTGTTATACCGGAGCAGTGGCGGACGCCCGCTCCCATAGTTTATTTCGATTTTCTAAAACTCCCCTGAACACTTCTGTTTCTGCTAATACACAGCACGAAAAAGCCGGCACGCCTGCTCCCTCAATCGCACAGGAGCTCGGTGGGTGCTGATAGACATTAAGTTGAGATACCTGCTGGGGGCTTACTCCCCCGCCCTATCGAGGCGATTAGCATGGCCTCATATGCATGCATGGCTGGCAATATACGCTCATCCGATTACGTGCCAAATACAGTGCTTGTGGAAATTGATGAAGCTCAAAGGAAGGAGAAGAATGTCTTGTTTCTCATTTAAGAAGTGTTAAAGAAGGAGTGTCATATATCGGAGAGGGCAATTGAATGTGTGCAGGACTTCTCCAACAGGGGCGTGTTTGATGTTACCTTCTCTAGTGAGTCTATCTGTCAAGGTTTTCTCCACAATGCAACAGGGAAACAACACAGTAATGCTTTCTATGGGCTCTCTGTAACCCCTATGTTTGTGCCTAAGGAGACTGTGCTAGTGGTACATATGTACAACCCGTACACGGATCCCAGGCCAATTGAGGTGTTTTTGAGTCGGTACTGTGCCACCATCAGAGGGGGGCAAAAGATTACAAACCTGTGTGGGATTTGGAATGGGAAGAGGAAATATGTGGTAACATTCAAGGAAGACCCTGAAGGAGTACGTGGGTTGGCACATCCACCACAGACATTCACTCTGGGAGCCAATAAGGGGTTTTTGGTTTACTCAGGGCAACCCCTTTTTTTGCAGACTCTGCCTGCAATTTGGCCACTCCAAGGAACAATGCTCAGGGCTCATTTGCAGGAACTGCAGGGGGGGGGGGGCAGTTCATAAGGCCCAGGACTGTGTTGCTCCAAAGAAATGCAATCTCTGTGGTAGTGAGGAACACCTCTTTAAAATGTGCCCCAGGGGTAAATTCTCCTATGCCTCAGCAGCTGGCACCCATTCCACGCAACATGCTCCAGCCGCTCATACCACCCAGCCAGTAGCTTAACCAGAGCTACAGACCCGGCAGGAACAACCATTACTGACTCTGACATACTGGGTTGCCTTGATGGTATAGATATTAGAAGGTGTAGTGCACAAACAGAGCAGGAGGGGGAGCCAGAGGCGGCAGTGCCTCCCATAGACACGGAAGATCCTCCTAGCCCCGTTCCTCTGCTGTCTCAGCTGGCAGGGGATGAGGTGGAGCGCATAGAAACAAAGAGGATTAAAACTGCAGCTTTCAAAAGAAGAGCGCGGCGCAAGCATCTTAAATCACAGGGCGCAACTTCCTCCGCTTTGCCTGGTGCAACACCTACCCTCGCAGAGGATGAGAGTCCGATCACTGAGGTCCCTGATTCTGGTGTCTCAGTGATCCCCCCCCCCACAGCGCAAGTAATTGTTAAAAACATCACCACAGAGCAGGCAGTACAGGGTCTGAGGCAGGCTGCACTGGACACTGCTCTTTCTTTGCATTCCTCGACTGTGACCTCAGAGAGGGGGAAGGATATGGAGCACAGCGGGTGGACTACGTACATTTCCAACAAACGCAAAACGAGATGTACTAAAAGCCCAATGGACTCACCTGCTGCCATCCGCTCCAAGCGACGTCCTTCTTCCTTGGACCGCCTTCCCCGAGGGGGCAGGTACGGCCCTCTACTTTCCCTCTCGGATACCGAGAAGGGTTTATCAGATGTTGCACAGGTCATGGACGTCAGTGATGGCCTCATAATAGATATAGAAAGCACACCAGATTTGGAGGCCCTGTTCTCAACCTCCATAATCACCAGTTGCGAGCGGATTGCATCACTGAAGGAGAGTCAGTGAGGGCAACTACCTCTTCCAAGGTGTAAATATGGCTGATTCTCTTATGGTTTTCATTATGGCAGTAACAGTAGCCTCTTGCAACGTGAGGGGCATAGGTAATGCTGTCAGCAGAGCAATTGTATTGGATTATTTTGCAAACACACAAGCTGATGTTATATGCCTTCAGGAGTGTTATCGCCCCCATCAGATGCGCTACACCTCATTCCAACAACAATGGGCATATGGGCCATCGACTTGGTCAGGAGGAGCTAATAGAAACGATGGGGTGGTCATCCTCCTTAAAAACAAACATTGGCAGATCTTGGAGGAAAAGGTTTTATACCCAGGAAGGTCTCTTTTGATTTCAGTACTTATGGATGGTATATCATTACGTATTTGTGTTGTTTATGCACCAGCCTCCAAAACAGAAAGAGAGGGCTTGTTCAATCAAATCAAACCTTTATTAACAGGTGCTATACCTCTCTTATTAGCTGGGGATTTCAATTGCATCACACACAGCAGGGACAGGCAATGGTCCCAACAAAATTATGTACTGGATGTTACGTCAAAACTGTTATTAACTCTCATACAGGATTTACACCTATATGATACTTTCCGGAAGCATCATCCGCCAGGTGAGGGCTACACTTGGGAGGCGGATATCGGCCTCACACGATCACGCATTGATTATGTGTTTGCTTCTAAAACTCTCTGCGCCGATAGCAGCTCTGTTACACCAGTACCCTTTTCAGATCACCATATAATCACAGTCTCTTTGTCAGTTCCTGATCGACCTCAAAGGGGTCCTGGATCATGGAAAATTAATAAATGACCTTACAGACCAGCCGATTTGTGACAAATATGTGATGAGCTACCAGAAGTAGGCCCAAAGGAAGGCTCACTTCCCCAATGTATGCCAATGGTGGAAATGGGTTAAAACTAAAACACGGCTGTTCTTCCAAGAGCAAGGGAAACTCCGACGCAAACGGGAATGGCAGGACTTCCAGCGTTTACACAGGAGACTTATACTCCTCCACCAAATGGGAGAAGCTGGGGGTGATGTTAAAGACAAGGTACGCTCTACGAAACTAGACATGCAGAGATGGTTAAACAGACGGAACAAAAATGCTATCTTCCACTCAAGGGTCAAGCATTTCCAAGAAGATGAAAAGTGTACTTCTTTTTTCTTTAAAAAAGCTCACGCATCGCACAAGCTGCTAACTAAATTACAAAATGCGAAAGGGGACATATTACAGGGGGTAGATGCATGCCAGACCATTGCTTTGGACTTCTATCAGTCCTTGTATGATGCTTCTGTCAAAACACCTTCAGCTTCAGATTTAGAAGAGTACTGTTCTTTACTCTCAGGAGGGTTAACATTAGATCAAAGTAACTTCCTTGGGCAACCTTTTGGAGGTGAGGAATTTCTGGACGCACTGAGATCCTCCCCCAAAGGCTCGAGCCCAGGTTTGGACGGTCTAACTTGGGAGTTTTACAAGAAGTTCTGGGGACTGTTATTCTCTGACTACTTGCAGGTCCTGGAAGAGGGTTTTCAATATGATTGTTTTACACATGATTTTTCCGCAGGGGTTATCACCCTCCTTTATAAAAAAGGAGATGAAACATCACTCCAAAACTGGAGACCAATTTCACTACTAAATGTGGATTACAAATTGGTATCTAAAGTCCTGGCTTGTAGGTTCAGGAAAGTTCTTCATTCATGTATCCACCCTGACCAGACATGTGCAGTTCAAGGACGCACCATCGTTGACAGTTTGGTTATCATTAGGGATGTTCTGTGGTATGCTCACGAAAGATCTCTGTCACTTGGGGTTTTAAGTCTGGATTTCCAGAAAGCTTTCGACCGGGTGGTCCACCCATACCTTTTTGCTGCACTTCAACACTTGAATGTACCGCAAAATAGCCTAAGCATCCTACACACTCTGTATAACACAGCAGAGTGAGCATCAATGGTTTCCACACACGAGAGTTTCCCATCCGTGCTGGGGTGTGACAAGGATGTCCCTTGTCCCAGCGCTCTTTGTCTGTGCTTTAGAGCCTTTCCTGTGCAAGCTACCAAGTGACAAAATCATCAAAGGTGTGTTTGTACCAGGTGGGGGTGGTACTCCTGCCAAAACGGTTGCATACATGGACGATGTCACAATCTTGTGCACGGATGCACAATCTGTGCGCAGAGCTCTACTACAGGCTTCACTCTTCCAAGAAGCATCAGGTCTCCGCTTAAATGTGGACAAATGTGTGTGTCTCACTATGGGTCCCTGGGACCGGCTAACTAATCTCCCAGTTGCAGTTACCACAGAACCCACAAAAATACTAGGGGTGCACTTCGCCACTGATACTCATATAGAGAAAAACTGGAAAGAAGTGCAGGAAAAAATGAAAAAAAAGATCACCTTCTGGAAATTGCGCAAACTCACCATCGAGGGTAAGATCATGGTAACAAAAGCTGTTCTTCTTCCTATTCTGCTATACCTGTCTATGGTTTTCCCTCCACAGGCCCGCACATTGCAGAAATGCTCCAAATTGATTTTCTCTTTTATTTGGAGTTCGAAAATGGAAAGGTTGAGCAGGGAAAAGATGTGCACGAAGTTGGAAAAATGGGGGGAAAAGTATGCCGAATATCGAAGTGTTTCTCTTTTCTAAAGTATTATGCTATGCTGTATCGCGGACTAATGTGGACTCCATGTCTGTACCAAGTTTCTTCACCAAGTATTTCTTGGGAACTATGCTGCGGGGATATGGATTGTTTACACACTCAAATTTAATGCCATTTGCACTGAATGTACCCCCGTATTATAATGGACTTTGCAACTTTCTAAAGACTCTGGACTCCAGCATACTCTCTAGAGCGATATGTTCCCATGCGAAAAAACTGAAACAGGCTTTGGTCGCCCGTGAAAAACCCCAACAAGTGGGTCTCCTGTCAGAGACTCAGTCCTTGCGTGTCTGGAGAATGGTGGGTCACCGAGGTCTCACACACAGCCAGAGGGACTTGGCATGGATGAGCATACACAACTGCCTGCCAGTGAAGGTGTTCCAGCATCACAGAGGATTGGCACCATCAGCGCAATGCCCACGTTCCCGCTGCGGCCACGAAGAAACTGTCTTGCGCCTGCCTGCCTGCAGCCCCAGAACAGGTGAAAGCCTTTTGGACTTTGGTAAAGCCTTTTCTTCTCCATATCGCAGACATTGCTGTGCTGAATTGAGACACTGTTCTGTATGGACATTCTATCTCCGAGAAACGTCCTCCCACGGCTTGGAGACTTTTGAACTGTGGTAAAGAATCCCTATGGGACTCAAGGAACTTGTTCCTTTTGTTGCATAAAGAAATCTCTGCCACTGATTGCAGGAACCTCTTCCTTAACAAACTAATGACTTATGTTTATGTTGACCGAGCACTTTTGGGGGGAGGCAGAAGCTGGTGCACTCTGGCATACGAACAAATGGAAGGTGTGGATCACTTAACACAGGCTTCATGTTTGCGCCTTTCTGATGCATAATACCCTGCCACCGGGTTATAAGGATTGGCACTTATATATATATGTATGTATATATATATATATATATATATATATATATTTATTTATTTATTTTTTCTGACACCTGCGAGTAATGTAATTTCGTAACGGGATTCTCACATATTTTGAGCATATTGTAGATTGTCTTTTTCCTGTATTTGTACCTTTATATATCTTAAATAAAGATTTTTTTTTAAAATATATAAAGACAGAAATACTTATTTTATCATAACTTGCACTGTGCAAGAAGCTGTATGCAATTATTGGTCAGAGCAAATAAGCACACAGTGCTATAAGCTACTACGCATACCCCAGGGTTAGAATTGACCTGATGTTGGGTTCATGTGGGAGAGGGGCAGTGGAAAATAGTTACACAGACAGCAGCAGCCTTAATGGTACAGAGATCGGCCCTATACAAGTTGCATGTAGCAGGTCGTTGTGCCATGCAAGGAGGGGCTTGCACTTTAATATATCTTGTGCTTTTAGGGACCGTGGGATACAAGAATTCACCGTCCCACTTTGTCAGTCCGAGATCCTTCCTAATGTCTAAAGCAGTCTTCATCATACCGATGACCTCACGCCCGCCCCAGGGAGCTTTGATTGCTTTCCCAATGAGAAACAGGCTGGCCTAAAGCTTGTCTGCGTATGGCTGACTCCTGGTCATTCGTCACAGCTTTTCAGAGGAAGTGGCCTGTTGGGAATATTGCTACTGCCTGCTAGATCACTAAAACCTTGAGTTTGAGCATCTCAACCATTTAAAATCATAAACACTCATTGCCACCCGTCATTCATGGTCACTGCCGGGGCACTTCTATAGGGCTTGTGGGACTCGGTGGGAGTTAGGCGATCCTTGTGAAAAATACGGCTGTTGTCCTTGGAACCAAGGAGCGAGGGAAACACTACAAGTGCACAGAAATGCCAGGTATCTTCAGTTTACACTTTAACTTTGAGGGTGCAGCAGCCTATTGTAGATTAGTGGGTAACCTCTTCACTCAACAAGCATTGGCAAAGGCAACTGGTCTCTCTTTTAGACCTATTGGCTTTGCCAAGAGTCTCTAGCTATGCTGCACAGCATGGCTAAAGGAATTAGATGCATGCACACGATTACAAAATAATGTGAGTGCTTTGTTTTTCTTTTCAGTTACCAACCCATGTAGGATCAGTAACTACATAGAAACAGAACCTTGAAAGCATGTTTAGGCGGAAAGATGGGAGCAACATGAGGGTAAAACCAATGGGGTGCAGAAGATACACAGGGACTCGCTAACAATGTCGTGCAACAGCGCCTGCCCTTTCTAGTAGGCAAGACCTAAAAGTGCGAGTGAAGTCAGTTTCAGGTGGGAGACCCAGTTAAGGGATTGGGGAATTAATACTTTTTTAGAGATTGACCTAGTTGTGAAAAGTGGATGATGACAGTAGTGTCAATGTAGGCATTTTGTTTTTCAGACAGGTGAATAGAAGTAAAAAAACATGGTGACACTCGCTAAATGCGAGTGTGTTGACGGATATGTTGGAGAATTAGTGTTGTGAGAAATTCAGAATTTAGCTAGCACATGTTACCCCTCACAAAAAATATATTGCCCAAGTAGTGATACTATGCTTAGTAACTTCTGGAAGTCTTGTAGAACATACCTTACTCGGATAAATATCACTATTGCCCTGGAACTATTACCATGTCTCAAGGACGTACGAACATATAAGGAGGAGGGTTCCAGCTACGATAACAGCCAAGTGCAGCCCCTTATTAATGTATCTATGGTCACACCTGCATATATCAGACTCAGTTCTGCAGGTGCAGTGCACTCACAGTTCTTTGTTGTGTTGGTAGAGGGCATTCAACCTGGGCACTACCTGTGCCAACAGCGGCCTCTCTTATGTCTACATGTATGTTTCGGAGGTAAAAGAGGTCACAATCTTAATTAATAGTAATAAATGTATGAGCAGCAAGGACAGATGTACTTGGACCTTCTTGTCGGGGGCGGGGGGTGCTACTGAATGTCGGGGCACCAGAGAAGCAGCGGCAGGGCCTGAAGCTCCTGGGCCTGCATGCTGAGGGAATGAATCAACACAGCTTGTATATATCATGAGGCCAACATTGCAGGACAGAAGCACACAGGCCTCTGTGTAGGGTCCAAGTCTCTGTCAAAGAGGCCTTCGGGGTGTGCTACTGAATGTAGAGACACACAGACCCTCACTGTAGGTCGTGGGCACTTCTTCATACTCCTAGGGGTGCTGCTGAACAAGTGGGCACCCAAGCCCACCATCTCTGATTTGGGGCCTCTCACAGAGACTGCCAGGCTATCGGCAAATATGGAAGCACACCAGTCTCGCTTTCGGTTGGGGGTTTCTTATGGACACTTTCAGGGTGCTGAGTGAACAGGGAGGTTCATGGGCCCTCTCTCTGGGTTACAATTGATAGTAGACACATTTGTTAAAGAAATGCTATGGTTGCAATGGTACCGGGCACTCATACATGGTTACCTACACTTTTGGGGGCACCATGGCGCATGGAGTCAGCTATACCCCCCCAGTGCAGGATGCATTCACATGTGTGGGCTCTCAAGGACATTGCATTTTCTGATGGGCAGTGGTTGCAGGCCAAACTAACAACAGTGCGCTGGACACTAGAGTCTGGCTCCAGTCCAGGGAAAAGCAGTTTCCCTACACACCCTGCAATCTATCTCCTTATCTTCCTCGGACAGCAGCACCGTCTTCTCTTTGGTTCTGGGGTATATTCCCCTATGCCGCCAGTGAAGAGCAAAGATTAATGTCACTGGCTCTAGTCCACCACCACCCAGGCGAGAAGAACACGTCTTAGTAAAATGTGAAGACCTTAAAGCCAAAGAGAATCTTTTTTCCAGGACAGTGTAAGTTGCCCTCCAGCTAGCTCCTCAAATTCAAAACTGTTTACCATCTCTTGAACCAAGCTACTCCATCAATATCCCATTTATTTCAGGTATTTCACAGGTCAGTGGCAACCCAGCTGCTAAGAAACTGTCATTCTAATTTTGTCGATTTTACTCCAGAAGATCTTGTGGCCAATCAGTTGCTGTTGCTTGGCTCTAGCCTCACCAGCAGAGCAGGAGACAGGATGCAGAGATGTGTGCCTGGCAGCCCACCTCATTCTTCTAAGTGTGCATTTTTTCTATGCCGTGAGCAAAGGTCATTGTTCACGTGCTCTTACTTCCAGGCTAAAGGCTGACCTGCTAGAAGCGTGGGTGGTACAGAAGACGTAACCAAAAAGGATCTCCCTAATCCATTCAGTGAATTTGATTCCCTTTCAGACATGGACACTTAGCTTTACAGTGGTTTCTGCTGGGAGTAGAGAAACAGAAGGAACCATGGACGCAGCCCGGCAGGTAAGAGGCGAGACACCATCTATCACTGATTACCACTTACGCCTATCGCCTCAGGGGTTCTCAACGTTACAGAAGCTGTTCTAATCAGATAAAATCCTCAATTTAGCTCTTGGCTGCAGCACTGTCTAATGACTTTTCCTTCCTATGGAAGGAGACCTACCTGCACGTGTTTCCATTTTGGGATCTCTCATTCTTTTGAAAAGAATATTGGAAAATGTTGTCCTTGTGAACTTCATACACTGAGATTTCCTCTGTTATTCGTCTCTTATTTTTCTAAAACTATGGTAAGTCACTCCTTTCCTTGTAGCCAACAATATTCTGAGTAACTAATTTAACGCTTTTTAGGGAGGTGTAAGGTACACCTGTTATGAGAGTAGTCCCACCTAAAATATAGCTTCTGTGCTTATAACGCGAATGACAAAAATATTGTGTCAAACATATTGTAGAAGGGAATATCATCGGAAACCAGGTAAGAATATCGACTTTTTGATCAATGTATACTGGAAAGTAAGTTTTTAAATATTGCAGTTAAACATAGTGCAATAAAACTACATCGTTTTAATCAATTATATATATTTTTAAAATAGCAAATACATTTTTTCAAATACATTAAAATAGTAAAATTAAATCTAATTACAAAAATTAGAACTATTATACAACAAAAAATACATTACTAATATTAAATATTAGAATAAACATATTACAAATTGTTTTATTTAGCGTTAGTTATAGTCACGACCTAGTATCTGTAGGAAAAGTGTTTTTTGTTTTGCTAATAACTTTTCTGCAGTTTGACGAAACTTCACAAACTTTTCAAAACTAATATGCCAGTTACTTCAGCTGCTGTCTGTAAAGTTTTGGGGTGATCTGTCAAGTGGGGGTAATGAAAAAGGGTGGGTCCCAAAAAGCATTTTCCCCATGCCATTTTCCAAAGAGATTTTAGACAAGACTATATCCCAATCCCCTGAACAGAATTGCACCACATTTGCAGAAAGCTAGATCTTGGTCCTGAAAGAGTGCTTGTTGTAATTTGGTGTAAATCTGTTCAGTAGTTTTGGAGCCATTAAAGTAAAAAGATTTATGGATATCTAGAGAAGCTGATCTGGACGGATTTGCACATTCACGCTCTAACATCAATGCTGTTTGGCTGGCCTCAACCTGAGGGAAAATTTGTGGCCACCATTTTGTTCATTGCGACTCTGTTCACAGTGGGGAAAATAAAATGCGAAAGTGATAGCAGGGGTCAGGGTAGAGATACCCTGACCCCATGGGACTGATGGAGGGGTGTGTGAGGGACCATTAATGGGCATACTATAACTTGCGCCCTTGCCATGCACTGCTAATTACCCACATATTACATCACTCATGTAATGTAATGGTACATTTGTATAGCGCAATTGTCACTCTGAGGATCATCATAGCGCTAAACAGAACCCAGAGATGGAAGCAAAAAAGCCTGGTTAACTGCTAACGGTAAGAACAGGGAATCAGATCAGAGTTTTGCAGAGAGTGTCCGATGCACTGAAGATCCAGGTTTTTAGGACCTTCCTAAACAGGGACTCGGATGTGATCTGGCGGAGCTGTAGAGGAAGTTTGTTCCATGCCTTTGAGCCTATCACTGTAAGCGATTTTCTTCCCTTCGATGCCAATCTGAAAGCTGGTATTTTCAACAGATTGGCATTTGCTGATCTTAAACTTCGGGAGGGAAAGTAACGCTTGAATCGTGTTTGGAGATATTGAGGGCCCAAGGAATGGAAGGCCCTAAAAGTGATGATGAGGACCTTAAACAGGACACGTTTATGGATAGACAGCCAGTGATATATGTCTAGCGCCGCCCGATGCAGATGACCTCCTCGGCCACTTCAGTACTAACCGTGCTGCAGCATGCTCGACCATTTGTAGCTTATGTAGGACCGACTTGTTGGTACCTGCGTAGAGGCTATTACAATAATCTAGCCTAGATGTAATTAGGGCGACGGCAACTGTTTGCCTTGCTGAAATGGGAATCACATCGAAAAATTTCTTTAGGCTTTTTATGATGTGAAAGCAGGTGCCAGCAACTGCCAAAGATTGCTGTTTAAATGATAGAGTGGTATCAAATTGTAATCCCAAGTCCCTGACCATGTTTACTGTGTTTGGAGGAGGGGTGGTGTTCGCTGGCCACCAGGGTTTGGGCGAGAAAGATTTTTCTTGGCCTAAAGGTAGAATTTCCGTTTTTTCTGAATTACGCTTCAGGTGGTTAGTGTTCATCCAACTGAAAGTGGCAGTAAGGCATTGGCGGAGGTTTTTTTCCGCCTGGGTGGTGTTATTTTACAGGATCAGAATTAGCTGCGTATTGTACGCATATGAGATGGTATCTATATTAAAGGACAATATCAGCTTGATCAGTGGAGCCAAATAAGCATTAAAGAGGGTCGGGCTAAGGCTCAAACCTTTGGGTACCCCTGAAAGAAGTGCCTTTTCTTGTGAGTTGTATTGGCCTAGTGTGATCACTTGTCTGCGATCTTGGAGGAAGTTCTTTATCCTCTCTAGGACAATACCAGAGATACCAAAGGATGCGAGTCGGTCTAAAAGAATGGCGTGTGAGACCATGTCGAAAGCAGCCGACAGGTCTAACAACACCAGGACTGCTCATGACATCTTCTATGATATCCTTGATAATATCACTGCAACATTTGCAGTGAAATTACTGGTGAATAAATTGCACGGTGGGGGCGCTAATTATAGTTACTTTAGGGCACGAGTTATAGTTACTTGAGATAACTATAACTGCTGAATGTCTATGGTTTTGTGTGGGTAAATTATGAACCTAACCTTTTTCAGTAAAAAAAAATATATATATGTTTATTTATTATCTTTTTTTACTGGCGGTCGCCCGTAAGAAGTTATTGTTAGGTCCATATTTCCATAGGAAAAGCGTTTTTTGACTTGCCTATATCTTTGGCGCCTTTTGACGAATCTTCAAAAAAAATTCCCAAAAAGTGCCCCCGTGAATCTTATTGTGCATGCCAAGTTGCGGGGCGATTCTTCAACTGGAGGCTGAGAAAAAGGGGGTAAAAAATGTGTGTTTCCCTTGTTAATTCCCATAGACTCTGTAGACATGCCTGCAGCCCGAACTGCTGGACAGAATTTCACCAAATTTCGCAGAAAGCTCGTTTTTGGTCCACAGATTGTGGTGTAAATCTGTTCAGTAGGAAGTGTTGGCAGCCATTTTGGGACTCGGCTTCAGGTGAGTCCCTTAAAAAAATACCCTGACCGCCCAAGCCTGGGTCTTTGTCCCAGAGAGACACCATCAGTGTAAAAAGACCCTATTTAAAACAAACTGCCATGAAATCGCAACAGATTTGTGAATTTGCAGCAAAATTGAGGAAAAAAAACAAGCGCGGTCTTCTGCGCTTGTTTATACTAAAGCCCCCAGGTGGGCCAGGCCCCAGGTGCATGCGTGTGTAATAAAAATAAGGAGGGAGGCACACAGGCCCCCTCCTATGGCATTTTTTCTGCCCCTTGGACCACCACCTCCCCGGGGCTTTAAAATAATAAATTGTGCAGGGGACCCCTACAGACCCACGAGCCCACCACTTCCCTGGGGCCATATAGAAAGAAATGGGGGGGGGGGGGATCCTCGTGGACACCTGTGCTCCAGGGACCACCACCTGCCCGGGGCTAAATTGAAAGTAATGGGGAGGCCATGGACCCCCATGGCCCCAGGTACTACCACCTCTCTGGGCCAAAATAACTTTTCAAAGATGGAGGGGTGCCATATACGGCAACAGGGACCGACAACTCCCGGATCTCGCCTGCGAAGAGCAAAGGAGGGGGCCATGCAACCCCTTCTCCTGGAGCTGTATATGGCCCTGGGGACTGCCACTCCCCAGGGCCGGCTACTGCTATGTCCCTGGGTGCCCACCCCCGGTACATAGCTGTTGCAGTGACTTAGCGGGAGCTGTGACAGCTCCCACCAAGTCAGAGCAAACACAAACTCTCCTCTCAGCAAGCGAGAGCTGTGAAACCGCTCCTGCTTGTTGAGATCAGTGTTTTTTTCTGTTTGCCTGCATGCTGTCAAGAGGACAGGGAAACAGACAAAACTATTGCTCTCACACAGAGGGAGCTGCATGTTTAGCAGCTCCCTGTCTGTGAGAGCAATGCTGGCTCCTGCAGGAGGTGGGTAGTCGGCAGGGACTGCGGGGCATTCAGGCTCTACCAGCGGTCCCCAGCGGTGGTGATTGGGTGGTCTGGGTGGGCTCAAGGACAGGCCCCGGTGGGGATGGGGTCCCCGGGGCTAAAGCTGGCCTGAGGAGGGGGCGGCCCTCCTCCCTATTGTATTGCGATAGGGTCGCCGGCACTAAAATCGGCCCGGGGAGGGAGGACAAGCTGCCCCCCTCCCCATTGAAATTACGACAGCCCCCCTCCCCCATTATATCGGGAGAAATTAAACAAAATAATAAAACAGAAAAAGCAGAAAACGACCAGAAAAGGATAAACAGAGGGCAGAAAAATGAGCAGAAAAGGCTAAAGAGAGGGCAGAAAAACAAGCAAAAGAGGCAAAACAGAGGGTAGATAAACGAGCAGGAAAGGCAAAACACAGCAGAAGAGGGCAACACAGATGGCAGAAAAACAAGCAGGAAAGACAGAACAGAGTGCAGAAAAAGAACCAAAAAAGGGAGAACAGAGCAGAAGAGAGGAAAACAAAGAGCCCTTAGAGACTCACGCTCCCACTCAAACTCATGCACCCACTCACAGACACATCCACTCAGAGACTCACACCCACTCAGGCTCATGTGCCCACTCATTGACCCACTCCTAGACTCATGCACTCACTCACAGACCCACACACCTACTCAGAGACTCCAGCACTCAGGGATGCACTGAGAGACTCAAACACTCATTCATACACCTAATAAGAGACTCATGCACTCACTCACAGACCCACTACGACACTCACACACCCACTCACAGACCCACTAAGACACTCAAGCACCCACCCACTCACAAACCCACTCAGACTCACACACCCAGTCAAAGACCTACTGAGACACTCACACACCTACTGACAGACCCACTGAGACACTCTCACACCCACTCACAGACCTACTGAGACACTCATGCAAACACTTACACACTCACTGTCGTAGGTTAGTGGTTACAGATAGGAAATAAAATTCACAAAGCCTTAGAAATTCCCTTAAAAAACCCAAGGTTACAGGGACGTTACCATAATGTATGACTTGGAATTCAATTTCAAATTACCAACAGACAGTATGTCTTATTTGTATGCTTTACCTTGAACAATCACTGGCACTTGTCACTTTAAGAATAGAAAAAGAAAAAAGAGAAAAAAATGTATAAAAACCTACCATGTACCTTTAAGCGCGTCATGTGATCAAGACTCTGCGGTGTCAAAACGCGTCATGCTGCTTGTGCTTGTTTAATAAAATAAAATTTGAAATCTGCACCCATTTGTGGTCTGTGCTCCTGTTCCTTGGAGACCAAGTCCTTCGATGGCTGCCATCACTTCCTGGTTGAGGTAGTTACAGCCAGTCAGATCTCAGAATGAGATTTGTCTTTTCCGTGGCGTGGTAGATACAATTTTTTTTACCTTATTTTTTCCAAAACCACTACATGGATTTACACCAAAAAGCACTGTTTCTGGACCAAGATCTAGCTTTCTACCAAATCTAGTGTAAATCTGTTTGGGCTGTAGATGTGTCAAAAAGTTTCTACAGAAAAAAAATGGGAGAAATGCATTTTGGACCCCTCTTTTTCTTGGTCCCCGCTTGATGGATCATCCCGGAACTTTCCATGTGCAAACTAGTTAAACAAAAGCACAATTTTGGAAACGTTCGTTGAGATTCATCAAACGGCTTCAAAGTTATTAGCAACACAAAAAAGGCATTTCCTCTGGATAGACAATCCTTACTATAACTACCCAGTAATGTGTGTACACACACATCTATTTCCCTCAACATTTGATGACAAATGAAACGCCCTTCCTCTCGGGTCGGGGCTTGTTGTCTGGGAATGTCACCGCTGATCTATTCAAAAGGAAAATACTCTTTGCTTCCAAGAGCATAAACGAGTCTCGCCATCTTGACTGGCTTGAAATATTTAATTATTAATTATAGCAGACATCCAAAATTAGTTCCAACAGGCATCCAACATGACGCGTTTTGACCTACTAACGGTCTTGATCACATGGTATATGTACAGGTCAGTTGCCCGAGTTCTTTTAAAACCAACCCACAGTGAGAAAGGACTTTGGTTTTAAGTTGATCTTATCTGTTTAACCAATATGTTCAGTATTGCACTTAGTAGCTCTTAAAGAAAATCAGGGAAATGTTCGATCCTTAAATCCACAATGATACTGGACAGTCACATAATCAATTGTCATCCACATATTACTGATTAAATCAATTAAAATGCAAGATTTTTTCATACTGCATTCGTGAGTCACTACAATAACCGTAATTCCTTGCTTACATGCCAAGTCCTTCACTCACAATGTTATCACTTTTGTAGTTGTATAGAACAAAATATCCCCTTCCAGCCTCTAGAAATAATTTCATGTTGTGCTTGGCGGTAATAATGTTCTGCACACATAGTCCAAAAGTAACTGCAGCATAATCCAGGTTAAGAATGGAACTCTGCTGCTTATAAAATACTCCTCTTGCCAGACAACTCTGCACCATGCTAGGGAATTTTCCCCTGCAAACCCTAGCTGCAATAAACACTGGGCACCACCACCATTAACAGGTAGCTTTACCTCCATATCCTCATTCACATTGAAGCGGTGCTCTTGTCCATATACTTCCCTCGACATTTGATGTCAAAAAGAACGCGCTTCCTCTCAGATCAGGGCTCATTGTGCGGGAACGTCACCGCTAATATATCCAAAAGGTAAATACTCTGCTTCCAAGAGCATAACCAAGCCACACTATCCGAAACTGGCTTGAAATTTTAATTACGGCAGGCATCCAAAATTAGTTACAACAGACATCCAACATGGCACACTTCGACTTAGTAATGGTCTTGATCACATGGTATATGCACAGGTCAGTTGTTCGAGTTCTTTTAAAACATACAGACAGTGACAAAGGACTTTGGTTTGAACTTGATATCATCTGTTAAACCAAACACGGTCCTGTTTGCACTTGGTAGTTATTAAAGAAAATCAGTGAAATGTTCAATGCTTATATCAACGTTACTGGATAGTCCACATGCACAACACTGATTACATTAATTCAAATGCCAGATTTTTCCATATCGCTTTGGTGAGTGACTGTAGGACCGCTGCCTCTGACAGGATCATCTGATCCCGATTGGACCGCGGTCTGAATTGTACTCTTGACAAGACGTGGTGCCGAGGCAGGCACTGCCATTGGGATTACGATGTCCCTTTCCGACAGCCTTTTTCCAACAGCCTTTTTCATGGCGGTCCGACCGCCATGAAAAAGCTGTCGGAAAGGTACTTTGAGGGCCCCAAAAAAGGTCCCTCGTGGTCCACTCCAAAGTGGCCCAGGGGGGTCAGTGGCGGCTCCTCCGCTAAGGCGGAGGAGCCGCTAAGGCGGAGGAGCGTCTCCCCCACTACTCTGTGAGCAGTAGTTAAAGAAAACTAAAATGATAATAACTAGCGTTATTATCATTTCAGTTTTCCTTTCCTGGTGCATGGTGGGGTGGGGTGGGGCGGGGCTGGGCTGCCAGAACAGGGCAGGGGAGGAGTGGTTTGCCCACTCCAAGTGCGCATTGATGCTTTGACCGGCCCTCTCGGGCCCCCCAAACCAGTCATGCGCACTTTGCATTTTCTGCACCCACATGCCCCAGGCTCCCATTCCCTGCCTGAGCACTGATCCACAACACTCAGACCAATCACACCGCTGCATTGCAGCACTGGGATTGGCTAGGGGAGTCAGGAACCGGGGTGCTTCCTGTTCCTGCTTCCAGGTCCGAGAGGCACCGAGCAGACCGAGAGGGGGCGGCCGGCCTAAAGGTGAGTGGGGTTTTTTTGTGGTTTTTTTTGTCATTTCGAACACTCCCCATCCCCACGTCTGCCCTGCCACCCCCGGTAAATAGCAGCCGCCACTGCAGGGGGCATATGTAGTGCCCCCACACACATTTATGCACCGTGTGCCCATTTATACTGCAGCTTGTGCTGTGGCCCTTTTCCAAACTACTACTAAACCAAACCAAACTACTTTTGCATGTTTCTACCTCCTAAGAACACTGAAAAAGATATTGCAGTTCAGCTCTTTAGACTTACAAAAACCAATAATCACCTCCTTAGAGCTGTTTAAGATTGATTACTGTAGCAATCTTTACTTCGGCCTCCAAAAAAACAGACTTAAGCAAATTACAGGCAGTGATGCCGCTGGATGCTGGTGAAAATTCCTAAACACTCTTCAGTTTCGCAAACTATCAAGCAGCTGCACTGGCTGCCCTTGGGAAATAGAGTTGCTTTTAAATTTGTCTGTTTGGCTTACAAAGCACACTCATACAAGCACTTCATGATATGAGCTCTTACTATCTGAAGAAAGTCTTTTATTGGTATAAGCCGAGCAGATTTATTTATTTATTTAATGCGATTTTATATTGCGCGAACTTTACCCGAAGGTGTCTGAGCGCTTTCCAATAGGACCAGTTACATTACATAAGGACTTCGGAGTACATGAGTTACATAAAAGATACAAACAGATAAACTCTAAATTCACATAAGAATGGTAGTAAGTACATACGTCTACTACAGATACTAGTGGTTAGAATTACAGAATATATGCACAAGTTGGAAATTCACTCAAGATTACATTTTAAAAAGCAATTAGGGTTGGACAATTATACATTACACATTTACAGAGCTTGACATTCTTGCTGTGTTCAGTCAGGCCTTCAGGTGCTGTTGCACTCAAGGCGGTGGTCTTGGGTCTGGAAGGATCCCCGAGGTGGAGATGGCTGTGGGGGTAGAAGGCCGGATGGTGGTGGGCGGAGGCAGCATGCTGGATCCCCTGTCTGAACTTAAGCTGTGCAGGGCTCCATCTGTAGGAAGAGGGAGGACGCTCAGTGCAGGTGGATCTCTGCCACGAAGTCAGTTCTCCCACCTGGCTCAATCACCCACAGTGAGGCCCCAGCAAGCCCAGCGCGCCAACACCGCATTCAGACCTCAGGGTAGCCGGTCGAGCCGCCAGGCTTGCTCTTCCGAATGTCCGGACAGCAGACAATCTGGGCTTGCATGTCCACCAGAACTCTTCAAGCTTCCCGGTCCTCAGCTGGAGCCTCCCCAACTGGGAGTCTACTGATGAGCGACAACCCACTCCACATATGTTAGACAGAATGGTTGGTACCGTGCCTAGTAATCAAGGCCCTGCTAGGCCCACTAAGCTTCCCTCGCTCTCAGGCCCCAGGGTGATCGAGCCAGGCAGCATCGCAAGGCTCAGCATCTCGAAAGCAGACAATCCGGCGCCCGCAAGGACGTCGGCACTCGCCTGCTCCTTCCGCGACTCTTGCGTGTGCTACCACGACAAGAAGCAGAGCCGGCGGTAGGTATGGGCAGTGTGGGCAGCTGCCCAGGGTCTCACCCCCAGCTGACAAACATGGGGACCCGCACCTCTAAGACCCCTGCCTTGGGCCTCAAAACTGTGATGTAGAGTTGCGAGGCCCAAGGCCTTGCAATGATGTGCATCGCTAATAATAATAATTACAGGGTGCACTTTCCTGGGCCTCGACACACTGTGCCATGACTGCGAGGTACAGGGAAAGGGCGCCCCATCCCCTGGGCCTTGCAGCTCTACACCATGAGTGCGATGCTCGGGGAACAAAGGGCCTCTCCCAGGCTAATCATAGCCTGTGATTGGGGACATGGGGTGTGCTGCCCACACAAAGGCACGACAGGACACCCCATGTCCCGCACTTTTAACTCTTCAAATGGCAAGCAAATCTTTTTCAGCTTTTGGTGAGCTGTGAAAGAGATGCTTGTGTACGGCAGACAGGGAGGCTTTGCAGCACACCAGGGGTCCTGCACAAAGCAGCTTCAGTAGAGCCTTCAGCTAGCGGGATGCAATCAGCCCTAAATGAGTGCATGAAACCTATTCTCAGGACCTGTACTGAGAGTATGCCCTGTAAGGTTACTTCAAAGTGCTGTCACAATGTTAAATCACTAAAGGAGGCACAGGGAGATTATTATCTGCCCAGGAACAAACAGTTGATTAAATTAGTAGAGCTAGGACACTGACAAACTTCAACTCGGTGCAAAGGATATGCACAGGGCCACTGTAACTGTGCAGCAGAGGACAGCCAAATTGTGTCACAAGGTTCACTAAATTATGTGGTAAAAATGTATGCAGTGTAATGCAATACATTTTGTCATAGTATTACTTCATTATTCTCTCATTTTACACTTGTTAACACTGTCGGTGGATAGGCTGCCCCTCATTAGTATCAGTTTAACACCCAAACATAGTAATAAGCAACCAATAGGTGACCAGTGAACTTTCAAATGGGCCTTCCATTGCATGGCAACACGTGTTGCTGGGTTTTTAGTAACTTTTGAACCGTTTGAGCAAGAAACATTTTTAGGGTTAAAATCTGTAGATTATGTAGCAGATGATGGATTATGTGGCAAATGTGTCATGGCCGCTCAATTGCATAGTTTCAATGGCCCTGGCTATACATTTACCACTATATTGCATTTAGGTGAATATACCATGTGACTGAGCACTTCTCCTCTGCCAGGTAATATTTCGGGCCTGGTTGTGGCTTTGGTGGTCCTCCTGTGGAGCGCCACACAAGTGCTCCACGGGGAGGACTGCCAAAGCCGTCCCTACACCGCCTGCCAAATTACAACTGTAATCCTTGGCGGGCAGATGTGCTGCTGGAGGTGCCTCTCTAAGGCTCATTGGAAAGCCTTAGAAAGGCTCCGCCTTGGGACTCACGCAGTACGTTCCTGCATGGGAATGAATGCACCATCTCATGCATTCCTTACTGTGCAGAAACTGAGGGTGCAAAACTACAGGTGGGCAAAACGCCCCCCCCCCTGCACGCACCCGAACGCACAGAGGCACAAGAGGGCCCGTTGCCTCACCACCACCCTTTTCATGGCAGTCTCACCTCCATGAAAAGATGGTGGTGAGGCAACTCGTAATTTGCTCGGTGGGGCTGCAGCGGCATGGCCAGCATAGTGCAGCCTCTGACCTGGTGCAGCTGTCCTGTGGGAGTCCAACAACCAAAGTCATAATACTGCAGGTGGACTGCCACGTTGGCTACGGCGGTCCAATGGACAGCTGTAGTCGTAATCAGGCCCTTAGTCCATATTGCAATCATATGCTTTGTAGCAGTTTTTAAATGGAATCAAAATACTCCCAATCTTGCCCCAAAAAAAGAGCACAGCAATAAATTCAGAAGAGTGATTGCCCAGGAACACACAATTTGTCCAGGTGGGAGGCCGGGATAAAATAAAGTGGCTCCCCGTTCCACATTTACAGCTAATCCACTGGAACACAACTGGAGTGTCAGTGTTTCCTATGGCAAGGCCAAGGGGATGCCATTCTCAGGGAAATGTCATTCTATAATAATGTCTAGGTGAAATTGTAAAGCTGAGATTAGATGTCAAATATTATAGTTCCCTGGCTAAAACATGCCCACTGGACATGGTCCTCTGGCAGGGGTTACTACTAGAAACTGATATTTGCTACTGGTGTTTAAAAGCTTAGGCAATTCATTCCATTTGAATACCAGAGTTGATTTTCTAAACTTGTCACTCATAATTTGCAATAGTGAGGAGTAAAGGCTTACTCAAGGATGTGGTACCTGGATCAGAAATCATATATAGTATGAATAGCAATAACAATCAATAAACTCTATCTCCATCTGAATTATTTTAAGATGGTCTGTGTCGGAGGCAGAGATTTAAAATGAAGGTCAAAAATCTTTTATGTGCTAGACCACGCATGTGAGCTCCAGGGGACCCCTCTCCTGGGACTCACAGTGCTGGGTCATATCCACATGGCCCATGAATGGATACTCTTCTCCTCTGAGACTTGCAGCATTAGACCATGGATGTGAGGCCCAAGTCAGTGGGGCCTCCTCTAATGGCCTTGCCACACCTGCCAGTAGATTTGAGGACCAGAGGATGGGACCTACCCTGGGGATGGGACCCCCGCAGTGCTAGACCATTGCTGGGGACATAGTGGAGTGGGACCATACCTCCTTGGCCTCACAGCACTAGACCTTAGAAGTGAGACCCAGGGAAAAGCTCCTACCCACTCCCCAGGCTCTCGTAGCTCTGGATCATGAGGGGAACAACTAGGGGAGGAAACCCCCATTAACTGGGCTTGCAGCGTCAGACCATTGTTGCGAGACCCAGGGAAGATGGCTCCATCACACTGGGCTCCGCTCTCCTGGGCCTCGCCGCTCTAAGCCATGGTTGAGAGGCCCAGGGCAGTGTGGAGTGGGGGGCACTCTAGGGCGCAAAGCCGTGGTCCAGTGCTGCAAGGCCCAGGAGAGTTAGGCTCCCTCACCTACACCTAGTACCGAGCCAGGGGTATTAGGTACCCAGATTATGGCAGCATGTTATTGTGCAGGCAGTGGTCAAGGTTGAGGAGATGCTTTTCCTTTGCACCAGGGCCATGGCACCATTGCTATGTAACTTGCCTCTCTTCCACAGGCCTCACAGCCATGTTTCCGCACTGTGAGGTTGAGGGCAGATTCTCCCCTGGGCCTCTCAGCCATGGTTGTATGCCCAGGGCAGGCAGAGCCCACCCATGTGCTTTGAGGCACTGTTCCACGGCTATGAGACAATGGGGTGGGGGCTCTCTCATGGGTGTAGCTATCAGCAGTGCAGCAGGTGTTGTGGCACCAGGGTTTATGGGTGGCAAGGATCCAGTGCACCAACATGAATGTTGTGTTTTACTGTCCAGCTTCATTTACTTGTATCAGAGCCCATCCTATGCCATTGGTCCCTTTCCCCATGCACCTCGGAGCCATGACCTAGAACTGCGAGGACCAGGAAAAGCCTATCCTCTCCCAGGCTTTCAAGCCTTGGTCCGGTGCTCAGAGACCCAAGAAAGGGAGCCTTCTGTCCTAGGCCTCCCAGCACTGAACCATGGCTCCGAGGGTCGGAGCTATAGATAGCATAGCAAGTGCAGGGTCACGCTTGCCTGGTGGGTTTTTGGGGTCAACGCACTTAAATTATGGCTGTATTTTACTGTCCATTCAGTGGCCGGAGGAACAATTTACCTTGTTTGCCCAGGGCTCGATGCCCCACTGATATGGCAAAGGTTCCCCTCCCCTCTCAACCATGTTCCTACGCTAAAAGGCCTCGCATCACAGGACCATCACTGTGATACCCCTTGTATGGGCGTAGCTAATTATGGAGCAGCAGGTGCAGTGAAAGTGGAACTAAACTATGGTAGTCTTTTACAGGACTATGGCTGCGAGGCCCATGGAATGTGGCCCCTCCCAAGGTCTTAGGTATCATTAGTGCAGAAGGTACAATGGCACTGGAGCCTGGGTGTTTTGGACTATAATTACCAAAATTATGGATGTACTGTACATCCATCCTGGGGATCGGGCCGGGGGAGGGAGAGAAGAGTGGTCGATTTACATTCCCTTAACCTCCATGACCCATGGCACTATTGCTACACTGCTGGCCCGCTCATTTACGCCTCACGACCATGATCCAGCGCTGCGAGTCAGGAGAGGCTTTCACTCCCAGGGACATCACAGCCATGGATGCCTACCAAATTAGGATGGCAGTGTGCTGGCTTGCTCTGCTCTTTCTTTTAGATGTTTGCACAGCATACTGTAGTGAGTTCCTGCAGGATATCAAACGTCTAACCTTTTGTGCTAGCCAAGGCACTGATTCATGCAAGCTGTCTAATCAATATGGGTTATAAAACATACAGTTTAGCTGGAGAGCCTGGAGCAGCCCAGCCAAGTGGCATATCTTAACACTGGTTCCCCTGTACGGGGGGCAGCATTTACTAACATGGTAACTGGGATGGAGGACTTGTACCAAAGGAAGTGCCGTACACAGGCCACTTTATTAAACATGTTCACCTTTAGAGTTGCTAAAATTGAGGAATGTAAAAAATGTGAATGAATCACCCCAGAACGAGCAGCACTCACCATAAAATCTTTACGATAATGGCCAGTCAGCCCATGAGATAATGGCAGATAAGGAGTTAAAGTACAGGAAGAACATGATTTGCCCAAGATCAAACAATTTGGTCAAGTAAGATAACCAAGATTGCTTGTTTGAAGACGCATAGGTTTCCCAGTATGCTTTATATGTTAAAGAGAATAGGAGCCTGATTTAGGACAGGGCGTAGTGGAATGAAAACCTCAACATGAACTTATTGATTTTTGGTAACCTCCATATATACACCTTCTTGGTGAACCCACAAGCACGCTAGGTGTCCTACAAGGTAATAATAGAACGTTGACTTCAATCCCGGGTGGATGCCTAGGGATAGGGTGGGTGGAGGATGTTCTTCACCTTTAGAATTTAGGGATTGGTTCTCTTCATCAAGGGATCCCAGCCATGGCCCAATGCTACAAGTTCTAGGGGAGGAAGAGCCCTCCCATGCGCTTTGCAGTGCTGGACCATGGCAGGAATGGCTCAGGGATAGGCCGACCCTTCTGTGGGCCTCACAGACTTGGTCAAGTGCTACATGATTTGAGGGGTCCATTCCCTGTCCTATATAAATACTGCATGCATATATACATATCTAATTCACTAATCTGGAAACCATCTGATTGAACGTATACATTTTGAAGAGACCTGGCCAACCCTTTCCATCCAGTGTGACTAACATAATGTATTTCCAGTTAATTGAAATTTAAAATATATGTGCTTATTCTATTAGTGTTAATATATATGTTATTGTTTTACTGATATACGCAACAAGAAAGTTGATTCTTGCAAAGTCGCTCAAAAATAGACAATTGGTGCCACTTCCTATGATGTCATTTTCTGTGAGTTCACGCTGTATGCAAATTAGGGGGGCCTCCTTTATTGCCCGGGGCCCCAAAAGTCCTAGGACCGGCCCTGGCAAGAAGCACACCTTGGCTTCGGCCCCTCTCTAGCCGCAGGTAAGGATTCCCCCGCCAGCCAGCGGAATAAAGGTGCCAGGAATGCAGGGCAATGGCCAGGGCAGCACAGGATGGTGACGGGTTTCACTGCGCGGAGGCCGGAACTCAGGTCGACCCTGATGCTCGCAAAAATGTCGTATTACTTTTGCGACACACTGAGGCGCCAACACATATACAGAATTCTAAAGTACTGCTCCCGTTTTCATTGCCCCACAGAAACGAGACGTGCACCCTGAATGCCGCTGGCTTCTGGGAGCGAGTCCGTTCCAGTTATACTAAATGTATGGCATGCCCAAAATTTAAAAGAGCCGCCTGGGGAGGGAGAAGTTTTAAAGATGTCACCATTAAGTTATGGAATACGCTCCCTCGAAGTATCAAAGCATCTTTTAACCTCCTGCAGTTTAGGAAACAACTAAAAACATGGCTCTTTTCACAAAAGGAGATGCCTTAATACCATCATCTCTGCCTATAGATCTGTTCTTATTCACGGACGACGCTAGCGCCTAGACGCCTAGACGCCTTAGGGCGTTGAGCACTCTGCCAACATATTTAATTTGATTCAATTATGGTAGTACCTGCACTTTTACCACAGAGGGGAATATTTTAATACGAGCAGGTGGTACCTATTCTTTTGCCACATAAAAAGGAGGGAGGTAGTACCAGCGGTAGGCAGGCCTAGCACATCTCGCGGGAGAAGCAGCCCTTCGCCGCAGCATGCAGGGACTCCTTGTTTGGACAGAGCTCCAGGCCAGGCGTGCGTGAAAGTGACACCAGGCTTTAGTGCAGCGCTGCTCAGCAGCATCTGCTCTAAGTGTGCACGTGCACAGCGAGTGGGCTCTGGGTGCCTCGCGCGGGGCCACCACAGGTCTTCCAAGAACACTGGGCGCGGGGGCCTGTGCCAAGGAGAGAGTAAACAACTCCGGCGGCCGGTCACTGGCTGAAAACAGAATGTGTAAGTTGACACACTTCAGCGCTGTACTGTACTCAAGAAGGTCAATGCAAGTTTATCGTCCATCTGCCCCTACCCCAACGAATTGAAGCAATTAAACCAGTTAGCACCACTTTAATCCGCCCCTGTGCATCGCAAAATGTGTTCTGATCAGAGAAAGAACCAAACCCTGTTTGAGTCTTATGAAATGTCGTTTATTTGCATTATTATTATTAGCTATTGTGGTGTTATGTGTGCTTCCCTAGTTTTATTACCATTTGTGTTGCCTGATAGTGCCATAACAACCTGTGAGGATCTAGGGTACTCGCTGTTGACCAGGAGCCAAGGCTCTGTTAACATATTGTATATTCATACCATGAGCTCCATATTGTTTTCAGGCTGGTGACTCATTGAACAGTGGGCAGCAAAGTTAGACTAGACTAATATATTGTTTACTGACACAGGTATAACGTAGAAAGGCCCCCAACCCTTCAGGGGGCTGCCATACAGCCTAAGCCCGATGACTGTGAGATATGGAAGGCTGCGAGATCTCCTATCACACTCTGCCCTAGGTCCCATCATGTTGCATTACGCCACTGTTTACTGCTGAATTATATTGCATACAATATCAGACCACAGGAGGTAGCCCGTAAACCACAGTGAGACTGGGGCTGTACATTATATCAAACAACAATGTCTCAATGTGGGTTTCATTTTAACCCCTTCCATGCGGCGCCGATTCCCGCCCAGTGCTGACCGTTTCTTGCGCGGGCGTGGTCATGACGGAACGGTTCCGTCATGAGCACAGCTCAACCGACGCTCATGACGGAACCGTTCCGTCATGAGCACCGAAGGGGTTAAGGACCAAATATAGTAAACAAAAATAAAGTTTGTTAAGGAGTAAATCAACGTAGGGAGAGACACAGA
The DNA here is from genome assembly GCF_964204655.1 of Triturus cristatus. Classification (NCBI taxonomy): domain Eukaryota; kingdom Metazoa; phylum Chordata; class Amphibia; order Caudata; family Salamandridae; genus Triturus; species Triturus cristatus. The sequence goes on along the minus strand of NC_140585.1, from coordinate 855,891,653 downwards.
GAGACAAATCAGTTGAAGTTTTTGTATTTTGAAACACTTAAAGCATGTTGGACATATTAAGCATCATATGTACAAGTCACATGGATAGGAAGCACTGCGTTACATTACTGGAAATGTAACCAATAAAATACTGTGCACAAGTGCTCGTGAAGGTTGTGATGGCGCAAGTGACACCAGATAGACACGGCCTCGGAAGGATTTGCGAGTTCCGTGTGTTCAGTCGGGGAATGTGAAACAAAGGGCGGCTCGGAACCCAGTCAATGGGTACTGATTATCAGACGAATGAATCGGGCACAGGAACATCCGTGGCGTGCAGAGAGCCGGCGTTAGTCAGGCAAGGTCCGTGTCTATCTGGTTGTTACCCCTCCCCCGTGTAGCAACAACACTGCCTTAAAATTGTATGTAACCAGTCCTGATGATGGCCTAGATTTCTACAGGCCGAAATGCCGTCGACTCCAACAGCGTTAATTTTGGCGCTCTTATGCTTTGGGCATCCTATTTATTGTTCTCCATAATCTTTCACCATTGATTGTTTGGATGCCCTAATTCTACAAGACTTATTGTATCGCTTTACTCCCTGTTGCACCCTGTTTCACTGCTGTATATATCACTTCATGTGTCACTTGCGCCATCACAACCTTCACGAGCACTTGTGCACAGTATTTTATCGGTTACATTTCCAGTAATGTAACGCAGTGCTTCCTATCCATGTGAATTGTACATATGATGCTTAATATGTCCAACATGCTTTAAGTGTTTCAAAATACAAAAACTTCAACTGATTTTTGTCTCCCTGTGTCTCTCCCTACGTTGATTTACTCCTTAACAAACTTTATTTTTGTTTACTATATTTGTTCCTTAAAATGAAACCCACATTGAGACATTGTTGTTGAATTATATTGCATGGTGGCTCCTGCTGTGATCTGAGAGAGTATCGTGTGCACAGATGTGTATTCTGAAGGATACTGATTTTACGTTTGCTCTGCTGGGGTGTACGGTTTCCATTGCTTGGACCCGAGTGGCTGTTATGTTCCAAGGCATCTTTGACCATAATATGGCTTTGATGCAATTCTGTCTGTGTGTAGGTGTGGTTAATTCACATCTATTTCTTCTGAAGTATTGACTTGTAGATTGATTGTGAGCATAACAATATGTTGAGTTGTCAATACATAGCCCGTGACGTGGCTCTGTCTTGTGTGCCTGATGATGCTACTGGTGTCATGAAAAGTATGAGATGGATTGATCCAGATGTGTTACTGTGGTGGCAAAATCTTAGCCAACTATATGGTTCAGAGCTGTGCTCTGTGTGTGTTGGTGGCAGGGTTTCTGTTGAATGTTTATGATGTCCTAGAGTGAGGTATGGATATTACTTAACACAGATGCGCTGCTGGTGGCGCAAATGCATAAATACCTATACTGCTTGGATCCATGTGTGCGTTGATGGCTCTAGGGTTGTGTCTAAGCGGTACTATTGGTGTATCGTGACAGGTAGGTTCAGGGAACTCTTGCTCACTGGGTTAAAGGTGGTTTGGTACCACAGCAAAATCTGATGTTTACCTGTTGAGTTTTGAGTTGTCCTGTGGAATAAAAGCATATAAAATGCATCGAGGGTATTCACGTCTAACAATCATAGATAATTTGATCCCTTAGCAGTCTTCCAGAATATTATTAATTAATTAATAGGCACATTTGCTGGCGTTGGACATGAGAAAACGACCAGTGATGGAAATCTCTGGGTGTCCTACTTTGTTCTGGTCCTTTTGCTGCTCATCCAAAGCAAGTTCTTCTCCTAACATGGGTCTGCCATGCAACCACTGACTGCAATGCGGCGGGCCCTCGGTCCCGGGTTCACATCATTATTATTACCACCCTCTGTGCAATATTGAGGTGGCTTAGACAATCTGAACTAATACAATGCAGGCATCAATTGCTGCTGTATGCCCACTTGAAGTGCTCCTGTGTTAAATAAAAGTGCGATACTTGGACATGAAGAACGGGCATGATGAGCATCTTTAGCTGTATGTGGGGGTGAGTTTGGAAATCCAGTTAATTGAATGGTAACTACAGACATTTAGTGATATTCAGGCCACTACTTCCAATCCTTGAAAGATCAGCTCAGTTTTGTGGGGTCAGTAAATTAAGCAGTATGAAACTGGAACGCTATAATCTCTGTTACATACTGTGCTTAGAGGCAGCAGAAACGCTACAATGACGTATTAGGTTAGACTTACTACTTACGTGTTAATAGAGATCCGTATGTGTTAATATGAGCCATAATGTTTCGAGGACAGCAAGGTCTGCTTTCCTGGCTCACCGCTGTTTATTCGTTTCTTTATTTGGGGATGAATAAGTCGACCAGGAAGCATATTAGCCATGGCATTTAAAGACGCCGGTAAAGCCCCCGTGGAACAGGAAGCAGCTATCCACCGCAACAGAATCACCCAGACTAGTCGCACTGTGAAGTCACTTGAAAAAGGGTTTGCTGATCTCATTAGGGGTGCTAAACAGAAAAACCTGAAAGTGAAGGGACCAGTTCGCATGTCTACCAAGACTTTGCGTATTACTACTCGAAAGACCCCTCGTGGTGAAGGTTCCCAAACTTGGGGTCGTTTCCAGAAGCGTATTCACAAGCGCTTCATTGACCTCCATAGTCCTTCTGAGATTGTGAAGCAGATCACATCCATGAGTATAGAGCCTGGGGTAGAAGTAGAAATTACCATTGCTAATGCATAATTTAATCTTTTAATAAAAGATGAACCATAAAGAAGCTACCTTTGAAAGGTTCAGCGTTTTTTTCTATTTGCCAAACTATTCATTGTGAAGCAAGTCGACTTTTTTTGAGCGTAATGACACATTCTTTTTTGGTTATCACATTTTTGTTTGAGATTTCTGGACCACCATTTAAATTGTAGCGGTCTAAAAGCATTACCACCATAAGCCATAATTGTATATTCTAAGTTTTCGTGATCCTGATAACGCTATATATCTACATGGTGATGTATGCGGGGAACTGGGTTATATATAATCTGACATGAATATATGGTCCCATTATGTTTGTAATCCAAACGAAAGCCTGACACATATGCAGAGTGCCTGGGACTACCTAACACTGAGGTATTGAGGTATAGGGTTTCCCAAAAAAAGGATGAAGGCCCTCATCCACCAGGGTGGCTTGCTTCATCAGTGGGCCTCACTTCATTGAAGTGTTCTCAAGGTATACATGATGGGCTCTCACTGGAGCTGTATATAAAGAAATACAGATTTGACTTCCTGCTTGTGAGGTAAGTGGGACCTATTGTTCGAAAAGAAAAGCATAAGAGGTGGTAAAGTACTAAAACAACTTTATTGATGTATCCCTTATGCATCAATAAAAGCAATGCACTAAGCAGTCTGTTCAATGCAGTCCCTGAATAGTGTCAACATGTTTCTGCCTCCTTACTGCTGTGGCCCTCACTGTCCCCTTTTAACTAAGAATACTGGTTATGAGTGGATGCAGAGGAGAGGAAATGTAAATTCAGTGGTTACAACTTGCTTGTTTGGTGCAACAAGTGGTGATTTGACCAGGAATAGCTAAATATATAGCCAACAGCCTAAACAGCAGCTCCTCCTTCTCCTCCTCCTCCTCTTCCTTTCTCCTATTCCTCATTTTTTAGGTCTCGCCTGATCCAGCGCTTGCGCTGATCTGGCCGAGACATTTTGTATACAGGCTTTACGAAGTGCTGCCGTGGCCTAAAGCTTCAGTGCACGTGAACGTGCACGCGCGCAGCGCCATGTGTCTTTCCTAGCACGCGATCGTAATCGCGATCACTTTCACTTTCGCGGCCGCGTTGCCAAAGCTTGTTAAATGTAGCATCCTACTCCTGGAACAAAAAGCTATAAAAAGCACAACAGCCTCACCTGGGCCGAGTCTGAAAGGTTAAACTAGCATAGCAGCGAGGTGGATGATAGTTACACCTGTTATTTAGAGCGCCAAGAAGCTGCAAGACTCTGGGCCTGATTTAGAGCGGGGTGCACGGATACTCCGTCCAAATCGTGTACGGGATATCCGTCACTTATTACAAGTAAAGTAGAATGCACGTGCATTAGGATATACCCGTCTGCCAATTCCATACTCTAAATCAGGCACTCTGTCACCAAGCGCTATAAAAAAGGTGTATAAAATATTTATAGAGTTTCACGGGCACCTGCATCATAGCTACCTGTCTTGGCGTAATAATGAGCGACTGGTTCCTTTTCATCAAACACGTTAGAAATGCTCGACGTTGTAAGCAGTGAATCTGTAAGCTTTTAGTTTTCATCGAGGAGTTGCAGTCAGCCGAGGCGTGGTCAGACCTCCAAGCAGAGGGAAAAGAGGTGCTGCCAGAAAGCGGCATCTCACCCATGGCTTTCCCAGGCTGTGGATGGTCTTAATTTCTCAAGCCTTTACCTGGAGGGTTAATTCTACTGAGTAAGGAAGCACGATGCTTAATGTGCATCCTGGCATTATTGGGGCATGGCTTTACTTTTGCATCGGACTGAAATACACTGCACTCTGGGTTATGGGGATGGGTGGCCACCGTGGCCTATTAGCTGAGCAGTCTAAGAACTACATTCTAATTCCTGCTTCCCCTCGAGAGCGCGTTGTGTGAGTGACCCTGAACGAATCACTCAATCAACGGGTGCGTCATTTCCTTTACCCGTTTTTATTTTGTTATGAAAACATTGTTTTTCCGTGTCAAAAAATAAGTTAAAGATGCATTTAAGAATATACTTTGGAATGTATTTGTGAGTGTGTGCAAGAGGGTATTGTTAGGGCGTTGGGAGACTGATGGAGGACACTGGGGGCCTTTGGTCTGTGATGAAATGTATATTGCCATTGATGGGTGGCAGTCATGGGCGGTTGATGGCAAGATAGCAGGCACCAGAGGGAAAATTTAACTGTGGGGCATTAGTAAGAAATGATTGATCATTGATTCCCGCTTTAAGCTTTCCTAAATATGGTCTTTGTAACTTTACGGTTGTGGGAACAGATTTGTTACCACTTTTGTGCCCGGCTTGCATCACAACAGTTGAGGTGACAAACCCAACTAAAAAATACAATCTCGACTGATCTATCATAACTAATTCTCTTAATAATATAGCTCCTCCATAATCTACGTGACAGCGTTCTGTAGGTAAATATGCACCATGGTTCAGTGATAAACTTCGCTCCCTAATGAAAGCACTGAAAAAGACAGCGAGAGTATGGAGGCAATCTAACTATCATTCTAATATAATGCACCATCAGTTATTGTGCATGCCATCAGCTGCTTCAGAAAGTGTCTGTGGAGGAAATAATGCCCCATCATATGTTATCATGTCTATAAACATGGCACACCAATTATTGTGCCAGTTATCCTACCCCATTAGTAATTTTACATGGAACAATATCACAACAGTTACAGTGCATACAATTTTGCTCCTTTCCACTTATCTTTGCTATAAATTATGCATTACAGTACATTTAAAATATCGGTATGCTATAGAGCAGTTGTGCGGTGCGCCGCTCAATCCATACAGGGGCTGAATTTCACCCCGTGTTTCCCAGTACGCTAATGAACAAAACATATTAAAACATAAAAAACTGCAGCTAATATATATGGTATGCTATAGGGCATTTGTGCAGTGTGCCACTCTCCACATACAGGGGCTTAATAGCTGCATTTCTCGTTGGTCACGTGCTTTCGCTTCACTTTTGGTTGTTATCTGCTAATGAAATTTATGGCCTTTCTAGTCGCTGCCGCCCTTGGTTAACCTAGTTGGATTTCTGAAATGGGTCACCCTATTCCAGACCCTTTGTTTTACTTTATCAGCAACCAAGCTCCGTGTCTTGTGTTGGTTCTCTTCGCCCCCGTGCCTCCTGCCAGCTGTTTCTGCTTGCTTTCCCACTGCCTGCCACCCCACCCTACCCTCTATCCTGCTTTACTACCCAACATTCCTCCCTTGTTTTTCTGTGCTTTTTTTATTATTGTGAAAGCTTTTTAAAAAGCACTGATGCGCATTGCTCGGAGCTAATCGGAAAACTCTCTGGTGCTCCACACAATAAACAAGCATTTGCAATGCAATAGGTCTCGCATTTATACGAGTTTGAGCTATTGGCATTGTAAATGACAATGATTTTTATTTAAGTTTGGTTTTTTAAAAACATAAATAAAAGGCACTGTCATTTACAATGCTCATAGCTCAAACTCTCGCAAATGCGAGACCTATTGCATTGCAAATGCTTGTATTTTTCTATTACCCCTCCTCTTACCTCTTTCTTCCTCCTCTTATTTCTTTTTCTTTATTGTTTCTGCCTCCTTTTTCTGTTTTACTCTCCCTTTCTGCATTTCTTCCTCTTTATCCTCCTCTTTCTATTTCTTACTCCGCCTCATTCTTTTTTATTCTTCCTCCTCCTCCTCCTTTTTCTCTTTTTTCCTCCTCTTTTTTATATTTCTTCCTTCTTTATCTTTTGCTCCTCCTCCTGCGCTGCTCTGCAAGGTTTCTTGTATCTACTTTGTGTGGGTCTGACTCCTCCCATGCATTGGATTGGCTTTTGCGTGTGTCTTTTTAGAATCAAAGCCTGCAAATGGCATGTCCCACCTCTTCTGAAAGGTTCACTCCCACGGCGTTTTGACGCAGGAGCGAGCAGCGGCGTGCAGGGCGGCAGCTGCAGTGCCTCCTTGTCTCTGTGTGCCCGCCCCCACCACTCCTCTTTGTGGCCCTGTGCCGTTTTGCTTGTCTAACTTAGAAAACATAAATCTGCACTGGACAGAGGGTGTGAACGCGCCATAGGAATCAGACGTCCTGCTCGGGAGCTGCTGCCTGAGTCTGCAGACGACGCCATCCGGAGGGTGTGTGTGAGAGTGAGGCCTCTGGGGAGGCACTCTGACACTCAGTCAGGCGCCCCTCGCTCTCTGGGGATGCGCTGTCGGCCATAAATGGCAGCTCTCCTTTATGTGTAGAGGAGAAGAGGGCTTGCGAGGCTAGCGCCAAGCCTCTTGGAGGAGCCAAGAAGACTTCTACAAACCTGCCAGAAACGCTAAAAGGATGTCAAACGAATACAAGTTTTGAACGAGCAGTTCAAACGTCTCAAATATTAGCGGCAAAGACAGCCCGCTGCTCCCCACTTGCCCCCTCTCCCGGATGTGGCTCTTCCTCAGCCTTCCTCATCTTTGACGATTGTCTGTGGTCTCATTTTTTGCTTGTTATTTCTTTCTTCTGTTTTTGCACACACTTGATTGAAGCGATGATCTTCATGATTCCTTCTTTCTTTCTACCCTTGCTTCATTCCATTCTGACTTCCCTATGTATTTACTCCCCACTCTCCTTCCTTGCTTCACTCCTTTCCTTCTTTATTTCCTCCTTTCCTTCACATCTTTATTTCTTCCTATCTTCATTCTTCCCCTTTTCTTCCTTTTTTTTCTCCCTAACTTCCCTGCTTCCTTTCTTTTTCCCTTTCTTGTTTCCCTCATTCTCCTTTCTTCCCTTTGTTCTCCATCTTTTATTGTTGCCTGTTCATTTCCATCTGTCTTTCTTTCTTCCGTCCTTTTATTCTTCCTTCCTTCCATTCCTCTCCTTCCTTTGTTTCTTCCTATTCTCAGTTTTCATGCATTATTTCAGTCCATCATTTCTTCCTTCTTTATTCATTATTTCATGCAATCTCTTCCTTCTTTTGCTTTTTACCTCTTCTTTGCCCCTCCAATCAGTCATTTGTCCCTTCCCTACATATACATTTTTTTGTGTGTATTTTCACTGATTTCTTTTGTAGCTTACGGTGTGGTAAAAGACAAAGTTACCCACTTTCCACTTTATTAATAATTTTTATGCCTTTAACCTTTTTTTAGTTCACATCAGAAATTATCTCGAGATTGATGGGTTCGATGTTAACAATGATATTAAAGCTACCCAGATAAGAAGGAAAACACAAAGGATAAAAATAAGCATTTGCAATGCAATAGGTCTTGCATTTGCAAGAGTTTAAGGTATTGGCATTGTAAATGACTGCCTTTTATTTATCAGTTTTTAAAAACCAACACATAAATAAAAAAGGCATTGTCATTTACAATGCCATTAGCTCAAACTCTCGCAAATGCGAGACCTATTGCATTGCAGTTGCGTGTGGTTTCAACCTACCACAACGCAGCTGTCTGGTTCGCTAAAGACATCTTGGAGCCATTCAGAAAATTGACCTAGGAATGCATTCTGCCCATTGCTTACCATTGGCTTTGTAGTTTGTAACTCACATTTTCTGATTTTCTGTTTGTTGGCTTTATTTACTTTAGGCTGTACAGCTCAAGTTCGTCCCACCCATGGCCCAAACCTTGTTAGCTATATCTTTCCACAAACACGCTTTCTGTAAACAGGCCTTTAAATCTTACTCTTATTTTGTCACATTTGCTGTGCACTCAAAGACAGGGGTCAAGTGTCAGGCAGTGTCTTCCAGAGAGCTTGGTGTTTATTTTTATTTCTCTGACTTGAAAGTGAGAGGATTTAAGTGACAATCATGCTGGCTAGTGGGGGCCTGATTGAGGAAGGCTGTACAGACTGTGCTGACGATCAAATCAATACATTGGATGAATATATTTCCACACATTATCATTTGTGCGCTGTATACTTTTATCAGTAAAACTGTATGTGAGTGCAAATGTAACGGTCATTTCAATTGAAGATGTGTTGTCTGTAATGGCAGTACGCTACCATTCCACAGATACTCAACATTACGCCACCACACCCCACTCCACGCCACTGCACGACTCCACACTTCACCACTCCACTCTACACTGCGTCATTGCACTCTTCTCTACACCATTCCACTGTGTGCCTCTCTACTCTACAACACTCCACGCTACAGCACTCCAGTCTATTCTATACCAATGTATTCTACCTCACACTACTATGCACCAGTAAACTCTTCACCACTTTGCGCAGCTCCACTCTATGCCACCTTACTCTGCAACACTGCACTCTATGGCACTGCACTCTGCATCACTTTACTCAAAACCAACGCACTCTACGCTAATCTACTTGGCACCAAATCACTCTATGCCACTATACCACTATACTCTATGCCACTGTATTCTACTCTTCATCACTACACTGTATGACGCTCTATTTTACTCTGCACCACTGTACTCTACACCGCTTCTCTCTACATCACTCTACTCTGCGCCACTGCACTCTGCATCACTCTACACCAATGCACTATACACCAATGCACTCCACACCACTCTACTATACACCACTGCACTCTACTATAGTGTACTCTGCAACTTTACTTTATGCCACTCTACACCACTGAACTCTACGCCACTGTATTCTAATCTACTCTGCAACATTGCACTCTGACACTGTACACCACTGCACTCTACGCCACTTCACTCTACTCTGAAACAATCTACTCTGCCACTGCAGTCTATGCCACTCTATTGCACTCTGTGCCACTCCACACCATGCCACTCTATGCCAATGCACTCTATACCAATGCACTCTACACCACTTTACTCAAATCCAATACACTCTATATCACTGTACTCTGTCAATCTGCTCTGCACCGCTGCACTGTACGCCACTATACTCTACGCCATTGCACTCTATGCCACGTTACTCTGCACCACTGTAAGCCACTGCCCTTTACACCAATGCACTCTATGCTACTCTACACCACTGCACGGCTCTCTACTCTGCAGCACTGCACTCTCTGCCACTGAACTCTATGCCATTTTACTCTGTGCCACTCTACTCTGCTCAACTGCATTCTACTTTGTACCACTCTATGCCACTCTTCTGCACTCTACGCTAATGCACTGTAAGGCACTCTAATCTACTGTGCATCACCTCACTTTGACACTACACTCTATACCACTTCACTCTATGCCTGTCTACTCTTCATCACTCTACTCTATGCCAGTGCACTCAACTATGCACCACTGCACTCTACAGAAGTCCACACCACTCCATTCCACAACAATGCACTCTATGCCAACGCATTCTACAGCACTACTCTATACTACTCCACGCTACCTTGCTTCACTCCACTCTACGCCACTTAACTCTACTCTGAAACAATTTACTTATGCTACTGCGCTCTATGCCACTGCAGTTTATGCCACTCTACTCTGCTGCACTCCACTCTATACCACTGCAATCAAATGCACCACTATTCTCAAAGTCCACTGCACTCTATGCCACTGCACTCTACCCTACACCACTATACTCTACCCTACTCTACAATAATCTACTCCATACCAGAGCACTCTCGGCCACTCCACTCTACGCCACTGCACTCTGCGCTATGCTGCTCTACTCTACACTACTGCACTCTACACCACTTTACTCAAACCTAATACACCCTACGCCACTGTTAGTATGCCAATGACTTTGCACTACTGCACTTTACGCCATTATCCTCTACAACATTCTACTCTATGCCTCTGCACTCTACGCTACTGCATGCTACGTCACTCTACAACATTGCGCTCTATGTCAGTGCACTCTACGCCACTCTATTCTACTCAGCACCACTGTACTCTGCGTCACTGCTCTCTAAACAAACAAGCATTTACAAAGCAATAGGTCTCGCAATAGCAAGATTTTGACCTATTGGCACTGTAAATGGCAATGCCTTTTATAATATTAAAATGCATTGTCATTTACAATACCAATAGGTCAAACTTCAGCAAAAGCAAGACCTATTGTATTGCAGTACGCGGTGTCCCTGAAGCGGGCGCCACGCTCAGCAAGCAATTTTTTTATTTAAAAACAAAAAGTGAAAAAACGTGCTGTGTCCATGAAGCGGACGCCGCGTTCTTCTAAAAAGTAGTAATATTAAAAAAAAAGCTTTGCCATTGTGCAGTGAGTGCTTTGGGGGTGGGGGGCAGTCGCTTTTAAAGTTAGAGCCGCATAGTGCTCTATATGGAAAGCGGTGAGCCCGCTGCAAATACAAACAAAAAAGCAGCCGCCATTGTTTGTCCCCATAGTCAATAAATAAAATAGTGCTCACCCACATATACACAGACCATGTAACAAGCCAAGTAAAAGGTCCAGTCGTTACGGGCGGTAACCAATGCAGACAAGGCGGTACCAAGGAGGAACAAACAAGCCTACTTACAAATCAGAAGCCGGCATTTATGAAGGACAATGACACAAGCCAATGACAAATATGGGAGGAGTGTTGGCGGGGCTTCCAGTGCATACCATAATACAGCATGCCTCGCAGAGCGAGCAGCGCATGCACGCTGCCCTTATGTTCGACCTAAAAAGGGGCAACTGTGATGTAAGTGCTGCACATCCCCACCCTTACAGCATAATGATTACAATAGTTTTGTTGCTCACACACTATTCCCACATCTGTTGCCATGATGGGTGTTTGTCAGATCCTGGACAGAAACATTAACCATAGCCCAAACTATATCACCAAATTGATTGTGGAGCACTCGTTATACGTATGAACAGATTAGCTTGTAAAACTGACACCCTATTTAATGCAATTACAACAAAATGTGTAGAACAATTTTCAACAATTGTGTATTCCTTAAACAATTAAAAGTCCAGAATTCATGTAACATAGTTTTACTTCTTCTCGATACAATCACACAGTCAATACAGTTGTTCTGGTCATGACAATTTACAGATGATTCAGCTGGAAGTAACAAATTACAGATGATTCTGCTGACGTGTTATGTCTCGTCTGCACCACTCTACGACACTGCACGTTATGACACTCTACTCGGCATGACTGCACTCTACACCACTGCACTCTATGCCACTCCACTGCACTCTTTGCCACTCTACTGCACTGTATGCCACTGCACCACTCTACTTTATGTCAATGTGGTTTACACCACTCTACTCTGCACCACCCCACTCTATGCCACTTCAATCTATGCCACTCTACAACACTGGTCTCTCCACCACTGAACTCTATGCCACTCTACTCTGCCTTGTTCCACTCTACACAATTGTACTATACGCTAATCCACTCTAATCTACTCTATACCACTGCACTCTACAACACTTCACTCTACTGCTCTGAAACAATCCACTCTATGCCATTGTAGTTTAATCCACTCTATTCCACTCTGCGCCAATCCACTCTATGCGTCTCCAAACTATGCCACTGAATTTTATACCACTGCACTCTATGCCACTGCACTCTACACCAATTTTCTCTACACCACTTTACTTAAAATCAATACAAGCAACACCATTGCACTCTATACCAATCTACTCTGCACCACTGCCCTGTATTCCACTATACTCTATGACACTGCTCTCTATGCCACCCAACACCATTGCTGTCACTTTACTCTGCACCACTGTACGCAACTGTACTTTACACCAATGCACTCTATGCCACTCTACTCTATACCACTGCACACTACAACACTCTACTCTGCAGCACTGAACGTTGTGCCACTCTACTCTGCATCACTTTACTCTATACCACAGCACTCTACTGTACTCTACGCCAATGCGCTCCACGCCCCTCTAATCTACTGTGCCCCACTGCACTCTGTGACACTAAACTCTACACCACTCCAGTCTAGTCCATTCCACTCTGCACCACTCCATTCTGCAACACTGCACTCTATGCCAGTGCACTCTACGCCACTAGACTGCACCACTCCACTCTACACCACTTCATTCTACTCTGAAACAGTCTACTCTATGCCCCTGCACTCAATGTATGCCACTGCACTGTACACCCACTCTACTCTGCACCACTCCACTCTATGCCACTGCAATCAATGCTGTGCCACTCTACTCTATGTCACCGTGCTCTACCCTGCACCTCTCCACTCTACCCTGAACCAGTCTACTCTATGCCACTCTACTCCACTCTGCCTGACTGCAGTCTATGCTATGCCATTGTACTCTAAACCGCTGCACTCTATACCACTTTGCTCACAACCAATGCACCCAATGCCACTGCACCTATGCCAACTACTTTGCACCACTGCTCTTTATGCTATTATACTCTACAACATTCTACTCTATACCACTGCACTCTACGTCACTGCACGCTACATACCTCTCCACCACTGCACTCTACTCTGCATCAATCTACTCTGCAACACTCTACTCTGCAACACTCTACGACCCTGCACTCTGACACTTTACTCTGAATGACCGCACTCCATGCCTCTGCACTCTACGCCACTGCACTCTGCACCACTCAATTCTATGCCACTCTACTGCACTCTACAGCAGTACACTCTACGTCACTCTACTCTATACCTCTGCATTCTACCCTGCACCATACCACTCTACGCCACTCTGCTCCACACCTCTGCATTCTACCTTGCACCATTCCACTCTACACCGCTCCACCACACTATACCACTCCATGCTACGACACTCTACTCAACTCTGACACTGTGATCCACTCTATGCTACTCAACTCTATGCCCTTTCACTCTATGACACTCTACTCCCTCCATAATATATGCTACTCCATGACACTGCACTTCCCTCCTCTCCATGCCCCTCAACTCCACTGCACGCCACTCCATAACACTCCACTCTACTCCACTTTACGACACTCCGCTCCTTGCCACTCTCCTTTACCCTATTTACTTTTAGCCATGCTGAACAGCAGCCACTCCGGTGTACAACATGGCTGAAACATACTGCCAAAGCCAATAGTTCTCTTTGGTCTGTTTAAGCTAGAATGAGTACCATTTGGGACAACGCAGTGAAACAACAAAAGACAGTTAATAATTTTGGTAATGGTGTATGCTATATAAGAAATGAAAATTGATCATGGTGTTTGCACTGTGTGCCAGGGTAATGATCTATGAACCCCCATAGTAGGCTGTCCTTCTCACAACATTGATACATCATGCTCTTTGATCGGTTGAATTCTGATGTCGGTTTTGAGGAACTGCATTATTATAGCCATGTTTTTTTTTTTATTGAAGAACAGCGCTGTTTTTTCACAATGAATGTCTTTCTTTTTTTAGGTAAATTTCGGGAAGGAAATTGTTTTGCAAAACTGGAGTTGTTCCAGTACATTATCAAAAAACACAACATGGACAACATCGTTTTTTTCGGTCTGTAGAACACCGTTTGCCACCCCGTTCTCGGAAGGCATTAGGTGTCTTTATTCCCGTGCGGTAGGGGAAGTGGCCCTGGGGCCCATGGAAGTAGTGGGCCTACAGAACGCCCAATATGGCGGTCTCCTATTTCTTTACGTGGATTAGGGTTACAGAGAGGGTGTGCCATTTTCCTTCCTCACATTAGCGACGGCACCGCCTCCATTTGTTCGGTCCAGTTAACGGGAGAGATGAGCTATGGTGTCCGCAGCCCACAGCAAGGAAAGCCATGCTTGAGGCGCGCTTTGTCAAAGCAGCAACCATGCCACACTTGACATCCTAATAATGAAGGCAAAGTGCCCGTCTGTTACAGGACCCCCTCCAGGCTCTACCTGGTGACCGCTAATTGTGCCTGGGCGTGGAAAACCACAGGCCGTGGTGTAACCGGAAAAGCGCTCAACGGCAGTTGCACAGCCGGTGTTGTAAAACACGTTGCATCGTTTGTACGCACGTAGAGCACGTATTAAATCTGACGGTTATCCCCAGCCTGGGGTTTGTTGGGTCGGAAATTTGGGTGGCAACTATGGCCTCCCCTCGTGGGGCTTTTAAGGAGAAGAAGCTTCGATTATTTAGCTGTGTTTTTGGGGACTTAACTTTTTTTTGTCTTGTCTTCATCTCTTATAACTTTTCCAGTCGCTCCTTCCCTTGTAACTCCTTGGATGCGGTCACGTTGCGCGAGCGCCTCCGGTCGGCGCTGAGGCCCATATCCGGTTGTGACATGCAGACTCAGGGCACCCCTGGCACTGCGGGGCTTCTGGAGCCCACCTTCATAGGAAAGTCCAGCGAGGTCACGGAAAGCTGTGGCGGGAAAACAAGTGGGAGAACCAAGGTGGCCATGTAAGGTCGGCCTGGCAGCATACACCCTCCCAGGGCAGCCCCTAGGCTCCGCCTGAGAGAAGACCACTAGTCCTGCTGCGACCCCCGCCTGCCGGCACGGATACCATTCAGAGCTTCATTTGTAATAAATATTCAGAGCCAGGACCCTCATCAGGAGGCCACTGCAGCCTACACCACACATTGTCACTTCCAGCGCTGCCAGTGACTGTACCGGCACAACTACTCACCATCACACTCCAGTTACTGTGAAAATTCAGACTATTCCAGGCCCTAAAGCCTATAAGATTAGTGTGGGCGGCAGGTAATAGTCATTTTTAACCTATATTAATTAGTAAACATCTGTTGTTGTGCTCACTCTAAATCAGACAAATAGCCCACCATATGGCAGACTGTCATAAGCGCCGGTGCGACCAATTAAGTGCCAGTGCAGAGCACCGGAAACCACTGGCTCAAATTAAGCACTGAATTGCTTACAGAACACTGAAGCAACAAGTATTTGCCACTGGGTTGCCCTGTGGCTTCGGCCCAGCCTGGGACCTTTTGGCTTTGAGGGGCAGAATTTTTTGTCCAGTCACATAATGGTTATTATTTCAGTACTCCTGCTGTAAACATTTACTCTTATGCAGGCCCTAGAATCTTCATCCTTTTGGCTGCTGCACTAGTTCTAAGGGTGCCTATGTAATATTTTTTGTATGATATGATAGCTGTATGCCTGTTGGTCTGTGGTATGGGTGCATGTATGCCTGCCCAAGTGTGTGCATGAGAGCCTGTATGTTTCTCTTCTGTGTGCATCAATGTTGGTTTGTGTGCATGGCTGCTTCCAGGTGCTGCGCACTGTGCGACCATGGATGCCGTTTTATGCGTTGCTCTGTCTTCACGCGTGAACTTGTGTGTTATCTGTGTGCTAGTGCGTGCATGCATATCATGTGTCTCTGTGTTAATGCACTGTCCGTAGCCGCAACTAGAGCCCAATTTCGGGGGGGGGGTGGCTACTAAACATTTCGGGGGGGGGGGGGGGCTGATTCTTCCAGCAATATGCAGGATGGAGATACAGGGGCTCTAAGAAGGGGTGAAAACACAACAAAGCCTCGTTAGCAAGTAAATGGTCTTTTAAAAACCTGTAAAGTACTCGGGTGCAGTTGTGTGTGCGCCCGGGAAGCTGTCTCAGCCGGGCTGACACACACAACAGGGGGAGGGGGGCTGAAGCCCTTTCAGACCAATGGACGTTGCGCTCCTGGTCTGTACAGAAGGTAAACCTCTTGTTTGGTTATTGCCTGTTCGGGTACTTTGTAGGTAGGTAGATTTGATGGCTGTGCCTTGGTTCGCATTCACAGATCTTTTAGAGGCCTGATTATGAGTGGCTCGTTATATTGCGACCCGTGCGTAAACCCCTGTTTATGCGTTGGTCGTAATATAAAGAACCACTCCTATGATTATGAGTGGCTCGTTATATTCCGACCCGTGTGAAAACCCTTGTTTACACATTGGTCGGAATATAACGAACCACTCCTAATCAGGCCCCTAGGAGATTTACAGAGGGGCCGGAATTACGAGTTAAAAGGTATTTAGGTATCTGATCATTATCGGATGCATTAACTACCCCAAGGTTTGTTAAATTTTGGCAGGTCAAGCCTGCCAAAATTTAACAGGGAAAAAGCATACAGTATTTACCACAGCATGCGCATTTTGGTGCGCTAAACACTAAATTCCCCTTGGTATCCCCTATAAATTCGTAATAGGTGCTATTGTTCGCACCCGATCAATAACGAACTCAGTGGTTTTGTTATTTATCACTTGCGCTAAATAGCACCTACACTGGTAATCAGGGCTAAGTCTTCATAAAACATAAGCAAGCCGGGACCCAAGCAGTGCCCACATGCATAGAAAAAAATGAATCTGGCCGTATGGTCTGGTACTGCCTAATCCCCCTCCCCTTATCAAACCAAAGACCCTTGGGGTGGGGACCCTCCCGGCTCCCGTGGGGCTCACCGCCCCCCTTTCCCCCCAAGGCAAACAATTCAAAACACCACAACTGTTTGGATTAGGGGTCGTAAACCTCGGGCGTATTTTATTACATAAAATGATCAAACATTGAATGTATTATTATTTAAAATATGTACAATATGCAGAAAGTCCAATACATTGATAGGTACAAGATGTCAATTGGCTAACCTTAACATGCTTCTAATACATAGCCTATTCTAACAAAACAAGGGGACCCAATAGGTAGTTGAGGACCTTGGGTAATCGTTAATTTCAAACAAACAGTGGTCCTCAAAATAGTTTAAGGAATAAAGGGAATAAATATAGTACAGAATCGAAACTATATTAAGAATGTCCAGCCGGACACCCAGTTTAATTCTTCAATGAAACACAACCAATAATCAACAGCAAAACATATGTGGGACACAGTCCTGTATCCGTTGGGAGAAAAAGACATATACAAAACAAACAGACATTGCAGGCAAGGCAAAGGAGCTTAATTACAAAATCCAGTGTTTAAGCTTATTCCATACAGACAATGCACTTTTTTACGTAATGGGTTAATGTGCACGCTGTTTAGATTGGGTGTCGACGACGTTTCGATCCTATTACAGAGATACAAGGATCATCATCAGGACGGAAGAATGTACAAGCCTGGTATTGAAAGAAATTGCCTGTAGGAAAATGAGAGGGAAAATGGGAGTGTAAAGAGGGGAAAAAAAGGGAAAATTAGAACTAGGATGAGGCAGCGCGGAATTTTCAGCCGTGATTGTGCACAGTGCACATGCCACTTGTGAGTGCATGCATATTTGGAGTATGTTACGGTCTTTAGGAAGCTAACGGGTGAGCTGGTGCAGTAACGGGATGATTTCTAATTCAAGAGGAAGGCAAGCATTAGATTTGCGCCGAAAAGAGAGTGCTACGAATGGTTTCTGAGGCCAATGGGTGGCGAGATACGAGCCGCAAAGTGTGTAAACACAATAAAGCAAGCATTGAGTAGTGACTACCGGTCTTAAAAACGGGGTGTGGAGTAGCCAATTGGCCCGCTTACCGTAGTGAGTAAACCGGAATGCAGACGTGGTCAAATGGCGGAATAAAAGAACTCGCGTCTTGTGGTAAAATAAGGGTCTGACAGGCTGCTCGTAGGTGCGGGGGTAACCGCAACGATAGTTGGGGAAGGAAGGAAGGCACGTGAGGCAGACAGCAAGTGAACGAGTGGCGCCGGGGCGGTAGGGGCGACCAGGGAGAGGTACCTGTTTAAGTTCAGAAACGGGCAATGCGATTATGTTGCTCCGATCCAAGAATTGGAAATTAGGTCCGAAGGAAGGTACCAGGCATCCAGAGTTAACGGGCAATTTCGATCAAATTGCAACGATGAGTGATCCGTGAGTTTGCACTGGAAGGGGGAAAGTACAGGTAAGTGAAATGGTCAATGGTGGATGAGCCCGTGAGGGGCAAAGAATTTGAACGCTTACCGAGATCAAGTGGCGTCCTCAGTTAACGATGCACAAGTGACGAGGAAGGCCAGGGAAGCGTGCTGGTATACATGCAGCGTGAGCGTGTGGGGCACTAGAACGTGAAAACGCGCCGCCATGATGGGAGAGGAGAGTAAAGATAGAAGAAAGATTTACCCGGAGGGGAGTCTTTGAAATCTTAAAACAGTACATCAATAGACGAAACATTTTGCATGTAGGCAATCCAGAGTAAATTATTAAGTGCCAGAGTGTGGGAATGAAAATAAAAATAAAAACATCATAAAATGCAATTCCTTCACATCACTGCGCCGTATTATCACAACTACATGCTGGGGGAAGCAAGGAGATGGAAGAGGCATAATTAGAGATTCAGCAAGGTGAAAACATCAAAATTGCGACGAGTATTAAAAAAGTTACATCAGTGAGGCAAACACATTTTCGTTATTCAGTAGTCAAAAGGAGAGTAAGGATTTCTTAATAAGCGCCACAATATGACAGACAGAAGGAACTTATGTCATATAAGGACAGGATATTTCATCACAATGAGAGAGTATTTAAGAAGAGTCAATCTAAGTCAGACATAAGAAATTTCAATCACAACAAGGTGTGGATTTTAGAAAACCTCTGAAGAGCTGTGAAACAAATTGTAATAGGGGGGGAAAAAGAAGCGGAGCCATTAAAGTGAGGATTAAATGAGATTGGTCCAGTCCTCATTGCGGTTCAAACCATCTTTGATGCTGTTGGTACGAATGATCATTCTAAGTTCTTCTTTATTTAGGATTTTGGCGATGTCCCCACCCCTTGGGGGTTGTTTGATGGTCTTGATAATTGTCCACTTGATGTCATCCTCTGTATGCCCCATTTCAGAAAAATGTTCGACAAGAGGGGCGTTGAGGGTTTTGCAGCGCACTCTACTTCTGTGCTGGCCAATGCGTAGTTTGACTTTTTGTGTAGTTTGGCCAATGTACACTTTGTTACAGGGACAGGAAATCAAATAAATGACATTGCTGGTGTTACAATTGGAAAACGAAGTCAAAGTGATAGAGACATTGTTAAATACAAAACTCTTTCCTTCTATGGTCATGCCGCATACATTACAATTACCACATTTAGCATGACCAATAAGGGGTGCAAGACCCCAGTGTGCATCCAAGGTCGCCATGGGACGAGTGGAAGGTAGGGTGGCCCTTACTAAATGATCCTTGAGATTACGGCTCTTTCGGAAGGCAAACAAAGGTCGCTCTATTGAAAGATTACCCGCATTTAACACTGGCCAGTGTTGCAAGATAGATTTCCGAATTTGATTAGAGGCGGGGGAGAAAGTAGTGACACAAACTATACGGTCGGTGTTGGTTTTAGTTTTAGGGGATAAGAGAACTTCCCTTGGGCAATACCATGCTCGTTTTTGAGCGTTACGTACAAGTCTCTTAGGATACCCTCGGTCTCTGAGTTTTTTGCTAAGAGTGGCAGCTTCAAGAAAAAAATCCTCTTTGGAGAAGCAGTTGCGTCTAATGCGCCAAAACTGGGAGTATGGTAGCGAGTCTCTTAAGGCTCTGGGGTGATGACTTTCATAATAGAGTAAAGTGTTTCTCTCAGTACTTTTCCTGTAAAGTTTAGTGAGTAGTTCGCCATTGGAATGATATATGGTGAGGTCCAAGAATGGGATGTGTGATCTGTCATACGTGTTAGTAAAATTCAGGCCTGAGCAGTTATTGTTCAACCAATGGTTGAATTGACATAGTGTTGTCTCATTGTGATGCCAAATTAAAAAAATATCGTCTATGTAACGACGCCATAGGGTGATACCAGAAAGGAATGGATTCGTGGGAGAGAGGATGGAAGTCATTTCTAAGTGGTCCATATAAAGAATGGCCAGGTTAGGCGCAAAAACTGCTCCCATCGATGTACCTTTCACTTGTTGGTAAAAATCATTCTCAAAGGAAAAGAAATTGCGGGTGAGACAAAGTTCTAACAGCTGGATGATGAACAGTGTGGGGACACAGTGAGGGCGTGGTCTGGAGTCTAGAACCTGTTGAATTACAAGGAGTGCTGGGATTTGTGGAATGTTAGTGTAGAGTGATTCTACATCCATGGTGCATAGAAGATCATTGACTGGGTCGAAAGGGTGGTGTTCAATGAGGTTAATCATAGACATGCTGTCTCTGATATAACACTGGGTGAGGGGTACGAAGTCCTTAATGAAATGGTCTATATATTGACCAAGGGGCTCAAGGATGGAGCCACAACCAGAAACTATCGGGCGTCCTGGTGGGTTACTCTGATTTTTGTGAACTTTTGGGAGAGTGTAAATGACTGGGGTGCGGGGAGCTTTTACATTAAGGAAGAGAAATTCCTTCTGACTGAGGAAGCCCTGCATTTTAGCTTCTGTAGTTAATTGCAGAATTAGTGTCTGTAATTCTTTGGTGGGGTTTGTAAGGAGTCTACAATAGTGATCAGTATTGGATAACTGTCTAAGAATTTCTGCTGTGTATGTATCCTTTTCTTGTAGCACAATACCCCCGCCTTTGTCCGCTGATTTGATGATTAGGGATTGGTTCAACTTCAAGGAAGAAATGGCATTTTTCTCTAGAAGGGTAATGTTGTAGGGGATAAAGCGTTTTTTAGATTCCAAAGTAGATAGATCTTTAAGAACCAATTTCTCGAAGGTGGTGATTTCACTGGGTACCATACTGGTAGAAGGGGAGAAGGTAGATGGAGGTCTGAAGGGAGTGTTACCAATGGGTGGTGTGGAAGGATTCAAAAGAAAAAAAGTGTGTAGACGTAACTGTCTAAAAAATCTGAGCAATTCTGTATGGAGTTCTAGGAAATTAGGATGAGTGGTAGGGACGAAGGATAACCCTTTACTGAGTAAGGAAACCTCAGGATCAGTGAGTACATGTTGGGACAAATTAAAGATGGGTATGCATTGTGAGTTAACTTCGTTTACCATTGGTAAAATTTCTGGCGAGTTTGGCGTTCTCCTGGTGGATTGTACCATCTTTGAGGTTGTTTGACACGGCCACGTTTTGGCGGTTCGTTGTGACCTCGACCTAAAAAATTGCTATTAGGGCCAGAGTAAGGAGGGCCAGACGGGCAGTTAGATGCACTAGTACCCTCACCTGGGTCTGAATTATCTGAAGAATCTGCAGAGGTATCGGAAAAACCCACAAGATTGTTACGTCTATTGAAGCGTCCCCAAGGTCTACTGTTTTGTGGATTGGAGTATGCCCTGTTGGTGTAAAAATCCTTCTGAAGATATGGGTAGGTGCGCTCAATATTGTATGTTCTGATATCTTTGCGGACTTTCACTGACTTTTTGTTTTGTTCTATTCTTTGAAAATCATCGACTGTCTTTTGTATTTGTTCAAGTAATTTCTTACTGTCTGCAATTGAGCATGATTCCTTGATTTGTTTCTCAATTTCAGAAATTTCTTCGGCTAATTTCTTGAGTGACTCAATGGCTGTGTCGATGCCTAGCACCAACCAGTGTCGAGAGCAGGTGGTATCTATGTAGCTGAAGCTGTTAATGTACTTAGGGATATCAGTGAATATTCCAGGAATATTACGCACTTGCAACCCGGTGGGAATAATTTCGGCTTTCAAATATTCAGTGAGCATCCGAACCATAAGTTGAAGACGAACCTGTTTCTTTTTACATTTTTCTAGTTGTTCAGTGAATGATGCATTGGCAGTGGAGGGGGAATCTGTTGTCTCAGAGAATAGGGAAGGGCCTTCACAAATTTTCTTGATGTACTCGTCAGAATAAAGAGGTGCGTGATCAGACATAACAGAGAAAAAATTGGTGGACAGGGGTTTAGACGTACGTGAGAAACAAGGAACCCACTTACTGGTAAGGGGATAGGTATCCTGACCCTTGCAATCCAGCGATTGCGCTTAACATATTCTAACAAAACAAGGGGACCCAATAGGTAGTTGAGGACCTTGGGTAATCGTTAATTTCAAACAAACAGTGGTCCTCAAAATAGTTTAAGGAATAAAGGGAATAAATATAGTACAGAATCGAAACTATATTAAGAATGTCCAGCCGGACACCCAGTTTAATTCTTCAATGAAACACAACCAATAATCAACAGCAAAACATATGTGGGACACAGTCCTGTATCCGTTGGGAGAAAAAGACATATACAAAACAAACAGACATTGCAGGCAAGGCAAAGGAGCTTAATTACAAAATCCAGTGTTTAAGCTTATTCCATACAGACAATGCACTTTTTTACGTAATGGGTTAATGGGCACGCTGTTTAGATTGGGGTCGACGACGTTTCGATCCTATTACAGAGATACAAGGATCATCATCAGGACGGAAGAATGTACAAGCCTGGTATTGAAAGAAATTGCCTGTAGGAAAATGAGAGGGAAAATGGGAGTGTAAAGAGGGGAAAAAAAGGGAAAATTAGAACTAGGATGAGGCAGCGCGGAATTTTCAGCCGTGATTGTGCACAGTGCACATGCCACTTGTGAGTGCATGCATATTTGGAGTATGTTACGGTCTTTAGGAAGCTAACGGGTGAGCTGGTGCAGTAACGGGATGATTTCTAATTCAAGAGGAAGGCAAGCATTAGATTTGCGCCGAAAAGAGAGTGCTACGAATGGTTTCTGAGGCCAATGGGTGGCGAGATACGAGCCGCAAAGTGTGTAAACACAATAAAGCAAGCATTGAGTAGTGACTACCGGTCTTAAAAACGGGGTGTGGAGTAGCCAATTGGCCCGCTTACCGTAGTGAGTAAACCGGAATGCAGACGTGGTCAAATGGCGGAATAAAAGAACTCGCGTCTTGTGGTAAAATAAGGGTCTGACAGGCTGCTCGTAGGTGCGGGGGTAACCGCAACGATAGTTGGGGAAGGAAGGAAGGCACGTGAGGCAGACAGCAAGTGAACGAGTGGCGCCGGGGCGGTAGGGGCGACCAGGGAGAGGTACCTGTTTAAGTTCAGAAACGGGCAATGCGATTATGTTGCTCCGATCCAAGAACTGGAAATTAGGTCCGAAGGAAGGTACCAGGCATCCAGAGTTAACGGGCAATTTCGATCAAATTGCAATGATGAGTGATCCGTGAGTTTGCACTGGAAGGGGGAAAGTACAGGTAAGTGAAATGGTCAATGGTGGATGAGCCCGTGAGGGGCAAAGAATTTGAACGCTTACCGAGATCAAGTGGCGTCCTCAGTTAACGATGAACAAGTGACGAGGAAGGCCAGGGAAGCGTGCTGGTATACATGCAGCGTGAGCGTGTGGGGCACTAGAACGTGAAAACGCGCCGCCATGATGGGAGAGGAGAGTAAAGATAGAAGAAAGATTTACCCGGAGGGGAGTCTTTGAAATCTTAAAACAGTACATCAATAGACGAAACATTTTGCATGTAGGCAATCCAGAGTAAATTATTAAGTGCCAGAGTGTGGGAATGAAAATAAAAATAAAAACATCACAAAATGCAATTCCTTCACATCACTGCGCCGTATTATCACAACTACATGCTGGGGGAAGCAAGGAGATGGAAGAGGCATAATTAGAGATTCAGCAAGGTGAAAACATCAAAATTGCGACGAGTATTAAAAAAGTTACATCAGTGAGGCAAACACATTTTCGTTATTCAGGAGTCAAAAGGAGAGTAAGGATTTCTTAATAAGCGCCACAATATGACAGACAGAAGGAACTTATGTCATATAAGGACAGGATATTTCATCACAATGAGAGAGTATTTAAGAAGAGTCAATCTAAGTCAGACATAAGAAATTTCAATCACAACAAGGTGTGGATTTTAGACAACCTCTGAAGAGCTGTGAAACAAATTGTAATAAGGGGGGAAAAGAAGCGGAGCCATTAAAGTGAGGATTAAATGAGATTGGTCCAGTCCTCATTGCGGTTCAAACCATCTTTGATGCTGTTGGTACGAATGATCATTCTAAGTTCTTCTTTATTTAGGATTTTGGCGATGTCCCCACCCCTTGGGGGTTGTTTGATGGTCTTGATAATTGTCCACTTGATGTCATCCTCTGTATGCCCCATTTCAGAAAAATGTTCGACAAGAGGGGCGTTGAGGGTTTTGCAGCGCACTCTACTTCTGTGCTGGCCAATGCGTAGTTTGACTTTTTGTGTAGTTTGGCCAATGTACACTTTGTTACAGGGACAGGAAATCAAATAAATGACATTGCTGGTGTTACAATTGGAAAACGAAGTCAAAGTGATAGAGACATTGTTAAATACAAAACTCTTTCCTTCTATGGTCATGCCGCATACATTACAATTACCACATTTAGCATGACCAATAAGGGGTGCAAGACCCCAGTGTGCATCCAAGGTCGCCATGGGACGAGTGGAAGGTAGGGTGGCCCTTACTAAATGATCCTTGAGATTACGGCTCTTTCGGAAGGCAAACAAAGGTCGCTCTATTGAAAGATTACCCGCATTTAACACTGGCCAGTGTTGCAAGATAGATTTCCGAATTTGATTAGAGGCGGGGGAGAAAGTAGTGACACAAACTATACGGTCGGTGTTGGTTTTAGTTTTAGGGGATAAGAGAACTTCCCTTGAGCAATACCATGCTCGTTTTTGAGCGTTACGTACAAGTCTCTTAGGATACCCTCGGTCTCTGAGTTTTTTGCTAAGAGTGGCAGCTTCAAGAAAAAAATCCTCTTTGGAGAAGCAGTTGCGTCTAATGCGCCAAAACTGGGAGTATGGTAGCGAGTCTCTTAAGGCTCTGGGGTGATGACTTTCATAATAGAGTAAAGTGTTTCTCTCAGTACTTTTCCTGTAAAGTTTAGTGAGTAGTTCGCCATTGGAATGATATATGGTGAGGTCCAAGAATGGGATGTGTGATCTGTCATACGTGTTAGTAAAATTCAGGCCTGAGCAGTTATTGTTCAACCAATGGTTGAATTGACATAGTGTTGTCTCATTGTGATGCCAAATTAAAAAAATATCGTCTATGTAACGACGCCATAGGGTGATACCAGAAAGGAATGGATTCGTGGGAGAGAGGATAGAAGTCATTTCTAAGTGGTCCATATAAAGAATGGCCAGGTTAGGCGCAAAAACTGCTCCCATCGATGTACCTTTCACTTGTTGGTAAAAATCATTCTCAAAGGAAAAGAAATTGCGGGTGAGACAAAGTTCTAACAGCTGGATGATGAACAGTGTGGGGACACAGTGAGGGCGTGGTCTGGAGTCTAGAACCTGTTGAATTACAAGGAGTGCTGGGATTTGTGGAATGTTAGTGTAGAGTGATTCTACATCCATGGTGCATAGAAGATCATTGACTGGGTCGAAAGGGTGGTGTTCAATGAGGTTAATCATAGACATGCTGTCTCTGATATAACACTGGGTGAGGGGTACGAAGTCCTTAATGAAATGGTCTATATATTGACCAAGGGGCTCAAGGATGGAGCCACAACCAGAAACTATCGGGCGTCCTGGTGGGTTACTCTGATTTTTGTGAACTTTTGGGAGAGTGTAAATGACTGGGGTGCGGGGAGCTTTTACATTAAGGAAGAGAAATTCCTTCTGACTGAGGAAGCCCTGCATTTTAGCTTCTGTAGTTAATTGCAGAATTAGTGTCTGTAATTCTTTGGTGGGGTTTGTAAGGAGTCTACAATAGTGATCAGTATTGGATAACTGTCTAAGAATTTCTGCTGTGTATGTATCCTTTTCTTGTAGCACAATACCCCCGCCTTTGTCCGCTGATTTGATGATTAGGGATTGGTTCAACTTCAAGGAAGAAATGGCATTTTTCTCTAGAAGGGTAATGTTGTAGGGGATAAAGCGTTTTTTAGATTCCAAAGTAGATAGATCTTTAAGAACCAATTTCTCGAAGGTGGTGATTTCACTGGGTACCATACTGGTAGAAGGGGAGAAGGTAGATGGAGGTCTGAAGGGAGTGTTACCAATGGGTGGTGTGGAAGGATTCAAAAGAAAAAAAGTGTGTAGACGTAACTGTCTAAAAAATCTGAGCAATTCTGTATGGAGTTCTAGGAAATTAGGATGAGTGGTAGGGACGAAGGATAACCCTTTACTGAGTAAGGAAACCTCAGGATCAGTGAGTACATGTTGGGACAAATTAAAGATGGGTATGCATTGTGAGTTAACTTCGTTTACCATTGGTAAAATTTCTGGCGAGTTTGGCGTTCTCCTGGTGGATTGTACCATCTTTGAGGTTGTTTGAGACGGCCACGTTTTGGCGGTTCGTTGTGACCTAGACCTAAAAAATTGCTATTAGGGCCAGAGTAAGGAGGGCCAGACGGGCAGTTAGATGCACTAGTACCCTCACCTGGGTCTGAATTATCTGAAGAATCTGCAGAGGTATCGGAAAAACCCACAAGATTGTTACGTCTATTGAAGCGTCCCCAAGGTCTACTGTTTTGTGGATTGGAGTATGCCCTGTTGGTGTAAAAATCCTTCTGAAGATATGGGTAGGTGCGCTCAATATTGTATGTTCTGATATCTTTGCGGACTTTCACTGACTTTTTGTTTTGTTCTATTCTTTGAAAATCATCGACTGTCTTTTGTATTTGTTCAAGTAATTTCTTACTGTCTGCAATTGAGCATGATTCCTTGATTTGTTTCTCAATTTCAGAAATTTCTTCGGCTAATTTCTTGAGTGACTCAATGGCTGTGTCGATGCCTAGCACCAACCAGTGTCGAGAGCAGGTGGTATCTATGTAGCTGAAGCTGTTAATGTACTTAGGGATATCAGTGAATATTCCAGGAATATTACGCACTTGCAACCCGGTGGGAATAATTTCGGCTTTCAAATATTCAGTGAGCATCCGAACCATAAGTTGAAGACGAACCTGTTTCTTTTTACATTTTTCTAGTTGTTCAGTGAATGATGCATTGGCAGTGGAGGGGGAATCTGTTGTCTCAGAGAATAGGGAAGGGCCTTCACAAATTTTCTTGATGTACTCGTCAGAATAAAGAGGTGCGTGATCAGACATAACAGAGAAAAAATTGGTGGACAGGGGTTTAGACGTACGTGAGAAACAAGGAACCCACTTACTGGTAAGGGGATAGGTATCCTGACCCTTGCAATCCAGCGATTGCGCTTAACATATTCTAACAAAACAAGGGGACCCAATAGGTAGTTGAGGACCTTGGGTAATCGTTAATTTCAAACAAACAGTGGTCCTCAAAATAGTTTAAGGAATAAAGGGAATAAATATAGTACAGAATCGAAACTATATTAAGAATGTCCAGCCGGACACCCAGTTTAATTCTTCAATGAAACACAACCAATAATCAACAGCAAAACATATGTGGGACACAGTCCTGTATCCGTTGAGAGAAAAAGACATATACAAAACAAACAGACATTGCAGGCAAGGCAAAGGAGCTTAATTACAAAATCCAGTGTTTAAGCTTATTCCATACAGACAATGCACTTTTTTACGTAATGGGTTAATGGGCACGCTGTTTAGATTGGGGTCGACGACGTTTCGATCCTATTACAGAGATACAAGGATCATCATCAGGACGGAAGAATGTACAAGCCTGGTATTGAAAGAAATTGCCTGTAGGAAAATGAGAGGGAAAATGGGAGTGTAAAGAGGGGAAAAAAAGGGAAAATTAGAACTAGGATGAGGCAGCGCGGAATTTTCAGCCGTGATTGTGCACAGTGCACATGCCACTTGTGAGTGCATGCATATTTGGAGTATGTTACGGTCTTTAGGAAGCTAACGGGTGAGCTGGTGCAGTAACGGGATGATTTCTAATTCAAGAGGAAGGCAAGCATTAGATTTGCGCCGAAAAGAGAGTGCTACGAATGGTTTCTGAGGCCAATGGGTGGCGAGATACGAGCCGCAAAGTGTGTAAACACAATAAAGCAAGCATTGAGTAGTGACTACCGGTCTTAAAAACGGGGTGTGGAGTAGCCAATTGGCCCGCTTACCGTAGTGAGTAAACCGGAATGCAGACGTGGTCAAATGGCGGAATAAAAGAACTCGCGTCTTGTGGTAAAATAAGGGTCTGACAGGCTGCTCGTAGGTGCGGGGGTAACCGCAACGATAGTTGGGGAAGGAAGGAAGGCACGTGAGGCAGACAGCAAGTGAACGAGTGGCGCCGGGGCGGTAGGGGCGACCAGGGAGAGGTACCTGTTTAAGTTCAGAAACGGGCAATGCGATTATGTTGCTCCGATCCAAGAACTGGAAATTAGGTCCGAAGGAAGGTACCAGGCATCCAGAGTTAACGGGCAATTTCGATCAAATTGCAATGATGAGTGATCCGTGAGTTTGCACTGGAAGGGGGAAAGTACAGGTAAGTGAAATGGTCAATGGTGGATGAGCCCGTGAGGGGCAAAGAATTTGAACGCTTACCGAGATCAAGTGGCGTCCTCAGTTAACGATGAACAAGTGACGAGGAAGGCCAGGGAAGCGTGCTGGTATACATGCAGCGTGAGCGTGTGGGGCACTAGAACGTGAAAACGCGCCGCCATGATGGGAGAGGAGAGTAAAGATAGAAGAAAGATTTACCCGGAGGGGAGTCTTTGAAATCTTAAAACAGTACATCAATAGACGAAACATTTTGCATGTAGGCAATCCAGAGTAAATTATTAGGTGCCAGAGTGTGGGAATGAAAATAAAAATAAAAACATCACAAAATGCAATTCCTTCACATCACTGCGCCGTATTATCACAACTACATGCTGGGGGAAGCAAGGAGATGGAAGAGGCATAATTAGAGATTCAGCAAGGTGAAAACATCAAAATTGCGACGAGTATTAAAAAAGTTACATCAGTGAGGCAAACACATTTTCGTTATTCAGGAGTCAAAAGGAGAGTAAGGATTTCTTAATAAGCGCCACAATATGACAGACAGAAGGAACTTATGTCATATAAGGACAGGATATTTCATCACAATGAGAGAGTATTTAAGAAGAGTCAATCTAAGTCAGACATAAGAAATTTCAATCACAACAAGGTGTGGATTTTAGACAACCTCTGAAGAGCTGTGAAACAAATTGTAATAGGGGGGGAAAAGAAGCGGAGCCATTAAAGTGAGGATTAAATGAGATTGGTCCAGTCCTCATTGCGGTTCAAACCATCTTTGATGCTGTTGGTACGAATGATCATTCTAAGTTCTTCTTTATTTAGGATTTTGGCGATGTCCCCACCCCTTGGGGGTTGTTTGATGGTCTTGATAATTGTCCACTTGATGTCATCCTCTGTATGCCCCATTTCAGAAAAATGTTCGACAAGAGGGGCGTTGAGGGTTTTGCAGCGCACTCTACTTCTGTGCTGGCCAATGCGTAGTTTGACTTTTTGTGTAGTTTGGCCAATGTACACTTTGTTACAGGGACAGGAAATCAAATAAATGACATTGCTGGTGTTACAATTGGAAAACGAAGTCAAAGTGATAGAGACATTGTTAAATACAAAACTCTTTCCTTCTATGGTCATGCCGCATACATTACAATTACCACATTTAGCATGACCAATAAGGGGTGCAAGACCCCAGTGTGCATCCAAGGTCGCCATGGGACGAGTGGAAGGTAGGGTGGCCCTTACTAAATGATCCTTGAGATTACGGCTCTTTCGGAAGGCAAACAAAGGTCGCTCTATTGAAAGATTACCCGCATTTAACACTGGCCAGTGTTGCAAGATAGATTTCCGAATTTGATTAGAGGCGGGGGAGAAAGTAGTGACACAAACTATACGGTCGGTGTTGGTTTTAGTTGTAGGGGATAAGAGAACTTCCCTTGGGCAATACCATGCTCGTTTTTGAGCGTTACGTACAAGTCTCTTAGGATACCCTCGGTCTCTGAGTTTTTTGCTAAGAGTGGCAGCTTCAAGAAACAAATCCTCTTTGGAGAAGCAGTTGCGTCTAATGCGCCAAAACTGGGAGTATGGTAGCGAGTCTCTTAAGGCTCTGGGGTGATGACTTTCATAATAGAGTAAAGTGTTTCTCTCAGTACTTTTCCTGTAAAGTTTAGTGAGTAGTTCGCCATTGGAATGATATATGGTGAGGTCCAAGAATGGGATGTGTGATCTGTCATACGTGTTAGTAAAATTCAGGCCTGAGCAGTTATTGTTCAACCAATGGTTGAATTGACATAGTGTTGTCTCATTGTGATGCCAAATTAAAAAAATATCGTCTATGTAACGACGCCATAGGGTGATACCAGAAAGGAATGGATTCGTGGGAGAGAGGATGGAAGTCATTTCTAAGTGGTCCATATAAAGAATGGCCAGGTTAGGCGCAAAAACTGCTCCCATCGATGTACCTTTCACTTGTTGGTAAAAATCATTCTCAAAGGAAAAGAAATTGCGGGTGAGACAAAGTTCTAACAGCTGGATGATGAACAGTGTGGGGACACAGTGAGGGCGTGGTCTGGAGTCTAGAACCTGTTGAATTACAAGGAGTGCTGGGATTTGTCGAATGTTAGTGTAGAGTGATTCTACATCCATGGTGCATAGAAGATCATTGACTGGGTCGAAAGGGTGGTGTTCAATGAGGTTAATCATAGACATGCTGTCTCTGATATAACACTGGGTGAGGGGTACGAAGTCCTTAATGAAATGGTCTATATATTGACCAAGGGGCTCAAGGATGGAGCCACAACCAGAAACTATTGGGCGTCCTGGTGGGTTACTCTGATTTTTGTGAACTTTTGGGAGAGTGTAAATGACTGGGGTGCGGGGAGCTTTTACATTAAGGAAGAGAAATTCCTTCTGACTGAGGAAGCCCTGCATTTTAGCTTCTGTAGTTAATTGCAGAATTAGTGTCTGTAATTCTTTGGTGGGGTTTGTAAGGAGTCTACAATAGTGATCAGTATTGGATAACTGTCTAAGAATTTCTGCTGTGTATGTATCCTTTTCTTGTAGCACAATACCCCCGCCTTTGTCCGCTGATTTGATGATTAGGGATTGGTTCAACTTCAAGGAAGAAATGGCATTTTTCTCTAGAAGGGTAATGTTGTAGGGGATAAAGCGTTTTTTAGATTCCAAAGTAGATAGATCTTTAAGAACCAATTTCTCGAAGGTGGTGATTTCACTGGGTACCATACTGGTAGAAGGGGAGAAGGTAGATGGAGGTCTGAAGGGAGTGTTACCAATGGGTGGTGTGGAAGGATTCAAAAGAAAAAAAGTGTGTAGACGTAACTGTCTAAAAAATCTGAGCAATTCTGTATGGAGTTCTAGGAAATTAGGATGAGTGGTAGGGACGAAGGATAACCCTTTACTGAGTAAGGAAACCTCAGGATCAGTGAGTACATGTTGGGACAAATTAAAGATGGGTATGCATTGTGAGTTAACTTCGTTTACCATTGGTAAAATTTCTGGCGAGTTTGGCGTTCTCCTGGTGGATTGTACCATCTTTGAGGTTGTTTGACACGGCCACGTTTTGGCGGTTCGTTGTGACCTCGACCTAAAAAATTGCTATTAGGGCCAGAGTAAGGAGGGCCAGACGGGCAGTTAGATGCACTAGTACCCTCACCTGGGTCTGAATTATCTGAAGAATCTGCAGAGGTATCGGAAAAACCCACAAGATTGTTACGTCTATTGAAGCGTCCCCAAGGTCTACTGTTTTGTGGATTGGAGTATGCCCTGTTGGTGTAAAAATCCTTCTGAAGATATGGGTAGGTGCGCTCAATATTGTATGTTCTGATATCTTTGCGGACTTTCACTGACTTTTTGTTTTGTTCTATTCTTTGAAAATCATCGACTGTCTTTTGTATTTGTTCAAGTAATTTCTTACTGTCTGCAATTGAGCATGATTCCTTGATTTGTTTCTCAATTTCAGAAATTTCTTCGGCTAATTTCTTGAGTGACTCAATGGCTGTGTCGATGCCTAGCACCAACCAGTGTCGAGAGCAGGTGGTATCTATGTAGCTGAAGCTGTTAATGTACTTAGGGATATCAGTGAATATTCCAGGAATATTACGCACTTGCAACCCGGTGGGAATAATTTCGGCTTTCAAATATTCAGTGAGCATCCGAACCATAAGTTGAAGACGAACCTGTTTCTTTTTACATTTTTCTAGTTGTTCAGTGAATGATGCATTGGCAGTGGAGGGGGAATCTGTTGTCTCAGAGAATAGGGAAGGGCCTTCACAAATTTTCTTGATGTACTCGTCAGAATAAAGAGGTGCGTGATCAGACATAACAGAGAAAAAATTGGTGGACAGGGGTTTAGACGTACGTGAGAAACAAGGAACCCACTTACTGGTAAGGGGATAGGTATCCTGACCCTTGCAATCCAGCGATTGCGCTTAACATATTCTAACAAAACAAGGGGACCCAATAGGTAGTTGAGGACCTTGGGTAATCGTTAATTTCAAACAAACAGTGGTCCTCAAAATAGTTTAAGGAATAAAGGGAATAAATATAGTACAGAATCGAAACTATATTAAGAATGTCCAGCCGGACACCCAGTTTAATTCTTCAATGAAACACAACCAATAATCAACAGCAAAACATATGTGGGACACAGTCCTGTATCCGTTGGGAGAAAAAGACATATACAAAACAAACAGACATTGCAGGCAAGGCAAAGGAGCTTAATTACAAAATCCAGTGTTTAAGCTTATTCCATACAGACAATGCACTTTTTTACGTAATGGGTTAATGGGCACGCTGTTTAGATTGGGGTCGACGACGTTTCGATCCTATTACAGAGATACAAGGATCATCATCAGGACGGAAGAATGTACAAGCCTGGTATTGAAAGAAATTGCCTGTAGGAAAATGAGAGGGAAAATGGGAGTGTAAAGAGGTGAAAAAAAGGGAAAATTAGAACTAGGATGAGGCAGCGCGGAATTTTCAGCCGTGATTGTGCACAGTGCACATGCCACTTGTGAGTGCATGCATATTTGGAGTATGTTACGGTCTTTAGGAAGCTAACGGGTGAGCTGGTGCAGTAACGGGATGATTTCTAATTCAAGAGGAAGGCAAGCATTAGATTTGCGCCGAAAAGAGAGTGCTACGAATGGTTTCTGAGGCCAATGGGTGGCGAGATACGAGCCGCAAAGTGTGTAAACACAATAAAGCAAGCATTGAGTAGTGACTACCGGTCTTAAAAACGGGGTGTGGAGTAGTCAATTGGCCCGCTTACCGTAGTGAGTAAACCGGAATGCAGACGTGGTCAAATGGCGGAATAAAAGAACTCGCGTCTTGTGGTAAAATAAGGGTCTGACAGGCTGCTCGTAGGTGCGGGGGTAACCGCAACGATAGTTGGGGAAGGAAGGAAGGCACGTGAGGCAGACAGCAAGTGAACGAGTGGCGCCGGGGCGGTAGGGGCGACCAGGGAGAGGTACCTGTTTAAGTTCAGAAACGGGCAATGCGATTATGTTGCTCCGATCCAAGAACTGGAAATTAGGTCCGAAGGAAGGTACCTGGCATCCAGAGTTAACGGGCAATTTCGATCAAATTGCAATGATGAGTGATCCGTGAGTTTGCACTGGAAGGGGGAAAGTACAGGTAAGTGAAATGGTCAATGGTGGATGAGCCCGTGAGGGGCAAAGAATTTGAACGCTTACCGAGATCAAGTGGCGTCCTCAGTTAACGATGAACAAGTGACGAGGAAGGCCAGGGAAGCGTGCTGGTATACATGCAGCGTGAGCGTGTGGGGCACTAGAACGTGAAAACGCGCCGCCATGATGGGAGAGGAGAGTAAAGATAGAAGAAAGATTTACCCGGAGGGGAGTCTTTGAAATCTTAAAACAGTACATCAATAGACGAAACATTTTGCATGTAGGCAATCCAGAGTAAATTATTAAGTGCCAGAGTGTGGGAATGAAAATAAAAATCAACACATCACAAAATGCAATTCCTTCACATCACTGCGCCGTATTATCACAACTACATGCTGGGGGAAGCAAGGAGATGGAAGAGGCATAATTAGAGATTCAGCAAGGTGAAAACATCAAAATTGCGACGAGTATTAAAAAAGTTACATCAGTGAGGCAAACACATTTTCGTTATTCAGGAGTCAAAAGGAGAGTAAGGATTTCTTAATAAGCGCCACAATATGACAGACAGAAGGAACTTATGTCATATAAGGACAGGATATTTCATCACAATGAGAGAGTATTTAAGAAGAGTCAATCTAAGTCAGACATAAGAAATTTCAATCACAACAAGGTGTGGATTTTAGACAACCTCTGAAGAGCTGTGAAACAAATTGTAATAGGGGGGGAAAAGAAGCGGAGCCATTAAAGTGAGGATTAAATGAGATTGGTCCAGTCCTCATTGCGGTTCAAACCATCTTTGATGCTGTTGGTACGAATGATCATTCTAAGTTCTTCTTTATTTAGGATTTTGGCGATGTCCCCACCCCTTGGGGGTTGTTTGATGGTCTTGATAATTGTCCACTTGATGTCATCCTCTGTATGCCCCATTTCAGAAAAATGTTCGACAAGAGGGGCGTTGAGGGTTTTGCAGCGCACTCTACTTCTGTGCTGGCCAATGCGTAGTTTGACTTTTTGTGTAGTTTGGCCAATGTACACTTTGTTACAGGGACAGGAAATCAAATAAATGACATTGCTGGTGTTACAATTGGAAAACGAAGTCAAAGTGATAGAGACATTGTTAAATACAAAACTCTTTCCTTCTATGGTCATGCCGCATACATTACAATTACCACATTTAGCATGACCAATAAGGGGTGCAAGACCCCAGTGTGCATCCAAGGTCGCCATGGGACGAGTGGAAGGTAGGGTGGCCCTTACTAAATGATCCTTGAGATTACGGCTCTTTCGGAAGGCAAACAAAGGTCGCTCTATTGAAAGATTACCCGCATTTAACACTGGCCAGTGTTGCAAGATAGATTTCCGAATTTGATTAGAGGCGGGGGAGAAAGTAGTGACACAAACTATACGGTCGGTGTTGGTTTTAGTTTTAGGGGATAAGAGAACTTCCCTTGGGCAATACCATGCTCGTTTTTGAGCGTTACGTACAAGTCTCTTAGGATACCCTCGGTCTCTGAGTTTTTTGCTAAGAGTGGCAGCTTCAAGAAAAAAATCCTCTTTGGAGAAGCAGTTGCGTCTAATGCGCCAAAACTGGGAGTATGGTAGCGAGTCTCTTAAGGCTCTGGGGTGATGACTTTCATAATAGAGTAAAGTGTTTCTCTCAGTACTTTTCCTGTAAAGTTTAGTGAGTAGTTCGCCATTGGAATGATATATGGTGAGGTCCAAGAATGGGATGTGTGATCTGTCATACGTGTTAGTAAAATTCAGGCCTGAGCAGTTATTGCTCAACCAATGGTTGAATTGACATAGTGTTGTCTCATTGTGATGCCAAATTAAAAAAATATCGTCTATGTAACGACGCCATAGGGTGATACCAGAAAGGAATGGATTCGTGGGAGAGAGGATGGAAGTCATTTCTAAGTGGTCCATATAAAGAATGGCCAGGTTAGGCGCAAAAACTGCTCCCATCGATGTACCTTTCACTTGTTGGTAAAAATCATTCTCAAAGGAAAAGAAATTGCGGGTGAGACAAAGTTCTAACAGCTGGATGATGAACAGTGTGGGGACACAGTGAGGGCGTGGTCTGGAGTCTAGAACCTGTTGAATTACAAGGAGTGCTGGGATTTGTCGAATGTTAGTGTAGAGTGATTCTACATCCATGGTGCATAGAAGATCATTGACTGGGTCGAAAGGGTGGTGTTCAATGAGGTTAATCATAGACATGCTGTCTCTGATATAACACTGGGTGAGGGGTACGAAGTCCTTAATGAAATGGTCTATATATTGACCAAGGGGCTCAAGGATGGAGCCACAACCAGAAACTATTGGGCGTCCTGGTGGGTTACTCTGATTTTTGTGAACTTTTGGGAGAGTGTAAATGACTGGGGTGCGGGGAGCTTTTACATTAAGGAAGAGAAATTCCTTCTGACTGAGGAAGCCCTGCATTTTAGCTTCTGTAGTTAATTGCAGAATTAGTGTCTGTAATTCTTTGGTGGGGTTTGTAAGGAGTCTACAATAGTGATCAGTATTGGATAACTGTCTAAGAATTTCTGCTGTGTATGTATCCTTTTCTTGTAGCACAATACCCCCGCCTTTGTCCGCTGATTTGATGATTAGGGATTGGTTCAACTTCAAGGAAGAAATGGCATTTTTCTCTAGAAGGGTAATGTTGTAGGGGATAAAGCGTTTTTTAGATTCCAAAGTAGATAGATCTTTAAGAACCAATTTCTCGAAGGTGGTGATTTCACTGGGTACCATACTGGTAGAAGGGGAGAAGGTAGATGGAGGTCTGAAGGGAGTGTTACCAATGGGTGGTGTGGAAGGATTCAAAAGAAAAAAAGTGTGTAGACGTAACTGTCTAAAAAATCTGAGCAATTCTGTATGGAGTTCTAGGAAATTAGGATGAGTGGTAGGGACGAAGGATAACCCTTTACTGAGTAAGGAAACCTCAGGATCAGTGAGTACATGTTGGGACAAATTAAAGATGGGTATGCATTGTGAGTTAACTTCGTTTACCATTGGTAAAATTTCTGGCGAGTTTGGCGTTCTCCTGGTGGATTGTACCATCTTTGAGGTTGTTTGACACGGCCACGTTTTGGCGGTTCGTTGTGACCTCGACCTAAAAAATTGCTATTAGGGCCAGAGTAAGGAGGGCCAGACGGGCAGTTAGATGCACTAGTACCCTCACCTGGGTCTGAATTATCTGAAGAATCTGCAGAGGTATCGGAAAAACCCACAAGATTGTTACGTCTATTGAAGCGTCCCCAAGGTCTACTGTTTTGTGGATTGGAGTATGCCCTGTTGGTGTAAAAATCCTTCTGAAGATATGGGTAGGTGCGCTCAATATTGTATGTTCTGATATCTTTGCGGACTTTCACTGACTTTTTGTTTTGTTCTATTCTTTGAAAATCATCGACTGTCTTTTGTATTTGTTCAAGTAATTTCTTACTGTCTGCAATTGAGCATGATTCCTTGATTTGTTTCTCAATTTCAGAAATTTCTTCGGCTAATTTCTTGAGTGACTCAATGGCTGTGTCGATGCCTAGCACCAACCAGTGTCGAGAGCAGGTGGTATCTATGTAGCTGAAGCTGTTAATGTACTTAGGGATATCAGTGAATATTCCAGGAATATTACGCACTTGCAACCCGGTGGGAATAATTTCGGCTTTCAAATATTCAGTGAGCATCCGAACCATAAGTTGAAGACGAACCTGTTTCTTTTTACATTTTTCTAGTTGTTCAGTGAATGATGCATTGGCAGTGGAGGGGGAATCTGTTGTCTCAGAGAATAGGGAAGGGCCTTCACAAATTTTCTTGATGTACTCGTCAGAATAAAGAGGTGCGTGATCAGACATAACAGAGAAAAAATTGGTGGACAGGGGTTTAGACGTACGTGAGAAACAAGGAACCCACTTACTGGTAAGGGGATAGGTATCCTGACCCTTGCAATCCAGCGATTGCGCTTAACATATTCTAACAAAACAAGGGGACCCAATAGGTAGTTGAGGACCTTGGGTAATCGTTAATTTCAAACAAACAGTGGTCCTCAAAATAGTTTAAGGAATAAAGGGAATAAATATAGTACAGAATCGAAACTATATTAAGAATGTCCAGCCGGACACCCAGTTTAATTCTTCAATGAAACACAACCAATAATCAACAGCAAAACATATGTGGGACACAGTCCTGTATCCGTTGGGAGAAAAAGACATATACAAAACAAACAGACATTGCAGGCAAGGCAAAGGAGCTTAATTACAAAATCCAGTGTTTAAGCTTATTCCATACAGACAATGCACTTTTTTACGTAATGGGTTAATGGGCACGCTGTTTAGATTGGGGTCGACGACGTTTCGATCCTATTACAGAGATACAAGGATCATCATCAGGACGGAAGAATGTACAAGCCTGGTATTGAAAGAAATTGCCTGTAGGAAAATGAGAGGGAAAATGGGAGTGTAAAGAGGTGAAAAAAAGGGAAAATTAGAACTAGGATGAGGCAGCGCGGAATTTTCAGCCGTGATTGTGCACAGTGCACATGCCACTTGTGAGTGCATGCATATTTGGAGTATGTTACGGTCTTTAGGAAGCTAACGGGTGAGCTGGTGCAGTAACGGGATGATTTCTAATTCAAGAGGAAGGCAAGCATTAGATTTGCGCCGAAAAGAGAGTGCTACGAATGGTTTCTGAGGCCAATGGGTGGCGAGATACGAGCCGCAAAGTGTGTAAACACAATAAAGCAAGCATTGAGTAGTGACTACCGGTCTTAAAAACGGGGTGTGGAGTAGTCAATTGGCCCGCTTACCGTAGTGAGTAAACCGGAATGCAGACGTGGTCAAATGGCGGAATAAAAGAACTCGCGTCTTGTGGTAAAATAAGGGTCTGACAGGCTGCTCGTAGGTGCGGGGGTAACCGCAACGATAGTTGGGGAAGGAAGGAAGGCACGTGAGGCAGACAGCAAGTGAACGAGTGGCGCCGGGGCGGTAGGGGCGACCAGGGAGAGGTACCTGTTTAAGTTCAGAAACGGGCAATGCGATTATGTTGCTCCGATCCAAGAACTGGAAATTAGGTCCGAAGGAAGGTACCTGGCATCCAGAGTTAACGGGCAATTTCGATCAAATTGCAATGATGAGTGATCCGTGAGTTTGCACTGGAAGGGGGAAAGTACAGGTAAGTGAAATGGTCAATGGTGGATGAGCCCGTGAGGGGCAAAGAATTTGAACGCTTACCGAGATCAAGTGGCGTCCTCAGTTAACGATGAACAAGTGACGAGGAAGGCCAGGGAAGCGTGCTGGTATACATGCAGCGTGAGCGTGTGGGGCACTAGAACGTGAAAACGCGCCGCCATGATGGGAGAGGAGAGTAAAGATAGAAGAAAGATTTACCCGGAGGGGAGTCTTTGAAATCTTAAAACAGTACATCAATAGACGAAACATTTTGCATGTAGGCAATCCAGAGTAAATTATTAAGTGCCAGAGTGTGGGAATGAAAATAAAAATCAACACATCACAAAATGCAATTCCTTCACATCACTGCGCCGTATTATCACAACTACATGCTGGGGGAAGCAAGGAGATGGAAGAGGCATAATTAGAGATTCAGCAAGGTGAAAACATCAAAATTGCGACGAGTATTAAAAAAGTTACATCAGTGAGGCAAACACATTTTCGTTATTCAGGAGTCAAAAGGAGAGTAAGGATTTCTTAATAAGCGCCACAATATGACAGACAGAAGGAACTTATGTCATATAAGGACAGGATATTTCATCACAATGAGAGAGTATTTAAGAAGAGTCAATCTAAGTCAGACATAAGAAATTTCAATCACAACAAGGTGTGGATTTTAGACAACCTCTGAAGAGCTGTGAAACAAATTGTAATAGGGGGGGAAAAGAAGCGGAGCCATTAAAGTGAGGATTAAATGAGATTGGTCCAGTCCTCATTGCGGTTCAAACCATCTTTGATGCTGTTGGTACGAATGATCATTCTAAGTTCTTCTTTATTTAGGATTTTGGCGATGTCCCCACCCCTTGGGGGTTGTTTGATGGTCTTGATAATTGTCCACTTGATGTCATCCTCTGTATGCCCCATTTCAGAAAAATGTTCGACAAGAGGGGCGTTGAGGGTTTTGCAGCGCACTCTACTTCTGTGCTGGCCAATGCGTAGTTTGACTTTTTGTGTAGTTTGGCCAATGTACACTTTGTTACAGGGACAGGAAATCAAATAAATGACATTGCTGGTGTTACAATTGGAAAACGAAGTCAAAGTGATAGAGACATTGTTAAATACAAAACTCTTTCCTTCTATGGTCATGCCGCATACATTACAATTACCACATTTAGCATGACCAATAAGGGGTGCAAGACCCCAGTGTGCATCCAAGGTCGCCATGGGACGAGTGGAAGGTAGGGTGGCCCTTACTAAATGATCCTTGAGATTACGGCTCTTTCGGAAGGCAAACAAAGGTCGCTCTATTGAAAGATTACCCGCATTTAACACTGGCCAGTGTTGCAAGATAGATTTCCGAATTTGATTAGAGGCGGGGGAGAAAGTAGTGACACAAACTATACGGTCGGTGTTGGTTTTAGTTTTAGGGGATAAGAGAACTTCCCTTGGACAATACCATGCTCGTTTTTGAGCGTTACGTACAAGTCTCTTAGGATACCCTCGGTCTCTGAGTTTTTTGCTAAGAGTGGCAGCTTCAAGAAAAAAATCCTCTTTGGAGAAGCAGTTGCGTCTAATGCGCCAAAACTGGGAGTATGGTAGCGAGTCTCTTAAGGCTCTGGGGTGATGACTTTCATAATAGAGTAAAGTGTTTCTCTCAGTACTTTTCCTGTAAAGTTTAGTGAGTAGTTCGCCATTGGAATGATATATGGTGAGGTCCAAGAATGGGATGTGTGATCTGTCATACGTGTTAGTAAAATTCAGGCCTGAGCAGTTATTGCTCAACCAATGGTTGAATTGACATAGTGTTGTCTCATTGTGATGCCAAATTAAAAAAATATCGTCTATGTAACGACGCCATAGGGTGATACCAGAAAGGAATGGATTCGTGGGAGAGAGGATGGAAGTCATTTCTAAGTGGTCCATATAAAGAATGGCCAGGTTAGGCGCAAAAACTGCTCCCATCGATGTACCTTTCACTTGTTGGTAAAAATCATTCTCAAAGGAAAAGAAATTGCGGGTGAGACAAAGTTCTAACAGCTGGATGATGAACAGTGTGGGGACACAGTGAGGGCGTGGTCTGGAGTCTAGAACCTGTTGAATTACAAGGAGTGCTGGGATTTGTCGAATGTTAGTGTAGAGTGATTCTACATCCATGGTGCATAGAAGATCATTGACTGGGTCGAAAGGGTGGTGTTCAATGAGGTTAATCATAGACATGCTGTCTCTGATATAACACTGGGTGAGGGGTACGAAGTCCTTAATGAAATGGTCTATATATTGACCAAGGGGCTCAAGGATGGAGCCACAACCAGAAACTATCGGGCGTCCTGGTGGGTTACTCTGATTTTTGTGAACTTTTGGGAGAGTGTAAATGACTGGGGTGCGGGGAGCTTTTACATTAAGGAAGAGAAATTCCTTCTGACTGAGGAAGCCCTGCATTTTAGCTTCTGTAGTTAATTGCAGAATTAGTGTCTGTAATTCTTTGGTGGGGTTTGTAAGGAGTCTACAATAGTGATCAGTATTGGATAACTGTCTAAGAATTTCTGCTGTGTATGTATCCTTTTCTTGTAGCACAATACCCCCGCCTTTGTCCGCTGATTTGATGATTAGGGATTGGTTCAACTTCAAGGAAGAAATGGCATTTTTCTCTAGAAGGGTAATGTTGTAGGGGATAAAGCGTTTTTTAGATTCCAAAGTAGATAGATCTTTAAGAACCAATTTCTCGAAGGTGGTGATTTCACTGGGTACCATACTGGTAGAAGGGGAGAAGGTAGATGGAGGTCTGAAGGGAGTGTTACCAATGGGTGGTGTGGAAGGATTCAAAAGAAAAAAAGTGTGTAGACGTAACTGTCTAAAAAATCTGAGCAATTCTGTATGGAGTTCTAGGAAATTAGGATGAGTGGTAGGGACGAAGGATAACCCTTTACTGAGTAAGGAAACCTCAGGATCAGTGAGTACATGTTGGGACAAATTAAAGATGGGTATGCATTGTGAGTTAACTTCGTTTACCATTGGTAAAATTTCTGGCGAGTTTGGCGTTCTCCTGGTGGATTGTACCATCTTTGAGGTTGTTTGACACGGCCACGTTTTGGCGGTTCGTTGTGACCTCGACCTAAAAAATTGCTATTAGGGCCAGAGTAAGGAGGGCCAGACGGGCAGTTAGATGCACTAGTACCCTCACCTGGGTCTGAATTATCTGAAGAATCTGCAGAGGTATCGGAAAAACCCACAAGATTGTTACGTCTATTGAAGCGTCCCCAAGGTCTACTGTTTTGTGGATTGGAGTATGCCCTGTTGGTGTAAAAATCCTTCTGAAGATATGGGTAGGTGCGCTCAATATTGTATGTTCTGATATCTTTGCGGACTTTCACTGACTTTTTGTTTTGTTCTATTCTTTGAAAATCATCGACTGTCTTTTGTATTTGTTCAAGTAATTTCTTACTGTCTGCAATTGAGCATGATTCCTTGATTTGTTTCTCAATTTCAGAAATTTCTTCGGCTAATTTCTTGAGTGACTCAATGGCTGTGTCGATGCCTAGCACCAACCAGTGTCGAGAGCAGGTGGTATCTATGTAGCTGAAGCTGTTAATGTACTTAGGGATATCAGTGAATATTCCAGGAATATTACGCACTTGCAACCCGGTGGGAATAATTTCGGCTTTCAAATATTCAGTGAGCATCCGAACCATAAGTTGAAGACGAACCTGTTTCTTTTTACATTTTTCTAGTTGTTCAGTGAATGATGCATTGGCAGTGGAGGGGGAATCTGTTGTCTCAGAGAATAGGGAAGGGCCTTCACAAATTTTCTTGATGTACTCGTCAGAATAAAGAGGTGCGTGATCAGACATAACAGAGAAAAAATTGGTGGACAGGGGTTTAGACGTACGTGAGAAACAAGGAACCCACTTACTGGTAAGGGGATAGGTATCCTGACCCTTGCAATCCAGCGATTGCGCTTAACATATTCTAACAAAACAAGGGGACCCAATAGGTAGTTGAGGACCTTGGGTAATCGTTAATTTCAAATAAACAGTGGTCCTCAAAATAGTTTAAGGAATAAAGGGAATAAATATAGTACAGAATCGAAACTATATTAAGAATGTCCAGCCGGACACCCAGTTTAATTCTTCAATGAAACACAACCAATAATCAACAGCAAAACATATGTGGGACACAGTCCTGTATCCGTTGGGAGAAAAAGACATATGCAAAACAAACAGACATTGCAGGCAAGGCAAAGGAGCTTAATTACAAAATCCAGTGTTTAAGCTTATTCCATACAGACAATGCACTTTTTTACGTAATGGGTTAATGGGCACGCTGTTTAGATTGGGGTCGACGACGTTTCGATCCTATTACAGAGATACAAGGATCATCATCAGGACGGAAGAATGTACAAGCCTGGTATTGAAAGAAATTGCCTGTAGGAAAATGAGAGGGAAAATGGGAGTGTAAAGAGGGGAAAAAAGGGAAAATTAGAACTAGGATGAGGCAGCGCGGAATTTTCAGCCGTGATTGTGCACAGTGCACATGCCACTTGTGAGTGCATGCATATTTGGAGTATGTTACGGTCTTTAGGAAGCTAACGGGTGAGCTGGTGCAGTAACGGGATGATTTCTAATTCAAGAGGAAGGCAAGCATTAGATTTGCGCCGAAAAGAGAGTGCT
The DNA here is from genome assembly GCF_964204655.1 of Triturus cristatus. Classification (NCBI taxonomy): domain Eukaryota; kingdom Metazoa; phylum Chordata; class Amphibia; order Caudata; family Salamandridae; genus Triturus; species Triturus cristatus. Next base: position 855,848,024 of record NC_140585.1, on the reverse strand, counting down.
ACGAATGGTTTCTGAGGCCAATGGGTGGCGAGATACGAGCCGCAAAGTTTGTAAACACAATAAAGCAAGCATTGAGTAGTGACTACCGGTCTTAAAAACGGGGTGTGGAGTAGCCAATTGGCCCGCTTACCGTAGTGAGTAAACCGGAATGCAGACGTGGTCCTACCGCCCCGGCGCCACTCGTTCACTTGCTGTCTGCCTCACGTGCCTTCCTTCCTTCCCCAACTATCGTTGCGGTTACCCCCGCACCTACGAGCAGCCTGTCAGACCCTTATTTTACCACAAGACGCGAGTTCTTTTATTCCGCCATTTGACCACGTCTGCATTCCGGTTTACTCACTACGGTAAGCGGGCCAATTGGCTACTCCACACCCCGTTTTTAAGACCGGTAGTCACTACTCAATGCTTGCTTTATTGTGTTTACACACTTTGCGGCTCGTATCTCGCCACCCATTGGCCTCAGAAACCATTCGTAGCACTCTCTTTTCGGCGCAAATCTAATGCTTGCCTTCCTCTTGAATTAGAAATCATCCCGTTACTGCACCAGCTCACCCGTTAGCTTCCTAAAGACCGTAACATACTCCAAATATGCATGCACTCACAAGTGGCATGTGCACTGTGCACAATCACGGCTGAAAATTCCGCGCTGCCTCATCCTAGTTCTAATTTTCCCTTTTTTTCCCCTCTTTACACTCCCATTTTCCCTCTCATTTTCCTACAGGCAATTTCTTTCAATACCAGGCTTGTACATTCTTCCGTCCTGATGATGATCCTTGTATCTCTGTAATAGGATCGAAACGTCGTCGACCCCAATCTAAACAGCGTGCCCATTAACCCATTACGTAAAAAAGTGCATTGTCTGTATGGAATAAGCTTAAACACTGGATTTTGTAATTAAGCTCCTTTGCCTTGCCTGCAATGTCTGTTTGTTTTGTATATGTCTTTTTCTCCCAACGGATACAGGACTGTGTCCCACATATGTTTTGCTGTTGATTATTGGTTGTGTTTCATTGAAGAATTAAACTGGGTGTCCGGCTGGACATTCTTAATATAGTTTCGATTCTGTACTATATTTATTCCCTTTGTTCTAATACATAGCCATCCTATCGTAAGCTGAAGCGATGAAGATATTCTCTTTCTGCGTACCCCTGTTAGAGCCTACGGCAAAGTCATTGACTGTCGGCCCCAGATCCCGATCAAGCTAGGTCCCAACCTCCTACCGGAGTGACCTTGACCGTGCGCAGGGGGTCCAGTTTACCGGATGGATACCTCCCCCAGGCCCCCCTACGCCCTCAACGTTAACTCCATAAACGGGCCGCTGAAGTTATGCATCCTTGCACCCTTGAGCGTATGCGCGTGCGGGGATTGGCCAACCAGCCTACTGGAAGTGAGACTTCCCTTCCCCCCGCACCCCTCCAGCCTACCGGCTGTAACTGCCCCTGGAGTTCCATGAGAGACCCTCTGTCTCCCCCTCGGGCATCCCCATTTGACAATGGTGATGCCCGCTAAGGACCAAAAACTATGCTCAGAAATCATGACCTTCCTGCCTGACCAATGGAAACACATACAAAATACGACAAAATAACTTTCCTGAAAATTGAAACAATTTAGTTAAGAAAAAACAGAATAGTTGGGGCCTCTGACTGAGGCCCCGACCAGTCTGTGATGTGCAGGCTGGGGAGCGGCGAAAAGAGAGTGGGGCAAGCCGGTTCTGACCGGCTTGCCAGACGTTGGCCGGACGCACGTACTGGAAGCACTTGTAATTGCTTCCGGTCCACGCATGCACAGCCAATCACGTGAGGGTCTCAGGGCGCCACGTCACTCTTGTGCGTGGCACGCCCCGCCTTCCCTGAGTGCCGGGGCTCGGCGCGACCGCCCGAGTACGTGCCCGCCTTACAATGTGTAATGTAACTGCTGCTCATGTGAAGCGCTCCAATTCATTTGGGTCGAGTTCGTGCTATATAAAAGTGCATAAATTAACAAATAAATCAATATAATTCTAGGGGAGCATGGCTATCAAAGAACCACAGGCATGCAGAGGAGGACAGTGAGTGCCAGTTGCACTTACTGTCTTCCCGCCACCCCAGTTCCTCCATGAACCTACACCACACCCCGTGCCCCCGCAGGGTTCTGAAAGCTCCCAGCGCTCCTGTCTCCCACAGGAATGGGCCTGTTGGCTTGGCACGGAACTTTAAGAGGGCTGTTCCACATACATTTTGCCACCTTTTATCATGTTGTTCAAGTGCGGCACAACTATACGACATTTTCCAGCATACAAGAGGCATCTTTCATTGAAGAAAATCAAAGACACGTTGTGTCATGTTCTTGAATCTTCACTGTGATGCACTAGTAATGATGTAAGTAGTGTCAAGGTGATAAATGTGTTTAAGCAGTAGTCTCAAGTCCATCCATCACACGAGTGAAAATACCAATTTACAGGATAAGGCAAATAAACAAACCTTCCTCGTAACCCATTGGAATGCAACATATATTACATGTGCATTGTATGTGATGCTCTCACGCAGATAACTCACAAGCAGCTCGCAATAAGTGCTTTGCCTTTAACACTATTATTTTCAGCAGAAACCCTTGCAGTAGCACAGTGATGCTACTAAGGAGTCAGGATAGGTGTTTGGTGACCCAGGATTGGGACAGTGACAGTGTGACATTACACAGCTGCGCGGATGTAAGGAAGGCAGGGCCTGCGTGCCTAGGAATGCGCCGGGCTGCAAGCCCCGGGCACGAAGCTGCAAACAGAATGAACGGATTAGACGGGCTAAATCCCCGAATTAATCGCCTGACATCCTGCTGTAATGATATTATTAACGTCAGCATTAGCGTTCATTTGACATTGTTGGACCACTGCTAAGGTGACTGCTGATGATGGACTGTGGTAGTTCGAAAACAACAAGGAACGAGGCACATTCACTTGCTGTGTCCCCTATCCTCACCTCCTGACTCCTACATTAAAACATGTACATGGATGAGCATTTGGGTATCTTCTGACTTCCTATAACTCTTCTAGCTGCATTACGGGTTCTCAATTGTATAACCTCCATTCCTTCCACCTTCCGGCCTTCCTTCCTTTTGTTTCCTTACCTTCTCTACCTTTCCTTCTCCACCTTTCCCATTTTTTCTTTTCTCCTTTGTTTTCGATTTTCTCCTTGCCTCCTTCCTTCCTTCCAGTGTTCCTCCTTCTTTCGTTCCACTTTTCCTTCCTTGCCATTTGCTTGACTTTTTATTGTACTTTTCCTCATGTTTTTCTTTCCCCTTTTTCTCATTTTTCCATACACTTTTCCTCATTCTTTTCCTTTCCCATAACATATTATTTTCCATTTTCTTTCTGCGTTTCTTCTTTCCCCTCTCACTTTCCCTTTCACTTTATCTCGCCTTTCCATCATGTCCTCCCTGGCTTATCCCATCGCTCCTGCTCTTCTTTGTTTCTGGCTTCCTCACAGTATCACAGTCAAAACTTCTGCTGCATTGAACAAGCGGAGACTTGGAGAGACTGTCTGTTGAGCTTAAGTGCTCATAGAATCCTGCAAGACCCATGAAAGTTGGCAGTCCGCAAAACCATGCTAATCTGAGCAGGGCCAGTTGCATGTCAAATTTATATGACATTCCACTGACTCTCTCTTACTGGCCTGTCTGTCAAAGCCCGATTACAAATTCGGGAAATTCCCCAATGAGCAAAATTCTCAAGTTTCCCAGTTCCTTGGGTGAATAGTTCATCCAGTCCAGGTTTTTGCTTTGCATTCTGGGTCTTGTAGTCCTGATTGCAAAATAGATGAACAGGAGTACAACTTCAAGAATGTGAAGGAAAAAAACCTGAACTGGATTAGCTGCCCATGGAACTGGAAATCGTGAGAGGTCTACATGCACATGTCTGTCTGTAAGGATTATGCAAATGTTCTGTCTCATTTTAGGTATCACCTACTGACATGATTTTACTGCCTGTTGTCGAAAGAGGACTTGTGAAGCATACCAAAAAATTACAATGGGCTTAGAATCAGGCCATTGGTTATCATAGGTTGGCTGTATGTTCAGTCTCATTATATTGCTTCTCATTGTATGACTTGTATTCCTTTTCTTGTGCTTGTCCCTCCCCTGGAGCATAGTTTCTCGACTCTCCTTTTGATTGGATGTCTTGTTACTTTCCACATCTCTCTCTCTCAGGGAACTTTTTTCTTTTCCTTTTGCACTGCATAAGAATGCATAGGTTTTCTTGCTCTCTCTCGTGCTCTGCTTTGCCCTCAAATACCTTCTTCTCCAACCCCAGAACAGTCATAGCTTCCCCTGCTTGCTCTCTCCATCATGTGCTATTTACTTCTCCCCACGAGCTGTTTGTTACTTCTCTTTCCTCCCCTCCCAAGCTTTTTAAAAAAAAAAAAAAATGTTTCCTCCTATGTGGCGAAGCTGCTCTGTTGCTTCCTGCACCCACTCCCCATTACTTCTCCTACGCTCATCCCTACCCACTCTTCTGTTGCTCCCCTAACTATTGCAGTCTTTTAAATATTTTTTTTCCAAATTGTTTTGAAGGGCTCTCGAGTTGCTATTTGCTGCCCTGCCACTCCATTTAAAAAACAACAAAAAAAGCTTTTTCGAACAAGTAAAAGTATTTTTTTATTTACCGCAAACAAAATGTCATGTGTGTCACTCTGTAGGTGCATGCATACTTCATCATGCGTGTGCACACATATAGACTGAACAGACATGACGTTCCACCAATGTCAGAACTTTTTATTTCGCCGATGCTGCACAGCTTCTGCACAACATCAGCAAAAAACATTGGCAAATTAATAGGTCAAAGAGGCGAAACTATTGATCTGGTCAGCGCTTTATATTTTTTTTACTAAAAAAACCGAGTTAATGAGTAGTATCAAAGATGGGAGTATTACCATTATTTCTCCCCCACCTAGAGGGGGCGAGGGATGGGTTGTATTCAGTGCTTCAAATGGGCCGATACTCTCCGGTACTGAGTACCGGCACTTTTTTATTTTGAGAGGGAGAGTACCGGCACTTCTCAAGAGTGACGTAATACTTTTAATTGGAGAGTACCGGCACTTCTCAGAAACAAGCAGGTACTCTGGTACAGAGTACTTGCACTTCGATTTTTCTATTTCAAGCACTGGTTGTATTAAAAGAAGCTCCTTTCAGTAGCTCCCATATTTAAAGTGACTGCAGAGTCTAAAAGTGGACCTAGGACACGTTAAGGGTACATACACTGTGTCTTATGTTTAGGAAAGGTGAAAGTAATAATCCAGCAGCAGAACGCTTTGCTTGATTCTTCCTGAAAGCTGTTTTTGTTAATAGATGTCGTTATCACCTACAGCCATGGGCCGCCACAGAAAAAGCTAATCTGATGTACAATGATACACGGTTGGAGATTGGGCTCTGGACCAAAACGCGTCGACGTTTCAAGCATATGCCTGGGGAGATTAGGTTGATACAGGGGTGTATAATGCTACCTGGTTTGCAGAATTTCTATTGCTCCAGCCTATCACAGGTTAATGTTACGGCCGACTTGGAAACCCTATAATGTGCTTCTTGAGTCTTCTAGCGCTAACGATTGCTGATGACGTGGTGGTGGTGTCAGAAATGCCTCTTGGCTAAGAGAGACCAGTAACTTCTTTGACATCTTGATACCATGAACATAAAAACCCAATTACCTTGTCTCTAGCCAAAGTCTCATGCTCTGAAACAGGTCCTAGTAAATGTAGATGATTCTTGTACAACACGTTGCAGCCTGTGTGTATCGTAGTATTACTTTTTGATTTGTTGCTGTCTTGGAAAGCAGTGAAACCTGTAATTAATTCCAAAATAACTTCATTTTGCCCAGCTGTTACACACATCTGTGGTGTTTCACTCGTCATTCGGGCCCTGTCCCTTTTCCACAATAGGATGGCATGTAACACCTTCATGATATAATTCAATTCTATATGCCTTGATGTAAAAAAAATCCAAAAAGTTGGGATTAAATACTGTTTCATGTCTCCGGCTGATAAAATTGTATGTTATTTTGTTTTGTATAAATTGTTTCGTTTGTCTGGTATTGATTTAACCACATGATATACATTGTTCCTTGGCTGAAGCAATATGACATCAAATAATACTACCGATGTTTAGAATCGCCTTTAAAGTTTACTCCGAAGAACCCCTCTGATCCAATTCTCTATCCCGGGTCCTTAGGCACAGAGGGCCGCCGCTTGTACAATGTATCACAGATATTTGCTACATGAATGACATATCACGTTAAAGACAAACTTGATTACTTGCAGTTATAAATTACAACTTCAATAGCAGGAAGTTTCTGAATGAAAATAAGCATTCATCAATTTATATTTAATTGCTATCCAGTTGTCCGTTATTTCATATGATGCAAACAGTTAAATGTGTATAAATGCTTTGATTATGCTTTAACAATAGACTTGTTTATTGTCTAAGACATCCATAGATGCACATGTCTGTTTAGCTTAGATATGAATACATACATTGTTTACACATTTGTTCTTTATTTAATATAGCAAATACTGCACCTCATATGACTGTAAAATCGGTCTGTTCCTTTTTAAGTGAAGGATATCATAGGGGTGTCACATCTCTCCCTTTATGTGACAACCATTTCTGCAGTGTCACTGCATGGCACATCATTGCAAATTGCATATGCTAATTAGATACCCATTCTTTTTAGGTCTCGCCTGACCCAGTGCATGCGCTGGACTGGCGAGACTTATTGAGAGGGGTCCAAAAAGTGCTACCAGGCCAGCCTAGAGCTACAGTGCATGTGCGCGGGCGCGCGCGCCGCGCTTTACCGCGATTACTTTCACTTTCACGCCCGCTTTGCATAGCCAATAGGTCTCGCTTTTGGGACCTTTTAAGTATTTAGTTATGCAACTGTTGCATAGCTAAACACTTATAAGGTCCCAAAGGCGAGACCTATTGCCTATGCCAATGCTTGTTTAGGTCTGGTCTAGAGTCAGCTGTAGTATTCTTAGCAGCTTTGTGTGATAAAAACGTAAGCAATCAAGCAATCATAAATATAAACTACACACACATATATACATGCATGCACACACATGGGTTTTGGCCAGTCCTCTTTAACCACTTGTGCTTTCACCTGTCATTCCCATTTTGCTTTTACCCATCATAGCATTCAGCATGTGGTAATGGGTCCGCCCAATTCATCCATTTGTAGACTTGCACTAGAAGTGAGAACATTTTGTTTGATCCTATTTGCAAAACTGCCTAAAAGGGAGCATGCAATAGTGCCAAGGGTGGTGAGACAATACTTTTCCTTGCCAATGCTTTTTTTGTTTCCATACTTTTTATCCCTTCTTTTTTTAGTTATCCTTGCCTACAAAATAAAAAGTAACCAACATCATAGGATGGATATCCCTATAGCCATGCAACATGTTACATAATCAAACTCATTAAGGCAATTGCAGGAATGCATATAACACATGCATACCAAGGAAGTAGGAGGCGTGACACGGTTTTTGATGGAAAAAGTTTTACTGCAGTTTCTAAAACAAGTTAAAGGGTTAACGTATAGGCAATGCAAAGGCAGCCAATGATGACACAACCTACAACAGACTGCCAGCCTGAATAAACAACACGCAGCAGTGCAACATACAACTGATGCACTACTCTCATGGATTCAAATGGGTTTACCACACGCCTGGAGACCATAGTCAAGTGAAACATAGCTCCCACCAAAGGTGGATTGATCACAGACCAGCCCTCAAGCTGCTCAGGCTTGAACTTGTTCCAGGAAATATAGGGGGCAGTCGCTTTCACCAGGCCCCAGTGAATGACTCGAGAAGTTTTGTCTAGAAGCCCCCTCTTCTTGGCACTTTTTGAATGATTGCAGAGGTACTGTCACAAAGAGTTCTCTTCTAGGCACATTGTCTTGGTTGATTTTGATTACACAAAAGAGTTGGATTGCCCTGTAACCCTGACAAGCCTTAGGGGGCAGCAGCCGCGGGCACGGAGGCAATTAACTGTTACCCTGAACCACTTGTAAAAGGTAACCAACCAGTGTCCACCTCCTCCTGGTTATCAATGGAAGATGACGACCCTGGTGTTGGATAAGTGACCACCTCATCTGCACACTAGCCATTTGTCCCCGTACGGATGAGGTTCTGGCTTATAGTGCCAAAGCCTCTGTGGCACAGGAATACTCTCTAGAGTAGAGGGCCCGCCAGTGGAAAAGCTGCCTTGGACAGGGCTCAGAAGCCGAACTAGGCAGGGGTGTCCTTTGCAACCAAAACTGTACGTAATTTACTGACCAAGCCAGCCCCGCATATACCAGAGGAATCCGAGGACCCAGTCCTCATACTATGCCTCAGAATGTCAGTGGGGTGGACCAGTCAGTGAGTACTTATCAAGGGCACACAACGAGTTAAAATATGCCTTTTTTTCATCCCAAACAATTAACTACATGATTTGCTGTTGATCGAACCCCCAAGTAGGGGTTACCTGCACCATGAATGACTCCCACTCAGTATATGGGCATAGTTAATATTCGTACGTCACATAAGCTTCCATGTAATTGCGTGGAAACCCTTGTTGCTTTTCTAAAAGGTTATATAGTGCCCTCTGGGTTATGTTAGGCCTTCAAAGGTGGATCACTATTTTATGTTTTACCCATATGTTGCGATAGTGTTCCAAGATTCTGATTCTCCTTCTCTCTCTCTCCCTTTTTCTATATTTTTCTATCTTTTTCTTTGCGTTCTTTGCTTTCCCCTGACTAATTCCCCGTTCTCTTCTTTCCCTCAATTTATATTCTTGGTAAATCCGCCACATCCGTTCTCTCTTTCTCCCTTTCTCCTTCACTCTTTTTCACCTAATTTATTCTTGACTGTCAAATCACTCTAGCCTTGAAAAAGCCCAAGGCCAATGGGCCACTAGGGCGAAACACGTATCGGCTTGTTGCTTTTTCTCTCACAATCTATACCTGCATTTTTTGTCAAAAAATAAAAACAACACAAGTAATTTCATTTTGAGCAATGCTCTTGATGTTGATTATCCACTGACGTGGACCAATTAAGAAGGCACTACCCTCCACCGTTTTCTAACTATAATTATAACCAGCCGAATACTTGCACACTGTGCCTGCATGGCAGGTATATTCTCTGAATAAAGGCCTGAACCCTGCCAGAGGATGCAATAACAACTTTGATTTGTGGTACATGTTTAGAGGCCACTTAGGCAAGTCCAAACCATCTGTTAAAGTAGCTGTCATTTATTGCTTCCGCCCCCGCAAAAGAGTTTGGCCATGACCTCCATTGGGGGTGAAACATCATGCTCCACCCCTTGAAGGGACTTAAGGTCAGGTGGCATGATGGGAGCCCATTGGCACAGTTTCCACCGTGCACAGGCCTCCATCCCAAAAAGAACAAGCATTGGCAAGGCCAATAAGTCTCACCTTTGAGACTTATTGGCTTTGTCTATTACTTGTAGACGTGCTGCACAGCATCTGCAATTCAATTTACACACTGCAACTGTAGGTTATTATGATCCAAAATTAAAGAAGCATTTGCAGGAAAGATGGTTTCTGCTTTCCGCCCGCCCGAGGTCGGGAGATTGCTTAGCATGAATTTCATAATACTAATGTATGTGATTTACAGCACTAAGAAATGGCACAGTGCCGCAGTAAGTATTATGTTGTAAGCGTCATATGAAAACAAGTCGTCACACACGTAGACAAATTGGTCCTAAATTTCCAAACTCTTCCTTTTTGGGAAAATCACTGAATTCAGCAAAGGAAACGGCTGGGGTTTGTAGATTGCGTCATGAGGGGAAATTCCAGCCAGGGGAGTTCGACCTATCAGAATCGCTTTGTCAGCAAACAGCATGAAAACGCTGAACTTGAGGCCTTCGAAAGCACTTTGTTGGCAGGACTCTTAGATGACTCATTCATCCGGGATTTCCCCTCACAAACGGGCTGTCCTGCAACAAAGGTCTTTCTCTCATGGACTCAAGTTGCCACTCCCGGTGTGTGCATTTAATAGTGCCCCCCAGGCGTCGATTTCTTCCTAGTCTGATCCGTTGTGATCTGACGAAAGTTCCTTAGCTAACGGCGTTGTTCTGTGCTGCGTATGCGCCCTATTCACAAAGGCATGTTTACGATCCAAAATAAACAATTCATGTACGCTGCCATGAATTCACACAAGGAATCTTGGCAGGTATAAATGGTTTTCCTCTTCCATTTCTCCTACACAAGAATGAATAGCCACTAGATTTGTTGGAGTGCAGGGGTGGATGGTATGGATGGGGTTAGGAGGGGATGGAATGTTTTTTCTGCAAAGAGAAAACAAGCATTGGCAAACCCAATAAGTCTCGGCAGTAGGGTGACCAACCGTCCGTAAATTTCACGGACAGTCCGTAATTTCGTCCGTCTGTCCGTGGAGGATTCTTTAACGGACGCCATTTGTCCGTAATTTTAACCGGGCACCGGTCGCACCACCCTAAAGCCGGCACAGCTTCCACCCACCTCCCTTCTTGACTCTGATGCTGTACCAAAGCTCAGATACCCAGCAGCATTGGAGAGGCACAGCGGGATGGCCACCCTCACACCTTCCGCCCTTGATGAGCTGTTAAGAGGTGCTTGAAGGTGACTGAGGGAGGGGCTGCAGCTTCAGGAGCAGGGGGCATCTATTCAGATGCAAACAGCCCTGAATGCCTCATGTCTCTGCAATTTAGAGGGGCCTCGCACATTCCCTTCCTGCCCAGGGCCCCAAACATCCTAGAACCGGCCCTGGTTACCCCGAGGCAGCACCTGGTTCTCTTCACAAAGCTTAATTACTGTCACTAAATTGTAAGCAAACCTCGGTTCTTCAAACATGCGGTCTATAATGTAATAAAATAAAGAAATGGGACAATCGCACCCACACTGATTAACAAAGTATGGAGGACAATCAGTTAAATCAGTTCTCTTGGAGTATCTCCTTTAAGTACTGTACATCACAGTAGGGGAGGGCAAAACTAACATTTTGGAAAGAGAGCCTATCTTCTCCTTGTCTTGTCCAGGAGGGGGGTGAGGAGCCCTACCCCACCCTGGAAGAGACCAAGATGATACTAGAATACTGCATGCCCACTCCTGTGCCCACCCTGGTGGATCCTGTTCCCCCTCCTGTGATGACTCCTGCCCTCCCCCCACCAGTGATGGCTCCTGTCCCCCATGTGGTGGCTCCTGTCCCCCCTGTGGTGCATCCTGTCTCCACCCTGGGTGGCTTCTGCTCCAGCCCTGGAATGGCTCCTGCAGCGAGGGTGAAGTTCTCAAAAAGGCTCAGCTCAAAATTAATATGAAAAGGTGGGCGAGTGAGTAAGTGAAGGGATGGGATGGGTGGATGGCTGGATGAATTAGTGAAAGGATGAATGGATGAATGAACGATTGAATAGATGGACAACTAGAGAGGTTGGATGGATTGATGAGTGAGTGGAAAAATGAGAGATGGTAAATAGCTGGATGTATGGGTGGAAGGGTAGCTGGATGGGTAAAAGGGTGGATGGATGAGTGAAAGGATGGATGAGTGAAATGATGGATAGATTGATGAATTGATAAGTGCAAGGGTGAATGAATGGATGGACGGATGAGTAAAAGGGTGGATGTAAGGATGGATGAGTGAGTGAAAGGGAGGGTAGATGGACAAAAGGATGAATAGATGAGTGAAGGAGTAAAGGATAGATGGATGAGAGAAAGGATGGATGAGTCATAGGGTCAATGGATGGTTTCATGAGTGGATGAGTAGATGGGTGGATGGATGGAAGGAAGGATGGCTAAGTGAAAGGGTCGATGGAGAGAGAAAGGGAGGATGGATGGATGACTGAAAGGGTGGATGGGTGTAAGGATGAGTGACTGGGTGGATGGATGAGTAAGTGAACGGATGGCTGGATGGGTGAAAGGGTAAATGGCTGGATGGATGAGTGAATGGGTGGATGGGTGGAAGAGTGGATGGATGAGTGTACAGATGGATAGGGTGAAAGGGTGGATGGATGGATAATGGATGGATGAGTGAAAGGATGGATGAAGGCAAGGATGGATGAAGGCTAAAAGGCTGGATGGATGAGTGAATGGATGGATGGGTGGAAGAGTGGAGAAGTGTGGCTCACTGGTTAGAGTAGGCAGACCTGGAAGCAGAGGTCAGCCCGGGACCAGGGTTCAATTCCCGGCTCGGCTGGGTCTTGAGTCCATAAATTGTCCATGGACTCGATAATTCTCGCTCCAGTGCATACTCGATTCATGGGTTCACACTCTGTGACTCTGGGCAATAGCTTGCTTAATCTCCACAATGGCCCCTCGCGGCGGGATGCCTGGCTTTCACCTTGTGGATGCCCTGCTGGGTTATCTCACAGGGGAATACCAGGACGGGTTCCCTAAGCAAGCGCTTAGAGACCAGTTGGTGATTTGCGCTATATAAATATCTGTACATTTACATTTACAAGAGTGGATAGATGAGTGTACCGATGGATAGGGTGGATGGATGGATACTGAATGGATGAGTGAAAGGATGGATGAATGGATGGAGGGACGGATGAGTGAAATGATAGATGGAAGGATACATGATGGATAAGTTTGCAAATGGTTGAATATATTTGGATATGGCTGGGCCTACTTATATACTATTGTGCGACCTCCTCTGATGCGTCTGTAAAACTTACCTATTGTCCTGAAGTTTTGTCCTGAATTTTGACCTCCTGTCCTGAATTTGTGTCCTAAATTTTGACCCTTTGTCCTGAATGTTTACACTCACCGTCCTGAATTTGCATGAATGCCAGTTGGTCACCCTACTCAGCAGTCAAGAGCTATTGGCGTAGTCAATGTTCTTGTCTTTTAGCCATGTGTTATGGAGTGGAGTGGATGTATGTGGTGTGCAATTAAAATATGTGTAGTGTAAATATGTGGCATGGTGCAGAGTGGATTTATGTGGAGTGTAATTATGTGTATGGATTTAAGTAGAGTGAATTGTGTGGCATGTAGTGGAGGTTAATTATGTGGTATGATTTTGAATTATATTGTGTGGAGTGCAAATGTGCAGTGTGAAATTATGTGGGTTGTACTACAATTGTTTGTGGAATTGGGTTGGGTGGAATTGTGTGGCATTGTGTAATGGAATTATGTGGCATCTTGTGCAGTGGAATGATGTGGATAGTAATTACGTGGTTTTGAGTGTAGTGCAATTATGTGGACTGGGATTGTGTGTCTTGGAGTGGAATTATGTGGACTAGTATTGTGTGTCGTGTCGTGACATGTAGTGGAGTGGAATTATGTGGTGTGGTTTTGTATTATGTGGCACAATGTGGAATTCTCTGGTGTGGATTGGATGTATGTGGTGTGTAGTGGAATTTTTGTTGTGAAGTGGAATTATGTGGTTTGGTGTAGAATTATGTGGTGTGGATTGGAATTATGTGGTGTGGAATGGACTTGTGTGGATTTGAATTCTGTGTTGTGTAATTGCCTGATTTGTAAAGAAGAATGTGAATATTTAAGTACATTTCTGCTTCTCTGCCTGAACCAACTTTTACACTTTCTTTCTTATTCACCAAACAAGGGAAAATACATCTTTTAAAACGTCGTTACAGGTACAATAGTGCGCCTAAAACCTGCTTCTTCCCAGGTGTATTGTTACACTAGTTTTGTGACTGGTGCAAACTTGTGAAAGTAAGTTCAGGCGGAGTTGTAGGACTATGCCCGTAGTCTCAAACTTTTCTGCATCCTCCAGAATCAAATAAAACCAAAGGAGAACTAGGGACCAGATTTACGATTGTTTGTGTGGTGTGTGTGGGGGGACAGAGGGGTAGATAATTTCCCAGGAAGGCATTTGCCCTAAACTCAAGTTCAGATTTAGGTGTTTAATAACCCTCCTGACTCTTCGTATCTCACCCCAGTGGATGAATGCGCTTCACAGCAATGTAGCATGGACTTTATCATCAGGATATGGATATGCATGTACACACTGAGGCCATGCCTCCCCAGTGATGATACAGAGATTTCACTCAACTAAGACAGTATGCTATTGGTAAATGTATGTATTTTGCTGGTAAGATAGCTCAGTACATTATGGGCCCAGTGCCCAGGTCTGTGTGCAAACTCATGGTTGAGGATTTTATCCCCTGAAGGGGCTTGCTCACTATTTCATTTGGCAATAGCAATACCCGATAGAACTACAAAACAGCAAAGATGTGGTCGAAAGCTCTATATAACCATCTATATATTGGCAATGCCAATAGGCCTGGCTTGCATTTTGAGTTCAGACTAAACTAAATAAAAAACAAGCATTGGCAAAGCCAATAGGTCTCACCTATATGAGAGGTATTGTCTTTGCCAATGTCTTTTAGCCATGTTGTTTAACCCTATGGCTGTTGTTTATCATAGCTAAAAGTTAGTTGCATGGTGTAGACTGCCGTGGCGTAGGGTGTAGTGGCATACAGTAGAGTGGCATAGATTGGAGTGGCATATAGTGGAGTAGAGTAGAGTAGAGTGAGATAGAATAGAGTCATGTGGAGTGACCGAGTGTAAAGTAGAGTGGTGTAGAGTGGCATAGAGTTGCATGAAGTGGTGTAGAGTATCAGAGTAGTGTGGAGTGGAATAGAGTAGAGTGGCATAGAGTGGGTGTAGTGGAGTAGAGTGGTGTGAAGGTTAGTCGCCTAGAGTAGAGTGGCAGACTATTGTGGCATGGAGCACAGTAGCATAGAGTGGCATAGAGTGGCATAGAGTAGAGTGACACAGAGTAGTGGACTGTCAGAGTGAGTGGTGTAGAGAGGAGTGGCGTAGAGTGAAGTAGAGCAGTGCGGAGTGGCGTAGACTAGAGTGGTGCAAAGTGGAGTGCCGTTGAGTTGCATTGTGTGGCGTAGAGTGGCATGGAGTAGAGTGGTGTGCAATAGAGTGGCACAGCATGGTGTGGCGTAGAGTAGAGTGGCGTGCAGTGGAGTGGTGTAGAGTGGCATTGTGTGGAGTGGACTGGCGAACAGTAGAGTGGAGTGGCGTAGAGTTGCGTGGAGTAGTGTGGAATGGACTGGTGTGCATTGGTGTAGAGTGGAGTGGCATAGAATGGAGTGGGGGAGTGGTGTAGAATAGTACAGTTGTGGGTGTAAGTAACTAAAGTGTCAATAGAGACACCAGATAGAGTGAAATTAACATGAATAAAAAGCTGTATGCCTATGTTAAAAATGGGAAAGCATATTGCACGTCCAGGAATATTATCAATATGCTTAAAAAAAAATGTGCATTGCTAAAAACCGCACATGATCAAATACGAGGAAAAACACATGTACCTGGGCCATGCTCCAGGGAGGAGCTACCACATGAAAGGAAGGGAAGTCTACGGGAGTTCAGAAACCAAAAGATTGCAAATGAGAGTGACAGCGAAAACAACTAATGCTTTGTTGTGGGCAGGTTGTTAGCCCACTTAATTGTAAACAATATGTTTCGCAGACAGTGCATGTGCTGTGTAGGCGAGACCTAAAAAGCCTTCTGCAAAAAGAAAAACAAATAAAGTTTTCTGTATGTAATGTATCTACGAGATAAAGATTGTAAATTATCATGATTCACTCTAATTTTGAGGTGTAAAATAGCCCCCATATAGAGGCAGAATTATAGACCAAACAGCCATTAGCATAAGGTGAGAGACAAAAACTTTTGGCAGAGCCAAATGTCACTATATGTATTTTTTAAAGAACTGGTAACAATCGGTCTTGCAGACAGCTGCACTGACAAGTCAAACCTAACATGAGTTATTGCTTCTGAAAGGTTTGTAATAAAGCTGGACTGTATTTTGGAGGTTTATCTGCTGTGCGCATAATTCATTTGTTTTGATTGCATGAAATGGGCTTGGCAAGATAGGCAATGCAAAAAGGTAAAAAATAAAAATAAAAAAAATAGAGAAATTAAATATTAGTCGAATTGCTTAGAATACAAATTTTGATTAAACCAGAAGTACTATGTGTTAAAGAATATGCCATCCAAAAATTACAGTACAAGGTGCCCAACAGTTGCTTACATACATGGGGTTATTTGCACTTATTGCAAGGGAATCACAGCACTTTCAGTAGTACAGAGAAACTTCACAAATGGCATTATGGTTTGCATCGCAGACAAGAGTCTTAATCATCTCATGACAAAGTGGTGACAGCCGGGAATTTATCAAATTGTTGTTGATCCCCAAACCTGGTCATATGTGTGGATATGTACCTTCATATTTATATATTTTCTTCCCACTGCAGAGATTTTTTTTTTACATATCTCCTTAAAGCACTACTTCATGACTCATCCTATTCCTCTTTCAAAATACCCCCTCCTTCCACTCTGACTCCTCCCACACCTCTTTTACTACTATGAACTCCCAACCAAATAACCCTTTCTAAACTCTTCCCTCCTCTATCCATTCTTTATCCTATTCATTCAACTAACAGGCTAACATGTCCACTAATCCGAATAACAATTTATATTTCCTTCTACTAATCCACCTTGGATTCCGCAATAGAGTGCTACTCACTGAAAAGCGATTTAATGCCTCATCAGTGATGCTACTTAAATACAATTACTATATAAGCAGGCCCATCGAGGCAAGAGAAGGAGCACATGTTCCAGGCAATAGAAACATAGGTAAGCTGTTTATGTATGAATTTAGATTAGCTCCACCAACCACTGCTGGATACCTACACTGCTCTTGCCAGAAAGCAGGGGACAAGTCTTTAAAAAGTGTGTGGGGAATAATGTGAAGAAGCAATTAAGTCACTTCATCACAGGACAGGCTGTTGCAACCTTCTCATAATCTCATTTTCATTGAGATACAGATTTGACAATGTGTATTATGTAAACAAGGGAATATACACCATACATAACAGGTCAGATCTGTAATACTTAACGGTAGGCTATGCATGCTACTTGGATTCGCATGTAAAATGCATAACCAGCCGTTTAAAAGTCCACAAACACATCTGACCTGTATTATGCGTACTGCATATCCATGCCCCTCTACCTTTCACTATAAAGCAGTGAATGTTTGATGCAAGACAGAAGTATGCATTTATAACATAAGCATCTCTAGGCATTCAATTATAGCTGTCATGCAATGAAACACAAACTAAAGAATGCACCTAATGCTCTATGATCTTGTGAATTGGTGTTTTCCTTTATATTTGCAACTCATCATATTAACATAAGCGATGATGTGTCATGATAGGTGCACTTATTTGTGATAGAAAATTTGAACCAAGAAAAATAAACGTGGTTTTATATGTAGGTAACTCAGAGGTTTGTGATCCTATCGGGTTTTGTATCGACTCCTAAGTGGAAATCTTATTGTGTGAGGGCTATACAAATTTACTAGCAAACTAGATATCATAAATTGAAATGCAAAAATGCTTAAAAGTTACTTTATGTATCATAATTAAGATGTATGTTTTCCACATATTAAGGGACAGGTGACCTTATAAATGAGGTATTATGGAACCGTTTTAAAATAAAGGGTTGTAAGCTTGGGTGGTACTTTTAAAAAGGGCCATTAAAACCAATTTTCTGAATGTAATATGCGGAGGCTAACCATCTAGCAATGGCTTGCAATTATAGCATTATACATGCGTCTGGAGCAGCAAACCACTTTCTTGCAAAGGTTCCCCCTTCTCTGCTCACACTGGCCAGGGATAAATCTTTGTTACTCCCTCAGCCTGAGACAGGTATGGCCAGGATCAACAAAGTGAAGATGCTGGCCTCGCGCTCTGGATGCCACTATTACATAAAGTATCGGAGGGGCAAGCGTTTCAGCAGCCTTAATAAAGTGGTGGCCCTAGGTATAAGTAGCCTGCATGCGTATGTTCTTATGTTAGGGGAATGTGCCATATTCAATAAGTTGTCGAAAGTTCTTGGTATTTGAAAGGTCAGTCTGGAGGGCTGGACCCTATTACTAGGGCATCTTCAGGGATAGTAGGCATGAAGCACGCGTGTGTGTGATGCAAATTAATATGAGTGCTATAATAGCTAATTAATGGTATATTTGATCTATATTCAGTGTTCTGTCTTTCACTCTCTATTCAGTGTTGACCTTTTTATTGAAAAACGACAATTACATACAAGGCAATGGAAAACAGGGAAATCAAGTTCAGTAATAATCGAGATAAGTAAAATAATCACTCAGGTGGTCCAGGTTCTTCACATGGCAGGAATTGTGAGGTCTGTGGCTGTCATGGTTGAAGCGCAGTAAGATGTTGGGGTAATATACTGTTTGCCACATGAGTAGCTTCATTGTGGTAAATGAAGGCATTGAGAGCTGCCATCTTTTCAGTAATTCAGGCAGCATACTATCCCGGCATTAAAACATAATGCAGTCTGTGTTCATGTCTCATCTGAAAATATTTATTTTGATTGCAGAATGAATGCCCTGGGCTCAAACATATGTGCGACCCATTTTTGTCTTGTGGCTAGTGGAGGCCTGTACTCAGAAGAACATTCTTGGACTCCCTGTCCCCTCCTTTAAGCATATTAATAATTATTATTTTCTCATCATTAACCTCTAAGCCCAAGTAGAGAGGTGGTAATTGTTATTATTCATGCTTTTTCATTTCTTTGACCAATTTACTTTCCTTAACTTTTTTTCTTTGACGTACAGCCCCACTGGCCAGCTCTAATTCTTAAAACACTTCTCCCTCAGGATCTTTGCCATAATCCTTGCCTCTAGTCTTTACATGGACAGGGCTGTGTGTAATTTGTGAAATGCTCTGTGATAACATGGATCTTCTCATTGCCTCTACATGCGGCAACAAATTATAGGACATCAATAGATATCTGATTATAAGGTGCTATGGTTTCAAAGTGATCCACTGCTTCTGTTGACTTTGAAAGTCTTTCAGTTCATGCAGCGAGTACACTTCTGAGAATTCTTCCACACATTTTGGCTATTTGAAGTTAATAGAGCTGCTGTCAGACCTGGTTAAAGGTTTTGTTGATCCAAGATGCCAGTTATTACCATGTGGTGACTTAAGCATCTATCCACAATAAGTTTGTGTGGCTCAAGCAATTGGGTCAGCAGGGATAATGGAGTGGATTGCTGGATGAGCGCAGTTGACCAGCAGTTCTGGTTTACCTAGATTTTTGCCATTTAATATCACAGCATACTAGGGTCAGCCATACCTGAACTGCTCTGATGTCTTCTCCAGAATGATGGTCACATATGCAGATGTGATTATTTCAGAAGCTTGCATAGGTTTTCTGTGAACTGGAAATGGCTAATTGGGGCATGTTTTTGATAGGTTCCTGCAGAGACACTTAAGCCCTCCTTCAAATGTTGCATCCAATAAGACTCCATTTTTGGGATGAGGAAGCTTAGAGAGGGCATCTAAATTAATATTCCTCCTTTTCTGGCCTTTATATCAGTTTAATGTCATAGGTGATAATGTAGATTTTCCTAATAAGTTATGACGGAAAGTCTTAATTTTATTAAAGACACGGAGGCGAGTATTATGCATTCTTTTCTTGCTTTATTCAAATAGCAGCAAGATAATTAGAAAAAACTACACTCCCCAGAAGGCTGCAGGAGAAAACTACTGGCCAATGGGGAGAAAGATTGCACAAAACAAACCAATCAGGTCAGGCCAACCATATAAGGACCTATCTGACCGCAAGCAGTCCTCTTTTCTTGTGCGAGTTAGGAAGAAGTCGAAAACAAAGGAACCAAAAATAACAGTATATAAACAGTCAAAATCCAGGTAAACAGTTCTTGAATCAGGAACACCATGGACGAAACATCCTGAGGAAACCACGTTGGCAGACAGATGGATGTGGACGCCAAGAACTCCGGTGAGGTATGACGATTCTCACGAGGAAGGCGGTTGCAAAGCTGGAGTACCTAAGAGGGGGAAAGAAACAGAACGAATTAGAGCTGTTGTGGAGGGATAATACTCGCCTCCGTGTCTTTAATAAAATTAAGACTTTCCGTCATAACGTATTAGGAAAATCTACATTTTATGACAAGACCGGAGGCTCCTATTATGCTAGTTCAAAGCATATCAACAACCAGAGAAGAAGCAGTAATCACAGGTTTACAATAGAAGGTCTTAAACACATTATCATTAGACCAATCCGCTGACTTTAGGATATCCTCCAGGCGTGAGCCTGACCAAAAGGCTTTAGAAGCCATGGCACCCCTGGTAGAATGAGCACCAAACACAGAAGCATCAATGCCCGCAAGAGACATGATCCAACGGACCCAACGGGCCAGGGTAGCAGAAGAAACAGGGAGATGGGGTTTGCGGAAAGAAATGAGCAATTGCGTATGGGAAGAAGAACTAAAGTCAGCAGATTTCTGTTCATAGGCTTTTAAGCAACGACCTACACACAATTTCGGTTGAGCTGGAAAGTAAGGATAAAACACAGACTGTAAATTTGTTTTTGTGCATCTCTGCACCTGAAACAACAATCCAGAAGGGGAAAACTGCCTTGAAGAAAGATCTAAAGCCCTAACATCAGAGACGCGTTTAATGGAGACTAAACACAACAACATAGTAAGCTTAGCAGACAACATTTTCAGAGAGAGAGCAGTATTGTCAGGCCAATCAATAAACAATTTAAAAACCAAATTAACGTCCCATAAAGAAGAATACTTAGCCAATGGAGGTTTGGAAAAACGAACTCCTCTTAGCAAACGGCAAACTAGCGGATGAGATCCAACCGGTTTGTTGTCGATGGGATGATGATTAAGTGAAATAGCTGATCTGTACAGAGTCACTGTGCGATAGGACTTGCCGGCACTGGCCTCCGAGGCCAGAAAATTAACCACAAAAGTTACAGGGGCTCTTATGTTTTAGTTATATTCTCAAATATAAGACAGGGTATTGCAAGGAATGGTCATTTTTCTTAATTGTAATAGAACAAGCAACTTGCACTTTGACTAATCTCACACAACAGAAAAAGCACCTTCTATACATTCAGAATTGATTATTTTTAGTATAGAAAATTTTAATGTCAGTTTTATTAAAGGGTATAAGGTTTATAGAGGACTGTTGAGTCATAATCTACCATGTAATTCTTTTTTAATATAGGAATCTGTTTTTTTGTACTTGGCGATTCTTTTACTTAATGTTTTTGATTACATGCCTAAGAGAAAACTACTTGCATCTATGGCA
Organism: Triturus cristatus; assembly: GCF_964204655.1. Taxonomy (NCBI): domain Eukaryota; kingdom Metazoa; phylum Chordata; class Amphibia; order Caudata; family Salamandridae; genus Triturus; species Triturus cristatus. The sequence goes on along the minus strand of NC_140585.1, from coordinate 855,826,904 downwards.
TGTTTGCATCAAACTGGATTGTATTTTTGCACTGAGATAATGTTAACCCTGTATGGAAATAATATGGTAGCCATGTTCTCGTGATAGGGGTTTAAGGTCTGTCGTTTTATCATGAAAAAGGAGAGCTTTTAATCTTTTTAGCAACAGAAGGGTCCGTTTAATACCGAGTACTGGTTGATTTTAAATGCTTGTATTTGGGCAGGTAAAGTTTTTTTGTATATTCGTACCCAAACAAATGTTTTGTCTTACTTGAAAAGTATATGTTTTTTATGATTTGAATTATGTGTGTATATGAACTGTTTGTATGGCTTTTTTAGGCCTGACACCAAACTGTTAATAAACTGAAACTGACATTCCTATTGCATTCAGGTTTGATTCCGATTATGGTTGATTTATTAAATTCAGGCAAGCTGCTGCCTTGGGTATTCTGTCTGTGACTGAATTTAGAATGTGGAACGTGCTGTTTTACTAGACGTGAATTATTTGAACAGGTTGCACCTGGGTCACATAGAATACTATGTTTGTAGGGGGGGGTGCGTGTGTGTGTGTTACTGATTATGGAAAATGTGTGCATGTGGCTTTATTGGGCTCATAGTGATTCGTTTTGTGATTATTCGTGACTACTTAGACGGCCTATTACTATATTTGGGTGAGTAGTTTGTGTATGTCCTGAAAGCTCATACCTTCAGAAATTGGTCGAAAATAGTTTCTCCTTAAGTATCAACAGATTTACTTCAATAAACCAGTTTTAACAGGCTGGATAGTGCAATAAATGTTTTGTAGTCATAGCAGGACTTCCCGTCTGTGCCAAGGTATGCTGTTTACATGCTGTAGACGGAGAGCTGGTAAACTGTGCACGAGGGGAATGCGTGATTCGTAAATGCTACAGCAGTGAGAGTGAAGACAACCAATGAGAGACCACTAGGTCCGTGCACGGTGAGACCCTGTTAGTATCGCATCGACACAGAGCTGGGCGCAGCCAATAAGAAGCCAAAAGGCCCTGCCGGCTCACGAGAAGCAGGCGTGAACTGCTGTGCGATTGGCTGAAAGGCGCATGAAGCTCGCAGACCAACCGCAACCTATACACGAGGAGTAGGCGTGCAGGTTTTGCGATGATGACCGGCACCTCCCTAAGAAATTAACATTGCTCTAGATTCAAAATGGCCGCCGGGTTTACGTGCGGTCATTCACGTCCTACCTTGCAGTATTAGAGCTCCTCAATGTATCTCATGTTTGATCATTATTTCTTGGGGCTGCGTCGGGTTGGCCCGTTTCACTCTGCGATCGAAGATTCCTTGCTAGCGCTAGGCTTGCTCGGAGGGGGTGCAAATGCCTCATTTCACTGTTCGGTTTTAAAGTCGCTGTACAATTGCGCCCCCACAAATCCCAGAGCACGAATTATTTCTCTTTGCTAAGTAGCCTAGTGCGAAGTTGCTCGCCTGCAAATAGCCCCTAGGTGTGCTTCCGCCTTCCTAGTTACCCTCTACTCAGAAGCTTTTGTCTGCTTCTTCCATAGAAGTCAGGAGGACGTGCCATAAATTGGGAAGTGCCCCTGAGACTTTAAAGATGCCACAGACTGCGAAAGCGGAAATCATTATTCCGTAACGTGTTTGAGGGAAGTATCGGACGCTCGGAACGTGAGCGACGTGCACCGACAGTAAAAAGCTGAAAGGGAAGCGTCTGTCTGGCGGGCACGACTGACTGATATACAGTCTTAGATGCACCTGTGTCTGGGTTACGTATTGCTACAGTGGCAAAGCAGAACCACATAATCCACCCGGCCCTCTCCCCAGTAGTTTTAAGACAACAGTGTATCGGCGTAAATGTATTTCGGATTCAATCTGTATTTAATTTGAGGAATGTACAAATCTTTTCTCTGTTATAACTGAACATCATATCTTTGTAGTTCGACGGTCACCCAGTTAATAACCAAATACTTGATAATAAATATGCATCCCAATAAAGTGTTGTTGTGACTCTTGTAGTTTAACATAAGAGGGTAGTACTGTACTGATCGTTACATTCTCGCGTGAGACTAATTAAATGCGCAGTACATCACTAGTCCCAGCCCCTGCCATTATGGTCTCTTCCAATTCGGATTTCACAATCGCACCCTGTGTAAACGCCCCATTCTCGCACTTTCTAATGCTAATTCTCACCCTGATTTTTAATCCCGTTCAATGCTTACTTTCCAATTGGGAATAAATCCACTACCCTGACCAACAACAAACAGCATTATGCCAACACAAACGGTCAGTAATTTAGTTGCTGTCCAGTATATGAATATGGTAGACACGCCTCATCGTAGCTGAAATTCCAGTTGACCAATCATCAGGTGTTTTCTACGTGATACAAGTAGTTTACGTGAGCTGTTGATCAGGGGAGAGGATGTGGCGTTACGGCCAGAGCTGTCAATTTGCCCCTGGGGAACCAGGCTCGAGTGGCAGTATTGGCTCAACATCCTGCGACTGTGGTCAAAATTACTCAGTCTCACTGTGCCTAAAAAGTGAATATGACCTTGTGTAATGTAACTAGTGCTCATGGCCTTTGGGTTGAGTTTGCGCTATATAACCCCTCCCCCCCAATAAATAAAGCAGTTGAAAAAAACCCTCTTTTATTCGCAAGTGCTTGTGGCTGAATTAAACCTAGGCAACTGGTGTAGTTATGTAAAATATGCATAAACAGAATTCAATTACAACGTCCTGGGCTCACTGTGCCACTGGAATCAAGCTATCCTGGCTGATGAGGGGTGAAACCCCGAAACCGGTCCTAGGATGCTTGTTTCCGGTCAAGGAGGACCTGGCTTGGCAGTTCATACTGGACTGTTCCCATGAGGCACAGGGTCAAGACTGATTTGCATATGGCCAGGTCTAAACTGGGGTGGCATGGTGAGCAAAAGAATGACGGATTTAACCAAGATCTCTTGACTGGGGGTGAATGTTTTGATTTGTTCTGCATTCCGTCCATCAATTGTGTGTCTTTTGCTTTCTCGATTACAATGGACAGGCCGATTTGAGAAGGATGTTTTACGAAAATTAGCATTGCGATAGTGGAGTAGACTAAAACAATACTACATACGCCTGCACACACTTTCGACCACAAGTGCTCAACGTTACAAAATAAATTCAAGACTTAATTGAAGAATGCCAGCTGAAATCATGGTAAACCAAAAGAACAATTAGAAAACAGATCCAGAATGGAATTTCAACATGAGACTGGAGGTCAAGATGTGTTGCATTCATTTCCATATTTTTTTTCTAAAAAAGTCGAAGAGCATAGGTAACACTCAAACATCAAGACAAACCTCTCAAAGGCTTGGACTAGGAGTTAGTATGGGGAGGCACACCAGGATTTTAATAAAAAACATTATTTTGAAAATAGAATTCAAATGAAAACAGTAATTATAATTTGGGTTTTACATAGCATTTTACACAGCATTTACTTTTTTTTAGCACGGTAATGGCCAGGTGCAAATGGTACCCATTTTAATAGCACTTCGTTTTCTGGCCTTGAAAGAATGTAAGACTGAGGTGACCTTGATCAGATATTGATTTGTGACCTTTGGATTAGAGCTCATGGCAGCAGTACGCATTTAATACAGTGAGTTATTCATAAAATGTAAGGCCTTTGTACTCCAGCAAAAGGAAAACACTTGTGAGAAGAAGAGAATGGCGTGAAAGCCTCTGCCATTTAAACTGGCTGGTGATGAAGGGCCCAGTGAGATCTTGATCCACCTCTGCTTCCTTGGGATTCACTTGAGATTTCTGTTGTGACAGTTAGATGAAATTGTTGCAGAAATTAAATATAGAGGATGAGTATGGGCCATCTTGGAGATACCCCCTGTCCAAGGACTTCCAGAATACTTTAGGACCACAGGGCCATAACCTCCTCAGAAGACGACGAAAAAGAAAGCAACCCGTCTCTCGTTTATTTCCAGATTTCATGTGTTTGCTGCCAATACGGGCAGGGCCGTACTGCCTGTACTTACTCTCAGGTTAGGTATTTTGAGGCCTGTCTCTCCCGACCGTGTCACTCTTCTCTTGAACTCAGTGCGTGGCTTTCAGGTCTGGGACTGGACATTGTTATCTCTTCTTCGATGCAACAGTAGAAATGAATCATTCCACAAACGTGACTAGCAGGTACATAGCCTTCAACAGGGTATGTATCCTATACATGCTCCTTGTTGGACTGCTGGGGTGACACCTACAGCCCATCTTCGGATCAAAACATATCAAGACACTTAACTTGGTGAGGCCCAAATGATAAATCTTAACTGAAATTTGATTTCCACACATTATGCTTTGTGTGCAATACAGTTTTAGCAGTAAAATTGAATGTCTGTGCAAATTTCAATGGAAAAGGTGGTCTGTAAATGCCAGTTTGCTAGCACACGATACTTTAGTTGCATTAAAAAAATGCTCGATTCATTCCTATTAAAGGTTGGTTGTGCAAGTTTGGCATTTCAAAAATTGGGTTGTGGTTCTAAAAGGTTTGGGAAGCACCGGATCTAGGTGGACTTTTAAATCAAACAGCTGACTGGAACGAGTGTCAAGGGCTGGGGAAAAGTGCTGTTTACAATATCTATGCACTCAGGGAAATGTCTCTTCGCAGTCTGGGTGCCTAAGGTGGTTTTTGTGATATTTACACTTGTTAGAATTTGTCTCTCTTTAACGGATGTAGGACAGGACCTTATCACACCAACCCAGCCTGTGTAAAATCCTTTCTTTCATGCTCGCAACTCTGCTGCAGTCGTCCAAGGACTTGTCTGCGTACTATTTTCTTTTCCTCTAGTCACTGGGTACAGTTTTTGGGCTTTAGGAAGGACTGGGGAGCTGCAGAAGTTTTCCTCTCCAGAAGAAGTGGAGTCACCAGTGCTTTGTGGCAGGGCCAGCTTTAGAGCTGTTGGTGCCCAGAGCAACAATCATTTCCCTCCCTCTCCAAATGACCACCTCCTCGGATTCCCTCACGACCACAAGGCATAAGTGTCCCTCATCTCTCCATAGCCCCTCCAGCACATACATTTCATTTGTTTTAAAGCACTGGTAAAGGCTGACTTTACTAATGAGAATTGATATCTACCCAAACAAACACTTTTCAGCAACATTAGGAATAGATAATGAAAGACTAGGGGGAAAAACAGGACATTCCAACCTAGTGTATGCATTTTGCATGCTGCCCTTTGATGACAGTTCGTAACAGTTACTGTTCTGTATTATGGTGGTATTTTATGAAAGTGTGCGATTAGCTAGAAGTGACTGTATCATTTCGTCCTTTAACTATTTACCAGTGCAACAAATCGATTGCGTTGCTTCAGTGAAGACGTGTCTGTTGGTTACAGCATCAATGTTGGTGAGCAGGTATGGGAAAAATGCGCCAGTAATCCTTAAACAGTACCGAGGTTTTTCGCTAGATGGCAGGCTAGTCAACACAAGTTATGTCTCCTGAGCGAGAAGTAAAATCCCTGGCTTGGACACGCCCCTCTGTGACGTAACGCGCCCTGCCTTGCCGGCTGGGGTTTTTCTAGCAGCTCGGGAAGCAGCTGGGATTCAGAAAATTCAGAGAGCAAGTACTGCAAAGCCGGGAGGAAACAAGGAGCACGGATCTCGTGGGTCCATTGTACCTGCGAGTGCGTCAGATACCCGGTCCAGCTGAGGAGACAAGGGCTCTGTTTGGACTACTGTGCGGCAGAGGAGACGGCAGCAGCATGGCCAGCACTGTGAGAGGACAGTGGCAGTGAGGCGCCGGCAGCCAGCACCCGTAGCAACGAGACTTTACCCAAGCACTTTACTTCCACGCGCACCCCGTACCCTGAGCAGCTGAACGCCCTTCGGTCACCAACCATGCCTGCCATGGAGCTCACCCAGAGCCGAATCCAGAAGATCTGGGTCCCCAAGGATGACCGCCCTGCCCTGCCACTGAGGGGTGAGTGTTGGAGCCCTTGCGCAGCGCACAGGGGGGGGGGCGTGAAGGAATTCAGAATGTCTGAGTGTGCATGGTGTGCACTGGCACACACAAGTGAGGGGCAGAGCCCGGTGCAGGTCTGTAGTACAAGGGGCCCGAAGGCATGTGGCATCGGAGAGTGATGCAAGCTTGTACGAGGTGAGCGTGCGAAAGGATGGTGATGCGGGCATGCGCAGAAGAGGCCGGCGTGCCGGTATTCGGAAGCCCCGATGAGCAACTGGGACCCTGCATTCGCAGTTAGCCGGGAGACTTGCTTATGGGCAGGCGTGAAGGGCGAAGAGAGTCAAGAGACGTTGTGTGAAATGATGTGGTCGTCCTAGAGGGAGGCGCGCTTAAATGAGAGGCATGTGGGGCGCCATCACTTCTACATTGTGTGCTAATGCACAGTGTGTTATGGTGAATTGCCTGAGACAACACAGCCTAAAGCTGGGAAGCCGGGGGTGGTTTTCACTCTCGCGCCTTGACTCTACAGAGCACCATTTGAAGCTGCATTTGTGGACACTAAATGCCTCGAAAGTAGGGTTGAGACCAGTCTTGCTTCGTCGTATTGCCTATGCCAGATCTTCCAGGGTGTCTGCCGTGATTCCCTTTTTGCAAATGGAGCATGAGGGAAGATAGCTCATTACGTGGACATCTGTTTAATGCACAGAAAACTAGTCTGTGATGTGTGAGTAAATAGAGCACTGTGCACGTCGAGGGTGCATGCAGGGTCGGCAAGCATTGCGGTCAGGTCCCTTTACCTGATAACTCACGGGTGATGCTGGCCAGTCGTGCTGCGTTCGCATTGATCAAGCTGTGCTGGTGGCGGCGGCGGTTGCCGGTAGCTATCGTGTTTCACCGGCTAGTGGGTGGGGCTAAGAGGCACGCAGCTGCGCCTGGCCACTGCTGGCACTTGCCGGCAGTGCCTCTGACAGGACTGCTGGTGCGTCAGTGGACGCCGGCGTCAGTGCGCAGTCTGTTATCTGGTACCCGGGCAGTGCAATGAATGCCGACGCGAGACTGCCTCGGAGAAACTTTGCCTACGTACCATGAGCCTCAACATAGTTTGGTGGGTTGATGCACCTGCTGGAGAAAAAAGTATGCAACCTGAAGGACGCAATGGGGACGGACGGTTCGATCACTTGTCCCTGCTCGTCACCTTATGTTTAAGTGCTAATAAAATGCTGAGTACGTGGGACGTGTGACATATCTATTTTTAATCCGGCGCCTCCCTTCAAAGACTGATTCTGGCCTAATTACATAATCTCAATATCTTGCGTTTCCTGCTCCTTCTAAACGCTGGGAGCCTGAGCAGGGGCGTTTAAAACTAGTTTAGCGCCCCGATAGATTAAATCCGAGGGGCTTTCTGCTGCAGAGACCCACGTGTAAGACTCGTGTAGCTGATTGGTTGGCATCGGGGGCTCGCTCCACTGTCCTGTCATACCACAGTTGTGTTCGGTCCACATAACCCCTGTTAAGCTCGGTGTAACTGCATGATGTGCTCTGCGGTGATTGGAAGAGGGTCTGTCGCCCACCTCCAAGTCACGTCAGATCTGGGGGAGGGGGTTGCACACTGCCTCCTCCTGGGAGGTCTTGCTCATCTTGAATGAGTCACGGTTCAAAGTGGGGGAAGGGCTTGCTTCTGCTCTGTATGGCCTTAGTCGCTAGGGCTAGCTTCTCACCAGCCGCGTATAAGGGAACCAGGGTGGGTTCTGTGCATCCCCTTGAGACAAAGCGCACGTTTATGTTCGGTTTGCTCTGGTGTGACAACCGTAGGTGTCTGCGCTTCTCAGGTGTGTATCGCACGTCCTGTCAGAGGTTCTGGTCTCTTCTAAGCACCCACCTGGGGTTGTTCGCCTACTGTAGCGCATTGTGCTGTACGCTACGTGTTTTGATTGCAGAGGTTGTCGTCGTGCGTCTGCACAACTCGATTGCGGTAACCAGCTTGGGTGAAGGGAACCTGCCGTCGGGTCATCTGCATGTATGTAGCGGCAATGCAAAAGTACAGCTTTTAAACGTTGTTTCCAGAAAACATGCGTGGCGCATTTTATCTTTACCCGCAGGGCAAGAGTAGTCAAATACATTTATTTGCCTTCGCGGCGTCCACAGAAGCATCTGATGTCCCAAGGGCTCAAGTGATAGCAAAACAAAAAAAAAAAATCAATGGTGACACCCATTTTTTGTTGGTTTCGACCCCACTCTGCTTCCCTGGCCTCCCCTGAACACCAGATCCCCCTCATACCTCGCGTTTTTTCGCTTTGGGTGTGGGCAACAAGTGGCAGAATACAAACCGGAGCGAGTGTGGGTATATATGCGCACCTCCTCGCCCCCAGGTTCCAGTGCCCAGCGAGGCGCTATCCAGCCGTACTTCACTCGAACAGGAGGCGCCGCGAATGGATCGTTGGAGACCTGCTTTATAAATACCAGGCCTCCTATTGGTGATCAACGTGTTAATTGTAGCTGTGATCCTTCAAGCGAGCTTCCGGTGCTCGAAGTGCGATACCACTGCTTTGTAACTATGTATTCGGTTTGCAATCGAACTGCTCCTGATTCGATTAACATTGGAGCGCTAGAAATGTTGTCGGAAGTCTGTGCAGGCATTATGAATTATTGTACCGTTGCGTAGATTTATTCATTGAGGGGGTGTTGTAGCGCATTGCGTAGGAAACGTGTCGCTACGTTGCATGAGAGCCTCCTGGCCTACTAAATAGTGATGCTTCGTGTTTTGGCCCATCGTCTCATCACAGCAGTGCGCTCGATCGACCCTCTTTGTCCGAACCCTCACCAGCGTCAATTAACAATGCTGTCTTTGATTTAGCCCGTAAATAATGACTGAGGTCTAGTCCTCTTTACTACTACAATTTCCCACCCACCAAGCACCCGTGAGAAGCCCCGCCGCCTGCCTGCAGTGGGCCCACTCCTGACACGGCAGACGTCACATCCACTGTATGGCTGGGCTCCAATCAGCTTCCATGATGGTGGCGGGAACAAGGTGGTGCTGTTGCTGGCGCAGAGCCCTTACCTTCCTCGCATTGTAGTCCAGGCCGGCGTCGAGGCCCAGAACAGAGATGCCATTGGCGCTGAGCGCTACCCAACTCCCCCCTTGTGGTTTGGGCTGACTTCGAGGCCCAGCACGGGGCTGTGATTGGCGGAGTGAAGTGACCCCCCCCCCCCCCCTTTGTGGGCCAGACAGACTTCGAAGGCCTGCACAGAATTCTATATTGGCGGAGAGCCCAGAGAAATAGGCTGGGCGAGGGAGGGGCTATTCCGGTATCATGATCCCAGTCTGGGGAAGCCGGCTGACCAACAGCTGAGTCAGCACCCGGCCTTTGTTAGAGCTCACTAATCGTGTTTCAGAGTTAATGTGGTTAAGAGACACACACTGTCTTAAAATAACCATGTATTGCGTGCAGTGGACTGAAATAAACTCTAATGGGAATGCAGCTTCTTACACCGCCGCGTGCGCTGCCAGTAAACGTGGCGTTTGTGTGATGTTTGCGATTCCCGAACAAGCTTGGGGCAGGGGAGAGGTCGCCCTCGTCTCGACAGCCACATGCAAATATTTTTTTTGCCCAGCGTAAGCAATTAAAACAAAAGTGTGAAGAAGTGGCCGAGACTTCGTCTGTTGGTGCACTTAAATATTTCTCCAAATGGTCGGAAGCACCTTCTCAATCCAGTCTGGTTCACTGCTCAAGAAAGAATGAGTCTAGAAGTTGTCACTACATCGACAGGTGGGCAGCGGGTCAGACACCGGGATATGGCATGAGGGGGGGGGGGGGCAAGGTGGCAGCCGGAAGGGGGTCTTAATAAACTGCTGGTGGTGGAGCAAAGGGGCCATTTAAACCACTGGCCTTGAGGGTAGCTGGGGGAGGGGCGGTGTGGATGAGGGTGTCGTGGGATGTGTACGCTGGTGGGCAAGTCTATTTATTCAGTTTGCCTTTAGTCGCCAATCTGTCACGCACTGATGGCATGGACATCGACTCCTAAATGAGTCTTGAAAGGCTCGCGATGCAGCACGTCCCTCACGTTCACAGTGCACGCTGTTGCCATGGTTACAGGACCCTGTCCATTCCACTGAGTCATACATGCTGTGTGACTCGGAGCATTGCATCTCGTTCCCAAAAATGTGTAATTTGTAGTTTTGTTTCTCTACTCCGCCCTGCTACTATTCTTTCGTCACGTTATATTGAATTCTGTTCACGGTCGGCAAAAGGGATTCCCCACAGAAAGAGGTTGTTTTGGGTCCTTTTTGTTAGGAATATTTAATCGAGTTAGTCGCACTCTGTTGTTTCCTGCTCCTATTCATTGGCAAACGCGCTCAGTGGAGAGGGGATGTTTATTTAGACACCTTAAATAAATATTGTCTGAGAAGTCCCTTCGGCATCCTGTATTCTCATGGGTCTCCTCTGCTACAATGTACCAATTGTTCCTTTTCGTAAAGGGTAAATATTTTCCCATGAATAACATTCCAGTACGAGTAACACTTGTTAAGACTAGATGTGAAGGTTGGTACGGTTTTGTTAATATTGATTTAACACAAACTCGAATTAAATTGGAGTGAAGGGGAGCGCTTGCTTACTAACTCTTCCTTGAGCAGATGGCGATGGTTTTACAAGTTGCCTGGCTGCTGGAACTATGCACCACCATGGCAAATAGCCCAGATTGGAGATTTGCCACATAATGTAATTTCCGCGCAGTCTGCTGATTTGAGCAAATATTTTGCTTTCTTGTTTAGATACAAACTATCAGGAGCTAGATGTTGTTCTGCCCAAATGCGTCTTTTAGCTCTTGTGCTGCAGAAGATTGGATTTAACACCTTGAAAGTGGTGGAATGGGTGGTGGAATGGTGTTAACAATCCAGTAAAACGAACCTGCAGAATTCCGAAGTAGCTGACCATAAAAAACACCTTAAAATAAGGATAGATGGCACTTTACAGGGCCACCACTGGAATTATGCAGCTATGGAGGAATCAAGTGCAAAATATGCTGCAGGTTCTCTGGCGATATTGTTTTCATTTTAGCACAAATTGATACAGTCTGGTTAAAGGTTTCACCTTTTAATACCAGTCCAATGCTCCCATACAGTAGTCGGCATCTAATATTTGACCAGTTAACTTTCGCAAAGATCGAACACTGCACAGTACCACATGCATTGCTATTTTTTTTTTTTTACTAACTTTTTATCTCTTTGCACTAAACATTTCACTGATGAAATTGCATATTATGCAGCAGCTGTTGAATCATGTGAAACTTGTGGTGACAATTATGCGAACAACCTTGCAGGTATGGACCGGCGTCATTCCAGTGGTCTGGACTAAATAGCAACCAACACACTGATCGCCCCTCAGCTACGAGGCCAGAAACCCAGATACAAAACATCTTTAGAATAAAAAATAGTGTAAATGTTCCTAGTATGTGTGTCCTCAACCCCATGGTTTGAGTTGAAATGCCTGCCTTTAACACCGGAGAAAAAATGCATCTTGACACAGATGCTTCTGTTTTAATTGTAATAGTGCCGCTAGCCCAGGCTTCTTTAATTGGGGGCTACCCTGTAGTCACTCTAGGGTACCCCAAGACAACAGTATGGTACCACCAGCAGTAATCTGTTCTGCTCTCTGTGACCCCAAATTTTGGCCCTTCGAATGTACCTCAATTGGGCTTACTCCCCACCTTGTTGGATTTGGGGTGCAGAAGCCTTGTTAGGGTGAGCCTAGGCAGCGCTTGCACTGCTCTGCGTGGCCTGCTGTATTCAGTTAGGGACTTGAAGCTCCCCCCATAATTTTCATTGGCTTGTGTTATTGTCCACTGTAAATTGTAGCCTCCAAGCACCATTTTCTGAAATAGCTTTGTCCTGCCTGCTGTTGCAGGCGGGACAAGCTCTCTCCTAACGTTTCGATTTTGTTTTTTTTATAGCACAAGCGCCTAACGCATTTGCAAGGCAATAGGTCTCGCATTTGCAAGAGTTTAAGCTATTGGCATTGTAAATGACAATGCCTTTTATTTATCTGTTTTAAAAACAACACATAAATGAAAGGAATCGTCATTTACAATGCCAACAGCTCAAAGTCTCGTAAATGTGAGACCTATTGCATTGCAAATGCTTGTTTTTAAAAGGGATCCCTTCCCTGCTTGTGACTTAGGGTCTGTGGGCCCTGTCCAGCAGTAGGACTCCTCTGCTAGTTTCTTGCCGTATCTGCCCCTTCCACCTGGCGGCGTTATCAAGGAGTGTGGTCCGCCAGCAGTGACCATGTATGGAGTCTTGGAAGCAGTTATTTGTTAATCACTGACTGTTCTTTTCTTCTCAATTGTAAAGCTCTGGTTCTCTGTGCTTAGAAGGCATCTAATTCATTCATGGCCATCAGGGGGTTCGTGCCACGCAGTAGCCTCGGGACAAAGATCATGACGGGACGTGCAGTGGTCTTCTGATAAAACTAGTCTGGATGTTTTGTAATATTTCACTCACTCGTTGGTTCACCAACTGGCTTTACTTAATCTGCCTCTGTGCTGCAGAAATGCCTTGGGTGACTCTTGCCACGCGGAGGTCTCGAGCTGCAGGGGGCAGAGATGATGGTTTCGGTCACATATGGCGTCCCAATCTCCGAATTCCCCCAACACCCCCGCCCCCCCCCCCAACACCTAATCCAACAGTGCGGTCTTCAGTGACTTCCGGTCTGCCGCCCGCCCAGTGAGAAGCTACACCTGTCGTCCCGTAGCCCTCCGGGGTTCCAAGCGTGACACCGCGCCTTCGTACCCGGAATGTCACAGGAAGCTGTGAATGTCCCAGACACACACGGGCTGCAGCCGCCCGTGTGCCATTCAGTATTTTTAATGTATCACGGAGCTGCAGAGGCTGGTCCCCGTTACAGGTACTGTGAGTTACAGGTATAATGGCCGGTGTGTGCGGAGCTGCGCAGCCTCTGCTGGCATCACGCCGCTCCCCACAGCGCGCTTCGCCTGGATCCGTGATGCCCTATAAGCGGGAAGTGATTATCACGCAGCCACGAATGAGGCTAGCTTATGCAGGCTCGCAGGGATTAGCCAGTCAGCGCGGTTCTGCCAGAAGCATCAATTTGATCCACGCGACTTCACTGACGAGGCTTCTTTTTGCTCGCACGCACGGCCATAAGTGGGTTACTGTCGGGCAGGCCGATCACGTGGGCTGTTGGTCATTTTGGTGAATGGCAACGAGATTCATATATTGGCCGCCCACTGCTGAATTCCGTCTGCTGTTGGAAAGGCACGCAGGTCAAAGTCCCAAAGCACAGAGGGCCACCAGAGTATTAACTTAAACTACTTTAGACACCAATTCTTTTTCCACCCTCATTTTTGCTAATCCACTTAGTTGATCGGTCACATACCTTTCCTACATTACACATAACAAGTTCAATGCATTCTTTTGTAGGATGCCTGGCTGTTTCCCAGTTCTTTGAACTCTACGGTTTGGTGCTAATATTGTGCTGCCTCTGCCTGGGGCGGTGGCGATTTGGTCCAGGTTTGAAGCACAACCCAAGGCAGGTTGTTTTTATAAAGCGAAACCGGTTTAAAGTCCCTGGCTCCTGTTAGACACTTCATTTGCGCAGTGAGCTCTCACCCTTTGCAGGGATTCAAGGTAATGCTCCGTGCCTTGTTTGGAGTCTCTTGTAGGAGTTCCTGGGGCAACCTGCATTTATACCCAGATCTCCTGTGGCAGGAAAAACCTGCAGTTTTGTGCTTTTCCAGTGCTTGGTGGATGATGGAAACATTCAGATTTATACCTATTTTGTAGATGTATCAGAATAAACATTTTGAATAATTATGCTGATTCTATTTACCCCAGCATCTAAGGACATTTAAATGTGTGATATTGGCTGATGGTCATCACGTTGTATTAACTTTTTAATTTTCACTTGACACGCTTCTTCAAACATCTAGTTGATGTCAATGACTTACTTTCTTTCTCTCCATCTCGCAGCTTGCGGACCTCAGCTTACCAATTCTCCCACTGTGATTGTAATGGTTGGACTTCCAGCAAGAGGAAAAACCTACATCTCAAAGAAACTGACTCGCTACCTCAACTGGATTGGTGTCCCAACAAAAGGTGAGGATGATGCTCCAAGGTTTGGTAAATGTAAAGAGAAGGAAATGTGTCCACTTCGGTTTTCTATGCCAAACCGGTCTTAATTGTTTCATATTCCAAATAAAACATTAGCTTCTCTCTTTCCATCGGGAAGGGGTGGGGATGTGGAAATCTTAACAACTCTCCTCTTGTGCTTACTTGTAGTTTTCAATGTTGGAGAGTACCGTCGTGAGGCAGTGAAACATTACAGCTCCTATGATTTCTTTCGTCCAGACAACGAGGATGCCATGAGAGTCAGAAAGTAAGTTTCAGACTTCAGTGAATCTTGAAAGATAAGTTTTTTCTGAATAGCATGCTTTCATCTTCAATATATCCCTGCCACCATCTTCCGTTTCCACCCTACCAATCCTGTTGTCAACTCATACATTCCTTTGAGGTTATCAAGCTAGTGGTTTGTGGGCCTCACGTCGTTTTTGACTGCTTGAAATCTTTAGCCTTGTCTGATCGTTTGGTGTACATCTGGGGCGGGAAGAAGGATGGGGTTCTATGTAGATTTCTAAACCTAACTTTTTTTCTACCCCTTTTCTACAGAAATTGTGCCTTATCTGCCCTGCGAGATGTCAAGTCTTACCTGACTGAGGAAGGTGGCCAGATGGCTGTAAGTTTCAAGTTTTGGTATTGTTTCTTCTGTGCAAAATATTTTGTTATGGCAGTCAGTTTGTCAAAATCTAGTTTCTTACTTGCCATGTTGGTTAATCAGGGGTTTGGGCCTTGTTTAGCCTCGATGAAAGGAAGTCCTAAAAGGACATTTCATAAACTTCTTTGAAGATCCTTATTCTTAAGAATGCATTTTGTGATCAATTTCTACTGGGACACCCACTCTTGTTCCAGAAGAGGAGTTCCCCTAAAGAGGGATAGGCTCTGTAATGAAGAATGAAATGGTGGGTGCAGACGTGAGGGCTTCAGTAGAAATTTAATTGGGGGTGAGGTAGTTCTTGATGAAGCATTGTACAGTATATTTGTACTCTGTGTGCTTGTTGTTTTATTTCTTACCTATTTAATGTTACTACTAGTTCTGGAAATAACTGTTTTGTAACTTCTAGTCCACTGTTGAATTAATCTTTTAACCATCATTTCATTTTGATTCATGATTCTGAAGGTTTTTGATGCCACAAACACAACCAGAGAAAGAAGAGGGATGGTTGTGAACTTTGCCAAAGATCATGGATTTAAGGTTGGTAACCCCTTAATTCTTAACGTGTAACTCCAGGTCCTGGAAACCCCCAACATGACATTTACTGTTGTGGCCTGTTAACCATAATGCATTTGTACCCCATGGCCTTTCAACCCCTAGCTTGGAACATGTACCCCCGGCCTGTATCTCCTGGTGCAGGATCGGTTATACCAGGGTCTAGAAAATCCTGACCCACAACTCCATACACCCCTCCCCCATGCAGGAAGTTTATGGTCTCCAGGCCTTTTAACTATTGATACACAACTCCTATTTCATGGACTTTTAATCACTAATGTTCAAGGCTTAGTTCTGAGACCTTTGAATTACTAATAAATATGTACCATTGGGACCTGTAACCCATTTTGTTACGCTTTTCCTGGACAACTTCTTTCCACATGAATCGCTGAAGAGGTTAATTTCTAACTCTGCCGCTGTCTTGTTTATAATGCTGGTGTGCGCTGCTTTGCACTAAGCTAGGACCCAGTTGCTGGTATGTATGTAGCTGCTGATGCAACTTCCTTATGTGGTAAGGTAGTTGTAGGATAGAGCATAGCAAAAGGGGTAGATAGAGAGACCCTATAATACTTACGAGAGGTCAGAATAGAGGAACCAATTACTGGTCCTTCCACAAAAAAAGGGATGCCTAGTCACTTGAGGCAGATGTGAAAAGAGCCAGTTCACATTTTCATACAGTGTTCTATTTAACCTTTTTAACACAAAGCGAGAGGCATCAGAACAAAGTATACACAGCGAGAGTTGTCAATGACACAACAAAAGCAAAAAACAATAATACGACGAGTGGGGGTCCTTTGCTTGTTTTTGTCTTGTTACTCGTGTTCTTCTTCGAAGGATACAAACAAGTGCAGCCAACACGTTTTGCCCCATCACAGGCTTCCTCAGGGCTGCAAACATTTAAGGAACACTTAATAACTAAATAATGCATGGTGTGATTTGACACAATATGTATGTAAAAGAACCAGCAGCTTTAGGAACACACACATCACAATAAAAGCAAAATAATTCTGAGACATTAGACGTGTCTTATTTTTTGCTTTTGTTTTTTTCATGTAAAACTCTCTATGTATACTTTGTTTTGTCGCCTCGCTTTGTGTTCAAATATATCTAATGACCAATTAGTAGCTGGTCATTTGAGGTGGGCAACCTCTGTTTGAAACATAGTCAGTACTCCAGGTGGTGTGGCAACAGGTCCCCTAGCTGCCAGTGTTCGAGTTCCTTATATTTAGTTTTTCCCCTCTGCAAAGCTTATGGTTGTCTGTGTACTAACATAATGTGGTGTAAAGCTAATACATGTGGAATCGGGGGCTGTCCTGATCTGCACGTTTGTGAAGCTGGTGCTTATAGGTCATGCGATACAAAGTTATGTCAGTGGTAGGACATGTAATGAAGATACAATTTTTAATTACTTTTTGTCTTCAATATTAGGGGTGCAAATAAGTGCAAAGGGCATGCTTCACAGTATGTTTTTTTTTTTATTGATTTATTTCTCTGTGTAAATTATGGTGAATCCTTATGTTTTTTTGGATTGTCCGGGGACGCACAAGCCTACTTCGTTGCTGTCCTCTGAAAATGCATACATGGGTCTTAAAATGTGTGCTCTGAATCAAGATCTCTTTACCTTTCAGGTGTTTTTCATCGAATCAGTGTGTGACGATCCAAGTGTTGTGGCCACCAACGTCATGGTAAGTCACTAATGCTGGAATGTTGTTTTGAAAGTGCACTCTATCGCTTTCTTAGCTTCCCAAAAATCTTTCTGACACATCACCATCTGCACTCTTTCTGTTAGCTTTCCATTATGGTTAAGCTAAGCTTTTAAAACCAGACCACCTGCTGCTTGCGACACGTTGACCGTAGATGCCATCATATGGCTCAGCCTCTTTGTTTTTCCCATGAGCACATTCATTGCCTGTAAAGCAGAATTTAGGAGAATATTTTATCTCAACAGGCCTTCAGTATATTTAAACAGGTCTTTGGAGCACATCATTTTACATCCGACTGTCTTGCTGATAGTGGATTATAGAGAAAACTATAGAATTTCTGAACTACGGTGTAGTCTATTCTTGTCCTTGCATCCATTCACCCCAGTTAAGATGGAGAGTGCACCTCTTAGTCTTCACTGTGAAGCAGGTGTTCTGTGCTGGATAGGATGTGCTAGTGCACCGAAAGGTGATACCCCTAAATATTCAATGGGAGCCATCTCTCCCACTCATTGGTTCTCATGGCTGTCAATCTGCCTCTTTCGTTCTGTTGTCAGTCCTAATTTAATGTGGCCTCTGGAGGAGCCTGAGGATGACACACAGACTGATTTGAAGCTGTTGAATGTATTCCATAGTAGAAGTTTGTTTAAATCGAGTATCACACAATGCTGGGACCCTGCCACTGATTTACCCACAAACTTGACCTGTAACAGCAAAGCCTCATATTCCTCATCGTATCCTAATGTGGTAAACCTGCTGGTGGGAGACGATGTCTCTGTGGTCTCATTTGCAGGGAGTGTACCCTAGCAGTTCGGGTTGGTCTGTGCTTGTCGGGGTGCAGCAAATGCAATGGTTAAGCCCCTCCTCTGTTAGAAAGATGGGCCTAATGGAATGAAATGCTACCATGAGGGAGGGATTCCAAGTGGTGGTTATTCATTGTAATATTTCTATCCTTTTGTGCTGTGAAATTCCAAAAAAAGAGACTGCACCAACAAAGGCAGGTGTCATTAGAATCTGTCTAGTAAGCTGTCGGTGTTCCCCAAGGTATGCATTGTAACAGTAAATATTAATTTTACAATGCTGCATGTTAAGACATTGCAACTGGAGCCAGTGTAGGCTTAAGAAACCCTTGTGGTTGGTTTCTTAAAATGTGGGATACTAGAATATCGGTCAGCGGGTTGCATCAACAGATCTGCACGAGGGGAGGTTATTTGGCCAGTTTAGTAGGGGTGGTGGGGAATCACTGCAACAGAATGCCAGGAATATAGCCTGAATAGAGACTGAGCAGTATGCAGCATGCATTTTCTTCAGCAGCGCTTTGGCTATACACATGGGAGAGTGTCTTTGCTCAACCCAAGGCTGGCTTTACTAGAGCCTTTAAATGTAATTTCCTAGATGCCTTAGGACAATCATCCTTGTCTCATTCTACTGCCATTGGTACCGTCGTAGATTCCATAGCTCCCTAACTGCTCTTCAAAGATCCCTAAATATCCTGCTGCATGGAGTCCCTTCAGTCTGCAGCTACTGTTACTCCCTCAGTTAAGCCCTGACTCTTACTGCACTGGGCATTGAACAGCCAATGGAGCTGCTTGCCTAGAGCCCCCATAGAGCTTCTAGCTACGATACGGTATGCAAGGAGTGAGCCTTATTTTTCTATGCATGGTTGCTTCAGCACAAAGAACCTGGTTTGAGTGCTACTGTGGAAGTCTGCAGCCTTATTCGCTCTACAGCACCCATTAATGTCAAAGGGAACAGCCCTGGTCTGGGTGGCTGTAAAGAGTTCCCTGGAGCAGAGTGAACACTCCTTCCACCGCCCTTGGTAAGGGTTCTCTGGCCTGCTTGTTTCACAAGTGTCCTCTAGCCAAGGTAGTATAGCAAATCCCCTCTTAGATGGGAATGACCACAGCAGTTTCAAGCATTCATGGAAGGGGTCTGATCTGATGCTTACTGCTACCAGGGGGTTTGGAGGGAAAAGCTGAGTAACAACCTTGCCATGCTGCACACGATGGCTCCCGGACTATCTCTGGTTTCTCCACAGGCCTTGTAGGAGACCTCTTCAGCTTGATGGCGGGACAGGATGTGACGTCTCTGTCTCGGCGGGTAAGGTGGCCCAAGTCTGATGGGAGTGTCTACTATCCTGGGATGGGGTGGCCTGTAGAGTGGAATTTAAAAATATGGACTCTTGCACTCGGTTACTGGCCTGGCTTTCCAACTAGTATGTCATATCTGTTGTGTCATCAAGAACTTGTGGAAAAAAACTGAGGTTAGCGAATATGGATTGTAGGGACTGACTCTGAAAGGCAGTTGAACCCACGTCCGGGTGACCAGTGCCTTTAGGCCACAATGTGCCCAAAGTACATACTTTGGAATATGTCATGGCTTAGTGCACTCTAGTGAAATCCTGGTGACTTAAGCTATGAGCCTGTTAATGGCATTCTGAGCTGGCTATATTTGCAAGAGCTCTGCACACGCTTTGGGCCCGCAGTGAGTGTTATTTAAAATACTTTATATGCTGCTTTGTGTTTGGCCCATTTCATAGGTGCATTTCCCAATGAGCAGTTTTGTGATGTATGCTTGAAAGCTCCGACTGCTGTCCTGACTTACTCAGCAGCGAGTAACCTCCTAATTGAGCTGCAGACAAAGTGCCTCCCTCACTCGCTTTGAGCTCTCCTAACACCACCTTTGTTTTAAAGGAGAACTATTTTTGCTCCCTTTCCACTGTGAAGATGATGCGAGATGCCTTCGTTCTGTGTGGCTGCATCCATCCTTCTTTCATGTGAAGTTAAAAAGTACAAGTCTTTAGAATCGTTCAACGAGGGGACTCCTGGCTGTTGGTTACCATTAAAAAAAATCCAGTTGTTTTATAATCGTTTAATGGGGGTGGCGTATCATGGCTTTAAGCGCCACTGTAAAAAAAATAATTTAAAAATCTCACGCTGGAATGGTAAAAGGAGGGAAAGAAGTGCTTGCTTCTTGGGAGTGTTCACTGGATTTTTCATTTATGGTCGTGTTTTTTCGTATTTTCACAGGAAGTAAAATTGTCAAGCCCCGACTACAGAGACTGTAATTCAAATGACGCACTGGAAGACTTTATGAAGAGAATTCATTGCTATAAGGCTAGCTACGAACCCATGGACCCCGATGCCTATGACCGGTATGAGCTAGGGTTCCTGGCCCTTCTGATAACTTCTTTTAACTCAGTGATGTCACTCCCCATAAAAGAAGCCCCGTAGAACACATGTATGCTTTTAACCAGTTTTTGTATCGATAAGATTCTGAGGATGTTGGAAACAGATAAAGAAGCTATTTTACCCACTTTTTTTCCATAGTACTTTTTATAGTTTTGTGTAATTTCGTTTATCTGATGCCCTTTAAAAGCAATAAAGTAAGAGTGTCTGCAAATTAAGGTTGAGCCTTTTTCTTAACTGCCGTACATTTCACTCCAATCACCCGAGCATGGGCGAAGTTCTAATGTTTGCTGTTTGGTTGTCAGAGACAGTAGTGCATATTTTTAACTGCCATTTGGATGGTCACTTAGAAGTGCTTGGCAACAGACATGCACAGTCAACTTTGCATAATGTTGTTTAGCAGTGTATGTTGCAAAAACCTATTGCTTGTTCAAGAAATCCAGATTTGGCTAGCACCTTGAAGTAGCTGCTTTGAACACTTTCCACTGCAGACAGAACAGCTTTTCTAGCAGTTTGATATTGGATAACAATTGGTTGTTTGTGCCCCTCCTAACTCGCGTTTTGGTGTTGCAGGGATCTCTCTTTAATCAAGGTGATTGATGTTGGCCGGAGGTTCCTGGTGAACAAGGTCCAGGATCACATCCAAAGCAGGATAGTCTACTACTTGATGAACATTCACGTCCAGCCCCGGACCATTTACTTGTGCCGACATGGAGAAAGTGAATCCAACCTGAAGGGGAAGATTGGAGGAGACTCTGGGCTGTCCAATAGGGGCAAGAAGGTATGGGAGCTGTTGTCATTGGTGCTGTGGTTTTGTAGTAAGATCTTCCTAGAGGGCAAGCATGTTCTCCAGAAGACCTTCTGAATTAAGCTAGCGAGGGCATAGTGATGACAATACCTAATGCATGTTATTGTGCTTTTTAGTTTACCACTGCATTGAAGCATTTTGTGGAGGAACAGAACTTAAAAGATCTGAAAGTGTGGACCAGTCAGTTGAAGAGGACCATCCAAACAGCGGAAGCACTGAAGCTGCCATATGAGCAATGGAAAGCACTGAACGAAATTGATGCGGTAGGGATCTGAATAGTTTTTACTTGTCAGGTTGGTCCAGACTTTGAACTGGCTCAGCTTGTAAAGGTTATTTTTCTGTATTTAATACCCTGACTCAAAACGAGGCGGCGCTTTTCTGCAGCCGTGATTAATTCAAGTACAATTATATATCCTACCATCCACTCCCAAGTTATTACAATGTTGAGTTTGTCGTTAATGTAAATTATGGCCGGTTTTGCAGCGCTCTTTGTTTTCATCCACATGAATAAGCGTCCCGTACTATTTAGTGTTGTAATGAAGCGATATGTGACGTAGGGAAAGGATATCAAAAGTGCAAATTAAGCCCTTGAAAGTCCATACTGTGCAGTCTTTGAATGGATTATGCTGTTTATCTTGTAATTGTACAGTACAGTACAGTACACGCTCAAAAGCTTGAAGGCCATCTCTCAATCCAGTCTCTGAACCCTGGATTTCAGAAATACCTGGTTGAACACTTTAGAAATTTTAAATCCTAGCGTCGTCCTTTAGACTGACTGTCTGTGCCAAAAACCATCTTCAGTCTACTTATGCATTGGGTGCTTTTGCTTCCTGTAGGGAGTATGCGAGGAGATGACCTATGAGGAAATTAAAGAACAGCACCCAGAAGAGTTTGCTTTGAGAGACCAGGACAAATACTATTACCGCTACCCCTCGGGGGAGGTAAGTTTTAATTTCATTGGTTTCTTTTTTCAATTTGTCTTCTTTGTGGTTTAATAGCTCAGTTTAAAGATAGACACATTCTCCAGACCACTGCCCTGTATACCTGTAAGCCTTGGAGCAGGACTTTGGAGCTGTGTTGAAGCCAAGATCAAGGCGTCATACCTGTAAAATGAGTCTCGCCCTCATTTCAATTTACCTATTCGTCCTACGCATTCAGTGGTAGCAGCATTGGGGAATCTTATAGAAACTATCAGAAAGTGAAAGGAAATTGGTTGTAATTGCTCTTTTAATTGGTCCATGTGCCTTTCTTTTTTCAGTCGTATCAAGACCTGGTGCAGCGTTTGGAGCCGGTCATTATGGAGTTGGAAAGGCAGGAGAATGTCCTTGTGATCTGTCACCAGGCGGTGATGAGGTGCCTCCTGGCCTATTTCCTGGACAAGAGCGCAGGTGAGCAGAGAAGAAAGTGAACCATGAGTTTCTCCCTCCTCATTTCAATAAGAAAATGTAAATACTTCAGAAAATGCTAATTTACACCCAATGCTCCAGTACACCAAGCTGTAAACCGGTCATTTCATTTGATTTTTGTACCCTCTCGTACAATACTTTTCTACTAAACGTTATGAGATATCAAATGCATAAAATGTGGCCTTTTCTCACCCATACTCCTCCTCCTTCTCATATTCGCTTTCCCACCCCATACATACCTGTGTACCCATGGGCCTCTGCTTTTTTTGAGGGAGGGAATATGGAGAGGAACTATAAAATATGAAAAGCGATGGACTGGAGGATTTCCTTATTTGTTGATATAAGATGTTCTCTCTGGCCTGTTGCAATACCCTGACACTGTTTGTGTTGCTATTGCAGATGAAATGCCCTACCTGAAATGTCCTCTCCACACTGTACTGAAGCTCACGCCTGTTGCCTATGGTAAGAAGTTAGACCTTTCTGAGCTCTGCTCGTTAAGCTCCTATTGCTGCTCCATTTTCTGCCTTAGGGTTGTGTAATGACCTCTCTCCTCACTCTTTCCAAAGGCTGTCGAGTGGAATCCATCTGTTTGAACATAGAAGCCGTGAACACACACCGGGACCGACCAGAGGTGAGGCATTTAGTTCGGAATCACTTTCTGCAATTATTATTCACTTTTACGTTTCTGTTATAAAAAAAATCCGATTAGTTCCTTACTTAGGACTTTATTTTTTGAAAGTGCCAAATAACACGGTGGTTTATCAATCATCCCAGAATTTCCAATAGCCAGAGGTGGGAGGGGGATTCATTTTAAGGGTGGAACTAGGACTACTAATCTGGAAGTACCCACTCTTGTAACTTGGTATAACTTCCTGATTTTTAAATATTTAAATTCTCCGGGTTCACTTCGTTCCATGTCCATCATGAAGCTGCTGGTAACGCTGGGAGCGGAGCGGGCGCTGTTATTTACATACATATATTACTCTTTCATTTAGAGGTGGTTATTGGGGTGCTGCTTCAGAAGTTTTTTACCAGTTTTCTCTGATGGGTGCCCAGTCAAATTGAGGTTGTCAACATAAGCCTGTTAATGGCACTTTGAGCTATTCTTTCATCTTTGGTCCCTGTTTAGCTTTAAAGTTCCAATTAGTATTGGTGAACCATGTGTGCGGAGTGTAATAAAGAGCACAATTTTTAGAAACTCAGTGTCCCAGGTTGAGGTGGAGAAGTTTGGTAGACCGTGTTAAGATTCACCACGGGGATGAAAGCAACAACAGTCTGCAGAAAAAGGCAACATAGTCCAGTCTACTCATGTTCCTACTTGTTAAAACACTGCAGGGTCCAGGCTGGCCCCTCTGGACAAACATGACATTCTCAAGGCAATCTTCAATTCTGCCTTTGTTTTACCTGCCCTGTATATTCGTACAGTGATACGGAGCGTGATTCCTCCTTCGCCAGCCATGGACTAACCGACTCTAGTGGAATCACGCATCCCTGACATTCTACAGCGCGTTACAAGGAGAAGGGACCGGGTAGCCTTTAATAGAACAACCCCATCAGAAATCCCAGGTATAACATACTGTAGCCTCTTGTCTCTATCTGCCTCCATCATATCTGTGAAAGACTGCTTTCCTGTCTTTCTCCCGGGGTCTGTGGCACCCTTTGACCCTCCTCTGATGGGCTTGCATTACTCTGAAATCTGCGTCTCTTCCATGGCATTGGTAGCTTTAATGATTGAATGCCTTTTCGTGAATACGGAGACCAGAATGTGATATCTACTATTAAACCCGGTTTGATGTTAAATTCTGTTCTTAAGATAGCTTAGGATCGTACTGAATGTCACCTGCCCGAGTTGGTAACAGCAAAAATGTCAGACTCTCCTGGATCTTGCTTAATTCCACTTTCTTGATTTTTGAAATATTTACATTTACTCATCTTAACCTATCCCCATCTGCCAAGACTAGGTGTAACTTACACCCAGTTTAAAGAGCAGGCCTAGTTCTGGATGAGTTGGAGGAATGTGGGTGCTTGCTTGCTGCTATAAAGCTTTGTACTAACTTTGGCCACTTATTATTTTTTTTTAATTTCATTTTGTTTCCTCTTTGTAGGAAGCAAGGAAGGGACCTAACATTCTCATGAGACGCAATAGTGTTACCCCACTAGCAAGCCCAGAGCCCACCAAAAAGCCACGAATCAACAGCTTTGAGGAGCACATGGCTGCTGCTTCGGAGGCGCTGCCAAGCTACCTGTCGCAGGAGGTGCCCTCGCCGTCCATGTCTGTGCAAGTCAGTTTCATTCTTCTGCCTTCATCCGTTTATGCTTTTGGTTGTTTGATTTTTCTGCTTATGTATGTACATTGAGTGTACGCAGTCTCATGATTGTGGGCATTTCTGCTGCCTCCAAATTGCCTTTCTTTGCAGCTAATGTTTTACTGCCAGCCTTGCTTGAGAACAAATGGTGCTGTCTGTAGGCTATTTATTGACTCTTTTTATTGACTTGAATATTGACCAAAAATATCCTAGACAATCAGAATGAGTCTAATATTTGCAAAAATCAACGATTCAGTGTGGGTTAAGTTCATACATGATTAGTAAGTACCTGAATAATCGATATATGACCTATTGAATGAAATATGTGCGTACGTTATTTATACCACCCGAGCGTTAAGTAATCAGGCCGGGCAAGGGTTTTGGTCAGAGTTGGTAAGGACGGGCCATTGGTAAACATAAGTTGATTTTAAGCGAATCTTCCTGCAGCCGTTATGTGCACTTAAGTGGCAAGTGTTTGCAGAAGATCTGTGAACAAAAGAATGTATTTTATCTGCATTACCTATTCCGGCGAGTCCCTAAAATGTGTATTGTATCTACACCGCCTATCCCGGCGAGTCCCTCAAATATGCTGCGCATTAAAGAGACCAAAGCTAAGGACCCACGCTCTCTTCCCGAAGCAATTTCCACTGCAGGAAGCAGGAGGAGATGGGCGGAAAGTTACCTCTCTTCTGCTGACTAGGAGCCTACCCTTTGCTCGACGTCTGGCTCCTCACGCTGGCGTAGTGCTCCATTGAAGACTGGTTAAGTACTTAGGACACGCCTTCCGACCTCCAACAAGGCGTCACTGTAGCCACGCAGAGGCACGTTAAGACGTGCTGCTAGCAGAGCCAATGACAAGCTAGCATTTTCTCAAAAACACGGAAGCACTAGAATGAGTAAACCATTGCCATGGCGATATTGTGAAGCTGTTCTGGGTTTTCACGACGAGTTGGTTCAACTGTGCAGGCATCGCAGGACTTTTTGCAGATCTGCTTAGGCTGGTACTTCTCACAATACGAACATGACTTCGGAGCAGATTTGTATAGCGCGAACTCAACCCGAAGGTATTGGAGCACCAGTTGCCTGACACATATATTTTTGGGTAAGAACGGAGAGATTAAGTGATTTTGCCCTGGATCACAGGAAGCTGAGCCAATGCCGAGGATCGAACCTGGTTCCCCAGCTCCAAAGTCGGCAGCTCTGGCCGTAAGGCCACAACTTCTCCCCAAGAATTCACTTGACCTAATGCAATGAAAGTAAAGTGGCGATTATATGCTGTTAGGGATGGATATGCCTCAAGATATAATTCACCTGTGTGCCAGGATACCTCGACTGCCCTAGAAGTCGGCCATTAGTTTTGATTTGGTATTAAAGCAGCACCATTTATTTCATTGCACTACTGAATGTTGACACTAACAATATCGTAGCATACTGAGAGGAATGAGGTGTTCTATGGTGTAGTTGTGCAACCTCGTTGTGTAATACACTTTTAGGACTTTGAGGTTTCGCCTGTCAAACCCTCCACTCAATACGGGGTAGCTGTGGCTCTGAGCAGCAAGGCTTACACAGAGGAACAAGTGTCCAGTAGACTGTATTTTTATAAGAATTCAGACACTATTACGAAAAAGATACATTGGAGGGTTCTGGAGATACAGATTTTTTTATTTTTTTACAAACTATAATAAATCAAAGCAATTTCACTTGACCACAAACCGGCCTTGGCAAAGTCCACAAATTGGACACTTAGCCAAGTTTTCTCTGAAAAAGTTTTAAGTGTCACTGCGGTTGCCTAGAACTACATGGGGCAACAAACTCCAGCAGGGAACAAGCCAGGTGGACGGGCAGGGTCCGCAATAACCGTTACCATCACAGAAGAAGCAGTCCTCCAGGAGTTTCAGACACTTAATCCACGATTCAGTGGTCCTAAGGAAAGGGATGAAGGATTTTGAAGATGCTGTAATGATACTATGGATGCGACACAGTCCATGGGGTCCTTCCTGAAGGGATTCCTCGGTCCACGAAGATGGTGACGGGGTCCTTGTTGCCTAGTTGGAGTCCCACTTGGGCCTTTCCGAACTGGCCTAAGTCCAATCGCCACTGTACTACCAGTCGCCCGGTGTCTCAGTCACAGGCCAATCCTCCCTGGTTCGATAACCCACTTTCTGAGAGTCCAATCAACTCTGACAGCACTCCCAGGTTCAGCAAACTGGGGTGCAACTCTGGGCGTCAGGTCTTGGTCATTGGTGTGGCACAGTGGCTGTGGTGGTGGTTTGAAGAGTTTGGGCTACCACTTGCCCCAAGCAGACTTCTTCAGCTGTTGCGTCCCTTTGCTGTGAACAGGAGGCCACTTGGCTGGCCCTTTGAGTCTCTTGGCTTGACTGGGCTCTGGAGACAGATTCTCTCTGAGAAAGAAACTGCAGGCACAGTTCCCCTCTTCGCTAGCCACCAGGTGAAGTCTTCGTTGGTGCAGACTCTTTTTGCTGGTGTCTCTGTGAAGCAGACAGTCCTTAAGTACCTCTTCCAACGGATGATTTACACAGCGGTACAGGGGAAGTGGTGGCTTTGCCATTGCTTACCATTGCAAAGTCGGACTGGTAGTGCACAACTGCTCTACCAGTCTGCAGTGATGGACTTGTTTTACATGGGGGACCTCCAGGGTGGTACAGCCAGTGTTGCAAGCCCTAGGGTACCACTCTTAACATACATGCCCTGGGTACCAGGGTACCATATAGTAGGGACTTGCATGTAAATTAGCCATTTCCAATTGGGCACAGCCAATTCCACATACACTTTAGGATCAGGGCACTGGCACTGAGGTCTTAATATCAGGTTTCGATGCCCTCTCAGAGTTGAAAAAACAGCAGCATCAGTCAAAAAACTTGGTGATGACCATACAAAAAGAGGCATTTCCTTACACATACTAATATTGGGGACAGAATATAGAGGAATAAAATATTGAAAGGTAAGTTCATATAGGGAAGTAAAGAGTTTGTTATAGACAATCTAGACTTACTTGTCGATTTGTTTAATTTTTAATATTCTTTCCTCGCTATTCTGTTCCATTAATATTATTGATCCAGTATTCAGGAAGCACACCGTACCAGTCACATTCTTATTTCATAGCCCTTCCTTTAAACCACAACACTACTTTTTAAAGCTTATTTAACCAACATGTGCAATTCAAGGCTCTGTGCTACACGCACAAATGTTTATCAAATATAGCACCACTGTACCTTAAGTCTTTAGTGACCTTGTATTCACCTGCATGCTCATTGCGTTTAAGCCATCGTAGGTTACCGCAATGCCCGGAATTCAGAAATATTGCCATGGAGACAGAGCTTTTTTTTTTTCTTGGACCCAAAACTTTGGAATGCTCTGCCTCTAACATTAAGCCCGAACCACTCACTCTGTTTCACAAGTTGCTTAAAACGTGCTGGTTCAACCTCTGAAATTTTCATAAATGTTTCCTCTTGGACAGCACTCTGGTGCAACCTTCATTTCGCAATCAGCTAAGCACTGGGAAACCGTAGCCATGCACTATATAAAACACGCATAATAATAATAATAATTTATGTTGTAGAATGAAAATGTAACATGAATGAGTCCCGTCCGTAACTTTTCCACCTCAATGCCAATATGGGAAGTACACTTTTGCAAACGCTGAGAAATGTTCATGCTTTGATTCTTGCATGTGTCTGTCCTATATCTTGTTTCCAACCTGCTCCTTGAATAACATTTCCTCCTCCTTTCTTCCTTGTAGCCTTTACTAGAGCAGGCATGTCTGTAAGTACCTTTCTTTCTCTTTCCTCTTTCACTTTGTACTAATGTGGTGTGCACTCTTGCTTTTAACAGCTACTTTTTCCCTTTGATTGGCCATACTGGAAAGCATGGTGTCTTTCTCACGGTCTGCTTATTGGAACTTACTTATATTGCTTTTCCGCAGTCTTGAATTGATAACCAGGTGTATTCATTTAAAAAAAAAAAAATGGTATATTGATATTTGAAGTATTTTGACATGCTGTATATCACAGTAGTATCTCATTAGATGTGATGACCGCAGGTTTGTGTGGAACACATAAAGGTGTTGGGAATGGGCGAACGAGGAGTGTTGAAAAGTAACACAATACATACATTTATTGAAGGCGATATTTGGTGTCTGTCCACCCTTAAGTGTTCATGTTAGCCACATGCACTTCTGCTTTTGGTGGGATGGAATGTCTTTGATGTCTCTTCTTCTTTAATGCCTTTGTATATATTTCACTCAAGGTCAAGAACTTGTTACGTTGAGATAGTTGGTCCTCATGTTGAGTGTGACCGTGCAGAGTTAAAAGATCCAGTGTTAAGACCTGAGAGACTCAGTTGTGAGGCTATTTTAACAGTCCAGGGTTTGTTGGACATCCGATCTTTTTGCTGCAATAGTGCTTTAATCTGATCAAAAACATGTATAGATCTGTTGCTACCAAACGTTATGGTGTTCGGTTGTCACTTATGCGCTACAAACTTGATTGTTAACCTTGAGTGGAGTAGTGTAAATTTGGGGGTTTCTTCCCTAAAGAGGAAACTGCAACCTTGGACCTCATTAATAAAAGTTGTTGATGTTTGACTTGAGGACGTTTGTGTCACAATTCCATCCTCCTTAAGACTCCTTTCCATATCCGCTCAAGCCTTCTTTCCCCATCTACCCCTTTGCTCTGCGAGAAACCTTTGAGCCAAAAAAGTCAATATACCATCCCTCACAGGACCCTATATTTTTGTCAAGCTAGCAGCGTCCACATCTCTACCACCCAACAATGTCACAACCCTCTTCTCTGGACCACAGATGGTGCCATGTAGAATAACAGTCAGGGCTATGCTTCGTTCTCCTGGTCACTCCTATTAATGGTACCTTTGGTAGGATGTTGCCAGAATCCTTTTCTCCCTAAATTCGTCGGCTCCACAACCTGCCTCTTCCTACCCAAGCCTTTCTCCATCCCAGCCCGATAATGAATAGTGTGATACTGGAAACACAAAGGGGTTTTTGGCTTTGCAGTAAGCGACACTACTTTACCTCTCTTTCATTCTTCCACAACTTCACCCTACCCTCTATCTCCAACCCAAATATAAAATTGTTAAAGTTGGAGACACCAACACAGTCTAAAGAAACGTATTCTTTTATGAATTGAGAGAACAAGAGTATTTATTATTCTGCAAACGATTTCTGTGTATTTTTGTGGCTTTCCAAAATAGGTTATAAAGATGCAAAGGAAAAGACACGCTTAGTGTATAAAATGTGATTTGTACATGTTTTTTCCCCCGGTTGCCACTTCTGCTTAGAGCAAGTAAGTCTGCTTTCAGTAGGGCTTTGAAGTCCCTGACCGCTTTCTGCTGACCCTACATTGGCACATTGAGGCTTCAAATGCTGGGGTTTGATTGGTGAGCCTTCAAATCCTGAAAATTTGATTGGTCAAACAGCACGTTGGCATTTGAATGGTTAAAGGGAATAACAACCCATTTACACATTTACTCCAAAGGACTTTCTGTATGCATGTTCTGCCTCTCTATCTTTAAAGCAGGAACTATGCGGATTTCCAAAGCAGCCCAAAGATTAAGCACTTATTGTAGAACGGCCCCACCAATTTTTTGGGTTTTGGCATGACTAAAAAAGGCGTACTTGAGACCCACCTACCACACAAAGCTGAAAATCCTAGTGTCTTAAGTCTCCCAGGGCTCGCTTTGTAAGGCTTGTGGAAGTAGATCATCAGAGAGTACTTTTCAATAACGTAAATGTTTTAAATGGGTTTGTGTTCCCTTTCTAAAAGCATCTTGTGTTATGGTTGTTCTGCAGTGACATTTGTTTGTGCCAACTTTGCTGATTAGCACTTGATATATTGCCTTGCCTTAAAGCATCTAATTCATTTGCATGAGATGATTCCACCATTTATTCCCAATTTCTGTAGATACACCACACGGAAGTCTAACTAGATTTCTCATTTCCTTGCAGAACATGAATCCCTTTCTGAAGCAGTCTTGACCCACCAGGGATCCAACAAGTCAATAAACAAGACATTTGTGTTTTTCATTCCATTACGTCTCTAAAGCTTGCGTGTAGACCCTCCTATGGTAGGCTCGATGTCAAGCCGGGCCAATGGCTACTGCTGTAGTTGACCTTTGAACTTACTGGACTTTCAAGAGAAAATGGCGGAAGAAAGTAGCCTCCTAAACATGAGCCATAAGTTGTTGCTGAAGACTCTGGAGTCATTCGTACCACCCTGTTTTGTTCTCCGAATTTCATCTCAACATGTCTTGAAGTGTGTACTTTTCTACTCACAAGGAAAATGCAGGGTAAGAAGAGGACTTGTAAAATTAAAACCCGCCTGTACTGGTGCCACTCTCCCCTACGAGTAACATGACATTGGGCACCGAAGGGTTACTCCAAGCACCAGAAAAAGACTGTACAAATGGTATCTGACGTTTTGCACTGGCATTGAATGGTCTCTCCAAAGGCATGATCATTTTATATTTTTTCGATTGAAGTGAGTTTTTGGGCTTTTGGAATTTAAACTCTTTTTACCACTTTAAAGCTACCACACCCCCTCTCTATCGTTTATTCCGATTGTACAAAGGCTTTAGTTATATATGGCTTTTTAATATCGTTTTTTTTTTAGGTTTTTTTTTGACGGCGTATTTTATGTGCACTGTAGCATTGCGCATATATTGACTCTTACCTCCGTGTACGCATGGTGAAGCATTTTATTTCTGCCGAATTTTCTATTATTTTATTATTCATTTTAAAGATTCTTGTGCCTGGAGATCAGACACATGGAAACAAGTTTGAACCTCTTGTACCTGTCCTCTTGTATCGTATACTGGCTTGCACTTTATGCCGACTAGGCAAGTTGGTAGAATCATGCACAGAATACTGTAGATGAAGCATAGACACTTTTGTATGGCACATCTGTGTGATGAATGAATGAATGAATGAAAGGAAGGAAGGGAAGGTGACCGGCAGTTTGCCCTATTTGATAGGAGTATTGTATTTTGCAATGCAGTATAGCAGAAGATCTTTGGGACGCTAACTGTGACAAACTAAGCACCTTAAGTGTTTTTTACTGGCCCTATCTACTCACTTCCTACTTATCCCAGACAGTTTTTTAGGTCTCGCCTGACCCAGCGCATGTGCTGGTCTGGCGAGACTTATTGAGAGGGCTCCAAAAAGTGCTACCAGGCCAGCCTAGAGCTACAGTGCATGTGCGCGGACGCGCGCACCGCGCTTTACCGCAATTACTTTCACTTTCGCGGCCGCTTTGATGTTTGATCGTGATCGGGTTCGCGATCACTTTCACTTTCGCGGCCGTACGGCCGTTTGGCATAGCCAATAGGTCTCGCTTTTGGGACCTTATAAGTATTTAGTTATGCAACTGTTGCATGGCTAAACACTTATAAGGTCCCAAAGGCGAGACCTATTGGCTATGCCAATGCTTGTTCTGTATGTGGTTAGTTGAGTTTTTTAACCAGTGTTTAAGGTAATACAAAGGTGTCACATGCCAGGACGAGAATGGGAAGATTCCCTGATTACACAGGTGTTAATGGTGGAGCAAGTCCGATGAGCTGAGATCACCAGGCTTGTCTTTTTCTTTCTTCCCAATTTTTGTATTCTGGGGTGAGAAGCGAAATGTATCTGACTGGAAAAAGTGGACGCAACTTTAACCTGACGTAGGGCGGCTTGAGTCTGCATATAAAGATGGGCAGCTCATACTACGAGTAGTCTATTTCCTCCTAAGGGCCCAAGCCATATAATGACGTTTCTTTTTTGATTCTTTTTGCTTGCCTTTAGTTGTGCACATTGTGGGGTTGAAAATATGCTTATTAAGGTCTTTGCAGGGACTTGATGTTTTAAATTAACACAACTTTTTTTCTGGTAATTGGTACCCTGTAGCTGTGTGCATAGCTTACAATTTCCAACACCAGTGCCCTCCCGTTTACGTCACACCGGAGTCGCAAGGGGTTGGCAGAATGTGCCTGGTTATCAGTGTGGCCGCACCCACTAAGAGGTCAGATTATCCTTGGCCACAAAACTGTTATATTTGTTGTATAGTTTGTGCTTGGTCATGTGGCTGATGACTTTCTAAAACATTTATGTTGCTAAAATGTAGTTCTTGACCCTTGTTATCTAGTTAAGCGCAACAAAATCCAATTGGGTGTAAATAATGAGCAACAGTTAACCCATCTGCAGTTTTGGACTACAATTAAATTAACACTTCTTGTCCCCTTTACAACCTCAAATTTTGCTCTTTATTTTGTCATTGTTAGCCCATAAATCCACCGTGGAAAGGTCTGGTACATTAGTCCTTACTTTACCAGTGGGTTTTCTGTAAGGTGACCACAGTGCCTAATGTGTCGGTCTAAAAAAGTAAAAATGCTTTGTATGTTTGAGGACTTATCATGATTGATGGCTGATGTATGGCTCGAAACTCCTACTTATCTACCCTGAGGGTTTAAAATGGAAGCCTGCCTGTGTGAGGGGGTTTGATAGACCTTGTATTTATGAATGAAAGGATTCGTTATTGTCTCCCCCTTGCATATTTTATCGTTGCTTTAATGTTCTTCAGTGTGTAATGAGTTTGGTCTCCAAATTGTTGGACATGTGTTGCTAAACAGGAATTAGTCTTGTAGGCTTGATCTGTAGTGTCCCAAGAAATATGGAGTTGCTGAATTGCCAAATGGAGGCAGTCATGTGCCCTCACACCCAATTATTTATTGTCTCCTTCTGGGGCCTGATGTGTGTGTATTTATGTGTGTGCTGTCTGCAGTTTCTTTTATGAAAACATCTGGATTTGCACTAAAGGGGTGTACAAAGGAGTCATTTTAGAAGTAAGGGTGGGAGCAAACATAAATGGGTTCTGAAATATTCTGAGAAGATTTTGCGAACTGTTATGAGACGATCACCCTTCGTTTGTAAAGATGGGCGTAACATCGGACGCTCAGCACAGAGGCACTTGATAATGCAGGGCCCATAGGACTCTGGTTGCATTAAAATGCTCTCCCCATTTCTTGAAAAGGACAATCCTTTCACTTAATTTTTTGTTTTCTTTTTCCAACACGGTTTTCATTTTGCTGATGGAACAAGTTACTTTTTCCGTCTCTGATTTTGATCCCTTTTCAATTTTGCTCAGTTGATATTAGTAAGGACTCCAATATTACCATCTGAAATGCAGTTCTTTACCTGAGACAGTGTTTTGTATTGCCTATTCGACTTCAGGATGCTGAAAGACCACGATTCACTGTCTTAATTACTTCAATTGTGTTTTAGATGTATTGAAGTCTACCTGAGGGGAAATTGGGATCAGCAACATATAGAAAGCAATTACATCCCTTCTTCTAGTTATTATTCGTTTTTTTTTTTAGGTTTGTAGAGTATATTTGTGCAGCCTTGCTGTCAGAAATTGCAGAAATATTATAACCAAAAATGCACAAGAGTGCACCTTTATGGAGCATTTGTATTTGGACGGCGTTGGGTGGCGATATTTAAGGCCAATGAATTTCCTGTTTCATAACTTAACACTTGAAAACTTTTTTTTTGTTAACATTTTATAAATAGAGTTGCTATTTATTTATTTAATGTCTACTACAGAGCTTGAGAGATGAATATACATATATTCTTTTTTTCTTTGACTTGTAGTTTGCCATCTGTAAGTGTAGCCTGTGTATGCATTTGTCTAGAGTAACTGCCAGTGTTTCAAGCTATGCCAGCTAAAATGGTATGCCTTTCAGAAATCTCTGTATATTTTGCATTTGCAGGACCAATAAATTAACTTGCTAAAGTATTTATCGCTGAACATTTTTTGTGTCCATTCCTTTTGGGAAAAAATATTAAAGGGGAATAAATGTAGCAACTTTAATCACCCTGGACTTAATCTTGCCTCTGATCTGCGGATGGATCAATTATTACTACCGTTGGACAATCTGAGGAAACAGGTTTATCCTTTTTCAGTAGGTTTTATATGGATTGGACACGTTGATGCGCTCAGCCCCAACTAACCCTGAATGCCAGTCAACCACTAATCCCTCCCCCCCCCCTCCACCCCCCCACCTTTCCCGGTAAGAAGAGCACCTGAGTTGACTTTGTTCTTTGGGTATTGATATCAAATCTATGGACTATGTAACTATTAAAAAATGTACTTCATAAATGCACACTTTTTACTCTAAACATATCACACATCAAACCTATTTACATGCTTGTGACAGCTCTTCCTTTTTACAGAGTACGTTATATACAGCCCATTTTTAGGTCTCGCCTGACCCAGCGCATGCGCTGGTCTGGCGAGACTTATTGAGTGGGCTCCAAAAAGTGCTACCAGGCCAGCCTGGAGCTACAGTGCATGTGCGCGGGTGCGCGCGCCGCACTTTACCGCGATTGCTTTCACTTTCGCAGCCGCACGGCCGCTTAGATATTTGATCGCGATCACTTTCGCGGCCGCATGGCCGCTTGGCATAGCCAATAGGTCTCGCTTTTGGGACCTTATAAGTATTTAGTTATGCAACAGTTGCATGGCTAAACACTTAAAAGGTCCCAAAGGCGAGACCTATTGGCTATGCCAATGCTTGTTTCCCCATGCGAGAGAAAATTCTGTGAGATCATGGTTTACCCTTCAGCCTGGTTTCTGTGCCACTGCTGCAGTTTGGATGGTCCTCCCCCTAGCTAAGCAGACCCTCTCTCTTAGGCGACAGTCGCTGCTCTAAGTTCCTGAGGGACTACCACTGTTAAGCGAGGTCTTTGCTGGTCCTTGTGTTTAAAAACATGCAGGAGGTCTGCTCACCTGAAAGCAACTCTACCTGGGGCACCCCCCACATCGTCAGTGGGCCAGCCTGAGCATCTTGGCCATGTCTTGGTCTCCTAGCACAGACCACATCCTCCAACGCCCCGGGGGCAATGCCGGAAATGCGTATGTGCGTCTTTGGAGGTGGGTTAAGGGCTGCAAAAGCGACTAGCCACACTTCACTAAATTGCAGATGCGTTACCAAATGCTACAAGCACCGTCCAGTGCATCAAACAAATCTCTGCGGCCCAAATATACCAAATGATTGTTGCCCAAATGTAAAATGATCAGAGCCAGAGGCAGAAGCCCTCTTGGTATGAGTTTTTCCACCACCATCCTCAGGTTTTTGATCTTAAGGCCACTCGGGTGTACCACCACATGATGAATCCGCTTTCTCTGGCATGCTCAACAAAGGCGCCCGACTGATGCACCTCCTGGGCCCTCCATGTGCAGGGGTGCCCCAACACCAAAGCTTCGCTAGGGTGCATAATACTTAGTGTACCTAATACAAGATCTAGAGGAGGAAGATCATACCGTTACTACTGGTGGCCTTAATTAGACAATGTGCAAGTGTGTATATTGTTTGTTGGCCTATCTTTTTAACCATGTGACCATCCAGCCAAGACCCTGCGTCTGAAGTGGCTGTCCCTATACGGAATAAGTGAGCACTACAGTTAGTTGGATCAATCCCTGCAGCAATTAAAGTAATCTTCAAGACTCTTGGAAACTGAAATTTAGACAGTGTCAATCCAGACGCATGTAGAAATAGAGCCCCTCCCAGTCCATGCTGGCGAACCGCAATGTATTATTGGAGGGTCCGGACGGGGCAAAAGTCGGAGCCTAGTAAATGTAATGTCCTTACCCTGGCCCTTCTGGTCTGTCTTCTAAAATGGCAGCGTTACAACCATGGATCTACCCGGCCAGTTGACAACCCCCCCCAATCGAGCAGGTGCCCACCATGCATGTCCTTTCTGGAACCTGCCAGTAACTCTTACTCTGAAGGCCCCACAGAAGGCCAAACAGAAGGCTGCCTTGAACAGCCGCACCTCAAAATCAGTCTGGCAAACCGCTGGAAGCATAGAGACTGTAGCCCAAACGTCTTATATCTATGGGACTCTTCTCTCTTCACATTTCCCTTCAAACCTTTGCCTACCCTTTAACGGATTTTTAATCAAAAAGGGCCCTGACAATCGGTGTGACCCACAAATCTTTTTAAAGGATAGTGCTGCTGCTTGCCATCTGGTGTTAGCCACAGAATGGTCTTCCTGCCTCAGAGTGAGTAATGCGACCCAAGACTCCTCGGAAAACACCCCTACCCTGACTTCTTGCCCCAGAAATGACACATAGTGCTGAAATGCCCCCTTTTAGACTGTTCTTGACTTTGGCGCTAAACTGACTGCCACAAGGCCTGTTGGGACAGGGCACCAAGCTTCCACAAATGGTCTGGGAATGTTGGTCTCTTTGCAGATTCCTGGTAGAAGTCTCTGAAGTCTGCAGCTGGAAGTAAGATCGAGGATCTTCAGCGTTATTCAATACTCTTGGTACATGCTTAGCCATGTAAGTGATATTTTGCAGCGTGAATCTTTCTGGATTCACTATGCTGTGCATTATTCCGCGATCTTGTGGTTGGGTCCGGATTCGTAGTCTTTTCTTTGGGTTTTTTTTTTTTTTTTTTGTAGCCCAGGTGGGCGTCGACGTACACCATTTGGTGCACCTCCCGTGATGTCGTCGTGCTTCCTGCGGAAGTCCCACCTTTGGGGCGCCATCTTCAGATTCTTTTTTCCGCCGTTGGGTCTGGATCGTCATCGGGAAGCTCCAGAATTACACTCGAAGGAAGAAGGAAGAAAAGCGAGTTTCGTCGATAGAAACACTAGAAGATATCAGGAAGGGAAAAGATTTCATCAGGAGCGCGAAGAAAGGAGGACCAGCGCCCTTTTTCTTCGACGGCCTTGGAGAATGCACGCTCAGAGACCCTGAGCGCAATGGACAAGACGCCATTCAAGTTCTGCCCAAACTGCCACCACAAGTTCGCGCAGAGAGACCAGCATCCGGTCTGCAACCTCTGCCTACCGGTCGATCACCAGAGTATCGACTGCAACGCCTGCTCAGCCTTCGCGCCGAAGACACTCAGGGTGAGAGAGCGGCAGAGAAGGGCCAACGCCAACATGGATGGCAAGGGGAAGCCCCCGACGCTCTACGCTCTGGGCCTCTCCTCAGACGACAAGGACAACGTCGCCGAGACAGCCGAAAACTTCACGGTCGTAGAGACCGACAAGAAAAAAGAAGACGAGGTAAGAGAATCGTCGAGCGCAAAACAGAAAGTACCTCGACAACACGAGGGTGACTCGAGAAAATCTGAGTCAAAGTCCACGAAGGGAGCCCCGGCGCCGAAAACTTCGACGTCCAAAGGGGGAACCACGGACAAGAGGCCGAGCGGATCCTTAGATAAGGACTCCCTGGTGCCGAAAGACGCCGAAAGGCAAGGGTCGTCGAAAGCATCCCATGAAACGGGCCGATCGACGCAGAAAGAACGTTCGACGTCGACGCAAGTTTCATCGAAAAGACCCGCGGTCGACGCCGAAAGCATCTCCGAGATGGAGAAAAAGAAGAGGCGGCTCGAGGCCGAAATGGAGAACATCCTTCAAAGAAAGAAGGAGTTCGACGCCAGAATGAAGGAATTCAAGATTCCAACGGTTCCATCAGCGGACGTCGAGGAGGTCGAAGACGAGTTCGACGCCGAAGGGCTGACAAGGGAACTCGAAGAGGAAGAAGAGCCCTATTATGAGGGAGAAGCCGAGGAAGAAGACCAACGGTCGTTCTACGAATCGGCGGCATCTACCAGCAACGACGTCGAATGGCACGATCTCGACACCGAAAACCCGGAGGAGCCCGTGGACACGTACCCTTCGAGGCCTTCGCCACCCGACGACATCGGGGCCTACAATATGGTGGTCAGGAGCGCAGCAATGGCCTTCGGCGTCAAACTCGACGAGGAGAAACCGAAAGCCGATTTTCTCGTCGAGACACTGCTCCCCATCCAGACAAGGAGCCAGTTCCTCCCCATGCTACAAAGCGTGATGAATCAGGGGAGAGAAGCCTTCAAGGAACCTGCGACCTGCCGGTCGATCACGCCCAGGACAGAGAAGAAATATAAGCACTCCTCCCTGGACCCCCCTTACATCAAGGGTAGCGTGACCGCGGACTCCATCATAGCCTCCACGGCCAGGAGAAGGGCCAACGTAGCAGCAACTTCGGGCCCACCCCCGGATAAGGAGAGCAGGAGGATTGACCTCACAGGAAGAAAGGTCGAGAGGAACGCCGCAATGCACTGGCGCATGGCGAATTCAAATGCACTCCTCAATAGACACCAATACCAACACTGGGATGAGATGGGGGAGTTAGTAAAGCACCTCCCCGAAGAATACCGGCAGAGAGCCTCTCACCTGATAGATGAAGGCAAAAACATCGCCAACTCCTGTATAAAGACGGCGTTGGATGGGGCAGAGACTTCAGCAAGACTCATGGCCATAGGGGTCACAGAGAGGAGGCATGCATGGATAAGAATCTCGGGATTCAAACCGGAAGTGCAGAACAACATCCTTGGCACCCCCTTCAATGGAGAGACACTGTTCGGAGCAACAGTGGGCGACAAGCTCACCCAGCTGAAAAAAGAAAACGAGACGGCGAGGTCCATGGGGGCCCTACAGCTGAGGGGAATGAGGCGAGGAAATCCCTCGAGAAGACCCTACGGTAGGGGAGGAAGCCAGCAGGGGACGTCGCACCAGGCGTTCCAACAAAGTCAGCAGGGTGAAGGTCACGGACAAGGTCAGCAGAAGCAAAACTGGCAATATCAACCTCGGGGCCAGTCCTTTCGCGGGAGAGGGAACGGACGTGGCCAAAGGAGGAGAGGGGGCGAACAGCCCTCGACGAAGTGACTCCGCACGCAAGAGGACGCCTACCCTCGTCAGGACCCCAAGGGTGAGGCGCAAAAAAGTGTCATCAGGGGGAAGAGAAAATTCAAGAGCCTACGAGCATACGACACCAGTAGGCGGAAGACTGAGGTTCTACCTTCAGGAGTGGCGGCGTATAACCACAGACAAGTGGATACGGAACGTTGTGCAGTACGGGTACTGCGTAGATTTGGAGAAAAGACCTCCAAACAGGAAACCAAGGGGAAGACTGAGATCGGCCCAAGAACTGGCAATACTCAGAGAAGAAACGCGGAAACTCCTGCAAAAGGGAGCCATAGAGACAGTGCCGTTCAGAGAACGCAACAAAGGGGTCTACTCAAACTACTTCGTGGTTCCGAAGGTAGACGGAGACCTCAGACCCATACTAGACCTCCGTTACCTAAACAAGTTCATCAGAACGCAAAGGTTCAAAATGACTTCACTGCAGGAGGTTCTGCCACAGATAAAAGAAGGGGACTTCATGGTCACCGTGGACCTCAAGGATGCCTATCTTCACATCCCAATAAACAGAAGGCACAAGGGCCTTCTAAGATTCAACATCGAACAAGAACACTACCAGTTCACGACCCTGGCCTTCGGATTAAAATCAGCACCAAGGGTCTTTACAAAATGCCTGTCGGCGGTAGCGGCGCACCTACGAAGGCAGGGAATACATGTCTACCCCTACTTGGACGACTGGCTGGTCAAGGCAAACTCACGCGGAAAGTGCGAGAGGCACGCAAAACGCGTAACAGACACCCTCACAAATCTGGGATTCTCGATCCACTGGGGAAAATCATCGATGGAACCGGAGCAGGTGAAGATTTTCCTGGGGGCGAAGATCAACTCCCGCAACAGTACAGTAGTGCCCAGCGAGAGGAGGACAGAGGCTCTACTGAAGGAGGCGAAGCTCTACCAGAAGGGGCGAGCTCTGACAGTGAGGGCTGTGAGCAAGATGATGGGGATGATGGCGTCCTGTATCCAGCTGGTGCCGAATGTACGCCTGCACATGAGACCATTCCAGGAATGGCTACAACAACAATGGTCACAAGCAAACGGAAGCTGGGAGGATCTAGTGGTTGTTACGCACGCAGTGCAGGAGGAGATAACTTGGTGGAACAGAGACAACATAACAGCAGGGAGAAGCCTGACACCACCAATCCCAACAGTGACCATTACCACGGACGCATCGCAGAAGGGATGGGGAGCGCACATGGACAACCTCAGAGTGAGGGGTCTATGGGCCCCAGCAGATGCGGTCCGCCATATCAACTACCTCGAGTTGAAAACAATCCTGCTAGCCCTGAAGGCATTCCAGAGGCACCTGTTCAACAAGAGGGTGTTGGTCCAAACAGACAACACCACGGCGATGTTCTACATCAACAAACAAGGGGGGACACAGTCGTTCCCACTCTCATCCCTAGCTCAGGAGATTTGGAGATGGGCCATACCTCTCAGGATAGATCTACTGGCAATTCACCTACCGGGGAAGGACAATGTGGAGGCAGACTGGCTAAGCAGGCAGACCTCAGCATCACACGAGTGGGAGCTCAATGGCCAGGAAACGGAGAAACTCTTCCAGAGATGGGGGACTCCCACAATAGACCTTTTTGCAACACGCCACAATGCAAAATGCCAAAGCTTCGCGTCCAGGCAACCAGATCAGCAGTCCAAGGGAAATGCCCTATGGATAAGCTGGTCGAGGACATTTGCCTACGCCTTTCCACCGATACCCCTGTTGCACAGAGTGCTCGACAATTGCAGAACCAGCAACATGACCCTGATCCTGGTGGCTCCGCAGTGGGCGAGGCAGACATGGTTCTCACAAATTCAAGAAATGGCACAAGGCGACCCATACAGGTTCGAGAGGAGGAAGGACCTGCTCTCAATGCAAAACGGAGAGGTCCTGCACCCAGAGCCAGAGACCCTCAACCTGGCGGCATGGCTCCTGAAGACCTAGAGTTCGCACACCTAAGATTACCGCCGAGCACGATGCGAGTGCTACGGGAGGCGAGGAAACCAACTACACGAAAATGCTACAGCGCAAAATGGAAGAGGTTCACTGTGTGGTGCCGGAAAAAGGGCCTGCAAGACAGAATGACAAGAGACTCAACAGTACTGAGGTACCTCACACACCTTCTAAAGAGTAACCTCTGCTCGAGCTCACTAAGGGTACACCTAGCGGCCATCGTGGCCTACACCAGAGGTGAAAAAGGTGGAAGTTTCTTCAGCTCGCAGGTGGTGAGGAGATTCATGGAAGGAGCCAAAAGGATGGCCCCCCCGAAAAGGTTGCCGCCGCCGGCATGGAATCTGAATGTGGTCCTGACGGAGCTCATGAAGGCACCGTTTGAACCCATTCACAAGGCCACACTGCAGATGTTGACTATGAAAACAGCCTTTCTGGTGGCCATAACCTCACTACGCAGGGTGAGCGAGCTTCAAGCACTAACGCTGCAGGAACCCTACATTCAGATTCACAAAGATAGAATAGTCCTGAGAACGGACCCACACTTCATGCCCAAGGTAGTGTCGGCGTTCCACATAAATCAGGCTATCCAGATACCAAGTTTCTTCCAAAACCCGACTACAAACGCAGAAAAGGCACTGCACACCCTCGATGCCAGAAGAGCGGTGATGCACTACATTGAGAGAACCAAGGAACTCAGGAAGTCGAAACAGCTGTTTGTGTCCTTTGCTACTAGCTTCATGGGTAGACCAGTGACTAAGGGCACCATCGCAAGGTGGATTGCCCTCACTATTCAATTCTGCCACAAACAGGCTGGACAGGAGCTAGCGGAGGGGCCGCAGGCTCACTCCACAAGGAAGAAAGGGGCCACCGTGGCCTTCCTGGCGAACACGCCCATCCAGGACATATGCCTCGCGGCAACTTGGGCATCTGTGCACACGTTCACGAAACACTACTGCGTGGACATTCAGATGAACAAGGAAGCACAGGTTGGACAGAAGGTGCTTCAGCACATTTTCAACGACCAACGCTCATCTACCACCCAGCCGCCACAGAACTAGGAAAACCGCTACAAAATCGATGCACAGCATAGTGAATCCAGAAAGATTCACGCTGCAAAACGAATAGTTTCTTACCTGTCGGTGTAGTTTTGCAGCTTGAAGATCTTTCTGGATTCACTAGCGAACCCACCCACCTCCGCCAGGAAGATGAGGCTGGAGGAAGAGGGGGTAAAATGGAAAAGATCAAAGAAATACAAACATACAGATAAAGGGACAAGAAGGATTAATCAATCGCCTAGGGTTAAAAAAAAAAAAAAAAAAAAGAGGAAAGGAAAAAAGAACCCGAAGATGGCGCCCCAAAGGTGGGACTTCCGCAGGAAGCACGACGACGTCACGGGAGGTGCACCAAATGGTGTACGTCGACGCCCACCTGGGCTACAAAAAAACAAAAAAAAAAAACAAAGAAAAGACTACGAATCCGGACCCAACCACAAGATCGCGGAATAATGCACAGCATAGTGAATCCAGAAAGATCTTCAAGCTGCAAAACTACACCGACAGGTAAGAAACTATTCGTTCTTTAAACCTAGCAATATCTGCTCCTTGGGCAGTCTGAGCACCATCTTGCAGCTAACCAAAACCGGCATTTGCAATGCAATAGGTCTCGCATTTGCAAGACTTTGAGCTACTGGCATTGTAAATGACAAACCTTTTATCTATGTGTTTGTTTTGAAAACAGATAAATAAAAGGCATTGTCATTTACAATGCCAATAGCTTAAAATTTCGCAAATGCGAGACCTATTGCACTGCAAATGCTTGTGTAATATGGCTGGCAGATATAGGACCAGCAAAAGGTCCCCCATGTCCCTATGTCCATGGCAGGGGCGTAATGCAGGCCCCTGCGGCGTAAGCGGGAGGGAGGGAGGGTGGGGGAACAATAAAATAAAAATAAACCAACCACCTTCCCTCCAGTGAACTAGGACCACAGACCCGCAGAGGGCACCCAGATTCTGAAGGCACTATGCAGCCAGACACTTTGCAGTAAGCGCTGTACAGAAGCAGTCGTTTACCAGAATATTGTATACAGAAATATCGCATGACACACACTGTCCTAGATAAAGTGTACACAAATATCTTCCCATTCAGTGTAGATTTTCTATTTTCAATTAATAATTTAGGACACAATATTGATCTCATACAATAGTCTGGAAAACATTTACAGCGCCTAGAGGGAGCTGTTAAGTCCTGTATAAAAATCAAGTTATTGTCCTGTAGAAACCGGTGGGGCACAAGATCTAACCCCAAAGCAGCCCCTCCGCTGTGCCCGGCCCCTCACTACAC
This sequence comes from Triturus cristatus, assembly GCF_964204655.1. Lineage (NCBI taxonomy): Eukaryota > Metazoa > Chordata > Amphibia > Caudata > Salamandridae > Triturus > Triturus cristatus. The sequence goes on along the minus strand of NC_140585.1, from coordinate 855,783,196 downwards.
CCACAAACTCCGAAAGCGCTAAAGGGCAGCTGGAAACGGTGGGGGCGCTATATAAACGCACCTCGTGACACAAGCAATATGTGATCACCAGTGGTGCCGGCAGGTGTGTGAAGTGACGGCTCCCTGCTGCCGACTGGTGCATCACCCGCCATGGTGGGGGGGCGTAGGCAGATGTAGGGTGCAACCTGTGCTAACTGGGAAGAAATACAAGTTCAAAGTAACAGAAAACATGGCCATTGTGTTTCCGGTTAGTAAAACCCTGAGAGTGAGTGCTTCCCAGGCAACCCCCTCCTCCCCCCAGTCACCATTCTTCCACACCGAGACCCCCCCCCGTCACTGTGGATAACTAGACCAGGTTTAGTGAAACATTTTAACAAAGCTTTATTTGTGCGAATCCCGCCGTTTCTTCTGGTTCACCCAAGGATCGAAATTGGGCTAAAATTTCACTTTAGTGTCAATGACAGGAAAGAGGCGAATTTCTAGATCGAACCACCAGGACAAGACAGAATGAAAACAAGACATTTGTGATAAAAGCGTGGCACTTAACGTCTGCTGGGCACTGAAAGTTGATATAAGCCCAGCCCAGAGAGTGGCGAGTGATTATGTCCCTGCAGACGCGAACACACAGAAACATTTGAATATGGCGGCCATGGTAGTCCTAGTATGAAACACAATTGGCACTGCTGCCGGCGCATACAAAGAAGGAAGGCTCGTACTCACGAAAAAAACGAGATCCCTGCGCACAAATGCTAGAACTACTCCTAATTTATAGAAGTATAAAAATGTTATATACATAACGCACGCCATTGTCCCACGAGTGCGGGGGGGAGAGGGGGTTGTTGGCTAATATGGCATGCAAGTAGCACCCGTCATCCCTCTAGTGCTGTGTGGGCGCGCTGCAAATTCAAGCACAGTGCTTAAACAAAGTGCCGGGGAGGATACAGCATGGTAGTGAAAGCAAGGGTATTGGAGACCCTATTAAAATAAAAAAAACAAGCACTTCTGCTATTGGTAATGAGAATTGTATTGTAAAGGAGAATGGTTTTTAGGTCTCGCCTGAGCCATCGCGCATGCGCTGCTCTGTCAGGCTTCTAGTAAGGACTTCGAACTTGGACCACACGCTCGTGCGGGTTTTTGTTTTGTTTTGCGCATGCTGCTGGCCTTCGCGTGCATGTCTGGCATAGAGACAACTTCAGCTGTTAGCTCACTAATTTTTTAAAAATATAGAAATAAAACAATCTATCAGTACAGAAAGACTTTTGGTAAGTGGTCTTCCCATTCGTCTGTTAAACTGGTATTACATTTTACTCCATGCACCACCATAGCATACCGTATGGTACTGGGTCCCTTCACTGTGAGTAAATCCCTGTGCACATTCGTCCAAAAATAGCCCATTTTAATATCGGGACTGCTTTAATGTACCTTTGTTTACTACTTCCACACTACAGAGGCATTTGTTTATAGCGGGTCCCTTGCTTTGAGTGATTCAGTGCTGCTGCTCCAGAAGGTGTCGACTCTGCATCCTAAGGTTCCAGTCTCCATTTTCGGCCAGAATAAACTTGCAGCGGTTTCGAGGAATTCTCTTGAGACTTGGACCGTAGCAAATTGTGGAGTGACATGTCGGGCATCTGTATGTGAGCTTCAGTCACTCAAGTGAAGCACTTCCCCTTCGAAGAGCTTCCAAATGCTTTTTATTGACCCCCCTCCATGCCTATCTGTCCCACTCTGGAGCCGGCTGACGTTAGTGTTCCGCCCCTTCCCACTCCCAGACAGCAATAAATGTTCGTTTGTTGTAAATCAATAAACACCCACTGCAACGCACTGCTTACTTTGTTTGTCCCAAGCACTGTAACGCTTGTGCCATGGCTCCCCTCCCATTTGTAGGTCGTTGACTGGGACGCTGAGTAGTATGAGGGAATTGCAGGCGACTAGGAACATAAAAGCGGAATATTTTCAAGCCCTGCTAAAATGAATGACGCTTTTGGACGTTACAGAAATTTAATTAAACAAAGATGATGATATGCGAAGATCCCTGTTAAGGAGTTGCATTTAGGAACGCCATTCACTCTCTTTTTAAGTTCTCTTTTTTAAATTTCCTCTGGATTGCTATTCATTCTTGTTCGTCATAAACGCTGCCTTACGTGAGGACTGATGAAGCTAAAAGGGATCAGTGCTCTTTTTCGATAGTCACAATGTAATGAGAAACTGTCACCTTGTAGTTACAGAGCGATTTTTCACAAATAGTAGTCTATTTCAGTCTCTAGTCTGGCAACAGTATCCAAGGGCTTGCTGTCTGTGCTCTGCCTACATTGTCAGACAGTTGTCTTGGACATTGACCAGAGGGTACATATGCTGCCCTTATGGGTAGGACCGTGTCATTACCAGTCCTTAAACATTCTTTAGAATTCTGGGGTGCACTGCTACTATCTGTTATGGATAACAAGCATTTGCAATGCAATAGGTCTTGCATTTACGAGAGTTTAAGCCATTGGCATTGTAAATGACAATGCGTTTTATTTATGTTTTAAAAATCTAAAATAAAAGGCTTTGTTATTTACAATGCCATTAGCTCAAACTCGCGTAAATGCGAGACCTATTGCATTTCAAATGCTTGTTATTCCTATAATTGAAAATGTGTAAGAGGTGTGTAAATATGCATGGTGTTGGAAGCAGCGCCACTGCCGAGCAGTGTGCAGCTGAAATGCTAATTATAACAGTGAGCGCACCTCCGGCCAGTAAGCTACAAAACAATACCATTACTGCTGAGACTGCTGCAATGTTTAAGAAACTGTAACTTCGCTAATAAGTGTGCGTGTCTGGCCATCGATGTGGGAAGCTGTGCTGCTGCTGAGCAGTGTGCGAATGAAACAAAATGGTGCTTACGCCTACATAGAGGACAGTGTAACGCCGCAAACAAACAATACAGCCACCTAAAAAGGAGACAGGGCGGTAACAAAGAAGCCTCATTTTCAATCGGAGGCCACTGTTTAGCATAAAAGATGACGCCAGCCAATGAGAATGATGGGGCTTCAACCCCACTTCTGAAATCTCCTCAATTACAAAAAGCCTCGCAGAGCGAGCAGCGCATGCGCACTGCAACGCAGATCTGCGAGACCTAAAAAGGATTAATTGGTTGTGAAGCTCGCCAGGCTGTACTTTCAGCAAAACTACTATTCGTAACCGCTCCAAGAAGGCTATGTTTTTCACTAAAGCAGACTCCACCCACTCCTAGCCGTATCAGTGAAAAGACCTGAATCAACATTTGACCTGGAAGCAGCTGGCCACACCACTGACCGTTGAACTACTACAAAAAGCCTAGTCTTGTGATGTTTTTGCTTAATGCCAGACGTTGCTAGCACTAATGATCTGGAGGATGGGCACCCCATGGGTTTAATGCACAGAGCAAAATTCTGTTACCCCACCAAAACCTGCATTTTTGGGAGTGTCATTTCTCTAGCCCCAGGCAGACATTCAATTACTCTCTGAGCGGTGTCACCTTCTCCTAGCTTGGACACTCCTATCACTTAATCCAGCTCTATACCCAGGAAAATGACTTTTGTGACCAGACCAAATGTTTTTCCTTTGGGCTAAAAGGACTCAATCTATTGAGAAATATAACTAACTCCTGGAGGGTGATTTGGGTAGGCCCGGAAACAAGAACTCATCCAGATAGTGAGGAACCCATGGATAGTCTGCTCCTACCTTGACAACCCAGTCGGGGAAGGAACTTAGTTTCTAAAGTATGCACAAGAGACCAAATACCCCAGTGGTATGCATTTATCAAAGTAGTATGAAATCCTCAGGATGCACAGGCAATAACCTAAAAGCAGATAAAAGCATATTTTCGCTAACAGTTTTTCCGGGCCTAACTTCTGTAGCATAGGGATGGCATGATCAAAAGAAGCCCATACCTCAGAGCAGCTGTGTTTAAATTTGCAGCAACCTAGCTGCCTGGTACAGTCCTTCTTGTCGTAGCCCAGTAGACCCCTCTTTTCTCACCACCCTACCGCAATCCTGATGCTGGACAAAAAGTCTGGTGCACATTGGCTTCTGGCTTTGTAAGCATCTTATGGCGCAGTCATGCACTGATGTCGGTTTGATCCCAGAACAATGTGGGGAATGTGGTTTTCTTTCTCCGAAATATTCGATTATACCCTTTCCTGAACCCCCCCAAATGTCATGAACACAGTCTATCTAATCTGGTAACATGACAAATGCTGACCCATCTCGGGGAACTTTTCAACCATAACTGCATGAAAAATAGTGAACTCTTTCACCCAATTTATCAATGTTTCATCTCCTTTCACTCTGCGATGCGTGTGAGAATAGTCTTTTGAGTGTGAACACTTGCACCACTTGCCCTCTTCCCTCACTGAGATGCCTAAAATCAGATCACATATCTCCACAAAAGCCCCATTCAATTTTTAGGTCTCGCCTGACCCAGCGCATGCGCTGGTCTGGCGAGACTTATTGAGAGGGCTCCAAAAAGTGCTACCAGGCCAGCCTAGAGCTACAGTGCATGTGCGCGGGCGCGCGCGCCGCGCTTTACCGCCATTACTTTCATTTTCGCGCTTTACCGCGATTACTTTCATTTTCGGATCGCGATGACTTTCGCGGCCGCTTTGCATAGCCAATAGGTCTCGATTTTGGGACCTTATAAGTATTTAGTTATGCAACTGTTGCATAGCTAAACACTTAGAAGGTCCCAAAGGCGAGACCTATTGGCTATGCCAATGCTTGTTTTTACTTTCACCTCGGTTGAAAGATGTCTATCTTACTGGTCCGTACCCAGCTCCATACTAGGCAGCAGAAAAATAGTACTTGATGAGGTCTTTGGTCGTAGCTTGCTGTGCTCACATTGCGCCCCTTCTGCCTGTGTGCCAACGGGCACACTGGGTACAACCGATTATGCCGCTGGCTCTAGGAGTGGTGCAGGTGCAACTGCTGCAGAACGGCCCTCTCCTTGAGAAACCATGACTGGCTATCCTAGCCCATGTTGGCCAGCTCCAAATTGGGCAACAAGCTACCGTGCCCTTTCCAGATTGTCTACTGTGCTTCGCTCTGTGACTCACCTCCCCCCCCCCCATGAGAGCTGGAGGCAGACCCCCGACATTAATAACCCAGAGCAAGATGCTTACTAGATTTGCCTACTGGCCTGGCTGTTGCCCCTCACTGCTGTGTCCTGACCCTAGTATGGCTAATGCCCTGCTTACTGCTATGCAGTTGTCCCCGCTCACCACAATGCTAGTGGGACTGCTAGTTATTGCAGACAGCCCAGGCTGCCACGCTCTTCCCGAATCGGCAGTAGAAGGAACACTGCGGGCATCCATCATCATAGGAAAACTGTTCCCTTCATGTCCTTGCCCCCTCATGGACTTTTTAGTAGGGTTGGGTGGAATTGACTGAGTTTGATTATGCGGAAATCATGCTGAATTGCATAAAAAATTTGTTGGGGTTGTGGAATTCCGCAACTAGGCAGAGTGGGCATTTGGCACTGTTTTCTTAGCGCAAAATGCACCCTCATCTCTAAAAAATGGATGCTTGGATGCATTTTGTGCTAAGAAATTTGCAAAGCCAACTAGAAAACCTCTGCATATCGGTCAGCTCCCCTAAAATGCTCTGCAACGATTAACTGTTTGCATGGGCACCAAGTGGTTTTGCAGAGTGAATCCTTTTATGGATTCACATGCTGTGCATCATTCCGCCATCTAGTGGTTGGATCTGGAATGGTCTTTCCTTTTTTTTTCTTCCTTGTTTTGGTTGCTGTCGACCACCATTTAGTGCCAGGTACATACCCTGTGTGACGTCAGACAGTATCCTGGAGGTCGACGTGCGTGGTTGCCATCTTCGGACTCTCTTTTTCTGTTTTTCTTATGGTCTGTAATCCTTGAGATGGTTTTGATAAATACTGATGTAGTCCTTTGCTTCCCCACCTGTTTGTTTTCCTTATAGGGGAGGCCGGATGGGTCGCATGTGAATCCAGAAAATTCTTCAAGCTGCAAAACTACTCCTACTGGTAAGTAACCATTTCGTTTTGCAGCGTGAATCCTTTTCTGGATTCACATGCTGTGCATCAGATTATGTAGCAGTTACTCCTGTGTCTGAGGCTGTGGTAAAAGGAAGACCTTTCAAACAGGTGTTGTAGCACCCTCTGTCCAATTTGAGCTTCCTTATTTATTTGTCTGTCCACACAATAATGCTTCGTAAAGGTGTGTGGTGATGCCCATGTTGCTGCTGCGCAAATGGAATCAATGGGTACATTGGTCATAAAAGCCAGCGTTGCTCCTTTCTTTCTAGTGGAGTAAGCTATTGGTTGCATTGTTAGTTCCTTTTTGGCATTGGCATAACATAATTGGATAGCTTGTACTATCCATCTTGCAATAGTTGCTTTTGAGACAGCTGATCCTGTGTTGATGTGTGCATAAGCAACAAACAATTGTTTTGTTTTCCAGATTTATTCTGTTTTCTGCAAATAATACAGTAACGCTCTCCTTACATCCAGGGTATGGAGGCTTCTCTCTGCTTTAGTTTTTGTGTGTGTTTTTTTTCGATTTGTAAAATATCAGCAATGTTTTTTATATAAACAGTTTTTATTTTCAACAAAATAATATCGGTACAGAGCAATATCAAAGCCGTCGTCAGGCCCCCAATAAATGACTCCATCATCTTTACAACAACATGATGATAGTTACAGGTTCCACCATGTCGCCACATCCGGTCAGTGTCGAGCCACCTATGTGGCGAATCACTAAGCAGAGGAAATACATACATCAGTAAAGTATAAGATGAATGAGGCCCTACGGAGATATCCCCCCTTAATGTGTCGAAGAAGAGGGGTCATCACTATCTGTTAGCAGAGACATCAAAGTGTGTCTTTCACACCGCATTTCTATAGTAGGTGAGATGCAGATGTCCCCTCTGTATTTGTTCCATTTCCCCCATTTATGGTCCCAGTTCCTGGAGCAGCCTCTACCCTTCTCTGCAATCATTGCACTATCCATGTCTTTGGCCCAGTCGCGTAAATTGGGACAGTGTCCACCCCCTATTTCTGTGCAATATTCCGTTTCGCGATGGCCCAACCCATCAACGCCCACGCCTGCTCCGCCTGGGAAAGGTCAATAGCCTCCCATATATTAAGCAGACTAAGTTTGGGAGATGGCTTTAGGGACTTATCGTATGTCCTTTCCATTTGCTGTGTGACTTTATCCCAGTAAGGCTTAATTTGTGGACATTCCCATAATATATGAACGAAGGTGCCAGTCTGATTACAATAACAGAGGCAGAGCGGGTCAGGCCGCCTACCCAGTCTAAATAGGAGTTTAGCATCAAAATAGACTCGGTGGAGAATTTTCAGCTGGATGAGTAGTAGTCTCATGGGGATGGCCACTTCCCTGGGTGAGGCCAGCGTGTCTCGCCAGTCCTCATCCTCGACACTTCCCAGGTCCGACTCCCAGCCCATACGTAATTACTGCATCGGGTCAGTACGGTTATTTACCAATTTTTATAAGTGAGGGATATTGCTTCTTGGCCCATGGGGGGAAGACTCAGGTAGGGGAGCCCCTTTGGCATGGCCGCCGAAATGGCGTGACTAATCTGGAGGTATCTGAAGGTCTCAGTGTGTGTCAACTGATACTTAGTCTGAAGGTCGGCGAATGTGGCTAGCTTCCTCTTCACCCACATGTCCCCTACTGTGGATATCCCGATTGTGTCCCATTTATCAAACCCATGGCATTTACTGAGTCGTCCCAATATGTCGGGTTCCAAAAGTGGTGTTGCTTTAGTCAAGCGGTTGTGCCAACCCAATTTCCTTGTTACTCCATGCCAACCGTACGGGCTGTAGAGCCTGTCAAGCTAAGCTTACGGGGATTGGTGTATAGCGCCCTATTATAGCCGCCCTGTCCCATGAGCCAGTGATCTGTACGGAAATTTGGGTCATCATGTGGACCAAACACCCACCTATTTGTTGCAGTCAGTTGTGAAGCTTGATAATAGAGTTGTATGTCTGGTAATCCTATGCCCCCGTCATACCATCCCATGGTGAGTTTGTTCACAGCAATACATGGTGGACGGTTCTCCCACAATAGTCCCCGCACAACGCTATCTATTTTGTAGAAATAGGAGTCTGGGATAGAATTGGGAGTGCTCTGTAACACATAGAGAAAGCGCGGGAGCGCGAGCATCTTAAAAAGAGACGCTCGCCCCAGGAGAGTAAAAGGGAGAGATCGCCTGTGTAGGACATCCGATTTGAGACGTTGGAGAGGCCCCATCAAGTTCTGTTCAAAGAAAAGGTTAGTATCCAGGGTAACAAAGATACCTAGGTAGTAAAAGCCCTGAGACGCCACCGGAATCATATAGCCCCGAGGACTGGAGGGGGGTCGCCCAATAGCACATACATCTGAGATTTAGACCAGTTAATCTTGCATCTGGAATGGGCACCAAATATGTGAAGTACACGCCGCAGAGATCGAGAAGGAGTGGCCAAATAGAGAAGAATGTCATCCGCGTACAGCGAGTTGAGGTCCTCATGGTCTACTGTCCATTTCAGTTCTCGTATTTCTGGATCACCCCTAAACCAGACGGCCAGTGGTTCTAATACAAGGGCGAAGAGCAGCGGAGACAGCGGGCAACCTTGTCTCGTGCCCCGTTGGGGGGAGAAGGTAGCTGAGCGGTGGTTATTGACGGTGACATGCACGGTAGGTTGCGTGTACAGCAGCCTGATCCATTTTATCACCCTGGGTCCAAACCCCATGCGAGCTAATACAGCAAAGAGGAAATCCCATTCAATAGTGTCAAAAGCCATGGTGGCATCTAATGACAGCAAGATCGTTTCTTCCCTGAGAGTTCCAAGTCTACCAAGGGCCCTGTTCACCAGTCGCAGATTACGGGCTGTGTTCCGTCCCGGCATAAATCCGGACTGGTCCGGATAAACAAGTCCTGTGATATAAGGAAGAAGTCGATTGGCTAATAGTTTGGCCAAGATCTTAGCTTCAAAATGAGCAGCAAAGGTGTCGGCAATTTGTTGGGGGTCAGTAAGAAGTGCGCCATCAGGTCCAGATATCACATGGACCCATCTCGAGGCTTGTTCCAGCCGTTCCATCCACACCAGGAGTTTACCTGTGCGTTCACCTTGCTCATAGATTCTGTGACGGGTAGCTAAGGAGCGCACTGTTGCTTCTTCTAAGAGAAGTTGCCTATAGCCCTGCGTCTCATATTTAGACTATGTTGGGCTTCAGGATCGGGGCGCGTGTGATGGCCTCTTCCTTGGTTAACATATCTGTTTCAATCTCTACCACCCTCGTAGAACGCTCAGTTCTATGTCCCACCATTAGCGACAGTGTACTGCCCTTGATAACAGTGCCAAACGCTTCCCAAAGTGTCTCCGCAGAATCAACGGAACCCACATTTCCCGCAAAATAGTAATCAGTATCTTTAAGTAGCGCCTCCCTGATGTGTGGTATCTTTAGCGTCCACGGTTGTACAGTAAGGGTACCGTGGCGCCTGGCCTGCTTCAGGCTGAAATTCGTAAGGATGAGCGAATGATCAGATATCCCGCGTGCCAAACAGCTGGACATAGTGAAAGCATGAATATCTTGTGCATGTGTAAACATGTAGTCGATTCAAGACTGGCTAGTGTGAGCCCCTGATCGGAACGTGAAGTGAGTATGGAGCGGGTTCAGCCACCTCCAGACGTCCACTACGCCGAGGGCGTTAGCGAACTCGTTGAGCTGTGAGCCCCATGGCGGATCATCTCGGGGTGGGAGATGGTCCCGAGATCCATCCATCGTTAAATTAAAGTCACCCCCCAGTATTAACACTCCTATGGGTAGTTCCATTAGTAAAGTCCCTACGTCTCGTAATGTCAATCGCTGTAATCCAGGGGGGGGCATATACAGAGACTATGTTAAGGACTCGTCCCTCCCAGGTGCCCGTGACAGCTGAGTATCTACCCTGTGCGTCAGTTCAGGTGTTGTGTATCATATATAGCAACCTTTGCGGAGGAAGATCCCCAACTCCTTGAGCCTGAGGAAAATCCTGAGTGAACTGTCATTCGATACCCCCATCTATTCAGGGCCCCACAGGAGTTCCCTACCAAGTGCGTCTTCTGGAGCATCACAATGTCCAAATCCTGCCGTTTGATATACTGCAACACAATACCCCTCTTAATCTTGTCCCCCAGGCCATTAACATTCCAGGTCAATAAGTTGAGAGCTACGCCAGATGTCATCTAATCATTTTGTTGGGAAAAGAAATCATCTTGAGGATCCCAGCCGCTAATGGGCCTCCAAAGCACCCCTCCATCGCATGGGAAAAGCTCGGCGGCAGACAAGAACGGCTCAAATGGAGTTCATATTCACAAGGGACAGTGGGACCAGTTGCTTCACAGGAGAGGCAAACATGGCAATGTACGATACAAAAATAAAAGAAACATAAACAACACACCACTTACCCCCTCCCAGTGTGGACCCCCCCCACCCTGTCTCCCTGCACAGCGGGTCTAGAACCACCCGCAACTTGCAGATTGCCTGTCGCCCTCCCGTGTCAACTTCGGGTACGTGAACAACCCCACTCCCTAGAGCAACAATCTACAAACCTAAAGACTAGCCCAGCCAATAAGCCCCGAGGGCGGAACATACTCAAACGAATGTCGGGTTACACAGTGCAAGACAAAGCATATGTATCTGACATATCAGGTCGACAAAGGATCATACAGAAAAAGTTTGATTCCTCCAGTCAATACGAGGAGAAACTACAGATGGAGTACAACACTTACTCCCCAGCTGAGTGTGAAAGTCAAAGACTCAACAGGCGCGCCTAAGGCAAGCCCGTCTGCACCCGTCCGCGGTTAGGACGCGCGGTGCGGCTCAGGAGCCTGCTGTGCGCAGGGCGTGGAATAGAGAAGAATTATGTTCTATTGGTGAGTCCCTGACTAAATGCCATCATGTGTGGTCGGTAATGGATAACATTGATAAGATCTGTACTTGCTGCAAGTTTGGTTTTAGCCCTTTAGGGGACTACCTCAGTTTGCCCTTGTGTATCTCTCCTCCCCCTGCGACTGCTCATATGATTAATGCTGCCCTGATTAATACTCGCTCTATGGTTAAGCATGCTTTGGATATTTTTGAGCTTCTGGTGGACAATCGGTTAGATCTTTTATTTATTACCGAAACCTGGCTTAATTAGTTTTCTGCACCGACTATCTCCCTAGCTATCTCTACGGGCTTTAAAATTGCTAGGTTGGACCGTAAAATAAGAAGGGGGGAGGGGTGGCGGTTGTTTATAGGGAATGTTGGGTTTTTACACAGCTGAACTATCAGGAAGTGGTGGAAAGTGAAGCCCTTGATTTTTCTCTCTCTATTTCCCCTCATTTTCTGTTGGGAGGCACACTAATTTATCGGCCCCCTGGGGCGACCAGCTCATTTCTCAAGATGTTGGATGAAGCTGTGGCACAGAGATCTCTAAAATATTCTTACTACATTTTGCTGGGTGATTTTAATATTCACCTTGAAAGTAAGGAAGCTCCGGAGACACTTTCCTTCTTAGATTCATTGGACTTCGCCCAGCTTACTCAGTGGATCAAATCTCCTACTCACAGTGGAGGGCACATTATAGATGGGATCTGTTCTAATTTCCCTCTACTTGTGTCTGATCCTCTTCCTGTTATGTGGACGGATCATTTTTTAATTCCTTTTTCCTGGTCCACTCTTTCGTCCTCTGTTCCTCCAAGTGTATTAGCAGGTAGACCGCCCCCTCGTATTGAACCTGAGATATTTCGGTCTATTTTAGATGACACTCGGTCGGACCTGCCAGGCAACCTTTCTGAAGCTGTAAATGGATTTAAGCTATGGCTGTCAGCTGCAGCTGAGAAATTTGTCATCCCTTCCGATCGCAAAAGAGCGAGAAATTCTCCTTCTCAACCCTGGTTTTCTAACGAACTTAAACTACAAAAATCTGTCTGTAAAAAGTTCGAACGGTTGTGGAGACATGCGTACACCTCCCTAGCTAAATCAGCTCTTAGAAAGGCTCAAAGTTTATTATGCCATGGTAAAGACGGCCAAGGGGGTATATTATGCGGAGCGTATTGCACAATCAAAAAACAACTCTAAAGAAATTTTCTCAATCGTGCAGAGTTTTCTGGATCCTAGAGCGGAACATAGGCCCCTTCTAGGCTCGAATGACTGGTGTGAAAAACTTTCAGTTTATTTTGACAATAAAATTAAATCCATTCAGGATGGCTTGGTGACCGCCAGCCAGCCTCTGGAGATACAATTATCCCCCATGATGGCCACGGCAACCTCGGTTGGTCCTTCCCTGACCACCTTTTCGGTTGTATCCCTCTCCGACACTCTGGCGGTACTTAAGTCGCTGAAGTCAGGTTCCCCTATCGACCCCTGCCGTGCTAGGCTGCTAGCAGCGGTGGCTGAGACAGTGAACCCTGAAATGAATAATATGGTGAATCTGTCGCTTCAGTCTGCTTTGGTTCCACCGGAGTGGAAGGAAGCTAAGCTCCTTCCGTTACTAAAAAAACCCTCCCTGGATCCAGAATGTCCTGCCAGTTACCGCCCCATTTCCCTCCTTCCGGCTGTGGCTAAGATCTGTGAGAAAGCTGCCCATAAACAACTCTCTGAGTATGTTGAGACTTCTGGGGCTCTCCACTATGCCCAGTCAGGTTTTAGAGCTGCTCATAGCACTGAGACAGCTCTGGTCGAGGTGACTGAGGCAATCAGAGATTGCCTGGATGCGGGCGGTAAAGCAGCGCTGGTGCTTTTAGATCTTTCGGCTGCATTTGACACCGTGCCACACCAACAACTTTTGGCACGGTTGTCTCAGATTGGTATCTCTGGGCAGGTATGGAAATGGATCGAGTTGTTCCTTGCCAACAGATCACAACAAGTGTGGTTGCCACCTTTTTCTTCGACCCCGCGTTATTTGGACACGGGGGTCCCGCAGGGTTCCACACTTAGCCCTCTGCTTTTTAATGTCTTTATGACTCCTTTGGTGTATTTAGCTGAGGAGCTGTGTGCGAAAGCTATAGTCTACGCAGATGACACCCAGCTCCTCTTTACTTGGAGTAAAACGGATTTCTCCCCCTTGACTGCCAGGACATGCCTTGCGGAGGTTTTTAGGTGGCTAGCCAAGGCTCAATTAAAGTGCAATGAGGAGAAATCTGAAGTGCTTCTCTATGGGACCTTTCCTTCCAATTTCAGGGAGGAGATTTGGTCTATTGGCTTTCCTCTTCCGAGTGCCTCTGGCTGTCCAGCTAAAAATCTCGGGATTTGGTTTGGACAGGATCTGACATTCAATACTCACATCAGCAAGCTAGCAGGGGCATGTTTTGGGATGCTCAAAAGACTTAAGAAGTTTCTGCCATTGCTCCCTAAGGAGGCCAAGGAAATGGTTACACGGGCACTTATTCTGTCGAAGTCATTGATACATGCCTAAAAAAACAATTACTTTAAGGTAAAAACCGTATTGACCTTGGTTGCGGACGTTGTGCAGAGTTAAAGGCATATTAATTAAAAGTCTGTATCTTCATTTTCCCTTTGTTGTAAAAGCTTCTTCAGACAAATTAGAAATATCCGGTTTGAAACACGAAATGGCGAATGCGTAAAGAGTTACATTGGATACCAAGAGAAAGAGCTTAAGGTACATTGGTAGCAGTTGGAAGTTTGAAGCAAATGGGATTGTTTGTGGAGTGATTAGGTAATGGTAACACAAGCACTTTTTTTCTTTTATTTGTAGCTCAATCTCCAGGTCCTGAGGATAACCCCAAAGTATCAGTGGGTTTGAAACGTGTAGACCGTTTAGTACGTCCAAACAAGTATTTTGTGAAAAATTTAGAGTATCAGGTCTATAGAACAGTGTATCAACTATGAATGTAAGTTTCATACGACCTGAATACACAACTGTTTGGTTTAATCCCTTCTTGGGTCGGTGTTGCTTCAATTTATGATTTTCTTTATTTTCTGACCTTTCCCTTGGGTTTCCTTACTTTCTTTTTTCTTTTCCTTTAATGTTTCATGGATTTTGAGCGTGTTCATATTGTGTAAATAATTTTGAGTATGATATGTGGTGTAGGGGATGACTTGGCATAGCCATATTTGATGTTATATGTTTGTAATGTTATTGTGGTCTAAAAAAGTTTTGTAATGTTCATGTAAATAATAACATGAATGACTTGCTGTCTTTCTTAAAAATATTGAAAAAGTAATACAAGATAATAAGAATAAAAAAATATATTTATTAAGGTTTACAATCACTACGAGTGTCACGTGTGATTGGTATGAGTGAAGTGATGACTAAGTGTCAGTATTGGCAGTGTTTTTTTTATTTTATGAGGCCAACAATAGCAGCCCCCAACTTAGAGCCAGGCCACCAAGACGGAAACAGACGGAAGATGAACTGGATGAGAATAAAAGGGGTAAAATAAAATGGTACCTCTGGGGAAACCTGGGACCAGCAAATACAGAGCACTGAAGGTGTAAAAAATTGCTGGGCCCGCTTGCCTCCAGTGACAGGAAATGACTGTAGTGCAGGAGGAAGTAACCACCATGCAGGCGCTTATTCACCCCGCCACCCTCTAAGAACCTGCTAGGAAATGGTAACCGGCCTGGAGGGTGGGCAGGTAAGTGCACACCAGAGAAAGGAACCCACAGAACTCCTAGGTCCGGAGGTCCGGCGTACTGGCGGTGTACTCCAAAAGAGGGAAATTAAGGTGTTCACTGAAATTCAGGCCAGCACAAAAAAAGAGAATCAGCCCTGCCCACAATGGCTCCTGGCAACTCTGCTGCTTGTCTCGGCAGCAGGCGGTGATGTCTTCATGGTGAGGTGGTCCGCAAACATGTTGTGACTTAACTTGCTGTCCCTTTTGTTGTGTTCACCTGTCGGCCATACCCCTCCCCTCCCTCCCACACACATTGAGAGATCACCCATGTGCTACAGGAGACCTAGTCCTGCCAGACAGCGAGCCATGCCGCCGAATCACGCAAGGCCTGCTATCTTGCAAGGGCCAACCAGTCCTACCTTGCCATTTATGACGGTTCTTGCCATCTCGGAAACAAACATGGGACATTGTTTTTTAGATCACGCCCAGCAAAGATGTTTTGAGCCACATGGAGAATTGCATTTGTCTTTTAATTTGCAATGGAAGAAGGCAGGTGTTTAATAAAAACTTCAGGGCATATTTACAAGAAAGTGACGTAGCGCTGCGCTGAGCTGCGTCATTAGGAAAGTGCAGGGATGCGTCGTATTTACAGCAATACAAATCCCGTTCTTTCCTCTGTACCGGTGCACAATTGGCTGCCTAGCACCAATGCAAGCACCCTTGCACCATGATGCAAGGGTGCCTGCGTTGCAGGAATGATTGTTTTTGTGCAGGAATTACACCTTACTGCACAAAAACAACCATTAGTGGAGTCTTCCTCCTATGTGTGCTTCATAATGCACCACACATAGAAAGACCAAAAAAACGAGGAGAAATAAAGGCGTTTCTCCTCGTAGCGCCACTTTAACAACTCCCTTGGGGAAGCTTTAGAATCTGATGCATTCCCAGGTTTACTAAATCTTGGAAATCTGGAACTGCAGCAGCATCCATGGGTGTTGTGTGGGAACACCCATAGCAAAACCCGTGGAATGCCCCTTTCATGCAGAGTAATGCGTAAAAGGGGGCCATATTTACAAGGCCATGAAAAGACACACAAATATGGCTCAGCATTGTGTGCCATACGTCCCCCAGTGTTCTGATGCCGATGGAGTCCCATGCCCTGAAGCCCTCAAAGGCCACAGTCTGAGAGAGCGAGGACCCAGTCCACGAGAGCGAGGACCCAGTCCACGACGGCGTCATGTTGTCAGTACCTCGTGCCATCCGATCCATCTCGGCGACTGGTGCTAGGCAAGCAGAGTCAAACGGTGGCCTGGGACAGGTTCATGGGGATGGTACATCCGCAGAGAAAATTGCATTCTTTTCTATTTTTCTCTTTACAGAATGTCTGGGTGTCGCTGCAGACACAGTAGATGACAACCTGTTTTTCCATTTTAGAGTGAGTGAAAAGATAAATCTGCGCTGACTAATTCAGAAATTTAATGAGCAGTGTTTGGTTCCACATTCAAAAAATATGTGCACTCTTTATTCAGGGATTGAACGAAACGTTCACTTATTCATTCTGAATGAGGCCGCTACATAGAATTGTCCTGTTTTTAAATTGGCTGTTGGGATAACGGAGAGCTAAAAAAACACTATTTCCTTTGCTGGGAGCAAGCCGGGTTATCTTGGAGATAGCAGTCTTGTTTAAAACAAGCATTGGCATAGCCAATAGGTCTCGCCTTTGGGACCTTATAAGTGTTTAGTTATCCAGCACAATATCCTTGGTGCAACAACATCAAGTGTTGCATGGCTAAACACTTACAAGGTCCCAAAGGCGAGACCTATTGGCTATGCCAATGCTTGTTTTGAGTGAGTGGCTCGTGCAGGTATGCCACTGTGTGATCGAGGTCCTGCGAGTGCTTTTACAGGAGCCCCTGTGACATTGCGCCTCTTCAAAATGTATCTTGGGTCTAGTGTAATACTTCTAGCCCCTATTCCCGTCTTCTCGCACCCAATGCATCCTTAAATGTCCCATGTAGAGCCGGGGTTGACACTCCTATTACCCCTGCCCTTCAGTGGCACTTTACCTGTCACGGGTGGTGGACATGGTGGTGGTTGTGGACATGGTGGTGGTGGACATGGTGGTGGACGTTGTGGTGCTGGTAGTGGACATGTTGGTGGACGTGGTGGTGGACGTGGACATGGTGGTAGTGGTGGACATGGTGGTGGATATGGTGGTGGTGGACGACGTGGTGGTGGATGTGGTGGTGGGCATGGACGTGGTGGACGTGGTGGTGGTCGACATGCTGGTGGACGTGGTGGTGCTGGTGGACGTGGTGGTGATGGTGGACATGGACGTGGTGGTGGTGGATGTGCTGGTGGGTTTTGTGGTGGATATGGTGGTGGTGGCCTTGTTGGTGGTGGACGTGGTGGTGGTGGTGGATGTGGTGGTGGGTGGACGCGGTGGTGGATGTGGCGGTGGACGTGGTGGTGGGCGTGGTGGTGGTGAACGTGGTGGTGGTGAACATGGTGGTGGACGTGGTAGTGGACGTGGTGGTGGTGGATGTGGCGGTGGTGGACGTGGTTGTGGACATGGTGGTGGACGTGGTGGTGAGTGACGTGGTGGTGGACATGGTGGTGGTGGATGTGGTGGTGGACGTGGTGGTGGACATGGTGGTGGACATGGTGGTGGACATGGTGGTGGTGGATGTGGTGGTGGATGTGGTGGTGGGTGTGGTGTGGCGGTGGTGGACATGGTGGTGGACATGATGGTGGACATGGTGTTGGACATGGTGGTGGGTGTGGTGGTGGTGGTGGACATGGTGGTGGTGGATGTGGTGGTGGACGTGGGGGTGGTGGACGATGTGGTGGTGGTGGACATGGTGGTGGGCATAGTGGACAGTAGTGGACAGTGGTGGACAGTGTGGTGGACGTGGTGGATGTGGGGGTGGTGGACATGGTGGATGTGGTGGTGGTGGACGTGGTGGTGGAGGACGTGGTGGTGGTGGACTTGGTGGATGTGGTGGTGGTGGTGGATGTGGTGGTGGATGTGGTTGTGGACGTGGTGGTGGTGGACATGGTGGTGGTGGTGGAGGTGGTGGTGGGTGTGGTGGTGGTGGACGTGGTGGTGGTGAAGGTGGTGGACATGGTGGTGGACATGGTGGTGGGCATGGTGGTGGCGGTGGACATGGTGGTGGGGGACATGGTGGTGGGGGACATGGTGGTGGTGGACATGGGGGTGGTGGGCATGGTAGTGGACATGGTAGTGGTAGTGGACATGGTAGTGGACGTGGTGGTGGGCATGGTGGACAGTGTGGTGGACATGGTAGTGGTGGTGGACATGGTGGTGGTGGTGGACATGTGGTGGAGGACATGGTGTTGGATGTGGTGGAGGACATGTGGTGGACGTGGTGGTGGTGGACGTGGTGGTGGTGATGGACGTGGTGGTGGTGGTAGACATGGACATGGTAGTGGTGGACATGGTGGTGGTGGTGGGTGTGGTGGTGGAGGATGTGGTGGTGGAGGACATGGTGGTGGTGGACATGTTGGTGGACGTGGTGGTGTGGGCGGACGTGGTGGTGTTGGTGGACGTGGTGGTGTTGGTGGACATGGTGGTGGTGGACGTGGTGGTGTTGGTGGACGTGGTGGTGTTGGTGGACGTGGTGGTGTTGGTGGACGTGGTGGTGGTGGACGTGGTGGTGGTGGACGTGGTGGTGGATGTGGTGGACATGGTGGTGGTGGTGGACATGGTGGTGGTGGATGTGGTGATGGATGTGGCGGACGTAGTGGTGGTGGACGTGGTGGTGGTGATGGACGTGGTGGTGGTGGTAGACATGGACATGGTAGTGGTGGACATGGTGGTGGTGGTGGATGTGGTGGTGGAGGACATGGTGGTGGTGGATGTGGTGGTGTTAGTGGACGTGGTGGTGTTGGTGGACGTGGTGGTTTTGGTGGACGTGGTGGTGTTGGTGGACATGGTGGTGGTGGATGTGGTGGTGGTGGATGTGGTGGTGGTGGACGTGGTGGTGGACGTGGTGGTGGACATGGTGGTGGTGGATGTGGTGGACATGGTGGTGGTGGTGGACATGGTGGTGGTGGATGTGGTGATGGATGTGGCGGACGTAGTGGTGGTGGTGGATGTGGACATGGGGGTGGTGGAGGACATGGTGGTGGTGGAGGACGTGGTGGTGGTGGAGGACGTGGTGGTGGTGGTGGACGTGGCAGTGGAGGACGTGGTGGAAGTGGTGGTGGGGGCCATGGTGGTGGACATGGTGGTGGTGGACGTGGTGGTGGTGGACATGGCGGTTGTGGGCGTGGTGGTGGCGGGTGTGGTGGTGGTGGACGTGGTGGTGGATGTGGTGGACATGGTGGTGGACGTGGTGGTGGTGGATGTGGTGGGCGTGGTGGTGAACGTGGGGGTGGTGGTGGAGTTGGTGGACATGGTGGTGGATGTAGTAGTGGTGGTGGACGTGGTAGTGGTGGTGGACGTGGTAGTGGTGGACGTGGTGACAAATAGTGAGAAAAGGTAAAAGCAAAACACAGAGTGAATGATAAAAAAAAAAGAAAGCAAGATAGAGCACGAGGGAAGAAGTGATGAGAAAACTGTCACAGTAAAAGCAAAACACAAAGTAAATGATAGCCGTGCACGAGTGAATAACTAATGCTGCTATTTTAAAGCACACGCGTGCTTGTCACAGTAAAAGCAAACCACACTGCTGGCAGTGCGTGCGTGTGTGCCTGTGTGCACAGTTTGCTCTTTTTCGAAGCCCATACTCGTACTTGTGGCATGCCCCCTACTCGCTCCCTGCAAGGTGGATGCCGCCATAAGCACAAGTATGTGCTTCGAAAAAGAGCAGAACGACGGCTAAAGGTCCTCCTATGCAGCGCTGCGTAGTCGAGACCTAAAAACCTAATAAACACACACCCACACTGAAAATCTGTACAGTCAAGGGCAGCTCCATAAATCAAAAACGTATTTAGTATATACCAACGAAGCAAACGCACTTGAGTTTTTGTTAATGTATATCCCATCAACCGTACTTGCTCTTATCATTGTAAACTACAAAACAGAAGCCTACCATGAGATTATCCACACGTTTCAATGTTACAAAGCACTTCAGCATGTGCGACAGACTACAGTTATGGGGAGGGCCCTGTTCCTTTGGTTTACAAATTGAGATCTTAATTTTAACTCCCAATAATAGGGCTTTATTACGAGTTACCCATGGTGGCAGTCTGACCACCGCAACACTGCGGTCCGACCCCCACAGGACCATTGCGACCACCGGGGATCAAGGATCCGGCAGTGTTCGTGAGCACTAATATGCTGGTGGTGCCGCTGCGGCACCACCAAGCATATTAGGAGTTGCCTGTTCACCGCCCTTTTCATTCAAAAGAAAAATAGGGCAGCTGTCTTTGTATAGTATAGTAAGGGAATGTTTGAAGCAGTAACAAATGTCTACATATGGAGAGAGGGTTCAAAAGCCACTGGGAGGGACGAAGGCAAATGCAACTAAGACAGAAGGCAGGAGGGAGAGTGCAAAGGCAACATGTTAGAAGAAGTCTATCTAACATGCAGCAAAAACACAATTTTCTCTGCTACGCTGAAACGTGTTTGAAGGAGGAGAGGGAGTAAGGGAAACAGATGGCCTGCAAACAGATGCAGTATTGTGGAGCGCTTCCTCATAGACGCACTATTGTGGAGCGCTTCCTCATAGATGCAGTATTGTGGAGTGCTTCCTCCAAAAGAAACAAGCATTTGCAATGCAATAGGTCTCGCATTTACGTGAGTTTGAGCTATTGACATTGCAAATGACAATGCCTTTTATTTTTGTTTCCGTTTAAAAAAAAAAAAAAAGGCATTTTTATTTACAATGCCAATAACTTAAACTCACGTAAATGCGAGACCTGTTGCATTGCAAATGCTTGTTAACATTAAAAGTAAAGCGCCGGTGCCCGATTATAGCAAAAGCGCCTTCATGAAGTACCCGTGACGGAGACATATGGCGGCTGCGCGCGTTCACACGCACATGCACGCAGGCTTTAGGCCAGCGGCTGCAGCACTTTGAAAATCCCCTTACAAAAATTCGAGCAACAGCGCATGCGCTGTTCTAGGCTCGACCTAAAAACGACTGCTGATGCTCAGATGAGAAAAAGGGTTCGGAATTTTACTGGGTGACCTGACATTTCTGTCTGAGAAACATTATCTAATTTTGGGTAATTCTGCAGCTACTAGGTGCATTTAGAAATATTATATAGCTTATTATTCTTTAGTTTGAGAAAACAAAAATACGTATGCATTCGGTCCTAAAAGAAAATTCTAACCAACCTGAAGTCAATGTGTAGTTTTGGGAGCATGTTTTTTCTGTTTATTTGATGCAAGCAGATGGCACAGTGGGGGTCAGTCTAAGCCTGGTGTCTCAAAGAGGCGAGTCCCCTGTGTCTTCTAACTCCCCCTCAAATACCCCTTTTAAAAGGAGGTGCATTTTGTGTCACCTTCCTTTGAAGTGGAAGCTGCTGTCTCGCTCGCAGTGCTGAAGACAGTGGCTGCTATTCACAACATACAGAGCTAACGCCAATCACACTGCCAAGTGTGAAGAAGCAGGCTGGAGTCCATCAAAGCCACGTCATCAATCCCTTCAGACCAAAGCAACATGGCGCCAAGAGTGTAGACAGAGTCAAGAACTTGTCACTTCCATTAGAGCTGAAGCAATTCAAAGAGAAAGGCGCACTCTTCTCAACAAAGACAGCAAGGCCTCGGGTTGCTATTTCATGGTGCGCCATGTTCAAACTGCGATATTCTCACCAGTCAAAGTACGTTTTGCATGCCACCCGTTTAGAATACCCAAGAAGTAGATTTGGCGGGAGAACGTGAGATTGTGTTTTGTAATAAATTGGGAAATTCACCTTTCTAAATAGTGAAAGTGGAACGAGCACACTGCATAAACATTCAAAATGCCTCAAGCTATTTAAAAAAAA
Organism: Triturus cristatus; assembly: GCF_964204655.1. Taxonomy (NCBI): domain Eukaryota; kingdom Metazoa; phylum Chordata; class Amphibia; order Caudata; family Salamandridae; genus Triturus; species Triturus cristatus. The sequence continues at coordinate 855,761,637 of NC_140585.1, read as the reverse complement.
AAAACTAGTGTTGAGCAAACCCGGCATTTTATATCACAGCGTCCGTTGCGGCCCCAGCCCCCACAGCACTTGAGGCTTCCAATTCCCTACACCTGGACCAAACGACTCCCACACGCACAGTGTGCACCATCGGGCCTGCTCAGTTTGGGGGATGGGGAAAGCGGGCGCCGTGTTTAGAACTTCATTGAAAAGCACCTGCTGCAGAGTTCCTTATGCGTCCTGCAGTTTTCGAGGCAAAAAAAACAAGCATTGGCCGCACGCGCGCCTCGCGCTTTAAGTTTAAAAAAAAAACAAGCACAGTAAGGCTAAAAGAAAACCTTCTGCACCCACACTACCAAAAAAATATATATGATCATGAATTACTACATTATCATCGTTAGGTCAGAGCTTGGCAGGTATTTAACGGTGATTGTTTTTCTTTTCACACTGCCTTGTTAGTAATAAAAGATCCCCGGTGCTGGAAGCATTACATTCTGCCACTGGAACTCTCCGAAAAAGAGTAAGGCACGACGAGCGCAATTCTAACAGTTTGCTTAGTAAGTTTGTTTCAGTTAATTAAAACCATTTCGTTTTTCTGAAACAAAATATTGAAAACCATAGCAACTTAGAGATGTTCCATACGTCATTATTAAAACTGAATTAATAAACAATATAAAATTCAGCGTTCTAACAGCAGGGGCTGAATAGCGTCGGATTGTCATTTAAGTAATCTCCGGAGACCGGAGGAAAGCTAAAATTGTACAAGACCTCGCTCCAACACGTTAAAATACTTGCAGCCACACTCTGGATAATACTTCATTATAAGGCAACTCCTTAAAGCTGAAATAAATGATATGGCTTATTGATCTTGGTGTCAGTTCCTGTTGCAAAAAACGTCAGAGAAAGAGGGAGATGTATACAAGGCCCTCTACTGATACTTAAAATTTAAGAATGTGGCTTAGATTTCCTTGTATGGGTCGATTGTAACACTTTAAGCCAGGTTAAAAGAGAGCTGCGCACTATAGCATTTTTTCGGCAACATCCTACATGGGACGTGTGATCAACCATTCGCACCGAGAACAATTTATGTGTTAAGCCAATGTACGAGATAAGCGCTCAGCTGCTTGCAGCACTTCGGGACGGATAGCACACTGAAGATAGTGATCCAAATGAGAATAAAAGGGGCGGGTGAGCCACGGGAGTGGCTACGATGTGCCCCATGAATACTTTCTTTCACTTGTAGCTTTGTGACGGAGCAGTGGCACAGACTGACAACTACCACTGCAGGCGGCAGGGGGGCTATTCTACTTCCGTGGCCAGTGGTGGGAGCAAAGGTACAAGTGACAGCCCAACAGCTTCAGGACAGGAGTTAACAAGCACTCTAAAAAAAGTTAAATAAATAAACGGAGCGTGGTGACCCTAAATCTGGCGCTGCGCTCCGAAATAAAGTAAACCAGCACTGAAAAGGGGGCGGGTAGCGGTGGGGAGGACGACGGGGTGGGGGGGGGGGGGAGTATAAGGGGAGAAATAAAAAGCACGTCCGCCATTGTTTAAGGCAAACGCGTAATACGAAAAACAAGGTTAAAATGAAAATGAAAAAAAAAACATAATAGTTAACCAAAAGGTACTTGCACCTCGGTCTGCACGTGTACCTACTGCTCGCTTACTGTAGTCCGTGGAAAAGCAAATACGATTGAAAGTAAAATGCAGGCGGAATAGAGAACTAGGAGAGGTGTGCCAGCAGGGTGCCACGCAGGGCACTGCACTCTCCAGGGCACTGCCTACTCGCAGAGCACAGCTATAAAGATAAAACACAAGGACAAACATCTAAAGATAAGCATCGCGATCATGATAAAACATCAAAGCGGCCGCGAAAGTGAAAGACAACGAGTGCTTTCAGGCTGCCAAATGGTGCGCGCGCCCGGCACACATGCACAGTAGTTGGCGGCCTGAAAGCACTCGTTTGCACTTCCAAAAGTGCTTACTATAAGTCTCGCCAGAGCAGCGCTAAAGCGCTGTCTCAGGCGAGACCTAAAAATGGGCAGCCGTCAGCAGCAGAAGGACAATCGGTGAGAACAAAAGCAGTATTTTGGCCATGCGCAGCAAGTGGAACAAACATGCAAAGAAGAATTAAAATCAGGACGTGCTAACCAAACACAAGCACAGAAATAAGAGTGACAATGAAGCCAACCAAAATAAAACAGACTTAAACGTGGTTTAAAAATGAACATTGAAGCTAAGTGTCAAGTCATCTAAGAAGCAGGTGGTAAAGCAATAATAAAACAGTATGACGGAATGGCAAAATACATAAATGTCAGGTGCTCTTAAAATAAATTATCGAGTGGCCCAAGAGACATTAATATCTTAAATAAGACTGGACTTTACAAATTCATAAAAATAGCAAAAATACATTAAAGTGATTTAAAAATAAACATTGAGGCCAAGTCTTAAGTAATCGGGGTGAAGGAAGTAAGGCGATATAAAGTGGTATGACTGGAAGGCAAGCGTTATTCATTCATGCGTCCAGTCCAGTCAGAGTGAAGTGATGCCCAAACTAAGTTTACTTTAAATTAACACACATACTCACGAGATATGCAGTAAACCAAATATATGGGTAATTTTTCAGCTGTATTTACTTGCTTCAGGGTATTTCTAAGAAAATATGTTTTTTTAATACTGTGAGTGGCAAGGCACTGCAGTAACAGACCAGACTGAACCTGTTTCCTTTTTTTTTTGCAGAGTTTTATATAGCGCGAACTTGACCCGAATCCAACCAGGTATCAGAGCGCTTTACATATCACCAGTTACGTTACGTGAGGACGCACATTCATTCATTTTTTTTTTGTTAGGCACGGGGAGATTACGTGATTTGCCCAGAATCACAGGAGGTTTAGCGTCGTTACCGAGACTCGAACCCAGTTCCCCCAGGTCCGAGGTCCAGCGCCCTAACCTTTTATAGTGGTGGTTCCATAATGTTGAAAATGTCACCACCCAGCAGTGACTGAAAAATAGCTTTGCAAACAGCATATCCTATGTGAGGTGAAAAACAGTGCTACTTGAAGACAGCCTCAAATCGCGTTACATAGAGGAGAGACCCTGGAAAAAGCCAGAGGACGGACTCCATTGTGAAAACTATACAGACAGGGATTGCCAAATACGCAGTCCATACCCAATACATTGGAAGCATAGACATCCTGTGATTCTCTGCAAATAACGTAAGCTTCCGTGCCTAAAGGAAAACATAAACGTGACCCTGTGTAATATGGATGCCCTTGTAAAAGCGCTCCAATCCCTTCGGATCGAGATCTGTCCCATAAAACTGAAAATCAAACCCATGTCTAAAAAACATACCCTCTTGCTATTAGAAATTAGCAGACTCTAATAAGACGAAAGTATGTTGTTTTCAGTTTTAAGGGGCAAAACTGATCCGATGCGCAATTAATATACAGACCAAAAAGGTCAAAAAGGGAAAAATACACGACGCATTTTTTAAGCCTCAGCAAAAAATGATAAACTACAAGTCAGCTGTTGCGGATGAACATTAGGAGCTAGGAAATGGAATGCATACATTTTAAGTGTACAAATACGCAGCTGCCGAGTTACAATTTACCTGTGCTTATCTCCAAAAGAATGCTCAGTGAGGCCACAATTAAACCAGGAAGATCACTGCTGCAGAACTAAATAATATATTAGAAGCGATGCAATGCAAGAATAAAATATAACCTCCTCGAGGTCACTAGAGCTGGCGTGTGAGAAATGTGTGCTCAGTGAGGGGGCGTCAATTTGCCCGCCATTTCGGACTACAATCCGATCCCACTGTTTTCCTGACCATGATTTACCTCAAAGCAATTCGGAAACAGGGGCTGCGAAATCCTAGAGCTGCTGGTTGCTGAAAAATGCACCTGAGAAGGGCAAAGAAGAGCAGTCATTCTCCTACTTCGCACACCTCTTCGGTTTTCCGGCCGCGTAACCCTCGCCTGTTCCTTGGTGCACAATAATGGAGAAAAATCACCTCCAACTAATGGGTTCCATAAAACATGGGCATTGCATTGAAATCCCCCTAAACACGAAGCCCAAAAGAATGTTTTGCAAAGCAGAAGAACTAAAACATTTGTAACAGAAAGTGTAAGACTTTTCGAAGGGAGCAATAGAGAAATTCCAGGAAAGGAACAAAATCAGGGTGTTTGCCCCATTTACTTCCTCATCTCAAAACCAGGCCCAATGTTCAGACCAATAATGGATGTAAGCTTTATAGGCAAATTTGTCAAGGCACAGAAAGTCAAGATGACAACCCTACAGGAAGTTCTTCTCTATATTGCATAAGGTAGACTACATGACGACTATCTATCGCAAGGATGCATACTTCTTCATCCCAATGAACAGGAGCCAAGTATGTCAGATTTGTAGTAGGAACTCTCCCTGCCAGCTCAAAGTTTTAGTGTTTGGGATAGATTCAGTACAAAGAGGGTTCTTAAACTGTCTCACGGAGGTGGCTACATGCTTTCAAGATTGGCGGTACATGTATAACCCACCCTAGACGACTGATAAGGGCAAGGACGCCTACATAGTGCCAGATCAGCATGTATCAGGTAATGAAAACACTCTACATGCTGGGTTTCAGAGTTAGCTTCTAGAAATCCATATCCTACCCGATAAAGAAAAACACTTTAGGAGTAGAACTAGACTGGAGCAAGGCCAACACCTTCCTAATCCAAAAGAAAGTTGTGGCACTTTTATAGGGTTGCATGTAACCTTTACTGCATGGTATTTACCACATGATACATTTACCATGCAGACTTAAGCACACATGGGTGCCGATTCCGATCCTGGAAAAACCGGGTACGAACCGTCGGTCGGAGGGTTTTCTCCGTCCGACTCGTACCCGGTAAAAAAACATTACAAACATGGAAGTACGATTCGCACGGAAACACCATTTCCGTACAAATCGTAAAAAACACCGACCGACGAAAATATACATACAAATGTGATCCGGGAAAGCGCCGACGTGACGTCGGGACGCAGTCAGGCTCCGTTTCACGAACAAGGAAGTACGATTCGAACCAACACCAGTCCAGACGGCAATATTTTTACAGCACCCAAAAAGTGCCGGAAAAGCGAAGTACGGCGCGATGCGAGCGGAATTGGGGGCCTGGTACGCGCCAAACCCCCCCCCCCAGACCCCGCGGATGTACGTGCCGTACCCCCACCCGTGTATGTACACCCGTGTATGTACGAGTCGAACCCCCGCCCGTGTATGTACGAGTCGAACCCCCACCCGTGTATGTAGACCCGTGTATGTACGAGTCGAACCCCCACCCGTGTATGTACACCCGTGTATGTACGAGTCAAACCCCCACCCGTATATGTACACCCGTGTATGTACGAGTCGAACCCCCACCCTTGTATGTACGAGTTGAACCCCCACCCGTGTATGTACACCCGTGTATGTACGAGTCGAACCCCCACCCATGTATGTACACCCGTGTATGTACGAGTCGAACCCCCACCCGTGTATGTACGAGTCAAACCCCCACCCGTGTATGTACACCCATGTATGTACGAGTCGAACCCCCACCCGTGTATGTACGAGTCGAACCCCCACCCGTGTATGTACACCCGTGTATGTACGAGTCGAACCCCCACCCGTGTATGTACGGTGCGTACTCCCAGCGATTCGTACGGGGAAAATTTCTCCAGGATCGGAATTGGCACCAAGGTCTTTTATAACACCATGCATAAGGTAAGTATGGTAATACTGGTAGGTATTATTTATAATTAGGTTTTAGAGAGGTTTACTCACACGTTAGGTCTGGTAATATATATATATATTTTTTAATTTAAAAGGGAAGGGTGGTTGAGAGTTGCATGGGTTTACCTTCCAAAAAGAGATATATATATATATATATATTTTTAAGCGGGGACGTTAGGTGGGTTTACCTTACCTCCGTAATAAGAATGAAACTTGTGGATTCTGGGTTGAGTATAATACTCCATTAACATTTTGTTACAAATTGGTATAAATAATTGTATTTAAATTTTAAATAATGGAATATGTGTTATATAGAAATTGTATTCGAGTATATATATTTAATTAATACTCATTATTTTAATCTAAAATATTTTGAGAAAAAATTGTAATTTATATTTTAGGAATTGGGTGTAAGTACTATAGGGGAAGGGCATAATTTAAAAAAAAGTATTATTTAAACTGTTTAAGAGGCCTTTGAGTTATAAAAATACTGTTATTTAAATTTTTGGAACAAGATGTAAGGGTGTGAGGTCCAGGGTGCGAAGTGATTTAAAAAAGTATTATATAAACTGTTTAAGATATTTTTGAGTAACAGATAATTGATCATTTAGTATATTAATAAAAGAATATTTAAAAAATATTTGTATTAGAAACATTAATTTCATTTAGGGGAATTTGATTTAAGCGGCCTAGGGGTCCAGGGTGGGGGGCAATTTAAAATGTGTAAGAGGCATTTAAGCATTAATAAATATTTAATATTCTAATATTATTGAAAAAAATGTGAATAAAAATAGTCATTATAAAAAAAGTTCTTGCATTTTTAAGGACAGGATGTCCTGGGTGGGGAGTAATTTAATATTTTTGATAGCGAATGTTTAAAAAAAAATACTGCAGTATTATTTTTATTAAAAAATACATTATAGTATTTTTTAGATTATGTAAAAGGCCATTGAGTACTAATACTTACTTAATACTCTAGTATCTAAAAAACGTTTTAGTAAAATATAATTACATTTTAAGGAAAAGGATATAATGGGGTATAGGGATATAAGGTGGGGTTATAATGTAAACATTGTATCAGATAATAACCTGCAATATTTTTTTACTAAATACTCTATTAACATTGTTTTTTGCATACTTTACACCACTCGCTTGCCTTTCAATCAATCAATCAGTGCATTTGTAGAGTGCATTACTCACCCGTGAGGGTCTCAAGGCGCGGGGGGGTAGTTCTGCTACTGCTCGAACAACCAGGTCTTGAGTAGTCTTCTGAAGGTCAGCAGGTCCTGGGTCTGTTGCAGGTGGATAGGGAGGGTGTTCCATGTCTTGGCGGAGAGGTGGGAGAATGATCTGCCACCATTGGTCGTTCGGTGGATGCGTGGGACAGTGGCGAGGGCGAGGTCGGCGGAGAGAAGCTGGCGGTTCGGGTGTAGAAATTGAGTCGATTGTTGAGGTATGCTGGTCTGACGTGGTGGTGTGCTTTGTGAGTGTGGGTGAGGAGCCTGAAGGTGATCCTCTTGTTGATGGGGAGCCAGGTCTCAGGTGATGTGATGTGGCTGTGGCGGGGGGTGTCGAGGATGAGGCATGTGGGGTGTTCTGTATGCGTTGAAGTCTTTTCTGGAGTTTGGCCGTGGTTCCCACGTAGAGGGTGTTGCCATAGTCCAACCTGCTGCTGACGATGGCCTGGGTGACCGCACTTCTGGTTCCGGTAGGGATCCATCTGTAGATCTTGCGAAGCATGCAGAGGGTGCAGAAGCAGGAAGAGGAGATGGCGTTGACTTGCTGGGTCATTGAGAGTGATGAGTCCAGGATGAACCCTAGGTTGCGTGCTTGGTCGGTGGGTGTCGGTGCGGCTCCCAGCACGGTTGGCCACCAGGATTCGTCCCAGGCAGATGGGGTGGTGCCGAGGATGAGGACCTCCGTCTTGTCTGAGTTCAGTTTCAGGCAACTGTTCTTCATACCTCCAAACCCGTGACCTCCCCAATACAGGTTTCGAAAGATCTCTGTGATAACTTCGCCAACTTCTTTAACGACAAGATTACTAAGATCGAGCACTCTCTGGACACCACTAACATTCAATCCACTAAGAGCACCATGCCCGGGGCGGTCCTTGTCGCGCCTTGCCCCTCCTCCAATTCTTGGCTAAGCTTCCGCCCCATTGAGGAACATGAGATAACCACGCTGATTTCCAATTCCAAACCCTCCTCCCATGTCCTTGATCTCATTCCACCCCTACTAACCAAAAAGCTGAAGCACTCTATAGCACCGCATTGGTGCGCGATAATAAACAGCTCCATGAAAAATGGAGACGTCCCAGACTGCCTTAAAGTAGGTCAAGTCACACCCCTGTTGAAAAAACCCAGCCTTGACACAACGGATCTGAATAACTTTAGACCCGTATCTAACCTTCCCCTTCTGTCCAAAATCCTAGAAAAGCGCGTACTCCAACAACTAACCCAACACCTGGATAACATCAATCTCTTGGACTCCCACCAATCTGGCTTCAGAAAAGGCTGTAGCACAGAAACCGCGATCCTCAACATCATCGACGATATCCACCACTCACTTGACTCTGATCAATGCTGCCTCCTCATTCTCCTTGACCTATCGGCAGCATACGACACAGTAGACCAAAAACTCCTCATCAGGGCTCTCCAAGAAAGAGCAGGTCTTGGTGAGGCGGTCCTCCAATGATTTTCCTCATTCCTACACAATCGCACTCAATAAATAAAAATTAAAAACTTTGCTTCTGACTCGCACCCTGTCAACAAGGGAGTCCCTCAAGGCTCAGTGCTGTCCCCGCAACTCTTTAACATCTACATGGAACCTCTCACCAGACTACTCAGAGCAGCCAACATCCGTTTCCATCTTTACGCAGACGATACTCAGATATATCTGGAAACCACCTCCCTAAGTGACATTCAAAGACTCAATGACGGGCTGAGAGATGCCCAACACTGGCTGTCATCGAATCACCTTAAACTAAACCCCGACAAAACCGAGATACTTCTCATTTCGAACAAGGAGGAGAACCCTCAAATAGTTGAAAGTCTTAAGGCCGTGGACGCGCTCAACGGGAATCTCACCCTAGCTGACTCTGTCAAATCACTAGGCATCACACTAGACCCGAAACTAAACATGACCAGACATATCAAGAATTCGTCCAAGAACGCTTTCCTGAACCTTAAACTACTGAACAAAATAAAACCCTTCATTCCGCCTAGTGATCTCAAACAGACCACTCAAACACTGGTACTGTCAAGACTGGTCTCTCAGGAATTGCAAAGTCACACCTAGCTCCCATCAGAACAACTCTGAATGCGGCAGCCAGAATGGTCACTGGAATCATGATATTTGACCACATCTCTCCTGCACTCAGAGATCTTAAGTGGCTCCCAGTTGAAATGCGGATCAGCTTCAGAACAGCCTGCCTCACTCATAAAGCCCTACATACCGGCAAAGCCGAATACCTTGCGGCCAAACTCATAAAAGCCGGTCAGGCCAGGAAACTCAGAAGCTCAAACTCTCTCCTTCTCATCCCACCAAAAACTCGAAAACGAAAAACTGCAGCTCAACCCTTCGCCGGAAGCGCGCCCAAAATCTGGAACTCCATTCCCCCTCACATCAGAACCATTCCCTCTTTTGTAAAATTTCAAAGCCAACTCAAAATCCTATTCCTTAATCGTGCCCTAGGGATTAGATAGGAGCACTCAGAATGGGGGTAACAGACACCCCGCATTGCTCCAACATCATGTCCGCAAGACTACGAAGCAGATGTTCCCTGGACTGGAAGCAGACCCCTCAACAACGCCCTGCATTATTATTGTGTCATTCTCCTGTCTCGTTTGTTGTAATCTCTGCAATGTATCCTCTGTAAAGCGCTCCAATACCCTCGGGTCAGGCCAGCGCTATATAAAACTTCTAAATAAATAAATCCATTCAGCAACGGCCTTCATTCCTTCGTGGAGGTTGGTTTTGGTGGTGGTGGGGTCCTTGGTGAGGGAGAGGATCAGCTGTGTGTCATCGGCGTATGAGACAATGTTGAGGTCGTGTGATCAGACGATGTTGGCGAGCAGTGCCATGTAGACGTTAAAGAGGGTTGGGCTGAGGGATGATCCTTGGGGTACGCCGCAGATGATCTTGGTGGCTTCGGATCGGAATGAGGGGAGGCGGACTCTCTGGGTCCTGCCGGTGAGGAAGGAGGTGATCCAGTCCAGGGCTTTGATGCGTATCCCGACGTTGTGGAGGCGTGTGCGTAGGGTGTGGTGGCAGACAGTGTCAAAGGCGACCGAAAGATCCAGGAGGATGAGGGCCACAGTTTCGCCTTTGTCCAGCAGGGTCCTGATGTCGTCGGTGGCGGCGATGAGGGCGGTTTCGGTGCTGTGTTTGCTGCGAAATACGGATTGGGATGGGTCCAGGGTGGTGTTCTCCTCGAGGAAGTGGGTCAGTTGCCTGTTGACGATCTTCTCAATGACTTTCGCCGGGAACGGGAGGAGGGAGATGAGTCGGAAGTTCTTGAGGTCCTTAGGGTCGGCCTTGGGTTTCTTGAGAAGGAGCGTTGATCTTGGCCTGTTTCCATTTCTCTGGGAAGGTGGCGGATTCGAAGGAGCTGTTGAGAATCTTCCGGAGATGGGGTGTGATGATGGAGCTTGCTTTGTTGAAAATGTGGTGGGGGCAGGGGTCGGATGGCGAGCCGGATTGGATGGTGTTCACGATTTTGATGGTGTCGTTGTCGACCTGGTTCCAGGAGAGTAGGAGGCCGGTGTGGCTGGGGGGCAGTGAGTTTGGGGTGTCGGTGGCTGTTGGGGGCTGGGAGTTGAAGCGGTCGTGGATGTCTGCGATCTTGCAGTGGAAGAAGGTGGCTAGAGCGTCGCGGAGGCCTTGTGATTACGGGATGTCGTTGGAGCAGGAGCTGGGGTTGGCGAGTTCCTTCACGATGTTGAAGAGGTCTTTGCTATTGTTGTCGATGTGTTCCTTGAAGGAGGTCCTTTTGGCGGTTCAAATGAGTTGGTGGTGCTTGCGGCTGGCGTTCTTGATGGTAGCGTGGTTGTCCGGTGTCTGTTCGTGGCGCCACTTCTTCTCAAGTCTTCGACAGGTCTGCTTGGATGCCTGGAGGTCGGTGGTGAACCAGCTTGCCCTTCTGTCGGTGCGTCTGTTTGAGGGTTTCTTGATCTGGGCGAGAGTGTTGGTGCAGTCGTCAAGCCTTTGTCTGAGGTTCCGTGTGGCTGTGTCGGTGGGGTCGGCTGGTGGGTCTCGGGCGAGGGTGGTGATTAACTGGTCTTCGGTGACCTTGTTCCAACTGCGGTGGGGGATTCGCTGAGGATGATTGTGCGCAATGTGTTTCTTGAAGGAGAAGTGGATGCAGTGGTGGTCGGTCCAGTGGAGTTCGGTGGTGTGGCTGAAGGTGACGTGGTTGCTGGAGGAAAAGATGGGGTCGAGCATGTATCCGGCGGAGTGGGTGGGAGTCGTGAGAAGCTGTTTGACTCTGAGGTTGGCGAGGTTGTCGAGCAGGGTGGTTGAGTTGCTGTCGTTGGCATTCTCGAGGTGGAAGTTCAGGTCTCCGAGGAAGATGTAGTCTGTGGAGGTTAAGGCGTGTGGGCTGACGATGTTGGTGATGGAGTCGCTGAACTGTGGCTGAGGTCCGGGGGGGTCTGTAGACGAGGGTTCATTTGAGGGTGGTGTTGGGATCCATGTGGATCTGTAAGACCAGGTGTTCGACGGTGCTGAGGGTGTCTTCGGTGCTGGTCGAGATTCTGAGGGTATTCTTGTGGACGATGGCGATTCCTCCTCCCGGTCTGTTGGCGCGGTCCCTTTCCACTCTAATAAGGCCCAGTTCCTGATCATAGTTAATAACATTATTATTGCATGATCTCTAGCCTTTCTTTTGCAATTCCCAAACTAGAGCTGATATGTCCTCTGCTGGTCACACACAAAGGTTCTAACATTCCAGCCCACCTGACCACTGAAACACTAGTTTCTATAAAACCCATACTTCCCTGACTCTTGTGCTTTTTCATCTTTCTGATCAGATGATTTGCATGGGGCATTGCTCCATCGATGGGTCCCTCGGCCCATAGGCCTGAGATCGCACAGAAATTAGATTTCAGCATCACTTAAAGAAGACTTTCATGCTCATCACAAAAATTTTACTTTCAGCCTTTGTCTTTTTTCCTTTTATCTTATCGGTATTAGATGTATGACCTCACACATTTTGTACTCTAGCTCATGCATGACTCACTAATTTTTTTGTTTCTCTTGCACTATTGCTTCTAGACAAGTGCGACCACTGTCCACTAGTGATCCATTCTAACTACATCAAGAATTTGAAACTATACAGTTTTAATATTCTGTTGATTATTATCACAGCCTTGAGAAAAAGCCCCAGGCCTGTGCCAACAAGTGGCGTAAAACGTGTTGGCAATGAGATGTGGAGCTCTTGCCATATCTCAACATCAAACCTGAAAAACAACAGCATTTACCTTTAATATGGAACATTTCAAAATGGCGAGCCACCGGATAGGTGACATCCTTTTTCATGATGGCCTGCATATGTTCAAGAATGCGTTTTTTTGTGGGATGGATAGTGCTTCCTATGTCGGCAGATAACCTACAGATGATGCCAATCGTTTAGTGATTATCTGGTACATAGCCACTATTGTTCCACCCCTCCCAAAACAGACAGTGTCACCTACCCATTCATGAAGTGTAAGGCATGCAAATATAGCTGCACAGTAGTCAGCTATAAGGGCATACAACAAGACTGGAGTAACCAGGAGTATTAAACTATTACTGATTTGTAACTCTTAGTACACAGTTGATTGCTTGGAATGCCCCTGTCCCAAACGCTACATAGGAAGCACCATCCTTCCCACAAAAAAACGCATTCTTGAACATATGCGAGCCATCTCGAAAAAGGATGTCACTTATCCAGTGGCTCGCCATTTTGAAATGTTCCATCAAAGCAATTGTGATCTCCTCAAAGTCTTTTGTATAGACCTAGTCCCAAAGCACGAAAGAGGGGGAGATAGAATAAGAAAATTGCATATATTAGAATCACGGTACATCATAGACCTCCAAACAAAGGCCCCATCGGGACTCAATAATGATGAGGAAATGTGTGTACACCTTGAGTAGCAAGGGATAGTAGGGCGCACCTAATAATACGGTACTCCAGGTCCTGCTGGGATGATGGGCCCCCTCCCCTCAACATTTTTTTAAACACCATTACAATGGGTAGAGGTGGTAATTTATGAACCAGTCAACTGGGTTTCCATAAAATAAGAAGGGACTGTTCATACGAACAACTAAACATTTATCCTCCAGTACAGGAATCTAATGAGGACAATGGACGGCTAAGGGTAGGCCCTCCGACCTCTGAGCCCCAAATGTAACAATATAATACATATCCGTGTATTGGCACTCACACTCTGCAACTTATGTAAGATTGCCCATTCAGGGTGCAAATATGAATGGACATGGGAGACGTTCCTTAGGCATCTTTGCAGACTAGTATTGTATACAGGGCAGAATTATGGTAAATATGAATGAATTTTCTAAATGAATTTTTCATCCCCTAGGAAAATTCAAGACTTATTAACTGTCTTCATGGTTGTCCGAATTTATCTCACTTGATTCACTTATGATTTTTTTGTAATTTGTTAACACATGTTGAACTTAAAACCATGTTACAAGATGGCCGCCATTGAATTTAGTAACTCACCATGACAAATAGACCATCTTCTCTTTTTATGATTTACACATGATGCACTGTTTTTAGTAAAATGGCTCGGTGGAAAAACAGAAACTGACATAGAAAAAGGCGTAGTGCCAAAACGCATCTGTCAGTGCAGGAGGCTTGCACATTAAAAGCACTTTGACAAGAATTTCCATGTGTGCTCTCGTTTATGGTTTCTTGGAGTGAATCGCCATTGTGGTCTTGTACATAGTGGCTCACCACCGCTGGAGTTAAGCACCCGGGACGCGTGGTCCGGCCGCGATGACTCTTCGTGTTGCTAAATATTACCTACTGGCAGTCGCCAGTAGGTAGATATAGTTAGGACCTATTTTCCACAGGAAATCCGCAACACTCTATTTGGAATAACGTTGGCGCCGATTGACGAATCTTCGTGAAATTTTCCAAACTTTTGGCCAGCTCCGGTGCGCTCCTATCCTGAAAATTTCACGGTGATTCGTCAAGCGGGGGCCGAGAAAAAAGGGGGGTCCCAAAACGCGTTTTCCCCAAGCATTTTCCCATAGGACCTGTTGATGCAGCTACAGCCCGACCTGCTGAACGGAATTACACCAAATTTGGCAAAGAGGTAGTCCTCAGTTCAGACTCGTGCCTTTTGCTTAAATGGTGTAAATCCGTTCAGTAGTTCCTGAGAAAATCAAAAGTAAAATCATAGATATATCTATGGCCTCGGAGGATCCGCGCACCCTCCCCGCACCCAGCGCGCACCCTGCCGTGCACGAGCTGTATTCTAATTGGCTGTCAACACTCCAGATCAGGAAGTGTTGGCAGCCATCTTGTGCCTCGGTAGAACCGAGGCACAAGAAACCTATAAAACAAACGCGAAAAACGCAAAAAGGGGGCAGGGTAGAAACACCCTGACCTCCTAGGCCTGCTCAGGGGGTCCCACAAGGACCCCCAGGGCCCAAAAAAGCATTTAAAAAGAAGAAAAAAAACAAATCGGCGAGATTCGCGCACCCAGCGCGAATTTCGACGGAGAAAATAAAAAAAAAAGCGCGGAGTTCCACGCTTCTTTGGTAATTGGCCCCTGGGGGGGCCAAATCCTGGGGGCAGAATTAAAACAAAAGGTGGGGGGGGTCCCACACTGCCCCAGGGACTGGCGTTCTTGATGGTAGCGTGGTTGTCCGGTGTCTGTTCGTGGCGCCACTTCTTCTCAAGTCTTCGACAGGTCTGCTTGGATGCCTGGAGGTCGGTGGTGAACCAGCTTGCCCTTCTGTCGGTGCGTCTGTTTGAGGGTTTCTTGATCTGGGCGAGAGTGTTGGTGCAGTCGTCAAGCCTTTGTCTGAGGTTCCGTGTGGCTGTGTCGGTGGGGTCGGCTGGTGGGTCTCGGGCGAGGGTGGTGATTAACTGGTCTTCGGTGACCTTGTTCCAACTGCGGTGGGGGATTCGCTGAGGGTGATTGTGCGCAATGTGTTTCTTGAAGGAGAAGTGGATGCAGTGGTGGTCGGTCCAGTGGAGTTCGGTGGTGTGGCTGAAGGTGACGTGGTTGCTGGAGGAAAAGATGGGGTCGAGCATGTATCCGGCGGAGTGGGTGGGAGTCGTGAGAAGCTGTTTGACTCTGAGGTTGGCGAGGTTGTCGAGCAGGGTGGTTGAGTTGCTGTCGTTGGCATTCTCGAGGTGGAAGTTCAGGTCTCCGAGGAAGATGTAGTCTGTGAGGTTAAGGCGTGTGGGCTGACGATGTTGGTGATGGAGTCGCTGAACTGTGGCTGAGGTCCGGGGGGGTCTGTAGACGAGGGTTCCTCTGAGGGTGGTGTTGGGATCCATGTGGATCTGTAAGTACAGGTGTTCGACGGTGCTGAGGGTGTCTTCGGTGCTGGTCGAGATTCTGAGGGTATTCTTGTGGACGATGGCGATTCCTCCTCCCGGTCTGTTGGTGCGGTCCCTTTCGACTCTAATAAGGCTCAGTTCCTGATCATAGTTAATAACATTATTATTGCATGATCTCTAGCCTTTCTTTTGCAATTCCCAAACTAGAGCTGATATGTCCTCTGCTGGTCACACACAAAGGTTCTAACATTCCAGCCCACCTGACCACTGAAACACTAGTTTCTATAAAACCCATACTTCCCTGACTCTTGTGCTTTTTCATCTTTCTGATCAGATGATTTGCATGGGGCATTGCTCCATCGATGGGTCCCTCGGCCCATAGGCCTGAGATCGCACAGAAATTAGATTTCAGCATCACTTAAAGAAGACTTTCATGCTCATCACAAAAATTTTACTTTCAGCCTTTGTCTTTTTTCCTTTTATCTTATCGGTATTAGATGTATGACCTCACACATTTTGTACTCTAGCTCATGCATGACTCACTAATTTTTTTGTTTCTCTTGCACTATTGCTTCTAGACAAGTGCGACCACTGTCCACTAGTGATCCATTCTAACTACATCAAGAATTTGAAACTATACAGTTTTATTATTCTGTTGATTATTATTACAGCCTTGAGAAAAAGCCCCAGGCCTGTGCCAACAAGTGGCGTAAAACGTGTTGGCAATGAGATGTGGAGCTCTTGCCATATCTCAACATCAAACCTGAAAAACAACAGCATTTACCTTGAATATGGAACATTTCAAAATGGCGAGCCACCGGATAGGTGACATCCTTTTTCGTGATGGCCTGCATATGTTCAAGAATGCGTTTTTTTGTGGGATGGATAGTGCTTCCTATGTCGGCAGATAACCTACAGATGATGCCAATCGTTTAGTGATTATCTGGTACATAGCCACTATTGTTCCACCCCTCCCAAAACAGACAGTGTCACCTACCCATGCATGAAGTGTAAGGCATGCAAATATAGCTGCACAGTAGTCAGCTATAAGGGCATACAACAAGACTAGAGTAACCAGGAGTATTAAACTATTACTGATTTGTAACTCTTAGTACACAGTTGATTGCTTGGAATGCCCCTGTCCCAAACGCTACATAGGAAGCACCATCCTTCCCACAAAAAAACGCATTCTTGAACATATGCGAGCCATCTCGAAAAAGGATGTCACTTATCCAGTGGCTCGCCATTTTGAAATGTTCCATCAAAGCAATTGTGATCTCCTCAAACTCTTTTGTATAGACCTAGTCCCGAAGCACGAAAGAATAAGAAAATTGCATATATTAGAATCACGGTACATCATAGACCTCAAAACAAAGGCCCCATCGGGACTCAATAATGATGAGGAAATGTGTGTACACCTTGAGTAGCAAGGGATAGTAGGGCGCACCTAATAATACGGTACTCCAGGTCCTGCTGGGATGATGGGCCCCCTCCCCTCAACATTTTTTTAAACACCATTACAATGGGTAGAGGTGGTAATTTATGAACCAGTCAACTGGGTTTCCATAAAATAAGAAGGGACTGTTCATACGAACAACTAAACATTTATCCTCCAGTACAGGAATCTAATGAGGACAATGGACGGCTAAGGGTAGGCCCTCCGACCTCTGAGCCCCAAATGTAACAATATAACACATATCCGTGTATTGTCACTCACACTCTGCAACTTATGTAAGTTTGCCCATTCAGGGTGCAAATATGAATGGACATGGGAGACGTTCCTTGGGCATCTTTGCAGACTAGTATTGTATACAGGGCAGAATTATGATAAATATGAATGAATTTTCTAAATGAATTTTTTCATCCCCTAGGAAAATTCAAGACTTATTAACTGTCTTCATGGTTGTCCGAATTTATCTCACTTGATTCACTTATGATTTTTTTGTAATTTGTTTACACATGTTGAACTTAAAACCATGTTACAAGATGGCCGCCATTGAATTTAGTAACTCACCATGACAAATAGACCATCTTCTCTTTTTATGATTTACACGTGATGCACTGTTTTTAGTAAAATGGCTCAGTGGAAAAACAGAAACTGACATAGAAAAAGGCGTAGTGCCAAAACGCATCTGTCAGTGCAGGAGGCTTGCACATTAAAAGCACTTTGACAAGAATTTCCATGTGTGCTCTCGTTTATGGTTTCTTGGAGTGAATCGCCATTGTGGTCTTGTACATAGTGGCTCACCACCGCTGGAGTTAAGCACCCGGGACGTGTGGTCCGGCCGCGATGACTCTTCGTGTTGCTAAATATTACCTACTGGCAGTCGCCGGTAGGTAGATATAGTTAGGACCTATTTTCCACAGGAAATCCGCAACACTCTATTTGGAATAACGTTGGCGCCGATTGACGAATCTTCGTGAAATTTTCCAAACTTTTGGCCAGCTCCGGTGCGCTCCTATCCTGAATATTTCACGGTGATTCGTCAAGCGGGGGCCGAGAAAAAAGGGGGGTCCCAAAACGCGTTTTCCCCAAGCATTTTCCCATAGGACCTGTTGATGCAGCTACAGCTCGAACTGCTGAACGGAATTACACCAAATTTGGCAAAGAGGTAGTCCTCAGTTCAGACTCGTGCCTTTTGCTTAAATGGTGTAAATCCGTTCAGTAGTTCCTGAGAAAATCAAAAGTAAAATCATAGATATATCTATGGCCTCGGAGGATCCGCGCACCCTCCCCGCACTCAGCGCGCACCCTGCTGTGCACAAGCTGTATTCTAATTGGCTGTCCACACTCCAGATCAGGAAGTGTTGGCAGCCATCTTGTGCCTCGGTAGAACCGAGGCACAAGAAACCTATAAAACAAACGCGAAGAACGCAAAAAGGGGGCAGGGTAGAAACACCCTGACCTCCTAGGCCTGCTCAGGGGGTCCCACAAGGACCCCCAGGGCCCAAAAAAGCATTTAAAAAGAAGAAAAAAAACAAATCGGCGAGATTCGCGCACCCAGCGCGAATTTCGACGGAGAAAATAAAAAAAAAAGCGCGGAGTTCCACGCTTCTTTGGTAATTGGCCCCTGGGGGGGCCAAATCCTGGGGGCAGAATTAAAACAAAAGGTGGGGGGGGTCCCACACTGCCCCAGGGACTGGCGTTCTTGATGGTAGCGTGGTTGTCCGGTGTCTGTTCGTGGCGCCACTTCTTCTCAAGTCTTCGACAGGTCTGCTTGGATGCCTGGAGGTCGGTGGTGAACCAGCTGGCCCTTCTGTCGGTGCGTCTGTTTGAGGGTTTCTTGATCTGGGCTAGAGTGTTGGTGCAGTCGTCAAGCCTTTGTCTGAGGTTCCGTGTGGCTGTGTCGGCGGGGTCGGCTGGTGGGTCTCGGGCGAGGGTGGTGATTAACTGGTCTTCGGTGACCTTGTTCCAACTGCAGTGGGGGATTCGCTGAGGGTGATTGTACGCAATGTGTTTCTTGAAGGAGAAGTGGATGCAGTGGTGGTCGGTCCAGTGGAGTTCGGTGGTGTGGCTGAAGGTGACGTGGTTGCTGGAGGAAAAGATGGGGTCGAGCATGTATCCGGCGGAGTGGGTGGGAGTCGTGAGAAGCTGTTTGACTCTGAGGTTGGCGAGGTTGTCGAGCAGGGTGGTTGAGTTGCTGTCGTTGGCATTCTCGAGGTGGAAGTTCAGGTCTCCGAGGAAGATGTAGTCTGTGGAGGTTAAGGCGTGTGGGCTGACGATGTCGGTGATGGAGTCGCTGAACTGTGGCTGAGGTCCGGGGGGGTCTGTAGACGAGGGTTCCTCTGAGGGTGGTGTTGGGATCCATGTGGATCTGTAAGTACAGGTGTTCGACGGTGCTGAGGGTGTCTTCGGTGCTGGTCGAGATTCTGAGGGTATGCTTGTGGACGATGGCGATTCCTCCTCCCGGTCTGTTGGTGCGGTCCCTTTCGACTCTAATAAGGCCCAGTTCCTGATCATAGTTAATAACATTATTATTGCATGATCTCTAGCCTTTCTTATGCAATTCCCAAACTAGAGCTGATATGTCCTCTGCTGGTCACACACAAAGGTTCTAACATTCCAGCCCACCTGACCACTGAAACACTAGTTTCTATAAAACCCATACTTCCCTGACTCTTGTGCTTTTTCATCTTTCTGATCAGATGATTTGCATGGGGCATTGCTCCATCGATGGGTCCCTCGGCCCATAGGCCTGAGATCGCACAGAAATTAGATTTCAGCATCACTTAAAGAAGACTTTCATGCTCATCACAAAAATTTTACTTTCAGCCTTTGTCTTTTTTCCTTTTATCTTATCGGTATTAGATGTATGACCTCACACATTTTGTACTCTAGCTCATGCATGACTCACTAATTTTTTTGTTTCTCTTGCACTATTGCTTCTAGACAAGTGCGACCACTGTACACTAGTGATCCATTCTAACTACATCAAGAAATTGAAACTATACAGTTTTAATATTCTGTTGATTATTATTACAGCCTTGAGAAAAAGCCCCAGGCCTGTGCCAACAAGTGGCGTAAAACGTGTTGGCAATGAGATGTGGAGCTCTTGCCATATCTCAACATCAAACCTGAAAAACAACAGCATTTACCTTGAATATGGAACATTTCAAAATGGCGAGCCACCGGATAGGTGACATCCTTTTTCGTGATGGCCTGCATATGTTCAAGAATGCGTTTTTTTGTGGGATGGATAGTGCTTCCTATGTCGGCAGATAACCTACAGATGATGCCAATCGTTTAGTGATTATCTGGTAGATAGCCACTATTGTTCCACCCCTCCCAAAACAGACAGTGTCACCTACCCATGCATGAAGTGTAAGGCATGCAAATATAGCTGCACAGTAGTCAGCTATAAGGGCATACAACAAGACTAGAGTAACCAGGAGTATTAAACTATTACTGATTTGTAACTCTTAGTACACAGTTGATTGCTTGGAATGCCCCTGTCCCAAACGCTACATAGGAAGCACCATCCTTCCCACAAATAAACGCATTCTTGAACATATGCGAGCCATCTCGAAAAAGGATGTCACTTATTCAGTGGCTCGCCATTTTGAAATGTTCCATCAAAGCAATTGTGATCTCCTCAAAGTCTTTTGTATAGACCTAGTCCCGAAGCACGAAAGAGGGGGAGATAGAATAAGACAATTGCATATATTAGAATCACGGTACATCATAGACCTCCAAACAAAGGCCCCATCGGGACTCAATAATGATGAGGAAATGTGTGTACACCTTGAGTAGCAAGGGATAGTAGGGCGCACCTAATAATACGGTACTCCAGGTCCTGCTGGGATGATGGGCCCCCTCCCCTCAACATTTTTTTAAACACCATTACAATGGGTAGAGGTGGTAATTTATGAACCAGTCAACTGGGTTTCCATAAAATAAGAAGGGACTGTTCATACGAACAACTAAACATTTATCCTCCAGTACAGGAATCTAATGAGGACAATGGACGGCTAAGGGTAGGCCCTCCGACCTCTGAGCCCCAAATGTAACAATATAATACATATCCGTGTATTAGCACTCACACTCTGCAACTTATGTAAGTTTGCCCATTCAGGGTGCAAATATGAATGGACATGGGAGACGTTCCTTAGGCATCTTTGCAGACTAGTATTGTATACAGGGCAGAATTATGGTAAATATGAATGAATTTTCTTAATGAATTTTTTTATCCCCTAGGAAAATTCAAGACTTATTAACTGTCTTCATGGTTGTCCGAATTTATCTCACTTGATTCACTTATGATTTTTTTGTAATTTGTTAACACATGTTGAACTTAAAACCATGTTACAAGATGGCCGCCATTGAATTTAGTAACTCACCATGACAAATAGACCATCTTCTCTTTTTATGATTTACACGTGATGCACTGTTTTTAGTAAAATGGCTCAGTGGAAAAACAGAAACTGACATAGAAAAAGGCGTAGTGCCAAAACGCATCTGTCAGTGCAGGAGGCTTGCACATTAAAAGCACTTTGACAAGAATTTCCATGTGTGCTCTCGTTTATGGTTTCTTGGAGTGAATCGCCATTGTGGTCTTGTACATAGTGGCTCTTCACCGCTGGAGTTAAGCACCCGGGACATGTGGTCCGGCCGCGATGACTCTTCGTGTTGCTAAATATTACCTACTGGCAGTCGCCAGTAGGTAGATATAGTTAGGACCTATTTTCCACAGGAAATCCGCAAAACTCTATTTGGAATAACTTTGGCGCCGATTGACGAATCTTGGTGAACTTTTCCAAACTTTTGGCCATCTCTGGTGCGCTCCTATCCTGAAAATTTCACGGTGATTCGTCAAGCGGGGGCCGAGAAAAAAGGGGGGTCCCAAAACGCGTTTTCCCCAAGCATTTTCCCATAGGACCTGTTGATGCAGCTACAGCCCGAACTGCTGAACGGAATTACACCAAATTTGGCAAAGAGGTAGTCCTCAGTTCAGACTCGTGCCTTTTGCTTAAATGGTGTAAATCCGTTCAGTAGTTCCTGAGAAAATCAAAAGTAAAATCATAGATATATCTATGGCCTCGGAGGATCCGCGCACCCTCCCCGCACCCAGCGCGCACCCTGCCGTGCACGAGCTGTATTCTAATTGGCTGTCAACACTCCAGATCAGGAAGTGTTGGCAGCCATCTTGTGCCTCGGTAGAACCGAGGCACAAGAAACCTATAAAACAAACGCGAAAAACGCAAAAAGGGGGCAGGGTAAAAACACCCTGACCTCCTAGGCCTGCTCAGGGGACCCCCAGGGCCCAAAAAAGCATTTAAAAAGAAGAAGAAAAAAAAACGGCGAGATTCGCGCACCCAGCGCGAATTTCGATGGAGAAAATTTTTAAAAAAGCGCGGAGTTCCACGCTTCTTTGGTAATTGGCCCCTGGGGGGGCCAAATCCTGGGGGCAGAATTAAAACAAAAGGTGGGGGGGGGGTCCCACACTGCCCGAGGGACCGCCACCCCCCGGGGCTCAAAGATAGTATATGCGGGGGTGCTCATGGCCCCCCGCAGCCCCGGGGACCGCCACCCCCGGGGCTTCTTGAAAATGGATGGGGGGCTCGCATCCCCCCCCAGCGCTGGGGACCGCCACCCCCCGGGGCTTGAAGTAATTTGGGATGGGGGGCTCTTAGGCCCCCCGGGGACTGCCACCCCCCGGGGCAACTTGTCAATGTGGGAGGGGGGCCACACAGCCCCCTCCTGGAGCCTTGAATAGGCCCTGGGGACCACCACCCCCCAGGGTCAGCTCCTGCAGTGTCCCGGGGTGCCCACCCCCGGGACACTGTAGTTTGCACTGTCATTGCAAACTGCTTTGCCTCATTGAAGCGAGAGCAGGGAAACCTGCTCTCGCTTCAATGAAGCAAAGCTGATTGCTTTTCCACATGGGGAGCATGTGGACGCGGGGAGCCGGCTGGGACCGTGGGGGGATTGGGGACCCCCCCACGGCCCCCAACAGAGGCCAGGCCCCGGGGATGGGTTCCCCGGGGCCATAAGTGGCCTAGGAGGGGGTCCACGCGGCCCCCCTCCCAGATTAAAAAATTAAAGAAAAAAAAACAATGGCCGACCCCGGGGGATGGGTCCCCGGGGCCTTAAAGTGGCCAGAGGAGGGGGCTACGCAGCCCCCCTCCATAAAAAATAAAATAAAAAAAATTATGGCCTCGGGAGGGGGGGGGGGGTGGCACGCGGCCCCTTTCCCGATTTTCTTTTTTAATAAACAAAAATTGGGGGGATGGGGTCCCAGGGCCCAAAAATGGAAAAAGAAGGGGGGCTACACAGCCCCCCTTTTAAAAAAAAAAGAAGAAAAAAAAAAAGACCGGGATCGGGCCGGAGGCCACGCCCCATCCTTACTCAACTCTGCAAACGCGCACCCTGGCGCGTTTGCAGAGGGGGAACTTATTCCCCTTGAATACTGGGGGTCCCTGGGGGCCAACTAGCCCACCAGGAACCTCCAGTATGTGCCAGGGGGCTGCGTTGTAGAGAGCCATGCCCCTTTTTACACCTCTCTGCAAAGCAGCTCCGTGGCGCTTACTGGAGGTACCTGATGGCCTAGTTGACCGTCAGGGGACCTCAGGATTCAAGGGGACTTAATCCTCCAACTTAAAACGCGCCATGGGGTGCGTTTGCACAGTGGTGAAGGTAGGGGGCGGGTCCTGAGGTGATACTCTGCAAATACGCCCTGTGGCGCGTTTTAAGTTGGGGAATGTATCCCTCTTCAATCCAGAGGTCCCCTAGGGGCCAACTAGCCCACCAGGTACCTCCAGTAAGCGCCACGGATCTGCGTTGCAGAGTGTTGTAAAAAGGAGCGTGGCCTCTGAACTGAAGAGGAATTCATTCCCCAACTTAAAACGTGCCACAGGGCGTGTTTGCACATGTCACCTCAGGCCCCGCCCCCTTCCTTCACCATTGTACAAATATTCCTCTAAAATCAGCCGAACTACGAATTCCAATTTACTCACCTGTTATCAGGAGAGAACCCAGGGCTGCACCTGTTAGCCCAGCACTGACCCTGAAAAGTAATTCTAAGCGTACTTACCAGTAACTTGTATTTCCTTCCATAGGAATCCATTGTGTGGTTTTCACCAGAAAAGTTTCTAAGTGTCCAATTTTGAAACGTACAAATATTCTTCTAAAGTCAGCCGAACTGCGAATTCCGATTTACTCACCTGTTATCAGGAGAGAACCCAGGGCTGCATCTTTTAGCCCAGCACTGACCCTGAAAAGTAATTCTAAGCGTACTTACTAGTAACTTGTATTTCCTTCCGTAGGAATCCATTGTGTGGTTTTCACAAGAAAAGTTTCTAAGTGTCCATTTTTGAAACGTACAAATATTCCTCTAAAATCAGCCGAACTACGAATTCCAATTTACTCACCTGTTATCAGGAGAGAACCCAGGGCTGCATCTGTTAGCCCAGCACTGACCCTGAAAAGTAATTCTAAGCGTACTTACCAGTAACTTGTATTTCCTTCCATAGAAATCCATTATGTGGTTTTCAACAGAAAAGTTTCTAAGTGTCCATTTTTGAAACTTGCAAAAATCAGCCGAACTACGAATTCCAATTTACTCACCTGTTATCAGGAGAGTACCCAGGGCTGCATCTTTTAGCCCAGCACTGACCCTGAAAAGTAATTGTAAGCATACGTACTAGTAACTTGTATTTCCTTCCGTAGGAATCCATTGTGTGGTTTTCACAAGAAAAGTTTCAAAGTGTCCATTTTTGAAACGTACAAATATTCCTCTAAAATCAGCCGAACTACGAATTCCAATTTACTCACCTGTTATCAGGAGAGAACCCAGGGCTGCATCTGTTAGCCCAGCACTGACCCTGAAAAGTAATTCTAAGCGTACTTACCAGTAACTTGTATTTCCTTCCATAGAAATCCATTATGTGGTTTTCAACAGAAAAGTTTCTAAGTGTCCATTTTTGAAACTTGCAAAAATCAGCCGAACTACGAATTCCAATTTACTCACCTGTTATCAGGAGAGTACCCAGGGCTGCATCTTTTAGCCCAGCACTGACCCTGAAAAGTAATTGTAAGCATACTTACTAGTAACTTGTATTTCCTTCCATAGGAATCCATTGTGTGGTTTTCACCAGAAAAGTTTCTAAGTGTCCATTTTTGAAACTTACAAATATTCCTCTAAAATCAGCCGAACTACGAATTCCGATTTACTCACCTGTTACCAGGAGAGAACCCAGGGCTGCATCTGTTATCCAGCACTGACCATTAAAAGTAATTCTAAGCGTACTTACCAGTAACTTGTATTTCCTTCCATAGGATACCATTGTGTGGTTTTCACCAGAAAAGTTTCTATTTTCACAAACTAAAAATATTCCTAAAAAATCGTCTGTATAACTTAAACACATTCTTTCAACTGTTTAAAGGAGATTGGCCAGTGCTGGATCCAGGATCCACCACTGAGTAAGAAAAAGTAAGGATAACACTACTTACCTGCTAAGTGAATTTTCTGCCATAGGATAACATTGGTGATTCTATGTGAAAAATTTTCTAAGTGTCAACTTTTAAAATACAATAATATTCCTTAAAAATCACTACTGTAACCAAAAGGCTTTTACTCAACTGTTTACAGGAGATGTCCAATGGCTGAATCTAGGATCCAGTCCTCTGGTTAGAAAAGTAATCCATAAAGTAACTAATTGCATTTGACTAGAAATTCACATTGAGCTCAATGTTGCATTGTGTTTGAAATTGTGTTGCCCATTGCAACAACTGTAACTACTGTACTTAAGTCTATTTCCTCTTTGCAAAGTATTTAAACTAAAGTAATTAATTCTGAGAAAGTATATTTTGTATTGTAATGTATAATGTAATTAAGAAATAAAATATCTAAAAATAAACAGTTTACAAAATGTAGTAAATCAGTATCAAAATAATCAGTATAACAATTAATACATTAACAATTATCATTTACAAAACCTTTGAAATTCACTGAAAAAACATAGGTTTCAGGCCTGATATAGTTAGGAATTAGCATTTAAAAACCTTAGAAATTCACTGAAAAAACAATAGATTTTAGGGGTGTTTTAGCTAGCTGGACATTTCACTCGAACAAAACCATTGAAATTCCTCCAATATAGTTAGTTGTACTAACTACATCTCGCGCGCCCGCAATCCACTGCTGATGATGTCACATATTACATCATTCATGACATGGTCAGTGACATCACTGATGACATCTCAAATGACATCACTGATGACATCACTGACGACATCATACATGTGACAATCAGATACACCTCATCATACACTAGTATAACCTTTCATCACTCACTGTAAAATACAGAGTGCCAGATTTAAAACCATTGACACACCAATACAAGTTTCTAAACAACCACTCAGTGATTCCTAGATCTATACACACATGTAATCACTTACCTATAGATTCACTCATACATGCTGTCAATGATCAATAGAACACTATCAAATATACTTATACACCTACATCGACATTACACACCAGCACACATCCTAATCACTTATGAAGTCATCCTACTCACTTATGCAAACAATGGATCATACTTACCTTTACTTAGCTATACACTTATAAAAACACCACTTCATCTATTCATATAGATAATAACTCATACTTAGTGTGTTATAAAAACACTATTACAAGTATACAGTTATCCATACAGTCACTCATACAATCACTGAGTCTTATGTATACTTATTTATATACAACAACTGACACACACACTGGCTTTTATTTTTCTAGTTTGTTGGACATGTACCATTGAGACATATATTTGCTCATCGCCACACTCATAAAGATATTCACTCACCCAAACAACTGTTAGAACATGTAGTTTTAACTTCATATACCTACTGAATCAACTATTCACACATCTTTGGGCAGTCACACCCCCCCACCAAACCACACACACATTCACTCTCCCATACAAATACTCAGTTAACTAATCAATAAATAATATAGACTTTCACGTAGCTAGTAACCAACTAGTGCAGCAGGTTACGCAACAACTGACAAAGGGATACAGATATTCACACAGTTTAGTCACTATCCAATATATTTAGTGAGACACTATAAATTAGTCAAGTAAACAGTCAATCACACTGTACACTTAAAGAAACCTTTTCTAGCATGCAACCAATTGGACTTGCCTTGCACCTCAGGACTGCTACTGACTAACAAGTCTGACATATTAGATGTTCTGCGAAAGGTTATAGAGGGATTGTTGGGTAATAACTTACCTAAAATTGAATCATCCCTTACTATGGGCCAATTTCTTCTAACAATAGTTCTCAACTGTTTTTCCGGTTTAGAAAAACCCAGAATAAGTCTTATGGATAACTGATCATTCTCCATATTGGAATTCCCTTTGCTTGCCTTGGAGGTACTATATTTCAATAAGTCAGTTCTGGCCTTTTCTTTGGATTTTCTGATAGCTGTGTCTACTACTGTTGAGCTATAACCCCTGGCTAGAAACCGCTCCCTACATTCCCTCTGTTTGATATGTGTGTCCTCTTCTTCACTGCATATGCGACGGATGCGTAGCATCTCCCCATAGGGGATGCTATTGATGAGATGAGAGGGGTGTGCACTGGAGGCATGTAGGATTGTATTGCCTGCGGTTGGCTTTCTGTGGAGTGTGGTAGTCAGGCAATCATTAATAATGTTAATCTGTACATCTAAGAATGTCACATCAGTATTACTAATAGTGTGAGTAAATTTGAGATTAACATTGTTGACATTTAAGCCTTGTATGAACTCCTCTCCACTTTGTTTACTACCTTTCCAAATAATAAACAAATCATCAATAAATCTTAACCACAAGACAACCTGTGCTTTAAACAACTCTTCGTGTTTCCTCATAAGGACCAGCTCCTCCCACCAGCCCATAAAGAGACAAGCATAGCTTGGGGAAAAGCTGGCCCCCATAGCTACTCCTTGTATTTGTTGATTCATATTGTTATTAACCCCTTCCATGCTGCGCAGATTCCGCCGCTGTGCTGACGGAATCTTGCGCGGGCGTGGTCATGACGGAACGGTTCCGTCATGAGCACAGCTCAACCGTGGCTCATGACGGAACCGTTCCGTCATGAGCACCGAAGGGGTTAAAAGTGAACAAATTATTCTCTAAGCAAAACAATAACATAGTTATTAACATTTTGTTGTGTTCTGCATATTCCATAGGTCTATTGTTCACAAAATGCTTTACCGCTCTAATACCATCTACATTTCTAATACAGGTGTAGAGAGAAGAGACATCCACTGCTATTAATATGTAGTCCCTTTGCCATTGTATATCTTTAATCTTTCTCAGAAAGTCACTCGTGTCTTGGACATAGGACTGCAGAGTTTTTACATGAACTTGCAAGAAAGAGTCTATGTATTTGTATTGGCATTTATAAGGCGCATAAATCACCCGTAGGTATCTTGACATGTTTTCTAGTGGTCCTTCACAAGCTGCGATGATCGGTCTACCTGGGGGTTTATCTGCATTTTTATGTATTTTAGGGACCAAATAAAAAACAGGAGTAATAGGAAACTCTTTTTTGAGATATTTGTATTCATCCCAGTCAATGAGGCCTTTGCTCTTCCATGCCAATAAAAGGGAGTAGAACTTTTCTTGCATCTGTTTATATTTGACTGGGGAGCTTTTCTGATAGCATTCAGTATCGCCCAATTGAAGGTTTGCTTCAGCCAAGTATTCCTTCAGAGGCCAGAGTACCAGGTTGCCTCCTTTGTCTGCTTTACGAATAACCACATTTTTGTCTTTGTTTAATTTACTCATACTTTTTTCCTTATAACTCATTTTCTTTTTACTTTTTTGCGTGGTGATGTATAAGCGTTTAGTTTGTGCCACAATTTGTTCACTAAAAATATCCAGTGCATCTCGCGGCGTAAAAGGAATAAATTTAGATTTGGGCTTGAAGGAGGTAACCGGTTTTGCTGAAGTGTCCGGGAATATAGTGCTGTTGCTGCCCAGACTTGCTTCCGGTTGGGAACCAATGTCTCTATCGGAGGCTGTGGTGTCAGTGCCCCTCCCCAGATCTTGTAAATCCTTTAGAAGAGCCAAATCCACCACCGTTAATTTATGGGGGTCCATTTGTGTTGTTTCTATTATTTCAGTGTTAGTTTAACTCCCCTTTTGAATGTTGTATTTCGCCAATTTCAATTTGCGAATGAATTTGTAAATGTCCGCCCTGGTGTTGGTATAATCGAAGTTAGATTCAGGGCAGAATGACAAACCCAATGAGAGAAGTTGTTTTTCTGCTACCGATATATATATATATACTCACAAAGTCTGTCTTTCAGCTCTCTGAATGCAGCCATTTCTTCTGGGTTTAGTTCTAATGGGTCTTTCACCTCACTTTTGGTCAATTTAATCAATGGTTTGGCAATCAGGGAAAAATTACTTATCCACTGACGACAGTAACCCACCATTCCCAGGAACATTCTCACTTCTCTTTGTGTCATTGGGGCTCTCATTCCCCTAATGATTTTGATTCTGTCAATAGTCACTTTTCTCAGGCCTTTCTCAATATTGTGTCCCAGATACTGGACTTCTTTCTTACAGAACTGCAATTTGGCTGGAGATACCTTTAATCCTCCATCTGCCAAGTGATTCAGTAATGCAATGGTATCTACTTCACAAGCTTCGCGTGTTTTTGATGCCACAAGTAGGTCATCAATATACTGAACCAAGACTGAATTTTCAGGCATTGTCAGACTTTCCAGAGATTTCTTTAGCAATTGATTAAATATTGAGGGGTTCTCTGTATACCCCTGTGGGATTCGGCACCATGCCAAAATCCGCTCTCCAAATCTAAATGAAAATATTGGCTGGCTGTCATGATGCAATGGGATTGAAAAGAAAGCATGACATAAATCAATTACCGTATACCATTCTGCATCATGGGGAATCTGATACAAAATCACTGATGGATTTGGCACAATAGGACAACATGGCACAACAATCTTGTTAATCTTTCTCAAATCTTGTACTATTCTGAACTTTCCATTAGGTTTCTTCAGTCCCATTATCGGTGAATTACATGGGCTGCTCAATATTTCTCTTAACACCCCTTGCTGGATCATCTTTTCAATTAAGGGTGTTATTCCTTCAATTATTTCAGGTGTCAATCTGTATTGCGGTATATTTGGGTAAGCCACTCCCTCTTTTACAGTAATCTTTACTGGATCTACATTTCTCATCAGGCCCACATCTTCTCCAGTAAAATCCCAAACTGCTGCTTTTACTGTCTGTTTCAACTCTGGGGGTAATGCATCAGGATTAAATATTGCATATGTTCCCAAAGCCTCACATTCTCGGTTATCCATGGTCATTCTGTATAGCACATCCTCATCAGGTGTTTCAAAGGTTATTCCATCTGGAGTACAGGAAATAGTGCAATTCATCTTGCACAGCAGATCCCTGCCTAACAAGTTCACTGGACTGGTGTCACACACCACAAATCGGTGCATGTCTGAAAATTTCCCTATTCTAACCTTTACTGGTTCAGTAAGTAATGTTTTGATCTGTGTGTTGGACACACCAACCACTTGGATTGCTTCATCCGAGAGAGGAAGATTCTTTATATCTTCTGACCTGACAGTTGATCTCGTGGCCCCAGTGTCAACTAGGAAAGTGATACTTTCACCATTAATTTTTCCATCTACAAAAGGCCCTGCCTGGTCTATTTCTAGAGTTGCGCCAAGTACGCACTCCTCCTCCTCTCTTCGGCACCGTCAGAAGTCTCCCTCAGAGTCACTTCCCTCAT
Source organism: Triturus cristatus (assembly GCF_964204655.1). NCBI lineage: Eukaryota > Metazoa > Chordata > Amphibia > Caudata > Salamandridae > Triturus > Triturus cristatus. The sequence continues at coordinate 855,731,127 of NC_140585.1, read as the reverse complement.
TTTTTAGCCAGTACTGAGATACAGCGCTTGCGCGTTTTGGTTTGATTACCTGCTCTTCATCGTAGAACTCCGATTCTTGGCTGTACTTCTGGGATCCTTTTCTCTGTGGCAAGGGTGGTTTTGGCACCTGATTCTGCTGCTTATCAGCCTTCTGCTGTTGCCGATGCTGACCACACCCCTCGCTCTGCACCTGCGAATTCAATGATGAATTATCATCGTTAGTGGACGGTGGATTCTTACACTCGGATTTCCAGTGCCCCAATTTTCCACAGTTGTGGCAGGGAAACTTTTTCTTTGCTTCCTCTATATTCCCTTTTCCTTTTCCTGAACCAAACCTAGGTTTATTTCCTGGGTTATTTGCTTGTTCAACCAACTGAGCTTCCTGTCTTTCTGCAACTTTCATCTGTGCCCACATTGCCTTTTCTTTTAGTTTTCTCTGCTTTGCCTCAATCTCATCACTGAAGTATTTTGCATGTCTCAAAATCTCATCAATCTTCTTACTCTGCCAATCCACGGTATGCTGCCGTATCATGTCACTGATTTCAGGCCGCAAACCATACACAAATCTGTACACAAAATGACTCAGATCCTTGTCACCCAGGTGTTCATCTCCACTGAACTGCTTAAAAGCTAGTATCAGTCTTTCATAGTAAGCATGGACTGATTCTTTCAATTCCTGATGTGTTCGGTCTATTTTAACCCAGTCTGTCTCCTTGGGGGGTACTTTATTTTTCAAGAAGACCATAACCTGCTCATACTTTTTCATTACCTCCGGGTCTGGAGCTCCTGTTTTTGGATCTCTCGGGTATTCCTTAGTGGGCCAGTCTATGACTATTTTACATTCTGCCCACAGGTCTGCTGGTACAATTATATCAAACAGACTATTCAGGTCAATCCACAGTACTTTTGACAGCTTTACAAATCTGTCGACTTGTCTGTACCACTCCACAGGCTTTTCCCTTAATCGAGGGAAATCATTCGTAAATGATAAAATATCCTGTCTGGTCCATGGGACATGTACGTACCCACCTCCTGGAATTTCTCTCATGGGGTAAGCTGTCACTGCCTTCTCTTTTTCTGTCAGGGGAAATGCTGAGTAGGTTCTATCCACTCCATCCTCTCGCTTTCGATACCATCTGTCTTTCCATCTTTCTACATCTCCCCATTTCCTTAACAAGGCAATCATTTCCTTAATCTGCCCTGTTCGGCCTGCATTGTTCAGATTCTCAATATCCTTGTCTGAAAAATCCACTCGATATGTTTTCTGTAAAGCTTTCACCTTATCCATGTCAATTCCCACTTCACTAGCTATTCCTTTCAACCTGTCGTGTATGTTCTTTGCTCTCCATGTGATACTCTTACACAAAAAGAGGATCTCCCCTTCCTGATAATTCTTCAGTGTTTCTGTAGGTATGGTTCCTACTATCAATTCTTCCATTTCCATACGTAGCCTAGCTACATCCATTCCCTGTGACTCTTTCTCCTTTTTCCGTAATGTTTTCAGCCAGTCATTCAAATCTTCAGCAGTTATCACAGATTTTTCCGCACCCCCTGGTTCTGCCACCCTTTGCGGTTCCAAAATTGATCCTCTGTTCCCTTCCATACATCCAGAATTCAAACTTGAGTTAGTCTGCACACTCATTTCCCCTCCACATACCGTGTGTCTCCACTGATTTTCTCCTGTTCTCCACTGTGTTTCTCCCGCTCTCATTTCTGACTGTTCCGGAGGTACAATCAACCTATTGCCCACATATGGCACCGTCAAACCATTTTCACCCGTCCTCTGCTTGTCAAAAATCGGCATAACCGGGCCTATTGTCACAGGCACTGTAACAGCCTCCAGATTCTTAGTCAGCTCCCTGATTTTCTCTGTTAGTTCAGATGTAGTTCTCGCTAGTTCTCTGGTCTTTTCATTTTCAAGTTCATTCTCTCTCTCTATCTCTCTTTCTCTCTCTCTCTCTCTCTCTCTCTAACTCTCTTACTCTCTCTCTCTCTCTCTCTCTCGCTCTCTCTTTCTTTTTCTATCTCTCTCTCTCTCTCTCTCTCTCTCTCTATCTCTCTATCTTTTTCTCTCTCTCTTTCTCTCTCTTTTTCTCTTTCCGCCAGAGAACAACCGCTTTTCAGCTCAGGGGCTGTAGCCTCTGTCTTTATAATCCGCAGGGTGTTTCTCATTGGGGTAACTGCTGTTCCTACCTCTGGTTCTCTTCTATACGGGGGTGGCCTTTTGTAGAGCATGTCTTCTAAGATATCATCATCAGACTCATTTGCCCCATATCTTCTGGTCTCTACATTATGTTCTTTTTCTGTACACTTTCTCCCTCCTGATTCCTCTGCTGTTCTTACAGGATATAACCCCTCGATCATACTGGCATCTCGCCACCTTCTCATTCTGTCATGATGGGTTTCGCGATCATACTTTCGCCCAAACATGTATCGGTAGCTACCCCCACCCCTCTGCTTTTCTCGTTCATGCATTTCGTCTTCCCATTCAGTTAATGCCTCAAATTGCGTCGGCCTAGGCCGAGGCTCTAGGTTCATCATCTGCTCTCGTAAGTTCCTCAGTATGGCCAGATTAAATGAACCATGTTCTGGGAACGCTAACACTCCGTCATCTTTGGTGTATTTCACCCAGTTATCCAACCAAATACAGGTATGATACCCATACTTCGCAACCATGAAGGATGCCGGGGTTCTTATTGGGGGCAATAACTGTCCTTCCCTTGTCACTATGTCCTTATCCTTGTCAAACCAGGTTTTGACCTTACTAAACAAGGACTTTTTCTTCTTTTCCTCAGCATGGTAATACATCTTCTTATTTTCCACTAGCTGTTTACTCTTACTACAGCTGTACGATCCTTTGTCCAATTGCAGCGCGACTCACACCAACGCACCAATCCTGGAGCGTCTACGTCACACTGTATGTCTCCCAATCCTAGCGCGGCGTACACTAGCACACCAATCTCTGCGCTTCCTCCGTTCTAATCCACTGTCCAATCACAGCGCGGTCTTCCTGACGTCAGCAGTTGCTGCAGTCACTTCTGCTCCTGTCTCCTGTCTCTTCCGTCTACCCCTCCTTTACAAGACTACTTGGTAGACTTTGTTTCAACTTCTACGAGTCAGTTAGTTACAACATACAAACATCTCCATTGTCTGCTTCGCTAGCTACAGAACAGCAAAAGACCTTTCCCACGAGAATTCTGCCTTTCCCGAGAACAGTGCTTGCCTCTGCTCTACTACAGAATCGTTACTTCCGTTGATAAAGTAGCACATCCCTCTACTTTACCCTTCTAACAAGCATCAATTAACTGTTTTCCTCCGGAATGTTCCTAAGAGTTTCACAATTAACCAGAATGCCTTCTCATTCACGCACTTACACACCAGAAAATGTAGTACATCCACACAGAATTCTGTCTTTCCCGAGAACAGCGAACAGTCTGTCCTACTACAGAATTATATCATACGTTAACAAAGCAGTGCTTACCTCTGCCCTGTCCTTCTAACAAGCTCCGAGAATACCTATTACTTCTCCAGCGGTAAGCTTTAACGGAATACCTTACGGATCCCTGGGACTTAAGACCAGAGTTTCACAGATAACCTTTGCTATCATATACACTTCTCTCACACAGAAATACGTTTCTAATGGCAACACCTGGCGATGCTACCTTGTCGAACCCAGACAATGCGACGCGCAACTTCAATTGTCACACGTTTTTCCCTGTCTGCATACAGGGCTAACAATCCCGCCTTTTTCCGAGAGCAACACTCCCTCTGCTCTACTACGGAACTGTCACCGACTCCCTACATCCCAGAAGACGTTCACAATACATAGAACTCAACACGACTTCAACATATAGTGTTAGTACAAATATCAATCAATAATCAACAAGCCTATATACACGCAATTTCGCTAGATCAAGACAATAGCTAACCATCATTCTGCTACCAAGAAACTGGTGCAGATCAGAGCTTCCGAATCCCCTCTACTTCCACGGACGGAATGATTACACAGTCACACATGCATACACACATCATACGCTGGTGGGGCCCATTACACCAACATTCACCCTAAATCACACTATCCGTGCCCTGTAAAGGAGAAACACCTTTTACATATGCTCTATCTAATCTGCCTGTACTTTGAGGTCAATGCGACCAGCTAGTTGCTATGGATCTAGTAAAATACATTTCAAAGGATACACAATAAAATCAATAAAACATGACCAGAAATAATCACCCGAGACAGGAATTCAAACAGATTGTTCATTTATCTAAAATTTCATGAAAAGCCAATTAAATGCAAATTTCATTTCTCTCATATTTACCTATTCTGTCTAAATGTCAGATCCTAAGTCAGAACCGGTCCTCTGGAGAAAAATTAGAGTTTTCTGCCGTCATGTAGAGTCTTCGTCCTCTCCGTCAGCATAGGGACCTCGCATCATCAGCTCGGGAAGAAGTGGCGCTAGACCTCTCTAGTCTACTATTATTTATACTGAAATTTACTTTCCAAAAAGTAACATTTCTTTATTCATAACGGATGAATGGCGGAAATAATGTCATTTTGGTACTTTTTCGATATTATACGGGAGGTTCTCACACATAGATTGTCCCAAATAATGAATAGCAGAATTGAACGTCCATGACTAATTCGCTACATCAACGGATGTCTCTTCGAGGTGAATTTGTTTCAAAAATGGGTTCACACTAAGTTCGTATCAACTTTTTCGTCTTTCAGGGGCTTTTGGCAGATATCCTAGACTTGTCATCATGTTTATGGCTTTTCAGTCCATCGGAGGTGCAAGGTCACAGGCAGAGCGAAGCCTTTCTGTAAATTTCCAGCAACTCCAATGCAGGCTGCGGGTGGTGGCCATTTTGTGGCAGGCCACAATGGACAACTTTAAGCAAAATAGACATAAAACAGAATTACTGCATAGAAATGATTATACAGTGTTATTCCCCTGCTAATACCCTTATGTGTGTGTATTTATCTAGCCATTTGCAACATCAGAAGCCATTAATGCATATTAATTATAAGCGCAAAACACCATAACATTACATAAGCAACATCGTTTTCTGTCAGTTTGCTCACCAACTTAGTTCACTTGTTATTTAGCCATGCAATAGCATTCCCACGTGTAATTCTCTTGTTAATAAGGTTGATTAGACAACATTTGACAGACTTTTAATACTTAATAATTAATCAGTAGTACTTTTAGTTATAACATGCGAAAATGAAACAGGTATTCGGTTTTAAGTAAAAACCCTGCTCCATCACAGCTACTGAAGAGCATGAAATCTTTTTGGTTAAGTTGAGCTTTTGTTAGACTGCACACATCAAAGTTTGGGTGGATCTGGGCAGCATCTGGATGTTGCGGACAAATGATTGTAAGATACAGCTGTGTGTCAAAAGCATATTGATGGAGCGAAGTCAATGGGCAAGCAGGGCTCACATGCTTTATGTAACAGCTGATCATCATGGCTCTAATTATGCTGTTAGCCACTGCAGTTGACCAAAAGGGGATCTAGAGAAGTTGTTTTAATAAATTGATATCTGTCAGAAAATAACTGAACCAACCCAAGACAGTGCTGGAGATACCCACATACAATACAATTGCTAGCAAGTGCTACTGAACAGTGCCAGATTTCAACAGCTGGGCTTTGCTTTATGTGTGGACTTATGGAAAATTGAAAACACAGAGGTGGGTTTTAGCAATGGCAACCAGAGATGTGAAATCTGAGAATGTTTTGATAAGATTGTTTTTTTTAAGACCAGTCTAAGGTGATGGACTAGAAAGTACTTGAAACAAGCATTGGCATAGCCAATAGGTCTCGTCTTTGGGACCTTATAACTGTTTAGCCATACAACAGTTAATGTTGTTGCACAGAGGATATTGTGCTGCATAACTAAATACTTTTAAGGTCCCAAAGGCGAGACCTATTGGTTATGCCAATGCTTTTTTTTTTTAAGTTAAGCATTGTCCCTGTACTCCTACCCACCTCTGAACCATAAAATGACAAATTTCATCTATCCATCGCCTAAGCCTAAAATAGAACGTAACTCCTTTTCCCTTTGCACGTCCCTAAACCTTAAAATCACCCATACTTCAGTTTACCTACCCCAAACCATAAACACTAACAGTGCCCTTACTTCCTTTTACCTCTACCCACACCTATACCCTAAAATTGCACTTACCTCTACTCTCCCCTAAACCCTAGAATAACTTCCCTCCTTTACCTCATCCCAGCTCTAAACCTCTAAAAGTGCCCTCCCCTAAACCCTAAAGTCTCCCTTGTCTCCCTTTACCTCTTCTCACCCTTAAACTCTAAAAGTACACTTACTTCTCTTTACCTCAATACCCTAAAATTCCCCTTGCCCCCCTTTACCTCTCCCTGCCCCTAAAAACTCCCTTACATTCCTTTACCTCTACCCACCCTAAAACCCTTAAATTACCCCTACCTCTCTTTGCCTCTCCCATTCCTAGAGCCTAACATTACCCTTGCTTCCCTTTAGCCGCACCTTTACCCCCCTATTTTTTTTTTAAACTATAAAGAATGATGCTTTTACCAAAAACAGCGTGGTAAAGGTTAACAATGCTGACCTGCGTGGTAAATGTGCTGCGTGACAAAGGCTGGTTCCCCTTCCCTATGTGCCTGAAAGTTTCCTGCTAATGCCCTTTGGCCCTGGTCTGCTAATTGTATCACATCCCTGCCTCTGGACCTGCTAACTTGCCCCGGAAGTATTCTGAGATGGTGCCTGGAACTGACGCTGTAAGTTGTGCCTATTATGGAGGGTGGACCATGTTTGTCCTGCTAATGTGCATCCATCCTGCCCTAGTGACATCATCGGGCCCTGCCTTTCCAATGTGCCAGGGCATTGTCTGCTGTCTTGTCTGACCCTTGCTAATATTAGAACACCCGATCCTCCTAATGTGTCTGCATCTTCTGCTGCTGATGGCGGTGCATTTTGCTCTGGGCACACGTGCTCTTTGGATTGTTAATGGTGTCTGACTGACACGGTTCTGTTAGGAATAATCCATCGTCCCAGCTCACCGCGTAATATGTAACCAGCTTAAGTGTCTCCAGACAGGGCTTTTTTTCAAATCCGTTACGACAACGCAGAAGGTTCTCGCACTTCAACTTCACGAGCCACCCCGTTACACCTGTCTGAAAATTCAAACGAAACTTCTCGTTTCTTTTTAGTAACAAAAAAGAAAAATAACACTAAAACATTGAGCCAAGCAAACAGAATGTTTTGCATTCATTGATCAGTGACAGAAATCAAAAGCCTGGGAGGATGAACTTGTCGTTGGACTTGTTTTGCAGCATTCAAAATGGCTATTGGTGGTCTGCAAATGGCTATTCTATGAAGAGCACAATGTAAGCACCTCCCCTGCACAGGTAGGGAGACCAGATTTTCAGAAGCCAAAACCGGGACAGGTCAGATATAAAAGTAGGACTAAAGCCTTTTGTCTCACTTTTATGTTTGGCCTGTCCCGTTTTTTTCGGAGCCTTGTAAATGTGTGTGTGAGTATATACATACATACACAAACACACATTTATCAAGGCTATGTTCACATAACATTATATATGGCAAGACCTCCACCCTACGCCCTACTCCCTACTCTGTCTCTGCTGCTGGGATAAGGCAGCGGACTGTGCTGCAGGTCAGAAACCAATAAAATACTTTAATTATTCAAGACTTTAGATGTGTATGTGAAAGGAAAGCATAACTTTCTCTTCTGATTCCCAGGTTGACCTGACCTTTGTCCCAAAAATCGGGACATTTAGTTTAAATTGACAAAAGTGTCGGGGCACCGGGACAGTCTTCTGAAAACCGGGACTGTCCGGGGAAATCCGGGACGTCTGGTCACCCTAAGCACAGGAGTGGGCTCTTCCAAGGACCCTATTCAGTTCAGGCCCCTTTGTGTATTTATGAGATGACAATCGCAGGAGCCATCCAAACTTTTGAAGTGAAGGGGGGGGGGGGCATTTTGCATTAGGCCACTGGACATGCTTTCTAATGAGTCTAGCTGCTAAGTGGTTCAGTGCACTGCGCTGCCAGCCTTATGCTGAACACTGGCCTGGGTCTCAGTCCCATGCATAATTTATCATGTCATCCTCTCCCACCTGTCATTGACAGCAGTCACCTTGAGGTGCATTGGTAATTACCGCACCCCCTCACTTGTGGTCTCAGTCAAAGCTTTGAATACACAGGGGGAATCATTCCTCTCCCATCTGGCTGGAATCAGATATCAGAGGTGCAAGCAGTGACCACTAAGGCCAGGAGCAGGGGTGGGGAAATGGTTGGTGTGGCCTAGCCAGGCGTGCCGCTTGCCAACTGTGTGTCTAAGTGCCGGAGTGAGCCTCCATCTCAAAGCTTTAGCAACAAAATGCAGTGCAGAGACTCTTTCTGAGGTACGAGAGGGTCTGGGTGTGGAGTGTTAAAGGAAGCACTCAATATTGGCTCCGGTAAACAGCGTTTACTATGCATGCATAACAACGCATGCCATAACAACGCGGTCGTTACAATGACCGCGTTGTTATTTCGCATACCGTTACAACGCAAGTCCAAACAACGACTTGCGTTGGGGGGCAGAAGGTGTTGGATTTAAAATCAAACACCTTCCCTAGTGTCCGCACAAACTGGAGTTGGAATAGTAAATTATACGATTCCAACATCCAGCGCCCCCTAACGCAAGTCGTTGTTACGACTTGCGTTGTAACGGTATGCGAAAATAACGCGGTCATTGTAACGACCCCGTTGTTATGGCATGCGTTGTAAACACCTGCGGAAAAACATTACATAGTCATTGGTTCACACTCCATTTGAACTGGAAAGGCGCATTGTGAGGCGTGGAAGAGCTTATAGCAGAGGTAAATATCTCTCTGGAGAAGCTTTTGGTGCGATTAAAAATCACAAAAACACAAGAATTATTAAGGCAAAGCAGACTTGAGAAAAGCTTCATTTATACTCTGGTGGAAAAATCTCAAAATATAATATCTGGAACCTGTTCACTATGACGTCACAGCAGAAGGGTGCAGTGGTCTATAGTTAGTGCAGTTAGGTGTGTCCAATCAAAGGAAACTTCCAGTGCTATATGGTAGAAGATGACAGCTCAAAGCTGTAGTTTTGCAAACGATTTTTCTAGTCACGGTCTCTGTAGTGTGAGGCCGGCTTGAACACTTTTTCCAGGATTGATACTGGTTTCCCCTCTTGCCCTGATTGCATATGTAGCACACTAGTACCAAATCAGCTGGCTTTGTTTGTATTCGTTTCCTTGAACAATCCACACCCAAACCCATATGCCCTCATTTATCCGTGGCCTCCCTGTCCGACAACACTTGACATTGCAAAATCCTTACACTTCAAAACCTTATTGTTTCACTTCAGCCTCATCCACAAAACGTTCTTCTTTCACCGTGCTTACTAATCTATGAACCTTTCTTAAGAGCCAATGACTTTGCCGCATTATGTTCCTTGAAAATCACCACTATTAGAGACACTCTGACTACACTATTCTCTGCTCCACCTCAATCCACTCCCACCCTCATTACAACTCCACCCTACTTATCTACCATGCCACACTCAGTCACAATATCATTCCAATGATAATGCTTCCAAGCCTTCTTTTGCCTCTTCTTCTCACATACAACATTCTTGTCTCATGTCTGTATTCCAATATACCCTAACACTTGTCACCTACTCTACATGTTTCAAATCTGCAGCAGTTCTACCTCTTCTTAAAAACCCAATATTGCCTCCAACTATGCCAGTGTCTTTACTATGCTTTTTCTACGAACTCTTTGAACAAGTTGGACTTCCGTTGCCTCAATGTAGCCTATAAGAGTTTACTTAATATCCTTGGATACGATTTCTATCCTTCCACGCAGTGGAAATTGCATATCCACAAGTATTCCTCCCAATTATTATGGCCCTTCACAAACATCTCTAGTCCACCCTCATACTAGTAGGCCCGTCCACTGTCTTTATAACTGTTGACCATCCTACGCTATTATTGTTACCCGTCAAGCTTCTTGCCTTATTTCTACTTTCCCGCATCTGGCACTACGTCACCCATACTGCCCTGAGTCTGGGGGTGGAGTTGTGTGCCTTCCCATGCTGCCTTGCGCGGTCCGTTTAAACCGGGCGTCTTCCTTCACTACGGCGCTTGGCTTTCTTCAGCTGTGTTGGACCACGCCTTGTGTTCACTCCCCTGCATCACCGCTCGCTTTCCCGACCCTGGGAACGCTTGTATTCCTTTCGCTGCACCCTGCAACGCCGCTCGCTTTCCCGACCCTGGGGACGCTTGTCTGCCTTCGCTGTATCCTTCAAAGACCGTTTGTCGAAGCTTCGACAAATGAAACCTGGATTCTTTGGCTGCCTCCTGACCCCCTCGGCGTCTCACATATCCCGACAAGCGTAACAACTTCCCCCTTCGCGGGGAATCTTCCTGTGACATTTCCCACACTGCTACCGCTCTGGAAGGGGACGCGCTCTCCTTGCTTGAGACGAACGACCAGCAGACTCCCTGACGACAACCCTGCCTTCTACGGACCCTTCGTGCCTGCTGAGATCAAGAGTCCGGTATTTTTTGTTTTGTGTTATTTTCGTGTCTGTAGCCCTGAATGTGGCTAAGAACATTGTACATTCGGAAAGACACTTTGTTTATGTGTCACACAACCAGGAGTCTTTCTGAAACACTGCTTACTAAAGACTGAGTTCTGTAGAATTCACTTCATGGACCTCGAGTGAATGCCAACTCCGGGTCAAAGAACCTTCGTTTCCTTTGCCTTATTTTTGGGGAACTAGAAAAGTTTGGGACCTTGTTTAAACTTTGGAGAATTACCCACTAGGTGAGTATGAGGAGGTGCACAACTGGCCTTAGTTAAAGGGGAACTCCACAAACGACGTCTCTCAGTCCAGAACTAACCTGTCCCCTTTGTCTTTTGTCTCTCCTGTTTATTATTTTGTGTGCTACAGCATTATCCCTTCAGCTCCCTGCTGCCCTTCTGATTACGTGGTCCTGTTGTCGTCTCCTCCCTTCCTAGAGGTATCTTTCTCTGGTCGTGGACTTTTCTAGTACCGACCAGTAGACCTACCTTACGGGAGGGTGGGGATCCTATCCTCGCTCCTGTGGACCTGGCTTGTCTCCGGATCTCACTTCCTGACCCGACAGAAAGCCAAGCCCACTGTTTTTAAATCCCCCGAGCGAGGATGGATAAGGCAGCCGCCTTTGACCCGCTTATGGCTGGGTCTCTGCCTTCAGAAACAACTATGCACGAACTGACGTCCGTAGTTGTAGCCTTGCAATCTGAGCTTAGACTATTACGAACTGAAAACCAACAGTTACATACAGAATTAGACATCATGAAAACACGCCAACAAGTAGAGGGTACTCCCACATTTAAGAGAAATTATATTCAGCCTGCGCAATTTCGGGTCCCTACGCCTTCGTCTCCTGTTCCTTCTTCTTTGGGGAGTGGGGCTCTTCCTGTTAATGTAACCGTGGTATCTCCTACCCCCACTCCATTAGCTATGCCTGAAAGATTCAGTGGAGAGAGTAGTAAATTCAGCGTTTTCATGAACCAATGTCATTTGCAGTTTTTATGCAGAGCGGCATCCTTTCCGGATGATGCCGCCAAAGTGGCTTTTATCATTTCTTATCTAACGGGTAACGCTGCACAATGGGCTGTGCCGTTAGTGGAAAATGATGATCCTGTACTCTATGACTTATCCAGCTTCAAGGAAAGAATGAAGAGTCTATTTGCCAGATATCTGTATATGCAGGCCAGTGATAACGAGCTCTTAAGTCTCAAACAAGGTTCCAAAGACCTTTTGACCTATTTCACTACATTTAATAGGCTTATAGCTGAGACTCAATGGCCCGAAGACAAGAGAACGTCTCTCTTCTATAGAGGCCTTCGGGAGGACTTGAAAGACATCCTCTCCCAGATAGTGAACCCTCCTGAAGATTGCGCCTCTTTCATTGACTTGGTGGTAAAATTGGATCACCGCCTCAATGAAAGAAAAGGGGAAAAAACCAAAGCAGATTACCCACGGTTTGTGTTGCCGAAAGGAGAGAAGAAAGAGGTGAAAGATGTTAGCGAACCCATGCAGATAGGGGGAATAAAAGGCCCTCTAACACCCGAGGAAAAAGAACGAAGGCGCAGACTCAATCTTTGTTTGTATTGTGGTAAAGGGGGACATTTCGCGAGAGAATGCGCTGCAAAACCCAAGACGCCTCTTAAGACTCCATTGGTAAAGACCGGAGCTGCTACACTGTCGGAAAACTAGCAGACTTGGAAGATAAAGAGATCGCTCTTCCAAGTCCTCTGGTAATGCAGATCTCTCCCACAGTAGCTCCTACAGTGGGTCTAGTGCCCAAACACTTTACGTTGAATGTGGTATTGATCATACCCTCTCAACACCGAAAGACACTACCCATATTGTTAGATTCTGGGGCCACTGGTAATTTCTTGGATATCACATTGGCCAGAGCATTAGGCATAGATTTCCTTCCTAAGCCTCAACCTGAACAAGTACGTGCGGTGGATGGGACTGAATTGTCGTCAGGCTTAGTTGCCTATCAAACTCCAGTCCTCACACTGAAATGCGACAATGGCCATTCAGAAACCATAACATTTGATTTAATTGATACCCCCACATTCGGTGCCATCCTAGGAGTACCCTGGTTACAGGTACACAACCCTCACATAGACTGGGTATCACGGAGGGTGACCTTGCATTCCCATTACTGTATTTTACATTGTTATAAAGACACATCAAAAGACCTCTCTTCGCTTTGTTGCGCTACTGAGACTCTTTCATCATCTGTGTTACCTCCAAGATACAGTTCTTTTAAAGACGTGTTTGATGAGGTCAAGGCAGTGACGTTACCACCTCATAGAACGTATGATTGCAGGATTGACCTGGCTCCAGGGGCAGATCTTCCGGTTAGCAGAATATATGCTCTCACGGAGCCTGAAACTAAGTACTTATACGAGTATCTGCAAGACATGCTCAAAAAAGGATTTATACGTCATTCCACCTCACCAGTCTCATCTCCTATATTTTTCATACCAAAACGAGAAGGCGGTCTACGCGCATGTTTGGACTACCGCGCTCTCAATAAGGTCACAATAAAGAATCAGTACCCTCTTCCGCTCATCTCTTTCCTTTTGGATCAGGTGAGAAAGGCCACCATCTTCACAAAATTAGACCTTCGTGGGGTTTATCACCTGATTCGTGTGAGGGATGGAGATGAGTGGAAGACGGCCTTTCGCACCAAGTTTGGCCTCTATGAGTAGTGTAATGCCCTTTGGATTATGCAATGCCCCTGCGGCTTTCCAATGTTTTGTTAACGACATATTAAGGGACTATCTTGATGTGTTTGTTATAGTCTATATCGACGACATTCTTATATATTCCCAGAACGAAGAAGAACATGAGCAACACGTAACCAAGATTCTACAACGCCTGCAAGACAACCACATCTACACAAAACTAGACAAATGTCTCTTCCACATCACTACAGTGGCTTTCTTAGGGTTTGTGATTTCTCCTGAGGGGATTCTTATGGATCCTGCTAAGGTCTCTGCAATCACTTCTTGGCCTAGTCCCACAACGGTTAGGGAAGTGCAATCATTCCTGGGCTTCTCCAACTTCTATCGGAGGTTTATAGATCACTTCTCCGACCTGATCACTCCCATCACTCGGCTGTTGAAAAAGGGAATTTCTTTCGAGTGGGACAAGGCCGCAGAACAGGCTTTTCTAACTCTAAAGGAGAAATTTGTGGCTGCCCCCATTGTACGACATGCGGATAGTTCCCAACCGTTTTATGTCGAAGCTGACGCCTCTCAGTACGCGGTGGGTGGGGTGTTATCCCAAAGAGATCAGACAACAGGCGTGCTGCACCCTGTGGCCTATTTTTCGAAGACTCTATCCGCGGCTGAACAAAACTATACCATTGGGGAAAGAGAATTACTTGCCATAAAGAGGGCTTTCCAGGATTGGAGACATTATCTCCTGGGCTCCCCTCATGTCATTACTATTTTTTCCGACCACAGAAATCTCCAGTTTTTTAAGTCTGCTAAAGCCCTTACCCCCAGACAGATGAGGTGGGTGTCCTTTTTTAGCGAATATAACTTTGTGATAACTTTCCGCCCAGGAGTAAGACAAGGCAAGGCTGATGCGCTTTCTCGTATAGGGAAAGACGAAAAACACAACCAAGAGAACCCCCCTCTCATCATTCCACACCATAAGATCGCAACCGTGGGAGACGGGTTGGCAGGTGGTTAATTCCTAGAGAAACTACTCGCTGCCTATGCCTTGCTCCCTAAGGAGGAATGGACGGCTAATCCACTGAACAAGATAGTTGATCACTTGTTTTATCATAAGGATAAACTGTATCTCCCTTCCCTAGAACTGCGTTCTACATCATCAAGTGGTGTCATGCCCTGCCTATGGCCGCTCATCCAGGTAGCGAAAAGACCATACAATTATGTCGAAGATGGTTCTGGTGGAAGGGAATGACTCAGGACATAAGCGACTATGTCAAGGCCTGTCCCACCTGTGCCCGACAGAAATCTCTCCATTGCGCTCCTGCGGGCCTGTTGCACCCTTTGCCTGTCCCTCCCTCACCCTGGTATTCCATCAGTATGGATTTTGTGACTGATTTGCCAAACACTAAGGGGTTTAACACCATACTAGTGGTGGTAGACCTGCTCTCCAAGATGGCTCATTTCATCCCTTTAAAGAAACTGCCTACGGCTAAAGAACTAATAGAGGTGTTTATAACACACATAGTTCGGCTGCATGGCTTGCCTGCTACCATTGTATCTGACAGAGGCCCCCAATTCATCTCCAGGTTTTGGCAGGGAATGTGCCAAGTGTTGAAAATAGACCATCGTCTTTCTTCATCCTATCACCCCCAAACTGATGGTCAGACAGAAAGAACAAACCAAACGATGGAAGCCTACCTACGCTGTTTGCTGTCTACTGTCACTAGTGATTGGGTACAAGCCCTTCCACCGGCCGAGTTTGCTTATAACAACTCCCAACACTCCTCTACACAGGTGTCGCCCTTTTTCTTTTCCTATGGTTATCACCCTCAATGGTTACCTGTGCACTTGCCTCTCTCACTGACACACATCCCCGCAGTAGCAGAACATCATACACAACTGCATAACATTTGGGATACGGCTACTTTTCACTTACATGAGGCCAAGAAACACATGAAAGAACAGGCAGACAAACATAGACGTCCTGCCCCTGCTTATAGGGAGGGGGATTTGGTATGGCTATCTACCAAAACCCTACGACTAGAAGGACCTAGAAAACTCCAACACCGTTTTGTAGGTCCTTTTCCGGTCAAGAGTCTTGTTAACCCCGTTGCCATTAAGTTGGATCTACCTCCTGAGTACCAGATACATCCCGTTTTTCATACCTCATTACTCAAACAATACGATCCTCCTTCCCATCCCGAACCCCCTCCTCCCCCTGTCATCATTAATGGAGAGCAAGAGTTTGAAGTGAAGCGAATCATGGATTCTCGCAGACTTAGGGGGAAGTTGCAGTATCTGGTAGATTGGGTGGGTTATGCCCCTGAGGATATATCATGGGAACCTGCCGAAAATATACATGTCCCTGTTTTAGTTAGGAGATTCCATGCCCTTCATCCCACTAAACCCCGCCCGGTGGGTAGGCCCTTAGGGGGGAGAACTGTTACCCGTCAAGCTTCTTGCCTTATTTCTACTTTCCCGCATCCGGCACTACGTCACCCATAATGCCCTGAGTCTGGGGGTGGAGTTGTGTGCCTTCCCATGCTGCCTTGCGCGGTCCGTTTAAACCGGGCGTCTTCCTTCACTACGGCGCTTGGCTTTCTTCAGCTGTGTTGGACCACGCCTTGTATTCACTCCCCTGCATCGCCGCTCGCTTTCCCGACCCTGGGAACGCTTGTATTCCTTTCGCTGCACCCTGCAACGCCGCTCGCTTTCCCGACCCTGGGGACGCTTGTCTGCCTTCGCTGCATCCTTCAAAGACCGTTTGTCGAGGCTTCGACAAATGAAACCTGGATTCTTTGGCTGCCTCCTGACCCCCTCGGCGTCTCACATATCTCGACAAGCGTAACAACTTCCCCCTTCGCGGGGAATCTTCCTGCGACATTTCCCACACTGCTACCGCTCTGGAAGGGGACGCGCTCTCCTTGCTTGAGACGAACGACCAGCAGACTCCCTGACGACAACCCAACCTTCTACGGACCCTTCGTGCCTGCTGAGATCAAGAGTCCGGTATTTTTTGTTTTGTGTTATTTTCGTGTCTGTAGCCCTGAATGTGGCTAAGAACATTGTACATTCGGAAAGACACTTTGTTTATGTGTCACACAACCAAGAGTCTTTCTGAAACACTGCTTACTAAAGACTGAGTTCTGTAGAATTCACTTCATGGACCTCGAGTGAATGCCAACTCCGGGTCAAAGAACCTTCGTTTCCTTTGCCTTATTTTTGGGGAACTAGAAAAGTTTGGGAGCTTGTTTAAACTTTGGGGAATTACCCGCTAGGTGAGTATGAGGAGGTGCACAACTGGCCTTAGTTAAAGGGGAACTCCACAAACGACGTCTCTCAGTCCAGAACTAACCTGTCCCCTTTGTCTTTTGTCTCTCCTGTTTATTATTTTGTGTGCTACAGCATTATCCCTTCAGCTCCCTGCTGCCCTTCTGATTACGTGGTCCTGTTGTCGTCTCCTCCCTCCCTAGAGGTATCTTTCTCTGGTCGTGGACTTTTCTAGTACCGACCAGTAGACCTACCTTACGGGAGGGTGGGGATCCTATCCTCGCTCCTGTGGACCTGGCTTGTCTCCGGATCTCACTTCCTGACCCGACAATTATCGTCTCATGGCTTACTAGGCATAAGTGTCCTAGATCTCATATTGCTATCCTCATACCTTTTGGGGCAATCTTTTTTATTGACTTGGAACTTCATGATATCAGTATCTCCCTCACTTTCAAAATATTTACCATGCAGTTCTGCCCGTGCCATCTCATTTTCTTGCTATTGGTCACCACCTGTTTGGGATATATTATGACCGTGTATCACCGTTATACTGATGACACTCAAATCTTTTTATCTTTTCTTGCTATTACATCCCCCCGTCAATCATGTGTCTCAGAGTATCTCAGTGTCACCCAAGACTGGATGAATCGAAGGTTGATCATGTTACATTCCTCCAATACTGTTGTGCTCAACCTTCTCAATTTATCAGCAACCATCTATCTAACTCATCCACCTACTACTTCCAGACAATCTAAAATGCGTCACCTCTACTGTAACTTTTGTGGTTCTTTTCTGGGGATCAGTGAAGTTGGAGTCCTGTATATCCAACACAGTAATTGCAACACAAGACCAGATATTAAATATATGTACACTCCTGGTCTGCTCTCTCATGACATTCAATACAGACGAAACACTGAAATCACTAGTACTCAGAAGACTTAAATTGTACAGTAGTTGACTAGTGGGCCTCCCCAATATTTCTCTGCATCACTAGAGAAGGTCCTAAACTTCACCAACAGAACTTTTCACAGTCTACCTAAGTATGCATCTACATCATCATACCATTACTAAACTACTCGCTCTGCCACTTGTGTTCAGAGCAGTGAATGGTATGACCATTATCTGTTTCTCAGACATCCTTTCTTACTACACGCCTTCCTGGAATACCCTATATACTTAATGTAACCTTATTGTCATTCCAAACCACCAAACGCAACCGCCACGTTCTGATCTTCACCTACTGTGCCCTCTCCACTGGGATTCTTCGCCACCAAGCAGTCAGGCGGGCCCTTTATCCAAGAGAACAGAACAGTATTGAAACCTCGTCTTTTGCACCTTGAAGGATGCAAACATGTATTGCCCTCACATACTGATATAAAGATGTATAGTTTATGTCTGTATGCTTAAAAATATTGAGCAATGCAAGTACTGTGGATATATGTCTGCCTACATCAGCGATAGCCACACACGTGTTGCTTTTTGAATTTTTTATTAACTATTTCCCCATCACTGTTGTTGATACCATCATTGTGGCCCTTGCAACACCTCTCTGATTGACATTATTATGCAATAAATCGATAGACCAAGATGTCTTTCTTTAAAGCTCGGTTGTAAGCAATAGTATTACACATGGTTTATCGATCCATATTCTTCAGTCTACCCTCCCCCCACCCCCCTTTTTGAGTAATATGGACTGGACCACATGTTTGTGAAAATTTTACGCTACATAAGCAACTAAAATGGTGCCCATGGAGTTGTCCTGCTTTTTCACACTGTTGTGAGTATAACAGTTCTGTGATGTGGTCCTGAAATTTTAATGGAATGGTACTGGATTGGCCTATGAACTCAACATCCTTTGATTCTGGATAAACCACTTAATCTCCCGGTGCTGAAAAAAGAAATTAATCTGGCCTTCCATAATGTAAGTGGTGCTCATGTAAAGCACTCCCAACACCCTTGGGCCGAGGTTGCGCTACATAAAGTAAACTCAGGGCTCGAGTCGGGGTACCACGCGGGTGGACGGCGTCCCCCCACTTATTTTACCGGGTTTTTACCGGGTGGACGCCGTCCACCCTGCCCAAAAGATGGAGCCGGTACCCGAGCCTGCGCGCGCGCTCAGCACTCACCAAACCTAACCTTCTATTGTCGAGAGAGGGCGAACAGAGCTCTTTAAGTTGTTTCACGTAGATGGAGCCGTTCAGTATGACAGACGGGCGCTCGTGGCCGTATATTAGAAAAGGTCAGTATGTGTTTATGCATTTCAGACGGAGACCGGCAAATTTACTGTGGGCAATAAATACGCACCGAACAAGCGCATCTTTAATTTCCCCGCTCCTTTGAGTGTCAATACGGTGACTAATTCCAACGTAAACATTCTCCTTTTCCCTTTGAACCTGCCCCCATCGCCTTCTAACCTTTGTTAATTAGTGGGGACTCCATCTCGTGACGTCACTTCCGGCTGTGAGGTCACTTCCGGTGACACCACCTAACTTGGAGCGTCCCCCCACTTCTTTTTTTAGGACTTGTGCCCTGAGTAAACTGAATTGATAGAATATGAGAGCCTAGAGGCTCACAGCTCGGAGTAGATCGTTGCTTTGTTTGTGGGGCACAGCCATGCCGGCTGCACGCTTTCATAACAGCCATGGGGCCACAAAAACCTTTAACCAATAGTCCCTCATTACTAGGGGCCTCTTAACTCCAAATGGGGCTGGTACCGCATCACCGACCCACTGCAGTCATGAGATGTGCAGTATTTATGCAGATCTATTTATTTTCACGCTGCTGTAGTCAAAATATCTATGAAAATCCAGGGGAAAACGAAGAAGCATCGCGTGAATCGGCCCCGGAAATGCAGGCTCTTCACTTGCAATGGCCCTGCTTCTACTTACCGCCACTTTCACACCCTGGCCTGGTATCAGTAACTCAGGTTAACCCGGGCCGTTTCCGGCTCACTCTTAACGAGGGCCTAACGTCTCCGATTCGTACTAAAGAGATAACAACCCCTCCCCCCTCCCATGCCATTGTTCCTGGCGGAAGCTGATCCCCTCACTGGAGTTTCCCAGCTTTGGGTGGCTCATTTATCGAAAAAGCCTTTGTTGAGTGTCCAGTTACTATGGCGATCGGGCAGGGTCACTGAGGGCACTGTCTTTTCCTTGGGAGCTGACGTCAGCGGTGAAGCCTGGGCCTGGTTGTCAGGGCAACCTAAGGAAGAAAAGATGCCGAAGGGGAATCCTTCCATATACAGTGAATAAGATGCATAGGGCGTTGTCAGTTCGATTCTACTAAAAATTCAAATTCTGCCTTTTCGGGCAGATATGGTGCCTCACAGGCGTTGTTTCTGGGGAAATGAATTCAGCATATGCAGTTCATGATCAGAACTAGCAGGCTCATCGTTATGTACTTTACTCAGCAGCTAAATCTTCACAGGTTTAGTTTCCATCTCTTGTACTAGCAGACAACAACCCCTTCCTCCCAGACCCAGGCCTTTCTAGTGACAACTCTAGGACAGGTCTTGTAGAGGGTGTCAACACTAGAGGCTATAAACAATTAGGTGCTTATTAGCTCTGACTGGGATATGTACTATTTTATGTATTACTCGGGATAAGGAAGGTACACTTATTAGCCCTCGAACACACAATTAGACAAGCGAGAAGTCAGGATCTAAACCCTGGGCGCAGGCAGCAAATCTTGCACATGAACAAAAAGTGAATTTTTGTCAGGTCCCTTATTCCTCATTCAGAATTAGGTAAACCCGTTTTGCTTCCAAAAGTATAAGATAATTGGCCAGACTAGATTCCATATGGAGATTCTGGGCGGCTGGGATTTCCGGGACTAGCTGTCATCTCTGCATTGAGTTAATTCCTGCAGTTACGGAATAGGGATTGTCACCTGGCAGGGGCACCATTATATTCTCGCTCCTGCTTTGGTGGAGGGTCGGGCAGGGCCCGCTATGACGCAGCCCTTTCCCAAGAGATTTTACCAGCTGGAGTTTCCGGGAGATAACATCGGTTCCGACTCCCAAAAACATTACAATGCGGGAACAGCGGCCAGAATATAATTGTGCAGATCAGTACCCTAATGTGGAATTCTGCTCAGCACTACACCCAATCAGAACTAAAGACTCTTGCACCAGGAGAAAAATGGAACAAAGGTATTGTGAAATCACGTCATATATGACACACATTCCTTATAAATATTGTTTCTGCAGTTTCATAGACAAAAACATTGTCCGTGAATTGCTTAGTGCAAGAATGGCTGAGAATGGGGTTTTGGGGGGGGGGGGGGGTGGTCGGGGGGGGGGGGCATGGCGGCCGCCCAGCGGGGGCCTGCCACCCCCGGGGAGTTTTGGGCCGGGGAGGCAGCCTTACCACGTGGGGTGCAGCTTTGGGCTTGTTGGGCTTGTTTGGCTGGTTGGGCTTGTCTTGGGTGGTTTTTGGGCTGGGTGGGTTTAAAGCCGGCCATTTCGTGTCGTGAGCCACCATTTTGGTGGTCGCGACACGACAGCCGGCTGGGGAGGCTCGGGTGGCATAATTTTTGATAATATTTGATATTTGTGGCCTGGGGTCAGTAGGTTTTGGTGGGGTAGCGTGGGTCTGGCAAGCTGTGCGGGAGTAGCGTAGGGGAGCGGAGCGGTGGAGCACACACGCGGCGTACGGACGGTGCAGTGAGGACTTGCGGTTCGGCGATTACAGGTGGCGGTGATGGCGCAAGAGGAGGATCCGCGCGTCGTGGTGGCGCTGAGGCTGTTGGAGGCGGCGGGCTGCCTGGATATAGTGTGGCCCGGAGTAAGGGTGAGGCCACCCAGGCGCGCCGCGAGTGGGGTGGCGGCAGCGGTGTTGGCTTGCGACCCGCCGCGGGCGCAGAAGCGCACCCCGGCGGAGGAGGGTGGCGCGGCCACGTGGTGCACGTGGCCGCGCAGGTGAAGCGCCCGCGGGCGGGGAAGCGGGGGCAGGTCCGGAGGCCGAGGTTGGTTTTTCAGGACAGGGTGGGAGGGGCGGTCGGGGAGGGTGCGGGGGGGTCGCGAGCGAGTGGGGCAAAAGGTGGGAAGCGGGGCCAGGGGCAGAAGGGCGGGAGAGCGGCTATGGAGCGAAGGCGGGATAGCGCTGGGGACGCCCCCGCACCAGGGCCTAGCGGGGTGGTGTCACCCCTGCTGATTGAGAGCGAGGGAGAAGGGGAAGGGGTAGGGGGAAGTCAGGTTGGGAGCTACCCAGCAGGGCGGCCGCAGGATCAAGGGTGTGTGGGGTCTGGGGAGGGGGGCAGGACTGGGGGTCTGCAGGCTGGGCCGCCGGGGGAGAGGGGGGGGTCCGGCAGGCAGTAGGGGGAGGGAGTAGCCGTGGGAGTCGTACGGGGCGACGGATGAGGGGTGACACTAGGGGAGGGGGCGGGGAGCTGGCACGTGGGGGTTCTCGGCCTGCATTGGGGGTGGAGGGCGGGAATGGGGGCTTTGGGAGGATGGGACGCGGGGGCGTGGGAGGGGCGAGGCCGGCAACGGGGCCGTGGGGGGCAGGGGCAGCGGGAGGGTCGTAAGGGTTCGGCGCGGTCCGGCGGGAGCTGAAGTCATTGGCGTGGAGCGACGGGGGGAGAGTGGGGGTGGTTGGGAGGATGGGGGGTGGAGCGGCTGGGGTAGGGCTGGGACTCTGGGGGCAGGGACGTCTACGCCGTCGCGGCAGACATTCCTCGGGTGGCGGGAGGGGCTGGGGGGTCGGGGGGATGCTGGGGAGTGCGGCGGTTCGGGGGATAGGTTTAACCCTGGTATGTTGGACACCACTTCTTTCTTCCGACAGGTAGGCGTTGTGAGGTGCTCAGGAGAGCTTCATGCGGCTCCAAGCCACCGAAGAGATGGGCTGGCTCTGCCTCATGCGGGCGGTCGCGCTCCCACAAGGGACCCAGTTGTTGCGCCATACAGGAGGCGGGCGGTAGGTCCCCGCCGGCCTCCCCCCGAAGGGTCGAGGCGGCCTTCGGGGGACGGGGTCGGAGTTGCGACAGTCCAGACCGGGCACACGAGGAGCTGCGCACAGGGCGAAGGAGTGGGAGTGTGGACTTGGGCGAATTGCTGCACACATGTAGGGAGCGGGCGGGGTTGAGCAGGCTGGAGCCCGGTGAGGGCGGCCTGTGGCCAGACCACGTGCCAACAGGGCTGGAGTCCGAGGAGGGCGGCCCGTACATTTTGGAAGATGATGAGGAGAGTATGGAGGAGGGGGAGATACGGGAAGGTCGGGTTGGGGGGGGAGGGGAATAATGCTTGTGCTTGTTTTTTGCAGCACCAGAGATTCAGGAAGGATAAAGTAACGGCCCCTCCTGCGGAACTGGTTAGGCGGCGGGATCCGGTGCGGACGCCGACCTTGACGCCAGGTAGGCAAGGCAAAAAGTGGGGACGGGCGGTTCCTCCCAGGTGGGGTTATCGGTAGGCACGGATGCGAGGGGAGAAGATGGAGGGTGCGTTTGAGTATGGGAACGTACGTGAGGGACACAGGGGTGGGGACAGACGGCGCAGGGGCCGAGGGGACGGGGACCGCGCAAAGCACAGGGGATGGGGGATGCCCGCTAAGGGTAAGGAGGGGAAGGAGAGTCATGAGGTCCCGGTGCGCAAACTCCCGTATATGGGCATTGCGAAGCTGTTGGGGGCGCATCTGTCTTTGGCCACCAAGGAAAAGATCTGGAAAGGGGAGTACGTGAACATCTTGAAGCTCCTGCATAGGGAGCTGACGGCAAAGGAGGGTCTAAGGAGGAAGAGCTGGAGCTGGCTCGGCGGCCCAGAGTGCCCTTGAACATAGAGAATTGGTTGGCGGGTTTCTTGATCTTTGCGAGTGTGTACTGTGATAAGTACCCGGAAAGGTCAGTTGCGCTGTTTAAATATATGGATGTGATCCGTCGGGCTCAGGTAACGTACGGGGGTTACGCTTGGTCGCACTATGACAAGGAGTTTCGGGCGCGTTTGGCCTGGGACCCGGAGGCGAAATGGGGGGAGATTGATTCGGACCTCTACCAGCAGACTATGGGCAGGGCGAAGTTTGGGAAAACGATTTACACGGCCAGTGGCTTGCCGCTCGTGCCTCGTCCCTTTCCGGCCCTTTCCGGGGGGGGGTGGGGCAAGGAGAGATTGCTGGGGGTGCCAATGTGGGAGCATGTTGGGACTACAACAAGGGAGGTTGCACGCGGCAGTATTGCAAGTTCCACCACAAATGTTCTAAATGCGCAAAGCGGCACCCGGTGGTGCACTGCTGGGGGACAGGGGGCAGCCAGGGACGGTAGGGGGGGGCAGGGGGCTCTGGGAAAGGGCTCATACGCCAGTTAAACTGGACCGGCTGGAACCCTTCTTGGCGTCTTATCCACGGACTGAAGACGCGGGGCTGTTGCGACGGGGGTTTGGGGAGGATTTCCGGCTGGGGTATGAGGGACCGCGGATCGCGCGGTGGGCCAAGAATTTGAAATCGGCACAGACGCATTAGGCGGTGGTCCGGGAGAAACTGGGCAAGGAGGTAAGGGAGGGACGGATGGCAGGCCCCTTTCGAGGGGCCCCTATTCGGGACCTGATCGTCTCCCCTATAGGGGTGGTGCCGAAAAAGGAGCCGGGACAATATCGCCTGATACAACATCTGTCGTGGCCCAAAGGGGCGTCGGTCAATAATTACATAGCGGCCGAATTGTCGTCGGTGTCTTACTCGTCGGTCGATGTGGCGCGGCGATTGGTGGCATCGGTGGGGTCAGGCGCCTTCATGGCAAAGTGTGACATCAAGTCCGCTTTCCGGCTGTTGCCAGTGCAGCCGGAGGATTACCAACTGCTGGGGATGCTGTTCGACGGTTCCATCTTTGTGGATAAAGCGTTGCCCATGGGGTGTTCAATGTCCTGCGCGTTGTTTGAACGTTTCAGCACCTTTCTGCAGTGGGCCTTTTCGTGGCGCACGGGTCATGAGACAGTGACGCACTACCTGGATGACTTCTTCCTGGTGGGACTGCCCGGTTCGGCGGACTGCCAGAAGCAGCTGGACAGTTTTACAGAGCTCATGGGCTACCTGGGTGTGCCCCTGGCACCAGAGAAGACGCAAGGTCCCAGCACGGTGCTGTCATTTCTGGGAATAGAGCTGGACTCGGTGGCTATGGAGGCACGCTTGCCGGGGGACAAAAAGATGCACATGCTGGAGTTGGTGGACAATATGTTGGGGAAGCAGAAAGTGACGGTGAGAGAGGTGCAGGTTCTGTTGGGACATTTGACGTTTGCGTGCCGAGTGGTGCGGGCGGGGCGCACGTTTTGCCGGCGTTTGGGGCTGTCCTTGTCCGGTTTGACATTACCGCACCACCACTTGCGGTTGTCGGCGGGCACGAAGGAGGACCTGCGTATGTGGCGGGCATTTCTGGAGCGCTTCAATGGTATCCCCATGGCTCCCCCGGTGGAATGGGAATGGGACGTGACCATCTCCTTGGATACGGCAGGGGCGGGCGGTTTCGGGCTGTACTGGCAGGGAAGGTGGTGTGCGGAGACATGGCCGCTCACTTGGTAAAACGGGGGGAGGAGCACTGCATTTCTGGAACTGTTTCGCTTGGTGGTGGCGGTGATGGTGTGGGCGCCGGAGCTCGCACACAAAAAGGTGATGTTCAAGGTGGATAACATGGCGGTGGTGCACGTCGTGAATCGACAGTCGGCCAGGGATCCGCAGGTGCTTAAGCTGTTGCGGGTTTTTGTAATGCAATGTTTGCAGCATGACATTTTGTTTCAAGCATGTCATGTGCCAGGGGTGGACAATGACATCGCGGATGCTTTGTCTCGTTCACAGTGGCAGAGGTTCCATGGGTTAGCCACGGAGGTGGACGAGTGCAAGACGCCGGTGCCAGCCGGGCTGTGGTCAATAGGAGACAGAGGGTCGCACAATTGGTAAGGAAGTCTGTGGCCGTTTCTACCTGGAAGGCGTACGTGCAGGCATGGCGGGAGTTTGTGGCGAGCGGCGCAGTCAGACACGACAATCCTTGGGTGAGGAGTGAGCAGGTGGTGCAGTTTATATTGGCAATGATGGACAGGGGTAGGTCGAAGGTGACGATTGCCGGCAAATTGTCAGCCATAGCTTTTATGGGGAAGATGTTGTGGGGCTACGCACCGTCAGCAGGCGAATTGGGTGCGCAGTTGTTGGAAGGATGGGTGCGAGAGAGGGGCGGCAGGGCACCTCAGTGCCGCCCCATCATGGGGGGTATTCTCGGTGGCTTGATACGGCTCATGCCGGATATCTGCCGCAATCGGGAGGAGGTCCGGTTGTTTTCCACGCTGATGTCGTGGATGTATTTCGGGGCTTTTCGAGTGTCCGAACTAGTAGGGCCGCGGGGAAAGCAAGGACTGCGGTGGGGGGAGGGGAAATTGCGGTCGCGGGAGGTGGCGGTTCTGTTGCAGCGCTCGAAGACCGATCAGAGGGGTGAGGGTAAGTGGGTGGTCCTGGGTCCGGTGGTTGATCGGGAGGTGTGCCCCGCGTTGTGGGGGGGACGTTTAGCGGGCGGGGGAGGGCGGAGGACGAGGAGGTTTTCCACTGGACTGACGGAGGACGGGTTACGGTGGCGCAGCTGCTTTGGGTTCTACGGCACGCTTAACGGGCATTGGGTGAGGATCCCAGAAGTTTTGGGACGCACTCGTTTCGCATAGGGGCGTCAACGGACGCGGCGCGGAATGGGTGGGGGAGAGAGGAGCTTATGCGCTTGGGGCGGTGGAAGTCGATTGCTGCTTTAAGCAGTACATCAGATTGAGGGGGTGCGGGATGGAGGAGGAAGCATGATGTGGGAGTCAGTTGTTTACATGTGTCTCTCTTCAGGTGCAGTGGCGGGCCGGACGTGGAAAAGCTGTCGATCATCATCGTAGGACATTAGTTTGTGAAGCGGGCGGAGCACGCTTAATGGGATAGGCACAGGAATCTCAATTTAGGACTGGATCCTAGGCTTTTCAGTTGTCGGTGGCAGGGAAAGGGGAGCATGAGGTGGCATGAGTTATTTCCGATATTGAATCAGGTGGTCAAGGGGGGGATTTGTCCGGATGTCTTAGTTATTCATTTAGGCGAGAACGACTTGGTACAATGGAAAGGCTTGGCATTGTTGAAGCAAATGAAGCGGGATTTGATGGAGATCCGACAGCGGTGGTCCGGGTGCCATATAATATGGTCGGAATTTGTACCCAGGAGAATTTGGAGGGGGGTGGAGCGTCCTGCGGCTATAGGTAGAGCGCGTAGAAAGATCAATAGGTATATGCGAGCCTTTTGCGATAAGGAGGGTGTCGGGAGGATGGAGCACCCGGAGCTGCGCTATGCGGCGGTATACTTCTTTAAAGAGGATGGGGTCATCTGTCCCGCTATGGCATGGAATTGTACATCATACAGCTTAAGGAGGCATTGGACAAGGCACTGGGGGTGTACAGACACCCGAAGCATACGGATTCCTAGGGGGGGGGGTCGAAGGGTGTCCAGGGTTGGATGGTTACAGTTATGAACCGAACATACGAAGTTTACCTAGTTAGGTAGGTGTAGAGAATTTAGGAATGGCCAGTTGTTATAATTGTTGCGGGGGGGGGGAAACATGTTAGGGGACGGGGTGGGGGTAAGGTAGGAAGACGTTATTTAGTGAGGCTTCGTTTTGTACGACACAGGCCAAGGGAATTTGGATGTAAGGTGCACCTGTTTCCAATAAAGCAGCCTTTTTCACACCAAGAAATGTGTCGTGGTATGTGCTGCCTCCCAGGTTATGCCCAATGGGGTTTTGGGGGGGGGGGGTGGCAGACCAGCGGGAGGCCTTCCACCCCCGGGGAGTTTTGGGCCGGGGAGGCAGCCGTACCACGTGGGGTGCGGCTTTGGGCTTGTTGGGCTTGTTGGGCTGGTTGGGCTTGTCTTGGGCGGTTTTTGGGCTGGGTGGGTTTAAAGCCGGCCATTTTGTGGCGCGAGCCATCATTTTGGTGGTCGCGACACGACAGCCGGCTGGGGAGGCTCGGGTGGCATGATTTTTTCCCTCCCTCCCACCCTGGTGGCGGTTATCCTTTTTGGAGGGGTAGCCCTCGGGGGACTTGGCTAGTTCATGCAGTTTTCCGGTTGGCTTTTGGGGGAACAGGTGCATCGGGGGGGGTTCATGTTATGGGGGTTGTCGCTGGAACAGGTGCGGGTGTGGTGAGCTATGATGTGGGGGCGTTTTTCCTAGTTCATTCGGGATAAGGTTGGATGGTTACAGTTATGAACAGAACATACGAAGTTTACCTAGTTAGGTAGGTGTAGAGAAGTTAAGAATGGCCAGTTGTTATAATTGTTGCAGGGGGGGAAACATGTTAGGGGAGGGGGTGGGGGTAAGGTAGGAAGACGTTATTTAGTGAGGCTTAGTTTTGTACTGCACAGGCCAAGGGAATTTGGATGTAAGGTGCACCTGTTTCCAATAAAGCGGCCTTTTTCACACCAAGAAATGTGTCGTGATATGTGCTGCCTCCCATGTTAGGCCCAATGTCGTCTTACTGTTTATCTGCACATTTTTGGGATCGGAAATGCTGCAAATTATTTTGGCCCCATCCTTTTCCAGGAAACCATGGATGC
Organism: Triturus cristatus; assembly: GCF_964204655.1. Lineage (NCBI taxonomy): Eukaryota > Metazoa > Chordata > Amphibia > Caudata > Salamandridae > Triturus > Triturus cristatus. Next base: position 855,703,042 of record NC_140585.1, on the reverse strand, counting down.
TGGTGAAGAATGTGAAGCAGACGTGAGAGAAGCCATCCGTTTCATCGGATCTTTTTAAAATGCATCTTTGGTGCGAACAAGTGCGTCAAATCTTAAATACACATAATTTGAATATTAAATTAGTACGTTTTATTAATTGTTATTCATACACGTTTTAACTAAAACTCCCAAACTCCTTGGATTGGACCCCTTACCTTTCGGCCTATATCTACAAAATGTAAGAATCCACTATTTCTAGGCGTCTAAAATAAATTCTGATTCTCATTTGGCTAAAACCCAATGTATGTCTTGCGCTCACCAGCAACTTCACTTTTCTGTAAATCACAAATAACGATTCATGTTAAACTGGGCTATACCATCACACCTTCCAACACCTCTTACTTTGTGTGCTTCACACTGTGTTCCCAGATACATCCCTGCTATGCACCCACATATTAATAATACATGTTAATGTAATGAGCACATACCCAGGCCATCTCACCATCACCACTGACTGCTTTATAGATTGTGTGTGTGACTCTTTCATTATCTAGATTACTATTCTGCACATTCATTGAAACTTCAGCAAGGCATTTCATATTTAGTAGTCATATTTCACATTTAGTATATTTTTCCAATAATTGTGTTTCTCACTTGCTGCTTTTTTCATTATTTGTTTTGAATGTATTGCTTTTCTCTCGTTCGCCCCTATTAAACTTCTCAACTAATCCTGATAAACAGATTTGCTCCATTTCTTACTTAGACACTGCTAAAATAGCGCAATAAGTTGCATTCTAAGTGGCATATTTTCAAAAGAAGTAGAGGAGCGCGGTGATAGCTGCTTGGCTTAACGCCGTGCTCTGCCACTTCCGAAACTCAGGGCTGCACCGTATTTACAAGAATATGGTGCAGCCTTGCGTTTCCCCCTCAACTGGCGCTAATTTAGCTGCCTTGGTGCAAGGTTGTCTGTGTTGCAGGGGAAGATTGTTTATGTGCAGGAAGGTGTCCCTTCATAAACAATCTTTAAATGGGGTTTTGTAACTTCTATGTGTGCTGCTTAATGCAGCACACATAGAAGTTGCAAAACATTTTTTAGGGGGAGACACCTTCCTGCACAAACAATCAATGGCGTTTTGCTGTTTCCATGTGTGCTGTACAACGCAGCACACATGGAAACAGCAAAAACGAGGAGAAATTAAACATTTCTCCTCATTGCCCCATATTTACGCCACCCTTGTAAATATAGGGCAGCGTCAAAATAAATGGGTGTTTGGTGGAACGCTCACCGCAAAACTCATTGCCCTCCCCTTTCACGTTAAATATAGCGTGAAAGGGTGCCTTATTTACAAGGCGGCGTTAAGCCACCTTAAGTGGCTTAACGCCACCTTATAAATAAGCAAAAAGTGACATAGTGGTGGTGATAGGGGCTTGTAAATATGCCCAGAGTTTGAAACTAAGCATGGTAAGTACAATATTTTCTTTTACTCCAGTTGCAAAAAATGAGAATAATGGGTTTGATTTATTTGTTGAACATTTAAAAATATTACATATTGAGGCCTCTCAGTTTCCAAATTCTGCAAGCACCAGTTTAACCAGTAGTTACTACACATTTCTTTAGAGCCAGGTTGGAGGGAGACTGCTGCAGGAAGGTCCTGTCCCCTTCTAAAGGTGGGCACCCTGGGCATGGGCCCAGCTCGGCAATGCTAGAGGCTGGCCCTGTGCTCAATATCAGATACGGTCCACTTGTGTTTTATTTCTATTATATTTTCTTAATGTTAACCAGTCTTTTTCATAATAAATATTCACGATACAGGGTATTAAATATGAATATAAAAAATATAAAAAAAGGGATTTTTGCTTTTAGTAAAGTCACCCAAAAAAGTACAATATTAAACATTGGTGTGGGCCTTAAAAAAGAAAAAGAAAATGTTTAGACATTACGACATCTCATGTTTTAATGATTTTAGTCACTTAAAATATATCTTTTTAGAACAACCACCCATTTTTGGAAAAGACCATAGTACAAGGATGGAAAGTGAATGAGTACACCTACCTTAGTAGATTTTCTTAAGTCAGGATATGTGGAAAACATGGGCAAATTCTGAACCACAAATCAAAACCCTGAAAACAGCCATGGCAAATATGAACATTTGAGTATTTCAGTAGAGTCATAGAAAAACATAAACCATCATGACTTTTCTCTTCGTAAAGGGGTCAATTTTCGCAGAACGCAGTTTTTACTGAATGGCTGCTCTATAGAACCCTGGGGCTTTAAAATAAAATTATTCCACACATTTCAGCCAGTTGTTTCAGATGCATGTTCCAGACGACGGACAGCTGGGCGCATATGATATGATATAGAAGTGTCCGAAGCTGACTAATTATTGGAGAGAAATATTGGAGCACTGTCAGGCTACATTAAGCATAGATTTGCCATAGGATTCACAATTAATGCTAATAAGCTACCCTTCGTATATAGGGATAAACTTAAGCAATTAGACAAAGTTGGTTATAGCAACTCTTGTAGCACATCTCTATTATTGCAGAACTGGAGAACAATGCAAGTACCTACGTCTGTACAGTGGATAAATAAAAATGTTCAATGTTAAAGAATACGAAAGGTGATATGCATTAAGGTCTGGGCTATTTAGGATATTTTGGGATTTATGGTATAACTTTGTTTGAAAGCATAAAAAGAATCATATTGTAGTTTTCTAATTGTTATTGCAAGGTTAGGGAAATTTATTCTAATTTACTAAGGGGTTGTATAGTATGTATTGAATGGTTATATTACCACAAAAGGGAGTGCAGTAATCCATAAATTCTGACCGCTGGATATGTGTAATTTGTATTAATTTACATGTATTAATGATAAAATGCTGCTACGAGTTGAATGGCTGCGATTTCTTCCACAATAAACATTCACAACTTCAAGTTGATGCATTCAAAATAACGTAATCATCATTATTAATATCATCAAACATTTCTAATTCTATTGTGGCTTTCATCATATTCTGTTATACCATGACAAAAGTACATAATCAGACGTGAATAAAATACAGGTACTGCACTAATCAAGCTAAACAACGTATCCATTCTTTGTATCATCCTCTCTCAGTATATGATGCAACATCCTATTGTGTCAATAAGAGGCCTTGCACTCAAGTACGGTTCGACACAATCTTAGACTAGCCTTTTAAGAAGAGTCTTCTATATGGTATTCTAACTATCCATAAAATTCTTTTGGAAAGAAAATTGTAAAATCTAGCAAAAAACCTGGTCTCAACTATCCCCCTCTGATACCCTCATGGCCACTGACTGACTTGACATTCTCCAGGTTCATTATATTTACAAGCCCCATGGTATCGCTATGTTTTAGAGCAAACACCAAAGCACTTTACCACACTTCATCTCTATTTAAATTACCACACAAGTAAGTATTGATCAGTAATTAATAACATCTTCTCATAATCACATGGTACCATTCAACTCCCTTTGTATTAGCAATAAACACACACATCTTAATGTTCAATGGATAATATATAGAGAAAATCCTTGCTTTACTGTTGATAGTCATTCTCTGCGTCAGTTTTGAAATTTAGAGCCACATGCCTTTAAATTCAAAAAGGAGCGTGGTCACCCTAAGCCCATATCCTACTCTAACTCCAACATATCATGCACTGCCACCCAAAACATTCATGATTGTGTCTCACCTTTCCTCGTCGGACAGTTCATTCTTTAGATTCTCAAACCATCACTGGCCTGACCCGTCACCTTAAATACCACTGCAGCGTAGAATGGCGTGGGATATCATTAACTGATCCAGTAGCACACCAGTGTCCAAAATTTGTATCCTGAGCTCTAATTGGTCCACTGTCCCTCAGATTCCAACCTTACCTTATATAACCTCTAGCCTCATAATTCGCACAACAACTCAAAAAGTATACATTCTCCAAGTATTCATTAGCCTGCTGTTCACAATTTATTTTAAAAGAATTGTCAAGATCGTAATTCAAGAGAAAACTAACACTTATAACCAAGAGACAGAGTGGCCACAATCCACGGAAACAAATGTTATGATTTACATTTACGACTATTATAGGCAGAGATCGGACCCATATCAGACAAAATGAAAATTCTTAGTTGCCACACCACCTATTCACCCCACTTGATATTTGCATGGGCAGGCAGTACACTAAAGAATCTTACACAAATGTTGATAAGGTTCAAGTGGCAACCAAATAAAATCCAACCATTAGACTATGCCATTTCCCTCCTATGTGAATAGATAGCTTTATTAATCCAAAAATGTAATAATAAGAAAAGCCATAACAATGAATACTAATTTATCATTCCATCTAGACCAACTAAATAATTTTACACTTTCTTGACAAGGGGTTGGCTGGAATAGAATGCTACCCTTCCTCTATTACGGTATTTACGCCTTAAGAGCCTGTGCCACTCAAATGTCATATACAAATGAGAATACATAGTAAGCCTGTACTATTACTGGTCTCAACTATCACAAGAAAAAAGAATAAATTCCAATGAAACATTATCATTACCTCATATGGTTAGGATTAGGAATTATAAAGTTCTTTGTCTATATTAACACACTTCCCCACTGTTCTTGGTGTATTAATCCACCACGTCTCTTTAAGTGTTAGCCTGTGCTCCCGATTTCCTCCTCTTGGGTTCACCTTAATATGATCACTACCCACATATGTATCTTGTCTCAGTTCAGTTGTTCTGTGTTCCCATAAGATTTAAATATACAGGGTATCTTTTCTCACGATTTCTGACTGTATTCAAGTTCTCTTTCTACTCTCCTTGAGTGGTTGTTTTATTAACCCAATATATTGCAGACCACGTCAACATACAATCCCCTGAGGTACTCTAGAAATGTACCTGGTTTAAAAATATTCTTTTGCCTGGCAGTGTTTCATGAGACCTGCCATCGTAAATGGCACCCCCTGTGTGTCACATGGTATTAGCATCCTTCATATGGGCACTTGATGAAGCATTACCACATGGTTAGCAATAAGATAAGCTGTAAACCCTTTACACAGCAGACTAGTTTTCAAGTTTGACCTTGCAAGCGCGTATTCACATTTTTAGTCCTTGCACAACATACGAAGCAGCCTCCAATTCCTTTCTTTGTTGTGCTAAGAAGGGTTGCCAAGGCCTTTTCAAACATTCAAAAACACCAGCCTATGCCAGCCAGCCTGCTGAGGCAGTGCTAATGACCCATTGCCATGCCTCCTCCAATCCTTTTTCCTCTGCTTCTTCAATTTGACATTTTTAGGTCGAGGCCTACCAGACAGTGAAGTTGTCTGGTTTGCAAAGGCGTCTTGGGGACATTTGGATAGCTTCCCTGGGAATGCATTTTTCCCATTGCCTACTATTGGCTTTGTGTTTTTTAACTCATAGTTGCTTGCTTTGTATTTGCTGACTTTATTAGTTTTAGGGTTTCCAGAATGTCTTTGCCCCTCCTGTGGAGCATATTCTTTCACTAGTGCTCGCTTCATGTAAACAGGCCTTTAAAGTGTGTTCTTATCTTGTCACATTTGCTGTGCATTCAAAGACAGGGGTTAAATGTCAGAGTTTGGTGTTTACTTTTCATTCACTGACTTCAAAGTCAACTCTTCGATTCAATCGCAGAAAACCACGTCCTGGACACCCCCCAATCCGGTTTTCGAAGCAACCACAGCACCAAGACCACACTCATCGCCGCCACCAGCAGCATTCGCTCCCTCCTCGACCGGGGCCAAACCACAGCCCTCATCCTACTGGACCTCTCGGCCGCCTTTGACACCGTCTCTCACAGCACCATAAATCAGGAGACTCTACAACGCCGGCATCTGTGACAAGGCACTGGACTGGATATGTTCCTCCTTAACGACCGAACACAGCCAGTTAGACTACCCCCATTCCTCTCTGAGCCTGCAGAGATCAGCTGAGGATTATACCAGGGCTCAACCCTGAGCCCCACCCTCTTCCATGTCTATATGGCTTCCCTCGCAGCCACCGTCAGAAGCCACAGACTCAACATCGTCTCCTATGCCGACAACACTCAGCTGATCATCTCCCTCACCAATGAACCTACAGCCACCAGAATCAACTTTCATAATGGAATGAAGGCCCTCACTAACTGAATGAAAGACAGCTGCCTCCAGCTCAACTTGGACAAGACCGAAGTACTTATCCTGGGACCTGCCTCCTCAGCCTGGGATGACTCCTAGTGGCCCGCCGCACTAGGAACCCTTCCCACCCCTACGGACCTTGCACATATTGGCATCATACGGGACTCCTTGCTCTCAATTAACTGGTAAATCAACACAGTCTCTTCATCCTGTTTACACATCCTCTGCTGCGTCTAAAGACATTCAGATGGCTCCCCACAGAATCCAGAAAGACGGTCACCCATGCACTCATCACCAGCAAACTTGACTACGGCAATGCACTGTACACCAGCATCACCCAGAAACAGCTCAGGAAACTACAGATGTCCAAAACGCCACAGTCAGACTGGTCCTCGACATCCGCTGCGGCAGCCACATGACAACACCTCCGACAACTCCACTGGCTCCCAATCAACAACACAATCACCTTCAAGCTCCTCATACATGAAAACAAGGCTCTCCAAGATGTAGGACCAGAATATCTGAACCACCGCCTCGCTTTCCATACACCAGCCAGACAACTCTGCTTCGCCCAACTTTCCTTGGCCTCCGTCCCAAGATCCTTCTGCTACCTCGCCGCCAAGAGCTGGAACACTCTGCCCCTCCACCTCAGGCAATCCACATTGATGACCCAATTCAGGAAGTTCCTCATGACCTTGCTGTTTGACTGAACCTCCACACCCAGATGGATCAGCATCTACCCCCAGCACCTTGAGACCCTCACAGGTGAGTTGTAGCGCTTTACAAATCCCCGACTGATTGATTTAAAGTGAGAGGATTTTTTTAAACATTCTTTTTATTGAACCATTGCTTCTTACAACTTTCAGGATATCAAAGTTACAGGGTGAAGTAGAGAAGGCAGCAAATCAGAAGATCCATCTACAAAAAGGTCCCACATCTTAAAGCGTACATTAAAAAGAGGAGATTATCAACTTTAAGCTCTGATTTACATACCTGCACCCCCCACCCTGTTCCACCCATCCCGGCTCCTCATGACCCATACAGGCCATATCTTTTCCCACATGGCAAATCATTTTTTCGGCTTCCTGGCACCAGCCCACATCTCGCTTCCAGTCTCCAATCTTTGGAGCCATTGATGCCCCCCAGGACCGTGCTATGTTCCTCTTTGCTAGCCTTTCTACAAGTCTAAGTCAAGTTTTCATGTGCTTTGGTCAATCTGTCTCCCCTGACACTCCTGATATTCCATCGTGCCTCCTCTGGGACCTGGAGACCCACTACAGTCAACATTACGCGGGTGACTTACGTCCAAAATAACTGGATTGTGGGACAGGTCCAAAGGATTTGAAAAAACGTCTTCGCATCCCCTAGCACACCGTTTTGCGTCACAACGGCCCATGTGGTGTTGAAGTGTTCTGGGGACTTTTGATCTATGTAGGATTCGCAGTTTTATCATTCGAAACACGCCCATATGGCAATTTCCCTAGGGCACTGTGTGGGCTTCTCCCAGCCGTCATCCTTCAAAAGTCCCACATCTGCCTCCCACGCTTTCCTAGGTGGGCCTAGTGGGTCAGGAGATTTATTCATAATCTTGCAGTATGGGAGGGAGACTGCTTTGTCAATCATCATATCACGTAGAAGCCTGTCTTCCAGTTGGGAGTACGCAGGTATTTGTTCTCCCTCTGATATATGGCTTCGTAAGGCGTGTCTCAATTGCAGATAGCGGAATCTCTCCCCATATGCCATCTGGTATTCAGTCTGTACATTTTCAAACGTGATCATAGTCCTGCCGAGCCAGACGTCCCCCAGACAGGCTATCCCAGGGAGATCCTGCTTACCGAAGCCCTTCAAGTGCCAAACCTAGTTTGGTTTCCTATCCCAATAATTTTGTGGCTTTGCGCCATGCCTGCGCCACCATCAGAGTATGTACTGGGGGTGACCTATCTCGCCTTTTACTGTACAGCACAGCCGGGTATCCACCATTTCCCATGGCGAGGCAGTCTGTTCGGTAGGAGGGCTCATTGTATGTTGCATAGACCCAGTCATTGACGTTGACAAGCTGTGATGCCAGGTAGTAGCTCCTGATATCTGGGACTGCCAGGCTGCCCTCATAGACCCCCGCTGCAGATTACAAAGTGCAATTTGTGGGCTGCCTCCCCCCCACAGCAGGTTACGTTGGTCCATATCGATCGCCTGGAAGAGGGTCTCTGGTACTCGGTATGGAGTATTTTGAAGCACATATAGTAGGCGGGGGAGGGCCATCATCTTGAACAAGACCGCTCTGCCCATCAGGGAATCCGGAAGGTGCCACCAGTGGGCCATGCCTCCCTGCAGGCTCTCTTGTTGTGTGCAGATATTCCAAACCATAAAGTGATCCTTCGATCTGGTAATCCAGATACCAAGATACTTGAGCTCCTCCTGTCGAGTCAGAGCCGCACAGGAGGACGGGAGGGGTGGAATCTCACATGCCAGGTTGAATACTAGGGATTTATCCCAGTTTATCTGGTAGCCAGAGTAGCTGCCAAAAAGTTGGAATATATGAATAAGTCTATGAAAGTTCTGACGGGGCTTATGTGCGTAGAGCAGAATGTCGTCCACGTTTAAAGAAATGCATTCCTCCCAGCCCCCCCCCCAATGTTTATACCTTGAACAAATGGATCCCCATGAACCCACACCACAAGAGGGTCAAGTGCCAGAGCGAAGAACAGGGAGGAGAGCGGGCAGCCCTGGTGAGTACCCCTGTACAACAGGGATGATCTAGATACAGACCTGTTCACACGAACTCTCGCTAGTGGATCATAATATAAAAGTTTGACCCAAGCACAGAACTGTGGTCCGAAACCCAACCTGGAGAGGACTGCAAAGAGATACAGCCTCTTGATATTATCGAATGCCATTTGCGCGTCGAGTGACAACAGTGCAGCAATCTTGGTCAGACAGGCCGCCATCCCTGCTTGGCTCCATATAGATGGTGAAGATTCAGCCTGGTACTTCTGTGTGGCATGAATCCTGACTGATCTGGGTGGATTACTGTAGTCACTACTGGGCCCAGCCAATTGACTAGCACCTTTGCTAGAACTTTGACTTCAACGTTAAGCAGGGAGATAGGCCTGCTACATAGCTCCGAAGGCTTTCATTTTTTCAGAATGACAACAATGGTTGCCATTCGTAGATCCTCTGGCAGCTGTCCCTCATCGTGTGCAACCGTGAACCTGTTTAGCATCGGCTGGGCCACTCCCTGTACCACACATCTATATAGTTCTACAGGAAAACCGTTTGGACCCGCCTCCTTCCCAGATTGTAAATCCTGGGTGGCCCTCACGATCTCTTCTGCCGTGAAGTCTCGATCAGTTGCCTCCCTATCCTCTGCCAAAAGCACTGGTAGGGGAATTTCTTTGAGCAGTTCAGCGCTGTTTTTTCCTGATCTGCCATAGACCGACTGGTATATTACCTCGTAGTAGGTTGCGAAAACTCCAGCTATTTCCGCTCCGGTCCTCTTTGGGGGGGCTCACTGGGTTTTCGGAGCTCTGAGACCCAATTTATTTATTTTTATTTATTTATTTTGAGTTTTATAGAGTGCCAACTTGACCCGTTAGGGTATCAGAGCGCTTTACAGGAATCGGCAGCAGTATACAAAGACTTGCAGGGGTGGAGTGGGGGGGCTGGAAACAAAGGGATAAAAAGGGACAAAGTACAATTACATTTACAGTTCACAAGGAAACAAGGGCCCCCAAAGGCAATGGTGGGAAGCCCAGAGCTGCCTGGAGGATAGCGCATGTGTACTCCCGGGGATGCATAGAAAGGAGATGGGGCAAGATCTCATCTCTGGGTGAAATAACAGGCAGAGTTTAGGTGAGGAATTTGCCCATTAGGAAGGTTTTGGCATCTTTTTTTAAGCGAGCCAGCGACGGGATTCTTCTGATGGCAGGTGGGAGTGAGTTATATATTCTTGGTGCGGCCCCAGAGAAGGCCCGATTGTAAGTTTTCTTTTTCTTAAAGCGTGCAGGTTGGAGCAGGAGGTCTCTGAAGGACCATGAGTTTCTGGTCCCTCCGGATAACACGAGTTTCTGGGCAAGATATGCAGGGGAGTTTGTGTATAATGCCTTGTGCGTCATACATGCCATTTTGAGTTTGATTCTGGCCTGTAGAGGAAGCCTGTTTAGTGCTTTCAGATGTGGTGAGATATGGTCGAACTTCCTTGAGCCTGTTAGAAGGCTGGCGGCTGCATTGTGGCAGGCTTTTAAAGGTGCCAGCGAGATCTTGGGTAAACCCGAGAGGGTAGAGCAGCCATATTCCAGTCTAGAGATGACCAGTGCCTGGACTTCCATTTTCAGGTCGGGAGTGTCGAGGAAGGGTTTCAGTTTCCTTAGATAGCTCAGGTGGAATCTTGCTGATTTAGCCATCAAGTTGATGTGGTCCCGCATGTTCAAGTTGCCGTCCAGGGTTATTCCGAGGAATTTGGCCGAGTCCACGATGGTTGAAGGGCAGTTTAAGGCTGTGATGGCCTTGATCCATATCGGAGTCTCAGGGTTGGTTTTGGGTGGTGATATTAGAAGAAATGCTGTCTTCTTTGCGTTGAGTTTGAGTTGATTGGATTAGAGCCATTGGACAGCCAGTTTCAAGGCTTCATTCATGGAGAGAATCTCCTTGATGGAGGAGATCTTGATGTAGATCTGGGTGTCGTCAGCATACATGTGGTACGAGATATTTGCGGTGTGTAGTACTTTGGCAAGCAGTTCTAGGTAAAGTTTGAAGAGGGTGGGGGACAGGGTTGAACCTTGGGGGACTCCAACCGTGACCGGGGAAGGAGCAGATAAATTGCCGTTAATCAGGAATCTCTGCGATCGGTTATGGAGGAAGGACCTAAACCATTCCAGGACACAGGAACCCATTTTCATCCTGAGTTTGAGGCGTTCTAGAAGTTTCTCATGGCTGACTGTGTCGAAGGCCGAGGACAGATCTAGGAGGATTAGGAGACAGGTTTTTTCTTGGTCTAGGGCTTGGCGGGCATCATCCACAATGTGGAGAATGGTGGTTTCCGTGCTGTGCCCTGGCCTGAAACCGGATTGGAAGTTATCTAGTAGGTGGAAATTGGTGATGTGTTGGCTCAACTGCTGTTGCACACACTTCTCCAGAACTTTAGCTAAGAGTGGGATGTTAGAGATAGGTCTAAAGTTTTCAGGGGAGACAGGATCAAGTGACTTTCTTTTAGGATGGGGTGAACTTGGCCAGCTTTTAGCGAGTCGGGTATGGATCCCTGAAGAACGGAGGCGTTTATTATTGCAGTCCAGCTAGGAATGCTAGATTGGGCGGCGGCAGCTAGGCAATTAGCGGGGAGTAGGTCATTGAAGTGGTTGTTCGGGTTTAAGGCGGAAAGGATTTCCGAGAATGCGTGTTCGTCATAGCTTTTGATGTCGGTCCAGTGTGCATGGTTCTTGGGTGAAGCCTGTGGAGGCGGCACGGAGGGGGGAGGCAGATCCGGAAGGGGTTGGAAGTAAGTGGCAGATCTAAGTTCGTTTCCTAAGACTGTGATTTTGTCAGAGAAAAAGGAGGAGAATTCCTCAGAGGATATTAGTGACTTGAGGGTTTCATTAGATGTTTTGGCCCGTTTGTTTGATTGGTGTTTGACCAGTTCGAATACCTTGAGGGGTCTGTTCTTGGCGTTCCCCAGTTCAGATCTGAAGAATTCTTTTTTTGAGTTGAGGATATTTCTGTTGTAGGTATTTCTGGCCTGGCGGAGAAGTTTTAGATGTGCGGCAGAGGGGTGCTGTCTCCAGATTCTCTCTGACTGCCGGAGGGATCTCCTCTCGCTGTTGTGGGACCCATTGAACCAGGGGTTTCTGTCTTAGATTTGGATTATTTTTCATTTTAGCGGCAGCAAGGTCATCAAGAATGTTAGTTATAGTTACCGAGTAATGATCATTAAGGTCACTGACCTATGTGAGGCGAGGGGGGGGCAGGTCAGACTTGCATCGAGCTGCCAGTTCACTGGGATCCAAGTTCTTGGTGTCTCTAACCCAACGTTTGGGGATCACCTGTTGCGGTGCTCTAGTCTTCCGGGCGTCAGGTAGCAGGAAAGTGATAGCGTGGTGGTCGGACCAGTCACAAGGGTCTATAGCGATAAGTTTGACTCTTGGTTCCTTAGCGATGATCCAGTCTAAGGTGGCGCCTTTCGAGTGTGTGGGGAGTGAGCAGACTTGGGTTAGGGCCTGTGCAGCTAGGACATCTTTGATAGCGTTGACATGGGGATCCTTGGGGTCGTTCCAGTGCAGGTTGAAATCACCAAGGAAAATGTCCTTGGAGTTGGCGGAGACTTTGGCTGTGAAAAGTTCCATGAGGTGGTCGGTAAATGCGTCATTAGTGCCTCGGGGAGGTAAAAGATGTGCAGATTGCACAGTTAAGTGGTGTTATTGCATATGGAGAGTGCTAGGTATTCACAGGAGTCTGTGGAATTTGCCAGAAGTTCCGTGACACGGAGGTTAGAGCGATAAATGCAGGCAATGCCTTCTCCTTTTTTGCTGGATTGTCTATCCAGCCTTGCAGCTTTGTAATTGGGAGGAACTAGGAGGACCAGGCATGGAGATGAGGATTCGTTGAGCCACGATTCGGGCAGGATTGCTAAGTCCAGGTTTTGGCTCAGTATGAGATCTGCAATATCGGCGGCATGTTTAACTGCAGAGCGGCAGTTGATTAGGAGGCCCGACAAAGGGGGGTCGGAGAGAGTGACTTGTGATGGGGCGGACAGGAGTACAGGCACAAGGTTGCTATCAACCACACTTCTATTGCGGCGGGTAGCTGATCTGTTGGGGTTGATTGCGACCGTGCATATGGCATGTTCGAACTCCACGACTGGTGGACTAGGGGCTGCTGGGGCCGGGTTATAGGAGAGAATTTCCTCCTCAGTAAGGTCTGGCGGACTCGGGTGGCAAGGGTGGAGTTGTAGGAGTGGAGGAGGGCTAGAGTATCCTCCTCGGAGAGGTGGCATGGTTGCTTGCGAAGGCGAAGGTGTCTTAAAGATAGCGCTAGAGGGTGAGTAGCGGGCTCTGCGAGGGAGGGGGGTGGGGTTCCACATAGGCTTGAGTTTAGAGAAGGCGAGTTCAGTGAGGTGAAGGAGGTTCTTTAGAGCTAGAATGAAGTTATGGATGCTCTGCATTAATTTGGCTGCTCTGTGGTGCAGGGTTTCGATATCCATATAGGTGGGAGGTGCTTGAAGGCCGGGGAACAGCGGTTTGGTAGCGGTTATATAGACATGCGTTGGTAGCAGGGTAGAGGGGCGGGGTCGACTTGTGTCGTAGGCCAGTGGCGGAGTTTCAGTTTCAGAGTCAGGGGGGGAGGAGCTGGCGGAGAGGAGACCAACGGTCTGGGGACGAGTCTGTTGCTAAGCCCCGGACGAATAGTGTCGTGGGCCTAAGGAAGAGATTCAGACTCAAAGTCGGAGGGAGGAGCTAGCGGGGAGGAGACCAATAGTCTGGGAGCGATACTGTTGGTCGGCCTAGGTAGACTTGTGTCGTAGGCCAAAGGAAGAGTTTCAGGCTCAAAGCCAGAGGGAGGGGCTGGCGGGGGGAGACTAAAGGTCTGGGAGCGGTTCTAGTTGTGAGCCAAGGTGGAGTGATAGAAGGGTTAGGTTGACCTGAGTTGTCGTAGGACAGAGGGTGAGTTTTAGACTCAAAGTCAGAGGGAGGAGCTGGTGGGGAGGAGACCAAGGTTCTGGGAACGGTACTAGTTATGAGTCCAGGTGGGGCTGTAGAAGGGTTCGGTTGAGCTGAGTTGTCGTAGGCCAATGGATGAGTTTCAGACTCCGAGTCAGAGGGAGGAGCTGGCGGGGAGGAGACCAAGGGTCTGGGGACAGTTCTGTTGGTAGGCCCATGTCGATATGTGTCGCAGGCCAATCGAAGGGTTTCAGACTCAAGGCCAGAGGGGGGAGCTGGCAGGGAGGAGACTGGGAGCGGTTCTGATTGTAGACCCAAGTGGGGTGATAGAGGGGTTAGGTTGAACTGAGTTGTGAGCCAATAGAGGGGTGGTTTGTGGGTGGCTGGGCATGCTACCCAGGGGGTCGTCGGGGCGAGTGTTTGTTAACCTGCAAGTGTCGTGCACATGGTTTTGAGTAGGGAGAAAAGGTCCGTAAATTTATTGAGGTTTCTGGTGGTAGCTTGGATCAGGACGATGCCATTTTTGAAAAGGGTGATGGTGAGGTCAGCTTGCAAGATTGCAGAGGGCGCTAGCGTGAGCTTGGTCCCGTACGGTATGGTCCTGGTACCATGTGCATTGAGGAGATGCACAATAGTTTTGGGCCAAGAAGCTGTTCTTCTGGAATAGAAGATTAGAAAATGTTGGTTCCTATCTCACCTTTCTAGCCATGCTATTAAATTATTGGCTTTATCACCAAAATCATATATTCGTCTCTGCGTGGCTACCGCATGTACACAAGCTGCATTCTCCTCCAAGTCTCTGAGCTCTCCCTGTTTCAGACGCTACTTGTGTCTTAGTGCCAGGTCGGTCGCCCATTCCTGCCCCAACCACATCTCCAAGTTTGATATTTCTTCTTCTATTGTATCGCAGCGGGTGCACCGCTCTTTTCTCTTGCCCCTAACTACTGTTTGCACAAAACCCCGTGCTACCACTTTATATGCTTCCCAGAGAGTGCTATGTGAGTCCACAAGCCTGTATTTTTATTGAAGTATTGCTGTGTTCATTCCTGAAACTTGTCTTGGAATTTGCGATCCCTAAAATGCCAGGGGTCTACGCATGGTGGGAGAGTATAGTCTTGAGCGGGGCCCTGTAGAAGCACCTTGACTGGAGAGTGACCTGATATGCCACTTGCCATGTGATGTGCCTCACAAATTGTCTTGCATACATAATCTGAGTGAAGATGCAGTCTAGACGGGAGCCACTACCATGTGCCACCGAAATGTGCATGTATTGACTAGCAGTCAAGTTGTAAGCCCTCCATAAGTCCGTAGGCCCCATCGCTTCAGCAAATGTATGCAATGGCTGTGGTCCCATCCCTTGAGAGGGCATTGTTGCCCTATCTTGCTCTACTGACATTGTGGCATTCATATCCCCTCCCAGTATGGGGATGCTTTGGGGCATATCTAATAGGAGTTTACAAAGTTCTGGGAGAGCCTCTATGTGTAGCCTCGGGGGTACATAGGTGGAGCAGATGTTGATGGTCTGGCTCTCCCACAACCCTGTGAGCACCACATACCTGCCCACTGGGTCCTGCCACATGCGCTGCTATAGGAAAGGTATCGTGCTTCTGGCAAGGAGTGCCACGCCCCTGGAGCATGATGTATATCCCACATGAGCTAGGAGTGTGTATCCAAACTGATTTGGTGCCAGGTAGGTTTTTGCCCTTTAAATGCGTCTTCTGGAGAACGAGGCCAGGGGATTGTTGGCACAGGTAGTGTAGAACCATAATACACTTCATTTTACCTCCCAGGCCATAGACGTTTCACGCCATGACCTTCAACGCCGTTTTATGTGGCGATGTCATAGACATTGTGGAATAGATTGCAGCCCTCCTGTCTCCCTCCCGGTTGTCCCCAGTTCCCCCTGTCGTTGTATGGCCGAATATCATATACATTAGATATTGGTGTCTCTGAAGCTAAATCAAGAACAATATGCATCTTATACTACATAATAACACAGAAACAAGTACCCTCATAACACCCCCCATCCTGCAACCCTGCTCCATAGGCCTTAAACTACCCATATCTCCAATTTGCAGAGCGCCTGTTGCCCAATCAGGCTGTCACTATATGCTGGGGACGGCCGGTGCCGCTTCCTATAGATCATTAGCAGCTCCCCAGCCCCCACTTTACCTGTTATTCTAGTACCCAATGTTTGTCCTTCCCTACATTTGTTCACAAGAACCCCAACACATATGAGACATTTAAGTGTGGAGAAGTCCATGGCTCGTCTCGAACAAGAGTCAGCATGGTCCCATTGCTCAGCACAGTTCGTTTCTTTTCTGCCCCATTCTACAAGCAGGGCTGAGTGTCCTCTCTTTCCAAAAATGCTCACCGAGCAGAGCCCCCCGGGCGAGGTTCTGGTAAGAGACGCCACCTGAAACATTGTCTTGTGCCCCATGAGGGGCATCGCCTCTCTGGTCCACGCAATGCCGTCTATCTCGCGGTCGCTGTTGCTTGTTTCATCATCCACCTTCAAGCAAGTCTCATACCACCCTGGGCGCAGTAAAGTACCATGACTTGTCATTGTCCAACACCCTGATCTTCGGCAGGAACAGCATCACTTTACTTTAGGCCTTCGGCCAGGAGTTCCCTCTTGGCTTCATCGAATGTGCGTCGCTGTCATTTCAACAGTAGTGTAAAGTCTGGGAAAACCACATCAGTGCATTTTCATAGGGCAGATCTCCCTTGAGGCGTGCGTCTTGAAGTATCCCGTTGCAATCTCTGTAATTCAGGGTCTTGGCACGGATTGTCCTGGGTGGGGCTCCCGGCCTCCTCGGAAGTACATCGCTCTGTGTGCTCGTTCGACTGACGTAAAATTTGATAGACGTTTTGGTTTCCGATGGTTCAGAGTGAGATCCTCCTAAAAGAGGTCCATGGAGTGGCCCTCTCCCTCCTCCGGGACCCCCACCACCCTAATATTGTTCCTGCGGGCCCTTCCTTCTCATCTTCGAGTTTCGCTGCCATTATTTTGTGCTGGTGTGCTAACCGCTGTACCTGATCTTCCAGTTTCCCGGTGGCCGATTCAGTGATGCTCGTTCCTGCTGCTGTGACCTTCTCAGAGGCTTTGTCATGTCCGCCCGGAGGAGGTTCACTTCTATTGTGACCTTGTCCATTTTTGTTTCTAGGGTTGTTCCCAGGTCATGAATGGCTGCCATTATAGCTACAAGCAAGGGTTCTACCACCTCCTCCTGACCTCCAGCCGCTCCTCCATCCACAGCCACCTGTCTGGGCACAGCATATTTGTCCAGTTTATGGGGAAAGGATGTAGTTTTATGGCTAGAGCGGTCGACCTCGAAGCTGGGGAACCAGGTTCGAGTCTCAGCATCGACGCTCAACATCCTGTGATTCTGGGCAAATCACTTAATCTCCCTGTGCCTTACAAAAATGTATGTGTCTATCTGTAACAAAACTGGTGCTCTTGTAAAGCGCTCAGATACCTGATACCTTCGGGTCTAGTTTGAGCTATATAAAATACTTTAAAAAAAACATTGGACGTTGGTGGTTCTAGTGTGGAGCTCATTCACCTCCGGGCTTGCCCCCTGCAATGCGCCCTTCTGTGGCTAAGGGCCGGAATTGGTGACACCCGCTGAGTCAACACCAGGGCGGTGCGACAGAGGGGCCTACAATGATTCTTTCCAGGCCTTAATTCCCTCACTCCACTCTGCGGTAGAGGACCCGCTTCCAGCCAGGCCTTATCACTTCCAGTGTAGACTTCTACATTTATGCAGTTAACCCAAACCACTGATCTGTTGTCACCAGGCTTCAGTGCCCCACCTAGGGCCCACAGATTGCCACTATTCCTCACCCCTCATTGAGCCCAATAAGCCTTACCCTCTACCTGTTTGCTGGCTCTTGTTCTTCTGGGTATGCATGGTGTAGTTTAGCCTTGTTTTGCAGCCTTCTTATCTCCCATCTCTTATGGCCTCTTGGGGCATTTCTTTGCCTGCTTGCGCTGAATGGCCCTCGGGGCAATCCTACCGGTCAGTGTATTTTTCTGCCGTTGCTCCGTGCCCCCCACCTCAGGCGTCTTGACCGTGGCCCTCCTCATCCACACCCAGGGGAGAGGGCTGACAATGGTGCTCGATCTCAGCCGCACCCCCTCCCCTCCGTGCACTCATCACTCCTCCGGCAGCTGTGAGTGAGCGGCCGGGGGGGGGGGCGGATGCAGCCCCTGCCCAGAGTTGATGCCCCCAACAGCGGACACCACCAGGTGCCAGTCTGGATCGGGGCAGCCTGCCCCATCAGTCGTTACTCGGCCTACCTTGCAGCCCTCGGGGAAGCTCTCGAGCACCGTCCAGCGTCGGAATAGGGCCCAGTCTCCGCAGTGGCCCTGGAGCGCAATCGGGAACGCAGCAGCAGCTCCCAGGCAGTCAATCTTGGGACTGGACACCCTGCTCTGCTCTGTGGGGCAAATTCAGGCGGATGTGGTCAGAGTTTCAGGGAAGGCAGGGGGGCCACCGTGGAGCTCTTCGGTTAGGCAGCTATCTTGGCTGGTGCCAAGCCACACCCCTAAAAAGAGAGGATTTAGATGATAAGCATCCCGATACTGGGGGTGTGCTGGAGGAAGGCTGTACAATGTTATTTTTTCTATCACACAACAAAATGTTAATGTCTTTAAATTAAATTAACTTTACCAATATTTCAGAGTATATCAGAATTCTGAAGTATGGTGAAAACAAATATTGTAATATGATTAAAATAAATCAATACACTAGGAGATGCCATTTCCACACATTATCGTGTGAGCACTGTAACGTTTTATCAGTAAAACTGTATGTCTGTTCAAATGTAATGGGCATTTTGATTGATTCAATGGCAGCGCACTAGCACATCCTCTATTCCAAGACACTCTACAACACTCTACTCCCCTCTATGCTATGTCACTGCACTTCACACCACTATATGCCACTACACAAAACTCTACATCACTCCATGGCACTCTACTCCACTCTATGACACTCCACTCTACAACACTCTAGTCCATTCTATGCCACTCAGCACCACTCTATGCCACTCCACTTTGTGCCACTCGATGCCATTCCGCTCTATAACACTCCACTCTACAACACTCCAAGCCACTACACTCTACTCTACTCCGCAATGCTCTACTCTACAGTGCTCCACTCTTCAACACTCTATTCCACTCTACGGCACTCCACTCTATGACACTCTACTCCACGCAGCACCACTCTATGCCACTCTACTCTATGCCACTTCACTCTAGGCCACTTTACTCCATGTTATGCCACTCCATCCTACAAATCTTTGTTTTACAATGCTCCACGACACTCTTATCTACTCCACTCCACGACACTCCACTATACAATACTCTATACCACTCTACACTATGGCACTCCACTCTACGTTGCTTTATTCTACTCTACCCCACTCTACTCTATACAACTCCACTGTATTCCCCTCCACTCCACATCACTTCTATCTATGACACACAACACTCCACTCCACTCTACAACACTCCACTCTACCCCAAATCACTCTACGCCACGGCACTATGCGCCTCCACTCTATACCCTTCCGTTTCCCTTCACTTCTTTATTTA
The DNA here is from genome assembly GCF_964204655.1 of Triturus cristatus. NCBI lineage: Eukaryota > Metazoa > Chordata > Amphibia > Caudata > Salamandridae > Triturus > Triturus cristatus. Next base: position 855,683,672 of record NC_140585.1, on the reverse strand, counting down.
TTTATTTATTTATTTTATTTTATTTATTTTGAAGGTTTTATATAGCGCTGGCTAGACCCAGAGGTATCAGAGCGCTTTACAAGATAAGGATAGTATAAGGCACATAGGGTATAAAAGCATATGAAAGGTAGCGCAACAAAAATTTGAAATATACAAAGTACAAACATCATGAACATTATACAAATCAAGATAAATAAACAGGGGCAGGAGCTATACATTTAAGTAATTAGGTAAATGGTGAACAGGGGAACAGGGTATATATTACTGAACAAGTATAGTATGATTGGTAAGAGATCAGGAGTAGGACATAGGTTAGGAACCCCAATAATAATTGAGGAGGTGGGTTTTGAGGTCTTTTTTGAAACTAGCATAGGAGGGATTACAGTGCAGGTTTTTTGGGAGGGCATTCCAGATAATAGGGACATTGCCAGAGAAGGAGCAAGATTGTGTGGCTTTCTTTTTATGCAGAGGTGCGATTAGGAGTAGGGTTTTGGTGCTTCTCAGAGGTTGAGTGGAGCCCGCAGAGTGGAGTTTCTTTGAGAGGTAATGCGGAGTGTTTTGGTGGAGGACTTTATGAGTAATGCAGGCGATTTTGTAGGCAGATCTGCCTTTGATAGGGAGCCATTTAAGAGATTTGAGAGCCGGGGATATATGATCGAAGCGTTTGCAGTCCGTGATGAGCCTGGCAGCAAGGTTGAGCACAGCTTTGATTGGAGCTAGGTGTACCTTGGGGATTCCATTAAGGATGGCATTACCATAATCAATACGTGACAGAACACGAGACTGAACTATAAGTTTGAAATCATCGGTGGGTATGAATGGTTTGATTTTCTTGAGGTGACGGAGAGTGAAGAGGGCTCCTTTGGCAGAGTTTTTGATGTGAACATTAAGGGTTAGGGTGTTGTCGATAGTGATGCCAAGAGATTTGACGGAGTTGGACAGGGTGAGTGAGCAATTGAGTGCATTTAGGTCAGAGATCCAAGATTGAACAGGTAGAGGGTTATTTTGGGGGGAAAAGAGAATGATTTCAGTTTTGTTTGGGTTGAGTTTGAGATGATTGGAATGGAACCAGGTTTGGATCTTGATAAGGGTGTTGTTCAGGTGTAAGATGTCAGCATGAGTTTTAATCTTGTAATAGATTTGGGTGTCATCGGCGTAGAGGTGGTAATTTATGCCTGCTTGGTTAAGAATGAGGGTGAGGGGTTCCATATAGAGGTTAAAGAGGGAGGGAGAGAGAATAGATCCTTGGGGGACTCCAAGGGAGACAGGAGTGGGGGCAGAGAGACAGTTTTGAATTTTGATTTGCTGAGTACGGTGTTGTAGATAAGAGATGAACCATTTGTAGGTGGTGCCATTAAGGCCGAAATGGGTCCTAAGCACATTAAGTAGGGCTGAATGGTTGACTGTATCGAATGCTGCTGAGAGATCAAGAAGTATAAGACGGCAGGTCTCACCATTGTCAAGCGATTGATGGATGTCATCTATGACATTGAGCATTGCCGTTTCGGTGCTGCAGCCTTTTCTGAAGCCAGATTGAAAGGGGTCGAGAAGCTTGAAATTTTCTATGTGTTTGTCTAGTTGTAGTAGGACACATTTTTCAAGTACCTTTGAGAGAAGGGGAGGTTAGTGATGGGGTGGAGATTATTTAGGTCATTGTTATCAGCATTGGGCTTTTTGATTATGGGTGAGATAGGACCAAGCTGAAGGGAGGTGGGGACACAGCCCGTGGATAGAGAGGTGTTGATGATTTTGGTCCAGAATGGGGTGATGATGTGCTTAAGGGCAGGGACATGGTTGGAGGGTATTGGGTCTTTTGTATGGGAGGATGGTTTTAGATTGCCAATTATATTAAGGACTTCAAGCTCAGTGACGGGGAGAAAGTTGAGCAAGGAGGCATTGTTCTTAAGTTGAGATTTAGGGGAGTTGGTTACTGAAATGTGGAAGGTGAGAGGCCTGTGGAGTGGTGGGGGGGTATGGAAATGGGTGGATGAGGAGGCTCGCTGGGGAGCGGTAGGATAGAGGGCAGAGGAGAGAAAGTGTCATCTGGAAGGGGGGATGTGGAGTAGGCATTAGAGGTGAGGACAAGATTGGATTGGGAGTTGGAGGATAGTTGTGTGGGAATGAAGGATTGATCAATTTTGGCAATTTTTTCCGAGAAGAAGTGGGCAATTTCTTCACATCTGTCTGATGAGGCTGTAAAATTTGGAGGTGCGGGGGAAGTTTGGTTTCTGATGATTTTGAAGAGTTCCCTGGGTCTGTTTTTGGCACGATCAAGTTGAGTGCGGAAGAAGGATGCCTTTTCTTTGAGGATGTGTGTTTTATAAGTGGATCTAGCACGTCTGAGAAGTGCAAGATGGAAGGGTGAGGGATGGTGTCTCCAGGTTCTTTCCGACAGTCTGAGTGCCCGTCTTTCATTATTTATCTCTGTATTAAACCAAGAGTTTGAGGGGGTGTTTCTTTGGTTTTTGAGTTTAGGTGGGGCTAGTTGGTCAAGAATATCTGTAACAGTATTGTTAAATAGTTCCGTGAGCTCATTCGCATTTTGTGAGGGGGGAATGAGAAAAAGTTGAGCTTGGAGTTTCGATTGTAGAACACATGGGGGGATGCCTTTTAGGTTTCTGGTCAATTTCTTAGGTCTGATAGTTTTCGGGGCGGGGAGGTTTGCTGAGGTAGCAATGGTGATCAGTATAAGGTGATGGTCGGACCAGTCAGTGGGGTTGATATTGGAAACGGAGGTCAGATCTTCGTTGGACAGAATGACGTCAAGTATGGATCCTTTAGTGTGAGTTGGAGATTGGCATAGTTGTTTTAGTTCGTTGATTTCAAGAAGTGTAGTGAGGAGGGAGATGGTGGGGTCATTGGTATCATTCCAATGGAGGTTAAGATCCCCAAGAAGGAGATTTTTTGAGTTGGATAATGCTGATTGCACCAGTAGATCCGATAAGTCCTCAATGAAGGGCTGTGGTGGTCCCGGGGGGCGATAAATGTTGTGGAGACGAATTAGGAGGGAGTTTTGAGTTAACAGTTCGGCTTCCAGGTATTCTTGTGAGGAGTAGCCTGGGTTAGTGACAAGGGAAATCTGAAGTTCCTTTTTGAAGATAATGGCTAGCCCTCCCCCAACTCTGTTAGGTCTGTCTTTTCTAAGAATAGAGCATCCCGGGGGGGAGAGTAAGTCAAGTATGCTCGTTAAGTGGTCATTTAGCCAGGTTTCAGTGAGGAATGCAATATCAACGGATTCACTCAGGATGGTTTCCGAGATTTCCGTGGCGTGTAGGACCGCGGAGCGACAGTTAACTAGCATGCACTTCAGTGTTGTGGGGTTGGGTATGGAAGGTGGGCAAGAGTGGATCAGCGTAAGTTGGGGTGGTGGTCTGGGGGAGGAGGGGGTTCTATTTGTCCCTATGATAACAGGGATGGGGGCATAGAGGAGTGGAGGGTTTGTGGTTGGCAGATTAGGAAGGTAGGAGTTACCTAGGTCAGCGAGGTCGGACGGGGAGAGATGGTTCGAGGTGCGGAGAGGTCTATGCTTACGGCATCGGAGAGGGAGCGATCTCCAAAGGTTGTGCTTGTTAATGGGGATGTTTGAGGGAGGGAGGATGGTGGTTTTATGGTGAGGGAGGGTTCTGGTGCTGTGGAAGAAGAAATCTTTTCTGAGTCAGGCAAATTCCGTGGTTAAATTAGATGTGTCACATTCAATGTTGTGTAGGATCTGGGCAATTGAGGAGAGGGGAGGTATCGGGAGTACGTGGTCAGTGTTATTTGCAGAGGGTGGATTAATGTGTGAGAAGGGAGATGTGGTAGATGGTGTGGGGTGAGGGGTGACGGGGCTGGGAGGAGTGAGGGGTTCGGAAGTTAAAGTAGGTAGGATGGTTACAATGTTGTGTAGGCTCGGGGTATTTCGGGTACAGGGAAGGCATGAAGGGACGTAGGAGGTGGGAGGAGAATGGTCTGGGGATAGGGAGTGGTCGTGATTAGTTGCGGATGGAGGCCTGCTGTGTGAGGGGGAGATAGGGTAGTAGGTATGAAGTGATGGGTGGCAGAGCTGTTAAGTGTGAGTGGAGGGGTTAGGTTATACAGGGGGCAGAAATCTTCAGGTGATGTGGTCAGAGAGGATAAAAGGGCATGAAGCGAGTGAGAAACGAATATATTGGTGTGATGGGGATGTGTGATTATGAAGGGTTGGAGTGAGGGGGTGTGAGGGAAATGGGTGTTTATTGGGGGTTGAGGTGAGGGGTTGGAGGGTTGGGTAGGTAGAGCCTGAGGGGGGGGGGTAGAGAGGAAGAGGAGGAGCAGAGGGTGTACGGGATTGTTAGGAGTAGGGGGGTGAGGAGTTGTGATAGGTGATTGCGGGGTAAAGACGGTGGAGTAAGTCAGTGGTTGGGTCATGGGGAGAGAGGTTTGGGGGACAGGGGGAGGGCGGGTTATGGGAGGGGAATGATAAGTAGGTGACAGGAGTTTGGGGTTACCGTTATTCAAGGAGGGGTCCAAGGAGTAAGGGTTAAGGGGGTTAGGGGAGAGAGGGAGATAAGTGGGGGATGAGAAGTAGGTAATTGGGGATGGGGGTAGTCGTTATCAAAGGGGGGTCCAGGGAGGGAGATGGTGAGGTCAATTTTTGGAGGTTGAGAGTGGAGGTAGAGTGGGGGGGAGGGGGGAGGAAGAGGTTGGAGGGGTTCTGTTTGTTTGGGGAGGAGGAGTGTTAGGCGCTGAGTGGTTAAGGAGGAGAGACATAGTGCTAAAGTGGTGTTCAAAGATAGAGAGGTGGGATGGTGAGGCTTGTATGAGGATGTTACCTGTTTTGAAGATGGAGATATCAATATCACCATGAAAGGCTGGGGAGGGAGCGGTGGATATTTTAAATCCATATGGTATTTTGGTTGATTTAGAGATAGGGAGGTGTTGAAGGAAGATGCTCTTCCATTTGGAACGGCGTTTGGAGTAGAAGATGTAGTTAGTAATAATGGGGGAGGTGAGGCTGAGGTAGTTATCGACAATGAGTGTTTCAGGGTTGCGGATGAAGAGTCTATGTTTGAAATTTTTCCTAGCGTGTTTGGAGAGATTTGGGGGGTAGAGAATGGTCCAGGAGTTGGGGCCGTGTTTAGAGAGGGTATGGTCCTGTGGGTGATGGTCAGTGCTGTGAAGGGGCATGTTGGGTGGACGTGAGAGGGAGACAGAGTGAAGAGAAGGAAGTTAAAGGAGATGGTGGTAGGGGAGGAGATGAGGATTGGGAGCCAAGGGGGGGGAGCGCTGGGAGAGTGTGGGGTCGAAAAATAGGGGGCAAAATTAGGAGGTAGTGTTAATCAAGAGAGGAATAAAATCAGGAGCAGATTCGATAGCAAAACAAATTACATCACTGATGTTCAGTGGGTTAGAAAAGGTAAAACAAGCACGGTAGATATGATGAATCAAGCAAGGGGGCAAATAAGCGAGGAAATACAGTCAGGCGCAGATAAGATAGTAAAAGAAGATTCCAGTGCTAATATGGTTCACATTAAATAGGTAAACAAACACGATAAAATAAGGGAGTAGGATAAACAAGGGAGGAATTAAAAATCAAGAGCAGATTAGGTAGCAAAACAGATTACATCGTAAAATTGGAGCAGATTAAATAGGTAAACAAACACAAACCTCAAAAAGCAAAAGATAAAATCCAAAAACAATAGTCTTTGGGGGAGCAATATATTATATTAATATTATAATATTATATCATATTTTAGCAATATGAAGCAAGTAGCTTGGTTTGATAGGCTCGATTTCCAGGGTTTACTCAGAATTTACGTCAATGGCGATCCCAAACCTCCGGGCCCACAAAAAGAGCTCAGTCTACATTGGCATCTTTTAGACGGTCATACAATGCTCCCAGCACTCACATCAGGCTGCGGCCCCCAGACAGCGCCTCGTCCGGTGCTGATTTGTACCAGCCACTTTCCTTTAATGTCCGCTGTGCCAGTAGGCGCTCCTCCGCAATCAACCCTCAGGCCCTGCTCCACCTCTAGTCTCAACTGTAATTATTTAGCAAGTTTTCGTGCCTCAAATGAGAGGCGAGACTGGGTTTAACTGTTCTCCCCATTGCAAACACCATTAGGTGCAGCCCCTATTCCGGTGAGGCGAAAGTACAGATGTAAAGAAGTGCGCACTGTACAATCCAGTAACCAATTGTAGACTGAATAAGACAGGGAATCCCAAGAATGAGCTTCCCAGCAAACTGAGATCAGGGGGCCACACGGGATAGGCGCCAGAGGGGGAAGACCCAGCGCGAACCAGGGGTGTTTTGGTTCGCGCATTTTGGTGCTTGTTTTTGTCCGCTATACAGTACTCTGGGTGAGCCCCCGTCTGCCCCTATCCACGCCGCTTACTCGCTGATCGGACCAAAATGCCCCAATGTTAAATACGGCAGTGACCATCCATTCAGCTCTTCAACACAATCCAGTCAAGCACGGAACCCAGTAAGTATCTCCAAGTGCAGCCTGTCACGCCCGCCACACTCAGCCCTCTCTGTGGATTCCTCACCTTCCAAACATCGCACTATGCTGTATTCATGTGTCTCTGCCTCCGTCTAAGGCCATTCTGCCATCGTACTTGTAAGGGCCAATAGAAAGTGTCCCACTGTATTCTAAAGCAATATAGCCGGTTTTTATAATCAGAGGAGCCCTCTACAGTCCGTTTCCTCCTCTGCCTGTATCCTTACACCATCCAAGTACCAGGGCAGGGCAGCTTAGAGAGCTGTGGAGTGGACAGGTAAGGGTGCAGTGAGGGCCTGGCATCAGAGACAGCCGTCAATGCACCGTGCCACAACTGGGCACCGGGGGCAACGCATGTACTTACACATTCATCAGCTTGGCAGACTCGTAGACTCCGACGGTCAGGCAGTCCTGCCTCCGGGCTGCCACCAGCAGCTGCTCCAAGGCCTCGCCCATGGAGGGCATCTTGTGTCCTGTGCCCTCGCAGTGCATCAGCTCTCCCAGGGTCATAGTGCAGCGACAGTGCACGGGCTCGCTCCAGACAGCGCTGTATCCAGGCGGATCCACGCTACTCTGCTCCGCTCTACGCCACTCTACAACACTCCACTCCACTCTACAACACTTTACACTACGAGACTCAACTCAAAGCCACACCACTCTATGCCACTCCAATCTAGGACACCCTACTCCATTCCTTCACTCTATGCCACTCCACTCTACTCTACTTCACACCCTTCCAAGGCCCTCTACTTAATGAACCTCCACTCTGCCACCCTCCACCCAATTAAACTGTACGACACTACCCTCTGCGCTATTTCACTCTACATCACTACACTCTATGCCACTCTACGCACAAATAGTCTACTCCGCTATATGCCACTACACTCTACTCTATGCCCCTCCACTCTACGCCCCTCCACTCTACGCCCCTCCACTCTACAACACTCTACTCATGACACTCTACACCCCTTTACTCTACGCCCCTCAACTCTACAACACTCTAAGCCACTCTCTGCCATGACACTCTACTCGACTCTATGTCCCTCAACTCTACACCTCTCCCTCAATGCCCCTCCACTCTACGCCACCCCACACCACTCTACATCACTCCACTCTCTGCCACTGTACTCCATGAAACTCTATGACACTCAAAGTCAGTCCACTCTATGCCACTCCATGCTACTCTCATCTATGCCACTAACCTTTAGCCACGCTAAACAGCAGCCACACTTAAGTACAACATGGCTAAAACACATTGGCAAAGCCAACAGCTATGGCTTTGCCAACGCTTGGGATACTTGTTCAGAGGGGCAAGACTATTTGGGTGCAGATACAGTAGTTAAATTGGCCTGTTGTGTACAGGTACATGCAAACTTATAAAACAGCAGTGCATATAAAGACACACAACTTGATAGGTAAAAGAGGCCCTGTCTCATGGGCGACATTCTTCATCCAGATTTGTGGCCAGCAGCTTTGTGCCCGATGTGAATTGTAAGCGTAAATAGATAGGAATTGGTAACATCATAAGTACAAATTTCAGAATGCAAAGTTCTGCTGGCTTTAAAAATAGAATTGGTATAAGGTGTGACACACGTGGGTCAGTTACTACCTATGCACATTGGAAGAAGGATGGAAAACAAAATAAAAAAGATACTTTTTGTAACACTGAAAATACAACTTTTTTTTTTTTTGCTCCTATAAAGCGTTCTCTGCTTTTTCGGTGCCCCACATTATGAACACAACATAGGCCTATTACAGTTAACCCCTTTCCTTTCAAAATTTCCTTAACACATTCTTACATTTCAAAGCAGGCATGAAGGATCCCATTAAACAATATTTGTAATTTGATGTGTGAAGGGCAAGAGACTTGTTGAACCTTGTTACCATCTGCAAACGCACCATCTTACTCAAATTACATATGGGTTGGTTTACACATTAGGTATACACAAATGATGGATTACACAGGGTAACTCCCACTAGACAGACCCTCCAGGATTTCGCGATTTCACGGCTTGCCGCGTAATCGGCACTTTTGTAAAAATGCCGCGATTTTTACAAAAGTGCCCGCGAAATCGGCACTTTTGTAAAAATGCCGCAATTTTTACAAAAGTGACCTAATCCCGTAGTTGATGATGAAAGGTTTCTGGAAAGTGGCCACAAAATAGTGTGCCTTTGTCCATCAAAGCATGTGTAACCACAGAGGTTTAAGGGTGCTCAAAATCTTCTTGTTCTGGAAAAACAACTCCGCTGTCCCGTTTTCAGGTATTTCATTATTCAGCAACCATTTATTGGGACGCAATGTGTTAAAGAAATGGTAGAACAGTGCGATGCCAATCCAACGCAACCTGAGCCCACCCCAGATCTGCTCCGCCCTCCCTCAGGCCACTCAGCCAGCTCCTGGCTGCCCCTGTAGAGCTGTGGTGTCCAAAGACAAGTTAATGTTAATCAAGGCCCAAAGTGGGGGCGAGAGTGTGTAACGATGTAAGGAAAGAGGGCTCTAGAGAACGAAGCTGTTACAAGTTAGCTCTGATGCGAAGAACAGCGGCATGTTTACCAAAACAGACATTACTCCGGAGTTGAAAAAGCCCTGTCCTCTACACTTTCAGTGATTCATTATTCTACAGATGGCAAAGTACATATATTCCAGAAATAGAAAAGAATGGAAGCGAGGAGGATACCTGAAAACGGTGCAAGAATGCACCTGTGTGAATAAAAGGTTCGCGCATTTTATTCCCATAAATGAATACATTGAAGTCTTATACTTGACTTTGTAGAAGTTCCCTGTTGAAATCGGAAGGGGGATAATTAAAGGCAAGTCAGTTTTTGTTCTCTCACCTTCCGGTCAATAGAGAGTTCCTACCTGCCGCCTGCCCCCGTGCCGGAGAGGGCCAGCCTCTCCCGACTATTAAGGGCTGAACCTACATCACTTCCTTTCCATCACACGGCAGTAAGAGTCTCATTTCCACCTGTCACTCTCATTGATCTACATGCATAGGAGGCTTTGCTGCAATTGTTTTATTATTTGTATCTGGGAAGCAGCCAATACTCTTGATCAATAAGGCAGTGAAGCATACATTAAAGAGGTGCAGTTGTCGGTAAGTCTCTGCATTCTCGCCCGGAGTACTTCAGGGCCCGCAGAGGGGCTTCTCTGGGGATGCTTCTGATACAAGACTCTACACACTGGCATTAGAGACGGCCAAGAATGATCGACTGACGTTGACATGTAGAGGTGTCAGAGGGTGTAGAAGAGGCAGTGGGGCCAAAGGTTTAAGGGTGCTCAAAATCTTCTTGTTCTGGAAAAACAACTCCGCTGTCCCGTTTTCAGGTATTTCATTATTCAGCAACCATTTATTGGGACGCAATGTGTTAAAGAAATGCAAACGTGGTATTAACATATAAATATTGATCTGAGTCCATTGGGGACAAGCTTGTAACTGTGTTCTCTGCCTCTTGAAGGTCTCAGAGCATCTACAAAGCTAGCTTCTGTGAGAAATGCCTTCTGGGACAGAACAAGTAGTCTACATTTATAAAGTGCAGGGCTACCCGAATGCGGGTTCCCGTCGCTACCAATAAGGAACAGATGCTCTTTAAAATAAATGGGCAGTGGTAGGATTTCAAAAGGTTTGCATACTAATAAAGTCAGTTATTTTTCTCACAGTGGACCTTCTCGGTCCTGCTCAAAGGGCCATGGCCTGTCCACGAAAGCGGTGTCCAGCCGCCCTCAGACCTTAAGGTGAGAAAAGGGTTACGGATGTGCCAAACACCGGTCCCGCAGTGTGTCAAAAGGTGTGATAACTGCTACCAACCTATACTAAAGCAAATGGAGAATTGCATTTCCAAAGGATAACAGGCTTCACCTGTGGGCTGCTTCCTCTGTTCCATATTCCAGGTTGCCTATTCAAAGTGGAATACTCTGCTAAAAGACTTTCCATTGATTTAAGGCTGAAAATGAATGATTATGAGTAAAATAAAGTGCCGCAAAAATGCCGCTAAATTTCCATATTTGTGCCGCTAAATTTCCATATTTGTGCTGCTAAATTTGCGAATCCATGCCGCTATATCCTGGGGGGTCTGCTAGAGGGATGGGTAGTGGGTGTTTTATTGGCTGTTACTCCATGTGAGTGTATTAATGCCCAAACACAAACCCTCTATGATTGCTCGCCCTGCAAGTAATGGTAGATTATCATCAGTCAATGGCAGAAGTAAATCAATTTCCAATATGGAAAGGGAAACCAAACAGCCTCAAACTTCATCTGGGGTGTAAGTGAAGGAGTTTCTGCCCAGGGAAAAAAATATTTCCCCATGCTCAAAAATGTACACTTGCAAAGGCTTGCATTTCCCAGTGCAAAATTGTACTGAGTGTACAATTCTTAATTGGGGGGAACGTGCATGACAGCAAGCATTGGAAAGACCAATAGGTCTCTCCTACGTGAGATTTATTGGCTTTTGTGGAGTGAAGTAGAGTGGCGTGACATTGTGTGGTGACGAGTGGCATTGTGTGGAGTGGATTGGCATTGTGTGACATGGAGTAGCATTCTATGGATGGAGTGGCATTGTGTGATGTGGAGTGAAGTGGTATTGCGTGACATGGAATAGAGTGGCACTGTGTGGTGTAAAGTGGCATTTTGAGGCGTGGAGTGAAATTGTGTGATATGGAGTGGAGTGGCATTGTGTAGAGTGGAGTTCAATAATATTGTGTGACGTGAAGTGCAGTGGCATTGTGTGGAGTGGCATTATGCGGAGTGTAGTAGGATTGTGTGGAGTGGCATTGTGCGGTGTGAAATGGAGTGGCATTGTGTGGCATAAATTGAAGTGGAGTGGCATTGATTGGCGTGGAGTGGCGTAGCTTGCTTCATTGTCTCATCAGGGGTAGTAAGCACTACATAAATTCAATTATCATTGAATGGAGTGGAGTGTCATTGAGTGGAGTGGCATTGTGTGGAGTGGAGTAGCATTGAGTGGAGTGGCACAGAATGGAGTGGCAATGAGTGGAGTGGCATTGTGTGTCATGGAGTGGGAATGCATTGTAAGCAATGGAGTGGAGTAGAATTGTGTGGAGTGGCACGGTGTGGAGTGGAGTTGCATTGTGCGGCGTGGAGTTGCATTGTGCGGCGTGGAGTGGCATTAAGTGGTGTGACATTGTGTGGCATGGAGTGGCAATGAGTGGAGTGGCATTGAGTGGGGTGGAGTGGTATTGAATGGAGTGGCACTGTAGAATGGAGTGTAGTGTCATTGTGTGGCATGGGAGGGCCTTGTGAGGTGTAGAGTGGAGCAGCCTTGTGTGGTGTGGAGTAGCATTGTGTGCATTACAGTGGAATGGAGTGAGTGTGTGTGTCTTTTGTAGGGTGGAGTGGCATTGTGTGGCTTGAAGTGAAATTGTGTGGTGTAGAGTTGAATTATGTGGCACTGTGTAGCATAGAGTGTATTGGAATTGTGTGGCAGGGAGTAGCATTGTGTGGCATAGAATGAAGTGGAGTGAAACTGTGTGGCATTGAGTGGACTGGAATTAGGTTTCATTGTGTGGCATGGAGTGGAGAGGTATTGTGTAGATTGGAGTTGTATTGTGTGGCATGGAGTGGAGTTGGATTGTGTGTCATGTGGGGTGGAGTGGACTTGTGTGGAATTATGTGGAGTGGGGTGGAATTATGTAGCATTGTGTGGCCTGGAGTGGAGAAACATTGTGTGGCATGGAGCGGAATTGTGTGGCATTGTGCAGCGTAGAGAGGAATTTAAATTGTGTGGCACTGTGTGTAGTGGATTTGTGTGGCACTGTGTGGTGTGGAGTGACATTGTGTGGCATCGAGTGGAACTGTGTGATATTGTGTGGCATAGAGAGGAATGGAATTGTGTGGCAGTCCATGGAGTGGAATTGTGTGGCATTGTGTGGAGTGGAGTGTGGTGGAATTATATGCAGAGGAGTGGAAAGGAATTATGTGGGACTTTGTGGAATGGAGTGGAATTGTTGCATTGTGTGGAGTGGATTGGAAGTGTGTGGCATGGTGTAGCGTGGAGTGGACTTGTGTGGAGTAGAATTGTGTGGCGTGAAGTTGAATGAAATTGTGTGGCATTGTGTGAAGTGGAATTGTGCACCATTTTGTGGAGTGGAATAGATTGGAACTGTGTGGAGTGGAATTGTGTGGTATTGTGTGGCATGGAGTGGAGTGAATTGTGTGACATTGTTGGGCAGTGAGTGAAGTAAAGTAGAGTGTTGTATTGTGTGGAGTTGAATAGAATTGTGCGCAGTGGGGTGGAAATGTGTGGCACTGTGCGGAGTGGAGTGGCCTGGAATTATGTGGCATTGTGTGGAGTGAAGTGAAGTGTAATTTTGTGGCATTTAGTGGAGTGGAATTGTGTGTCAATGTGTGACATTGTGTAGTGTGGAGTGGCATGGAATTGTATGGCCTTGTGTGGCATGGAGTATAGTGGAATTGTGTGGAGTGGAGTGAAATAGCACAGCACTGTGTAGCGTGGAGTGGAGTGGAATGTGTGGTGTGGAGTTGAATGGAATTGGAATTGTATGGCATTGTGTGCTGACAAATCTCTCCTGTCTGAATTATACTACCGCTGTCAAATCTCACCAGAGTTGATCATAAGGTTGCATTAAGCTTTTTGTGATGCTCCGGGCAGGCAGAGCTGTTGAATATTTTTCAATGCATTTTTTACTTTGCTATATGACGTGCAGTTCTGATGAAAAGAGGTTCAAATTATGCATAGCATTAGATATTAAAATGCAAGGAGCTTGCATTTTTTTACAGATGTTAAACAGCGCAGGTCATCAAAGATGTAAGATGTTTGCACACAGATTAAATTATAGCAATTAAATGCAATGTGCTGGACATACGAGTTGCACACTGCAGATGTTAAGGAAACAGCAATGTGGCTGATTAATGACGTTCCATACCGGTTTCAGGATAAAGTGGAGCATGAGCATAACAGCAAGTATGTGAATAGACTGACGAGTTGAAGAGGGCATTTTAAGAACTGTAGCTGAATTCTGTAAACTTACTGAGGAAAACAAAGAGAAGGCATGGGAGGAAGGGAGGAGAAGCACCGCAGACACCGTGGGTGGGAGGGGAGAAGAAAAAATACCTCAGTTGCTAATCAAGATGAACCAGCCTGTGCTTGGTCCATGCTCCAGAGACGAAAAAGGAAGTGACAACCGGCAAGCGCTGGCCAATTAGGAGGCAGGAAAGGTGAGTGACCATGAAGCCAATAAATGCTAAGCAATGAGCGAGCTCCAAGCCCTTTATTGTAAACAATGCCCCTCCCACTGGACAGAGCATGTGATGTTGGCAGGCGAGACTTTAATGTTTCACATGTCTATAAATCTGCAACTAGGGCAGCTTTTCTGGTGTATTGTCTTGAAGGTTTTGTAAATTCCAAAAACAGTGCAAAGGTATGTTGAAGCACATGAATAAATCTTCAAACATACTTTTACACTTTTTTTGTCAATTGGGCACCAGGTTTCTTTCCAACAGCCCACGAAAGAAAACATTAGATGCATTGTTATCATAGTGAAAGAGTTAACCTTCACTCTTAAATCATGTCACTTGCATGGCAGTCTCCATCAGCCCTTTCAACGCCAGCAATGCCACTTAGTGCACCACGACTCCTTATTTTGATTATAGATCCAAAAGGCGAGACATGAAAACTGCACATCCATTCATTATGCCGAATCTGAAGAAAATTACTTTGCTTTAACTTCAAGAATGGAAGTATCAGAGCTGAGAAGTAGAACTATTATTATTTTTATTTTTTTTAAATTAGAACACTTTCAAAATAAAATACAAGTAGTGGAACTTTCTTCCTGCTCACTTTGATCACTGTACAGAGACCTATGGGTCACTGAATGATGTAGCAAAACAAAGGTTCAAATTGCAGCGATGGATGAATGGAATCCGATTTTACATCCCACGACCAGATTTGCAAGTCCTACTGAACTGGGTGAAATGTGGCCTGTGTTCAGGTTGCCAAATCTGGATCAGTTACCAGATGACCCAATTTCTAATAGCAATGTCTATACCGGATCAGGTTGACATACACACTTTATCTGCCTCTCTCAACATCCGTAGCATAGTCAAGAGATTATGGGCTAGGTTCAGTAATCGGCAATTTTGCGTGGACATTTTCGAGGTGGATCAGTGTAAACAACGCAATGATATACCAATGTATGTGAGAGTCTATGTAAAACTTCCCAGCGTGATGCTCTCGATGGAATCTGGGCCATGGTGTTCACATTAGGAAATGATATTCCTAGAAACATTAAAGACCATGCATGCAGAAATGTATGGAGTTTGACTATCTTCATTTGGTAGGTGTGTGAGCCACTGGCGTCCCACACTGTCCTGAAATAATAATTCATCTCGTACATCATGATGTGGGTGGAAGATGCCCCTTCAATCATCGTTTCAATACGTCATCCAAAATTTCTGGAAGCAGGATTTTGGAAAGGAGTCACTGTGGCCCGATTCCAGTTTTGCTCCACCTCATGGTGCAGATTTACAACGTAGAAAGCTCTGCGTGAGTACTATAGAACGCTGGGAAAGGTATAGGTTTCCAGGACAACTTATTGTGAGATTCTCTTTTTACATTTGAAAATAAATACAAACGTATATTTTTGTAAAAAAAAAAAAAGGATAAGCCTCAATGTCGCTCACAACCTCACAATTTTTGGGAGGAGTGGGTTTCCTCTTCTTATGCTGGAAACCGTTCCAACCGTTGACGGTAGTAAACCCTCAAAGAGTTTCTAGGAGGGAAAGGGTCAGAAAAGGGGTTTACCTGTATGTCTGTGATATCTTTCTAACGGGGAACTAGACAAAAAGCAACAGTGGGCCGCCGTTGAGAGGCAAACGCAGGAGAGTACCCACCATTGTTAACTCTGTGGGCAAACGTCCAGGACATTCCCGGCCTGGAACACAACCCGCCCCCAAATCACACCGGGAGAAATGACGTCACGTGGAAACCACGGACCGAATCAATCTTTTTACACTGGAATTTCAACTTTTGCGAATCACTCGAAAAAAAAACACAGCTATTTTCGCTGTACTTTCGATTTGAACATACAAAAAACGTGTGAATCGGACCCTCCACCAGGGGAAGACTAGCAGGTTATAATGGTGACCTGTTGGTAGAGGAGGAGTGATTCACGAGTGAGTATCACGATCATTGCCCGTCCCCCGCCAAGTCAAGTCTACCAGTTTCAGGCTATCCCCAGTGTCTACCACAAGATGCCACTGAAACAGGTTTAATACTACATCAGCGCAGTGCATAATTATTTACTGATTATGTATAAATTATTACTATGATTTGTATAACGAACGATCAAATGATAGTTTCTGCCCATGTTGATTTGCAGTCTCGCCCAAAGGATACAGAGCCAGGCCTTCAAAACTGACCTCAAAGCTCTCCTCCTTCAAAGACACTTCCAAATTTAATTCACGCCCTCTATTTTCTGAAGGAAGTCCTTCCATTATAGGAAATTCTGTTCTCCATGCTTATAGAAGTGCCTTCCCAGTGTGTTTTTGTGTTTTGAGTGTCTGCCATTTAGTGCAGTATTATACCTCTACTTGCACTTTGTACTCTTTTGTAACATGCACACGTCACCTTTCCTTTTGTAACGTATCGTTTGCTACCTCTTGTATTTTGTTTGCTTTTGATACATGCACAACGGCCACCACTGCCTCATGTAACGTAACTTTTGTTTTAGTGTTTTGAGTGTCTGCCATTTATTGCAATTTTTTACTTCTGTGTACTTTGTATGCTCTTGTAACCTGCACACGTCACTTTTTCCTTTTGCAACGTATCGTTTGCTACCTCTTGTATTTTGTTAGCTCCTGATACTTGCACAATTGTCACTATTGCCTCATGTAACATAACGTTTGATTTTGTAACATGTTCACGTGTAATTTTTCTCCTTATGTATCATTACTGCTCCTATTGTGTAGCGCTCTGACACCTTCGGTAAAGTCCGCGCTATATAAAAGCGCATTAAATAAATAAATAAATTAAATAAATACATAAATAAAGAGAGCGCAGATACGGGCTGTTCGCTAAATTGTCGACCTGTGAGGTATGATGCACGCCAGTTCTCCAAATTGTGCGATGCTCTATAAATCGCTTTTATACCTATTTCTCTATTCCCGTCTCTACCAAGGATGGGAGTTTTGTAAAAGGCTGAACATCTGTATTAAGAGTAAAAGCCAGGCCTGTGGAATTGTTTTGTTCACATACATTGAATGCGCGGGTAACTTCCATTTGGTTTCATGAAGCCGGTCCCTGAACCAAAGAAGGAATGCCTGGAATGTGTGACTCACCCGCCCCGCAGCACAGGAAGCCCTATTATCACTTGAAAAGGGCAGCTGGCGCGCGGCCTAACCCCGGCAGGGAGTGCACTGAGATGGGAATCACACCCCTGCTGGGATGAAAGAACCGAGCTCAGTGGACGTTGACCCCCGGAGATAATCTGGATTGTATGTGGAAGGAGGAGGGACAGCCCCTCGCACCCTCCTTTACACGTAAGAGGAAAGATGTTTAATTGCCGAACATCTCGGAAAGGTGTCCTTTGGCCAGCACAGTAGTTTCAAAGACGCACCGCGTGAGATAATGGCGCAGTGCTAAACTGCTGTGTGGAATAGGAATCAGGTATGCCCCCCCCCCCCCCCCCCACCGTCCCCTCGAGGCGGAGCCGTAACAATTCAGTATCTCAGAGGGGAAAGCATTGGCAAAGGCAAGAGGTCGTGCCTTTGTAATACAAGTGCCGAGCTACTGACTTTGCCAATGTTTTTCTGAAAAGTTTTATTACAAAAATAACAATAGAAAAAAAATCTCAAAATACTGCAGAAAAAGCAAACACACATCTTAAGGGATCTCAAAACTGCACATTGAATTCAATATTTATGAATCACATGATTTATTTTTCGAATACTTTTCACTCACAAAACTATATAAAAATAACATGGAACTGTCAGAATATAAGGGAAAATGTGCGTGGCAACTTAATTTACTTTCCACAGGATTCAGCCATTTTGTCCTCAGTAGTAGCCCAGTGAGGAGATTTATGGGCCTCCAGGAAGAGTGTCATGCTAAGTACACCCTGTGCCTCAGATACTAGTTGTAGGAAAGTGGGTTTCCGTTGCAGTAACCCCCCACACTTTTTGCCTGATATCTGATGTACTTCGACTGAGTGTGCCCTGGGTCCCTACCAATCAGGTTCCTGCGTTCTTTCCCAAAACTGTACCTTTGTTTCATAATTGGCACACCTCTGGCTCACATGCATGTCCTTTGTATAAGGTACCAGTATTAGCAAGGGCTTTGTGACCAGAGAGCTTAAATGCCATTAGACCCGATTCAGGCGGGAGACTACCAATTTTTCAAGCCAAAAATGGCTTTATTTTAGCTGTCTCACGCCTGAAATTGCATTTTCTACAATAGAAGTCAATGGGGAATTTTCATTTTCCCGATTTTTTACTTTAAATCTCCTACGTCCCTGTTCTAAAATGTTGGCATGTATGCCAGAGAAGGTCTCTAAGGTATGCATGTATTTTGCCAACCTCAGAGGCCCCTCACAAAATACATAAATACAGCCATTGCAGACAGTGTGTTTTGGTGCAAACAAAACTTCAGAGTCAACATGGTACACTGTGTGCCATGCCCACCAACTATGCCTGTGGCATAGGTAAGTCTCCCCTATAGCAGTCCTCACAGCCTTAAGGCAGGGTGCACTATACCACAGTCAAGGGCACAGATGCATGAGCAATATGCCCCCACAGTGTGTGTGCCAGTCACAGATATTGTAAGTTCAGCGGAGCCATATTGAGTACACGGGCTGAGAGTTTGTCATTACGAACTCCACAGCTCCATGATAGCTTCACTGAATGCTAAGGAGTTTTGTATCAAACTCCTCTGAATGCTAAGTAGTTTGGTATCAAACTCTTCAGCATAATAAACCCACACTGATACCAGTGGTGGATTTATTACAAAATGCACTCAGAGGGCATCTTAGAGATGCTTCCTGAGAAATGACCAACTCCCTCGTGTCCAGCTGACTGGTCTGCACCACCCTTTCACACTCAGACATGTTTTTGACCCCCTGAGGTGGAAGGCCTTATGCTCTCCTGGGTTACGGGCAAAGGCTGATTGGGGTGGAGGGGCTTCACACCTACCCCCAAGCAGGAACAGCATTCAGGGTGGTGAGCCTCAAAGACATCCTGCCCTTTGATATGCTAGCCAGGGCCTCTCCAGATAGTGGAGATGCCTGCCCCCATGACCAAGCCCCACTATTGGCTGAAAGGTCAGCAGAAAAATTAGTAATCAGGAGCAGTGTGTCCCCTCTCTGCCAGGGCCACCCCTAAGGTGCCCTGGACTGAGGTGACTCCCTCCTTAGGAAATCTTCCATCTTGAATGGAAGGATTCGACCCAATGAGGTTAGGGGGATGCTCCCTCCCCAAAGAGAGGAGACCACAGCCTGACTGGGAATGGAAGCCAGTCCTGGCTGCTCCTCTCAACTGGCCCCATTGGTGTTCTACTGAGAACCTCCGGTCCTCATTACACCGGTGCTGCATTTGTTACAGGGGGCCGATATTGCAGTACTGCTGCAAAACCGGCCCTCAGTAAAAAAACGGCACCCATGGGCCAAAAACTGGCCCCCACCCTTCCGGCCCACCAGTAAAATACCCGCTGCCTGTATGGCCAGTCCGGCCCTGGAGGGGACTTTCTAAGGGTGTAGTCACCCTAAAGGCAAGTGGCCCATTGGCTACCACCTTCATACCCTGTAACGCCCCTAAATTCCATATTCTGGGGAACCCCTGAACCTTGAGCCTCAGATTCCTACAACCTAAGACAAAGACGAAGAGGACACCATGCAGCAAAGTAAGAAGAGACCTACTGCCTTGACTCCAGCCCTACCAGCCTGTCTCCTGCTTCTCGAGCCTGTGAGGAAGACAATGCCTATCCTGTGGCCAGCTACTTCCAAGAACCCCCTGAAGACTGCCACTCTTCAATAAAGACCAAATCTCCCAAGGACAGCGGTCCTGTCCAGAAAACTCCAACACCAAGGATTCCGGATCCAGGCGGATTTGCGACCCGTGCCCACTTTACACCCAATGCCCATGTTTGAGTGGCTCACTTTTCCGGTGAAGTTACCCTGGCGATCCTGATCTCATCTCCATTGGTGGCTGACCCCACAAAGTTGCCTGCAGCCTCAACACAAAGAATTCCTCTGACCGTGACCGGCTCCAACCCAGAAGATCCGACATCAAAAGGTACTCCTGGATCCTCAGCCCTCTGGCCTTGGGGAGTTCAACCAACGGTGCCTTGACCTCCCCCAGCTCTCCAACCTACCTGCCTAGCCGGTGGTCACCTTCAGCCAGCCTCCTGGTCCGAGCCTGACAACCTCCATTGAAATGCATTGGACTGCCGACACCAATTTTGCACCCTACACCCGGCCGCCCCTGTGCCGCTGGTGGTGTAGCTTTGGTATTGCTCTGTGGCCCCCTGTGCTGAACTTAACCCATAACTTAACTTAAGGCCTGTGCCACAGGCACTCACCTGCAAACCTTGCCTCTTCGAAATGCCCCAGCCTCCACTGATTTACACTGGGCCCAGTGACCTCTGTACCCGACCTCCTTAGTGTAGCTGGTGGTGCAGTGCCTAAATGAAAGTGAACCTTGCCCACTGTTGGTCAAAACCCTCAGAGACCTGGTTTGTAAGTCGAATACTCACCTGTTAATGCATAACTTTGTGTTCCTCCCTAGGGATGCATTGCATTTACAAAGCCTATCGCATGCAAAAGTCTATCTGTTTCTATTCCCCAGTTCTACTGTTCTAATCTGATTCAATAAAAGTAATTCCAATACTGTAAAGCACTTTCTACTGCCTTGCAAAACAATTCTTACTGTACTTGAAAAGGATTACTACTGGCAAAGCTATTACTTATCTGCAACTGGGTTCCTAGTGGTTCTAGAAATAAAATAATCACGTTTATACAAAACAATTGGTCCGGATTCAGTCTTTGATTGTGTGCTATCATTTCTTGCCTGAGTGTGTACAATAAATGCTTAACTCTACCCTCTGATAAGCCTAACTGCTCGACCACACTACCACAAATAGAGCTTTTAGTATTATCTACTTGAGCCTCTGTAAGCCTTTGGGAATTCCCTTGTAGAGTATACCTTACTTTGATATAGTATATACCACGGGTACTCATAGTACGGCCTGCGGGCCGCCAGCGGCCCGGCAAGCCTTCCTTGGCGGCCCACAGACCTTGCAGGCATCGTACCTGTGCAAGCACCGCCGGTTGCAGCAGCGCGGAGCTATAGGGGCCGGGCGATTTTTTTAAAAGCCATTCACTTGTTAATAAGGCTTTGTTGTATTTCACCTCTTCTTAGCGCCCGTGCATCTCCCCTCTGCGTTCCAGGGAAGCTGTCTCAGCGCGGGGTGAGGTGTCGGACGGACGGGGGAGCGGGGGGGGGGGGGGGGGGTGGGCGGACAGTGGCACCCGGGCCCAGAACAGAGAGAAGCCTACTGCACCCGAGCATTGGCAATTTTACTAGCAAACAAGTTTGTAGGGTGGTCCGTTTCATATGCACACGCTGGGGCTCCTGCTACTCGCTGCTTCCGCTGCCCTCGGGAACACTTGAATATGGATTTGCCAGATCAGAGTATGGCGGCCTTCTCCGAAAATATGATATAGCGCCATGTCACTCCCAGGAGCATCTGTGCGCTTCATAAATCTGTCTTCATCATCCTATCAGCGTTCCAGTATTCTTCGACCCTGTGGTTCCAACTGACCCTTCCACTGTCCCCCACCATCCTCTGGCTTGTTCAACAGCACTCCAGCCCCCCTCACGCGCCCCTGACCCTCACCTCTATCCCCACATCCGGTTTCTCCCCTGCTTCTTGGTGTTCCTCCATCCTGAGGACCCTCCCCATGCACCTCACCCAAAATTCCACCCACTACTCCCGGCGCCCTCGGAGGCCCTCTGCCCCGAGCCTCCTTCCTACCCCTCACCCTCCCAGTGTCCCCTCTTTCCACCCTCCCTCACCCACGCAATATCACTCACCGTTCCCCGGGCCTGATTCTCCCATCCCTCTGTGGCTTCCCTTTTTCCAGTCTCATTCCTGATTCCAGAATTTCTCACCCCCCACTTTCATTCACCCCTCCCGTGTCCCTCACTCCTTCCTACCCTCCCCCCCTCCGCCCCCACCCTCACTCTTCCGGTGGCCCCTGAGGCATTGGGTGGCCTCCGGATGTCCCCAGAGGCTACTGAACTTGCAAGGATATAACCAGTGTTCCCTCCATATGCGCACCCACTACCAGATTGTGTTAGTTTGTGCTGGGAGCCGTGTGTGTATTGCGGGTTGTGGGGGGTGAGTTTAAAAGGGGAGGAAGACAGAGTGCGAGGGGGGGAGAGGGGGAAGACAGAGCAGGAGACAGGGAGGGAGAGACAGCGAGAGACAGACAAGGAGGGAGAGGGAGGGGGACAGAGGGAGACAGAGAGGGAGGGAGACAGAGAGGTACGGAGACAGAGAGAAAGGGAGACAAACAAAGTGAGTGTGACAGGGAGGGAGGGAGGAAGACCGAGAGGGAGTGAGACCGAGGGGGAGGGAGACAGAGAGAGAGGGAGGGAGACAGAGAGAGAGGGAGGGAGACAAGAGGGAGGAAGACAGACAGACGAGAGGGAGGGAGACAGACAGACAAGAGGGAGGGAGACAGACAAGAGGGAGGGAGACAAGAGGGAGACAGAGAGGGAGGGAGACAGAGAGGGAGGGAGACAGAGAGGGAGGGAGACAGAGAAGGAGGGAGACAGAGAGGGAGGGAGACAGAGGGAGGGAGACACAGAGGGAGGGAGACACAGAGGGAGGGAGACACAGAGGGAGGGAGACAGAGGGAGATAGAGGGAGGGAGACAAGAGGGAGGGAGAGGGAGGGAGGGAGGGAGGGACTAAGACAGAGAGAGGGAGGGAGACAGAGTGAGTGAGACAGAGGGAGACAGAGTCTGAGGGAGGGAGAGAGAAAGGGAGACAGAGGGAGAGAGAGAGAGAGAAATAGATGGAGAGAGAGGGAGACAGAGAGAGGGAGAGTGATAGAGGGAGAGTGATAGAGGGAGAGTGATGGAGGGAGGGAGGGAGACAGCGATAGATAGATAGAGATGTGTGAATGCCGGGTCTGGTGGCTCAGTGGACGAAGGCGTCTGCTGCAGGGGCCTGTGTTCAACCTCATGGTCACAGTTTTTTTTTTTGCTCTAGCCCCGCCCCCTCCCCCACTGCCCCCGCCACCACCGGTGCGGCCCTCGGCCACAAACCACACTGTAAATTTGGCCCCCAAGAGAAAGTTTGTGAGTACCCCTGGTATATACAGAGCCAGCTTCCTACACCAGTTACCTGAGTGCAGCAAATAGCTATTTTCCCACATGCAGCTGTTCTGCAGCATGGCAAAACATAATTTTAAAAAAGTGATATCGCACGTTCAGCAGTAATGTGTTTTTTTAATTAGAAAAAAACAACCAATAAATGGGAGAGTGGGTTGAGAGACCAGGCAATACCATACATGGCAACATTTTGAAACATGGAGATAGTTTAAAAAAAAATTGAAGTAATTTATTTCCCCAATTGACTAACATTAAAACAAAGTCTATTTGAGGCAGAAGACAGCTATAACAAAGCCATTTTAACAATCGTGAGTCTCCCGCCTGAATCGGGTCTATCGGCATGCATGCAACATGGGGGGAGGGAGAAAAGGACACAGGTGGGTGTAGAGGACAACTGAGAGACAATGGGGAAGCACGCAGATATTGGAAGGATGCATTGGGGAGGCAAATGAACAACAGAGGATGGGTAGGAAGGGCTGGGGAAGCAAGCTAAGAATTGAGGGTGGGTGGAAGGGGCTGCAGAAGCAAGCTCACAAAAGAGGGCAAGCAGGAGGGAGAGTGAGAACAAGCTGACAACAGACATCGGGTGGGAGGGACTGGGGCGCCAAGCTAACAACAAAGGGCAGGTTGGAGGGGCTGCAGCAGCAAGCGAACAATGGAGGGTGGTCAGGAAGGACTGGGGAGCAAGATTAGAATGGGAGGTAGAAGGAAAGAACTGGGGCAGCAATCTGACACTGGGGGGGGGGTGAGTGGGAGGGAAGGGGTCTGCAAGCTGACAATGGAGGGTGGGCAGTAAGGCAAAGAGAGACAGATGACAACAGAGGGTCATTGGGAGGGACTGGGGAAGCAAGGTGGCAATGATATGTGGGCTGGAGAAGCAAGCTGACAATGGAGAGTGAGCAGGAGGGAGGAGATAGGGTGGCAAGCTGACAACAGTGGGTGGGCTTGGGTGGGGAAACACAGACAACAGAGGTTGGGCGGGAGGTGTTGGTGAACAAACAGCACAGAGGGTGGGCAGACAGGCCTGGGGAGCAAATGAGCAAGGGGGCAGTAGGGAGGCAAGTACGGCAAGGGAAGGTGGGCGGGGAGGAAGTAACAAAGGCTATTGAGAGAGGGTGTGAGAGAGGAGCACAGCTGAGGAGAAGTACACAAGGGAGACAGCTGGAAGATACATGTAGTCTTGTACAGTGGTGAAACAAAATAGAAAAAGTAGTGCCTGAAAAATGAGCAGTGAAAGGACATAAGTAATCCATCCATGCTCCAGGGGAGGGTAAAACACGAGAGTAGGAAGGCAAGCTTATGGAAGATGATCAATCAGAAGCAAGAGAGACTGACAACCAATGTTAAGCAATGGGCAGGTTGTAAGCCAAGTGTAAGCTAACAAAATGTCTCACAACACACAGAGCGTGTGCTGTCTTAGGCAAGACCTAAAAATACAGTCATTAAAGTTCGGTGTTTAGTCATACAGCAGCACAAATATTTCTGTTGATGTGCAGGAAAAAATGGCAAGGAGGAATCAACATCTCTTTTTCTTGGTCATAGGGGACATTGAATTACCCTATCAATAGTCTAATCACAATTCATGAAGAACGCATTCAAAAAACACATATACCGCGGAGACAGACTTTGAAAACATCAATCATTATTTTTGTTTTTGACAAAAAGAACATACAAATACATATATATATATATAGACATTTACATCACTAACATTTATAAAGCAAAACCAAAATAAAACAAATCTGAGTTACCAGTATCCACTTATTTCTATAGTGATGAGTGTTCACGCGCTTAATCACGGTGAAAATCGGGGTGATACACTGCGAGGTAGTCTTCTATGCACACAAGGTTACAACACCTCTACAAACATCTATCAAGTGTGCTTTACAAATACAATAACTATTCTTGTAATCTAACGGACTCCTCCCATCAAAGCTGTCGACGCGGACACATTTCGGCCCCCAATTTCTTCCGGGCCTCCTCAGGACAAGGGTAAGGAAACTGCTGCAGATCGGCACATATAAATTCTCCCTACTTCCACGGACAGAGTAAATCCACAGTCACACGCACATACACTCATCATACGCTAGGGCCCATCACACTGAAATTCACACTATTACTCTATCCACACTGTATATAGGAGAGAAACCTAAACCAATCTGCATCTAAACGAGGTCAATGCGACCATAAAGATATTGTCCTGAGTCATAATTTTAAACATAGGAAATACATCTGGAATTCAATAAATGACAAAGAAATAACCACCCGACACTGGAATTCAAACATATGGTTGTTTATCTAAATTAGTTCAAATGCAAGTCAATCAATAGCAAAATCATTATTCTCATAGTTACCTATTCTAGCTAAATGGGTCAGGACAGGTCTCTCAGTAAAGTCTCTCGAGCTGCCGTCCTCAGCATAGGTTCAGGAAGAAGTGGCCTCAAAAATCTCCAGACCCTCTCTAGTCTAGTAATATTTATAACAAAACTAGCGAAATAAAAGTATCAAACAAATTCTGAATGTCCGTTGAGCCGCTGAGCAGAGCGAGCAGGAAAGGATGTCACTTGGTAACATTTAGAAAACCTCCGCTCAGGAAAAATCACAAAAATAAAAACACGGAAGAAGGAAACTCGAGTTTGCAAGCGATACATTTATGAATGCTCTTCCTTGGTACCATAGCAGAGCCACCGCAGATTTATCGTTGTTCATTGTGGCTTTATTCTTTTCCAAGGGCAATTGGAAGCATGCCCGGAGCTGCTGTCCTCACGGAAACTTTTAAATCAGACAGAGGCTGTGGTCAGGTGACTTTCAACCATGTTCAGCAAGGCCTCTCGTCACATCTCAATCACTCGAGCGCAGGCTGTAAATAGCAGCCATCTTTGTTTAGGCCAAAACGGACCATCTTAATTAAAAGAAACACAAAACAACGTTACCACATCATAATGATTATACAGTGTTAATCCCCACTAATACCCTTATGTGTATGTAATTACCTAGCCGTCTGCAACACAAAGAAGCCTTAGCACACGTTATTTTTAAAGCGCAAACTCGAAACAAACAGCACTTTTGCAATACTCATTTAATTAATTTGCACATATTATTAAGCAACATATATGCATTCCCACGTGTAGTTTCTCTCATTAGTAATATTGGTTAATTAAGATTTTTAACGAAACGAATAATTAGTGATTATAAATTAGTAATTTTAATCATAACATATAAACAAAACTGGAGCTTAAAACTCGATAAATTTTCAACAGAAAACTCTGCTCCAGCAAAACCAACCTAAGTTAATCCAAAAATGTATACATTTGTACACGCACTTAACCAACTGTCCTCTCAATTACACTGGGCATACTGGGTCTACACCATGCAGGGAACTAATAAATAAATAAACAAAAGAAATGGTGTGGAGCAAATCCATGTTAGAACTATGGGGCAACACCTTGAAAGGTGGAATACAGCCGTGATGGTTAGGTATTCTAATCCAGCTAAAAAGCGATATAGTGGTGTGTCAATATCCCAGTACTCACGTGTACCCATTGAAAAGTGCCAGGCCAAGTAAAGTGCAGGAATAAATAGAAAAGGGGTTGTGTATGTGATCACCCGTCACGCGGGAGGACCACAGTGAGGTGGGTGGGTTCTTGCACTGTCTGGGAGGTGAGACTTAAAAGGGCAAAAAGAAAACAGATCTGTGGCTTTTTGACACAATTAAGAAACAGCAATCCTGTCAAATATTTTGTGTTTTCAAATTGTTATCAACAGAGTTTGTGTTCCCGTGCTGTGCTATTTATCAGCATTCTTGTTATATATTCGCTAAGAATGTGTTTGCCTACATTCAACAGTTTTGTCCCGCAGAAAATGATAAGAGGAAAAGAGAGGGAATGGGGGGAATTGGTTCGGGGAATGCCTCGATAACTTCCCAGTTATCTTTATTCTGCAGCATCAACAAATAACGCACACAAAAGTATGGTGCATTTCCCACGTTGCCTCTCACAAAATCTCCATGACAAGAACTGCACATATTTCATTCTAAAATGCTTTGATCCTATGGTTGACGTTCTCTGCGCACCACCTGGTATAAGAACCCCTCCAAAGGGATCCAGGAACCTTGGGAAGAACCTCTGTAAAGTGTGTATCGTCTGGGGAAGAGTAGGTCTAGGACTGGTTCCAAATCTGAGACCCCACTCTTTCTTGTTCTCTACAGAAATAGTGACATATATTGAAAACGGGCAGATTATGCTTATCTTGGTTGTTGGTTGTAGGAATCCAGGTTATCCAAATAAGAAAAATTCTCTAACTAAGATGATGAACTAACTTCAAATTAGACAATCATTGTTTCTCGAAGACAGTAATATCTGCCCTCTGGTAGCGACTTCTATGTTGTTGTCCATATGTACCATTGTTATATTAATCTACTCTGCTACCACTGATTTAATCATATCATACCTCCAGTTTATCATTGTAGAGGAATCCATTCTCATCCAATGTATAAACATCCTATGTTTAACTAACATCAATTTTAAAGTGTGCTGTCCTCTTTTGAATTTTAATGTTAGTGCTGAAGGGAGATTTACTCCCTTCCCAGGAACTCTGTAATGGTCTTTCAAACTACTTGAATAACCAAATTGAGAACAAATATAATAACTTCGAAAAGCAACCGAACCCTGAGGACATCATCAGCAAACTGCACACCTACCTATCGCTCGGACAGACACCTAGCCAACTGGAGAACACTCACTGAGGAAGACACCATCTCAATCATGAACACCAACCATTCTGGGTCCCCCACAGACCCATTTCCTCACCATGTTTACAACCTAGGAGGACCTGTGATCAGCAAATTCCTCACCCACATCATCATCTTCTCCAACCAGTCCACAACTTTCCCCGAGGAGTGGAAGCATGCTGCATTCACAGCCCTCCTTAAAATAAATTGGTTGATCCGAACGAACTCTGCAACTTCTAATGCAACCCCTTTTGCCATACATAGCAAAGGTGATAGAGAAAGCAATCAACCAGTAACTCACCAACTACCTGGAATGCCACAATCCTCTTGACCACATCCAATCCGGCTTTTGTAGCAATCATAGTATGGAGACAACACTTATCGATGCCACAGATGTGATCCGCATCATTCTAGACCGAGGAGAAACCGTCACCCTCTTACTGCTGGACCTCTCTGCAACATTTAACACTGTAGCACACTACAGCCTCATCAAAAGATTACATACTAAAGGAATCTAAGGCCCAGCTTTTGAATGGATATGCTCCTTCCTCACAAGGAGATCACAGCGAGTCAGATTCCCCCCTACACATCAGAGCCCAAGGACCTGATCTGTGGAGTCCCTCAAGGGTCATCCCTCAGCTCCACTCTGTTCAACATTTACATGACTCCACTTGCGGATTTTATAAGATCTCACAGCATCTCCTATGCCAATGACACCCAGCTCATTATCTCCATGCCAGAAAAGTCCCTCATGACCAGATCTAACTTCTCCGAATGCATGATTCACGTAGCAGAATGGATGAGAACCAACTGCCTGAAACTCAACATGGAAAAAACAGAAGTGCTGATTATCAGGAACAAGAACTGCCCCTTGAACTCCACTTGGTGGCCATCAGAGCTCGGTCCAGCTCCATTGCCCACCAATCACGCATGTAACCTGGGGATCATATTAGATGAGAAACTCCACTTGGCAGCACAGGTGAACACAGTAAGCTCCTCCTGCTTCCACATGCTGAGCATCCTCAAAAGAATCTTCAGATTGATTCCGAAGAGCATCATACGCACCGTAGCTCAAGCCCTAATTATGAGCAGACTTGACTAGGGCAATGCACTCTGCCGGAATCCCCAACTACCTCCTCCACCATCTTCAGATAATCCAGCACGCTGCTGATAGACTCGTCCTGGACCTCCCTCTGTGCACCCACATCACACCTAACCTCACATCACATCACGCCTGGTGGCCGATACACAATCGATGCAAATACAGACTCCTCAAACACGTATACAAGGCACTGCACAACATTGGACCAGCATACCTCAACTGTCGCTTCCACGCCCACCAGACATCTACGTTCGTTCTCTCTCTCTCTCTCTTTCTTTCTTTCTCTC
Organism: Triturus cristatus; assembly: GCF_964204655.1. Taxonomy (NCBI): domain Eukaryota; kingdom Metazoa; phylum Chordata; class Amphibia; order Caudata; family Salamandridae; genus Triturus; species Triturus cristatus. The sequence goes on along the minus strand of NC_140585.1, from coordinate 855,654,730 downwards.
TCTCTCTCTCTCTCTCTCTCTCTTATACCTTGCACCCAAAATGCAGAACGACCTCCTGCTACATATGAGGGCTTCCTCCTCGCTTCTGGAATTCCACAAGTAACTGAAGACCTGGCTCTTCAACTAAATCCCAGAAGACAACCTTCACACCTACTTTAGTGCCTAGATCAGGCACTCACTGTTTCTTCAAGACAGCCATATCTGCCCTCTGGTAGTGACTTCCATGTTGTAGTCCGTATGTACCATTTTTATGTTAATCTATTCTCCTACCACTGATTTACTCATACCTTACATCCAATTTATCACTGTAGAGGGATCCACTCTCATCCAATGGATAAACATCCTATGTTTAACTAACATCAATTTCAAAATTTGCAGTCCTTTTATGAATTTTAACGTTAGTGCTGAAGGGAGATATATTCCCTTCCCAGGAACTCTCTGTGAACCTTTCTACTTGGAACAAAACCAAGTCATGTGTAGGAATAATGCTTCTGTTGCATTACCTTTTCGGTATATGCGAAATCTAGCTTCTCTTGCACCGTTGGAGTAACACAAGTTTAGTGTACCATGACAAACTTCATGTAGTAGAAACTATTGTTGTGAGGCTCGAAGTAGAATCCCTTAAAAAACAGAAGACAAGGCGCGTTTGCCAAAATACCAGAACAATTTGTTTAATGAACCAGTTCATCTGGGAGAACAGTTACAGGCACTAGGTTGGAGGACGGTCTCCATTTACATTGGGTTGGTATCCTTTTTATATACACAAAATACAATAGGTAATAAAAAGTTTCCGGCATACCATATATGGTGAGGAATGTTGGTTGCCTCCTTTACAGTCATAAATTTATATCAATGGTTACTTCAGGTGGGTCTCGACCTTGTGTGGACACAGTGTGGCCACTGGTGACTGTGTACAGATGTCTGGCATGGGGCGCGCATGATCACTATGTTTGCTCGGTCCTGATTGGCTATGTGTTCCTAACTCTTGTGACATCAGAACTTATAGTGTGTTTTAGGAGCGCGTGTACCCCCTCCGGCCATGTGTGCTTTATTGGAGCAATCTCTCCTGACCATTGTAATGGTGCTACACCTATCTGTGGGATTCATCAAGCATTTCTTGACCTAGTATTTACCTGCCAGCTAAGCACCCCCTCACCTGTCACCTATCAATCAGCAATCTCTGGGCGTAGACCTTAGAGCATGCCTAACACATGTTTGCGAGTCGAGGTTGATGTAGAGTTCACAACGGGTGACTCTGTTATAAGAGATATTTCATTTTCATTGATGTATGCATCATTTTCCGTATTAACATTCTCCCCTCTAGCTGATTTTTCAACTACACTACCTGACCCATGGATTTCAACATTTCTGTACTTGGGGCCTGTTCCTTTAGTTTGCTACTAACAACCATTACCTCCCTATTTACTTGCATTGTACCCAATTTGATAACTGCATTTTTACAGCAGGTGATTCCCAATTGTACAACCCCCCCATACCAATAGAAACACAATGATATTGGACAACAGTGATTTACATAAAAAGTACTTCCATCCTGGTAGCCAGGAGAACAAATTCTAAAACAACTCCTGCTCAGGGGCACCTCCTTTTTCAAGCATGCTTCTCTGTAGATTATGCAGTGCTTGGATGGCAAATGGCAATGTTCCATTGTCCATGTCGTTCCATGGGATGAACGTGCAGCAGGTCGCGCCGATCTTTGCATAGACCCGTCCCTCCGTTGTGGTCTTGAAATTCAGCACATAGCGGTGCTGCATTACCATGAGGTGGATGGCTCACATTTCTTATTTGACTGAATTGAGGCAGAGCTTAGTGATGTTCATGATTTTGAGCATTTCTCACTGGGTGGTCTGGAGCCAGCAGGCATTAGCTTTTGTCTGCAGCTTGAAGAAGGGTATTAACTCACCCTGCCCTTAGCTGTGCATCCAAGAACAGTCTAAATTCTTCTGGAATGTCTTTGAACTGAGCCCAGCCAAAATAGTCCACCGCTCTCCTTTCATGAGCTTGGTGCAGCTAGGTATTATTTTTCATTAACAAGTGCCGGTACAAATCTCCAGGAATGACCAGGGTCGGGGTGTGCGTGGTTACCAGGGAACACATAACTATCCACCTGGGAACCAGCTGAGTATAGGTATGCTTATTGCACTGCAAATAAAATTCCATAAGTGTGGAGGGGCCTCATTGCATATCCAGAATACATAAAATCACTTTACAGTTAGCATTTGTGCCCATCGGAAGTGTTCCTTTTCCTCTGAAACATAAGGATCGACGGAATGCTGATAATGCAAACATTCTCCCCCAGTCAAAAGATCTGGGTTAAATCCATTGTTCTTTTGCCCACTACGCCACCCCAGTTTGGACCCAGCTATATGCAAATCAGTCTTGACCCTGTGCCTCATGGGAACAGTCCAGACTGAACTGCCAGGCCAGGTCCTCCCTGGACCGGAAACAAGCATCCTGGGACCGGTTTCAGGGTATGTCACCCTTCTTCAGCCAGGCTAGCTTGAATCCAGTGGCACAGTGAGCAAGGGACCCACGTCTGGGCATACCCATCCCACTTAGGGTGAAAAGTTACAGCAAACAAATGATGGACGGAATGCGGACAATGCAAACATTCTCCCCCAGTCAAAAGATCTGGGTTAAATCCATTGTTCTTTTGCTCACTACGCCACCCCAGTTTGGACCCAGCTATATGCAAATGAGTCTTGACCCTTTTCCTCATAGGAACAGTCCACTCTGAACTGCCAAGTCAGGTCTTCCCTGGACCAGAAACAAGCACCCAGGGGCCAATTTCGGGATAACACTTCTCATCAGCCAGGCTAGCTTGAATCCAGTGGCAAAGTGAGCAAGGAACCCACGTCTGGGCATGCCCTGCCAACTTGGGGAAAACATAGCAAACACAAGGAGATGATGGAGGAAGCGCTGAAACTTTTCAGACACTCATTCCCAGTCACAGATCTGGGTTGAATCCATCATCATTCTTTAGCCTACTTCGCCACCCCAGTTGAGACCCAGCCATATTCAAATCAGTCTTGACCCTGTTCTGCATGGGAACAGCCCAGGCTGAACTGCCTAGTCAGGTCTTCCCCATAGGGCGGCAGTTAGGGCTGGCTGTTTCCTAGATGGTGCCTGCAAGGTTGGAGCAACGTAAGCAGACTATACTTGTAAAGGAGGTCCACCCTGGAAGGGCGTCCATCTTGGTGCCCTGCGGTCCATCTGGACCGGGGATACAGACTTGGAAGCCTCTGTCCCTGGCACCCCCTTTCCCTTAGGACAAACCCTGCCTTGCAAGGTACAGTGAACCCCCAACTGGAGTCTCAAGCTCGTCATTATGCTGAGGTAGAGTGACCAAATTTCATTCCCCCAAAAATCAGGATATTTTCACAAAAATAGAAATAGGTCTACAATTTTGCAACGCAGAGGGGTGCAGAATGCCTGGAAGATGGTGCTGAGTAACGGAACCAACACAGACCCCTAGGCTCTGTGGGACATATGTGGAAATCTGGAATAATGTCCGTTAGCATAAGCTGAAGCCATATTGGTTGTGGCATCCATTTTGATGGCTTTGTAATTCTCCCATCCTCTGCTGCTCGTCTTTTTCCCTGCCTGTGCTGTCTATTTTAGTTGACTTCCTGACTCAGATAAAAGCAATATGCATGCTAAGAGTTTGTAGCTGCCAGAACACCTGGTCTCAGACTCAACTGTCAATCTCCTACTGCTGCCATAAGCACTCCTGCTCCCCCTCCCACTTTGCTGACTAAGTGATTTCCCATCTGCCCATGTTTGTCGGTAACTATTCCTGTTTAGGCCTGTACCTTCTATTTGTATCCACATGCTTACCAGTGCAGAAAAAGATGTATATAAGGCCTGTGTTTTTTTACTTCAATGTACTACCTCAGGCAGCACTTGAGAGTGCTGTGTGGACGTAGTCCCACTCATGAGTGATTAATAAACTTGTTATTTGAATTCCAGCTTCAGTGCCAACCTCTATTTTGTTGGTCCAAGGACCCGTGGACAGAGAAGGGTGACCCCTGCACCAGTGTGCTCATTAAAAGGCACATTTCCACAGTTGGCGCCCGACACGTGGGTCCTCATCGGAGATGAGGCCGTCCGACGGAGTGGTCTTGATGGAATAGTGGAATATTGCTGAGGAGACGTCCTGCATCAGGAGACCCTTGTCTTTGCAGCCCAAGTAATTTTTCCTGTTTTCTCGATTTGACCCTCCATGTGTTGGACGGTCCCGACTGAGGTATCCTTTGGCGTTATTTTTGCAGTGACCATTTGGTCGACCAAGAGATTGGCAGTTGGAGGTTGGAGACTCTAGTTTGGTAAGGTCGCTGAAGCGGCACTCTTGTTTGCTTGGCCAAGATTCTGGTTTTGTTTGTTTGATTTATTTTTTGCAAAAAAAAAGGCAGGTAATGTGGAGATTTTTCTCTACCTTGAATATTTTGAAAAGTAATATTTTACAAAAAATGTATAGCATGCCTGTTTCCAGCACACTCTGTAGGCTGTGTTGCAGTCTTGGTGGTACCGAAATGGATTTAGAAAGAAGTCAGCTGGCTCCCCCAGAGGAGACACCTAATTGGCATATGTATGTCAAATAACGTATTTCTTCCATAATGTATAGTACACTGTGGAACAAATATACGAAAAAGGATCCTGATCTACAATGGCCAGTGAATGGGTCATTTGACTTTAAAAAGATGTAGAACAGTGTTTATTCAAGAGAAAAAGTCGACAAGATATGTTTGATTGTGTACGAATGTGGGAAGTGCAAGAGAGGGTGAGGAAAGAAGAAGCTATAGCCGAAAAAGAACAGCAAAAAACGATATCTCAAAAAGCATTGGAATTAAAAAAATAAAGAGATGAAGGCAATAAAAGAAAAAGAGGAAAGAGATTGTCGTTTAGAGGTAACTGGCCAGTGCACTATTAGGCGCCCCATTTATCCCATACTTAATAAACCCCAGGATGATTCCATCTTGTTAGATCGACCTCCAACCCCGTATAAATTCCCTTCTGCTCCTGAGGATGATCTTTCTGAAGAAGAACATCTTTCTTCAGATGATAAAGACTTAGATAAGCAAGATGGGCGGCAGGCTCTCTCTACTTTGACTGTTGATGAAAAAGCCACTATCAGATCAACTGCTCGCAAGGAAGCTCGTGGGACTACTTCTGCTTCAGAGCTTGTAGCGCTGGTTCAGCTGTGGAAGGATTTAGAGCAGTTATATTTTGCAGAGAAGTTCACCTGGGAGGTAATACTTGGTTTTAGAAACGTTTCTACAAACTTAGAGCCCAATGATGTTAATTCTGATTATAAACAATTAAATGATGGAACTTTGCTTTTGTCAAATATACCTGATTTAATTAGGCGAGTGGTTAAATTAAGACAGGTTACACTACGTTTAAAAGCGGAGCAACAATCAGCTGGTAAAGTTAAAACTGCACAAACAGTTCAGACCCCAGTGCAGAAAGAAGAAATTTCGGGGACAGATAATGACCCTAGTGATACTGTAGTTACTGTAAAACCGATGCGTGAAGCTGCGCCTTTGTATGTTCCTCCGAAGGGTGCGGGAACAAGTGCTGATAAAGATCCAGATGATGCAAAGGGATATTTTGTCTATAATTGGGTCTATACTCCTTGGAGTAGAGCAGATGTTATGGCTCTTAAAGCTGCTTTGCATGACCCGCGGAAAAATCCTGCCGCTTTCTATGAAGATGTGGAAGGCGCAATTAGCTCCTGATCTATTACCTTGCCAGATATTGATATGTTTTTTGGACTTATTTTTCCCCCTGATATGTGGAGAACAATTCGAAAAATAGATGATAATGTAGCATATGGTGATACTTGGGTGCATTTAGAAGAAATAGATGCGGTTATAGAGCCTGCACAGAAACCACAACAGGAGATATTAGATCTTTCCAAAGCTATTGTAACTAAGTTAAAAACTCTCATACCCCTAAGAAAATAGATTGGACAACGTTAGCGTCTTGTAAACAGAAAGCGGACGAGTCAGTTTCGGATTTCTTTACACAATTTGAAGAGACATTCCATGACTTTAGTGGACAGTCATTGACAGATGACATGGGTAAGCATCTGGTTCTGCGACAAATTTGTTGCTAACATGTTGCCAGAAATAGCTAGTTGGCTAAAGGCCAGCGAGAGTTTATGGACTACGTCTTCCCCAGTCTCCCTTTTGACTATAGACAGTTTTATGAGCGTCAGGAATTGGAAGCAAAAGGCAAAGAGGATAAGAGGATAAGAGAGTTAAAAACGGAAGTTATGTTGGCTCAAGTATATGGTCCACCATTCAGAGGTGGTGGTAGAGGCGGACGTGCAGTATATACCCCTGGTGTACCCCCTTTCTCTCGATCAATTTTGTGTTCTGATCAGTGCGCTTATTGTAAAGAGATTGGACATTGGCATTCTAAGTGCCCCCTTTTGCGAGGTCAGCAGTTTCAACGGGGTAGAGGAAGCATGAGAGGACACCCAGGGAATTCAGGACATAGGGGAAGAATAGGAAATCGTCCCAGGTTTGAGGCAGTTAAACATGGGCCAAATTATTCTAATACTTTTGATAGACGAAATCAATATCAAATGTCAGATTATTCGGCTGATGGTCTAGGGGATTCTGATTATGCATAGGAATGCCTAGGCTGGGGTAAGGAACCGGTTGAGGTCCCAGTAGATCAGAAAGGTCCTTATTCTGATGCAAATGTATTTGGCTCTACTGGTCCGTTTCTGGTTGATACAGGAGCTACTCGTAGTGCTTTGTCTAAAAAATTGGTTCCTAGGGCTCCCCTGTCTGGTACAATGATAACATCGATAGGATTCAATGGGACACCTACATCTAGCCCACTGTCACAGCCACTTGCATTTAGTCTTGATAAATTCACTGCAGCATGTCCATTTTTGCTCTCTCCTACCACGCCGGATAATATTGTGGGTATCGATATGCTTAAACATTTTCGTGCTACAATACGTTGTTCCCCAGAAGGTGTGCGAGTTATTTTATATGATAATTATCCAATGGTTGACAGGTCTTGTCTCATTAAAGAAGATATCGCTTTGGCATTACCTAGTACTTTATGGGCTACATCAGATACAGATGTGGGACAAATGGTTATTCCACCAGTGCATATTCAAGTGAAGGAAGGTGCTTCATTGCCTCGACTGCACCAATATAAAATATCCCGTGAAGGCGAGGAAGCATTCACGCACATTGTTCAGGATTTGATCAAGGTGGGGGTTGTGGAAAAAGTCCCTTATAACATTTGTAATAGCCCTATCCTTCCTATTTTGAAAAGAGACACTAATACTAAAATTTACAGATTCATTATTGATTTACGAGCAGTTAATAAAATTGTGGTGCCCCAATACCCGGTAGTCTCTGACATCACAACACTCCTTACTATGGTTCCTCCTACTGCCACTACATTTTGTGTCATTGATTTAAAGAATGCATTTTTTTTTAATACCTATTCACCCTGATAGCCGTTATTTGTTCGGCTTCACTTTGAATAGGGTATACAGAGAGTCCTAGCATTTATAGTCAAGCATTGAAAAGGCACCTTGATTCTTTTCCTGTGCCGAAATGGGTGGCTCTTACTCAATATGTCAATGACATCTTGTTGGCTGCCGATACCCATGAACAGTGCAAAAAAGGAACACTGTCATTATTATCATTTCTTGCTTCTCATCATCACAAAGTCTCTCGGAAGAAATTGCAATTTTGTAGACAGCAGGTTACCTATTTAGGTCACCTCCTGTCTAAGGAGGGACGTGCACTCACACCAGATTGCATTCAGACCATTTTAGACACGTCTGTGCCCCGTACTCAGAAGGACGTCCATGCATTGATTGGCCTTACTTCTTTCTGTAGGCAGTGGATCCCTAGCTTTTCATACATTATTAAACCCTTGTTGGCCCTTTTGACTAAATACACTCCGATGCCTCTCCCATGAACTACTGAATGAATGAAGGCCTTCCAACACCTTCGTCAAGCTCTTTGTTCTGCACCAGTATTAGGAACTCCAGACTACACTAAGACTTTCACACTCTATGTACACGAGATGGAAGGTTGTGCCCCCTTGGTTTTAACACAGACACACGGTGATAAACAATGTCCTTGTGCATATTTTTCAGCTGTCCTTGATCCAGTTGCTCGCACGCTGCCTGGTTGTTTCTGAGCGGTGGCGGCAGCAGCTGTGTCCATACATCAGAGTGAGGGAATAGTCTTGTCACATAGATTGTTTGTGTTAGCACCTCATTCAGTTGATGCCTTGCTAAAGCAAACAAAGACCCAGCATCTGACTAGTGCTCGCTTGACAGGCTATGAATTGACACTTTTGGCCCCTCATATCACGTTGAAAAGATGTTTGACTCTGAATCCTGCTACATTATTGCCACTTCCAGCTACCCAGTCTCAGTCACAAGAGCTACATGATTGTATATCTCTTACTGGAGCACACACAAAGGGTTGTGTTGACCTACAAGATACACCTCTTTATAGTGTTGATGGGGAATTGTGGGTTGATGGATCCTGCCTGAAATTGCCTGATGGCTCGACATCTGCTGCTTATGCAATTACAACATTTCAGACAGTAGTTGAGACAACTCGTATCCCACAGAAGTCAGCTCAAGCAGCTGACTTGATAGCACTGACAAGAGCATGTGAGCTTAGTACAGATTTGCTTGTTAACATTTACACTGATAGCCAATACGCCTTCGGCGTGGCACATAACTGCGGGCAGCTATGGAAAGAAAGAGGCTTTCTCACTTCACATGGGACACAAATAGTGCATGGGGAATTAGTAAATAATCTCCTTACTCCCTTGACCTACCCTAAGAAAGTGGCAATTGTTAAATGTAGCGCACATAAGAAAGTGACCGATAAAATAGGAGCAGGCAATGCCTTTGCCTGCTCCTATTGACCGCAATGCAGCGAAGTACCTCATCTGTGTATGTAGTTAAATCACAGGCTGAACGTTGGCATGATACCAGGCAAGAGGTCCTGGACATGCAACAATCTGCCTCTGTTGATGAATTAGACCAATGGTCCAAGGAGGGAGCATTGGATGATAAGGGCTGTAGGAGGAATAAAGAAATGACCAAATGGAAGTTACCCACAGCCTATTTACACCCTATGATTCACATGGCACATGGCACATGGTCCGGCACATGTTGGAGAATCCTCAATAGCAAAGCAACTTATGCAAGTTTGGGATCATCCAGAGATTGTCGGTACGGCTAAGAAAATAGTCCAGTCCTGTCTGATTTGTCTCCAGTATAATCCTGGAAAGGGAACACGAACTCCAACGGGAGGGTTTGCAATACCTACTGCACCTTTTGAGGTCCTGCAAATGGATTACATCCAGCTTGAGCACTGTAACAACGTGAAGTATGTCTTGGTAGTGGTTTGTGCCTTTAGTAAATGGGTGGGGGCATATGCTACGAAAGATAATACAGCTCTTACTACAGCAAAGGTGCTCCTAAAGGCGTTCTTTCCCCGATTCGGCATTTGCCGAGTTTTGTGGAGTAACAACGGACCCCATTTTATTGGGCAAGTTGTTGAGTATCTCATGAAAGGGTTGGGAACTAAGCAGAAATTTTATGCTGCTTTTCACCCACAATCAGCAGGACTAGTGGAACGTTACAATTCTACCCTCAAATTGAAATATGCCAAGATACAGGCTTCCATATCTTTGTAGTGGCCTGATGCACTGCCTTTAGCATTGCTATCCATTAGATCAATACCACATACGCGATCTGGCCTCACACCTTTTGAGGTGATTTTCAGAAGGCCAATGAATATTTGGGGGATTCCTAAGCCATGCCCTATACATGATGTACCCTATGTATTGATGAATGACTGTTTGTCTCAGTTGACTGACAGTTTGTCTTCTATTTATCAACAGGTTCGGGAGACTCTTCCAGACAGGTCGTAAGGTGAGGACCACTGCTTGCGCCCTGGCGATAACGTGGTAATCAAGTCCTTCCAGAGAGAACCAGCTCCCTAGCACAGAGGTGGCGAGGACCAGAGCAGGTACTATTGGCTACCAGGACTGCAGTTCGAGTGACGAACCGGAAGAACTGGGTCCATGCGACACACTGTCGAAAAGTGTTGCAAGACCTAGTGAGCCCAGCTGCATTGGCAGATCACCGCGATATCCTGGTCACCGAGAAAGGACAAGCCACGTCACCTGAAGGATCTGAGGAAGTCTTCCTGGACCACATGATTCCTGGAACATCCTGATATCAGTTGCGACCCAGGAAGAAAGACACTTTGTTGCTGAAAAAGACTGTTTGAGCCACTGTCCTGGGTGGTTAAAGACGGACTTCAAAGGGGGGTAGTCCTTTAGTGACTATTTGTCTCAATGTTAGTGAAGAAATCAACGCCCGCCCAGGACCTTAGGACACCATCTGCTTTTGTTTTTTTTTTGTCTTGTGGTGTGTTTTTATATGTTGTATTTATGTTATTTTCTCTTGTGATTATTACATCCGTGATGAAGTCCCCCAGGGGACGAAACGCGTTGGCTGTCTGCCAGTTTTAAAATTGAACCTAATTAAGGAACATTTTCTTGGAATAATATCTGATTGAATTTACTTACTTGACAACGAGTGCGCCTTCCATCTTTTCCTATGATACCATCTGCTTTGTTTATTGACTAAATGAATATGCCTAAGGAGAAGAAACCAACTATTGCCGGAGTTTGTAGCAAAAGAACAATGATTGCTACTGGACTTACCTTGACTGTTGTTATTTTTGCTATAATAACATGGATTGTAGAGGAAGTAGCTCCTGTCCGAAATCTACTGACTGCTGCTACTACTCCTGTCCCCATTGAACATCATTACTTTACTCTTCCGTATCATGAGCAGAAGCACAGAATGTCCTACCTCAATAACACTTTCATTCAGATGTTGCACCATACACACAATGCTACGAACATTACCAATTGCTGGGTATGTGGAATGATGCCTGCTCATCAGAAAAAGAGAGGAACACCTTTTATTCCTTTGCCGTTTTCACATAATGGCTCCTGCAGAGCTTGGTTTGCACTATTGTGGGCTTCTCATATCACTAATATGACTAACTTTAAGATATAGGAAGACTTAATCCTCAGTTGAAAAAAGTCTGTTACCCTGATGAGGAAGGAGATCCACCAGCTAAAGGAAATGTATGGGAAATGGAGGAGTATCGTCGAGGAAATTCCTCCACACACTATGTTTTCCCCAACACTCGAACCATCAAGGGGAATGGGCCTCCTGTTATTACTGTTACTAGAGCTCGAGCGGATCTTTGTGTAAGCAGTATTGGCAATATCCCTGTGGGAAAAAGTGACTGTACTTTAGTGTTAAATATTACTGGAATGAACAATAGCAGTTTTTGTGCTCACACAACACCTATTTCATTTGCGGAAGTATAGGTTATTATCATCTACCTATTGGTTGGTCCGGCATCTGTTATGTACCCTTTTTGCTTCCACCTGTGTTTTTGGCACCTGCATCCTACCATAAAGACTATAAACTGTAGAATGACATTTCTAAGAGTCGATTCAAGAGGACAATAAACAATGATGAGGTGGATCAAACTGATACTGCACTACAGCAGTATATTGACTTTAATTTGGGACTATTCTTCTTTGTTGGTGCGGCCTTAAACAGCAGAAAGATCCAACACTTGACACGTGTTGTAGAGGCTGTAACCAATCAGACAGCAATGGCACTTGGAAATATCACAGAAGAACTACAAATTGCGAGAATTTTGATGCTCCAAATTAGGATGGTGCTTGATGTCATCCTGGCTGACCGTGGTGGAGCATATCGCATCATCAGGAGTAGCTGCTGCATTTACATCCCTGACCACGCCCCTTCTGTTTTTGATGCAATTTCCAAGATGCACAAAATAGCCACTGAAATCCACCAGGATTCAGGGACATGGACCCTTGACTGGATGGCTATAGAACATGTTTACTGTATGGGGCTGGAAATTATTGTCAGTCCTATGCACAATTTTTGCTATTCTTTTTACTTGTTGCCTATGTACTCAATGTGGCCCAATGCTTTGTTCCCTTTGTGTTTCTACTTGCACCTCGTGTATACCGACTAAACAGAATGTTATGAATGTAAATGCCCGACTAGCAAGTGATCAAGAAATTAATTAAATGATGCAGATCGATGTCAGTGATATTTTTCGTATTCCTTCAAAAGTATAAGAAGATGTCTTCAGCATATGCTAAAAGGGTCGTCTGTGGAAATCTGAAATAATTTCCGTTAGCATAAGCTGAAACCATCTTCGTTGTGGCATCCATTTTGTTGGCTTTGTAACTCTCCCATCCTCTGCAGCTCATCTTTTTCCCTGCCTGTGCTGTCTATTTTAGTTGACTGCCTGACTCAGCTAAAAGCAATATGCATGCTAAGAGTTTGTAGCTGCCAGAACACCTGGTCTCAGACTCAACTGTCAATCTCTTACTGCTGCCATAAGCCACCTGCTCCCGCTCCCACTTTGCTGACTAAGTGATTTCCCATCTGCCCATGTTTGTCGGTAACTATTCCTGTGTAGGCCTGTACCTTCTATTTGTATCCACATGCTTACCAGTGCAGAAAAAGCTGTATATAAGGCCTGTGTTCTGTGACTTGAAAGTGCTGTGTGAACGTAGTCCCACCCATGATTGATGAATAAACTTGTTATTTGAATTCCAGCTTCAGTGCCAATCTCTATTTTGTTGGTCTAAAGACCCGTGGACAGAGAAGGGTGACCCCTGCACCGGTGTGCTCATTAAAAGGCACATTTCCACACATAGACTAACTATGGGCTTATAATCCTTAAAAATGCGGAAAATTCCCCAAAAACTTGGAAATCTTCTGTGACAGATGACCAAAAATGGGACTGTCCAGGCAAATCTGAGACGTCTGGTCAACCCACACCGAGGCCTCTAGGCGTATTGACTCTTGCGTGCAGGGGTGGGGCTGTGGAGTTTGCTCGAAAATGGGGACCTTTTTACTTGGTAATTGGACTGCGTCCTACAATACTTTGGCTGCGGGACCTGTGTTTTTGCTTTTTAAAATAGTTTTCTTTCCCACCCCTTAGTCAGACTGCCCTGCTACTGGGGTGTGGTTGATAAACCCCGCCCTGGGGGATCAGCAGCAGAGTGGGGCCTAGTTTCAGTAGGCGCTTTAGGCGACCTGATTATTCTGTGCTTCCACGGACTCACTGTCAATGCCGAACCTAGTGTGAACACCTGTACAACACAGCCCACACCAACCATGAATTTTCTAGAAGCAGGTAAAGCATTTTTGAATCCCCAATGCTGTCTGTAGTCTTTTCTGTTCCAAAAAAGGGGGCAAAAGAATGCGGTTTGTCTTTACAATCGGAGGTGAACTACTGGGGGTTAAGTCGTTGGTATAATTATTCTTTCCTGTCTTTATTTACTGTGGGGTCCTATTTTACTGTTACTTTGGCTCTGTGATTGTGTGAGGGTGCTACCTCCCCACACTGTCACCCCTCCCTGCTGGGGTTGTGGCCCCGGGTCATTTAGCATTGGGTTCTCTGTCTGTCTGCTGCTGCCACATGCTCGTCAAATTGCTTGATCCCTGCTGCGGTTGTGTTGCAACCGTGGGCCTCCCTGCAACTGAGCATATGGCACGTTCTGATTACTCTATGGGTGATACTGACAAGAGATGTTCTTAGGGTTTTGTGGTGGGTGGCCCTGGCTCACTAACCTCTGTTGCTTTTGCTGCTCATGGTATGCCTTTATCCAGCGCCTCTCTACCAAGTAACCTTGCCTATGGCAATAGTAACACTTTCTAGGGTCTGGTTGCACCCAGCCTTCCTGATCTCCACTACCTGGTCGTGCTCCTGGACTGCTTGTTTGGAATCCTGTGAAGTTTTGCGGTGGAGCCCTCATTGTGACTTGTGCCATCTGCACGGTTGTGGCCATCGCTGCCCCCTCGAGAGCAGTATTTTTCAAGGTATGTTAAAATCGTTTTGCTGTGTCTCTTTGGGCCTGCTCCTGCTTCTCTCTATCCTTTTCTTGCCCTTTCTTATGCTAGTGGAGTATATGGACTTGTATCTCCCACCAGGGTTTGGTATCTAAACCATCTACGCAGTCCAGCCCACTCTGTATCTCAATTGGTAACCCTTTCTTAAAAATATTGTAGAAAAATGTGACTTGTGGGGTCGTATTGGTTCATGGCTGTCTGGATTCTTGTCCCCATCTTTCACTCATCCTATTCAGGAAATCGGTAATGCTTTCCTCTGATGTTCATGGTGATTTGTCGAAGAGCCAGGTCTTGAGGTCCTTCGTGAACTTGGAGAGTGTAGGAGTCTGTCGGAGGTGGAGGGGAGGGACTACCATGCTCAGGCCGAGAGGAGGAAAAAGGAGCGGCCTCCTGTTCTTCACTTCTTGATGCGTGGCACCGTAGCCAAGGAGAGTTGGGCTGAACGGAGGGATTTTTAGGGTGAATGGAACATGAGTCAGTGGTTCAGGTAGGCGGGTCGGGCATTGTGAAGGGCTTTGTGGGCGTGGGTGAGAAGCTTGAAGGTGATTCTTTCCTCAACGGAGAGCCAGTGTAGGGTCTGCAGGTGTTGGGTGATGTGGCATTGACACTGTAGGTTGAGGGCTAGTCTGACGGCGGTGTTCTGGAGTTTGCAGGTGAGGTTCTTGTTGATCCCAGTGTATTGTGTGTTGCCGTAGTCCAGTCTGCTGCTGACGAGGGCTTGGGTAATGGACTTCCTGTGTTTGAGGGGAATCCAGTTGAAGGTCTTTCGTAGGAGGCGGAGGATGTGGAAGCAGGAGGAGGTCACAGCGTTGATTTGGCGGTCCATTTTGAGTTCGGAGTCTAAGATGATTCCGAGGTTGCGTGCGTGGTCGGTGGGGGAGGGTGGGTTCTCAAAGGCTGGGGGGCCACCAGGTGTCGTTCCAGGCTTCAGGATGTAGGCCCATGATGAGGACTTCGGTTTTGTCCTTGTTTAGTTGTAGGCAGCTGTTCTTCATCCACTTGGCGACTGCTTCCATTCTTTCTTGAAAGTTGTATTTGGAGGTGTTGGGTTCGTTGGAAAGGGAGAGGATGCGTTGGGTGTCATCTGCGAACGATATAATGTTGAGTCCGTGGGATCTGGCGATGGGTGCGAGCCGAGCCATGTACATGTTAAACAAGGTGGGGCTGATGGAGGATCCTTGGGGGATTCCGCAGGTGGTCGGTGTGGGATTAGAGAGAAAGGGGGTGTCTGACCTGCTGCGTTCTGCCAGGGAGGAAAGAGCAGATCCGGTCGAGGGTCTTGTTCTGGATCCCTGCATCATGGAGTCTGCGGGCTAGGTTATGGTGGGAGACTGTGTCGAACGCTGCAGAGAGGTCCAGGAGGATGAGGGCTACAGTCTGTCCTCTGTCATGGCGAGTAGGGTGCTTACGGTGCAATGGTTTTTCATGAAGCCTGAATGAGAGGGGTCGAGGATGACATTTTCTTTAATGGAGGCGGCGAGTTGGCTGTTAATGGCTTTTTCAATGACTTTCGCTGGGTATGGGAGTAAGGAGATCGGTCTAAAATTCTTGAGGTCGGTGGGTCCACCGAGTATTTTCTCAGGAGCGGGTTGATCTCGACGTGTTTCTAGTCATCGGGGAAGGAGGCAGCTTCAAAGGAGAGGTTGATGATACTTTGCAGCTTGGGGCGATGATGTCTGCAGCTCTGTAGTAGATGTGGCAGGGGCAGGGATCCATGGGGGCCCCGGAGTGGGTTGACTTCATAGTCTTCAGGGTGTCTTCGATGGTGAGGGTAGTCCATCTGTTGAGTGTCGGTTGCGTGATGAGGGGGGCGGTGGGTGTCGGTTCTGTGTGTCGGTGGTCATTGAAGTTGTCAGATGTTCTTGATTTTGTGATGAAAGAATGTGCTAAGTCTGTCGCAGACGTCTTGGGAAGGTGGGATGTCTGTTGACTCGCTGTTGGGTTGAGCGAATTCTTTGATGATGCCAATGAGTTCCTTGCTGTTGTGTGCGTAGGCGGCGATTCTGTCCTAGAGCGCTTTCTTCCTTGCGTGTCTGATGAGCTTGTGGTGGGTGGTGGTGGCTGCTTTGAAGTTGTTGAGGTCAGCCGTGGTCTTGGAGTTCCTCCATACTTTTTGAGGCATATGCATGTTCGTTTGGACTCTCTGAGTTTGGTGGAGAACCAGCTGACTCTCTTGGTATGTGATTTGGAGGTTGGCTTGAGGGGGGCGATGGTGTTGGGGCAGTCAGTGATCCAGTTGTGTAGGGTCCTGGTGGCAGTGGTTGGGTCGTGATCTGTGGCGGTGGGAGCGGAGTGCTGAGGGAGGCAGTGAAAAGGTTGTCAGTGGTCTTGTTCCAGTTTCTGTGTGGGAGCTGGTGAGGACGTTTGCGGGCGATGTTTCATTTGAAGATGAAATGGACGCCGGGTGGTCCATCCAAGGGACTTCGGAGGTAGGGCTGAAGTCGATGGAGTTTCCTGCTGGGACGATGGGGTCGAGGGTGTGTCCTGCTGCGTGCATGGGCTCTGGTCCGATGCTGAGGAGATTGTCCAGGAGGGAGGTGGAGTTGGGGTCTTGGAAGTTGTCGAGGTGGAAGTTGAGGTCTCCTAGCAAGGTGTAGTCAGCTGAGGTGTGGTATCGGTGATGGCGTCAGACAAAGGTGTTCGGGGTCCGGGGGGGGGGGGGTCTGTAAATGAGGGTGCCTCGGAGGGTGGTGGTCAGGTTGGTTTGTACCTTGAATTGGAGGAGTTACATTAGGTCTGTGGGCCCGTCAGTGTGGGTGCTCAGTCAGAGGTTGGAATCATGGGCGATGGCGATTCCTCCTCTGCGGCAGTCCTTTCGGGTGATCTTGTGGCCTTCCGGGATGGCGATGTTGGGTCCTGAAGCGGGGTGCATCCGGATTTCTGTGAGGAAGGCGATGTCGGGAGAGGTGCTGTTGAGGAGGTCCCAGATTTCTGTGGCGTGTCTGTGAAGGGAAAGAACGTTAAGGAGGATGCATTGCAGGCTTTGGGGTGCAGTGGAGTCAGGGCGGGTGGGTTGAGGTGGGTCTTGGTGAGGGTGAAGGAGCGACGGCAATGGTGGCAGGAGAAAGGTCCGTGGGTGTTGGTCGGTGAGGAGAGACTGCAGTTGTTGTCCTGGCCGGGGTTGAGTATGTGGAGGCCCGAGGAGCTGTAGCATTGGTGGGTAGGAGGACCAGGGTCCCTGGCACTCTTGGCAGTCGGGTCGCAGACAAGCTTGTCTTTGGCATGCCGGCAGCGCAGTGGCCGCCATTAGGTAGGGGTCGGGGAGGGCGGTAGCGGGAACACACGGGAGGGGTCGGTGGGAGGGCAGGAGCGGGTTCACGTGGGAGGGGCCGCAGGGGCAGCAGCAGCGGGGTAAAAGGAAACGCAAAGGAGAAAAAAGGGAAATAGAGGGAAAGGAAAAAGAGGCAAACACAAGTAAAAATAACGAGAAAAAAGGCCACTAGCAAAAAAAGGCAGCACAGAGCGCAGCAGTAAGGGGGACAGGCTGAACGGTGAGGATCAGATTGGGGCACAGGGGCTTCCAACAGCGGACAGCGGTGGGAGGAGGCACTCAAGGTGGAGCTGCATGCCGGGAGAGCAATGTCCTGGCCTGGAGGTCAGGGGTCTTGATCACGTTGGCGTGCAGTGGCTGCCATTAAGTAGGGTTCAGGGGGAGGGTGGGAGCGGGAACACACGGGAGGGGGAGGCACTGTGGGGGCAGCAGTGGTGGGGAAAAGGAGAAAAAGGGAAATAGAGGGACAGGAAAAAGAGGCAAATACAAGTAAAAATGAAAATAAATAGAAAAGAGGCAACTAGCAAAAAAAGGCAGCACAGAGAGCAGTAGTAAGGGGGACAGGCTGAATGGCAAGGATCAGAGCTGGGCACATGGGCCTCTAACAGTGGATAGTGAAGGGCGCCAGGGGAGAAGGCTCTCAAGGTGAAGCTGTGTGCGGGGAGAGCAATATGCTGACCAGGAGGTCAGGGGTCTTGCTAACCTTGGCGCGCAGTGGCCGAAATTAAGTAGGGGTCGGGGGAGGGAGGGAGTGGGAACACACGGGAGTGGCCGGGGCCCGTGGGGGCAATAACAGGAGGGGGAAAATAAAACACAAAGGAGAAAAAAGGGAAATAGAGGGAAAGGAAAAAGAGGCAAATACAAGTAAAAATAAAAATAAAGAGAAAAGAGGCAACTAGCAAAAAAAGGCAGCACAGAGATCAGTAGAAAGTGGGACAGGTAGAATGGTGAGGATCAGAGCGGGGCACATGGGCCTCAAACAGCGGACAGCGGTGGGCACCAGGGGAGGAGGCACTCAAAGTGAAGCTGCGTGCCTGGAGAGCAATGTCCTGACCAAGAGGTCAGGGGTCTTGCTAACCTTGGCGCGCAGCGGCTGCCATTAAGTAGGGGTCGAGGGAGGGTGTGAGCGGGAACAAGTGGGAGGGGCCCTTGGGGGCAGCAGCGGCATGGGAAAAGGAAACACAAAGGAGAAAAAAGGGAAATAAAGGGAAAGGAAAAAGAGGCAAATATTATTAAGATAAATCATGCAACTAGCAAAGAAAGGCAGCACAGGGAGCAGCAGTAAGGGAGGCAGGCTAAACGGCGAGGATCAGAGCGGGGCACAGGGGCCTCGAACAGCGGACAGCGTTGGGCGCTGGGGGAGGAGACACTCAAAGTGGAGCTGCATGCCTTAAAAGCAATGTCCTGACCAGGAGATCGCTAGAATGATTCCTGCAGTGTTTTTCTCAAAACATGTAATTAATTTCTCCACCCGTCCAGCAATGACGGTAACTTTATCCTCAACCCCTCTTTATCCATCTGGGACCATGGCACGTATATAATCCACGTCATGCCCTTTTATAATAGCAGGCACAGTCTCATGGTAGGTGACTCTGAGGGTTTCTCCTCAACATAGCGTTCTCCTCTTACGAGGCATTGCTGCATGTAGAGGAAGTCCCGCTTAGGGTTTCCTCCTTCATGCCTGATTCAATCCTCCGCTACTGCCATATTCTCTGGCTCAAACGATCCTTCCCTCTGCCAAGACCTGTCATATTGGTCCCTCTCCTCAGCCCAATCTGCTTATAGCTCGTAAAATGGGAATACAAAGGTCCTGTCTTCCCTCTTAGCTATTATCTCCCTCAGGGTTTGCCTATCTTTGTCGTGCACTCATGGGGAGCAATGCATGTTTTCATCACTGTTTCCCTCGTGTGCACGCACTGATGTCATTTTCTTTGTCCTGCATCGCGGGTAGGTAAATACTAGGCTGCCTTGTTCCTTTATCTCTTGGTCAGTCCCTTTCCTATGTCGACTGAATGATGTGGCTCTGAACCCTGCTAGTAGTCTTTTATCGACCTCCGACTCTTCCCAGTGCAGCGCTCTATACCTGGCTTCGCTTTCCTCATGAAGAGAGTGTGCCACCCTATACTCCCGTTCTAACTCTTGGTTGCGCGCCCTCTCTCTCTCTCTCGCCTCCATTCATGCCTTTCTCCCTTGCGCAATCTGGCCTGTCCCTTTTGCGCAGAGCTATGTGTTGATATCACTAGCCTGACTTCACCCTCAAATTATTTCTCCTCCTCGTCTACCTGGGCAAACACTGTAGCCCCACCCTCATCATTGATTCCCAGCGGACTGGAGTTACCTTCATCTCCCGAGCTGGTTGAGTCGCTATTAAGAACCACCACAAACTTCCCTGACACATGTATGCTTGCCTGATCCAGTGGGAATGTGTATTTTACCTGCCTTTGAGGTGTCATGTCTCGAGTATGGTGGACGGGAAGTCGAGCTTTTGGGGACCTTCCTTAGGAATGTGTGTTGCGATAATGGTGTCTGGGCTCGCTTGCTTTTAAATTTCAAGGGCTTAGACCTGACTGACCTTCTTTTGGTGGGGGGCTCATCAGCTTTTGCTATAATTGGGATTGAATATCCTAGTGATGGGGGAGCTGGTGTAAGTATATCCATCTCTGCATATGGTGGGGGAGGTGCAGATGCCTTGCTCGATATCAGCATCGAGGGGTTGTCAGAGTGAACCTTTTCAAAAATAGCCTACACTTCTAACACTGACTCCCTTTTGTTTCTCTTCTGCCCTGCATATTTAGTTTGTTTATGTGTTTAGGTGTGTTCAATGTTCCTTCCTTAGGCCAGGGAAATGTTTGTGCCTTCGTGTGTGAATGCCACTCTTTATTATTATTATTATTATTATTATTATTATTATTATTATTATTAGGGGATTTGTAGAGCACATGGCTGCCCTGAGGCTTCCCAGCACTGCAGGTCAAAAACTGAGTAGGTCGTCGGTGACTTAGAGATCTTGCTTGAGCAGCTAAGTCTTGATTTCCTTCCGAAACTGTAGCTCTCTGTCTATCAGTCTGTATTCCAATGGCAGGGAGTTCCAGAGTTTGGGAGCCAGATGGGAGAAGGATCTTCCTCCCCAATTTTCCCTCCTGGCCTTTGTTTATGTTAGGAGTTCCTCTGTGCTAGAACGTAGCCACCTATTTTGGATATATGGAGATATTAACCCCTTCAGCGCGGCGCGGATTTCCGCGCCGCGCTGAAGGTTCTGTGCGCGGGCGGGGCCATGACGGAGCGGTTCCGTCATGCGCACAGCGCAACCGACGTGCATGACGGAACCGCTCCGTCATGTGCGTCGAAGGGGTTAACTTCCTGATTTTTTCCGGACCTTTATTATGGCGTGCTCTGTGAGTGATGACCAAGACTTTGAATGTTATTCTTGCTTCTATCAGCAGCCAGTGGAGGTCCACTAGGTGCTTTTTACTGATTCCCGTGTGGGAACATTACAGAGCAAACTAGCGGCTGCATTCTGTATTACCTGCAATCTGCGCATGACATATATAGGAGCCCCCAAGAACAGTCAATTTCCATAATCTAGTCGAGAAGTGACCACCGTCTTCCTGAGCTGTATTGGCACCCTATCCAGTATGCTTCTCAGTAATCCAAAACAGGTTGCGGCAACCATCTTGGCCTGTGTCGCCATGCAGAGGTCAGATTCTAGCCAAAATCCTAGGCTTTTTAATATTTCTGTAGGTATAGGTTGATTACCTAGGCAAGCAGGCCAATCTATGATGGGCCTGGGTATTGATTTATTTCTGAGACATAATATCTCAGTTTTCTCCCCATTCAACTTTAGACCGCTTCTTGTCGTCCACTCTTTGACAATTATCAAGCAAGAGGACATTTTCTCCCCGTCTCTGGTATTTTTGGGGTCCAATGAAATAACCAGCTGCGTTTTGTCGGCATATGAGGTCATAGATATGTCAAATTCTTGCACAATCTTGGCAAGGGGCTCCATGTATACATTAAAAAGGGTTGGGCATAATGCTAATCCCTGTGGAACGCCGCACTTCAGCAGCATGGTTTTGGAGAGAGTGGAATTTTCTGGTACTTGGAATGTTCTTTCATTCAAGAATGACGACAGCCATTTGAGTGCCATGCCCTGAATCCTAATATTTGACAGCCTTCTGCGAAGTATTTGATGGTCCACCATATCAAATGCGCCGCTCAAATCCAACAAGAGCAGCACTGCTGATTTTCACTGGTCTACTGATTGTCTCAAGTCTTCTACCACTACCAGCAGGGCAGATTCCGTGCTGTGTTGTGCTCTGAAACCCATCTGAGTTGGGTGTAGGCACTGGTTGACCTCTAGAAAATCAGACAGATTTCTGTTGACGTGTTTTTCTAGCAACTTGCCTACAAATGGTAGCTGGGAGATCAGACGAAAGTTCCTCAATTGCCCTCTGTCTGCATTGGCTTTTTTTAGCAGGGGCTTTATCACTGCATGTTTCCATGCCCCTGGGACTTCGCTCTAGGGATTGAGTCATAACTCTCATTAGATTTGGTGCAATGATGGGTGCTGAGAATTTGTGGGGGGGCTGGGTCCAGAGGTGAGCCGGCCTTCACCTTCTCCATCAAAGCTTCTTTATCTTTCTGTTCTATAGATGGGAATTTGGTGATCACCGATTGTGGGGGAGCTATTTCCAAATCTTCTTCCCCCTCTGATTTAATGTCTCCCTTAGTGTTAAAGCTACTATAGATGTCTGTTACTTTGGAGAGGAAGTATGTGGCCAGGTCATTACACCTCTCCTCTGAGGTTTCGGTAGGCCCAGTTTCAGTACTTGGATTAGTCAAGGTCTTAATTACTTGGAACCATTCCTTTGAGGAATTCTGAGCCCTATAGATTTTTTTCCTCGAAGAATTTAGCTTGACTCATTTTAATATTATCATGATAGTTTCAAATAGCTTTTTTATACTCTAATTTGAGTAGAGGATCGTACGTTTTTCTCCACTCCCTTTCAAGCCTTTTACATTTTTCTTTAATTCTAGTAGCTGGGAATTGAACCATCCTTCTGCTCTAGTTCTGGGTGTGGGCTTTAGTACAATCTTAGGGGACACAAGATCCAAGGATTGAGTAATCCATGATTCCCATCTTGAGTATCCCTCTTCGGCTGATCCTGGCTCTTCTGTGTCCGAATTGGAAATGTTAGTTAGGACATCCCCCCATGCTAGATGATTGATCTTGGTCCAGCACCTTTTCCTTGTTGTTGCCATAGAGGAATCTTCCCTGTCCTCCCTTCCTAGCTTCCATATCTCAATAGGGATAAAATGATTGTCCGACCATGGGACCGATATTGGTGTGGCCACTTTCATATCTGGGTCATTAGTAATTACCACATCCAGGGTGTGTCCCTTGACATGTGTGACCGTTGTTACTAGCTGGGTCAGACGTATGCTTTCCAATTCTGACAAAAGTCTTTTTTTACTTGAATGGCTCTTGTTTTCCAAGTGCAAGTTTAGATCCCCCAGAATAGTAATGTGGCTTTTTTTTAGCCAACACTTCGGGCAGTTCTTCTAAGTACTCCCCATAAGAACCTGGTGGGCGGAGGATTAAGAGGCCTGATAGGGTGAAGTTCGGAGATAAGAGAATTGAGAAAGAGAGACATTCGTATCCTTTCAAGGCCAGTGACTCTGTAGTGCACTTGTACCCCTTTATTTAAAAGAATGGCTACACCACCCCCTAGCTGGCATGTTCTGTCCAGCCTGTGGACTCTTGGAAAACGTATTAAGTCTTTTTATCTGTTTGGAGAACCTAATCTCTATTAACCCTGGGGTTGCAGGCGTTGTGCCTCTGAGCATATTTCCACGGAATTTTAAAAAAGCTCAGTGGAAATACGCCAAGCTACGCCCCCTCCCTCCTCCCAAAGTCCTTTACAAACGTTTTAAAAAGTCACTTACCTGTTGTATGCCGTCTCCCCTGCCTAGCCGCTCCCCGTTCTGCTCCTCGGGTCTTCTCTAATAAAAAAAAACACTACGTTCTATGTCTGATGCGCGTGCGTTCGCGTGTCAGACGTAGAGCGTAGCGTTTTTGTATTACAGAGGACGAGAAGAGCATGACGGAGGGAGGGAGCGAGCGGCTAACTCCGCTCCGCCACGGAGGCCGAGTTTTTGCCTAGGCCGTGTTCGCCACGTACCGCGGAGTAGGCAAATCCCCGCAAACTCCGCTGGCAGAGCGGAGTTACCCGCCCAGGGTTAATCTCAATATGCTTTAGTGGGGAATCCACTGCAATTTTATTAATGTGTATAATACAATTCAATTGATGGTTTTCTAGTTTTGTTTGCTGAATAGTAGGGGCAAACTGTGCATCTTACACTCTTACAAATTATGTACTATGAGCTCAGTTATTACAATTTTTACATCAAACAGTTTCAACGAGCATTTCAATAAAACAAGATAAGACTGCATATTGTAACACAAGGCGATTATGCAATATGTTAGATTAGCATCTGCTCGATCTCAAATTTTCACACAATACAGTTTTCAAAGACAAACAATGGAATATCATCACATACAAGAAAACATTTCAATTATGGTTGACAGAAAAAAATTACTGTGTAAAAAAAAAGTGTATGTTCATTACATATTATCCTCTAGCAAGAGAAGATTAGCGTGGAATACATTCCTAAGTGAACTGGATAGTCTGCCACTATAGGCTCCTAGACAAAGGTGCTAATCATAGAAACCATTTAGTAATAACTCTGGAATCACTGGCCCCTCTTGAAAACACACGAGTTATGGACAGTTTCCAGATCCAAGTTTCCTTAAACAAATTCCACTCTAATGCCCAGGGTCAAGCTGGAGGCACATCCCACACTCCTTCCAGATAATATGGGTGTTAAGAAACCACTTTAGCACTGGGAAATCGTTAATCTAAAAAGCCTAGGAGACTGAGGTGTCAACTTCGTCCAATCAGGATAGCTGTGCCACAAAAAACAGCTTAGTAGGAGTTATCAAGGGTTATACTTATTATACACTATATTCAACTTAGCTAGCGTAAGCTATCGAACAAAGGTGAATTCCACAGGAACACCTCTGAGGCTGCTTTGTAAGTGATACAGTTAGGACCCATAAAATAGGTAATATGCCAGACACTGTCAGGGTCGGGGCGCTTGGGTTATCTTTTTACGCTTCTGCCTAGTTTGCCATACGCCAATTGCTTTAGACTATGTTTTAGTTTCGGATGTAGTCTCTTACCCTCTGTGACGACTGCTTGAAGATGGACCTCCGCTCCAGGGATTCAGCAGAACTTCCAATCAATTGTAGTCTCTGACCACCTTTATTTTTGCGCAAACATAAATCCATCGGGGCGGGATCACCTTCCATCGGCTGCAGTCGGGTACAAGGTCCCAATCCTCCTGGCTGGCTTGCCAAAATGTTGCTCAAAGTAGAATTTCTTAAAAAACAGAAGACAAGAGGTGTTTGGCAAAACATGAACAGTTTGTTAAATTAAACAGTTCAGCAGGGAGAACAGTTACAGGCACTAGGTCTGAGAGCTGTCTCCATTTACATTGGATTGGTGTCCTTCTTAAATACAAAATACAATAGGTAATAAAAAAGACTAATATATTAATGGTCAATGGTGACTATAGGTGGGTCTCGACCTTGCGTAGACACAGTGTGGCCAGTGGTGAATGCATCCAGATGTCCGGCATGCGGAGCGTGGAGAGCCTGTGACCACTCCATGTGCTTGGTCCTGATTGGTTATGTGTTCCTAACTCATGTGGCATCTGACTTTATCGTGTTTTTTTAGGAGTGAGTATACCCATTCCAGCCATGTTTGCTTTATTGAGGCAATCTCCCCTGACCATTGTAATGTTGCTGTGCCCATCTGTGGGACTGATCAAGAGTTTGCCTGACAGCTACACACCTTCCCACCTGTGACCTATCAATCAGCAATCCGTGGGCCTAGGTCCCAGAGCCTGCCTAGCTACATATTTGCAAGTTGAGGTTGATGTAGAGTACACAATGGGTGAATCTGTTAATGGAGACGAAATGACATTTTCATCAATGTATGGATTGTTTTCGATTTTAACTGTTGCCTGGTGTTTTCTGATTATTTTCTTTTAATGTTTTTCACACCTTCTAGGTAGGATTTCCTCCCCATATTCTTGATCCCATTTCAGATACAGCTGTAATATTTATTTTGGATATTTTCTATTACTGCCCTATATAGGTTCATAATCAGCCCGTTGGACATTTGTTGAACTATAATTGCAATTATAGCTCAACAAATTCTCCATATGTCCCTTGTGAATTTACTATATTGCAAAAAATTACTCAGTCCTACTTGGTTGGCCGTTTTCGCCTCTTATTAAGATATCAGGTCATCATTTGTATATAAGTCTTCCCTATCCCTACATCCATCTGATTTCCACTGAGACTTTGCCATGTCTCTGGCTGATTGAGTGAAGAGTAGGAGTGATCACCGCAATTCCCACAATGTTTATGGGAACAGGGTCTTGCATTATCTCAAATTCTCCTTCAAGATTTGTTTCCCCAGTCGCACCAAATATTTGAATTATCATCTCCCATTCCCTTGATCAACAAACTGTTCACATGGTTCTCCAATAATCCTAATCCCTGTAGCAACTCTCTTTCAGTATTGTCTGCTGTATTCATATATGTTTACATAAAACTCAGCTGCACATCTAGGTAATAAGTTTCCAGGTCAGGCAATTGGATACCACCCTCATCATGTATCATCATCAAATTAAGACAAACCGATTAGGATTTCCGTTCAAGATCAGATGAGACAGTATACTATCCAATTTCTTAAATAGTGATGCCAAGCGTTGGTGCATACTACACTAGAATAGGTACCTACTTAGGTAGTACCAACATCATAGCCAATGAAACAGTGTCTGCAATCGTCAGCAGTAATGTATTACAAAATGCAACTGACTTCCAGAGACCTTTATCAGTCTAATCATGTTCAATGTATGCCATTTTTTCCAAGTGTGCTATCTGAATTCCTAGGTATTCCTAGGTATCGAATTACTTCTGTTTTCCCACTTAACCCAAAATATTCATTTTTTTCAAGAATCAATCTTAATATGAAAAGTAATTTTGATCCTCCCTACATGCCTCCTGGTTCTCTGCTGACCCCCATCCCATTCCCCTACTTCCTGGTGTTACTCTCACATTGACATCTCTATCCCGCCTGCTCCTACATTTCTTCCTCACCCCTCCTGCTGCCGTCTTTTCATTCTTTACAAAAATGCTATTTAAAAAAACATTTGGAGGGCTACGCGGCTAGAATTTACGGCTGGGTTTTCCATTTACAAAATTTACTTTTGCACACATTTAAAAAAAATATTATTTCCCTTGCCAAGATTTCCATCCATCTTGAAATAGTAATTTTGTTTCTACAAGGCTGCTTCATGTCTTTTGTGCAGTATGTGTGGTGATGCTTGCGCGCATATATGACATAATTCTAGGGTACCATAGTGTTCTGATACGTACACGTACATGCTTAAATTATTTACGAATAATTCCATTCCTCCGAGTCTAAAATTCTGTTTTCTCCACAGATAAGTCTAAAAATGTCAAATCTCTTGTTCAAATTCAATTCAACATTTTCCCACCAATAGGTGTGTACAGAGCGACGTTCCTAAAAAACAGAAGTAAGAGGACTGACCAAGTTAGGCACTATGCATGTGACATCATGGCACATGCCACATGCCATCACGGTGCTGGACATTGCACGTGGTATCAAAGAAAGTGGCATTACAACCCATGACCTCACAGGAAGTGATATTGCAAGAAGTGACATCAGATCTTAAGACCTTACACATATGTTTACCAGGTCTAATTTGAGTACATTTGAGCGCATTACAATATCTACAATATGAGATTTTGCGTTGGGGTTGTGCCAAAAAGGTGAAGCAACTCCAACGTATAATAATCTGGGCCTCAATTTATAATTTTTTTTTTTAAACTACCACAAAGAAATTGCCAACAAAGAGAAATGTGGCAATAAATCTCTTCTGCTTAATTGAGTGCAAAGTCTGCATTTGAAAATATCTTATGGGTTTAATGCTCCTGCTGCAGAGATCTTTGTGTGCCCAGTAAATCTCAGGGAATATTGATAATAGTAAAATAGCTCTGGAGGCTAACACACTTGTCTAGACCCAGTTTAGAATTAAAGTAGCATTGAGGGTTAATACGTCTTCTGCACGACACACGTAACATGCTGATGACAGATTTTTTTGTGTAGATAGGTAAGTGGCTTACTGCTTTTAACACAGAGATTCTTTTGTTACTTGCAGTTCATAAATGATACTGCTTCTAATACAGCACTGTGATTTATGAAGGACGTGAGACTCCTACACCTTGTAACCCTCACTGTTTTATCATATCCTATACATTGATTTACTCACATATGATTTTTTGTCATGTAATTTGTACATGTGATGTAAAGTGCTCTGACACCCTGCATTGGGATGAGTATCACTATAACATAAATAATACGGAATAGTGGTTTTTAAATTATCATTTGTGTAAATCCTGGACAGACCAACACATCCGACATTCTTACAGTGCATGCCGATCTCATTTACAGGGACTGAACAAAGTGAAAAGCTTCCTTTCTTAAGTATTTGAGAAGTAAGAACAAGCTGCATGTCTTTGTTTCCCCTCCACTGCTGTTGCATAGAGGTGTGAGGCTCCAGATAGCTCCCAGCTAGGATACTCGTGCCCAAGGCGGTTGATGGCCCCTTAACTACGACATTTGTTTTGGGTCCAGTTGTAATTTAAAATAACTATGTCTTCTTGCCCTGCACATTGCTGGAAGGAAAGCAGCCAAGTGCAGGTGCTGCTGAATATGGCCATATTTTTAGCATATTTCAGTGGGGCCCAACTTCTTGGGCACCACTGAAATACTTGGGTAGACGGCGTTCTCTCTGTGAATATAGTACCTCCAACGTGTGCCCTAGGTGTAAGTACACCTACCCTCTACCTGTGACCCTCTCTTCATTTGTGTGTCTGCAGATAGCTGAGTACGAAGCATGGGCTGCAGTGTATGTTTGGTGGAGTCCCATGACCTTTGCCAGACTTGGGCTGTGGTTGACATGAGAGGAGGTGCTGGACCTGTTGACGTACCAGGGAGACGCCTCCACAATGAGAGGAAGAAGGAATGGGACAAAGAAATAATGCATGATGTTGGCTGCATGTATGTTATCGTGCAAAAATAAACAATCCATGACCCTTGAAATAGTGTAAAAGGCCAAATTTATTAGGACATGGTTGCATAAATATAACTTTATTAACTGTTAACAGCAACTTATAACTTAAGATCTAAAAAAAAAAGCAACTTCACTCGCCCAATCACATCTCATAGCAGCTTTGAAACCCCAACCATCTTTTCTCATTCCATTCTTTCCCGACAAGGTACCGTCCCCGGCTTTTCCTTCTTCGCACTGTTCTTCCTCCCCTGAGGTGTGTAAGGGCCAGGATGTGACCTTTCATCCCAAAAGTTCTGCCCGCCTACTACTACACTATGCAACCCGTCCTAATATTGGCGTGAACAGACTTTCACAACCCAAAAAAAAACCACTCCGTTGACCTTTTCATAATGTAGGGTGGGTGGGTGTACAACTGTAAACTTTCCCTTCCGAAACCCCCCTAACCTGGTGATGCACAGGTTTCGGAAGAGGCCGATTAGGCCTCTGCGGAGCCTTATATGCACATCACTTTAACTTGCCCCTTCCCCTCTAACTACCTATACCTAACCATGTCCTGTGTGGTGAACGAATACCCCCGGGGAAAGACTAGACTTTCTTTTCCTGGGGGCATAGAATGTCCTTTTTTTAATTTAAGCATTTTTTCTCTTTTTGCCAATTGTTAATTAAGTGGGTATAATTGTATTTTAAGTTAATAGTCGTTTTATTGTGTTTACCCTATTGTATAGAGGGTATCCCTGGTGGATATAGCAATGATGAGCTGCAAATACTTTACATTCAATCCATTTAGAATGAAGGCCTTCTTGTAATCGTAAAGGGATTCGGTGGCAGGAGGATTAACCAGGGGCAGAGTGTCAGAAAGACTGGTATTTACTTATTTTCTTGTTTGTCTTTCGTGGGCATGTGGAAGGCTAAGTGAACCTTCAGAAATGCACATGACAAAACCCTCTAAAGTCACATAATGGCTCGGAAGGGCTCGAAAAGCAATGGCAGTGGCAATTACAGCCTGCGTGGAGAACATGCCCTCCCCTACAGCCCCTGGCTGAGCACCATGTAATGGCGTAAGCATCTTTACACTGCCCGCTCCCACCTTCAGTTCTGGTGCTGGGATGTTATTGACCCTACCCACGTGTGCCCCGCCTCCTCCAGGAACCCCTGTGCCTGCCCCCCAAACAACATACAATGTATAAACAAATGATTCTGTTGTTTGAGAAATTATTGTTACTTATATACTACGCAATTTAATTTCTTTATGCGAGAAAGAGCCAGCAATCAAAACCACATAGGTCAGTGAGGCTAATTAAATAGCATGTTTTTTTAGAAAAACCCAGTTTAACTTAATAGAAACATAGGTGCTTCAACAGTGTGGAAGTGTGAAGGTGTTCATACAGAAAGACAATATTAAAATTAAACACAAACGCAAAAAGAAGGCCAAAAAACAAATTGAAATCCTTTAACAAAAGCCTGTCCCATATATCAAATTATAGTCTCTTTTATTTATAGGGCCCGATGTATCTGTCCATAATTGGCCCAGTGAATGGAGAATCATTACAGGCACAGACATTGTCGACGTTTCAACTCTCAAATGTTGCTTGATTACTCTGTGCATCTAGGTGGGTCTTCATCGGGACTGAGATGGGGGCGACCAGAGATCGACGAAAGACTATGAATGAGCTTCCTTGGACCAAAATTCGATTCTCCCATATCCAGATAATGGATAAATTCAGAGTCACGGGTGACGTCTTTAGATGCTCTAAAATTCAGGGAGTACCGTGTGACTTACTACAAATTCCTTACAAGGAGCCAATAATAATAATACTCACGTGACTCTTCCCAGTCCATCTTGCCTTATGTGTTCCCAGTGACCGTCTACCGCCTGGTGGGATGCTGATTCAGTCACAGGGTGCACTCACACAAGGTACTCCCAAAATGTATGTGCAAGATACAAGCCCACAGAGGACCCTTCTCCTAGTGCAAATACACACAGATTGCTTTAATTATTTCGTTGCAACCGATGTGGGCTGAACGCTGAGGAATTCTTATTTGCTTTACATGCACATTTCAGGAACTGATTCGCTGATAATTAGCATCCCTGGCTCATTGGTAACATTGCTAGAAGCGGACACCCTTCAAAGAGGCTGCAAGAGCAGAAAGCACAAGTCAGCTATATGCTATTCAAATGCGTGCCGGACCGGCCCCAGCTCAGACTTTGCATTGTGTGGGAACCTCCCCTCCCACCCCCCAGGACTGCTGGTTGTAACAGCGGGTTGTAGAAATGGCATTTGAATGTGACTAGAGGCAAGATTAGCGCCCAATCTCACCATGAGGATGGAGGGGCTTGGGGAGAAACCGAGAGGGGGCGGGTCCTGTTTTTTTAGAACACACAGGCCCTGGTTGACCCCACCGCCCTGGAGCGTATGTGAATGGGCGCACATCCCCACCGTGGCTGTGCGCGTGGGGTCCGGGCCTGCGCATTCCATTCTCCGTCTGTGCAGGCTGTCACTCAGCGCCCCGGCTCCCCTCCAGAGGCGGGACCAGGCCTGATCAAAGGCGAACCCCGAGCCTTACCGCCAGCAACACGCTACGCTTACGTATTTAAGTGTAATGTTATTAGTAGAACTTCGCCTTCGGGGGACCTTTTCATATTCTCACTTACTTGCTCTCCAATCAAATTAAATACTTTTATGTGCAAATTCCACCCTGAGCGGATTAATATTAGTATTATTACAGGTTAGTCCACGCTGCTTATTTATCGTTTGCTTTAACCCCTTAGTTGTGGCTAAAATCTTGTATTTGTTTTAGCCAAGATTTAGATTTTTGTAGTACAGGTGAGGATTGTTCCATCACTGCGAGTCTACTCCTCTCGGCCTTTGTAAAATGTGTCCTACCTATTTTTCATTCTTTGATATAATAGTTGTACGTGTTACTGTTTTTAATAGTATCTGTTTCACTCGTGTGTGCTATGCAATGACTATTTCGCATTAAAAGTAACAACCTGGGGGCATATTATCAAGGACGGCGTTAAAGTTACCGCCGGTTTAGCGGCAGAAAACTGCCGCTAAAGCGGCGATAATGGGCTTGATAATATGCCCTGGAGAATTCCCATAGAAGCCCATGTTCACACCAGAACATGGGCTTCTATGGGAATTCACAAGGGTATATTATCAAGGCCGCTATCGCCGCTTTAGCAGCAGTTTTCTGCCGCTAAATCGGCGATAATTTTAACGCCGTCCTTGATAATATGCCCCCAGGTTTTTTGTACATTTTACCGCAAACATACTTTTACACCGTAACGAAATAAAGAACGTGTTTTAGTTATCAGGGTGGCACGGTGAGTTAAACATGTTAGCCGCAACTGTTCGGCGAACTCACCCTTCTGAGGGCGAGTAAAATGACTGCTGTCAAACCTTCTAAACAGTGCTACCTGCTGCTTAAGCTCAGAAACTGTATTTCCCTGCCCCCCAACCCCCTGCCCCCACTTCACCTTCCGCAGTCCCGTCATGTTATCTGTTTGCCCGAGGCTCCTAGAAACATTAGATTGCAAACGGATGGAGGGGCTTACGTCATCCTTTCAGCCATTCTTGCCAAAGGGAGTCAGGTTGTATAACGTTGCGTCACTCCTGGTTCAATTATCCAAATAAAAATACATTTTATATAAATAATTGTACATGGAGGTTTGGGGTGCTTCTACGAAAAAATTCACAAGAGATATCAATGATGGGCGGCCAGGCAGTAGTCAGAACACGTTCTTCTTGCTTCACTTGCGCCCCCTGCTGGCCGATGCCATTGAAATGTAAGTAGTTTGCCTGATTGCACGACCCTAATAAAATGGGTTTGCTTAAATGCTAGCAATAGAATAACTGAACAGTTTTTCTTATGGAGGATACATTGCAACTCAGTCGGGGGCGTCACGCAGCCCATACATGCCCTGCGCGGCAGTGGCTGGGTGGTTGGGGCAGGGGGGACGATCTCACCCGCCACCCCTCAAGAGCTCCCATTCATTGTTTTTATTTAGTGCATTTTTATAAAGCGCGGACATTACTCGAAGGTGTCAGAGCGCTGTACAATAGAGCTAGTTACGTTACAAGAGAAAAGTGGTACAAAACAGAACATTACGGTAGATATGAATATCTGTGGGATACAGAGCTTTGCCGCTCACCACATTCTGAAGGTGGGCCCCGAGCTGCAGGGGGCCCCCTCAGCACAGTACTCGGGCCTGAGCGCTCCGGATAAAATCCGGAGCCGGCCCCCTCCGTGTACGTTGCAGGGGGCCCCTTAAACTTTCGTTACGCAGTCAAGTTATGTCACTGAACTGAATCCCGTGGTTGCACTTGGGCAGGCGCGCAACACCCATTGGACTCACAGGGCTTCAGCCCCCCCCCCCCCCCCCCCCCTCGTGTGTGGCAGCCCGGGATGAGTGAGCTTCCCGGCGCGCAACACAGCCGCACCCGAGCACTTCACAGGTCTTTAAACGACCATTTGCATGTTAATGAGGCCTCGCTGTTGTTTCACCCCTTCTAAGAGCCCCTGCAGCTCCACTCTGCCTATGGCTTAAAAGATTCAGCCCCCCCCCCCGAAATTTTTTCTTAGCCCCCCCCCCTCCCCCCCCCCCCCCCGAAATGTGGCTCTAGTTGCGCCTCTGCACTTGGGAGTATTAATGGTCTGCATCAGTGCTTTAAATAAATCGACTGAGGTGGCCTTGAGGGTTCAGTGGGGGCATTTAACATATCATCATTTTCTTGGCATCTTTCCCAGGGTGGTAATCCTTGCGCTACGTAATGCATTTTACAACATTTTCACAGAAATTAGCAATAAATTGCTACGTTTTGAAAGGGCGCCATACAAACATCTTGCAGCACAACAAAAAGATAAAGAGCATTGCATGAGGGTGTGTTCTCATGAATGACTGTAAACGTGTCACCAGGAGACCCACATTCTCATCCCACTTGTCCACCTACACCGATCTTGTGTGTTTTAGCCACATTTACCGAAATTAGGTTTTCTCGCAGTCTGCCAGCTCCCTTTTCTGCCCCACCTGACTGGCATCGAGTGCCTTCATGTCCCACATCCCCAACTCAGACCCTTGGACTGTGGCCTCCACATCATTAGGCTGCTCAGATAATACAGCACATTCGGAGGTTTCTATATGTGACACAATGGAAGATTCAGGATTTCACCCACCTCCGGCTGATTGTTCAATTACCAACATTTTATGTAATGGTAACTGTTAGAAATGGGGTCTCTAGTTGGCCATGGTTTGCACCCTTTCCAAGTAGGTAGGGACCCCCACACAAGTCTGGGTAAGGGACTCACACAGCTAACATAACCCCCGCTCAACCCCTTGGTAGCTTGGCACGAGCAGTCAAGCTGATCTCGGAGGCAATATGTAAAGCATTTGTACATACACACAATAACAGTGAAAACATTACAAAAGGAGTCCACACAAGTTTAGAAAAATAGTCAATATTTATCTGGATAAAACTAGACCAAAACGACAAAAATCCCAAATACACAAGTCAAAATATCACTTTTAAAAGATTAAGCAAGTTTAGTCCATAGAAATCAATGGATGTGCACTATGGGGCATATGCATCAAAACTTAATTTTGTGATTCCCAAATAGAGGTTATTACCGAATTGATATTTGTTAATTGCAAATGTCAATGCATCAAAAAATGCACATTGTTTTGCGATTCTGTATAATTCGCAATCGCTATTAGCGAATTCAAAAATGTGATTCACATTTTTTGCGAATCCGCTATTAGAGAATCGCTAATAGCGAATCCGATGCAGCATGATGACCTCACAATCAGGAAGCGAGCCATCCCATGCTGTTACCTGTGTACTGAGAGTGAGGAGGAGGCAGGCTGCTGGAGCACAGCACCAGGAACCCTGTTGGGACTGCTGAACCTGTGCAATTATCCAGCATGGCATCAGGGACCCCCCAGAAGCAGCGCAAAAGAAAGCTGAAGTTCAGTGAAAAGGAGTTGGAAATCCTCATAGAGGAAGTGGTGAAGAGCCATGAAAAACTTTTTGGCAAACAGTCACTGCAGGTCCCAGAGTCAGAAAAAAGAAAAATATGGCTGGGAATACAATCCAAAATCAGCGCAGTGGGGGTCACACAGCACCCCATTCCGGATCTGCGCAAGCGGTGGTATGACCTGCGGAGCCGGGCCAAGGAAAGGGTTGTTGCAAAACTAGCTGATGCAAAAAAGACTGGAGTAGGACCATCCACACAAACAGCCCCCACATCCTTAGAGGACCTGGTGGATTTCACCCTTCAGCCTGAGGCTGTTGTTGGAGTGACGTTGATCGATTCCTCTGCACCACCCAATACTTCTTAAGGTAAGATGTATGCAAATGACCATACCTTGCTAGAATTACAAAACATACTCCGTAAGTCAGATCCGGCTTAGTGTAGCGAATAGTACTCCAGACCATATTTTACTTGTAACACACAAATGCATTATGGGAAGAGTTGTCAGCAACTCCAATTGGAAAGGCAAGTGGGTAGCAAACCAGCATAGGTGCAATCAATTGTGACCAGCAAGTTTAATATCAACCCACAGTGTATTGATAAATAACTTTATTTAACAACACTATGTACAAGATGAAATACATGTCTAAATAGGCAAACTGAAATTGCACTGTTTAACATCACAGATGCACCTGCGCAGGAGCCAGATGACAGTGAAGGCCATGCCCCCTTGGAGACTCAGCCACAGTCAGGAGAAGACATCACAGTGCCACCACCTCCCACAACACCTGCACCCACAAGACACAGGATCACAGTGGCACCATTGCCTGCACTAGAAATAGAAGAGGAGAGCCAACCTGACCCTCCAACAGCACAGTCTGGGAAGGCACCCACATGAAGACCACGTGTCCAAGTGCAACGTCGGAATGTCCGCATCAGGAGGCGCAGGGCAGGTGCACAAATAAGAGCTGAGGAAGGCGACAGTTCAACGTCTTTCAGTGGGCTGGAGAACTTAATGTTGAGGGTACAGCGCCTGCAATGCAAACACATGCTTCATCTTTTGTAAGGAACATGGGAGAAATTAGTGACAGCATCAAACAGCTCACAACTGCTGTGCAGGAAGGTCGCAGGGAAACCAATCAACACTTTGGTGACATGACACAAGCACTCAACATAACCCATTATCCGCTAGCCAGCGTTTGCTTTCCACTGAGAATGCTCCAGTCTGCCCGGAGCGCGCCCCAGATCTATCTAGGACAGTGTCCATTACCAGGTTGAAGTCCCCGCCTACCAGGATTGCGGAGTCGGGTGAAGAGAGAATATCAGAGAGTGCCTTTATGATAAATGGTTCTTGGTGAGTGTTTGGAGCGTATATGGTGGCGAGTGTAAAATAGGAGGATCCCCATTGCACTCTAATCGCCAACATGTGGTCCTTCACCTCTAGTGAGGTTGCAATTACCCTGCCCTTGAATCTTGCTCCTAGAAGTATGGCAACTCCATTTGCCTTGGAAGGGCCTAACAACCAGAATTGGCTAGGGAAGCGCTGAGACCACATTCGTGCCGTATCTCTAGATAGCAGGTGTGTTTCCTGAAGGAGGCATATATCACCCTCCGAATTCTCGAGAAGGGAGAGGAGCGCCGCACGCTTCACCGGGTGATTAAGGACCCTAACATTGAGGCTGCTGATTTTCAAATCCCTGCCTATGGTACCTCTGAATAGAAATAGGAGCTATAGTGTATGCGAGGCCAGGGGTAAGTGCTAGTGAGAACCCATTGTGATGTAGTCTCGCTACTACGCGGATTCCGGCAATTGGGAGGGGATGAGTCGGGCGCCATAGAGCGTGTCCATCGACTATTGGTGCAGGAAAGGCCCCCCCCCCCAAAAAAAAGGAACCCAAATAACCCACTATTAACTATGCAAACTAAAAACGGAGGCAAAAATGCCAACAGTTCGTCAAGGTTAAACAGTTCGACGGGAGCGTCAGCTCATGGCTCATCGGGCGTCCTGGTGAAGTCTTCCGTCCTGGCAAGGTCACCCAAGATCACTGTGAATGTGGGAAAGAGGTCGCGGGGCATCCCCGGCTCCGCCCTGAGTGTGCTCCCCATGCGTTGCACCAGCTACGTTTAGGTGAGGGCCGCCTGCCCCGGCGCCCCAGCAAGGGAATGGAGGACTGCTTCTCCATCCTTTGCTATGGTATCTCGATCTGGTTTAAGGTTGGTAGAGGTCTTTCTCACTGTTTGTCATCTAAGGTATCTGATTCTGGAGTTGTCTGGAAGAATTCCTTTGTCTTCTTGGCTGTTGGGTGCTGGCAGTCCCAGTAGATCGTGCGATTCCTTAAGCGAGCGAAGTTGCCTCATCCGGCCCTCATATTGGAAGATGATTCGGAAAGGGTGCCTCCCTGAATATGCAATCCCTTTTTCTCTGAGGTGATTCGTAACCGATTGAAATTCCCTCCTTTTGTGGAGCGTTGTCGCGGACAGGTCCTGAAAATAGGTCGGTATGTGCCCCTGGAACTGCACCAGGTGCGCCTCTCTCGCACGGCGCAAGATCAGCTCCTTGATTTGAAAGTCATGTATGCACACCAAAATGTCCGCCGGCGGGGCTTGCTATTCCTTGGTTTCCCAGTGCGGTGCAAGTGGTCAATCTTGAGATCGGGTGGTTGCTATTACCCAGGAGCTGCTGGAAAAGAGCTAGGGCATAGGCCCGGATGTCATTGCCCTCTGCGTTCGTTGGGATTCCTCGGATGAGAACATTGCTGTGTTGAGAGCGGTTTTCAAGGTCCTCCGCTAGTGCCTGCAGCTCTATATGCTGGTCTTTCAGTCTGATGATTTCTTGCTGCATCATTTCGATTTTCTCATCCCTCCCATTCTCATGCTCTTCTAGGTGTGCGACTCGGTCCCCCACGTCTTCTAGGTCCCTTCGCACTTCTTTCAAGGCCGCCAACAGCTGCCCCTTCAGGTCCTGTAGCTCTTCCTTCAGCAAGGAAAATACTGCTGTCATAAAGGCCTTCGTGGTGGGGGCGTCAGCTATCTCCGTTCCCACTTAATGGGGCTCCCTATCTCTAGAAGTCCCCGTCGAGGGCTGCTTCATCAGCAGATCCTTGACTGACCGTTCTTTCTTGGTTCGGGCGTCGTCATACTGTCTGCCACATGCTGGGTGTAATTATGG
Organism: Triturus cristatus; assembly: GCF_964204655.1. NCBI lineage: Eukaryota > Metazoa > Chordata > Amphibia > Caudata > Salamandridae > Triturus > Triturus cristatus. The sequence goes on along the minus strand of NC_140585.1, from coordinate 855,617,068 downwards.
AGGATCCCCACTGTACTGTCGGCGTGGTTGTCACAAGTGTGTAGCAAAGGGCTTGTCGCGAGGTGTGCCCCAGAAATGTTTTCTTTCCTCTGTGCTGGAGATTGCCGCTCTTCCAAAGTCCAGGCCCCCCAACACCTTCAGATATTCCTGAGGGAGAGAGTCTGTTATTCGGGGCCAGAGTGCTGGGACTGGGTGACGTGGACTCCTGGTGCTCTCACGCATTGGATCAGAACTCGGGGAGATAGTGTGTTACAGAAGGGGGGGGCCCCGATTCCACTGCACGTTTCTCCGCTGTAGTAGCCTCTCTGTTTCAGTTTTGTTCACCTCTGCGCGGATCCGTCAGCCCTCCAGAGCTCCTGTAGCACGTGTGGGGCCAAACCAGGAGCCCGCCCGCTCAGACAGCGTGAAACTCAGCTATTAGTGAAGGCTCTCTGTTCCACCATGCTCCCAGCACCAGGCAGCTGTGTGTCTAGCCTGTCCCGCACCTCTCTACTCCACTATAGCCACTTCTAGGGCTCCCTGCGGAAGAGTTGTGCAGCCAACGCACAGGCCCCAGGCATTGCCTCTTTCCATGCGTATTCCAGCCCACTGCGCTCTCCGCACTCACTGCACTGTACCAGCGGTCGGGGGCCCGGTCGTGAGCGAGGTCTATCCTGGGCCGATGTAGGCACAAGGCCCTCTGGCCATGTATACCCGGTGTGCTGGACGGCTATTTCTCCTTGCGTCCCGGCGGGCTCCCCACACCAGATTCTGGCCCTGGCTGTACGTCCGCTTCCTCTGTTAGGGCCACAGCATGGAGGCCAGGTATGCATCCCATCAGACGGCTAATGTCTTCCAGGAGCCTGAGTCTGTTGGAGGGCTGCGATGGCCCCCTGCAGCTTCCTGAGCTTCTCCACTGAAGTTACTTGCGGCCCTTGTCTAGGCCTCAGGCGCCAGGCGTTTCCTCTGTCCGTGTGCACACCAGCTTTTAGCGTGCATCGCACTCACCGCTCAGGGCCCGTGACCTGGGCCCGGTCACCATCTCGTTTGCACCTGGGGTCGATGTAGGCATTACGCCTTCCTATCGCGCTGCCTTGCACTCCGGAACGCTACCTCTCAGCCCATCCCGCTGGATCTCCCGCGACAGCTTCGGGCCCCAGCCACATGTCCGCCACCTCCACAGCTGCTGCAATAAGGGGGACAGCAATTGTCTGGGCTCGCTTCCAATATACCTCTGGCTCCCACCCGGGAACGGCTGGTATGGCCTTCGCCACTCCCGGTCCGGATTCGCTCTTCGTCCGGCAGCCTTCCGGTGGTTCAGCGACTCTTAAAAACGACCCCCAAGATAGCTGCTTGTGCAGGGGTCGCCTCGTCAAGCAACCCCACCAGCAAGAGTTTGTGGGAAGGCAGCTGTGTCGAAGCTAGTTTTGGCGGAGTCGGAGAGACACAAAAGTACATCTCATCCGATTGCCATCTTGGCCACGCCCCCCTGAATTTAATATTTTAAAGGACAAGGGAACCCATTGTATCAGAGAGGGACCATGGGTACAAGTAACTATAAGGAAACAGCTGTCCCTTTCAATAATATATGAATAAAGCAAATCAACACAGGAATATAATAACGACTGTGTCCAATACTGTTATAAGATAACATAATATTTAATAAACATCATGAAAAACATAGGAAAAAGTGGGACAGTGTCTACAGTATTATGGGAAGGGAAAAACTGAAAGAAAGTGAAAAAACTCAGGCATAAGAAAAAACAAAATAACGTGGCCAAGATATAATCAAATAATTAGGCCAAACCACATATTTGGAGCACCATCGCACCTATACAGAAATACTTCATACAATATTTTGTGTCAGGGTGCTAAAGTTGATGGCGTTTCGATCCCGCAGCAAATAAGGCGATCATCATCACGACTAAAAGAAAGACTAGCCTGAGAAAAACATTAATTGGTAGAATGTGCCTGCTTGCAGGCAACAACAGACCCGAAGGGGTCAGCGAATGTCTAAGAATGATAAGCATGGCATGGACTCTGGATGCAAGAATCCAATAAACTTTGGGTGGGAAACCGGATGCTGGTATGACAATGCCACCGGGAAAAGGAGAGGCACGGCTCAAATTCGGCCCCAATACAGAAGTCCTGAAGCAGAGGCTAAGCAATGGAGTGGAGGAACCTGAAGGTCGATACCTGTTTGGGTTCGTAGAAGTGATAGCGTGGTTCAGTGTGGTCAATGCCGAGAGAGGCAATGGCTTCCGGATGGCCGATCAATGCCTGAAAGCACCTATGCACCCGTGCTCCAGAACCCAAGTCCAAGGGAGTTGACTGTTCCAATGGGATCACTAGACCCATAAGAGCTAAGCCCATCCTTGGGTTTGCCCAGACTGGACTTGCAGCTGGCACCTGCAGCTTCTTTCTGCAGGCCCCCCATCCAACCCTGCGAAACTCCAGCACCAGATCTGATGCCAAAAGACACCACTGCAACCAAGCCCCAAAGCCCGAGGAGAAGTGGGCCAAGGATGTCCCTGTGTGCCATGGATCTCAATGGTCAAGCCCCCTATGGGTGGGTTCCCCTTGACCGGTGGCCCAGTCCCTGCTTGATGCAAAAACAACAATTGATTGACAGAATGTAGAACAATGTCATACATTCACCCCAGTACAGAGATCTGGGCCTAAATCCATCGTTTTTTTGCTCACCATGCCATTCCAGTTTGAACCCAGCCATATGCAAATCAGTCTTGACCCTGTGCCTCATGGGAACAGTCCAGACCGAACTGCCAAGCCAGGTCCTCCCTGGACTGGAAACAAGCATCCTAGGACCGGTTTCTGGCATTTCAGCAGTCTTCAGCCAGGCTTGCTTGATTTTCAGTGGCATGGACCCACGGGGTGACAAATGCAAAAACAACAATTGATGGACAGAATGTAGAACAATGTCATACATTCACCCCAGTACAGAGATCTGGGCCTAAATCCATCGTTTTTTTGCTCACCATGCCATTCCAGTTTGAACCCAGCCATATGCAAATCAGTCTTGACCCTGTGCCTCATGGGAACAGTCCAGACCGAACTGCCAAGCCAGGTCCTCCCTGGACTGGAAACAAGCATCCTAGGACCGGTTTCTGGCATTTCAGCCGTCTTCAGCCAGGCTTGCTTGATTTTCAGTGGCATGGAGAGCAAGGGACCCACGTCTGGGCATACCCTTTCCACTCGGGGTGACAAATGCAAAAACAACAATTGATGGACAGAATGTAGAACAATGTCATACATTCACCCCAGTACAGAGATCTGGGCCTAAATCCATCGTTTTTTTGCTCACCATGCCATTCCAGTTTGAACCCAGCCATATGCAAATCAGTCGTGACCCTGTGCCTCATGGGAACAGTCCAGACCGAACTGCCAAGCCAGGTCCTCCCTGGACTGGAAACAAGCATCCTAGGACCGGTTTCTGGCATTTCAGCCGTCTTCAGCCAGGCTTGCTTGATTTTCAGTGGCATGGAGAGCAAGGGACCCACGTCTGGGCATACCCTTTCCACTCGGGGTGACAAATGCAAAAACAACAATTGATGGACAGAATGTAGAACAATGTCATACATTCACCCCAGTACAGAGATCTGGGCCTAAATCCATCGTTTTTTTGCTCACCATGCCATTCCAGTTTGAACCCAGCCATATGCAAATCAGTCTTGACCCTGTGCCTCATGGGAACAGTCCAGACCGAACTGCCAAGCCAGGTCCTCCCTGGACTGGAAACAAGCATCCTAGGACCGGTTTCTGGCATTTCAGCCGTCTTCAGCCAGGCTTGCTTGATTTTCAGTGGCATGGAGAGCAAGGGACCCACGTCTGGGCATACCCTTTCCACTCGGGGTGACAAATGCAAAAACAGCAATTGATGGACAGAATGTAGAACAATGTCATACATTCACTCCAGTACAGAGATCTGGGCCTAAATCCATAGTTTTTTTGCTCACCATGCCATTCCAGTTTGAACCCAGCCATATGCAAATCAGTCTTGACCCTGTGCCTCATGGGAACAGTCCAGACCAAACTGCCAAGCCAGGCCCTCCCTGGACTGGAAACAAGCATCCTAGGACCGGTTTCTGGCATTTCAGCCGTCTTCAGCCAGGCTTGCTTGATTTTCAGTGGCATGGAGAGCAAGGGACCCACGTCTGGGCATACCCTTTCCACTCGGGGTGACAAATGCAAAAACAACAATTGATGGACAGAATGTAGAACAATGTCATACATTCACCCCAGTACAGAGATCTGGGCCTAAATCCATCGTTTTTTTGCTCACCATGCCATTCCAGTTTGAACCCAGCCATATGCAAATCAGTCTTGACCCTGTGCCTCATGGGAACAGTCCAGACCGAACTGCCAAGCCAGGTCCTCCCTGGACTGGAAACAAGCATCCTAGGACCGGTTTCTGGCATTTCAGCCATCTTCAGCCAGGCTTGCTTGATTTTCAGTGGCATGGAGAGCAAGGGACCCACGTCTGGGCATACCCTTTCCACTCGGGGTGACAAATGCAAAAACAACAATTGATGGACAGAATGTAGAACAATGTCATACATTCACCCCAGTACAGAGATCTGGGCCTAAATCCATCGTTTTGCTTGTTGTAACGCTTTTTTCCCTAAGTGGGATGGGTATTCCCAGACGTGGGACCCGTGCTCACTACGCCACTGGAGTCAAGCTATCCTGGCTGATGACGGCTGATAGCCAGAAACCGGTCCTAGGATGCTTGATTCCGGTCCAGGGAAGACATGGCTTGGCAGTTCGGGCTGGACTGTTCCCATGAGGCACAGGGTCAAGACTGATTTGCATATGGCCATGTCTGAACTGGGGTGGCGTAGTGGGCAAAAGAACGATGGATTTAACCCAGATCTCTTGACTGGGGGAGAATGTCTGCATTGTCAGCATTCCGTCCATCATTTGTTTGTTGTAACGCTTTTCGCCCTAAGTGGGATGGGTATTCCCAGACGTGGGACCCGTGCTCACTACGCCACTGGAGTCAAGCTATCCTGGCTGATGACGGCTGATAGCCAGAAACCGGTCCTAGGATGCTTGATTCCGGTCCAGGGAAGACATGGCTTGGCAGTTCGGGCTGGACTGTTCCCATGAGGCACAGGGTCAAGACTGATTTGCATATGGCCATGTCTGAACTGGGGTGGCGTAGTGGGCAAAAGAACGATGGATTTAACCCAGATCTCTTGACTGGGGGAGAATGTCTGCATTGTCAGCATTCCGTCCATCATTTGTTTGTTGTAACGCTTTTCGCCCTAAGTGGGATGGGTATTCCCAGACGTGGGACCCGTGCTCACTACGCCACTGGAGTCAAGCTATCCTGGCTGATGACGGCTGATAGCCAGAAACCGGTCCTAGGATGCTTGATTCCGGTCCAGGGAAGACATGGCTTGGCAGTTCGGGCTGGACTGTTCCCATGAGGCACAGGGTCAAGACTGATTTGCATATGGCCATGTCTGAACTGGGGTGGCGTAGTGGGCAAAAGAACGATGGATTTAACCCAGATCTCTTGACTGGGGGAGAATGTCTGCATTGTCAGCATTCCGTCCATCATTTGTTTGTTGTAACGCTTTTCGCCCTAAGTGGGATGGGTATTCCCAGACGTGGGACCCGTGCTCACTACGCCACTGGAGTCAAGCTATCCTGGCTGATGACGGCTGATAGCCAGAAACCGGTCCTAGGATGCTTGATTCCGGTCCAGGGAAGACATGGCTTGGCAGTTCGGGCTGGACTGTGTGGTAAATAATTTAATTACCGGGACTTAATTTGATACGGAAACATAATAAAATAGCTCAGTAAATAAGAGGCAGAATCCGGGGTATTAGAGGTTCGGAATGGGCTTTATTCCAATAATCGATTATAATCGGTTGCTCCAAGTTCCATCACCACGGAGGTTCAGGAAGTGAAGTACATACATTATTGACAAGAAATGACTTTTATAGAACATACATTACAATGAAGCGAATGCGGTAGGTGTAACAATTGATAAGGAAAATGACGATTCACCTGCGTAACCAAAAATGGGCGTAATGAGGAGTAAAACAGAAACATAATTGGTTATGATGTCATATATAGGTGGATCTATAAGATTATACTTGGCATAGTTGCGCGCGCAGCAGTATGACGTGTGAGTGACGTGCAACTAGGGGGTGAAGGGGACTTGACATTTAGCTCTACATGTGGAGACAAGAAGTCTGGGGGGTCAAGTCAACCTAATCCCAAATCATATCTAACATCCCATGTTTAGAGAACTATGTTATCCAAAAGAGAGGTCTCTTCGAGTAGAATCTTATTCTATACTGACTATACTGACTGTTAGTACGTGTACAAGCGTCTAAGTGTCTACACTAGATGCGAGGGCAGAAATCTTCCTTAGCAATAGGGCTATGAATTACTTTCATAAAGACAGAGAAGCCGGGCCTTTGCTCGGTAGCTGGAAGAATGTTTACTTAAACTGCTAGACAGGAATGCATCGGGCAGGGAACGAAGCAGATAACTCGAAGGTGAAATACAGTTTTTGGCAGGCAGCGGGCTGATGTCAGGCTTCGTGAGCCGCGCAGAGAATGAGACAAAGTTCATGGTTACAGATGCAGGTTCAAACTGGAGCTTTCAGAGGCAGAAGGCAAGAAGAGTTCGATGACAGAATCAGGGCCTACTTGCCTGGACTGCAAAATGGAGTAACTGAGCCATATAAAGTCGGTGGCCTTTCATACTTAGGAATAGAATATCCGGCCTATTCATGGCGGATCTGACAGAGGACATGTTGACGGTGGACGCACATGTATTTGCGTCTTCAGAACTGGAACTGGAGGGGACATACATGTACTTGTGATTCATACATGGAACCGTTGGGGTCCAAGATAGGGGACATAACTGATCAGAAAAATCCATATTTCCACATTCCCTCCTTGTCCCCTACTTGCCCGTTAAGAGATATCAATCTTCATCAATCCATTGATCTGTTCATATAGCATCATTTGTTCTTCTTTCTTCTTCCGGGATCTTGAATGAAAATCTTGATGTGGAATGCACGATGTGGCACACAGACCACAGATCGCTGGTCCACATTGTAGACATAGACAGCAACTGAATAGTATGAGAAGGCCAATACCTAGGAAAGATAGGACCTTCCATCCAAAGGTAGATAATACACTCCAAAACCAACCGGACCAAGTCCAGGTACCTGGATTCTGGTGTATCTGGCTTACAATCTTATGAAGGCGAGTTATGGCTTTATATACTGATGGCGAATTTTCTGGTATGAAAATGCAACAGCTTGATCCGATGACCCTACAAGCTCCGCCCCTATCCGCCAGGATGACGTCAAGGACAAGACGATTTTGAAGCACAACAATCCGCATAGCAGACTGCTCTTCTGTTAAATTGCCTAAAGCGGAAATAGTTTCATTTACTACTGCTTCAAGGGTTCTAGTTAATCTGCGTATCAGTTTACTATTAGTAACAGTACCTATATAAGGAAAGAGACCTTTATTGAAATCTGTGTATTTTTCCCATGCTGTTTCAGTGTAATCGACTATCGGGAGGTCTCTCCTTACTCTATTATGTACTAAATGAGTGTTTCTGTGATAATCAGGAGGAGCTAGAAAAACAGGTGGCAAAAGGAATCCAATATAGCAAGTACCATCCCAATCTAGAGGCAAACGTACATATGCCATCTGACCACATATGAAATAGGAATGGCGGGAAGCTCTAAATGTGGACTTGCCTTGATCACTAAATTCTACTACAGTGGTGCATTTACTATGGCCCATATGTATGGAACCATTTTTCCTTACACACAGTTCACCCTTTACTGGGAATATTGACATAGCGGGCAAAATTGGAGTAGCTTCGGATTCGACATTTAGGATCATAAGATTAAGCGTAAAATTACCTAATCCATATACCTCATTTTCTAGATCAGTTCCTGTTCTCTGGGGAAGTCCCTCCTTGTTAGGGTAGCAGGCCTTAAACAAAACTAAGTTCAAATTTCCCCATACCCAGTTATCTTGATAAACTGCAGAATTCGAATCGAGAGAATTAATTAAACTAAACCATGCTCCACAGGAGCCGTTGTGTGTGAACGGGTATGGAAAGAGAGGTAAAATTCCTTTATAATTCTGATAGGGAGGGAGTCGGCCACATATCCAACAATTTGTAGCATTGCTAACCTGATGGGAATGATGTAACATACTGATAAACGTGTTATTGCGCAGCGCAAATCTATAAGACAACTCAAGCGGAGGTAATTCACTAAAAGAATGTTCAGCAGTAACATTGTAAACATGTCTAGAAATAGGATAATATATGTGCAACAGTAAACTTGCAGTAATTATTAAAAGACTCAAGAAAAACAAAATTAATAACGTCATTATGCAATGGCTACGCAGTGATTTACAGTACGCCTGTCGTTTCAACATTTTCCGGGTGCTTTCTCTATTTAGGTCCAAGGGATACATGTCAGAGACAATTCAACCGCTTCACCTTGGAGAGGACTTAAACAATCAAATTGCTCGACTGGTTGGACCTAAGCTTTAGTTTATAAAGTTCAGAACTACTTTTTTCAACAAAAGGAGGTTTTGAGTCAATGGGTGAGGGCACACGAGGTGTGGTATTCACATCGGCTGGTAGTCCATGAAATTTCTTGATATGACTTGAATGAATCCATCCCTTTCTGCCTTCGATCTTCACGGCTGTTCTTGTCGTTAGCAGCACCAGCTGAGGTGACCTCCACCTAGGTTCCAGCTGAGTCTTTCGGTCAAAGTTCCTTACGAGGACCAAGTCCCCCGGGACTACGTCATGGGGTTTCACCTCGGTATTGTCAGGAAAAGCTGCAGCTACCTGTGAACGACAAGATTGTAGTGCAGACATCAAGGAAGCCAAGTAATCTGTCAGCATATTACAGTCAATATCAGTTATTCTGCGTGGTATAGGCGTCCCCCACATATTTGGTGGTCTGCCGAAGATCACCTCATACGGGGATAGCCCTGTTCGAGAGTGTGCTACCATTCTCATGTAAAAGAGTGCAACTGGTAATGCTACTACCCAGTCGACGCCTTTCTCTCTGCATATTTTGGACAATCTGATTTTCAGGATCTGATTATGTCTTTCTACGAGACCTGCTGCCTCGGGGTGTCGGACACAGTGGAATCTCCACTGATAACCTAACAAAAGTGAAACGTGTTTCATTAGTTCGGATGAGAACGGCTGGCCGTTATCTGAGTAGACAACACGTGGTAAACCGTATCGTGGGAAGAATTCTCGAACCAACTGTTTGGCAGTAGTCGGGGCAGTGTAATCTGAAACCGGGTACGCCTCTGTCCAACGGGAAAGAGCACATACAACTACGAGAACATATTTGAATCCTCGACATCGTTCCATCTGGATATAATCCATCTGGAGGACTTCAAAAGGGTGATCAGGAGGCTGAAATCCACCCTGTTCTACGGGAACGCTTTTTCCTGGGTTGAACTGGCAACAGATCATACAGGTACGGATTTTTTGTTTGGCTGCTGCTCGTAAATGTTTATTGAACCAAATGTGTTGAATGCTGTCTAGCATAGCTTTTTCTCCTAGATGCGCTGGACTATGTATAGTGTTAATAATAACTTGGACCATTGAATCAGGAAGAAACCACACAGATTTTTCCTTCGTCATCCATCCTTGATCCGTTTGAATCCCTCCTAATTCAGTCCATTTCTTTATTTCGTCTGGTGTAGCATGTGTCTGTATATCAATTACATCAAGAGTAGGATCTTTAACTGTCATACAATGTGTCGGCGTCGGAACTATTGTCTTTGTCATGTCGGATGTTTGTGTTTGAGCAGTCTGTTTAGCTGTTCTGTCAGCTAGATCATTGCCTTGAGAAATGATATCAGTGACTTTCGTATGAGCTTTACATTTCATGATTGATATTGCCGTGGGTAGATGTATCGCATCTAATAAGGCATGAATGAGGGGTCCGTGCTGAATGTGGGCACCGTGAGAAGTTAAATAACCTCTCTCTCGCCACAGCACGCCGAAGTCATGTACAACTCCGAATGCATAACGTGAATCAGTGTATATGTTGACTTTTTTACTTGTGGCTTGAATACAGGCTTGTGTCAGAGCGATGAGCTCTGCGGCTTGAGCTGACAAGGTATTTATGCGATTTGTTTCAATGATTTCAGTATCTGTTGTGACTGCGTAAGCGGCTACTAAGTCTCCTGTACTTGTTCTCATACATGAACCATCTACATACAACGTCAGGTCTGGATCTGACAATGGAACATCTGTCAAGTCTTGTCTGGGTTTCGTTGTGATTGTAATAACTTCAATACAGTCATGAGCTAGTGGGTCTGTTCCGATTACTGGCAAAAGTGTGGCAGGATTCAATGTGTTACAACGTCTGATTTCTATATGTGGCTGGAACAATGTAAGTTCGTACCCTGTAAGTCGCGCTATAGTCAAGTGTTGTGTTTGCGTTCGATTCACGAGAACCTCTACTGCGTGTGGTACTTGAACTGTCAATGGATGTCCTAACACTATGGCATCGCTTTGTCTGATTGCTAAAGCTGTTGCTGCCACTGATTTTAGGCATGCGGGCAAAGCCTGAGCTACGGGATCTAATGTACTAGAAAAATAAGCACATGGTTTGTGTGCCCCTGCTTGTTCCTGTGTGAGTACTGACAAGGCAGTACCTTCGCGTTCTGTAACAAAGAGTGTAAACTGTTTTCTGTAACATGGCGTTGCTAAAACAGGTGCTTGACATAAAGCTTTCTTTAAGCTTTCAAAAGCTTGTGTATGTTCCTGAGTCCAAGGGAGAACAGTCGATGTGGCTGCCTCCTGTGTTGTCAATTGAATGAGTGATTTTGCTAGAAATGCATACTGAGGGATCCACTGCCTACAGTATGAAGTGAGACCTATGAAAGCTCGTACTTCCTTTTGTGTCTTGGGTATTGGCATGTTAGCTATTAACTGAATGCGGTCGGGTGTAAGCTGCCTTCCCTCCTTGGACAGCGAGTGTCCAAGATAAACAACTCGCTGGACACAGAATTGCAGCTTAGAAGGGGACACCTTGTGCCCCTTTTCGGCTAGAAATTGTAAAACTGTCAGTGATGCTTTCTCACATTCGGGTTCGCTTCTCGCGGTGATCAACAGATCATCGACATATTGAAGCAAGGCGGTGTTAACCGGCATGTGGATACTGTCAAGTTCTCGTTTCAGTGCTTGGCTATAGATGCTGGGACTTTCTGTAAATCCTTGAGGTGCGCGTGAGAATTTAAAGCTACGTCCATTTAAACTAAATCCGAACAAATATTGGCTTTCCGGATCTATTGGGACGCTGAAAAAGGCATTCTTGAGATCAATTACAGTAAAGAATGTTGCTTCGGAATCAATGGATGTCAGTAATGACGAGATATCTGGGACCACAGGGAATTGTGGCACAATGCACTTGTTTAATTCGCGCAGATCAATAACCAATCGATATACTGGCGGAGCCTTCGGATCTGTTCGTTTAAGAATCGGAATTATCGGTGAATTACATATATTGGAGTCTGTTTCCACAACTACTCCTTGGGCAATGAGCTCGTCAATGATTTGCAGCAAAGCCACTACAGCATATGGTGGTAACTTGTATTGTCGCATTCGTGGTAGCACCACTCCTGCCTTTAATGTGACTCGATATGGTGTAATATTCATGCAACCAACATCAGTAGGGCCTTGTGCCCATAGATGTGTAGGTAAAGTCTGCAGTCGGGGATCCATGTCTCTGGATACATAGTGACCTTTAAAATCACGCAAAAACAATCTTACTCCTTCCGGAGAACAACATATTATAGCTCCTAGAGCTTTCAGTGTTTTTATTCCTAACAGGTTTTCTGGACATGATTTAGTAAGCAATAAATCTGTAGTTCGGGTCAAAGGTCCTATCGTAAGTGGCAGAGGTTGTGACACTTCATTAACAATAGGTTTTCCTGAAAAACCAAGGGAAATATTCTGTGAGCCTGAGAGGGGTGCCCCTGGAACTTCACTACGTTTTATAGTTGTTCGACTTGCCCCTGTATCGAGTAAAAATTTCCTATCTTGGCCTAATAATTTACTATGTACATAAGGTCCTTCTTGGTCTACAGGGACCTCGATAAGGGGTAAGTCAACTTCCCTCTCTAGGCTGGTTCATGCGTATCGTTGATAATCGGGATAATCGTATTGTGCGGTCTGGTACAGTTGTCGTGTCGTGGTTTGTGTGGCAGCAACAGGCAGCGCTGGTGCAGCTGGCACAAACTGTATAGACTGTGGTGGAGCTGGCATGGACTGTGCATGCTGCGGGGCTCCTTGTTCATTCTGATCCTGTCTAGGTGGCCGTGGTCTTTCTTTTGTATTACCTATGGCGATATTATGTTTTAAAACTGGACAATCGTGTACGTAATGACCTGGCTTTTTACAATAATTGCATGTCCCTTTTACAGGTCCTGTTGAATCACCGGAATGTGTCGTACCCCTTTTATGTCCTTCAGCTGGAACTGTCTGAGAAACTAGCATTTTCATTTTCGTGTCCTTCATGCGTCTATGTTCATGTTCTTGTTCCTCTCTAATTCTATTGTGATGGTACTGTAACATTTGTAACATTTGTGATGGGGTGTTACCTTGCCAGGTACTCTCGAATTTTAATACTCTGTTCTTTACTTGGGGCAAGGCATTTTCCACTAATTTTGTCACAAACAGATGTGGGTATGATTCGCTACTTGCTTTTATGCCACTATTTATACCAAAACATTTTTCAAATCGGGCATAGTAATCACTAGTGTCTTCATCTTGCTTCTGTTTACAGGCTGAAATAGTACCCCAATCTTCCTTTTTCGTAGTTAATAAACGTGGCAGTACCTGTACTAGTAAACCTGGTAGTGCTTTAGTTTTATCCCCAAGCCCTGCTCCTGCAGTTCGGGCCTTTTCTTCTGCTTCTAATGCTGACCATTCTATCTTTTGGTCTCCTACCTCCCACTCTTTTTCCTTGAGTTTTTCGTAAATGCCAGCAGGCATCAATACCTTCAGTATTGTCATAATGTCGGGATAGGTATACTCTCCCATGAGTAACATGTCTTTAATATCTCGGTGAAAACCTGCTGGGTCTTTGTCATGACTGGGTACCACTTTCTTCATTTGTAACAATTCTATTTTCGATATGGGCGTATATACAAATACGCGTTTAAACTCATTGTCCTCGCCCTTTATTGGGTGTACTTCTCGTAAAGGATTCTGTCTGTCCATGTAATACGTGGTTCTTTCCTTAATGGGCAATGAGACATGTTCTGAACCTACAGAAAGAATGTACTGCTTTCTTGATTCTAGTATTTCTTTAATTAATTTAGTACCTGAACCTCTCCATCTATTCATGAGTAATTCAGTCAATATATCAGGTAAGGGACCAGGGTCCGAGTATTGACTCTGATATAGTATAAGGAGTTGTTGAATCATATAAATCCCAGCTAAACGCTGTTCATCTGGGGTGAGATTCAAAAACGTGTGTGCTACTGTATCATCACCATACTTTCCGGGACTGTCAACCCAATGAACGGCTGACCTGGCTAATTCTTGTTCTTCCATAGAATCGAGGAGGGAATGATAACCCCTTCGTTCTCGGAGTAATTTGTCAGCGGCTTGGAATGAATGCTCGTTAGACCTTATATGAACTATGGGTGTTGGGAAATTCCTGTTATTATCTGGATATATCGGACGTATCGGGTCAATAAGACATCTATTACTATTACAAGATCTTCCTCTACCTACATAGGCTATGGTGTCTGACTGTCTTGTGGGCAGTCCTGATCCTTCTTCTTCGTTTAGTTCGAACTGGTCTACCGCTAACCTTTCTTCGTGTAGGCGTTCTATTTCTTTACGGATCTTTCGGCACATGGCTATTATACAATTTTGCTTATCATGTCTTCCTTCTGATATATTCTGACTCCATCTGGTAAGAATTTTCATTGCTTCCGGGTCTACCCTTGGTCGGTCTTGATTTCTGATCACACAATTTATGAGGAAACGTAACAGTTCCCCCTGTATCTCCACTTTCTGGTATTCCATAGCTCTGTTAATACATTCAGAATCTCGCCCTGTTTGAACAAAATGATATATATTGTCTAGATGCGTAGTCATTCCTGGTAACTTCCCTAAATACACCGCGGCTCTTCTGATACGTAATGATGCCATGATCATTTCGTCCTCTTTGCCGGGCACAGGGTCATATCTACAATCTACAAGAAGTTCTTTAAGCGTACGGGCGTTTATGAGTTTGGGGGTACGTGAATGTGCTGACTCCTGAAAAGTAAGTTTATTTATTCTGGGTGGCGTAGAGAAAATGTTGGTAGCACCTCCCGTAGCCCCATCTGGGGTATCGGGCGTGAAAGGATTCGTTGAACGCGATACAGCAACTATAGGTGTGGACACAGCTATAGAAGTGGTTATAGGAACAGATGTAGAAACAGATGTGCTTGCCGGAACTTGTGTCAGGACTTGTTGCTGTAGAGATACGGGTACTGGATCTTGGCGTTGAACCTCCCTGGCAGGCGGTCTATGTGGGGCGGAATTAGCATACTCGGGAGCTGCGTCATCTAAATATGAAGAAAGAAAAACATCTTCTGCGGTTCTAGGATGCCCCTTAGAATGTACCTTTATTGGGAATAATGGGGGTGGCAAGTCTTTCGGTATCTCCGGAGTAGCCTTAGGTAATCCTTCGGCCAGAAGGGGATACATACCATTCATAAGGGCATTTCTTTGTCTGTCTACTTGTTCTGATTTCACTCTTGTACCTTCTTCAATTAATAGGTTTTCTCGTACTTTATTTGAATTCTCTCTATTTCTCTCTTCCTGTCGGAGGGCTTTTTCTGTACGTCTATGAGATTCTTTACGCCATAACTCAACGGCGTCTTTCTGTGACTGTCTGACTTTCCTTTTCCATAACTCTTCTTCTACTTTCATGATGCACTCTGCATCCCAGGTTCCCGCTGTGGGCCACCTCTGACTTTCTGGTAATTCCTTGGTGTAGTCTACCCATAAATCAAGAAATAATATAGCGTCTAAGCCATGTTTATGATACATGAAGTACCCTGGAGTGTCCCTAGGAGGAATAGGAACGGCTTCTTCGAGTACCCCTTTTCTTGTTGTGATCTGTCTTAGTTTCGAAAAGAGCGGCATATTGAGAACTGACCTTATACTTGATTTTGAACAACTGACCTGATACTTGATTTTGAACAGACTTAATACAGTAAACACGATAATGAACAGTCATTCATACCACAATATGCAGAACGTACTCAAAACATTTAACATTTAACATTTACCTGAACAATCAATAACGATGACGGTCTAAGGAAAACTTAATCACTAAACATGATACTCGACATGAGCTGAATTATTCTGAATTTATACACTTGATATACTAGATATACTGCTAAACAGTACAGATACACTGCTGAAACAGTGCAGACCGGATTTGTGTACCCAAACCCGTCTTGACCGGCACAACCTATGTGCACGTCAGACAGCCTCCCCGGCAATGGTACTCACCGGGTAGCTCGGAAACGGAAGGCCTCGGAAACTGAACTTGAACTTGAAACGGACTGGACTCGACTCGAACACTGCGGAAACTGGACTTGACTCAGGACTTCGGGAAACTGGTGGGCCTCTGTATACCTCGGATCTTGCTCTCTCAGCTAGGCTCTGGTTGGGATACTTCGCACTTCTCACCGCCTCGTCTGGGTGTTGATCGCAGTCTCAGTCGCCCCCGCTTGACCGGAGGGAGATACAGGAAATCCTGCTGGTACGCGTAATTGTCCGTCCAGCTGTGGCAGGAGACCGGGCCTGCAACTCACCGCCGGCGCGTGAGATGAGAAAGTGTCCCTGTTCGGGCGCCATTCATGTGGTAAATAATTTAATTACCGGGACTTAATTTGATACGGAAACATAATAAAATAGCTCAGTAAATAAGAGGCAGAATCCGGGGTATTAGAGGTTCGGAATGGGCTTTATTCCAATAATCGATTATAATCGGTTGCTCCAAGTTCCATCACCACGGAGGTTCAGGAAGTGAAGTACATACATTATTGACAAGAAATGACTTTTATAGAACATACATTACAATGAAGCGAATGCGGTAGGTGTAACAATTGATAAGGAAAATGACGATTCACCTGCGTAACCAAAAATGGGCGTAATGAGGAGTAAAACAGAAACATAATTGGTTATGATGTCATATATAGGTGGATCTATAAGATTATACTTGGCATAGTTGCGCGCGCAGCAGTATGACGTGTGAGTGACGTGCAACTAGGGGGTGAAGGGGACTTGACATTTAGCTCTACATGTGGAGACAAGAAGTCTGGGGGGTCAAGTCAACCTAATCCCAAATCATATCTAACATCCCATGTTTAGAGAACTATGTTATCCAAAAGAGAGGTCTCTTCGAGTAGAATCTTATTCTATACTGACTATACTGACTGTTAGTACGTGTACAAGCGTCTAAGTGTCTACACTAGATGCGAGGGCAGAAATCTTCCTTAGCAATAGGGCTATGAATTACTTTCATAAAGACAGAGAAGCCGGGCCTTTGCTCGGTAGCTGGAAGAATGTTTACTTAAACTGCTAGACAGGAATGCATCGGGCAGGGAACGAAGCAGATAACTCGAAGGTGAAATACAGTTTTTGGCAGGCAGCGGGCTGATGTCAGGCTTCGTGAGCCGCGCAGAGAATGAGACAAAGTTCATGGTTACAGATGCAGGTTCAAACTGGAGCTTTCAGAGGCAGAAGGCAAGAAGAGTTCGATGACAGAATCAGGGCCTACTTGCCTGGACTGCAAAATGGAGTAACTGAGCCATATAAAGTCGGTGGCCTTTCATACTTAGGAATAGAATATCCGGCCTATTCATGGCGGATCTGACAGAGGACATGTTGACGGTGGACGCACATGTATTTGCGTCTTCAGAACTGGAACTGGAGGGGACATACATGTACTTGTGATTCATACATGGAACCGTTGGGGTCCAAGATAGGGGACATAACTGATCAGAAAAATCCATATTTCCACAACTGTTCCCATGAGGCACAGGGTCAAGACTGATTTGCATATGGCCATGTCTGAACTGGGGTGGCGTAGTGGGCAAAAGAACGATGGATTTAACCCAGATCTCTTGACTGGGGGAGAATGTCTGCATTGTCAGCATTCCGTCCATCATTTGTTTGTTGTAACGCTTTTCGCCCTAAGTGGGATGGGTATTCCCAGACGTGGGACCCGTGCTCACTACGCCACTGGAGTCAAGCTATCCTGGCTGATGACGGCTGATAGCCAGAAACCGGTTCTAGGATGCTTGATTCCGGTCCAGGGAAGACATGGCTTGGCAGTTCGGGCTGGACTGTTCCCATGAGGCACAGGGTCAAGACTGATTTGCATATGGCCATGTCTGAACTGGGGTGGCGTAGTGGGCAAAAGAACGATGGATTTAACCCAGATCTCTTGACTGGGGGAGAATGTCTGCATTGTCAGCATTCCGTCCATCATTTGTTTGTTGTAACGCTTTTCGCCCTAAGTGGGATGGGTATTCCCAGACGTGGGACCCGTGCTCACTACGCCACTGGAGTCAAGCTATCCTGGCTGATGACGGCTGATAGCCAGAAACCGGTCCTAGGATGCTTGATTCCGGTCCAGGGAAGACATGGCTTGGCAGTTCGGGCTGGACTGTTCCCATGAGGCACAGGGTCAAGACTGATTTGCATATGGCCATGTCTGAACTGGGGTGGCGTAGTGGGCAAAAGAACAATGGATTTAACCCAGATCTCTTGACTGGGGGAGAATGTCTGCATTGTCAGCATTCCGTCCATCATTTGTTTGTTGTAACGCTTTTCGCCCTAAGTGGGATGGGTATTCCCAGACGGGGGACCCGTGCTCACTACGCCACTGGAGTCAAGCTATCCTGGCTGATGACGGCTGATAGCCAGAAACCGGTCCTAGGATGCTTGATTCCGGTCCAGGGAAGACATGGCTTGGCAGTTCGGGCTGGACTGTTCCCATGAGGCACAGGGTCAAGACTGATTTGCATATGGCCATGTCTGAACTGGGGTGGCGTAGTGGGCAAAAGAACGATGGATTTAACCCAGATCTCTTGACTGGGGGAGAATGTCTGCATTGTCAGCATTCCGTCCATCATTTGTTTGTTGTAACGCTTTTCGCCCTAAGTGGGATGGGTATTCCCAGACGTGGGACCCGTGCTCACTACGCCACTGGAGTCAAGCTATCCTGGCTGATGACGGCTGATAGCCAGAAACCGGTCCTAGGATGCTTGATTCCGGTCCAGGGAAGACATGGCTTGGCAGTTCGGGCTGGACTGTTCCCATGAGGCACAGGGTCAAGACTGATTTGCATATGGCCATGTCTGAACTGGGGTGGCGTAGTGGGCAAAAGAACGATGGATTTAACCCAGATCTCTTGACTGGGGGAGAATGTCTGCATTGTCAGCATTCCGTCCATCATTTGTTTGTTGTAACGCTTTTCGCCCTAAGTGGGATGGGTATTCCCAGACGGGGGACCCGTGCTCACTACGCCACTGGAGTCAAGCTATCCTGGCTGATGACGGCTGATAGCCAGAAACCGGTCCTAGGATGCTTGATTCCGGTCCAGGGAAGACATGGCTTGGCAGTTCGGGCTGGACTGTTCCCATGAGGCACAGGGTCAAGACTGATTTGCATATGGCCATGTCTGAACTGGGGTGGCGTAGTGGGCAAAAGAACGATGGATTTAACCCAGATCTCTTGACTGGGGGAGAATGTCTGCATTGTCAGCATTCCGTCCATCATTTGTTTGTTGTAACGCTTTTCGCCCTAAGTGGGATGGGTATTCCCAGACGTGGGACCCGTGCTCACTACGCCACTGGAGTCAAGCTATCCTGGCTGATGACGGCTGATAGCCAGAAACCGGTCCTAGGATGCTTGATTCCGGTCCAGAGAAGACATGGCTTGGCAGTTCGGGCTGGACTGTTCCCATGAGGCACAGGGTCAAGACTGATTTGCATATGGCCATGTCTGAACTGGGGTGGCGTAGTGGGCAAAAGAACGATGGATTTAACCCAGATCTCTTGACTGGGGGAGAATGTCTGCATTGTCAGCATTCCGTCCATCATTTGTTTGTTGTAACGCAGTCCCTGCTTGAAGCCTCTTTCTGACCGGATCATTCTCCCTTTGTAGTGAATGGGACTCCCGATGGTGTGACACAACTCTGCACACTGACGTCCTGAGACTCCCAAAATAACCTGTTGGCATGGCCTTCGACCTTGCCCCATAACGACCTTAAGCCCAGATGAACAGTTTGTTAGTCACTGCTAAGGGCCCAAATGCAATACATGTTTTTCCTTCATAGGATAACATTGCTGAAAATGCAGTGTCCATTTCTGTAAACTGTAAAAATTCATAACTGGAAAAGTACTTAGCCGAATCTGATGATCTTGGAATCTAAATTTATATAAAATGACATTATTTTTATAAATTGGTGTCTGATTTCTTTATTTAGTGTGCGTGTCTCATTTACTGCTTTGGTGTGTGCAATAAAGGCTTAGAACTACCCTTTGATATGCCTGTTTGCCCACACTACCACAGAAGACATTATTTGGGGTGTCATGTATGCCTCTATAATTCCTTTGGTGTTTGCCTGGTCTCTTTACACAGTGTACCTCTTGCTGGTCCATTATATAAAGAGCCAGCTTCCTACAGCTTTACAGAAGGTTAACATGAAAGCACACTTTTTTTGTTTTTATGGCACAAGGAGATTAAGAGATTTGGCCAGAATCACTGTATGTTGTTGAACCACCGCCTGGATCTGACCTCCCATACCATAAAAACAAAAAATATGCTTTCCCATAGAATATCTTCTGAAGGGCGTTAGGTACTTTGACAGTCAATGGCGTATTGCAGTGCTGGGTTGCTGCTGCAGCCTTACATTTTAATTGACAGTGCAAACGGTTCCAATGCAGGGAGCTCTAGCCGTCAGGCCACATCACTGCAATGTACCTGGAGCGGCTCGCTCTGGATTTAAACCGGAGCGCTCAGGCCTGAGTACTACCTGGGGAGGGGGAGGGTGGAGGGGGGTTGGACCTGTGTTACCACCCTGAGCCACATCTTCTTGTCGCACTGTTAGAATGTAAGGCTGCAGTAGCAACCAGGTGCTGGAATGCACTCGCCATTGACTGCCAGCGTGCCTCACAAACATGCTCAACTCAGAGCCTGACCTCAGCTGCCTCTAGGAGTATTGGTACTCTTGTAGAACATAGAGAAGTTCCGGTACTCAAGGGAAGTACACATAGAAGTGCCGGTACTCAGTTCCCGTGAGTACCGGCCCTTTAAAGCACTGGTGTGGATTCGGCAACCATGAGGTGTGACAAGGCAGGATGGGACACGGGAGCTGTTCCCAAGGCCAGTGGAAGTATGCGACTGAGCGGCCGTATAGATTTGCCGCATTTGCCACATAATCTATCTGCCGCATAATCTGCAGATTTTAAACCAAAAAAAAAAAGTTTCTAGGTCAAATAGTTTAAAAGTTACTAAACGTACATCAACACCTGTTATCTCGCAGTGGAAGGCCCAAGCTGGAGTGGTCCCTTTTCTGTTGCTCATTGCAATATTTGGGTGTTAAACTGGTACTTATGAAGTGCAACCAATGCCTGTACAGAAAACAATGGATGCAGCGCTATGAAACGCCCGACATCGTAGAAACCGTGCCTATCTGTTACAGTGTGCCTCTCTTGATAAAAAAAAAAGCCAATTGAAAATTCTTTGAGAAGGTGAAATAGCATCATTTAGAAATAATGTACCAGGATGCAGTGTCAATCACGATTCCTGTGCCGCCTTGTTGCCCATCATAATATCCGTGTCAACTATTACACTATGATGCCTGTCTCTGCAAGATGCATCTTGAAACCCGAGTGCATGCCTGGATCGTATCTTTTTTAAAGATCTTTATTAATAATGCTAATGCCTCATTAGAATCTAAGCGCATGGAAGCAGCTGTAAAGTAGGCCAGGAGCTGAATAAGCTAGCAAGGTATTGGCACAGTAAAGGCAAGTGAAGTAAAGCCGCGCTAAACTGTGGTCCGAAACCCGTTTCTCTCTGACAGATGGAAGCCCAGATAATGAGAAGGTCGTTTCAAGGCTCCCACAGAAGGATGCAAGTAACACTGTGTCGATTGAAGGTGGTGACTCGGCGTAGGGGTGGAGGAAGTCAGTGCGCGTCTGCTGAGCTTCAGACATCGAACAGACACTCAGTTTACTCCCATCTATATTCACTATTAACCAGGCCAGACAATCACGGAAGATGGAAAGTAAGCCACAGTTTGATCACCAATGTCGATCTGCTCACAGCTAGTCAGTCATAAATCACTCAGAGCATAACTGAAGTCGTACATCATGTTAAGTCATGAATCAAGCCCGAAACCAGGTCATAAATTCCCATTTAACGCAGCATCACGTCATAAGCCAATCATGACATTTTTGAGCGACAAATCACTTCAGCTGACACTCCATCACATTAAAAAGTGAGCCTAGTGCGTTCTCGTCTATGCCATGGTGATACATCTGAACTGTTGTTTTAGTCACTGGAGTCCTTGAGATGAGGATTCACAACTTTTACCCCTGGTCGGCTTAGCTCGCTACCTCGCACATCTGATGCGTCTGGCTCTCCGGCGGGTGTGGGCTGCGAGTGCTGTGATTGTCCAGGCCCCCCCCCGCCCCCCTTTGCTAAATGGCTGTCCCTGCCGTGAGGCATCCAAGGCCAGCGGCATACATCTGCTGCCCAATCTGTTACCGAGTGTGGTCCGAACCTCCAGGCCCTGTTCCTTGATGTTACCACAGCTTGGTCTTGAAAAGCTTTACTAAGGAACACAGGGGCATATATACCAGGGGATATCGCCGCATGAACAGCACTTTTAGTGACGTTCTGGTGGCAATATCCCCTTCATATTTACAAAGTGGCATTAAGCCACTCAATGTGGCCACTTAATGTGGCTTAATGATGCCTTATAAATAAGGCCCCTTTTCATACTTCGCTTAATGTGAAAGGGGCATGCAATGGGTGCTGCAGGGAGCGTTCCACTGCAACACCAATTGCTTTTTGACGCTGCCCCATTTTTACAAGGATCAGGCAGCGCCAAAAACTAAGGCCAGGTAAGACCAAGTCTTAGGATGGCAATAGGAGGAGAAATTATTAAATTCTCCTCGTATTTTGCTCTTCCTATGTGTGCAGAATTCTGCAGCACACATAGAAACAGCAAATCACCTTTAAAGATTGTTTATATGCAGGTAGGCGTCCCTTCGTGCCAGGGGCGGCTGGTGACATTTGAAAGTGGTGGGGCGTAAAATGATTGTTATACTTCACCGTTGCGAGCGAGCGTAGCGAGCGAGCCTGAACCCCTATAAGGAGGGTTTGGGGGGGTTCTCCCCCCGAGAAAATTTTGAAAAAAGAGAAGAGAAATGGTGCATTTTCAAGCAAATTTGAGAAAGCAGTAAGGTTAATAAAGCAATTGTGAAAGTGCAGTTATAACATTAATAAAGAGATGTCATATAACATAGGTAGCTGCTTATTCAGTACGAATTATACTGTTCATTCTCATTAGCTTAAGCTACAAATAGTAATTATTGGGCATAAAATAGAACTTATGATTTCTGCCAGCACATTTCTAAAGGCTACTAACAGAAATTGTTAGATCTTTTTCTAAGCCCTTTTCTTTGATGCTATCATTTCATGATTTTGAAATGCAGGCTCGATGAGTATACAGTGTAGAAATGATGACTTGCTAAAAATATCCCGATGAGAATATGGCGTTTCTATGGTTTTGTCTTCATCACCAACAACATAGTATAGTGGATTTGACAATGAAAGCAAACACTTAATTTGAAAAATAGACTTTTACCATTGTTGTAATGTCTTGAACATCTTAATAGTGTATATAGCAACTGTATCAAGAGGTTTAGTGTATATTAGATGTTTGTGGATCTTTGTAGTATGTTGTTGCGAACAGTGATTCATGCATCAAAGAATACACCGGAAAGCTCGGCACGTGCCCGCTTTTATACTGTGTTCCTTTGCCATCTGTCTTCATCTGAGATACACGTGCGGCGAGAAGGGATGCTTTTGTGGATCCAAGAACAGGCTTCATGCAGTCATTCCTTGTTCCATTTATTTGTCAGATTTTCTATAACTCACTTGCATCATAGAGTCCCACTTTGCTCTTCTGAAATGTTGGAATGTACGAAAATGTGCATTTGCGTTTCAAATGTCCGATCCTGCAGCAGCATGCACTTCCAAAGCCCACACATGAGTAACCCGATTCAAGACCCCATTCTCCCGCTTTTCTTTTTAAAATCTCCCACTTTGCTCTTCTGAAATGTTGGCATGTACGAAAACGTGCATTTGCGTTTCAAATGTCAGATCCTGCAGCAGCATGCACTTCCAAAGCCCACACATGAGTAACCCAATTCAAGGCCCCATTCTCCCGCTTTTCTTTTTAAAATCTCCTACTTTGCTCTTCTGAAATGTTGGCATGTACGAAAACGTGCATTTGCGTTACAAATGTCCGATCCTGCAGCAGCACACTTACAAAGCCCACACATGACAGTAACAGTAACCCGATTCAAGGCCCCATTCTCCCGCTTTTCTTTTTAAAATCTCCCACTTTGCTCTTCTGAAATGTTGGCATGTACGAAAACGTGCATTTGCGTTTCAAATGTCCGATCCTGCAGCAGCACACTTACAAAGCCCACACATGACAGTAACAGTAACCCGATTCAAGGCCCCATTCTCCCGCTTTTCTTTTTAAAATGTCCCACTTTGCTCTTCTGAAATGTTGGCATGTACGAAAACGTGCATTTGCATTTCAAATGTCCGATCCTGCAGCAGCACACTTACAAAGCCCACACATGACAGTCACAGTAACCCGATTCAAGGCCCCATTCTCCCGATTTTTTTTTTTTTACATCTCCCACAGTAGTAAGTTCACGGGATGCATATATTATTCAGTGTATTAGCAGCACAGCAATGTAGATGCATGTCCCATCCGCACCACCTAGAATCTCAACAGAATCGAATCTAATCATTTACCTTTCTCGACAAACACCACGGTCACGATGGCACTGGCAGTCACGAGTCCTCGACGACACGAGTCACACGACGGGTCCGATTCCGGGAGAGCTGACACACACTGTACACCACTGCCACGAGGTGTGTATGCAGACAGTGTGGCACCGCGTGCGTGATGACGCGACGGAGTGCAGAGAGTGCGCTGCGCACCTCATGGCCAATCACTGTCACTGTGTTTAGACATAAGCCACAGTGATTGGCCATAGTTGCGGGGCACCCAATGCAGTTTCGTCGTAGGCTGCCGCGCGGGGTGAGGTCTGAGACTGTCTCAGGCTCTCAGCCAATCCAGAGACGCTGCATTAGCAGCGCCTGCCCTGGATTGGCTAAAGAGCACGAATAGGGCTCACCCGGATACCGAGAGAAGGGGCTGCTGCATGAGGCAACCCTCGGCCTCTCGGCCCCCTCCTCTCAGTACATAGTACATGGCAGACAGTGCGGCGAATGCGCATGCTCGTGCTTGTCGTGAGCCAAACTCGAGCATGCGCAAATACATTGCGAGCCGCTGTCAGTCAGTGACAGTGCTCGCCCTCCGGCCCCACCCCCTTGATGTCCCGACTCCCGGCCGCTACACAGTAAGAGCTGAGCTTAATTGCTGGATTTGCTGCAAAGTGCAAGCACACCGCGTCGCGTGCGTTAAGTCGGGCTCCGCCCCTGCGCCCCAATGGACGCACCGCCACTGCTTCGTGCTCATAAACAATCCCCCTGAAGCGCAGGCACCCTTGCAACATGACGCACGTGTGCCTGAGCTAGCACTAGGCAACTTTTTTAGCGCCAGTGCTAGGGGAAACCCAGGGGGGCGCCATATTTTTGTAAATATGGTGAATCCCTGCATTTATAAAATGTCAGAGTGTGGCGTTACCAATGTTGCCGTAACACCGCATTCCGACATTTTATTGTAAATATCCCCCATAATGTGTACAAAATAGTAATTGTAAAACAATTATGAATATAACTGTACAAATAAGATGAACAAGAAAACTGTAAATATGAAATCTGTAGAGATTACCATCAATGCAATACAGCAACAAATGTTTATATAGTTAAAAGATGCTGAGATAATGTAATATGGATTAGGCTTATTTTTGGGGAATTTTATGCTCATGGAGGGACATGAGGGGGGGGGGGGAGAGGGAAAGGGTGGGAATAATAAAGGGTGAGTGATATGTACCGTGGGGAAACGGTCAGTCAAAGTTACAATAAAAAAGCATCATAAATGAATTGATAACAATGAAATATAAGCATACGAATCAGAGTAAAAATTAAATATGAGGAAATGTTCTAAGGAATCAAAGAGTTAAGGAGGTTTAAAAATTGCAGGATCTGAAGCTGGATCAGTGGCAAAAAAGCACAAACTTTGGTTAAATCAGTGCTTAATTTGAACCTATGGTTTCCGGTCCTAGGCATCGGTAGTTAATTGTCAACAATGGCGCTTGTGCAGTCTGCCACAAGATGGCGCTGTCTGGCTAATTTAGAGATGACCACAACAGCCAATTATTATTTCACTACAGATTAAAAAATGTCTATTTCCTGCTGCCCAAGCCATTCTTATAGCTTTGGGGCCTGAAATAGTCTGAAATGTCACACTTGTAGGAATGTGATGGTTCGTACTTGTGCTGTTACTATGATTGGCGAATGTAAGCAAAAGGGACCCCCTGCTAATGATCAGCGTTTCCGTGGCAGGGAAAATATATTGTATATAAAGACCTTAGGCAGCCTATTATTTTAATTTAGAATATGTTAACATGAAAAGAGCCAAGCAATACTGATAAGATCAAGCAAAACATTTTATTATCCCCAAAATAAAATTTTAATATCAGAAAAAATTGATAATAACTCCATTAAATATGTCCTATTCTATAAGTAAGCTAGATCATCATGTTACGTCATCATTTCTTGATAGAATACAGGAGTACATATCAACAAGTAATAAAGATTATTTTCTCACAATAACAAACAAAAGATAACATATAACAGAATGTTGGCTTAGTTAGGTCGTGGCTGGTTCTTGGAAGGATCGTGTCATCACACGTTTCGGTGACCAGTGCGTCTTCATCAGGAAAGCAAAAGATATAATCAAAAATACTATGGGAAGAGATCAACATCTGACTAGTGGGACAACACCCACAGTAAGATTTTGTTACCGCTCCACACGAAGATACGATTGTCTATAGGTGGCCAGAATATATATCCTCGGATTGATTAGAAGGACTACTTAAGGAATAGCGCTCCTTTTCTTTTCCTCTTTTCACTTTCTTTCCTTGAGAGGTATTCTAAATATGTAAATGTATGCTCCTCATGTTCGAATATACTTGAAGAGAGTGGATAATCTCTATATTCTGGCACAACTGTGTTTTCAAGTGACAGGCATGCTTCGTCCTGTGCTATCATTGGCAACATGGCAGGGGCAAGCTGCAGGAGCCTCCTGACGAGAGCCCTGGCACTTAGTTTATTAATAATTAAGTACTGGTTACATATGATGTAAGCTAGACTGGAAAAATCTAAGTTGGAAGTAGGTTGTTTGATGACTGAGATAAAAAAAGAATCATGGTTAGTTTCATCCGGGTTAAGATCTGGAGTATAAAGTGTTTTATAAAATGTTACAAATTCTTCAAAGATGTCTGAATCTAGCTAAATCAAAGGACCTGGGGAAGATTGTAGAGAATTTATTTTGTGGCAATATTTCCTAACTTTAAGAGAGTTAGCCAAAAATGTGCCAATTTTATTACAACTTCCATAATAGCCAGAACTGCTTTTAAATACGTAAATAGAAGCATTGTCAGAGGAAATTTTGTTAAATGTATTTTTGCCGCAATTAATTCTTGTAAGACATCTTTAGACTGTGAAGAAAAGTAATTATGTTCCATTTTCTTAAAATTGGATAACAAAGTGGTATGGTGGGTGAGTAAGGTCTTCTACTTGCTGGCGCCATAAGCAATAATGATGCCCCGTGCTGTAGCTTTCAAAGAAATCCTAATGGAGTTGGGGGTGTACAGGAGGATTTTGATGTCTGGAGAAAAAATCATGAGTAAAGGCTACAAAAAAGGAGGAAAATTGTGCATCAGAGAGCAAGGAATTATTAAACGTCCATCTATTGAAGAGTGGTTGTGGGGGGAATAAGTCAAAGTTGGTTGTGACTGGTGCACTGTCTGATAGTAAAATGGGTTCAATCTCCGCTATAATAAGATTACGAGACAGAGATTTACTAACAAATATATGATCTAACCCGGTAAAAGACTTATGATCAGGAGAGAAAAATGTATATTCTTGTGCTTAGGGATGCGCTAATCACCAAGAATCGACCAAGACTCATACGGATATAAAAGAACAAAATTGTTTGTGCTTTTTATGTGGAATAAAGTTGACAGTGGAATTTCTATCAAGAAAAGGGTCACAGATTTGATAACAATCGCCACCTAAAAGAAAATATTCATTGGTAAACTGAAGAATTTTTTTCTGAAGATCAGTCCTAAAAAAATCAGTTTGAGTTGGAGCATGAATATAAAAAATAGCAATAGGTATTTTGTTAATAGAGAATTTAGTAACAATCCATCTACTACACAAGTCTGTTTCTTGGGAAAGGGTAAAATATCAAAACATTTTATTACAAAGAATAACACCACCATTCTTTTTATTTTACGTGGGAGAGACAAGCACCTTACCAGCCCAGGGTCTTTTCAACTTCTGTGCCTCTGGGTCTTTAAGATGAGTTTCCTAGAGGAGGGCTAAATCAGGTTTATATTTTGCCAGGTGGAAAATAATTATTTCTCTTAATGGGATACTTCAAACCGCTAACATTCAAGTTATAACTCTGAATTTGAACAATTATGCAATATGAGATAATAAACCGACTAACAATAGGCACAAGATAGCAGGTAAATACAATAAAAAGTAAAAATAGAGGTACTTTGAGATTTTTTTTTTTTCAAAGGAGGGGGGATCCAAAAATGGAACAAAGGGAGAGGAGAGAAAGGAAAGGAATGAAAAGAAATAGAAAGAGAAGACGGTACAAACCAAATATATGGGGACTGATAAATATACCAGTACGTATTAGAACATCAGGAAAGAGTGGTTACAGCACATCTTGAGGACGACAGAGTCAGTGCACCACACAGTACACGAAGCCAGAAAGAGCATTAATAAGATGATGACATAGGACAAAACAAAGTGCTTGTAGGAATTTCCTCCTTTCTGAAATGTTATCAAAAGTGTACAATTGTTCCTTAAAGGTGACTTTAAAAGTATAAGGGTGGAGTAAGTCAAAGTATGCACCTTAGGATTGCAATGCCGAACCAAGAGAAAGAAATTCCTTCTATCCATTTGCTGTTGGTTTGGTGACATCCTGCGTGAAGAATCGTTTGGAAATGTCTAAGGGCCCTTTCAATATTGAGGGTGGCAGACTTGGGTGGATTGAAAAGTTATGGCAAGAAGTTAGTGAAGAAAGAAGCAGGATCCCTACCCTCAACCTCCTCTGGGAGACCATAAATGTGAAAATTATTATGGCGATTTCTGTACCCAACTACTCAGCATGTTGTTGAAGAGACTACATTTCCTTCTGCATAGAAGATATTTTTGAGGTTTTATCTTGAAGGTCACTGATATGTTGTTCAGTTTCGGTAATGCGCAAGTCCATAGTCTGCCATTTTGTATCCAGAGATTGCATTCTGATATTGGTTTCCTCTACAAAAGGGTGAAGAGCACATCATTCTTCAAACAAAATCTCCATAGAGATAAGCGGAGTGTTGTTATCAGGAGAGGGTTGGTTATGCTTGAGCCTTTTTAAAGAGCCAACCGATTTTAATGTAGAAGTGAGTTTAGATATGGATGAAGGTATGACATCACTGGAAGAATGTAAACACAAGGAGATGATGGACGGAGCGCTGAAACCTTTCAGACACTCACCCCCAGTCACAGATCAGTGTTGAATCCATCATCATTCTTTAGCTCACTTAGCCACCTCAGTTCAGACCCAGCTATGTGTAAATCAGTCTTGACCCTGTGCTTCCTGGGAACAGTCCAGCCCTAACTGCCAAGCCAGGTCCTTCCTGGACTGGAAACAAGCATCCTGGGATTGGTTTCTGGGTATGTTACCTTTCATCAGCTAGGCTAGCTTGAATCCAGTGGCAAAGTGAGCAAGGGACTCACGTCTGGGTATACCCATCCCACTTAAGGTGAAAAGATTAACTGCAACAAATGATGCATGGAATACTGAATGATTCAAACATTCTCCTCCAGTCAAGGGATCTGGGTTAAATTCATTGTTCTTTTGCCCACTACGCCACCCCAGTTTGGACCCAGCTATGTGTAAATCAGTCTTGACCCTGTGCTTCCTGGGAACAGTCCAGCCCTAACTGCCAAGCCAGGTCCTTCCTGGACTGGAAACAAGCATCCTGGGATTGGTTTCTGGGTATGTTACCTTTCATCAGCCAGGCTAGCTTGAATCCAGTAGCAAAGTGAGCAAGGGACCCACGTCTGGGCATACCCTGTCAACTTAGGGTGAAAAGTGGAACTGCAAAAAATGATGGATGGAATGCTGAATGATTCAAACATTCTCCCCCCGTCAAGAGGCACAGGGTCAAGACTGGTTTGCATATGGCTGGGTCCAAACTGAGGTGACGTAGTGGGCAAAAGAACGATGAATTTAACCCAGATCTCTTGACTGGGGGAGAATGTTTCAATCATTCAGCATTCCGTCCATCATTTGTTGCAGTTACATTTTTCTCCCTAAGTGGGATGGGTATGCCGAGACGTGGGTCCCTTGCTCACTGTGCCACTGGATTCAAGCTAGCCTGGCTGATGAAGGGTGACATACCCTGAAACCGGCCCCAGAATGCTTGTTTCCAGTCCACGGAGCACCTGGCTTGGCAGTTCGGTCTGGACTGTTCCCATGAGGCACGGGGTCAAGACTGATTTGCATATGGCTGGGTCCAAAATGGGGGGGCGTAGTGGGCAAAAGAACAATGAATTTAACCCAGAGCCCTTGACTGGGGGAGAATGTTTGAATCATTCAGCATAACGTCCATCATTTGTTGCAGTCACTGGAAGAATGGGAATCCATAGGAGCAGAGTTGAATTTGTAATTCAGTTTTAACTTTCACATTTTCCCCATATAAATAAACAAATATTTATCCATTCCCTTTGGCGTACAAACAAACTTTCTGCATAACTCCATTCTCCGAGGTGACTGTGAAGGCAGACAAAAAATGTGGTCTGTTGTAGGCGACTTCCCTCTTCTTCTTTGTTGAGAAGTCCATTTAACTCTCACTTCCCTAATCTCTGATTCTTTTGTTGATTGTTTTTTTTTCAACATAGATCAAACTTCACTTGTTTAGTCATTTCCTGTATCCATGACCCATTAACTCCTGACAAAAGAAGAGTGTATCCTGTGACTGGTGTGGAGATAGTGGGTAGGTTTTTACTGCCACGGGGCGATTCGCAACTCTGATTTCACCTACCATGTAGCCTGACAGTTTTAAAAATTACTTTCCAGCATTAAGAAATTGCATTACACACTGGGCAACTGCAGTAGCATCTCATGATGGAGTTGAGGGTTAAAAGGGAGAGAAAAAGGCATTTTCTTAAACGTTGTAAAATCTAGGCCATTGTCTGGAAAATGCCAGTGTTCGGTCTTAAAGAGAGAACCCGGATCGAGCAGCTTGCCAACAAACGAGTTTGCCACTGCTAAAGAACATTATTACTTGCCAGTGGATTTATCCACTCACTAATGTCTGCTCGCTGTGCTGACTCTTCATGATTCTGGCTCTTCGGGATGTTTATGGATAAGATATTTCAGGAAAAAGTAAAGATTCTAAATACGAAGAAAGAGTAGAAGGTACTTACTAGAGGCATAAATGGAAAATTGCTAACGTCAGGAGACATCATTTGAAAAACAGAGTCCCTAGTCATTGCTACTTTTCATTTACAAGTAGCATCTTTCATTTTTGATTTGATTGGCACTTTTGACTTCACTTTAGTTTTGGACCCGTATGGGTATGCACACGATAGAACACTCGACGCTCTTAAATTTGTAAGGCTGCATTATATTCATGTACGAACTGCACTTGCATATATATTCTATTGTTGGTGGAAATCTGTGTTATTAGAATTAAATTTATATCTGTATATTAAAATCAGTAGAGTGAAATTGTGATGTTATTTACAGGACTGATCAGGATTTTGCATGCGTTTAGAGAAATCATGTAACCATGCATGTAAATTATGATTAATAGGTAAAACAAATGTATTCACTGTTATACTTGATTGATATAGAGGCTTGTGTAATGGGTGCACATTAAAGAACGTTCTTAGGTTAGCCAATTGCAGGCCTAACTTTCGTTTTTCTTAAGTTTCGTTTCTCCTCATTTGCTCTCCAGTTGGGAGTTAATTAAAATTTATGTGTGTAGAAAGTTTTTCTTTCGCCTCTACTGCAGGTTCAGGAATTCAACCTTGTTATTTTAGATTTAAGAAGATACACGGGAGGAGAGGAATGTCTTTGAAGAACTTGAACAGAGAGAAGGGAGGACACCTTCCGTGCCTGGTGAAACCTGGGAACCAAGGTCGTCGAACAAGACTTTAAATTAATTGGAGTCTGTGGAAATGTACTCAAAGGAGGTGGTCACGGAATAATTCACCATGTGACCTGTTAGAGGTGTAACTTTGTCTTTTTGTATTAGGCACAGGGACAGATTTGCAGGACTTCTGCTTTTGACTGAGGAAGGATATCTTAGAATGAGCTCTCTAGCATTACGCTACTTGATCCATTTAACGTGAGTGCACTTCTTAGGATGTCAACACGTGCTGACACCTTTGGGGAAATTAGGAAGGGATGGCACTTTAGAAGTAGAGTAGGGACAGATTATTCTTTATTTCGGAAATACAAATGAAAAGGGATTTGGACGCAGTGTCTATACTCAGCTGTATTCTGATTTTGGAATTAATCGTTCTGTGCCTATTGTGCCGAATGAGCTATATTCGTAGATGTGGCTCTGTATTATTATTCATGTATCTTTACACTCTGATTTTGAGGTGTGTCTATATTCTGTTGTTCTTGGCTTTGTAATAAATCAACAAAACTTAAAATTCAGAGTCTGTAGTCCTTTAGTCAGACGAGAGGGAAACTGTATAATTGGTAACTTGCTTTCTTCCCTCTACACTTCTTAGCAGGCAATAAAGACCCTCGGCCCGGTGTTCCTAAGTAAATTTAGAATATGGAATCCGGCCCCATCACACACAATCATCAGATTATGTGGTGCCGGAACAGTTTCCAGACTAGGTGTGCTGTCATTAATGTTACATGACAAACTTATAAGGATTCTGAAACATCCAAGTATAATACAAAGAACAAGTGTCGCAAATGAGTGTGTGTGTGTGTGTTATAACTGGGATGAGAATGAGCAGGGCTAGGCGTAATTAAGATTACTGGTATATAATTGGGTCATTACCATGATGAACTCTCCAAGAAGTAATACACTTTGTCTAAAAGAACCATGTTACACAAACTATCAATGCACAACCAGAGAATTAAATCAGGTTGAATCAACAAAACAATGTTATGACAGAATGGAAATAAGAACACCAACACCAAAGTTCCTGCCATCATTCTCCACTCCTTGGAGCCCATAATGATATATAAAAATGTAAAGTAATGCCCACCTTACATTTACAAATCTCTACAAGGGGAACATTTTGATCTTGGCCCATGATTCAGCATGACTTCTAGTTGATCTGCCCTCAACCCCGTCCAGCAGAGGCATATCCATCAAAGAATACGCCAAGGCAGTAGAAGATGGACTCCACCTACTTAATGTCAAAGAGGAAGTCTTCCTTCTCTGACCTGCTGCTCCAAAATCATCATACTCGTGGGAGGAATGTGACCTTCTGGAAGGCACAATACCTGTTGAGATAGATCACAAGAGCCAACCTGATGTTCAAAGTGTGAAGAAGTTCTGCTTCTGGAAAAAAACTGGAACAACAACATCCTGACTCGTGAAACAATGTTACGTTTGGCAGAATGGAAGGGAAAGGAACAACTGTCATCTAATGAAGAAAGAAAGGAAGAGAAAACTGATAACAAATCAATTTTACCAATCGCTTGAACTGATGTTATTGATATCAAAAGGGCTCGGCAAGAATCGTAATGTCCACTGAAGACAAGTGCTCAAAAAGATGATGCTGGAGTGATTTTAGAACCATGGCAAACTCCATGAAGGATGGTTGGGTGTAACTGAGTGGTGGGTAAAGAAAAACTCCTAATGAGCCTCTCAGTTAATCCTTTCACATTCTCCAAGGATCTCTGAGGTTCCCTGAATGTTCTGATAGCTGTGAATTGCGCCTTTAGAGTAGAGATGGACAGGTTTAAGTTAAAGCCGTCCTAAAAGAATCTGAGAATACCTGGAAATTGGCATTGCAAAGGTCGCCAGTATTGAACATCACACATTTACTTAAAGGTTTTCTAATGAAAAGAACATGATTGAAGAGTGAAAGGCCTGCAAGAGTTTTGAAAGGCTTCTGCTAAGTGAAGGGGAAGCCCTTTAGTCTGTGAACCCATTCTCTCAATGTTGATACTGAAAGCATCAACCTCTCTAGAACAGAAAACTCCATGGGATGAAAAGGGCAGAGAGTTGAAAGGAGTCGCCATGGAGGACACATAGATAGGGATTTCAGGAGAGGAAACTATACCATGTAGGGCCAAATGGAACAACTACTATGGTGCCCTCTGCCCGTTCTATTATCTTCTCCTGTTCTACGGGACTTCTCCTCAAGTGTGACCTTAGGCATAGATTAGGCACAGGTACAGTTCTCTACTCATGCAGATTATTTGTAGCTCAGTTTGACTGATCATTCTAAAAATGTGTTTGTTTAAGTAGCAGTTAATGTTCCCAATGCAGAACAAGGTCTGCATGTTTAACTCAGTCTTTTGGCCACATTACCTGCTCACTTTTCTGTGGGTTAAGTGTCTCTGGTGGGTGTTCTCCTGGCTGACGCTTCGAATGGTGGCTCTACTGTCATGGTATTGTAGAGTCTGCTTCTCTGTTGGATAACCAACACAGCATGCCTGCTTGGTGGGTGCCTGTCCTGTTGGATGCATCATCAGGGTCTGGGTCTGATGGATGCTCGCTGTGGGCAGTTGAAGCCTCCGGACAGGGATTATAGAGCATGCTTGTCTGCTGGTGCGGCCTCTAGGTCAGGATCAGGTTTCTGCTCTGGTGGTGACAGCAGCTACTTCATTGGATTTACTTGGAGCCAGGCGGCAGGAGCACCGACCTTACGGACATTGCAGGTGTGCCATACAGCATGTGGCAACATTCAAACTTGATTTGTGTGCCTGGTCTACTGTGGGAGCCCGACTGGAGACCCTTTGTAACCTGTGTTATGCTCTGGCTTTGAGCTTAAGGGTGATCAGGTGGTCTGAAAGTTCTGGGTGTTCTGCACATGGGGAATACAGGTGGATTCTCCTCCTGGGCAGTCTCTCCTCCTACAAGGCCAAGCAGTGGTGGCTGGTGACATTTGAAAGTGGTGGGCATAAACGCTGGGTATGACTTATGTAGCGTGCGAAGCCAGCAAGCTTCATGGATAAACAGGTGTCCAGGGTAAGTCCTCCTCCCGAGAATTTAAAAAAAAAAAAAAAAAAAAAGGGGGGGATTCACTTATGGTGCATTTTAGAGCAAATGAATTTAGTGCTAAAGCAAGGTTTATAAAGCGCTGAGAACGCATACACATCAAAAACGACCCCATATCTTGCTGCATTAATATGTTCAACAGTTACTTTAATGTGCAGTACAGCGCGACAACTTCAGACCCTTTAAAATATGTGTTTGGACAGTGTCTTGCACTGCATGCAGCATCAATTTTGGAAGAAAATGCTCCATCCAGGCTTTGGGAAGCACCCACAGATGCTGGCTGCAATCAGTCATATAGAAATATGTGCAGACAGGTCTTTAAGTGGAATGAAAAAAGTGTGGGCTCTCTAAAAGGGAACATGTGAATTAATTTCTGTGATTCCCGTAGAGTACCACCCGGCCGGTATTTTGGTTTCTCTCTGAGATGCTATTACATCCAGATATATAACACAACAACTGACATACACCTAAAACCTGTCAGTACAATTGGCTTTGTCAATGGTTGTTAGCTGTTTAAGATAAATGAGTAACAAGAACAATTTGTTATAAACAATTAGCATTGGTATTCTGTAATTGTGGAACTGTGAATTAAATATTATTGAGACCCGTGGTAGGCATATTGGCCTTCAGTTATTTGCACTTTATGCTAGATATGTATGCCCTTTTTCTCTGCACATCTCATCCAGCTACACCTTTTCAGCATCCTCTTTCCTCTTCAGCACCCTCTTTTCACTTTCCTCAATGCACTTCCTCACATCTCCCTCACTTCACCACCCCCAAACATACACTGCCCTCACTCACATTTAAGCACTTTATTTCCTTTTACTTTGCAAATAAGTTGACATCTGTGTACCTCTTCACACACATTTACACGGAATTTCACCTACACCAAGCTCTGTGAGTTATAGATGTTGAGCCAGAACTTACTCACGGGGTCCTTCGTTTGTCACAGCATCCCGTGTTTTCGCACCCAGTCTCACAGTTTAGAAATAGTGGGACAGACCCTTTCCTCTAGATCCCTCTGCTCTACTCACACCAGATGGGTTAAAGAAAATGGAACACAGCAGTGCTTGATTTGTAAAAAATATTAAGTGCCAGGGCTGTCGTCAGGAGGCCACTGCAGATTGCACCACACATTGTCCCTGCCATGCTGCCAATGATAGTAACAACACAACTACTAACAATAACACACTTCTACAAGTGTGACATTTCTGACTATTTCAGGCACCCAAAGCGATAAGAATGGTTTGGGCGGCAGGTAATACTCGTATTTAATGTATATTGAATTAATAATTATCTGTTGCAGCGTCACCTTGTGGCAGACTTCACAAGCTCCGGTGTTGACAATTAAGTGCTAGCTCTGTAAACCACTGGCACAAATTATACTGGGACAGAGCCTGTCCTTGGCAATGTGTTCCATGTTCAATCAGCTTCTGCAGCATGGCCATCACAAACTAGGACAGTGATAGCAACATCATGAACTTGGCAATCTAGGGACTCTCAGTCTAATTTGAAGGGGAATTTACTTTCCCTCAACTGTAACCAGGGCCACTGGAATTTGCAACTGCTGCGTTTTCTGCATAATTGGGGATTTGGTGCACTTGCCACTTCTGCATAATTTTCAGTTTTTAACCAAAAGATTGTTGGAAAAACAGCTACTAAAACTCAGCCACACATATTGCCGCACTGTGACAGGCCTTTTTCTGATCATGACAGGTCAGCTTTCTTTTGCTGATTACAGTATTTAGGTGTTAAACTGATAAACCCACAGACTCATAATTGGCCTTAAAGTGGCACCCCTGGCTTCTAGCCTCAGAACACTGCTGGTCTTGGAAAGAAGATGAAGGACTGCATTTGCTGAATCTCTGGACCTCAGAAAGAAAGGCTGCACCAAGAAAGACTGCAGAAGATGCCCACAGCCCCACCTTTGTATAATCTGTGGAGTTCAGAGGAGTCATTTCTGCCATTCAGGTCAGCCTGTTTGCCTCTGGAAGGCATTTCACACCTCATTCACACCTTATTCGGGCAACGTAAAGACTGTGAGAAGCTGGAGAGCCAATGCAAACTAGCAAAAGAATTGTTTTTGTTAAAACGAGCAGATTATGCAGTAGATGATGGATTATGTTGCACATGGGCCAAATCTATCATTAAGCGAAAAAGGCAGCTGCCGCACAATTGCATAATTCCAGTGCCCTGGCAATAAATTCAGAAATGTGATTGCCCAAGAGCACACAATTTGCCAAAACGGGAGGCCATGATTAAAAAATGCATCTCCTGGTTCCATATCTCCAACTAGCTCACTAGATCACAACTGGGGTGTCAGTGATTCTGATGGCAAGACGAAGGGACTGCCCCTCCCCGGGAATCACCACTCTGTTACAACACTCCCACTGGCCTCACAGATGTGTATTATGGTGGGGTTGTCCACGGGAGGGAACATCCTTCCCCTGGGCTTGAGGTGCTACACAATTGTTGTGAGGCCAATGGCAGGGGGCTGGTCTGTCCTGGGTCCCCTCTCCTGGGCCTTGCAACACTAGACCATGGTTGCAAGGCCTAGAGGAGTGGATGGCCCTACCCTATGCCTCATAGCCATGGTGTAGCATTGGCAGGCCATGGTGATGGTCCCTCTCCCCTGGTCCTTGCAGCCATGCTTATGTGCTGCGAGCCCCATGGGTTAGTGGGCTCCCTGCCCTAATATTCTCATTGCTATACCATGTCTGAGAGTCCCAGGAGGTGGAGGGGTGCCTCATGTGAGCCCCTCCAATGGGCCCCATTGAAACTGTCTCACAGCTCTGTGCATATGTCAGTATTAAGGTCCATGTTCCTTGATGTCATTTCCTGTGATTTCATGTTGCATGCAAATTAAAGGGGCCTAATACATTCCCTTTCTGCCCGGACATAGCCATTGGTCAGGGGCATAGCCATCAGTAGTGCAGCAGCACTGGGCCTAGGGTTAAGTGCCCAATGTTCCCAAATTATGGCTTTATATTACTATGCAGCCAGGGGACAAGAGTGAGGGGGCACTTTTACTTTGCACCAACACCCATGGCACCATTGCTCTGCTACTTGCCTCTCTTCCATGGGCGCTGCAGCCATGCTCCAGAGCTGTGAGGCCTGGGATAGGTCCTCCCTCCCCTGGGCATTGTAGCCGGCCGTGGTTGGACACTCAGGGGAATAGGTGCCAGTTCATGAGCTTAGCAGAGCAGGAGTATGGCTGTGAGCAAGGCCAGACTGGCCGTAGTGGGCAAAGGGCGTTTCCCCAAAAGGCTGAAAGAATAGGGACCGGTTTTGCAGTGGTGGGACCTGCATTTGTTACTGGGAGCTGGTTTTGCAGCAGTGCTGCAATATCAGACTCCAGTAACCAAAGCAGCAGTGCTTGAGACTTGCTTTCCCTGCAGGAGGCGGTTCCGACAAAATTGCCAGGGCTGCTTTGGGCTACCAGTCTGGTCCTGGCTGTGAGGCTCATTGGGACCTCTGACCCTGGCTGTGAGGCTTACTGGGGGCCTCTATCAGGGGGTGTAGCTATCAGCAGTGCAGCAGGTACAGTGGCGCCAGGGCTCATGGATGTTCTGGACCCAATACACCCAGATTATGGCTGTGTTTTACTGTCTGGTATAAGTAACAAGGGAACCCGATACGAGTAACTAAGGACCACGGGTACTAGCTTATTTTGTTAACAATAGTCCCTAGCTTATTTAAAGTTAGGAAGTAAACATTCAACATAGACTTCGGTGAGACCTATGTGATTTCCTCCTGTGTCCAGCCGGACAGAGGAGCATTTAATCTTGATTATTTGAGAAGATATAGGTAAAATAGGGAAGGGCTGATGAAAACAGGGGCACAGTCCTGTACCAAGTTTCCAAAAGAAAGAAGAAGGAGAAAGGCCAAGAAGTTAGAGGCAATTATAAATTAATAACAGGCAAACACATCTTGGAACAACAAAAGGGGGCTTACATTACAATGAGTGACTTTCAGTTAAGCTCTCTCCAATAGTAACCACAATACATTTAAACAATTGCCATAATGTGGAACTATTCAAATAAGTCGACGTAACGTTTCGATCCCAAGCTCCTATTATACAGGGATCATCATCAGGACCACAAGATATCTCAACAGAGTAATGCCTGGTAGATTTAAAACGCCTATGAGTAGTGTGTCACGGGGAAACAAAGGAAAAAAATGGAAAAAATACAAAGGAAAAATTACACAAAGTCAGCATTTGCGTACTCAGAATTAACAGGTACACTGTCATTTTGTGCTCAGGAGTGGCGCCGCATGTGGTAATGGTGAGTTGAATAAAAAGAAAAAAGAAGAACCATTTGGGCGACACCTTTGTATTTGAAAACCGATATGCAACAGGTGGACACGTGAGGAGTAATTCTTGTGAGATGATGATGCATGCGAATAGACAGTTTGGCGACACGTCCGTAGTGCGCATCGAAGTTAAATTGGGTGAAAGGTGCCGAGTAATGCTTGTTAATTGATGATGCATGCGAAACAACGGCGGTTGGTGTGCCGCGCTTACTCGTGCGTGTGGACCGTATCACAATCAGGGTTCAATGTGCATAAGAACAGGATGGGTTGAAGTGGTAGTTACCTCAGTGGGAGAGGGGAAGGGAAGTAGAACTCAGGGGAGTAGCGCCTTCCTGCTCCAATTTAATCCGGGTTGGACTGGGCAATGGAGTGGCTGAATCTAAAAACACACGAGGGTTATAAAGGAAATAGGTGGAGTGGCCTCAAGGGGTTAGTATAATGAGCCTTCTTACCGCTTCAATCGGGAGTCAGGGGAATACGTCTGAGTCTTGGGAGACAGCTGGTGGTGCTGTCTGTATGAAGTTAGCGCTGATGGCGGGAAAAAACAGGGAAAGGTGTTTTAAGGGATGAAACCAGCGAGGGAGAACTAATGGGGCACTGAATTTGAACGGACAGACTGCTTACCGGTTCTAGCATAGGGAGAATACCGCGCTTTGAAATCAGGGTCTAGAAGCCGCGAATCGGCTAGAATTGAAGTGCATGGGAATGCTAGGGGTAGAAGAGAAGAGACAATGGGTTAACATGGGGGCAATGTTGACTAGTCAGGCAGTGCTTAATAAAATCGAGGTGCTTCTATTGCGGAAAAGGCTTACCCTAAATCAGGGCAATCGGCGAGGCACAAGTGATAGAAAGACGGAGGACTGCGTAAGTACGGCTTCCTCCGGTCGGCAGCTACAAAGGCTGTCCGCGTGCTGTTTGGGCGGAATATAATTCCGTTAGTGAG
The DNA here is from genome assembly GCF_964204655.1 of Triturus cristatus. Taxonomy (NCBI): domain Eukaryota; kingdom Metazoa; phylum Chordata; class Amphibia; order Caudata; family Salamandridae; genus Triturus; species Triturus cristatus. The sequence continues at coordinate 855,577,036 of NC_140585.1, read as the reverse complement.
TGGCCGATGAAGGGAGGAGAAAAGCATTGCGTGGTGTGCTCGCGCTTACCTTGTTCTTGTCTTGCTTCCGCAATGGGGAGTCGAAGACAGTCGGCGGTGCTGGCTAGTCTGAGGTGGGCGGGGATTGATTTATGCTGGTTGACGGGGTGGAAATGGAAGAGGTACTAAGGAATCGCGGGGGCCATTTTGGGATGGGAGAGAGTAGTGAGTGGATCGGTGGATGATGGGGGCCATTTAACGTTGGAAATGAGTGTGGAACAATAAAGTGATGTGAATTAAGGTGCCTTGTGAGTAAAGCAGGTCACAACAGCAGGTCGTCATGCAGAACATTCAAAAATATTTACATTTGCATATGCATTTTCAACTGGACTTAAAGAATTCTATTATGCATGGAACAGTCTTGTGAGTAACATGTTTAGAGGAGTGTTGTCCAATCTTCAGACCTGTTTAGGCCTTTTCGAATTGAGTCATAAGTGATAATTGCCTTTAGTTCCTCTTTATTTAGTAGTTGGGCCATGTTGCCTCCACGTGGTGGTAGTTTGAGCACTTTCAGCACTGTCCAACGGATTTCATCCTCATTGTGTTTGGCCTCTACGAAATGATCAACAAGTGGCGCATTCGGAGTCTTGCACCTGATTCTGCTCCTGTGCTGGCATATTCTGGTTTTTATTTTCTGCGTCGTTTGGCCTATGTAGATCTTTTGGCATGGACACATAATGAGGTAGATCACATTTGTAGTGTTGCAATTAGAGAAGGAAGTGGTGATTGCTGGAATATTGTTAAAAGTGAAACTTTTACCTTCCATACAAAATGCACAAACATTACAATTTTTACATTTGAAATGCCCAAGAATGGGCGGGAGGCCCCATGCACCCTCTAGAGTAGAAGTGTTGACAGAGGAGGGTAGAGCTGCACGGATTAGATGATCCTTGAGATTCTTGCTTTTTTTGAAGGCAAAGAGTGGTTTCTCTAATGTCAATGTTCCTGCATTGAGGATGGGCCAGTGAAGTAGTATCATTTTTCTTAGTTTGTTAGAGACTGGCGAAAAAGTGGTTACACAGGCTAGTCGGTCAGTTTGTTTTTTTGGTTTCGGTGTCAGCAGAATATCCCTCGGGCAGTACCAAGCACGTTTAGAAGCATTTTTGATGATTCCCTTTGGGTATCCTCTTGCTTTTAATTTTGAGGAGAGATAGTTGGCTTCTCTAAAATAATCTGTTTTGCATGAACAGTTTCGTCTTATTCTCAGAAATTGGGAGTAGGGTAATGAATCTCTGAGGGCCCTAGGGTGGTTGCTTGCGTAATTCAATAAAGTATTACGCTCAGTTGGTTTCCGGTATAGTCGTGTCAGTAGTTCCCCTTCACAGTGAAATATTGTGAGGTCTAAAAAGGCAATGGACTCTTTTTCAAACGTGACAGTGAATGATAGGCCTGAACAGTTATTATTCATCCAATGTACGAGAGATGTTATGGATTCTGTATTCTCCTGCCAGATTATAAAAATGTCATCGATATATCTGCGCCAGAGGCAAATGCCTGGGAAGAAGGGGTTGGAATCAGTAAGGATGACATTGGATTCAAGTTGATCCATAAACAGAACTGCCAGATTAGGAGCAAAAATTGCGCCCATAGAGGTTCCTTTGATCTGTTGATAATAAGTGTTGTCAAAAAGGAAAAAGTTCCGTGTGAGACAGATTTCTAGGAGTTGCAAAATGAACGTGGTAGGAACTGCATGGGGTCGTGGTCTTGTGTTGAGAATCTTTTCGATTGCCAGTAGGGCAGTTGTCTGTGGTATGTTGGTGTAAAGTGATTCAACATCCATCGTACACAGTGTTTCATATGTTGGGTTATATGGATGATGTTCAACAAGATTGATCATTGACATGGAATCCCTCACGTAGCATTGTGTTTTAGGAACAAATTCTTTAATAAAAAAGTCTACATATGCTCCTAATGGTTCAAGGATAGAGCCACAGGCTGAAACAATGGGACGGCCTGGTGGGTGAGTGGTGTTTTTATGGATTTTAGGTAGTGTGTATATGACTGGGGTTCGTGGGGTTTTCACATTCAAATAAATGAATTCTTTCTTTGAGAGAAAACCGCTCTTGAGGCCATCTGTTGTTACTTTATGGATTAACTCCTGTATTTCTTTTGTTGGATTAGTTGCCAGTATTAAGTAATGATCTTTATTATCCAACTGCCGTTGAAATTCCGCTACATAGGATGCCTTTTCTTGTAGGACTATGCCTCCACCCTTGTCTGCACTTTTAATGATCAGTGATTCTTTCTCTTTGAGTTGACCAATTGCCAATTTTTCTTTCAATGTGAGATTAAAAGGAATAAAGTGTTTCTTGTTCTGGATTGAGGCAAGATCTTTAAGAACCATTTTTTCGAAGGTAATTATTTCAGATGGGATCATGCCCGCTGAAGGTGAGAAATTGGATGGTGGTCGAAAAGGAGTGTTTTTGATTTGTTCAGGAGTAGGATGCAGTTGAAAAAAGGCTTGGAGACGAATACGCCTGAAGAATCTCAGAATTTCAGTGTGGAGTTCCATAAAGTTGGGTGGCACGGTTGGAACAAATGATAGACCTTTTCTCAGGAGAGAAAGTTCATCTGTGGCCAGTGAATGGCTAGATAAATTAAAGATGGGAATGGTGTCGATGTATTGTGTGAGAGACTGAACATTATCTACCATTGGTAGAAGTTGTTGCGTGTCCTGCGTTCTCCCGGGGGGTTGTACCATCTTTGGTTTCTCTTGCCCCTGCCTCGTTGAGGAGGGTCCTGGGGGCCTCTGGCTAAAAAAGGCGGTTGTTGGGCGCCTCCACGTCTTGTGGTGCTAGTGCCCTCACCTGAGTCGGAGTTATCTGATGATTCAGCTGATGTATCAGAGAAGCCTACCAGATTGTGGCGTCTGTTGTATCTGCCCCACGGGCGATTGTTTTGGTAGGTGCCGTAAGATCTGTTGGTATAGAAGTCTTTCTGTAAATAAGGATAGTTAGCTTCTGTACTGTATGATTTAAGGTCTTTTTTGATTTTGTTTGACTTCTTATTTTGCTCTATTCTATGAAAATCCGAAACTGTTTTGTCAATCTGTTCTAATAGTTTTTTGGCCTCTGCGGTTGGATTGGAGTCTTGAATTTGTTTATAGAGGTCTGCAATTTCTGTATCCAAGGCTTTCAATGTTTCCGTCGCAATATCTATGCCTAAAACTAACCAATGACGTGAGCATGTGGTACCTATGTAACTGAAGTTTGTTATGTACTTTGGGTTGTCAGTGAAGATTCCGGGAATATTACGCACTTGTAGGCCAAGGGGAATGACTTCTGCTTTGAGATATTCAGTGAGCATAAGAACCATAAGTTGTAAACGGACCTGCTTCTTTCTAAGTTTTTCTAGTTGGTCGGGTATTGAGGTAGTGAGTGTTGTAGGTAAGTCTGTGGTGTCAGATAACAGAGAGGGTCCTGAGCATAGTTGTTTGATATAGTCGTCAGTGTATAGAGGTGCAAAAGCTGACATATTATGATTTTGAAGGAGGTGAGGAAAAGTAGACAAGAAATACACTAGTGAAGTCTAGTGTGTGATAAGGGTGATAATTGAGGTAAAGAAACAATACTAGGAAGGCCCGACCAAAGGATTGGTTGGGAAGGGTAGAGAAGACCCTTGCAATCCAGCGATTGCGCTATGTACTGGTATAAGTAACAAGGGAACCCGATACGAGTAACTAAGGACCACGGGTACTAGCTTATTTTGTTAACAATAGTCCCTAGCTTATTTAAAGTTAGGAAGTAAACATTCAACATAGACTTCGGTGAGACCTATGTGATTTCCTCCTGTGTCCAGCCGGACAGAGGAGCATTTAATCTTGATTATTTGAGAAGATATAGGTAAAATAGGGAAGGGCTGATGAAAACAGGGGCACAGTCCTGTACCAAGTTTCCAAAAGAAAGAAGAAGGAGAAAGGCCAAGAAGTTAGAGGCAATTATAAATTAATAACAGGCAAACACATCTTGGAGCAACAAAAGGGGGCTTACATTACAATGAGTGACTTTCAGTTAAGCTCTCTCCAATAGTAACCACAATACATTTAAACAATTGCCATAATGTGGAACTATTCAAATAAGTCGACGTAACGTTTCGATCCCAAGCTCCTATTATACAGGGATCATCATCAGGACCACAAGATATCTCAACAGAGTAATGCCTGGTAGATTTAAAACGCCTATGAGTAGTGTGTCACGGGGAAACAAAGGAAAAAAATGGAAAAAATACAAAGGAAAAATTACACAAAGTCAGCATTTGCGTACTCAGAATTAACAGGTACACTGTCATTTTGTGCTCAGGAGTGGCGCCGCATGTGGTAATGGTGAGTTGAATAAAAAGAAAAAAGAAGAACCATTTGGGCGACACCTTTGTATTTGAAAACCGATATGCAACAGGTGGACACGTGAGGAGTAATTCTTGTGAGATGATGATGCATGCGAATAGACAGTTCTCATGGATGTTCTGGACCCAATACACCCAGATTATGGCTGTGTTTTACTGTCTAGCATCATTTTCGTGCATCAGGGGACATGGCTACATTCCTATGCCACTGGTCCCTTCTCTTATGCATCACACAAACATGATCCTGAGATGTGAAGGCCAGGAAAGGTCCATCCTCCCCTAAGTCTGCCAGCCATGATCCAGTTCTGAGAGGCCCAACGGAGGAAGCCTGCTGTTCTTGGCCTTGCAGCACTGGTCCATGGCTGCAAGGCTCAGGGCAACAGGCCCCTCTTAAGGGCATAGCTATCAATAGTGCACCAAGTGCAGTGGGAATGTGCATCGTAGGGTTATGGGTCCAATGGGTCCAATGCGCCTAAATAATGGCTGTATTTTACTGTCCATAAAAAAGTACACAAAAAGTGATTGATGGAATGCTTTAAATAAATCACAGCAACTGTGAACTAATTTTTGTTTTTTAAATGAGATAGCAGGGGACAACTTCATAAATCGGCATGATGGCCGCCAAGCTAAATGCAGATTTGAATACTGCACTGTAATCAGTGAAATCAAACCATTCATATTCTACGGAATTAAAGTAAATGGAAAAACAGCTATGTGAAATCATCCTTGCATCACCTTGCAGCATTTATTCACTCTTGTATGTGCATACAGTGCAAATATTACTGCTGTGATGATCTTAATCTGTCTATGAAAGATTGTGAATAGAAAATTTGCCAGCTCTTAATATATAATCCAGCAAGATTTAACTCACTAAATGCATCTCCAGGGCTTTTCAAAGTTCTAAAGAAGCGGAACGCTTTTCTTGTCTCATATAATATTGTGTGCTGCCAATAGGTTTAGGACCAAGTAGGTTTTCTTCTTATCCCAAAGCACTCCCTAAACATATTGCTCAGTACCAACACTCTTTTCCACCATTTAATGAATTTAGCCTAGAGATAAAAGCAAGTTCCGTCATTAGTGAATTTCATACAACTAATGCTGTCATTTTTCAATAAAATATTGAGTCAAGTATTTTATTGTATTAGAGTATTTGTATGGAGCTTACTACCTCTATGTGGGGCCACTGAAGTACTTACCTACATGTGCAGCTAGCTACACCATATAGAGAGTGTGTGACTGGAAGTGTGTTGTCTTTGTTTTGTGATCCTATGCGGGAAGTGTTTCCATGTCATTTGTGATGACCACCGAGGCGCGGTTACCACGGGATGCAGGCGGTAAATGATGAGCTGTGAGAGGCAGGCTTGCAGTTTTTTTCAGTACTCTGGAAGCTTTTAGCAGCTCTGCAGGTATTTCGAATGATTACAGTTTGTTTAGCTTGTAACTACACTGGGTTGTCCAGTCAGAAATTTGCATAAAGTTGTGGTGCTGAGCTGGCATGGTTGGAGGGAGAGGGAAGTGGATAGATCTCCTGGGATGTGCATTGTTACTAACATCCTATTTCTGAGTGGCTTTGCGAGATGTAAAAAGCGGTCATACTGTATAGGCATTTGGGACCTGCAGTAGTGGACTAGATCAAGGGTGCATCTGTCTTTCTGGGTTCTGTCACCGGGACGTGGGGTGGTGTAGCTATCTTGGAAATAGACATTTTTCAACTGTTTTCTGAAGTGAATATGATCCTAGATGCTTCGAATACTGGCTGGTAGCAAGTTTTATCGTTTGGCGGCTTGTACTGAGAAAGCAATACCTCCGATGGATTTCTTATGGTATAAGTGCTGCTGCTTTTCTTGAGAGGCTGTCTGGACAATGCATAACATCTTGGACATTGCCCTTCTAGCTATGGGTATGCTCTGGAGCAATGGCAAGACTGGAGCCATGCGTTCTCTTGGGTCGGGAAGAAATCGTCTTGCAGCAGATTTTTGGATGAGTTGTATTTTGCGTATGATGAATGTGAGTGTGCCATGGTATAGGCTGTTGGCATAACCAGGTTTACAGATTGTGAGTTTGAGGTTTGTGTTAGTATCCAAGGTATGAGGAGATGTGACTTAGTGTTTTTATTGTGAAGAAGGCACTCTGTATGACTTCAACATACAGTATCAAGGATAGGTCAGTATGCACTATTACCGTTCAGTTTCTGACTTCTCTTGATATTGTTGGAGGGGCATCAAGTTCTTTAGGTCATATGGCGGTAGGCTGGCATTTTTTGCATTGTCTGCAGAAGATGAGAGGGACCCCTTTGTTAAACTGAAGGAAATAGGGTACTCTTTTACATGCAAGTTAAGGTATTCCTTGGTTATCTAAACTCTCAGATGCACACAATATCACATCCTATCTAAAAGAAAAGTGTATTCAAAAAACCACAATTAGGAAAGACCAATAAAGAGTGAAAGCCCAAACAATAAACTCAAAATAAATATCAAAAGGTGGAGGTCAAATGCATATCATTTTTATTAAAAGAGGATACAAAGCAAGTTAATTTTTTTTCCCATAAGATCACAATTAAAAACATGGTATATCAAATTGATATTGTATCAACCATATCATCAAAAAGGCGAAAACATACACTATTATTGCTTTGCTGGAAAATAAGGGACACACATTCAATAAAACACTTTTAACAATCACCCCCTGGGAAAAAAGCAACAGACAATATAATTTGTCATAAAGTATGACACATCCGTAGGAAAAAACAAACTGTTAACTGGAACCCGATACACGCTCGTCTTAATGTATCTGTTGAACCAGTGAACTACCGGATTGTGGCAAATAACTGCGCCAACATGTTTCAATGGCATTCATGTATTTACACCATCTTTAGCAAGACAATCATATTGTTCTCTCGATTGGAAATGCTCACAATATTTAATAAATTAAGACCTTATACGATAAGGAGAATACTGATTTTAGTCCAAATCTTATATTGTTTCTGAGTGGAATTCCTCACAGCCGGGGCTTTTATACCTCAACCGCTAGGATGACATTTTGGGTATTGGCGCCTTTGTATCTTTTTGGCAAGGTCTAAAGATAAATAAAACTTAAAACTGACTACTTTCACCCATCCTGTTGTGGGCCGTCTTGTTGGTCCCATCTAATATTGCTTTACCGGCCCTTCATCACTTGGGCTTTTCATGGAGTGCAGTCGTTGCTACAACTCTCCTTCCACCTGGCATGTAATTCGCCATCAATAATTTTTTGCATTGTCCGCAGTTCATAATCTGTCTTTGTAGTATTGCACTTTAGATGGTTATTCATCTTCTTTGTATTTATGGCACAAAGGTAGTCATCAAGTTTGGAGTTGTAGATGTCTTCTGGACCATGATTTTTAAAATGATTTGGGTGCCATCTGCATAGTTGTAACAGGTAAGGTTGGATGATTAATCAAGTTTGGCAAGGGGGTTACGTGGATGTTGTATAATAGAGTGGATATGATGGACCCCTGAGGAATGCCACAGTGCTGTGTGTGAGGAGCCGATGTGAAAGGTGGTAGGTTAACTACACTTCTCTATTGGGGGTTCTCCATTAAGAGCCCTAAGCATTTGAATAGTTCTGCCCATGTGGGGGAATCCCGGAGCACTTCTTCACAGAATATCTTAAGTGTAGATGTTCGTCTTTCTTTAAGAAGGCCTGCAGAAACACTTCAGAAAGAACATAGCCTTTCGCCTAGAGCAATTGACCTCGAAGCTGGGGATCCTGGTTCGAGTCTCGGCAACGATGCTCAACATCCTGTGATTCTGGGCAAATCACTTAATCTCTTGTGCCTAACAAAAAAAAAATGAATATGTCCTCATGTAACGAAACTGGTGCTCATGTAAAGCGCTCTGATACCCGATGTCTCGGCTCTACTTTGCGCTATATATAACAAAAACAACAAAAAAATTATGTGAGGCCAGCAGTGACAAGGCTGTAAAAATAAAGTGTGTCACGCAAGCCAACGCATTGTAAGGAACAGGGAGGGCTCCACACCCTTTTTGCTAACAACAGTGTCGCGCAAGCGATACGCATGAGCTAGTGCATGCTAACATAGGCTCGACCCCAAAAAGGTCTTTCCCATCTATGCGCAAAGAATCTCAAATGTTATTCCCATACCCACTTGGACTGCCTGAAGTCAGCTCCAATTTAGGAAACGGCGAATACTCAACTTAAAGAAAAAAAACACATTTGCATTGCAATAGGTCTCGCATTTACGCGAGTTGAAGCTATTGGCATTGTAAAGGACAATGCCTTTTATTTATGTTTTAAAAAACAAAAAAGAAATAAAAGGAATTGTCATTTACAATTCCAATAGCTCAAATTAGCGAAATGCGAGACCTGTTACCTTGCAAATGCTGGGTCGCCCCCTCTCAGCCCCACAAAAGCTGCAGCTGACCCAAGCCCCTTGGAGGGAGCCCTTACCTTGAACTTGGACCCCGCCTTATCTTTAAGTGTGCAGATCATCAAGTAGACAGCAGCACTCCTGCCCCCGAGGAGGTGGCTCAACATATAACGCTGCCGACTTTGGAGCTGGAGAACAGGGTTCGAGCGTCTGCGTGCACTGTATTAATAATTAATAAACAGAGATCTCGGAGGGGGGTGGTGAGAGACAGATGAACTACCTCTCCGTGTGCCTAGCTCCAGCCGCTTGTTTATATTTGCATGGCACTTTCACTTTAAGTGAAAGCGCCATGCAAAGATAAATACGCGGCCACCCTTGCCAAAGACAACTGAAACAAGCTGTCGCCATTACGCGAATAATAAAAAAAGTGCTCACCCACTAATTAAAGGAGACTGTATAACGCCGCAAGTAAAAGATCCAGTCCGGATGGGCCAACCCAAAAGGAGAAAGGGCAGTAACAAAGAAGCCTCATTTTCAATCGGAAGTCAGAGTTTACCATAAAGGATGACGCCAGCCCATGAAAAATAGGGGCGGGGCTTCAACCCAACTTCTAAAGCATACCTTACTACAATATGCATCGCAGAGCATGCACGCTGCAACGCTTGGTCTGTGAGACCTAAAAACTTCATTGTGATGCAGTCACGATCCACATGCTGACAGTGTATTTGACCCTGTACAGTACGACCCTGTACAGTACTTAGCAACTTTTCGGAATGGTTTGCACTATATAAATACCCCATAAACATATATGCATCTAATGGAAACAAATTGTTAACATCGGATTGATTTTATAAGCTTTGGAGGGACCAAGGCCAAACCTTTCCATCCAATGTAATGTATTTCCAGTTAATAGAGATTTAAAATATAAGTGCCTATTTTATTAGTGTTCATATTTTTGTTTTTATTTTCCTGATCTCTGCACTAAGAAAGTTGCTTCTTACAAAGTCGCTCAACAATAGTCAATAGATGGCACTGCCTATGATGTGATTTTTATGCGATTTCACGCTGCATGCAAATTACGGAGGCTTACACATTCCCTTTCTGCCCAGGGTTCCATAAGACCTAGGACTGACCCCGCTTGCTGGTGTCTTTATTGGGTGGTACTTTCAGCCCTGCGAGCGAGACGACTTCCTCACGCAACAGCTCTACTGTGTCTGTGAAGAGGGATCCGTGAGCCTCCCATTCAGCAATTCACTGTATGGATGGGCCTCCCACACAGCAAATCACTTGTGAAACACTGTTTCTGTGCAGAGACACCAGTGTCCCTTGCAGTAAAACGCTGTATCCAGGGCTTTAAGTAGGATGAAATGATGAGACTGTGAAAGAACTTTAACGAGTCTCTTAGAAGTTACCTCAAAAGCAATGAAGGGTGTGTACTGCTGCAGAGCTAAGATAGTTTTTTCTCACCCTGGGGGTGGTGAGGCCGACACGTCTTAGCACCGGCAGAAACAGGCCCACTTCAAGCCCTGACTGGACCTCTTAAGAAATTCTCCAACCCCCCCCCATGTCTTGCGCAGTAAGGCGCAGACAATTCAAAATTTGCGAACATACGTGACAAGAATTTTCAATTCTATTAAGGACAAGAAGGCGAGGATTATGCTTTCTCATTTCTTTATTAGAAATGCTCAGCAGCCAATTAGAAAACAGTAGATAAAAGAAAACTACAGTACCCATAAACACCAGGGTATCGCGTGACCAACCATAGAGACCATAGTATACAAAGGGCATGTAGAAAGTATCACATCCTCTTTCTTTGGTGAGGAAAACAGTTCAAATTAAAACAGGAAGTCCAAGAAAACGTTGAACATCAGGGATAGAAAGACCATCAGCAGCAGCAGCAGAAGTCCACTTTGAAGAACACAGGACTCCGCAGCAGTAGATCACCGGAAACAGAAGAGCATCGAAAACAGGATAAGCCAGATGGAACAGCAACACCGTTACTTTGGGTCAGAACCTGAAAAGAGACATACAGCCGTAATATACATCCAGTATATAGAATGAAGTCATAAATAGGGGGGTAGAGAAATAATGAATTGCACTAAAAATAATTCATATGCAAAAAACAACAGAATAAATGCATAACGTGTGCATAAAACAATAACAACGGGTGGGATAATCCGTGCCTCCTTGTCCTTAATAGAATTGAAAATTCTTGTCACGTATGTTCACAAATTTTGAATTCTATGTCAGGACAGGAGGCTCCGATTATGCTTGTTCAAAGCTGATCCACCACCATAGAAGCAATATGATCAATTGGTTTGTAATATAAGGTTTTGAACACTGACTCAGAAGACCAATCTGCGGCCTTCATGATGTCAAATAAAGTAACACCCATCGAGAATGCCTTAGAAGCCATAGCCCCACGTACCGAATGAGCACCAAAAAGGGAAACGTCAATGCCAGCTTCAGACATGAGCCATCTAACCCAGCGAGCCAATGTAGCTGGGGTAACAGGGCGAAAAGGCTTCTGCAAAGCAATCAACAGTTGACCATACATATTTGAACGTAAAGGAGCAACATACCTCATAATCCTTGACATATTGAACAACGCAAAGGTTGGGATGATTAGGAAAGGAAGGATAGGTAATCGAGGAAGTATTCGTTTTGGTACGTTTGGAAAGACGAAATGTGACACCGTCAGGTGTAAAACTGCGACCTGCCAAGTCCAAAGCACGAACATCAGACACCCGTTTGCAAGAAACAAGGCATAACAACATGGTCAGTTTGGCTGACAGTTGCTTACGGGAAAGCAAAGAATTGGAAGGCCAGGCTTCCAAGAACTTCAAAACAATGGAGACATCCCATAAAGACATGTATTTAGGACATGGGGGTTTCGCCAGACGAATACCCTTAAGCAATTTGGCAATCAAAGGATGCTCACCCGCAGGTTTACCATCAATAGGAACGTGGCCTGCCGAAATGGCGGAACGGAAATTATTAACCGTCCGATAAGCCAAACCGGAGGAAGCAAGAGACGCTAAAAAATTAATGATCAGAGATACATCCGCTGCAGCGGGATCAGTCTCCCATTGAACACACCAAGCACACCATCGTTTCCAGGAGCCTGAGTAGCGTTTATGAGTTTTGGGTGCCCAAGATCCACTGATAGACTTGGAAGCGTCTCGGGAAAGGCCCGGGACCGTCCAACGGTCCCCGAAAGTCGCCAAGCCAGAAGAAGGAGAGAGCCTGACTGGATCAGGGGATGCGGATTGCCGAGAGGGTCCAGCAAGAGATTCCACTTCTGGGGAAGAAGGAGCGGCACTGCACAACACATTTTCATGAGAACTGGGAACCAAGCTTGAGCCCTCCACAGAGGAACAATCAGAATCAGTTCCGTCTGATAACGCTTTGTGCAAGCCAGGACTCTGGGAATCATTATGAACGGGGGAAAGGCGTAGCACAGAAGTGACGGCCAGATCTGAAGAAATGCGTCCGTGGCCAGGGCTTCCGGATCCGGCCTCCAGCTGAAGAACAGAGGAAGCTGAGTGTTGAGGCGAGAAGCGAACAGGTCGATGTGACACTGGCCCCAAAACCGGAGAAGAGAACGGAATATTCGAGAATGAAGCCTCCAATCGCTGAAATCCCGAAGGTGACGTGAATTCCAGTCCGCAATCTGATTGTTGCGACCGGGAAGGTATTCGGCAATAACAGTGATCTTCTTTTGTAGACAAAAATGCCAAAAGTCTTTGGCGATCTCCGCTAAGATTCTGGATTTCGTGCCGCCCAACTTGTTGACATAACGAACCGCTGACACATTGTCCATGCGGAGAAGAATGCAACAGTTGGATCGAAGGGGAGGGAAACAACGGATCGCGAAGGACCCTGCCAGGAGTTCCAGGCAATTTATGTGGAGAGACAACTTGTGAGGAGACCACCGACCCCCCCGTCGATATTAGACCGCACCGGGCTCCCCAACCCCACAGGCTGGCATCAGATTCTATCACCATCTCCGGAGAAGAGCCGAACAGGGCTCGCCCATTCCAGGCTTCCATGTGGGCCAACCACGATTGCATCTCCCACCTCGCTTCCTCGGAAAGAGGAACTTGATCGGAATAGCGAAGGCCGTTCTGGAGATGACGGATCTTCAAACGTTGAAGCGCCCTGTAATGCAGAGGGCCTGGGAAAATCGCTTGAATCGAAGACGCCAATAGTCCGACAACTCTTGCTATAGATCTCAACGATACAGTCTGTTTGGAGATAACCGAAGACAACTCCCTCTTGATGTAACAAATCTTCCGATTGGGTAAGAGAAGCTGACAGGTCAGAGAATTGACCTGGAAACCCAGAAAATCTATCACTTGTGATGGGGTGAAAACAGATTTCTGAGGATTCACCAGAAATCCCAGAGATTGTAACAGGTCGATCGACCATTCCAGATGCGAAATCAACTTGAGGGGACAATCTGCCATGATCAGAATGTCGTCCAAGTATACAATCATGCTAACACCCTGAGCACGCAAGCATTCCACGACGGGCCTCAGAAGCTTTGTGAAGCACCAAGGAGCTGACGAGAGGCCGAACGGGAGAACTTTGTATTCGAACCAGTTCCCCTGCCATTGGAACTGAAGAAACCGACGATGGGGGCTGAAGATTGGAATCGACAAATACGCATCTTTGAGATCTAGGCGAACCATACAATCCCCTTCCCAGAGAAGATCTTGCAACAGATGGATCCCTTCCATTTTGAAATGGCGGTAAACCACCCCTCCGTTGAACTCCTTCGGATTGAGAACCAAACGGGATCCGCCCCCTCGTTTCTGAACCAGAAAAACCGTGCTCACAAAACCTCTTGGATGACGGGTAGTCCGAAGGATCGCCCCTTTTGCGAGAAGGGAGTCTATTTCTGCTGAGATGAACTCCTGATCTTGAAGGGAGAAAAACAACGGGGTTGGAGGGAGGATTTGAGGCTGGGGCTGATAAAACTCTATCTTGTAACCCTGAACCATTTCCAGCACCCAAGCATCGTTGGAAATTAGATGCCAATTGTGGAGAAAAAAATTGGATCCTGCCCCCGAAACCATCTTGGAAGCTGAAATTAACCTCACCAAAAGTGTTGGAGTCCTGGTGACCTCCTTGGTTTCCGCCGAATTGACCTTTCCTATACTGTCCTCTACCTTTGCGAGAGGGATAGAAATTGGAACGAGTGGTGAATCCGGAGTCCTGACCACCACCTCTGTGGGACTGGAATCCTCTCTGGGAATTCTGTTGAGAGCCACGGCCGAACGAGCGCCCCCTGTGACGTCCGGCCTTGGCAAAAACCAGCCGAAACACTCGCTGCAGCGAGGCCTGAGCCTTGTCAAGGCCACTAAAAGTTGCCACAAAGTGTGAAAGCTCCTTCAGGAACGGTTGACCAAATAACTGTCCCTGAGCCAAGGGCACGGACTCGGAAGATGAGCTCTCCGCCAGCTTAGGATCTAGCTTGAGAAGAATGGAACGGCGCCGCTCACACAAAACTGCGCAGTTGGCATTGCCCAACTGGCAAGTAGCCCTCTGGGACCATTCAATGAGCTCATCAGGGTCAACAAGGGCTGAAGACTCCTTAGCGAGAACACCAAGATCCAACATTTTAGTTAGCGGGCCCAACAAGTCCAACAATTTGTCTTGGCAGGAACACCAAGACCTATCAAGACCCTTCTTGGGGTCTTTGGCGTACTTCTTGAGATATGTGACCATCGTAGGATCCACTTCTGGAGTTTCGGCCAAATGGTCAGCTAAATCGGGTCGTGGACATTCGGATCTCAGGCGGGCCCTGACATCCTTTTCAAATGGTTGGCGAATATGAGCCTGTACATATTCCGCCACTGCAGGGGATGGCAACCAAGAAGAAGAATTTGGATGAACGATATCAGAGGGATCAAAAGTGAGTATAGGTGGGTGTGAGGGAGCGTCCATGAAGTGCTCCTTACGAGCCTTTTTCCGTGGAGGAGGGTCAAGTTCAGACGAAGTGGAGGAATGAGTGTCATCTGCATCCGTATCAGGGAAGGCGGAAACCGAAGTTCCAACCGCCGCCTTAGGGGTAGACCTGTCGGAAGACAAACGTTTGGCCAATTTCTGGAAATCAGATTTGTGAGGATTTACAGGAGATTTAGAGGATGCACGAGCAGACGGCAACCAGCCCTGTTGTTGAGCATAGAGAGACAAATGACGTTTCAAGGGGTTAATGGCACGAACAAGCGCCTTATTAACCGAATGTTGTACTCCCTGATCCAAAGCCTCAACCAAATCGTGCTCCAGAGAGCCAGAGGCATCATCATCGTAGTAATAGTCATCGTCATAATAATAATCCTCCATTATGACACACAAGTGCAACAAATTATAATGCCCACAGAGAGATGACAATAATCAATAATGCTACAATAATCAGACTGGAGGGAGAAAGAAGAGCCTCTGATCCACTCAGCTTCCTTATCTCAAGTATCAAAAAATCAATGGGGGAGTGGATCACTAGTCCCAAAAGAACCAGGGAATGCAACGGTAGTACAAGGTACTATTAAGAAACCGTCAATCACGTATTGTCAAGATCGATTTGAGCGGTATATTTTCGTTCTCCGCTTCGTTATTGACAACGTGACAGCATCATCATCGGGTTAGTGCAATGCTTCCTCCACCTGGAGGTCGTTCCACTGGTCGTTCTAGTAGGGGCACTTGAAGGGCTGAAACATGTCGACCTTTTTTTATGGACACCTTTTTTTGCAGTGCACATGGCCATAATTAGCCTCTGAGTGCACACCGAAGACCTTTTATAACTTTCCCGCATCCAGTGTAATTAAAGATTCTTTACTGGTTCAACGGGATTTTTTATTTTTCAATATTTTTTTCACCACTTGTCACTTCACCAGAACTCACTTTTTTATTCTACGATCACTACTACAACGACCAGTGGAACGACCTCCAGGTGGAGGAAGCATTGCACTAACCCGATGATGATGCTGTCACGTTGTCAATAACGAAGCGGAGAACGAAAATATACCGCTCAAATCGATCTTGACAATACGTGATTGAGGGTTTCTTAATAGTACCTTGTACTACCGTTGCATTCCCTGGTTCTTTTGGGACTAGTGATCCACTCCCCCATTGATTTTTTAATAATCAATAATGGCCAAAGGCACAATGCAGGGGGAGTGAACAAACCCCACAGCAAGCCAATAATGCAGGTAGAAACCTGAACACACTGCAAGTATTAAACGTGGAGGGAGGGCTTGCTAATAGAGAAAAAACTGTCACTCTAGGCAAAGCCTATGATGGATTTTTACAGCCTAATTGTTATTGTGCTACAAAAGGGCGTAATTGGGGCGAAATACACAGGCTGTGGGCAATGGGCGCCGAAAACGCGACCTTCTCCTGACAAAAAATGTCCGTTGTATCACAAAACATGGCCGCCGCGCATGCGCGGTAACGGCCGCCCGGTATTTACAGAGAGGAGCGCTCGCATGCAATGCGCGAGCCCCTATCTCCCACTCCACAACAACAGAGACGCGGGCGCGAAGTGCCCGGACTCAGGGAGGTGACCTCACGCTCCACGCAACGCCGGGACGGACCAAAGTGGCGAGCGGAAGGGAAGACAAAACGCTATGGGAACCAAGGAAACTGTGCAAAAGCAGCGCGGCGACGCGCGAACATGGAGCGCAACAGAGCGTTAAAAGGCACAAGTGCAATATCAGAAACAAGGTACCAAAGCAGTAGCATTAATTAACAAATAAAGAGAAAAATACACTTAACTGGCTCCGGAGCAGCAAAGAAAGAGGATGTGATACTTTCTACATGACCTTTTATACTATGCTCTCTATGGTTGGTCACGTGATACCCTGGTGTTTATGGGTACTGTAGTTTTCTCTTTCTACTGTTTTCTAATTGGCTGCTGAGCATTTCTAATAAAGAAATGAGAAAGCATAATCGGAGCCTCCTGTCCTGACATAGAATTGTCCATGCACGGACTCACTGTGTCAGTCGAGTGGGTATGCTTGTTCCCTACAGTGAAACACTCTTTCTCCTGAAGCAATGCAGCGCGTGGCTAAAGCGATGGCCCCTTACCTGCAACGAAAAAGTGACAGACTTTGTGTAGTTTTAGTTGTATAAAGTATGATACATTGCAAAACTGCTATATCGGCACAGTGAGTGTTAAGCGTCCAGAAGGTTATTTACACCAACAGACAATGCAAAAAGCAGCTTCAGCCCCAAGCTTACAAACATTTTTTTTAAAAAAATCAATGATACCAAATTGCCAGTGAGTGTAGTAGGAGCAGGAAAGATGTGAATGCACAAATTTAATGTCATGAAAATACAACAATAAACCGTACATCTGCGATCTACCAAACCTTTGTATTTCAAGGTAAAGTCAAACTCACAGCTGCTGGCAATAACGCTATCGGGCTCCCAGAGCGCCGCAATGACTGCACGGAGTGTGGACTGGAGCGGTGTCCTGTGCGAGTTCAAGCTCCCAGGTGCGGAGGGGTCATCGGTAACGGGGTTCGCTCAGCTCGTGTCCTAGGCCCTTTCAGAGCTCGTGCACAGCACGCATCCAGGTTTCAGTGCTCGCCTCACCCCCGGAGACGAAACTCCTGCTTTGTACCAAAGTGCGCACGGGTTCTGTGCCTGAGGCCGAGGACTCGTGTAGTCGGTTTGGGGGCCGCTCATGTTCTTTGTAACTCTTGGCTTTCGAGATCTTCGTGTCTGTGGCACTGACAGATCCCAGGGCGGGAACTGTTGGTGTGTCTTCACGTCTGCACTGCATTTTGCACGAGGTTGCACTGCCTGAGGTACAGGTTGAGGGTTTGAGCGTGGAAAGACCCGCAGGGGGAGATAGAGATGAACAATAATTACACCTGCAAAGTATTGTTGATGGGCGGGCGGGAGGAGGAGTGCGGAGCTCTGAAGTAACCCAAGTCCATGTGTGAGTAGCTTATCCAGTCCAGTTTTTTAGGGGTGTTCTAGAGACCGCTTTAGCTGTATGAACAGCCTCCTGTTTTTTTTTCTTTAAAAAAAATCGTATTAAAAATGCATGCAAGATGTACACATAGAAGGGCTTTAAATAAGCCCTCTTCATCCATTAGTCTGTTGGACGGCAATTCACATTTTTCTTCTGGCCTTCCCAATTTACAGCACAGGGCAATGGATGGCTGTTTGCAGCCACTGGCTCTTTGAAATTATGAGTGATGGCATTTTGCTCTGGCACATGTACACATCTGCTTATAAAGTAGTCCACTAAAATGCCAGGGTTGGGTGACAAATCTCTTCTTTCATTTCACGTTCCTTCTTATTTATTTTTATGACGTCATTTTTTACTTATGTACTTTTTGCAAATATACGATGTCACCTTTTAGTTGGCAGCACGTTTACTTTTTATGACATTTACAATTGTTTTGCCCATTAGGGAAAATGTTATTAGGAGAATCAAAAATGTCAGTAGAAGAGGTATTCAGGAGAAATCAGAGGCAGTGGTGGGGACGGGAGTGTTGCAGAAGGGGAGATGCTCCTGCGAGATACAGTGCCGTTATAAATGTATGTGGTAGTGGGACAGTGTTATATTGGGAAGCATTGGAGAGAGGCTTGAGGCAATTTCTGGGGTGGAGTTGCTTGCACATCCCAAGAATGGTGCCACTGTGAGAAGGTTTGGGGAGGTGGTACTGTGAGGGATAGGAGTAAAGCTATAGCAGCAGCGTAGTCCTGTATGTTTCTGTGACACATTCAGCTATGCCTGCCTGTTTTTTGCAAAATGCAATTGTAAATCATGGTTTTTATAAATGCTTACTCTCAATGGTCAAAGTGAACCTACAAATCCCAAAATACAAAGGTCTGTTAGATAACTGATAGTTTTGGATAGGATTATCAAACAGCATGGAGCCCCTTGATAGCTGTTGGGGATTTATTTCTTAATAGATCCTATAAAGCTTAAATTGCTATATGTGTCCCTCCCCCACTGGGATAGGAGAGAACCCAGATCAGCCCTGGCAAAAATGTCCCCATCAGCCTCCCACTGTAGGAGGCTGAGACAGGAATGGAGCCATTGGGAGCATGACTGGGTCATGGCAGCCCACCCTGCGCTGAAAGTAGCCCACTATCCTACAGCTCACTAAGTGATTGCCCGACCCTGCCCCCCACCCCCACGTCCAATGCCATAGTAGGATGTCACTTTAGTATGTTTACCTTAGCCTTGCCATCGCAATTGTTAATAATAATAGGCACAGGAAAACGCACTTGTTGCTTTATTTAAAACTTCCTGTGAATCCTCTGCGAATTTGCAAGAAAAAAGAAACAGTTTTAGCCTCTGGTGGGGTCTCTGTGGTACTCCACCACCAGGCCTAGGGAGTCAGGGTTTTCCTACCCTACCCCTTGTCTTTTATTGACATTGGTTTGAAACTCGTTCAAGTTTGAGTTCCAAGATGGCTGCTAATACTTCCTGGATGAAATGTTGGCAGCCAATCAGATCACACCATGAGATCCATCGGGTCCGCAGAGAATTCACGCCCCTAGATATACATACATAGTTTTTTCAAAACTGCTCAACAGATTTACACCAAATTTGAAAAAGGGCTCTTTCTGGACCAAGAGCTAGATTTCTGGCAAATTTGGTGTAATTTCGTTTATCAGTTCAGGCAGTAGTCGTATCTAAAATCGCTATGGGAAATTGCATGGAGAGTACGCGTTTTGGGCCCAACCCCACTTTTAAATTCCTCAAAACCTTCCAAACAACAGCTGATAGTGATTGGCATACTAGTTTTGAAAATTTCAAGAAGATTTGTTAAGCGGTGCCAAAGGTATAAGCAAAACAAAAAACGCTTTGTCTATGGAAACTAGGTCCTAACTATAACTGCCTACTATCAACTACCAGTAGGTTATCTATCTATCTATCTATCTATCTATCTATCTATCTATCTATCTATCTATCTATCTATCTATCTATCTATCTATCTATCTATCTATCTATCTATCTATCTATCTATCTATCTATCTATCTATCTATCTATCTATCTATCTATCTATCTATCTATCTATCTATCTATCTATCTATCTCAACTCCTTGGGATACGTCCAACCTGAGAGACATTATATAATGCATGTTGAGGTACAGTTTGTCATGCTGTTTATCACACAGCTGCCACACAGTGTGTGTATCAAAAAACAATATCATTTCCAGCTTAGAGTGTCGCATAAATTATGCAAAAAAGAAGCAGAGAACTCTGGGTAGTTACTAAGTTTAGGTGGAGAAAAGCTTCCATACAGAGCACCCTACAACACCAGCAACACTCTAAATTTGCTCACCTCAAATGTCTGTTTTTCTAGTAAAAAGTTTAAGCCTAGGATTAGTACAGTGCCACCCTCACCAAGCTTGAAAGGGTCAAAGTATTTTACCATTTTTACAGCAAACTCTTTAAGTATAGGATTAGTTTTTGCCATACATGCAGAGCTGTAAAATGAAAATAGCCTTTTACCACTCCAGGCACAGTATTACAGCAGTCTCTGTTTCTTTTTTTGTGTGTGTGTGTGTGTGTGTGTGTGTATATGTATATATATATATATCTATATGGTTGGGTGAATTACACGGTGGCAGAGGACACTGAGTAGTTTTACGTGAGTGAGAGTTCCCGTAGGAAGAGGATTTTTGTTTTGCTAATTACTTTGCTTCCCTTTGACAAATCTTCATGAAACCTTACAAATAACAAGTTCAAAACCTCCGCTCCTTTCTGGAAATCTTTGGTGTAATCTGTCTAAATAGGGGCCAAAGAAAAAGGGAAAGGGCATTAATGCTTTTTTCTCAAGAAAATTCCATAGGAAAAATTAGGCCATGAGACAAAAAACAGCTGAACAGAATTGCGCCAAATTTGGCAGAAAGCTAGATCTTCACTCAAGCTCATGCTTCTTGTAATTTGCTGTAAATCCATTCAGCTGTTTTCGAGCAAGTAAGAGTAAAAAAATAGAGATATCTGGATGGTTGGCCCTGCAGGGTGACCGCGGAGTCCAGTGAGATCACAAATTCAATAAATAGGTCGCAAGGGCTTTTTTCCCATTGGCTGGTTTAGTCCCACGGGAGCAAACGCTCTTATTGGCTTGTTGCAACTATGAAATAAAATGTTGCGGCTGCCAATATGGGACATGGGGGCTCAGTCCCTTTGTCCTGAAATGTAAAAGCAAAAGAGGTAGTAGGGGGTAGAGTAGGAGTACCCTGGCGCTTATGGAGGCCTGTCAGTACCACAAGACGTACGCAGAAGATTTTGACAGCTCCAATGAGAATCCTGAGGGACTCGGAGTGCCCCCTGCCTTGTCCAGCGGCACTCTCGCAGGAGCCAGCATGCACCCCAGTGCTCCTGCATGAGTGAAAAAAAAAGAAATAAGGAAGAATGTGGGGTGGGGGTCTGTGGGTAGTTGCCTGCCAACGTGTTTTTCCGCCAGAGGGGGCTTGGGTGCAGGCCTACCAACAAGCTAGGCCCTGCAGCTAACCTCACACCACACATGGCACAAGGCGAGTGCGGAGGGGGTTGTGTTGTCCATTTAGGGTGTGGCCAGGCCTTACTGCCAAATCACTTTGCGCACAATCAAAAGCCATGCGCAGCAGGGATTGGCCTCAGACGCAGTCTAATAAGGTTACTTTACATTAAAAAACACATATTGTACCCTTTCCTTGATTTTGAAGTGTTTAGTTGCTGAACAAGGCTGGGGTGATTGCCTTGCTAATTTGTATGCGACGGAAGTCATTGAATCACAGCTCTCAGAGCCCAACATCTACAGTATCAATGATGATCTATTTAATTTAAGTAGTTGATGTCGTAGGTGAAATAACATCGGCATCATTTCACCAAAATACCAGGTGGTAGCAGAAAAGACATCACATACTCTTTGACCATAATTAGATCACAGGAAGTGAAGCCATATGACCCTTCACCCTGATCTTTTTTTTTTCCCAGGAAGTAATGTCATATGATCTTAACTATGATGACATCACAATAATTGATATTGCTGAAGTTCTATAATAACTGTATGATTAGTATAATAACACAACACAGACATTTGGGATAAATTACCCTCTGTTTTACATTATAAGGATATTACAAATCACCAAAGAGTTCTATGACCATATAGTGGAATGAGGCCGAAGGCTGTGTTCCTTTCAAAGGTTATGGAACTCCGAGTTCACTTGTAATATCCTTATTATGACTGGCAGAGTGTACTTTATTCTTTATAATACCTGGTCACACCATTTCATTTCCTACAAGTCACTTAAATCCTTGGTCTGTAGCTCTGTCACACACATTTGCGAACACGAAGAATAAAAATACAATATCTAGTGCAAAATTAATCACATCAAATAAGCTGTTAGATATTTGTTCCAAAATCCTATTTGAATCTGTTTAATACAAGGCAGTTAAAAAAACAAAAGGCACAGTAGTTTGGATTGTGTCAAAACATTCGTAAAGATTGTAACTTTTCTATATTTACCTAAGCAGTTTAACACCAAACATGTTGCAATAAATATCTCCTTTCTGCTTGTCATTCTACAGCTAGAAAAAACAGAGCAAAAGAAAGAAAAGCAGCAATTCATTTGGTTCCTTAAACAGCTGCCTTAAATATGCTCCGTGACTTGATCTGCCTTTCCCCTTGGCACAAATTCAGAACTTAACTGTCATAAGATATGACAGTTGAGTTCTGACATCATTTCATTACAGTAGACGGCTGGTGCTTCACAAGTCACCAATTATAATGAAATTAGAGACTGGTTTTTATAGAGAGAATGCAGAACCCCATGTATCATAAACATCTATTTTAGATACCAGCTATATTATAGAGTCGACTTGATCTGTCAAAATTCTGGAACATAATGCTTTCCCTGTATTGTAGTGAGTGAGCAAAGCAAAGAAACCAGGCCTTCACTAGGTGCTCAGCCCCATACAAGAAAAGTTTGAAAAGAATATGCTTAAATAGTGCATTTTAAAGCTAATTTTTCACATAAATTTGGGAAAAAGCGTCATAGGCTGTGAAAATGAAACTCATTTAGGGCATGATTTAGAGTTCGGTGGACGGGTTACTCTGTCACAAATGTGACAGATATACTATCCATCGTATTATAAGTGCATTATGGGCCACATGCACAACCCATTTTAGTGGTCGCAAATGGAGAATTGGGTCATTTGTGAACGCTAATGAGACTTTTCACTTGTACTAACCATATTTTGCGAGTCGGTAACCTATTACCGACTCGCAAAGTAGGGTTTGTGAGTTGGTATTAGGGGCGTTTCAAGGGCGTCCCTTCCTAATAGCGAGTCGCAAGGACATGCATTAATATTTTGCAACCAGAATGCGGTCACAAAACATTCTTATTTTACTGACACTGTGAAGGAGGTGGTATTTCCTTCGCAAACAGGAAGGGGTCCCCAAAGGGACCTCTTCCCTTTTGTAAATGTGGGCCACTGCCTACTCTTAAAAAATGAAAAGGAATCTTTCTTTCCTCATTTTTTAAATGCATCGCATTTTCCTTAAGGAAAAGGGGCTGCATTAAGAAAAAAATCACTTTATTTAAAAAGCAATCACAGTCATGGGGGTCTGCTGACCCCAGCTGGCTACCATCCTTGTGATTACAGGTCATTCCCAAAGGGTCACAAATTGCAACCTGCCTCGTGAATATTGATGAGGCCTGCCAATTCTGATGCCATTGGGACTCACAAAAAGTGTCTGAGACACTGTTGTACATTGCTTTGTGCGAGTTCCAAATTGTGAGTCACAAAAAATTGAAATTAAGGACTCTCAAAATGATTATGTATTACATGTGACCCCTAATCCTATTGCACTTTTAATACAATCGACGGGATATCCTACACGTTTGTGATGGAGTATCCCATCTGCAAAACTCTAAATCAGGTCCTGAATTTTCAAATCGTTTTGTGATGTGCCAAACCAGTGAAACCTGAGGCTCCCTAGGAGCTGACCCAATTGTTTTAAAGTGTGCTATGGATGACACCAAATGTTGAATATTAGCTGCATTGTGCCAGGGCTAGCATTTTGTCATGTAAGCACTATAGGACTAAGGTGCCCCCAATATGCCAGTGCTAAAATTCCCTTATGTGCCTTCTATATATCATAGGTGACACTTACTGTCAAAAATTACCTCAATGCGTAAGGGTCAGCATTTTGTCATAGTTATCTCCCTTTCTTATGCAAAGTTGTTCTACTTTGTACCACCAAATACTTACAGTTTACTAGTACTAGCATTTTTTCTCAGGTTCCTCATATGCAGTGGCGGCTAGTGAGGAATGGGGGTGGGGGTTGGGGGGTAGAGGATGACGGGGGGGTTTGAAAATACATTTTCGCATCTAACTTTTCTTTGCCGGCCGCATCGCTCCTCCGCTCTTCCTGACTCCAGTCCGGAAGAACCTGCAGAAGCTCCCGGGCACAGAGGCTCCCCATAGCCAATCAAAATGCTGCAATGCAGCATTGTGATTGGTCTGAGCACCGTGGATCGGTGCTCAGAGCAGGACAGGGAGCCTGTGCATATTCCCTACCAGGCTGTGTATTACAACCTGGTAGGGAATATGCAAAGTGCGCATGACTGCTTGGCCGGTCAAAATGGCCGTCCAAGCAGTCATGTGCACTTAGTGTGCATAGTCCACTCCTCCCTGAGCCTCCAGCCCCGCAGCAACCAAAAATAAAACGATAATAACATTGTTATTATCGTTTTATTTTACCCCTTTCAACTGCTCTAAAAGCAGTGGGGCGACGCTCCTCTGCCTTAGCAGAGCAGCTGCCACTGCTAATATGCCAAGAATTACCTCTAGTATGCCGTTACCACTATTTTCAATGGGTGTCCGTTATCTCAAGAAACACCTTCAGTGTGCCAGTGCCCGCATTTTGGCGCAGGTGTCTGTCAAACTAAGAATTGCTCAAATATGCCAGGACCAATATTTTATCACAGTTATCTCTATAAAACAAGAATTTCTTTCAGTATGCCAAGGTCTACAACAGATATGGGAGCTTGAACACCACATTCTCCCATTCACTCACTCACACACACTGTCTCTTACATAAACATTCTCTCAACCACAAGCATGCACTCAAAATACACTTAAATGCCTTTTTAGGTCGAGCCTAGCGTAGCGCGCATGGGCTGCCCTAGGAGAGGGCCTCTTGGAATCACTCCAGACTTTCAAGAGACTTCTCCATGTGGGTCGGACTCCTCCCACACATTCCATTGGCTTTTGCATGTAGCTTTCAAAAATGAAAGCACGCAAATGGCCAAAGGCGGGGGTATGTCCTGCCTTTTCTGTGCACGTTCACTCCCATGGCCTATGGGTCTCGGGAGCAAGCGGAGCGAGCAGTGGCGCGCAGTGTGCCAGCTGCATTCCAGGATTGAGTTACTAATTAACCCAGCACGGTCGCTTTCACTATCGCGACTGCGCCTATGCGCAGCCATGCAAAGTCTCAGTGAAATGTTTCGATGATCTGTCTAGGGTCCTACACAGGTCACGCAGGGCTGTTTCCTTCAGAAGAGACGCGTGGGCTTTTTCAGGCCCATAGCCATGTATTCTGAATACAGGCATCGCAAGAAAAGTAACGATTTTTTTTAGAAGTGGCAGTCCTTTTAATAATTAGCCCTACAAACAACGCTAGTCCCCCCGTCTCAGCGGTAATACCCCTCCAGTTGGAAGGAATTTAATACACAGCCCTACGAGAAGTCTTGTGTATGTCTGTTCCGCTTATCATATAAAGATGTAATCTTGCTGTGAGACACGGCCCCCTACAAGGATATCAAAAGAGCTCACAAGGGCTTTCACACGTCAGGCACAGCCCTGTGGGGCTGTAATCCTGACTAATACCGTCCACCAAAAATTCTGGATCTGGAACTTTAATGCAGCGTGTGACTGGAGATAAACTTAAATGTAGCCGATGCGTCACATACTCCTGCCTTTCATTAAACTCCATTTCCCTCGTCTCTATTTTATAACTGGGTGCGCTATAAGGCAGCCTGCTAGTGGCATACGACGTCTGAAAAATACCAAATAAACATTAAACTGTGTCATCTAGAGTTGCGATTAACACCAACCTATGCCGTCCACGAGTTACCAGCTGACTAAGTGACCCCGAGTCCGCTCCATTTTTTACGGTGCGCTCCGTCGTGCGATTTTTGGAAAGTCGAGATGGCTCCGCGCCACGAGAGAACACTCCAATTTACAAGGTAGCGGGAAATGTTTCAGCACCGCTGCGCAGAACAAGGCCGGAGGAATAAGTCAAGCTGACAGGTAATGGAAGGAGTCACTTAGATTTTATTAAACTTTTTTGCTCTTTCAGTAGTGTTGCGGTGCCCCGTCAGATGCTGTGCAAACCCTCCTCCCCCCGTGCACCATGCGCGTTGCAATATAAATGTTGTAATCCCGCAGCCTCTGCTGTACGCACCGTGTGATATTGGGCTAGTTGCATTACTTTTTAATGTTTGTTAGGTCACTTAAATGCTTGTGTGCAGGCTGACAACCGCAGAGATCAGAAAGGTTCTCAGCACCACCCCCTCAGATGCACCATTTGTGCTTTTTTCCTTCCCAGTTGTAATCTGTTCATGTCGTGAGCCCCAGCTGGCACTCTGTGTGATCTTTGGCACGCATAGTGCTTAAAAGAGGATACCTTAGTAAATGAACATATGCACATACTCTACGTAATCAGGCAAGTAAACCTTTCCGTTCTCCCGCTTGAAGGTCACCATTATTAGGAATCCAGAATCCTGCCCTTGTTTAATATTTGTTCCCTCAACAGAGACATGCTGTTGACACAGTGCTGTGCTTGCAGATATTCATTCCATGTCGCCTACAAGAGAGTGCATGATCTGTGTGTTGGGAGACATATACTGGCCTCTCCAAGAACATACAGCACTCAGAGCCCACCAAATGCTCACCATTGGGTGGCTTTCCTGTCACTCTCACTTGCCTGCTTCATATCCTTGTCCCAGCCTGTCACTCTTGTGCTTCTCTCGCCCATGGAGCATAGCTTCTTTACCATGTTTTGATTGGCTGTCTTCTATGCTTCTATTGCTTGCTTTACAAGAACATCTTTTTTCTTTTGGGTTAAGCACTTTACTTGAGTGCTTGTGTTTCCAGGTCTCTTCCTCGTGTACTTCTCTCCCTTCCACTGTGTATTGCTCTGTCGCCTTTGTGCTTCTCCCTGTTCCCCTCCATGTTGCTCTATGCCTTTAGTGCTCCCCCCCTGTTGCACTCTCCCACCTGCTCCACGTTACTCTTTTTCCAGTTTGCTCCCCTTTCTGTGCTCCACTTTGCTCTTTCCCTCTCTGTCGTCTGCTTCCCCCACCTGCGACCGTGTTGCTTCCTGCCCCGACTCCTTGTTGCTTTCCCCTCATCCTCTTAAAAAAAAAAAAATCCTTTGCATTTTATTCCAGTTATAGGTAGCGCTCAAACATTAATCTGTAACTACAAAGAAAAGAAGTATCCACATCTTGCCAGCATGGTGAAAAACATTGACAAAGCAAATAAGTCCCAAAGGCGAGACCTATTGGCTTTGCCAATGCTTGTTTACTTACCGTAGTTGCCACCAAATGTCCATTCCCGCTAATTGTACTTCATTTTATTTCGCTAATAGGGCATAAAAGTATATCATTCACTATTAGTTTAGCGAAAAATGGTGAGCAAATAAGGAGTCCGGAGTCACGCCTGTGTTCTTGGCACTGATTTCGCCACATCTGAGGCCACGGGTCGTCGAAGGCAGTGGCAAGGGTCGCAAGAGGCAGGCTAGGGGTCGCAGCTGTGTTCCCTAAATTACTTCAATGAGAAATAATTGCAGAAAAATAAATCCAGGACTACTAGGCCCAAACCTTATCTCTGCTGTCACTCAATTATGTTGGGCTAATGTGCTGGTGTCTCGAAGACGGGCATTTTTCCTGACTCATGGTTGGGGGCAATAATCGAACCTATCCATAAAAAAGGTTTGAAAGATAACCTTGAAAGTTAGAGGATGCTTTTCCTGTTAAATGCCATGGTAGCAATATATGTGTGGATAACTCTGAAGTAGTACTAGGGGTGGAAGTCAGAAATACATATTCTACCCTATGAGAAAAAAGGGTTTGGAGAAAATCATAAAATAGTAGAGTATCGTATAGTTCTATGGGCAATGCCTGAAAGTGCAATAGAGCTTTGGGGCTGTTTTGGGAAATTTGGTTCTGCTTTTGATTTAGTAGTTAGTAGTTTGAACCATGCTCGGCAAAGCTGAGAGACCTGAATATCCAGAGTGGCCTACTGGTCCTAAAAAGCCTTCATGCAGATTATTGGGTAAAAATACAGTTTGATCGTATTTGGAGAATGAACAGCTGGAATAGTTTGCAGCAGGGGTGTGCACCGGCACCAACTTGATGTAGTGCATACCTAGTCAATCTGTCCAAAGCCCTATCTAAAGTAACGACTTTCTCGCTTAAAATCGGCTCCAGCCACGTCGCTTTATGCAGTTGCTTTAAATGCCAAGGTTGGTCTAAAAAGAAAATTGACACCTCTTGCTCAGTAGTGCACTTTAAACAAATTGGTTATCGATACGGCCACAACAGAAGTTTTTATTTTTGGAAGAAAACAAAGTAAAGGTGTTTTGGTGTTTTGGGGGGCTTGAAAAGTGCAAACTTAAAGCTCCAGTATAAAAACATCTGGGACTAGCTTTCAAATCTACTTTATCGTGTGATTTCTACCTCTATATGCTAAATTTGTACACTAAAACCACAGTCAAAACTCTTAAAAGTTTTGATTTAAGAAAAATATGGGAGCTACTGCTCCTTACCAGTGATGAGAGCTTTAGGGGACAGGTTTGTCTGCAGGCAGCGTATGGGACCGAGCTCTTGGCGCTCAATGACCGATGAGACTGGACAGCGTTTGAAGGCTAGTGCTTAAAAATACTATTGCATCTGCCGCCCAAGGCAAGGCTCCAGGCGCTAAGACGCGACTGTCACCTAACTGGTGGAAGCTGCTAGCAAACGTTTGTTGGACAAGATATACATTACTGCTTAAAGGAAGAAAAGAGCTCGACATTTTTTTTTTTTTTTGACAGGCTCCTTTATTTGGGAAATCTGAATCAGGAAAGAATTTCAAAGCAGATGTTCAAGGTTTGTCTGCACTAATGGAACTGTCAACCAAGGAGCAGCCAATGGACATTTCATTGTTAAAACAGGCTATTCAATCTATGATGAAGGAAAAAGTTTCAAAAGAAGGCAAGAGTTACTGAATGGAGAACAGCTCTATTGCTACCTTCCTGAATGTGCTGGGGTACTATCTCACTCATCCATGTATGAGTTCTTGGACCACAGTATGTGGAAAAACATTTTAAGACCAAGATAGAAGTAAACCCAACGTTGGGAATTAATGCGTGCAATTCAAGAGACCGCGGGGGCTTGCCCCTGTGAACTGAAGGTTAAATCTCATGGGATGTATCTTGTACTCGATTGCCATAATTTAAAAACCCACTTTTTTAGAAAATATAGTTGTATGTGCCAACAAAAGACAGTTTTTTGTTAGTTGTAAACTTCATATCATTGAATGATGAATGGTCCTTATGTCGTTTTAATTAATATTTTACAGTTGGACGAGTTACATTTACGTGTTTTATCACTTTATAGGACAATGTCATGATAAGCAGAAATGAAATAAAGATTTCATGTATTATGATATTGGCTGATCAGTGGAGCTTCACTGCTCACGGGTAGGAGGTGAAGGGGGGTTGGGATTTAAAACTACCCACAGGCCAGGCCATGGGATCTACCCCACGCCACGTGTGTTCTTTGGTTGTGCACAGCGGAGTGTTGGCTGTCCATGGGGTCTGGACAAAGAGCCTGGCTGCAGGCCATGTCCTGTGGCCAATCCGAAGCCTGGCTCAGCCAAAGGCCATTCATAGAGAAGGGACGCTCCCGCGGAGACTAAGTATGGTAATAAGATCTTACTTTACGTTTAAAAAACAGAAATTCTCTAGAACAAAACAAAGGTTAAAGTGACTTTATAGTTAGGGGGAAATGTCAGTCATAATGTCTAGTTTTAAATGAAATTCACCAGCACACCATGCCACTCATAAATAACATCACTCATGATATGTTTAATGTCATCATTGATGACATCATCAAACCTACTGCTGTTCTAATTGCTCTATAAACCAGTACAGGATTTCGGATATGAAATTAAGTACTAAATGGCACAGAATCATGTACACCATGAAGTAATGCACAAACAGACAAACGCTCACACACAAACACACACACACACTTCATCCTGTACAGAACCCTCATGTGCGCATTTGACCAGACACAAGTGGGCAGGCTGTGCTGCAGAGTACCTTTGCCCTGTCAATAACTTTACAAGGACAAACCACTCACTCCAAGCAAGCCAAGCCTCTAGTATGCACAGCCCTTGTCCAGCACTGAATCCTTCACGGAAAGCCTACCTCTCATGGACAATCAACCATACATGGCTGGGAAAGTACCTATTACCAACAGTCTTCACCCTGTGCAGAGCCCACACCAAGGCCCTTTAGGTGGTAAAGTCTCTACTCTGCACAGCCTTCACTCTATACTGAACACGTTGCAGATAGCCCACCTCTTGTGGGAAATCAAGCCCACATGGGTGGGTAACTACTGAGTGTGTACAGTCTTTACTCCTATGCACAATGTTTCATGCAGAGGCCATTCCCTCCAGACACTCAAGGCCCTTTAAGAGAGCAAACACCTACACTATGCACCTTCAGCCTATAGCAAAGCTTTTACAGATAGCAGACCTCTTGTGGATAATCAACATGACATGAGTTAGCATGTCATTAGTGATGCCAACAATGAAGTCATTGAACAGGTCATGAGTGATGCGGTATGTGAAATCATAAGCGGGGCATGGCAGGCTTGCACATTATTTTTAGCTTGGTAAACTATAATTGGTGAATGTCAGCTTTTTGTCTGTTTAAAATGTGATGTTATAACTGACATTTTCGCTTAACTATAGCATACATGTAACCTTTAGTGTTTTCAGTACACGCACAAGCTTTTATGTCCACTTTCTTCTGCCATTGATCTGTATGAGTGTCATTTACATTCTGCTTTCGTCCATGTTGGTTTACAGGATGTGGGCAGAGGTGGGCGTAAGCAAATTAGCAGTTAAAGAGGGACTTGAGTTGAGCGAGAGCTAGTCCTCTACCTCAAACTGGCTCAAACCTTCAGTGATTCACCCCCTTCTAGGTTGGGCAAATGAAA
The DNA here is from genome assembly GCF_964204655.1 of Triturus cristatus. NCBI lineage: Eukaryota > Metazoa > Chordata > Amphibia > Caudata > Salamandridae > Triturus > Triturus cristatus. Next base: position 855,546,041 of record NC_140585.1, on the reverse strand, counting down.
CAGCCCATTAAACCCATTGGTTTTCTTGCCCTGTGTATGACAGTATTTGTCAGATCAACTGTACGTCTCCACTTGAAAATGAGCGTGCTTCAAAGCCAGGGCTGGCAGGCAAGTCCATTAGTTTTCTAGTTTCTCTTTTTATGTATCCTATTTTTCTTTCCTTCTCCTCTTTTTATTTTCATTTTCAGAACATACTTCAGCTCCCCAGTCAGTCTAACAGCTAAAATGGCTTCTTGCTCATTCCATATGCATGCCATGGCATCCCACACAGCCACTTTATGTAAACCAGGCTACCATCACTGAATGGTATTGTCTATAGTGTATAGTGTAACATTATTTCGCCATTCCAAGATGGTGAACATATTGGTTCTAAACATGGTGGCCATGGTGACACTTTCAAACAATACACTATAAATACAATTGCAAGATCGCCACCTGCCAGTAGGGTAACAAAGGACAATTTCCTCCCCTGCTTATGGTGATGAGTGGCCCCTGAGACTCTTTAAATCACAGGTTTTCAAAGGCTCTAGATTGAATGGGGGCTGCCTAAATGGTTGGACCTCTCTGGTTTGCTCTGAATGGAGCTGGTTAGGAGATGAATGTTGAACACTCTGGGGAATGAGATTTTGTGTTAATATAGCCGTAGTTATAACAATTCCTTAGTGACGTTAATGGGGTACAGTGAAGCAACAATACAGAGTTTTAGAGAAGGAGACAATGTGATGTACTTTGAGCTTACATAAGAAAGGGCCCACATCTATGTATGACCCTGTATGTATCTATGCATGGCTCTGTATGTATCTATGTATGGACCTGTATGTATCTATGTATGGCCCTGTATGTATCTATGCATTGCCCTGTATGTATCTATGCATGGCTCTGTATGTATCTATGTATGGACCTGTATGTATCTATGCATGGCCCTGTATGTATCTATGTATGGCTCTGTATGTATCTATGTATGGCCCTGTATGGATCTATGTATGGCCCTGCATGGATCTATGTATGGCCTAGTATGAAGTCTGAAAGTAAGGAGATGAATATGCAAGTACCTGATGGAGTTATCACAAATGGTGAGGTGTAATGGAAATATTTTTAAACTACCATTTCTAAAGAATGCTACTGGTATGTGAGGTTGTGAGAGGAAGGGGAACACATTCTTAAAACGACATACTTATGTTTATCCATTGGTTTTGCTGAACCTCGGCGCTGGAAGATGTAAACTGCAAATAATAATCTGTATCAAATTAGGAGGAAATAACTAGCTGCATTCGAAATCTCTGAAATCAGCCCTAGAGATCAGTGGCCAGCGACTGACTTCTGAAATGTCGATTCCCCCAGGAATATCCATGAGAGCCGTCGATAACTAAAAGCTCACCTGTGCATTCCTCACACCCCACAATCCTCGATAAAAGATTTTGCCCATACCGACTAGACAGGTGTACGTACCACTGACCACCATAACTAGGGACACAACAGCCCGATTCACAGCTGAATATTCAGGGTGCATGGAAACCATCAAATATCATGGAATGCAACTCATCCAACTGGGCCAAGTATCCCCAGTATCTCCCTGCAATAATCTGCACCTATTGTCCATGGCATATCCTGTGCTCAGCATTCGTAGCGCTATTCTCAGCTCCACTGATCTTTTGTTGCAGCTGTGGCAGATGTGCTTTTCTTATTTGGCACCAAAAAATAGAATGAGCTGCGGCTTTCCATTCGGCGGGATACTATTTTCTCCAGTTCATGAAAAAAAACATATAACTGTTTTTTTTCAACAGCCCTAATCTGATGGTCTTTTCTACTCTACTCCTTTCTTTTTTATTATATATTTTCTACTTTTCTAGAATGGTGTCTCAGCGCCATGACACCCTTTTTTGGGTAACTGAGCACTATATAAATGTTATAACATAAGAATGGGTGGATTATAACTGTCACTACTTTAACATCTCTTCAAGGATAATCCTGCTACTTTGCTGGTGAGAAAACATGGAGGAGCCTTTTGATGATTCTGTTAATGGACTTCGAACCTGACATAACGCTTGGTCCGCATGCTTGATTCCAACTTTCACTCCACGCTGACAAATTGGATCACAAGTAAATTGATGATCAAAAATGAATAGCACCGCTTAAGCCTCTCCTGCAGGAATCTCCATCGGCCTCTGGTCCTTGCATTGATCCATTTCTGTACTGGCTACTGCAACACCTATGGACCACATTACCCTGCACTGAAGCCACATCATTTGCTATGGATAAAGTAGAAAGGTGAGGTCAAAACCCCTCTACTGTGTACACGACATTCTACAGGCCTCCGGTCCCAAGCAGTATGGGCAAACTGTGGCTTCTACATCCACTGACCAGGCTGCTCAGACTTGCCTCACAAAAGAGGCTTTAGCATCAAGCGGTGTCATCTCAGTGTTTTTTTGGCTAATACACTCCTCTGTACGGAGTAAGGCTCAGATTTGTCGATTTCGTGTTCTACAGTCTCCTTGTGTATCCCCCCTCAATTGAGTGGTCAAAAAAGCTGAATGGCATCGTTGACTGTTGTCTATAAATAAAAACATTTTGATAAGTTGCATCGCATGCTATATTGTTATGTTTCACATTGCTCATAGATTATATTTTGTATATGTGCTAGTTCCAAACAAGGTCGGACTGGGACAGAAGGTAGGCCTGGGTACCAAAATTAAAGTCTCCCCCATTAGTGAACCAAATAGTGTGAAAAGTGGTCCACATTTGTAAATCAGGGAAGTTTTGAACTTCTAAAGACACTGTGTAAGTGTTCTGTAAGGTATGGAAGACTGTATTGTAGTGTATTGCAGCATATATGTAGCATTTACTACCCCTATGTGGGGCGCTGAAGCACTTGCCTACATGAGTATCTTACTGCAGGAGCTGGGTTCCATGTTCTAGACTTACTCTGGAACCCCTGGTCGATGGCCCTTCGTTTACTGCTTGAGAGTGTGGAGGGGTGAGAAAGTTCTTCACCAATTATACATTATATTTCCAATGAACCACAACTCCAATGAATCACAGACTCCCAATTCTAAGTTTGTTGGTTTACTCCAAAGCCAAAATCAGCTGGACATACAAATACCTCAAAATGAGGGTGTAAAGATACATTGGAATTAATACAAAGCCAAATCTATGGGCGAAGATAAGTCTATGCAGCATACGTAGAGTAACCAGTTACAGAATCAAGACGCAGTATATAACTGAAGCAATGTCAAGAGTCATCTTCATTTGAGGTTCAAAGGTAAAAAGCATTAATCTATCACTACACTATCACTATTGTGACATCCCTACTTCACTTTTCCCAGGCAAGTTCCAGAAAAGATGTCAACATGTGAAGCTTCCTAAGAGGTGAACTCACGTTGAATGGGTCTAGTGGCATAAAGCTACAGAGCTCGTTTTAAGATGCTCTCTCCTCTCAAGGCATGGCAGAAGATCCTGGACTATGTCCCTAACCCCAAAACAAAAATCGCAGGTCACACCCCTCATCACATCACAAGATCATCCCATCCAGCTGGACACCTCCTCATAGGTACCTTTCCAGGCAGAAACTGTGCTCCCAGGCTCTTGCTCGATGACCTTGATTCCCAGGCCTTTTCCGGTGAGAAAGAACACCATCCCACATTATCAGTATCGCTGGTTCAAAATGTATCTTCTCCTCCCGAATCCTAACTCCTAAAACAAAAATGAATTCCTTCACCTGCAACAGAAACATGAGAAAGAACAGATTCTGAATACACATGAATTCTGCGAGTAAAACCCATCTAGAGAGTGTCAGGGAGAAATACACGTTAGGCCTACCAAATTTGGTCAACATAAGAACAGTACATATACTTTAGAAAGCACACACATGTATAAATCATTAAATTGACACGGTACATAAACTCATTAATATCGAAAACATTCATTAGTTAGAAATGAACTTTTATATATTGGTATTTCAGCTAAGCACGAATAACTACAACGTTAATTCTTCATTTCACATGGAAGAAATGCTTCCCACGTAACTGTGCAAGTTATTGCAATTCACAACCTAATAACCAAATGTTAACACGACAAAGGGTTATATGTAGGTGCGGACTACTCATGATTATAATGCACCCCTACAAATGTAAGAGCAAATTTGAGCTCTATCAGTCCCCTCCTCTGGTGACTAGTGTCATCACAATCACTTTCATCTCCCTGTACCTAAACAGAAGTTGTAGCCAGTCTTCTCTGACGAAACTTCTCTAGATTCTTGAGATTCTCATAGTGACTGTCCTGCAGTCTCTCCATCCTCCTCTCCCGCTGTCTTAAAGAATTCTCAAACTGCCTCAATCTAGGCCACGTATAAACTCTTATCGCTCCCAGCATAAGGATGACACAAACCACAACTATCACTATTGGCTTCAAGACGTAACCAAGAAATCCTTTCCCAAGATATGCAAACCAACTTCCAATCTTTCTGAATCCTTTACCAACTTTATCCCAAACTCCCTCTGATGCCAGATCATGTATCTCATGGTGTATCTCAGTGATGTTACTTGTATACTTCTGCAGATCCATACTATGATCTGGGATATAAGTACAACACTGTTGATCCCTCAGCATTTTACAGACTCTGCCTTCTTTTGCTCATAACACTCCCAAACTTTGTATCATGGCTCCAAACACATCACCAACAATCTCCCCTGCACTTGTACCACACCTCTCTCAATGGGACGGCTTCCTTTCCAAAGGTCCCAAATCCTCCATGTGATATATCTTGGGAAATACAACAGCCACATAACATGTGCCATACCAGTTCAGTGGCAAGTGAACATATGCATTTCTCCAACACACAAAGTACACATTTGGCACCACTTGTATCGCATCCTGTAAGAACTTCTTTGCGGTGGCTTCAATTGTGTAGATGTGATTACATACACTCTATCCCACAAATATTTTATCATGATATGTTCGTGCCTGTCTGATGCAAAGCTTTCCATGCTGTTCTAAATCTAAGGCTATTGGACCATAACTTCCCCTAGCCTTATGTGCTAACGCTTCTTTAGTCCACTCAAACGTCCCTTCTCTATTGTTAAGTCTAACATCTAATTGTCTATGTCTACCTGACCTTTAAACTTCTTTTCTATGTCAGTCAGCATACATGTTAGGTTGTGTCTATGTGCATAAGCCATATCTAACATAACCGTGGGTATGAGATATTTCCCTATTCTCTCCTCTTGTTTGTAATAATCATACATGTTAAGGTGCTTGTAAGCTGGAAACTCTGAAAGCACCACATCATAATTTGAAAAATAATACTCATAATTACCATATTAACATACTAACCAATAAGCTACAAGTGATACCATATGTCAGAGGCAGACGTTGGTACCTGATACCCTCCTCTACTGACGCTGGTAATTGCATACACACATAACAATCTCTCACATGCATCGTATTTACATACTCATACAACAACTTTGCATAAGCAATCAACTTATAATCACCTTTAGACAGATCTACATGCAAAAAGGAACTAGTTTGATCAATCATAGCGCTATCAGCTCCTAATGTACCCTCTTTTGTGCCAGAGGTGGTATCTATGGATTTCCTTTTACTCCCACCCCACCCTATCGGCTTCTGCTTCATGTGAACCTATAACGGATATAATAATGACTACTGCTATAACTACGATCACTCCTACTATGAGTGTACCTATTACACATTTTGCTCTACGGTTTGAATTTTAATTCCTCAGACAATTTCCTGCCGCTGTAGTCTGCAAGACATTCTGATCTCCTGAAACTCCCTGACTCACTCCTACCTTTTATATCCTCCCCATGGGTCCTCTAACTGGAGCTTCCCACATCCTCAAATCTGAATTCGAATTTGCCAGTGACACTGATCGTATTGTAGTAGACCCAACATGCACCTTCGAAGGGTCCGCTGTTGCTGTTAATGGGGTAATAGCTTCCACAGGCATAAAAAATGGACCATTTCCATCCATCGTTACATTTCCCCCTGAGTTGACCCTCCCTCCTAATTCTGTATGTGACTGACTACTGCTTTTCCCTAAACTTGGATTGTACACTGAGACTACAGGTCCAATGGTGCCCAATACCGTAACGGCTTCCGGTAACCAGTGTTGGTCCCACTCATCCCTGCACCTCCAAGTGCTGTCATCTCTGTCCCTTCTGTCCCTGTCAAAATCCTCCCTACTATTCCTGCAATGGGGCCTGTATGCAGCACTGCCGTTCTTCCATGCCCACTGCATTTGCCAATTCTCGTCTTCCTTCTTCTGAATGTGGATTGTATGGTGGAGGGCGCTCTGCTAATAGTCTGTCTAACAAGCTGTCATCGGTGTCCCTCCCATCATCTCCATTCCTATTCCAAGCACCTCCTTCCTTCACTAATAGTGGGTATAATCTCTCTCCCTCAATGGCGTTTACTCTCCACCTCTTCAATTGTGCATCTCATCGAGCATCCTGATTTGCCTTCCTCGCTTTTTCCATCTTTCCCCAAAATGTTTCCCTGGTTTTTGCCTGAGCTGTTCGCATCCAAACATCTAATGCCTCAAACTGTGCTGGTCCAGATGGGGGCTGTAATGAACACATCACTCCTCTCAATTGATATATTACCTCCAATCGAAATGAACCGTAACATGGAAAAGCCAAATCTCCCTCTTTTTCTGTCATCTTGTGCCAATTTTGAAGACCAGACTAAAGTAAGGAGACTGGGCTAAAGAACGGTGGGCTAAAGAACGGGCAGAGTGGGCTAAAGAACGGTGATGGATCAAACTCAGATCTGTTGACTGGGTGTGAGTGTTTGATTGGTTCTGATGCTCCGTCCATCACCACCCCCTTTTGTACCGCTTTGTTCGCCATAAGTTGGCAGGGTATGCTCAGACGTTGAGTCCCTTGCTCACTTTGCCACTGGATTCAAGCAAGCCTGGCTGAAGACGGCTGAAATGCCAGAAACCGGTCCTAGGAAGCTTGTTTCCTGTCCAGGGAAGACATGGCTTGGCAGTTTTGTACCGCTTTGTTCGCCATAAGTTGGCAGGGTATGCTCAGACGTGAGTCCCTTGCTCACTTTGCCACTGGATTCAAGCAAGCCTGGCTGAAGACGGCTGAAATGCCAGAAACCGGTCCTAGGAAGCTTGTTTCCGGTCCAGAAAAGGCATGGCTTGGCAGTTCGGGCTGGACTGTTCCCATGAGGCACAGGGTCAGACTGATTTTCATATGGCCATGTCTGAACTGGGGTGGCAGAGTGGGCTAAAGAACGGTGATGGATCAAACTCAGATCTGTTGACTGGGTGTGAGTGTTTGATTGGTTCTGATGCTCCGTCCATCACCACCCCCTTTTGTACCTACCTGCATAATGAAAGCAGTTTGCTGGTTCAGATGTGTGCAATTTGTAGGTTGGAATCGGAGGATTGCACTTGAAGATATTGCTGATCAGAAGTAGTTAATTGTAAAAACATAAGTGCCAGGATCCTCTTCAGGAGGCCACTGCATCTTGCACCTCACATTGCCCCTGCCAGTGCTGCCAATGACAGTACCAACACAACTACTAATCATGACGCTACTGCAAGTGTGACAATTCAGACTATTGTAGGCCACCCAAAGCTATAAGAATGGTTGGGTGTCAGGTATTAGTCATTTTTTAATGTATATTGAATTACTAATTAACTGTTTTTGTGCTCATCTCAAAAGTGGAAAACAGCACCACCATGTGGCAGACTGTAAAATATGCCGGTGTTGACAATGAAGTGCTGGTGCCAAGCACCGGAAACCACTGGCTCAAATTAAGCACTGCTGTTCGACACTCTGTTGCCCCTATGCAGGTGGTGCAGTTATTTAGGGAACAGCCACATTTTATACTGTCTTTGGAAGTGTTTATGTTTCTGCGTACTTCTATTGACTGTCTGTATTTGTGCTTGCTGCAGTCAATGTTTCTGGTAAATCAACAGTAAAAACGGCCCACCTGACCACAAAACAGGCCTACAAACAGCCAAGAAACCAGCCCAAATACTGATACTTCAGACCAGCCTTTTGGGCACTTCCAGATTGCCCTGGAGGCCAGCCTGGCCCTGGTTCCAAGTGTGCTGTCGTATTTCGTTCTGAGACACTGTGCTCTCACTCAGCACTACACCATGTCCATCCTTCTGGACAGACACATTGTACAAGTAATACCTCCAGTGCGTAATCTGAGGCAGTGGTTCCCAGTGCTCAGCACTGGCACTTAATTGTCAACAGCCGCACTTAATTGTCAGACCTGGAACCTCTGACACCCTGCCACGTGGTGACGCTGTTTGTCTAATTTAAAGATTAACAAAATACCAGTTTTTCTAATAATCCAATATGTATTGAAAATGACGAATACCTGCCACTCACTCTTATAGCTTTGGTGGCCTGGAATCGTCTGAATTGACACAATTGTAGGGGTGCTATGGTTGGTAGTTGTATTGGTGCAGTCTTTAGCAGTGCTGTAGGCGCAATGGGTGATGCCAGCTCCAATGACCTCTTTAAGAGGGTTCTGGCACTTATATATTTTTTTAAATAAGCACTGAAGGCCTCCTAGTTTGATGATTTCCTACACAGGTTCTCCTTGAGCCTCTCACTTAACCCCCTCTGCTGTGGAACTCGGTTCCCATAATCCTCTCTCTTCCCACCATACTTCCAGACCCGATACTGACATGCCTCATACCTCATACCGCACTTAATGTATCCGTATATCACAGGAGACCCCCAACGGCCCCCCCACAGCAGACAGCTGAAGGTATCCATGGTTTTTGTGCCTTACAGTTTTGTAAGAGTGTGATCTTATTATTTTGTTCTATTTTTACTTAAAGAGAGAGCACACGCAAAATAAGGTGTGGACATTCAAAATCAAGTTAGACGGCTTCGGCCATTCCCCGGTAATAAGGAAGCAGGCGGGCATCCTGCCAATGGTGCAATAGTTACGTCATCTGATGTTCGCCCTAAGCTCTCAGGAATGGACGCCGTCGCACTGTGCTGTCAGGCGGGCATGAGTCACGCGGCCACTCTCTGGGACACAGTAGCCATCGCTCTTCTGTTGAGACAAACGTGCAGTTTGCTCAGCCTGGATTTTTTCTTCACTTCCTTCCTTACTTGTAAGATACTCTCTCAGTCAATATTGACTCTGGCCTGAATGTGCTGAGTCACCCCAGGTTCACAGCCTCGAGGAAGCAATTTCCTCTCTACTGTCGGGTCGTGGGCAGTCTCAATAATTGCCTCTTTGTCTTCCGGGTCTTGAACTGTTTCCCAGAAGATGCCAAAATTCCCCTCAGATAAACGAAACTTCCAGGTTCCACAAATGCATCCCAAACTTAAACAGCATCTGCTAATAGTACAACACTCTCTGGACTTGATTGAGCTCCGCCGCTAGGAACACAATAGTTTGTCTTAACTGCTGCCTCACAAAGACCTTAGCGGTAGCCAGGGTCCCACTGAACGCACACCTTGTGATGTACAACTTCTCCTGACATATCTCGAATTTCCAGCCAGACGAGCCCAGCCCGTGGTGTAGAATAGATGCTGTGGTGATTGGGCCCTCAGGCCCTCATGCATACAAATGAGGGACGCAGGACACAGGATGGCTGGTACTGTAAACTGGCCACGAGCACGTGCGCTCGGCCCCTTTTATTGTCAGGGTCACCTGACTGGTGACGCCTGTGGTGGGTGGGTGTTCAGTGTGGGTTACATGTCAACTGGAGCACTAGAACGTATCCAGCCGGATACTACATCCCTCCCAAACTTTAATGAAAATTGAACCAGAATGAAGTCCGAACCTGTGGGAGAAAACGCACAAGTTACAAACAAAACATTAGTTGGCGAGCAGGACTTCCACGTAGTCTCTTTGCTGATAGTCAACTGCCGGCGAGGGTGTTCTGACAGCCGGGACCACTCTGTCTCCTTGGCACAATGTCCGAGTGCTCTATGGATGCGTGATTTTGGACTTACAACGTGGAAGTGCGCTTCACAGTCTCTTTCTTGTACCGCCGTCGGTGGAAGTGTGGGTGGAATGATGGTGGACCCTCGTTATTCGACTTTCCGCTGTATGCCCTGGTAGAGGTGTTTCCTCCAACTAGTAGTTGTCTTCTTACAGGACTCACCGTTGCAGGATATCCCTCTCACGGATACCCCTCTCTCGTGGGTGTCCCCTCTCACTGGACGACCCGGAGGCCCTTTTGTTGCCAGGCTTCCACTGGAACGGTTGACCGCCGCCTTGTCGCTCCAATCGCGTTGGAGGAGTCGCTACGGGTCCTCTTTCCGTGTCCGAAGTTCCACCTAAAAGGGTGCTGTTGGCACTTGGTCCTTCGCGCTCTGCCTCTGTTCTCCTAGGATCTCCAGAGCCAGCTTCAACAGTCCATCTCTCGTCTTGGGGATCCGCTGCCACCGGTGTCCCTGAGGCCTCTGCCCCTTGGATGTCCACGGTCCTGTTTCCGTGACGTCCCAGAGGTGGTTGGTACCAACGGACCGGCCTGCTCGTCTCTGTCATCCCTGGGTGACCTTCGGGTTAGCGCATCGACGTATACTCCTCGTGGTGCTGATGTTGTGTTCCAGGTACTGCGTCTGGGTGTCCCTGCACCTTCTCACTTCCCTCTTCGGGTACTCCCTCTGGTGTGTGTGTTGATCTGTCACGCACACCTAAGCGCTCTTCTCCTTTCCTCTTCGGGTGTTCTCCTTCTCCTTCCATTGCGACGCGATCCAGTCTTCCTGCCTTATTGCTCGTCCTTACCAGGCTTCTTCGTGTAGCGTGCACTCTACGCGTTTCCCTCTGGTCTTGTCCCGCCACTAGGACACTGTCTTCCTTTCACTCTGTGACTGGACCGATCCTCGCGACCTTCTGTCTCGTAGTTGCTTCTGATGTTGCTTCCGATATCGAGTGATGTTACTGGACCTCTTTTCCTACTCCTCCTGGTCCTCTTTGTGAACCTCTCATGGGGTCCTCTTCACTGACGTCCCTTCGGACTTCCTCCTTGCGACCATCTGGGTGGTCGGCAACCTTCGCGCGACCATCTGGGTGGCCGTCAACCTTCGCGCGACCATCTGGGTGGCCGTCAACCTTCGCGCGACCATCTGGGTGGCCGTCAACCTTCGCGCGACCATCTGGGTGGCCGTCAACCTTCGCGCGACCATCTGGGTGGCCGTCAACCTTCGCGCGACCATCTGGGTGGCCGGCTTCACGAGGTGCGTCACGTCGTGCGACTACCTGTGTTTGCTGAATTGTCCAGTGCTGGTGCAAGCTTCTCTTCGTACCGTCGCGGTACATCTTCAGAGTTGCGTTGCTCCTTGCGCTGTGTGATTTCTTGATGTGGTGGCTTCTTGGCGCCACTGGGTGTACTTCTTCATCCTTAGCCCGCCAGTGTCGGATACTTGCTGCGCGCATCTTCCTCAGTGAGTTCTTCTTCCTAGGCGCTGCTGTGTACCTTCCGCGTCCGGGGTACATCTGCGCTGAGTCCTTCAGTTCGCTCGAGGGTTCGCTCCACTTGATGCGGCGACAGCGCAGTCCTTGCTGGGGTGGATGTAGCTTGACACTATTCTTCTTTCTCCTTGTCTTGCTGTGGGATGGCGCGGCATCCCAGTGACACACTGTCTCTTCTTCCTTGCACTTCTTTCGCATTCCTGCGCGTCTGGCGCATTCCTGCGCTGCTCCGTCGCGTTCCTGTGCGCTCACCATTGCACATCCGTCTGCCCTTGCGACACATGCCTTGCTGCCTCTTCTCCATGCCTCTCTATTCCATTCCTGCAGCTGGTGCAATGCTGCTCTCCGGCCACTAGATGGCAGTGCAGGGTTTTCTCTTTACTTCCCTCAGCAGCAACTTTCTCTGCTGCAAACCTGTCCTTCCTTGAATGTTCTTTCCTTTTCCAGGCTCCGGTGGAGTGCAGAGGGCAGGAGCCACAGCCGAGCAGTGGAGTGCAGGACAGGGGCTGGGCAGCAGGTAAGTCTCTTTTTCCTATATTTATTTGCTAAGGCAGAGGGGCCACTAGGTGGCAGTGGTACATTCTTTTCCCTAAACCTCGGCGCTGCCAGCTTCGTGTGCTTTCACTTTTGGGCAGACTGTGCACCGGGCACATTGAGGCTTGCCCCCGGACAGTCTCACATTCTTCACCCCCTGGGCGGGCACAACCTCAGACGGCCGCCCTGCAGCAGGACTCCCTGTACCTTTGGAGAGTCCTTTGCTCCTTTCGTTTTTTTTTTTTGTTTCCAGGCCATGCGCGCACTGTCCCTGGGGGCGGGGCACTACCACCAGCGGTTGCTGCTCCTCACGCGTGCCGTATGCTGCTCTCCCCTGGTCGCACCGATGCACACCGCGCTTCGTGGGGCACACAGAGGCAGCTAGGCGCTGCACGAGGACTCCCGCCTCGCCATGGTAAGCGTCTCGTTTACCTCCTTCCTTTCCCGTGCCTTTCACGGGCCGCTGGGGGAGCACCTCGCGCTCTTAGAGCGCATTGTAACTCGCGCTACGATGCGCCGCCGGTCACCTGCTGACTAGCCCTTTCCCTCCCCGCCCGCAGCAGCTCCTCAGTTCACGCGCTGCCCGGGGTGGGGGAGGGTGGGCACCACAGTCTCTATTCTGCTCGTCTGGAGAGGGGGGGTGGGGGAAGGTTGTCTCTCCTTGCCGGTACCTTTATTTTTGTTCCCTCCTGCGGTCGCGTACCGCGGCAGCTGCGGGTGGGCTCCGCTTTCACTCGGTTTCTCCCGCCCCCGCTTCCACCAGTCTCCTCACCTCGGCCTTCTCTTCCGGGCACCGTCCCCCTGCTCCCTTGCCGCAACAGCCTCTCGGTTCCTTCGCTGCGCGGGCAGGGTGAGGGCCGCCGGTTGGAGGCCACAGACTGGGTCAGGGGTCACTTGTCTCGCTGCCGCCGCAGCCTCACTCCGCTCTCGTGCCGCGCGGGCGGTGGGGGTTGGAGCTGTTGCCGATCCGCTGCGGGTGGGCTCCGCTGGTACCAGGGCTTATGCAAGGCAGTGGCAGCTGCGTGCTACGGCGCTCTGGCTTCACTTTCCACGCTTGCAGCTCCTCACCTTCGACCGGCGGCCTTCGTCTTCACGCGGGTGGGCTCCGCTTAGCTCACACTTCCCCGCAGGGGCACCGCAGCAGGCTCGACGGGGTCGGGGTGGGCACCCGACTTCCTCTCGCAGGGGTCACAGCATCGCGGCCGGTGCGGGTGGGCTCCGCTCGGCTTGCAGTATTCCCCCACGGCACTTCCACGCGGGGACCGATGTCAGCGGGCGCATGAGGTGCGGAGTGGGCTCCCGTTCACCTCGCTTTCTCCCTGGGGCACTTGGCACGCCCGCAGGTCTTCGCGACAGCTGGCGCCTTCCCCGCAGGGGGGGTGCCGATGCGACGCGGCAGCTCTCCTCCCCTCACTCGGTTTCCACGGCCTCATACTTCCCCCACCAGGACCGGGGGAGGCGAGGCCACCGCACACGTGGGATAGGACCCACTCGTCGCCATTGTGGTGATTGGGCCCTCAGGCCCTCATGCATACAAATGAGGGACGCAGGACACAGGATGGCTGGTACTGTAAACTGGCCACGAGCACGTGCGCTCGGCCCCTTTTATTGTCAGGGTCACCTGACTGGTGACGCCTGTGGTGGGTGGGTGTTCAGTGTGGGTTACATGTCAACTGGAGCACTAGAACGTATCCAGCCGGATACTACAGATGCGATTGGACAGAACTGAGTAGGACAAACGCCGGTTTGGCAAAGATTCTGATAGCCTGGGGTTATTCAAGGTGCCAAGGAGAGTGAAGGTTGGAGCACAGAGTCCTTCCGACTCCTGTTTGAAACTATACACTACCTAACTGAAGAGCAGCTGCAACAAAGGCTTCAAGAATATATTTGCCCTGGACCTGGGGCATCAACCTCCATGGACACCCTGTGACCGCAAATCCAACGAGCTGGGAAATCTGTCTTGGTGTCTACACTAGTTAATAATGGGCATTTGGGGTGAGAAGGGAGCACAGTCACTCTGCACACGAAGTGATTGGCATATCGAGAGAGCCCGGAGATAACTCCCGGAGTCTTTAAGGCTGCAAGCATGCCGAGGGACCTCGGAGTTCAGTACCCATGTCCCATCGGGCACCACTCTTCTCACCGTAAACTCAAATTTCTATCCTATACACTGCCTGACCTCTCTGGTGACATGGTTTAGTCTCTGTGTATATGCAAAAAGAACTATTGATGGACAGAATGCAGAACAATCTCATACATTCACCCCAGTACAGAGATCTGGGCCTAAATCCGTCGTTTTTTTGCTCACCATGCCATTCCAGTTTGGACACAGCCATATGCAAATCAGTCTTGACCCTGTGAGTCCTGGGCTCACTGTGCCACTGGAATCAAGCTATCCTGGCTGAAGAGGGGTGAAACCCCGAAACCGATCCTAGGATGCTTGTTTCTGGTCCAGGGAGGACCTGGCTTGGCAGTTCGGGCTGGACTGTTCCCATGAGGCACAGGGTCAAGACTGATTTGCATATAGTCAGGTCTAAACTGGGGTGGCATGGTGAGCAAAAGAATGATGGATTTAACCCAGATCTCTTGACTGGAGGTGAATGTCTTGTTTTGTTCTGCATTCCGTCCATCAATTGTGTGTCTTTTGGTGTCTGTGTATATGTACATAAAGCCGCTCTTTCGAAATGATTGTTCAAGGCTGAATTGCTAAGAGACAACTTGGGTCTCAGGGTTAAGCTATTTAAATGTTTGCAAGTTTGCATTTACATTCTAGCAGGCTGTCTGTCGAATTACAGTTACCTTTATAACTCTTATCCTTTTTTCTGCGCCCCACTCAATACCCCCTAATTACGCCCTCTAACTCTAAACTTCAGACCAATGTGCTTATTTTTCACAGAACAGAGAGATATTTACATTAGTGCTTCCCTGGACCAATGACATTTCAAAGGTAAATTAATGCAGGTATCACAACTTTACTTGGCTGTCACCAACAGTTTGACAAAATATTTTTTTAATGCTTGTAAGATGTAAATTTCTATAAATGTTCTTTTGAAATAAGCAATCAACTCCATGTTGTGCCCCGCAAAAGCAATAGTTCTGCAACATAACATTGCTTGTAGCGTTAGTACATGGATTGTCTCAAGCTGCAGGATATTTCAGAACCGTGTTGGAGTTGGAGATAGATGGCAAAATAAAAGTCTCTAATAATTTATTGAAAACAGGAATAATCGGGATTGCCTTATCTACCCAAACCTACACATCTAACTCAGTTTCTGTTGTAAATTGGACCCATGAGTCCTTTTAAGTAAGCAACACACATGGTCCAGAAACAAATTCCCAGGAATCACTCACCCACTACCGGAAAAATATATATCTCCTTTGACACTATCATAATTATTTGTACTTTGCATCCTAATTACTAAAGCCATGTAGACCTGACCTCGGCCGCTGGTGGAGACAATAATATGAGGACAACTCTTTCCGCTAGCTTTAGGCCTAGCAATGAGAAACCTATACCTGCTAGCTATCAGAATTCACGAACTACGATGTATAGCGGTGCCTAATCACAGGTTTTTTTTACAAGAAGCCTTAATGAAAATGTCTTTGTCTTCCAATTTTTAATTCATTCTACTGTATGTTTCTTAGACATACTTCCACGCGTCTACTGACTAACTTGTAAACAAGGCACTAAAATAGACATTTAGTAGGCTATCAAAATTTTCTTTAATTTGAGGTGTTGGGTTATTGCATAAAATGTTTATAGGGAGTAAATAAGATAATTACATTGTTATATACAACATTCCTGTAATCCTTGATATTAATATATATTTTTTTAAATTACACCATGGGAAGAAAGACATTTAACACGTGTAAATTTTAAGACTTTTAAAAGATGAGTTGTAATCCATTGATCCATTCTTGTGTTATTAGCCCTTCTTATTAAGGAAGAAGTCTACTACTCAGGGCTGGTCCTAGGACTTTTGGGGACCCGGGCGAAAAAGAACTGAGGCCCCTCTAATTTGCATGTGACATCACAAGAAGTGACATCATAGAAACTGACATCACGGGACTGTAATGAATGTGCTTTTCACAAAAAGGACACACCTAAACCCTGCACTCCCACATGGGAGGCAAATTTATCACTGCATCTTTTAAATAATACACGTTTGCACAGCACTCCCACTCTGGAGGCAAAGAGACAAATTCAGGTGCTTTTTAAAATAACACACACATGTTTATTAATGCAATGTTTAAAGAGGTAGGCCAAATATATCAATAAATGCAGATTCCCAAATGTCAAATGAATGATTAAATGAACAATTGAAATAAAATGCAGTATGTACAGGAAGCAAAGAGTAGAAAATATATATAAAATGGTTAGGAACACCTCACCGATTGATTCTGCATCGTCCTGCCAACTCAAGCTTTAGGAAGCCTGTCAAAAGCCCAGGTAGAAGTTTCAATCAGGACTCAAGTTCCGTAACTTCCACAGCAATACATCTATTCTGTGGTGAACTTCCACCTGGCCCCCGAAAGCACCCAGCTTTAATACCATTACTCAACGTGAAGCAAAGTTTCTAGAAAACCTCACCCTCTTCTCATTAGAAAAAAACAAGCTGGCTGGTACCCATCTGCGTCAAGGCCAAGATGGAGGCTGGCCAAGCTCCCGTGTCTTGGCTCTGAGGCAGAGTTGTACATTCCACAGACACTTCCCACAACATATTCCAGTTCACTAGGGAGAACTCACAGAGGCGGCAGAATCGAAGGATTCTACTCGCTTCTGGAGAGTAATCAATATCCTCTGTTTCTCCGACCATAATAAGCCGGAGTTAAGTAACAATATCCTGCCAGAGCAATGGTAGGAACACTTCCAGGGATTGTACAATCATCATGCTGCTCAGGGCGAACAGCAAACCCTAATTATGCCAATGGGTTGCAACCCCGTTGTTTTCACATTGGATGAAGTAACCCTAGGCATAGAGGACCTGACGAGGAATAAGGCTCCGGGGCCAGACGGGATTCCACCGAACCTTTTTAGGTCTAACGTTGAGGTCTGGGCCCCTCTCCTAACAAGGGTTCTGAATGCAGCAATAAACACAACCATGCCAGAATCCTGGTCCTCTGCGATAATCGTACTGATCTTCAAGAAGGGTAATAGGGATAGCCCACAGTGTTATCGACCAATATCGCTTAAAGATGTTGCAGCTAAGGTCCTGGGGCGGGTGCTTTTAAACAGGTTGACGGTCTGGGCCGAGGAGGCACAAATTATTGCGGATGTGCAATATGGATTCCAACCAGTAAAATCCACCGTGGATCAGTGTCTCAACCTGTACCTCATCACTGCAAAATATACTATAGCGAAGGCTGGGGTGTTATATTTAGCCTTCATGGACCTCACCGTGGCCTTTGATCGTGTGAATCGTAACGAGTTGTGGGCTTTAATGAAGGACCTTGGGGTGGATACAGCTTTAATAAACATCCTTCAGTCACTGCATTCCAACACGACAGCAGCTGTAAGATACACAAAGGAGGGGAAAGTCACAGAGTTATTTAAGTGTTCTAGTGGGGTGAGACAAGGATGTATCTTAGCGCCATTCTTGTTTACTATATATATTAATGGGCTTGATGCCAGCCTGCGAAGCATAGAGGCTGACATACCCAGAATAGGGGACAGAACAGTCCCGGTGCTGCTGTACGCAGATGATGCGGTGCTTTTGGCCCGCACCCCACATAGCTTACAGTTCCTAATAGATGGATTCGTGAAATTCATGAATGAGTTGGACATGTCCTCTAATTTAGCAAAATCATATGTGTTGGAGATGGGTAAGAAGCCTATTAAAAAATACAATTACTCCATAGGCTCATACACCCTGGGTAAAGCCCCAGCCTTTGCCTATCTGGGGGTCCTTTTTGAGAACCATCTTAATTTTAAACACCTAATAGAGGAAAAGTGTCTGACCTTGATTAGATCCACGGGTTCAATTACAAATTATGCCCAGAGGCTGGGGTGCTGGACCCCAGGTGTGATTTTAAAATTGTATAATTCCATCTGTTGTGCAAAAGTCCTGTATGGTAGTGAGGTGTGGGTATTTGGTAAATCTACCGACTTGCAAAGCATAGAGAATAAATACCTAAGACATATGCTGAAAGTATCACATAGCACGCCAGCATACTGTGTTCACGAGGAGCTTGGGGGTGAGGTACTTATCAGACAGCGTGGGTGTGAAGCCCCTAGTATGTTGGCTGAAGAGCTGGACTAATGACGAGGCGGCTCTGACAAGGATGGTAGTGCGTGATTGTCTCTCCTTGGAGCATGCGCAAAAAATTCCATGGCTGAAATATGTCAGGGACTCTTTTGTTAACTTAGGTCGTACAGACCAATTTGACAAACCAGAGACAATAAAGTCAAAAGACATAAGTGACATTAAAACACTGTATGGAGTGTTTGCTATGGCGCAGCGTGAAACCATCGAACTGGGGAAACACTCTGTGAGAGACTATATCTATTAAATATATATATATTAAAACATCACAGGGCATAGAACCTTACTTAACATTAATAACAAGTGCCAATGATCGCTTTTTGGTCTCCTTTTTTAGATTAAATTATATCCATCACTTATTGGCAGTACCTGCAGGTTTTATTATAGATCCAGACGAGAAGGGGCCCTGCGGCTGCGACAGTAAGTCTCCGCAGGAAACCCTTCACTTCTTTTTACTCTGCCCGTACTATGCCTTCCCCAGGAAATTGTTTTTAAAAGGTCTGCTAAGAAAAGTTAGATTGAGGCAGGCACGGGTAGCCTTGTTGTTTTTAAAATTGTCCACTGATGTTTTTACTCTTTATTGTGTGGCAAAATTTTTAAGAGCTGCTTTGAAGTTACGAACAACAAGGGGGGATTGAGTACAGTAATGAGTTTTAATTCCCTGGTGACACATAGTAGATCATGGTTTCTTAGTAATGATATTGTATTTTTTGCCATCTTAGTCAAATGTATCTCTGTGATTCTTTTATTGACTGCTATTTATATGCTTTTATGGTTTGTGTATCAAATCGAATAAAGTGTTAGTATTATTATTATTATTATTAATACCATTACTCAACGTGAAGTGAAGCTTCTAGAAAACCTCGCACTCTTCTCATTAGAAAAAACCGAGCTGGCTGGTACCTGTCTGCGTTAAGGCCAAGACGGAAGCTGGCCAAGCTCCCATGTTTTTGCTCAGAGGCTAAGTTGTACATTCCACAGACACTTCTCACAACATATTCCAGTTCACTCTGGTCGGTGAGGTGCGAAAAACAAGTGAGGAGCAGAAAGACCTTGAATATGAATCGCAAGCACTGCTGTGCACATAGAAGTAAGGCAAAGTCAGAAAGCAAGATGACATGAGACCATGTCAAAGCCAATAGTAAGAACTCATAAGCAAGGCGAATTCAGAAAACAAAATGACATGAGGCCATGTCAAAGCCAATAGTAAGCACTTATAATATATGTACTGTTCTACTCCATGACAGCTCCCACTAAAAGACAGCAAGATTACAAGACAGAAGAGAGGCAGGCATATGTAGGACCGTCCTACATAAATCCAGGCTAGGGTAAAATAACACACTAAAGTCAGTTAAAATGGTGGTAGTTGAAGGTCATCATAGGGTGCCTAACCACAAGAGTGGCTCTTTCACTACAGGGACTTCTAATCTTCTTTGGTATCGCCAAGGGACATTATATGTGCAAATCAATCACATGGATAAAAAGATAAACACCCAAATGAAACAGGTCCGTCTATTTAAAGCTGTATTAAGTGGATTGTCACATTGAACGGAAAAAGCTAGGCACAGGTCTCACAAAGATATAATTCCTTACTCAATGTTAACTGATTGTTTCCAGTTTAGTGCACGATAAAAGGTCCAGAGCACTACAGAATCTTATTTGAATGGCATCACGATGGAAATAATTATGCAACTGAGTTGAGTTTGAATAAATGTACCTTTTCATTTTTATTAGAAAGCTTTATAAACTACAGGTTAGATCTAAAAGGGCAACAGAGTTCTGTAGAAACAAAGCAAAGCATGTAGTCACGAGCACCATGCATCCATGTGTAGCTGCATCATAGAAGGGTTAAAGTCCCCCCTGTACTGAAAAGGCTGTTTAAAATGTGAGTTTTTTACAAATGAAAACTCAAGTTCCAGAATGCAAGAAAATAAGAGCAAAACTGCTGACATGTGATTTAAAGAAGCAACTTGAGGCCTCCTCTGGTGGAAGTCTGTGCTGGTGAGAGTTACACGTTTCACATAAATCCCTTGCACTGTGACTGGATAAAAGTTTGATGATGCCCTTATTCTAGAACAATCAGTGAAGCCAGTTGTGAGGCTAAGGCAGTGGACAGCCTTGGTGTGAGTGTGTTCACGCAAGTGTGTGTGTTTGTTACACTAGTATAGTTATTTATTTTAGACACCTTGCCTATTGCTACAAGCACAATATACACCTCAAGCACAGCTTGTGGCACTATAAGGCTTTCCTTAGAACCCCATACTTAAAACAAAACATGCTATGATCTACAATTACTAGTGTAACATTCAAATTGATGTTGGGTGGCATTCAAAATGTCATGCATATGGTGTAGATATGCCATAAGTAAACATAGGGCAAATACAGAAATGTTGCATATAGGCACAGGATAGCCGGAAAAATTAATTAAAATACCCCCCACTTTGTACCAAAGCCTTTTTGGCACCACGCAAGCCATTGCAACCCTCCCTAGAAGAACTCTCTTGTCTCTTCCATCTAAGCATCTATACATTCATGCTTCTATCCTCCCATCCACCTACTGATATCCACCATTCCCCCTTTGCATTCTGTCATCTATTCATTCTTTCATCAATCTTTCAGTCTTTCACCATTCTGTATGCCTGTCCATCCCCATGTTCCCATCCATATCCAAACCTAGCCATCAATAATTTCACTCATCCATCCCTCCATCCACCCTTTCACTCATCCATCCTCCCATCTTTACGATCATCCATCAATCTCACTGCTCATCCATTCAGCCACACTTTCAATCCATCATTTCTCTCATCCATTCATTTATCTATCCACTCATCCGTCCATCCATTTACACTTTCACTCATCCATCCATCCCTTCTTTCATCTCTCCACCCTCACTTTCACTCATCTGTTCATTCTTACACACATCCTTTTACTCATCCGTCCATGCTTTCACACATTTACCCATCCTTTCGTTCATCCTTCCATCCATCCTTTCACGCCATCATTCCACCCTTTCACTCCATCCATCCTTGCAGCCACCATTTTACTTATCCATCCATCCACTCATCTATTTTTTCACTCATCCATCCACCCTTTCACTCCACCAACCCTTTCACTCCATCCATCCATCATCCCTTTCACACTTCCATCCACCCACTCTTCCACCCATCCAATCAGCAGGGGGGGTCACGTGTCATGCATGATGGATAGTGCCAGAATGTGAGGTGATTGTAACATGGCGCTGTGGTTCCTTTCTTCGCACTTTTATATAACACAAACTCAGCCCAAAGCCTTTGGAGCGCTTTACAAAAGTACCAATCCCATTACAAAAGATCAGGGTTTTTTAGGGATGGGGAGGTTTAATGATTTGTCCAGAATCTCAGGCTTTTGAGCAGGACCTGTACCTGGTTCCCCACTTCCACTAAACTACTCCATGTGCTGCGAGGCCCAGGTAAGGGAGTTTTATCTCCTGGGCTTCACAGCACTGAGGCCAAGGAGAGGGGTGCCCACTGCCCTGGGCCACACAGCACTGGTTAACAGCAGAAAGGCCCAAGGAAAGGGGCCCCATACCTGGACCCCGCAGCCTGATGCAGCGCTTCAAGGCCCAGGTGACTGAGCTGTGCTGAATCCTGCCCTGTCATATCAGTCTTTTCTGGGTGCTTCCTCTCTCCCCAACCCACCTCTCCTCACTTGATACTGTCCAACTGGTCCTTGGAACAAAGGGGTCCTTGGCAATGCAAAACAGAAAAGGCAGGCAAGGCTTCAGGGCAGGTTGTTAAGTGAGGTGCTGCCCCGCTCCTAACACCCTGCTCCTGAGGTTGCGAGCCAACACATTTGTTGGCTTTACTGCTGCCCACTTCCCCATCCATTGTTTTCCTTTCCTCACCCCTGCACCCACAGAAATGCCACCATGCCCTTGAATGAGGGAGGTCAAGACACCTCCCTTGAAAAACACATTTGTGATGTGATCGGAAGGTGGGCTGACTGATAGTGTGGCATTTCACACAGAAGCAGGGCCCCATGTTTTTAACCTGAGAAAAGGGGCCTGGGCAGCTGCCCACATTGCCATGCTTAGAGCCATCCCTGCCCAGACTCTTCCCTTCTCTCACTGATTCAGCCTGTCGCATGCGCTGCTGCTCTTCTCCCAAGCTTCTTGCTCTTTGTTGCTGTTCTGCCCCCATTATCTTTGTCTGCCACCCCTCTGCTGTACTTTTACTCAATCATCTCTCCCACCCACCTCTTATCTTAGTTGTTTCCTTTGCCGCATTCCCTTTATATGCACTGCACCTCCGTTCTCTGTGCTTCTTTCACCCTCTTCCTTTATCCTAGGGGAACAAGTGTGCCACAAGCCGGTGTTCTACCCCTAAAGCCCGTATTTTTACCCCTTACCTGTATATACTTCAACAACAGGTATAAATAGAAAGTACTTTTAAATATGCTATAGAGATGCATTAACAGTACATGACTAATAGTTAAAGTAAAGAAAGGCAGAAAAGCCATGTTACAATTGAATACTTACTACTATTTTAGAGTCCAATTTAGTCTAACGCCTAAGCCTTTACAGACTCCTAAACAACAACAAATGGCCGGTATTTTTTGTCTTGCAACCCTAAGGGGAGCACTGTTCATTGTGATGCATTTCCGTCTTTTATGGTGAGCCTTCCAGGACACCCTACTTTTCATTCATGCTGGGTCAGGGTTTACTTCACACAAAAGGTCACTTTACATACCCATCTAATCGCTGTTATGCAGACGCATCGATTAGATTACCGAAGGCCTTTCGACCAATGACTGCGAGGTCCAGGGAAGGGGGCCCCCTCCCATGGTCCTCACAGCATTGCAGCACCTTCATAACAGGGTCTCTTAAAAGGCACTGTGTGAGGCCCCTCTTGCAAGTTAACAGGTGCGAGGAACTGGGCAGCTGCCCACACTGCCCATGCCTAGCGCCGGCCCTGACTGAATGTACCTGTAGTTTAAACATGGACGATAAACAGCAGCACATCTATGCCAGATGAGCAGTAGCAAATGGAATTGTGCAGCAATCTAACTATTTATAAGATTGGTTTTGAAGGGTTATTGACTGAGGAAGACACATTAATCTTCAATTACCCACAAGCAAGGCTTGTAGTTTTGTCTGGATTGCCACTTGTCTATGCCCTTGGTTCTGAGATTTCTGGCAGTTTAGCAATAGCTTGTTTTCTACTTTTTTCCAGCCACTGGCAGTCAGTAAGGCAGTTTTTAATGTGATAAACAGCATTTGTGTATGCAACACATGTAATATCAATTGTGAATATCTGTGTTTACCCGAGTTGGCACATTAAAGACAGATACTTCTGCTTTAATAGCAGATAAACTGTTGTAAAGTGGCTGCATTTATTAATTCAGTAATCACCATCTGGGTTTCTTTTTGCTAGAGTCTTTTTTTTCCAACATGCTCTTTTGCTGTTTTCTGCCCCTCTCTGTTTTTCTTTATTTCTCTTTTCTTCCTTTGCCTTGGCTTTGCTTTCCTCTTGACTTCTCGTTTTTTCCTCTCTGAGTGAGACCTCTGACCTTCTGGCCAGAAATCCGCTTGCTCTCCCCGCAGCTCTGCTGGTCTGTCGCTGCCTGGTGCGATCAGGGTTTGAGACCACTCTCGGCCCGCCCTCTGCCTGCCCCTGGTTACTGCCACCGGTATTGTGCCCTTATTGTTGCTTGCCTTGTCTTCGTTAATCTAATTCTGCCGTCTGCTTGTTTCATTTTGTTTTTCTGTTTTTTTCTGCTGTTTTGTTCCATGCTCACAGCCCTTTTCAGTTGCTGTCCACGCGGCCCCCCCTCCCCCTTGCCGTTTCCTGCCTCCCAGCTGCGCTTTCCCTCCCCTATTTAATGGCAGCTGCTGTGCTGAGGGCGGCCAAAGGCAAGCCCATCTGCGCCCGTCCGCGAACCGACCGCAAGCGCCGCCAGGGACCCTGGATCTCCAACCATCCACCGCTACGACTTAGCCACCCTCCTCACACTCCACCCTGGAAGAAACAACAACTGCCAGCAGTCCACCCAAACACAACCCAAGGCCAGTTCTCCTGCCGCCACTGGCGTCACCAACATCTCCGATGGCCTGAGATGCATCCTCCTCAACGTGCGCTCCATGCACAGACACGCCGTAGAGCTATGGAACCTCCTGGGCACCCTTTCACCTGACGTTGCCTTCTTTACAGAAACCTGAACCAACACCACCTCCGCCCCTGACATCGCCATCGCCATCCCGGACGGATACAAGATCCAGAAGAAGGACCGACCCAACCACCCGGGAGGAGGACTCGCCATCGCCCACAAAAACTCCCTCCGCCTCTCCACCTCGAGTGAAACCTTCCCCACTACTGAACACCTGCACTTCCAGGTCCAGTCCAGCCCCAACTCCACACTCCGTGGCACCCTCACCTACAGACCTCCCGGCCCCTCTTCGCCGACACCATCACCGACCTCATCGCACCCCACGCCATCTCCTCCATGACTACCTACTCATCGGAGACCTGAACTTCCACCTCGACAACTCCAGTGACCCCAACACCACCACCCTCCTGGACAACCTTGCCAACATCGGACTGAATCAACTCGTCACCACACTGACCCATAAGGCAGGACACACCCTTGGCTCTATCTTCGCAGGAGGAAACAACATCCACTTCAGCCACACCACGCAACCCCCCTGGACTGACCACTGCGTACACTTCCTTGTCGACAAACCCAAGCCGCCTAAACCTACCTGCGGCCCTGCAAAGGAACTGGAGCAGAGTCACCGAGGAGCAACTCAACTCCACTCTCAACCACGACACCCCCACCGCCGCAACCGATGCCAACCTCGCAGCCAGGGAATGTCAAATATGGATCTCTAACTGCGCAGACAAGCTAGCCCCGCTACGCAACTCCGACAAACAGCGCCCTGAGGAAATTCGATTTTTGATCTCGCTTGTATTCAGCCACCATTTTGTGTTCCACCGCCATTTTGTGTTGCCCTCACTCAGGCAGCACAATGAACGAAGTTTTTCTGCTGATCTTACTGCAACGTGTCAAATAATCTTCTGCCTCTGTTTACGAGACTGATGTCAGGGACTGGCTGAGTCCACTAATCCTCGTCTGGTTTGACTAAACCCTGTCTCAACTGTCTGTCGGTTCACACCATTCTTTCCTGACTTTATCTTATCTTCTGGCCTTCGCTATTCTCTACTTGTATTCTCTCATTTCACAACTGTCCTCCAAAGCATACAAATATGTCCTGCCACCTGCAAGTTGAGTTGTAGACACTACCACTGATTAACTTGTGGGGAGGGGTGACAAAAACAGTTGGAAGAGAGGTTTATTTGGGTTACTTGTTTTCATTGGTTATATCTTGTTTTCAAACTCTTCTCATTGGATAACCCTGTATGCATTGGGAGTGTTCTTGGTGAATCTATGTGCTATAAAAGATTGAGCGCCACGGAGTAAAGTGGCAGTCTCCTAAGAACATACTGAGTGTACTTCTGGGACAACTGTACTTAGCTGCAGCTAATAAACCTGATCTGCTACGCTCAACAGAATGTCCTGTGTCTCTGTTCAACAAAGCAGGTGAACTCAGAAGATTAAGGCGTGCCCTGCGCCGCCAGGCCCATAAGGCCCTGGTTCTTCAATTGGTGCCCTCTGTGAGGCAGCTTCAGAGGTAGCGATTTTGCCTGAGGGTCGTGAGGAACCCCGCAAGAAAATTCTGGAGGAATCGCGATGTCGAAGTGGTGCGAAGGTCTTTTTCAGCGCGGTTTCTCCTTCCTGACGGCTGCTGACGACTGCTGCCCTGACTGCCGCCTTGCTTTGGCCCCTTTTGGTGATGTATGGTATCGCGAGACGTTAGACGGGCCTCTGTTGGCGTAAGAAGACACTTAGTTAAGTATTGGTGGGTAGCTCCCACTATTTTTGTTTTGATTTGGGTCTTTGATTCGGCTATTGCAAAAGCCGAAGCCGAGGGGTGAGTACGTTTGTGCTATATTATTTGATTTAACCCCTTGATGTTTGTGAACAGTCCAGTGAAATAACGATGCCTGGTCTGAGTAAGTTTAGAAAGTTTTGTTGTTTTGGTTGTAATAGGGATTCCCGGCTGGTGGACTCTTGTCCAATTCCTCCGGTTGGAACTCCCACTTATGAGCTTTATTCTAAACATGGTGTTGGCCCCATTGCCTTTAATGAGGCATGGATCCGATACACAAAGAACGATGGTGTTCTACAGTGGCCACAGAATGGTAGCTTTGAGCCTGACATATTAGATAATTTGGAAGCAATTTTGTTTAAAAGAAAAGCCCGGCCGGCAATGTTTGACTCTTTCCGCCTCTGGCGTAAGGAAGCCAAACAGAGAGAAATTAAACAGGCAAAACGAGATAAGAAAACACAAAGTATGATGATTATACAGGCTGCCCTGCAGTTTAAAGATAATGAGATTAATCATGAAATGGAAATTTCAGAGAGACAGCATCGTATGGCGATAGATAAATGCTATCCGGTGTTGCCTATTTCCCCTTCTGATAAAAGTAAGGATCCGGAGGAAGACCTTTTGATGTCTCACTTATTGAGATTGCCTCCTCCCTTTTTTTTTTTTTTAAATTTTTTTATTAAGCATTTTTATATTTATGTACAAGACATGGTACGCAAACCCAGAAACCAACAAAAAAAAAAAATACACAAAGCAAACAATCAATTTAGCATGACAACAGTGGTAGGAGTAAGATATTTCATCTGCATTAAAAGCGAGACGGGCCCCAAAATTCTTAACATAGAGATTGCCTCCTCCCTATGTACAAGGTGCTAATGCACCCCCATTGTTACAACCAGTTCAGCCATTAGTTGCGCCTCCGCCTGCTCCGGCTCTTCCGCATTTGCCCCTTCCGGTAGTGCCACCCCCACCTCTTCCGCCACCGATTTCTTTGCCTCCGTTTCCTGAACATCAATCTCCTTTGCCTTCGGCTCCCCTTAGAACTGTTAATTCTTCTGTTTGTTCACCTAATACCTTGTCCCCTGTTCTTATGTCTAATTCTCTTACTGTGCGCAAACGAATCACAGATACTGTCTCTGGGTTTCTGTCTCCTTTCTTTGAGACTTTGAATATGTCTCCGGCTTTTTCTCGAAGACAGTCTCGTAGTCACCTCCCAGGTTCCGACGAACGGGTGGTATTGGACTCTCTCGCTCGCAAATGGATCGAGAAGGGTCCCCAGTATAGTGTGAAAGATATCATGACCACCTTTCATCAGTGGGAGGCGCCCACACAGAGATATGTATTTAATGTTATGTGTGACACTCTCGCTAAAGAATGGGAGGATATGGATTTGAGTTTACTTCCTCAGGGTTTGTTAGATGTTCAGGCTAATTTCGATAAGGGACTCATTGTGGGTTCTAAGGTTGAGGATGCCGTAAGGACACTTGTCACTTTTAGGTCCTTATTTTCCTCACAGACTTTTTTTGATTCCGATCCTGCTGTTAGGCTGACATCCAAACATTATCCCATGGGAGAGGTTCCTCCAGTGTGGAGAGAAGCGGGTGCACAAGCAGGTGCTAATCCAGCTGTTTCCGCGCACTTCCAGCGAATATGGGTACATGTCCCCTGGAAGAGATCTGAAGTTTTGGCTCTTAAACAGTCTCTACCGGATCCCCGTAAAAACCCTGCTGGCTATTATAAGGAGTTGTCCCAGACTGTTGATGCCTGTATTATGAATTTAGCCGATATTGATATGTTGATGGGAAATGTAGTCCCACAAGCATTATGGGCTCGGATTCGTAGAGAGGATCACGCCCAAGCATTGGGTGGCGATTGGGCTGCTATAACTGCCGCGGATGCAGCCCAAGTGGGTGGTGCTAAGCCTGATGTTTTGATTTCAGAACTCCCTGGTAGGATTATTACTTTAATGAAAACGATGATGCCCGCCTTGCGAGTTAATTGGGATAAATTAGCTGCGTGTAAGCAGAAGAAAGATGAGAGTGTCTCTGATTTCTTCACTCGTTTGGAGGAGACGTTTATTGATCACAGTGGTCAAGATATGACTACGGAGGGTGGACAGCGATTATTTGTAGATAAATTCGTATTTAATTTGCTTCCCGAACTGTCACATAAGTTGAAAGACTCCGAGAGTTCATGGGCTGTTTCTTCTTCTGCCCAGATATTGGCTACTGCTCAATATTATGAGAACAGGGATAAAGAGGAGAAAGATAAGCAAGAGAAGAAGACGAAAGAATTAAAAACGAAGGTTCTTCTGCAACAAGCTTATCCTCCTCGTTATACTCAGCTCCAGTTTCAACAGCCTCCACAGTTTCAGAGGGTGTATCAAAAGCCTGAGCCCTTTATTCCGCGACCTTTATTAGGTCCTAACCAATGTGCCTATTGTAGAGAGGAAGGTCATTTTAAGAATAGCTGCCCGGTTTTATTGCAACGTAAGGGAGAACTATCTGCTCCACGAGGCCGTGGTGGTTTCCAGATAATATACAGGGGTAGAGGTCGAGGTGTGATGCCTCAAGAACAGCGTTCCTTACCCCCTCCAAATTCTACGAACTACTTCGATCAGCAGAATACTCAGTCTACACAGTATTACAATGATGATTATCATGTTGAAGGTGAAAATGAAAGCCTTCACGCTAACTAGGACAGCCATAGACAAAGTGAGGGAGTTGTATCGATTCCAGTAAATCAGGATGGGCCTTATGTCAATGTCACTACAATGGGTGTTTCAGAGCCATTTCTTTTAGATACTGGTGCGATGAGAAGTTCTATCATTCACTCTAAACTCCCTGGGGCACCTTTGTCTGGCTTAACAAATGTATCAGTAGGATTTTTTTCTGGCGCCCCAGTTCGTAACCCGGTCTCCTGTCCTTTGCCTATTTCAATTGGCTCTTATGATATAGAAGCTCCTCTTCTTTTAACAACTGGTTGCGGCGAGAATCTGTTGGGTTTGGATCTATTGAAAAGAATGCATGCAACGATATATTGTTCTCCTTCTGGTGTGCATCTTACTTTAGGGCAGAAATTGACTTCTTCAATGTATTTGTCTAAAGATCAATTCCCACCTGAATTGCTCTCTCTTCCTGCAACGCTCTGGGCTACGGGTCCAAATGATGTTGGTTGTCTTGAGATCCCGCCTTATGTTGTTACTCTCAAGCCCAATGCTAAATTGCCACGCATTCCTCAATACAGAATTTCCAATGAAGGTGAAAGAGCGCTTTTGGATATCATTTATGATTTGGTTCAGAAGGGTGTGATTGAGGAAACGAGAGGAAATGTATGTAATAGTCCTATTCTTCCTGTTCTTAAACGCACTGATCCTTCTAAGCCTCCTGTTTATCGTTTTGTGATTGATCTTCGGGAGGTCAATAAAATTGTTGTACCACAGTTTCCTGTTGTTCCAGATATCACTGCCCTGTTAACTATGATACCTGCCTCAGCGGCTTGGTTTTCTGTTATTGATCTGAAAAATGCTTTCTTCAGCATTCCCATTGCCAAAGAGAGTAGGGATATTTTTGGTTTTTCTCTAGGAGGCCGAAGTTTCCGGTTCAAGCGCGCACCCCAAGGCTATTGTGAAAGCCCCTCCATTTATAGTCAAGCTCTGAAATGTCAGCTCGATGTTTTTCCTTTGCCTCCAGGTGCTACTCTTATTCAATATATGGATGATTTGTTGATTGCTGCTGATTCAGAGGATGTCTGCAAGAATGTGACTGTTGCACTGTTACGTCACTTGTCTGATCTTAATCATAAGGTTTCGCCTTCTAAACTACAATATGTCCGTCGAGAGGTTACCTATTTGGGTCATCTCTTATCAAAGGAGGGAAGGCGATTAACCCCAGAACGAATTCAAGCAATTGCGCAAATGTCTGTGCCATCTACACAAAGAGAGGTGCGCGCCTTTCTGGGCATCACTTCTTATTGTAGACAATGGATTCCGAATTTTTCTTTGTTGGCCAAACCTTTGTTAGCACTCACTTTGAAAGACACACCCCAACCCCTTCCTTGGACTGACGAATGTCAGAAGAGTTTTTCTGATTTACGTACTGCTCTGTGTTCTGCTCCTGTGTTGGGTACTCCAGATTACAGTAAGCCCTTCACGCTCTATGTCCATGAAAGAGAGGGTTGTGCGTTGTCAGTCTTAACACAACGATTTGGAGACAAACAGCGGCCATGTGCCTATTTTTCAGCTACGTTAGACCCAGTAGCCAAGGCATTGCCTAGTTATCTCAAAGCTACAGCAGCAGCAGCGATTTCTATTCGTCAGTCTGCTGGAGTGGTGCTAGATAATACTCTCATGGTTATGGTACCACATGCAGTGGATACCTTGCTAAATAGGACGAAAACACAACATCTTACAAGTGCTCGATTGTCTGGATATGAGCTGACGCTCTTGGCTAGTCATGTGCACATCAAACGATGCAATATTTTAAATCCAGCCACACTGTTACCTCTTCCAGAAGAGAAAGATATTCGGAAACAACATGATTGTTTTCTCCATACTGAGGAGGAGACAAAAGGCAGGATTGATTTGAAAGATACACCGTTAGTGGATCCAGATGGGATCCTATGGGTGGATGGGTCTTGTTTCAAACTCTCAAATGGTGAGACAACTTCAGCTTATGCTGTTACCACCTTGTATACAATCGTGGAGACAGCCCGCATCAGACATAATTCAGCTCAGGCAGCTGAACTGATAGCTTTGACCAGAGCGTGTGTGTTATCTAAAGGAAAGAGAGTGAATGTGTATACCGACAGCCAGTATGCGTTCGGTGTGGCGCATAGCTTCGGTCGTTTGTGGAAGGAAAGAGGATTCCTTACCTCTCACGGTACTAAAATACAGCATGGTCAATTGGTAACTGATCTTCCTGAGTCACTTGTTTTGCCTACCCAGATAGCAATTATGAAATGTAGTGCGCATAAGAAGATTACTGATGATGTTGGTCGCAGAAATGCTTTTGCGGATGAGGTAGCAAAAAGGACAGCCAGAGATGCTACAAGTCGCATGTATGTTGCGGGCCCTGCGAATTGGGGCAGGGAAAGAGGGATGTGTGAGGACACAATAGAAAGTGTGAGATCGATTCAGGGAGATGCTACAGAGAAAGAGTTGAGAAAGTGGAAAGAGAGTACAGGAATGTTAGACGCAACGGGATGTTGGATAGAATTGTCAGAACACCAGCGTTGGCTGTTACCAGACGCCTACGTACTGCCTGTAGTTAGTATGGCGCATGGTCCAGCCCACATCAGTGCAAAAGGAATATGTAAACTTCTGGCTCGAGTGTGGCTGAACGAAGGGATTCCAAAATGTGCAGATAATGTGGTGAAGCATTGTATCATTTGCTTGATGTACAATCCGGGAAAGGGAACCCCAACTCCCGCAGGTCATTTTGCTCCCCCAACAGGGTGTTGCAAATCGACTACATTCACATGGATCGATGTAACAATCTTAAATATGTTCTGGTAGTGGTATGTGCCTTTTCCAGATGGATAGAGGCTTACCCCCTGAAAGACAACACTGCTTTGTCCACTGCCAAGGTTCTTCTAAAAGAGTTCTTCCCTAGGTTTGGTTTGCCGCGCATTGTCTGGAGTGACAATGGAAGTGAATTTGTAGGCCAAATTATGCAAAAGGTGTGTACCGGTCTTGGTATAAGGCAGAAGTTTCATGCGGCAAATCATCCTCAGTCTGCGGGTTTGCTAGAGTGCAATAACGGCACTCTCAAACTTAAGCTTGCAAAAGTACAAGCCAGCACAGGTCTTAATTGGCCCGATGCTTTACCTTTGGCTCTCCTGTCCACTAGAACAGCTGTACATTCTCGTTTGGGACTCAGCCCATACGAGATTGTTTTCGGGCGCCCAGCTAATGTATGGGGAGTCCCTCGCCCTAGAAAGTATTCTGATATACAGTATCCAATGCTGATTGACTATTTACATGACCTCACCACTAAATTACGTGTTCTTCACCAACAGGTTCAAAACGCTTTACCAGAAGCCTCCACAGAACCAGGTCATTCTATCCAACCTGGAGACTGGGTCTGTGTGAAAATTTTTCAGAGGACAAAGAATTTGGAACCTCGCTGGAAGGCGCCTCGACAAGTCCTCCTGACAACTCGCACAGCAGTAAAAGTCGAAGGGAAAAAGAACTGGATCCACGGCGTGCACTGCAAGAAAGTGCCCTTGCCCTTGCCTTTTGATCAGTGGGTTCGTAAGGGTATAGGTGATTCTGAAGGAGAAAAAGTCCCCCGATTCATACCTTTCAGTAGTGCACACCTGGATGGAACTCGATCGGAGAAAGAAGATGACGACATTCTACAAGAAGCCGTACCTTCCCATCTCCGATTAAACACTACAGAGCCACAGACCCTATTTCAAGACCAAAACTGTACCAACAAGGACTAGATACAATTTAAGACCTAGATTGGTCAAGGACACCTGAGATTTCCATCTCTTCTGCTACATTTATCATCTGTCCAGGTTGCAGGGTCACGGTAGGAGTCTTGGTTTGTGACCTGTATAGTGGCTAGGTCCCCAGGACTTGCAGTGTCATAGGACGGCTAATAATCACAGCCAAGTGAGTAAGGAAGATTGCCGTGAGCAACAATTTTAGAGGATGGATGTTAAATTAGGAAAGAAGGATAATAAGGAAGAAATGAGAAAGAAATATTGTAAAGTATTGTACAGTCGATGTGGCGTAACATTGTGTGTTTCTATATTTTTGTGCATCTTATTGGCTTGTGTAGGTTGGGTTATTCATGCTATGCAGCAAAAAGTTGTCCCTAATTCTATCTCCTTGCCTCTTCATTCTACTATCTCCCCACATCAATTATATACACTTCCCCAACATGAACTAATCAGGAGAACAGAATATTTTAATAATTCATTTATCCAACTGTTGCACCAACACCAATTGGTAGTCAACACAACCGACTGTTGGGTGTGTGGACTTATGCCTCATACCACAGATAAAGGGATGCCATATTTAGTCCTTCCATTTTCTTATGAAGGTTCCGCTTGGGCCTATTTTGTAATATTTTCAAATGCATATCAGAGCCGATTTAGACGTCCAGTTGGTTCCTATGGTAGTAAGCCAGATTTTAGTCATAATTCTCTGATAAAGGGAATGGTGGCTATGACTAAAATTGTGGAGAATAATAAGGTTCCTGTTGCTATATAGCTTTTCTTCTCCCTCCTACATACACTGCTCCTTCAGGCCATCATAGAAACAGATATGGCAGAGGGATTATTGATTCTAAAGACACGGCAGGACAAGAGGGAAGTGATTTCCTCAAAGGATTTCTTCCTTTTTGGGGCCCAATGGCCAACAGCAGAAACATGAGACAGCTGGTTCGTGTTGTTGAGACTACCATAGATGTCACTGTGGGAGCCTTGAGTAATCTCACAGCTGAACTTCAGGCGGATCGTCTCATGACTTTGCAGAACCGGATTGCACTAGATGTTATTCTTGCAGATCGTGGTGGAGTCTGTAAATTGATCGGATCTAGCTATATTTATATACCTGACGACGCCCCTACAATATACCAAGCCATCTCCAAATTACACATGATCTCCGAATCGATTCATCAAGACGAAGGAGATTGGTCTTTATTAGGATGGTTTTGGGGATTACTATCTAAATGGGGATGGAAGGTACTAACCTTCCTTGGAGTGGTTTTGGCCATCATTTTTTCCTGTTGTCTCTGTATGCAGTGTGGCCCCGCCATCTGCGGTCTTTGTGCCACTCTGTGTGTCCCAAGATCTGAGTCACAGAAAACAGAGAACATTAAAATGATGTTGCAGCCACAGTTTGACGACCTCATGGCTATTGACATTGATTCAGATTAACGTGAATCTGTGTGTTTTGCCTGAGTTATGGCAAAAGGAGGGTCTGAGGAAATTCGATTTTCGATCTCGCTTGTATTCAACCACCATTTTGTGTTCCACCGCCATTTTGTGTTGCCCTCACTCAGGCAGCACAAAGAACGAAGTTTTTCTGCTGATCTTACTGCAACGTGTCAAATAACCTTCTGCCTCTGTTTACGAGACTGATGTCAGGGACTGGCTGAGTCCACTAATCCTCGTCTGGTTTGACTAAACCCTGTCTCAACTGTCTGTCGGTTCACACCATTCTTTCCTGACTTTATCTTATCTTCTGGCCTTCGCTATTCTCTACTTGTATTCTCTCATTTCACAACTGTCCTCCAAAGCATACAAATATGTCCTGCCACCTGCAAGTTGAGTTGTAGACACTACCACTGATTAACTTGTGGTGAGGGGTGACAAAAACAGTTGGAAGAGAGGTTTATTTGGGTTACTTGTTTTCAAACTTTTCTCATTGGTTATATCTTGTTTTCAAACTCTTCTCATTGGATAACCCTGTATGCATTGGGAGTGTTCTTGGTGAATCTATGTGCTATAAAAGATTGTGCACCACGGAGTAAAGTGGCAGTCTCCTAAGAACAAACTGAGTGTACTTCTGGGACAACTGTCCTTAGCTGCAGCTAATAAACCTGATCTGCTACGCTCAACAGAATGTCCTGTGTCTCTGTTCAACAAAGCAGGTGAACTCAGAAGATTAAGGCGTGCCCTGCGCCGCCAGGCCCATAAGGCCCTGGTTCTTCAGCCCCAGGAAATCCACCTGGTTCACCACCGACCTCCAAGAAGCCAGACTCACCTGCAGACACCTTGAGAAGAACTGGAGATACAGCAATACGCCTGAAAACCACGCCACCCACAAGAATGCCATGAAGGAATACCACCAATCCATCAGAGCCACCAAAAGAACCTTCAAGAACTACCGTCCAATCCCGGTCGTTCCCTTAGCAGCAAAAGTCTCTGAGAAGACCATCAATGCAGAACTAACGAGGTTCTTTGAAGACAACTCCATCCTCAACCCCTCTCAATCCGGATTCCGCTGCAACCACAGCACCGAGACTGCTCTACTCGCCACCACAGACGACATCCGCACTCTCCTCGACCAAGGCCACACCGCAGCCCTGTTCCAACTCGACTTGTCAGCAGCATTCGACACTGTCTCCCACCGCACACTCCACACCAGACTACATGATGCCGGCATACAAGGAAACGCCCTCCACTGGATCCGCTCGTTCCTCACCAGCAGAAGCCAAAGGATCAGACTGCCACCCTTCCTCTCGGAACCCATGGAAATCAACTACGGAGTACCCCATGGATCATTGCTCAGCCCTGCCCTCTTCAACTTCTACATGGCCCCTCTCGCTCCATCGTCAGACAGCACGGCCTCAGCATAGTATCCTACGCTGACAACACCTAGTTCATCCTCTCCTTCACCAAGGACCCCACCACGATCACCAAACTCAACTTCCAGGAAGGAATGCAGGACGTCGCATCCTCGATGAGCAACAACTACCTGAAGCTCAACTCAGAGAAGACCGAAGTCCTCATCCTCAGAACCACCTCATCGGCATGGGACAACACCTGGTGGCCCACCGCCCTCTGCAGTCCTCCGACCCCCACAGACCACGCCAGAAACCTCAGCATCGTATTCGACTTCTCCCTCTCCATGAACTGACAGGTCAACCCCATCGCTTCCAGCTGCTTCAAAACCCTCTGCATCCTCCGTTAGACTTTGAAATGGATCCCCCCGCGTCAAGGAAGACAGTCACCCACGCACTCATAACCAGCAGACTTGACTATGGAAACGCCCTCTACACCGGCATCAAGTCTCTACTCCACAGGCTCCAGACAATACAGAACACCGCCGCCAGACTCGTCCTCGGCATCCCTCCACACGATCACATCAGCCAACACCTACAGAATCTCCACTGGCTCCCCGTCAAGAAGAGAGTCACTTTCAAGATACTCACCCACACCTACAAATGCCTCCACAACACCGGACCCCAATACCTCAACGAGAGAATAACCTCCCACGTACCCAATAGAAACCTCCGATCTGCCAACCTAGTCCTCGTTGAAACACCAAGCATCCACAGAGCCAGAACAGAGGGAAAAAGCCTTCTCCTACATCGCGGCCAATAACTGGAACAAGCTCCCGATCAACATCAGACACTCTTCCCTCCCTGAATACCTTCAGGAGGGCTCTCAAGACCTGGCTCTTCGACTGAACTGAACTGCGGTCCCCCCCCTCCCTCAGTGCCTTGAGATCCTCACGGGTGAGCAGCGTTCTTACAATTCCCTTTGTGACTGATCGATTGATCTGTTTGCCTGTTTTTTCTGCCCTTTCCCTCGTTGCTGCAGCGATCCCCCACGGCCCTGTCCCCCTTAGCATGCGGTCCCTCTACAAACACGCCACAGAAAACTGGGACCTCCTTGACACCGCCTTTCCTGACATCGCTTTCTTCACAGAAACCTAGTCCAACCCCTGCTCCAGACTGGCTGTCGCCATCTCCGATGGCAACAAGATCAACCGCAAGGACCACCCGGAAGGAGGCATCGCCATTGTCCACAAAAGCATGCTCCAACTGACTACACACTATAACGAACCAATGGCAACCATGGAACACCTCCACTTCCAGAGCCGAACCAACCCCATCCCTACCCTCCACGGCACCCTCGTCTACAGGCCCATTGGCCTCCATCACCCATCACCAACTCCATCGTAGACGTCAATGCACCCCAGGCACTCGTATCCACCGACTACATCCTACTCTGAAACCTCAAAGAGATAGTAACCACACCAACCCATACAGCCGAACACACGCTCAACCCCATCTTCTCCACTAGCAGTAACACCCTGGACTGACCATCACTGAGTACTTTTCACCTTTGACATGCCCACCGTACACCACCATCATCATCGCCACCCAGCCGCAGCTGTACCACAGCCATCGAAGAACTTCTCGTCAACTACCTCAGCACATCCAGTCCGCCAATGCCTACGGACGCCAACACCACAGCACACAACCTTCACAAATGGATCTCCAACTGCACCAATACCCTGGCTTCCCTCAAGAGAAGACCAGATAAACAACGCTGTAAGGCAGCCAGCTGGTTCACCCCCACCCTCCACGAGTCCAGACGCACCTGCAGATGTCTCAAGAAGAAATGGAGGAGCAAAAAAAACCGGAAAATCACACAACCTTCAAATCTCACCACCTCCTCCTGAAAAAGACAAAAAAACAGGCCTCCAAGACAGATACAGCGCCAACGCACATAACAGCAAAGAACTCTTTGCCATCATCAAGGAGTTCGCCAGGCCCAACACCGAGACCACAGACGTGCCTTCCTCCCATGACCTCTGCAACAAACTCAGCACCTAGTTCCACCATAAGATCAGGAAGATATACGACTGCTTCAACACCCTAGACCAGGCTGCCATGCCAGTCACCATCGCACACAACCAAACTGCCCCCCAACAGACCATGCTTTGCTGGACCCCGCTCACCACAGAGGACACGCTCAATACCATGAAGAAAATCCACTCAGGAGCCCCGACAGACCCATGCCTGTACAACATCTTCCATAGAACAGCCACAACCATCGCCCCCAGTTTTGCCACACCATCAACTGTTCCATCCTAACCGCAACTTCCCTGTCGACTGAAAATACACCGAGATCAACCCCCTGCTGAAGAAGCCATCCTCGGACCCGTCAGACCTCAAGAACTTCAGACCGATCTCTTTCCTCCCCTTCCCAGGCAAAGGCAGAGAGAAGGCCATAAACGCCCAGTTCATTGAAGTGAACACGTCCTGGACACCTCCCAATCTGGCTTCTAAAGCCACCACAGCACAGAGACTGCACTCCTCACCGCCACAGATGACATCCTCTCCCTCCTCGACCGCGACGAGGCCGCAGCCCTCATCCTACTAGACCTCTCGGCTGCCTTCGACACCGTCTCACACCACACCCTAATCACTAGACTCCACGAAGCCGGAATCCACGACAAGCCCCTGGACTGGATCCGCTCCTTCCTCACCGGCCAGATTCAGCGAGTCAGACTACTGCCATTCCTCTCAGAACCTACAGTGCTTTGGAGTTCCCCAGTGTTCCTCCCTGAGCCTCAACCTCTTCAACATCTACATGGCCCCCCGCCCTGCCATCCGCAGAAGTCACGATCTCAACACCGTCTTCTCCTCCAACTACACCCAGCTGATGCTCTCTCTCACCAATGAACCCACAACCACCATAACCAGCTTCCACAGTGGAATGAAGGCCGTCGCTACATGGATGAAAGACAGCTGCCTCAAGCTCAACTTGGACAAGACCGAAGTACTCCTCCTGGGACCCACCCCTTCAGCCTGGGATGACTCCTGATGGCCAGCTGCTCTGGGACCGCTCTGGGACCCCCCGCCTCCAGAACCCAACTGACCACACACCCAACCTTGGCATCATACTGGACTCTTCGCTCACAATGAACCGTCAAAACAATGTAGTTTCCTCAGTCTGCTTCCACTCACTCCGCCTGCTCCGAAAGACATTCAGATGGATCCCCACAGAATCCAGAAAGACTGTCACCCACGCACTCATCGACAGACGACTCGACTTCCGGCGTCACCCAGAAACAGCTCAGGAAACTACAGAACATCCAAAATGCCACTGCAAGACTAGTCCTCGACATCACCCGTCGCAGCCACATCACGCAGCACCTCTGACAACTCCACTGGCTCCCAATCAACAAGAGAGTCATTAAGTTGTGAGGTTTACTGTGTTGTGTGCATGACTATTTCGGATGGTTACGTATCCGAGGTGCCAATTTGAATGACCTCTCTGTTCCCTTTCCCCCAACCCCCTGCACTGGGCAGAGACCTGCAGTAAAGTCTCTCACATTTGTATTTTTTTTTTTAAAAGAGACATGTTTATAGATATAGGGCCATCTCCTGATTTTTTAGGTCTCACCTAGCGTTGCAGCGTATGCGCTGCACGCTCGGCAAGACATATAGTGAGAGCGGAGATTTCAGAAGGGGACTTAAAGCCCCGCCCATCATTTTCATTGGGTCGCGCCAGGGTTTCTGCTAAACGCTGGCTTCCCATTGAAAATGATACTTTTTGTCCACTGCCCTTTCTCCCTTTTGGATGGCCCATCCGGACCTGGTTGTCTGCTTCACGGCTGTCGTGAAGCACTTTCTTATCTTTAGGCGGGGCCATCTGTTTCTAATAAGCATGGCCTTAGCGCGGCCATGCTAATTAGAAACAGATGGCCCCCCGTAAAGATAAGAAAGTCTGCAGGCAATACCCTGCACACTGAGGTCTACTCGCTTCGGTTTCCCCTCCCCCGGAATGATGTAAACGAAGAGCACGTTTTGATTGATAGCACGGAAATACGTACTGGAAAAAAAGTGGTTTGCCTTTGACCGACCTTTTAGTTTAAAGACACATTTTAAAAAAATCGCTGCCCTATTCAACATCATACGCAGCGATTGCCATTGTTGGGGAAGATGTAAAAGCAAGGTCTCCCATTCAAACTGAATGGTGAGCACATGCATCAGCCATCTTGTGTAAATACGCCTGTCACTAGGGGCACTGCTAGCGTTACCCTCACTGCATCCTCGAACCCTGTGCACGGACAGCTGCCATCTTGTACATTTCCTTCACAGACGCACTTGATACAGCGCAGACAAAACGCTGCAAGGCGCCTGAACGTTAAGCGGGAAAGGCACATACAGCCTCATGCATCAACACAAAATCCAGTCGGTAAAATACCGATTCGGTAATAGCTCCCGGTATTAAGTAAAAAATACCCAATCCCAATGCATCAACCCAAAAGCAGAAATCGCTATTTAAGGAATCCTTAAATAGCGATTCTTTAAATAGGGATTCCTTAAATACCGATTCCTTAAATAGCGATTGCATTTAAGGAATCCCAAAGTGAGATTCCTTAAATGCAATGCATCAAAGTTAAAAAATTAGCGATTTCGCTAATAGGGGGAGCAAATTACCATGAAGATGAACTGCATGGTAATTTGCAAAAACTTTGAAAAATGCACTTTTGTGCATTTTTCAAAGTTTCATGTTGCGCACACACATGCCCTTAGAGCATGTGTGTGTGCAACATATGTGCACATATCATTTTCAGGGGTGCAACAGGGTGTCCTTTTGACACCCTGGCACCCTTGAAAGTGCTCCCGCTATTAGCGATTCGGTAATACTGAATCGCTAATACAGACTGGCTTTACATTCATTCCTATGGGCCTCCAAGCCCATAGGAATGAATGGGTAGGTATTCCTTATTATCGATTCGGTATTACCGATTCGGTAATAAGGAATATTAAGGAATCGCTATTTGAATAGCGATTCCTACATGCATAGCCTTTTGCTATTCCTTATTAGCGATTCCTTATTTTTCGCTAATAAGGAATCGCAAATGGCATTGTTGATGCATAGGCCCCATAGTTATTTTTGTCAGGTTTGCAGAGCTCCTCAGGATCCGGGCGATGCTATATAGGTCCACCTCCTGATATCCCCGGACTCCAACCAAGGGTCACGGAGCCCAGAGGTGATCAGGCGAGGGAAAGGATGGGGGAAGGGTCAGCAGGGACAAGAATCTGAAAAGACAAAGAAGACATTTTCACACATGGCTGATATATACAGTCTACTCTCATAAGTTCTCACTAGAAAATATCGTTACCCTTCATTCCTGTATGCGGAGTATAGCACTCTCTGAGATTCCGCTCTCAGCAGTACCCAAACCAGACCCAATACACAGGCTCTTCTTG
Organism: Triturus cristatus; assembly: GCF_964204655.1. Lineage (NCBI taxonomy): Eukaryota > Metazoa > Chordata > Amphibia > Caudata > Salamandridae > Triturus > Triturus cristatus. The sequence continues at coordinate 855,505,194 of NC_140585.1, read as the reverse complement.
CCTCCAAATGAACCAATCTCACTGTCAGTTTGTGCTTTGTCACCCTTTTGAAAAGAGCTGGGGTCTTCCGTCAGACCTTTACTCTCTTTGTTGAAAACACCCCCTCACAGTACATGTATGCAACAACAACGAAGGAAGGCTTCCACGGTGAGTACACCGCCGCCTAGGGGACCTACGATGTAGCGCTCCTTCACCCAGTGAGAATCAACACGCTATGTTCCGTATTAGGTTCCACCTAGCCTTGTTCCTGTGCTCAGCTACGGTACGATAGTTCTCCGATTCACTAGTGCTTAAAACAGGTTGTGTTTTGCTCCTCCGAGCCAAGCCCAAATGTCGCGCTCCTCCAAGCGCTGCCATCAAAATAACGCATGCCTCCTGCCGTGCGCGGGGTTCTAATATAGACGCCCACTTCCTCGTTCTAGGGCGGATGGGACTGGTAGTTCCTAGACGCTGGGTAGGCGCCTCGGACCTTGAATCCTCACAGTAGGTCCCCTCCCCAAGCGCCTCCTAGCTCTGGGCTTCCCCGGATTCCTGGCGTAGAACCGACTCACCGCCGCCGGTGCGTGCACTGCTTCCGAGGGCTCCCATGAATCATCCTCTGCGGTGTAGCCCTTCCAGGAGACCAGGAACCATAACTGGCCCCTACGATAGCGGGCGTCGCAGATGCTCCTCACCTCATATTCCAAACCCCCGTCCACCCACACCGGTGGCGGGGCTCTCCTTCTGGCTGCCACCGCAGGCTTCAGCAGACTGCAGTGAAAAACTGGGTAAATCCTAAGCGAGCCAGGCAGCTTGAGTTTGTACGCCACAGGATTTATCTGCCGCACTACCTCGTATGGACCAATGAACCTGGGGTGGAATATGCTACGCAACTTGAAACGTATGTGTCTGGTGGATAACCACACACGATCTCCCCTGCTGTACGTCGGACCAGTGATTCTTTTCCGGTCTTCCCACCTCTTGTACGTCTGTTTAGCCGCCCGTAGGGCTCGTTGCGTTTTCCTGTGAAGAACGTGTGGCTCCCGCAACCGGGTCTGGACTGCAGGTTGATTGCCCACCTCCTCCGGGAGAGCCACCGGGAGTGTCTTGGCGTTATACCCAAACGGGGACACCCCTATCGAGCTATGCAGCGCGTCATTGTAGGAGAGTTCTGCCATCCACAACATGGAAACCCAAAACTCCTGTGACAGTGACACGTAACACCTCAGATATTGTTTTAACGTCTGATTGAGGCGTTCGGTCTGTCCGCCGGTTTGTGGATGAAAGCTGGTGGACGTCGCAGACTCGATCTGTAACGCCTTGCACCATGTTTTCCAGAAGCTAGCTACGAACTGTGGACCCCTATCAGAAACTATCACGGCCGGCAAACCGTGTAGTCGTACCACATGTGTCAACAATAGCTGAGCGGTCTGTCCAGCCGTAGGGAGGTTGCGGCATGGGATAGAATGAACCATCTTGGTCAGGCTGTCCACCACGACAAGGATCGCTGAACACCCGCTATCGACTGGTAATCCGGTGACGTAATCCACGCTTATGTTCTGCCATGGTTGTTGCGGAGTGGGTAGCGGGAGCAACTTCCCTTTTTTCCTACAGCGCTCTCCCTTGTTTCGGGCGCACACCTCACAGGCGGTGACCCAGAGACGGATGTCTTTGTTCATTGTTTCCCACCAAAAATGCCTGGCCACTGCCTTCGTTGTTTTTCGGATCCCTGGATGACCAGCCAAAGGAGAGACATGGCACCATTGAAATGCCTTTGTTCTCAGTACCTTTGTAGGAAGGAACAGTCGAGTTCTGTAAAAAGGAAGACCGCCTTTGATGGAACGTACCGAATTCTTTTCGACCCATTTTTTCCAATCCCCCGAGGAGCGGCTGACTCGTATCTCTTCCAAAAACTTGTCGGCTCGCAAGATACAAATCACTTTGGCTGGATTGATGATAGCTACCGGTGCCGGTGTTAAGATCCCTTCACTCATGGACTGTCTAGATAAGGCGTCTGCCTTCCGATTGTCTGTGCCGGGCCTGAACGTGATGCTGAAATCGAATTCCGCAAAAAAAAGAGTCCATCTCATTTGTCGTGGCGTTAAGTGACGAGCTGTTTTCATGTATAGCAGATTCCGATGATCTGAGTATACAGTTACCTGATGTTGTGCCCCCCACAGGTAGTGTCGCCATTCCTGGAATGCCTTCTTTATTGACAGGAGTTCTTTCTCGGCAATGGTATAATTCAGCTCCGCTTTGTCTAATTTTTTTGATAGATACGCTACTGGGTGCAGCCGACCAGTGACTTTGTCTCTTTGGGAAAGCACGGCCCCTATACCGTCTTCGGACGCGTCTGCCTCCACTATAAACGGAACATCTGTGCGCGGATGTCGTAGTATAGGAGCAGATGTGAACTTTGTTTTCAGAAGTTCAAAGGCCGCTGTGGCCTCCGTCGTCCACTTGAAAGGCACTCCCTTACGGAGCAGCCGGATTATGGGTACCGCAATGTGGGAGAAATCCTGTATGAACCTGCGGTAGTAGTTAGAAAACCCTAAAAAGCACTGCACCTCCCGCACTGAACGTGGAGTGGGCCAATCATGAATCGCTTGTACCTTTCTTTCAGACATACTCAACCCCTCTGGATTCATATTCACTCCCAAAAACTCTACTGTGGGTACCCCAAACTCACATTTGCTGAGTTTACAAAATAATCGGTTGGCCCTTAATTTCTCCAAAACCAAGATGACATGCCAGGAGTGATCCTCCACTGCCGCTGAGTATATCAGAATATCATCGATGTAGACTACTACAAAGATATCCATATACTCTCGTAGTACCTCATTTAAAAAGAACTGGAAAACCGCAGGGGCATTACAGAGCTCGAACGGCATCACCAGATACTCATACAGTCCAAAACGTGTCTTAAACGCCGTTTTCCACTCGTCCCCCTGTCTGACACGCACTAAATGGTATGCCCCACGGAGGTCTAGCCGGGTATAGATCACTGCCTCTCGCACTTGATCCAGCAGGACACTGATTAGTGGCAAAGGATACCTGTTCCTTACTGTATTTTTATTTAACATCCGATAATCGCAACACGCCCTCAATTCCCCATTCGCTTTCGCTATAAAAAAGAGCGGCGACGCCGCAGGGGAGCGGGAAGACCTAATGAACCCCAGCGCCAGATAACGATCTAGGTAGTCTCTTAGGTGACGTGTTTCGGGTTCCGACAACGCATATACCCTGCAGGAGGGGATGACCGCCCCTTCCAACAAGTCTATCCGGCAATCAAAAGGCCTATGCGGGGGGAGACGTTCCGCCTGCGCCTTGTTGAAGACGTCGGCATAACTGGCATATTCCTCCGGTAACTCCACATCTTTTTCGGCGGCCGTTGCTATGCAAAAGGGAAAGGCTCGAGTGAGGGCCTGGGATTGATGGACTTGCAGACACTGTTCTGCACACCCTACCGAAAGGAATCTCACGGTTCTTTCATGCCAATTCACTGTTGGATTGTGACATACAAACCAGGGCATCCCCAGGATGACTTCGTATTGCGGTGCCGCTATAACGTTAAACTCAATATCCTCCAGGTGTTGTCTGGTTCCGTCTCTTATGGTCATTTTTAGGTTCTCGGTGTGGAGAGTGATCCTCCCGGATTTCAAGGGCTCACCATCCACCGCCAGAACCTCCTCTGGGGATTCCCGAGGCACTACTCCTATTGATAGCAAACTTACCAGCCCGCTATCAATGAAGTTTCCTGTGGCTCCCGAATCCAACATCGCTAGTACCTGGTGCACTTGCGTACCCACTTCCAATCCGGCTTGTAGCACTATGTGGGCTTCGGTGTCCGTAGACCTGGTATTGGCTAGGGAAGGATTTTCCATACCGTATCCGCTGGTAGCAAAGGCGCGACAAGCTCGGGGTTACTCGCTTCTATTCCCATGGTCGATACCGCTGCCTTTTTTCCTCTATATAGTACTGATGGGGATCTAGGCTTGGATGGGCACTCGCGTACGAAATGCCCTTTTTTCCCACAGTACATACATAGCCCTAGGGTGCGGTGGCTTTCCCTTTCAGCACGAGATAAAGGGGCTCGGAGGGCCCCTACCTCCATGGGTTCACTAGCTAGTGAAGTTGGGGTCTGTTCTTTCCGGATATATCTAGAAGTAACCCCGCTTCCTTTGTACCTGTCTCCCCCTCTTTCGGCCATGCGACCGTCCAGTCGCAAAACCAAATTCATCAGCGCAGCGCATGTGGTAGGTTGGGGATCTATCTGAGCCACCACATCTTTTAGCTCTTCACATAACCCTTGATAGAACAAGGACATTCTTTTTTCTTCCGGCCAGGATGCCTCCGCTACTAACCGGTTGAAAGAGGTGAGATAGGTCACCAGATCATTCTTCCCTTGCCTCAAAGAGAGCAACTCTTTGTCCGTACTAAAGGTTGTCGTTCGTCTATCAAACACCCCTTCAAAAGCGGCTCTGAATGCGTCTCAGTCCGACAGGATAACATCGTTATTCCTAACCAAAGGGACTGCCCAAGACGCCGCGTCTCCCACCAGGTATGAAATAGCGAAAGCCACTCTAGAGTGTTTTGTAGGGAAAGACGAGGGCTTGCAGGAAAAATGCAACATAACCTGGATAAGGAATATTTGAATTTTTTGCGGGTCCCCAGCATATCTCTCCGGGCTAGCCAAAGGTATAGGCGGAGGCACCGTCACATGAATCTGTTGGCCACTTGGCGCAGCAGCATCAGAAGGATTACGGGTCATCCTATCTACCCTGTCTCTCAAGGCTGCCGTCTCTAATCGCGATGCCACTAGTTCCTGCTGGACTAAGGCCAGAACCTGTACTACATCCTCCAAGGAGGCCATACCCTACACCCCCGGACCGGAAGGAGCACCTGACGTGGGTGTGTTATTTTGTCAGGTTTGCAGAGCTCCTCAGGATCCGGGCGATGCTATAAAGGTCCACGTCCTGATATCCCCGGAATCCAACCAAGGGTCACGGAGCCCAGAGGTGATCAGGCGAGGGAAAGGATGGGGGAAGGGTCAGCAGGGACAAGAATCTGAAAAGACAAAGAAGACATTTTCACACACGGCTGATATATACAGTCTACTCTCATAAGTTCTCACTAGAAAATATCGTTACCCTCCGTTCCTGTATGCGGAGTACAGCACTCTCTGAGATTCCGCTCTCAGCAGTAACCAAACCAGACCCAATACACAGGCTCTTCTTGCCTCCAAAAGAACCAATCTCACTGTCAGTTTGTGCTTTGTCACCCTTTTGAAAAGAGCTGGGGTCTTCCGTCAGACCTTTACTCTCTTTGTTGAAAACACCCCCTCACAGTACATGTATGCAACAACAACGAAGGAAGGCTTCCACGGCGAGTACACCGCCGCCTAGGGGACCTACGATGTAGCGCTCCTTCACCCAGTGAGAATCAACACGCTATGTTCCCTATTAGGTTCCACCTAGCCTTGTTCCTGTGCTCAGCTACGGTACGATAGTTCTCCGATTCACTAGTGTTTAAAATAGGTTGTGTTTTGCTCCTCCGAGCCAAGCCCAAATGTCGCGCTCCTCCAAGCGCTGCCAGAAATGTTTAGCTCCACCGAGCCAAGCCCAAATGTCGCGCTCCTCCAAGCGCGGCCAGAAATGTTTAGCTCCTCCGAGCCAAGCCCAATCGTGACGCTCCTCAAAGCGCTTATATTTCAAGAATGAACAGGGGGGGCGTAATGGGCTTTACGAGAAAGGCCCAGCTGAGTATGCCCTTAAAGTGTACAAGAAAAGTAACAAAGCTGTTCCTGAAAATGGGTGAAATAGACCATGTAGTGTTCACGGACAGGTTAAATTTGGATATTGAGGCCCTCACTCAACCTACAGGATGTCGTGAATCATGTACCCCTTAGGATGTATCGCGTCATCATCGGGCTCTCCTACGTCGAGTCGGCTGGTGCAATACCCGACGGGCTCTTGTTCAAGGAGCACTCTTGTGGAGATCTTTTTATCCAATGCAGCCGGTGGGTGAGTGGGTGTGTGGGGCTCTTTTGTGATGTAGATGAAAGACAATAGTTGCTAAAAATAGGGGTCGGAGTGCTTTCTCAACCAATTTATTAGGAAGCCTCCTCCCCTAATTAAAAAACTATGAGGTTGAGTGTTAGTAACTTAGGATAATGGGCTAGGTTATATACACTGCCTCATTGGGGTCGACATGTTTCTCGCTCTGGTAGAGAAATACTCTGGCGATTCTTCAGGACCAAAAGTTATTTTCTATCTACATATGAAGCCTATCTATATATCTTAGATAACAGTGAGCATTCTCAATCATAGCTGTTGTTTTACCTGCAGCTCGGTCTACCTGTAGAGGAAGAGGAAGGCCATGGTGGTTATAGAATGCGTAAAACAGTCACTGTATATTTTCATGGTGTATCTCGTGAACAACTGAGTGCAGCTATGGTGATGGTGCACTCTATACATAGTGGAAAATTAAATGAATATATACATAGTGAACATGAGCCATGTGAAGTGATCACTCCTGCAGGTGGTAAAATTGAAAGTGGAATTTTATTAGTGGACTTACCCTAAGAAATCCATAGGATAGTACACTGCAGTTCCTGGTAGATAACGCAAGGAGTTCCTCGCGTTCTGTAATTGTATAGGAAGAGAACTAGAGGATCGGAAATGATTAAAACCACAATACTCCAGGGTTATGTTAACCCCTTCTCTTATTTGTAAAGTCAAACAATTGTGCAATAATGTTGTCATATGGAGAGATCATAGGACGGTAAGGATTAGATACAGATTTATCAGGTTCAAAAATGGTATAGTCCCTAGTCTCTTTCTTACAACATATTGCATGTTCAACAGACACAGATTAAAAATCCCAATTGTTGGTGTCAAACAGCACGTGAATGCTGTAGTTTGTTTATCAGATTCCCAAGTAGGAAGAACCCCCATGTCGCATTTCAATCTGATGATGTTTGTTTGCGTTAAATTGAGGTTTTAACTTGTTTAAAATAGACTCTTTGCTCTTCTAATGTTATTTAAAAGTACACCCCATATATGAAGGTATTGTATAAATCATGTACAATGTGGGGACTCGATCACTTAAACAAACTTAGCAACCTATATCTCCAGTGTGTCCATCTCGTGGTGGAACAATAGCTAAAAAAGCTTCAATGACTATGTTATTAAGGTGCCATTCTTATCGTGAGAGTCCCTATACTAACAAACGTAGTCCGGGTTAACCCGCAACATCGGGCGTGCTCTCAGTTAAACAACAACAAGCCAATAGGTAAAATGTTCATGTACTTACTGACACGCCGAGTCCGTGTCTCCAGTAAACCTACCCCGCTCTACCAGGACTGGGTGGCGATGTGTCTAATCTCGCGTGGAGATATAAAGGGAGCGTTTGTTAGACTCGGATCCGGTAGTGGGGGTGGTGATAGCACTCGTTCGTAACAAGTTATACTGGCGGTTCAATTTGGTCGCCATCTTGGGTGAGGAGCTATCAAACGGGTGGGGGTGTTTCGAGTGTATACGTCTATGACTCGTTGGCCGATGTGGTCGTCTGTATGTCTTATTCTTGGTAAAGAGTACAACAACGAGTATGTATTTACAATCAGAGAAGACTTATTGTTTTATGGAATCGTGCACCCTTATACCCCGTCCAAGCATCAATGTATCAGTGAGCTTCAAGTAAGTGAGGATGTATTTCATGCTCGAAGTGGTGAGAGATGTAGTCACCAAGGAGGAGGGTTTGTCTATATTATAGGCTTGGAAGTGTATGTATAAGCATGACAATCAGGACGAAGGTCACTCGAGAGTTGTCTAATCGATGGGCCAGTGTATTTTACTCTTTCTCAAGGTTGTTTGACAAAGAACCAAAGATAAGGTCTTGTAACAGAAAATAAACATTCTGTCCAACCACCGTTGTTCCAATAAGGCTTATTTTACGACATTGGAGAGTGGTTTTAATCGAATAGTGGATATCACGGAGATGGTCTTACTCAGGGAGGTTTTAGGGAGGACCAAGGGATGGCATCATTTAATCCTGTTACATGGGTGCCCAATCTGTACACCCACCTTTGTTCTTTAGCAAGCAAGGCTTCTTTGGTGATGTTGGAAAATGATTCCAAAATTAGCCAGCTGAACGATTCTGGGGGTTGTCCCTTTTCTAGAAAGTGTATACACATTCTTGTGTTGATTTTTCTACAACGGAAATTACACCGGTGTTCAGTCATGCGTATTTTAACTGAACGAGTTGTCATGCCAATGTATTGTAATTTGCAGGGGCATGTAATCAAATATACGCAATTGGCTGTATTGCAGTTCGTGTGGCGGCGTAGCTCCCATTTAAAGTTGTTACTAAATAGGACAGACTTGTGGGCTGCAGTAAGGGGACATACTGTACAGGAGCCACATGGGTAGTGTCCGATCACGGGTGGCAGGTTCCATAGTTGTCTTTGGATTGGTTGCCCATGTAGGCGTGGACGGGTGTGAATCAAAGTATCCTTTAAGTTTTTTGTCCGTTTGAACGAAAATCTTGGGACTTCAAGATTCATTGTGCCTGTATTCAAGATATTCCAATGTTTCTTTATTATTTTGGTAATCTGATTCGACACTGGGGTAAATGAAGTAACACAAGTAAGGGTCTCTGTTGGAGCTAGTATTTTGGGTTCCAACAATGCTTCTCGATGGTTATTGCGAGCTCTCTTATTGGCTAAAGCTATCTGTTGGGCTGGGTAATCACGTGCCCTAAAGTTGCTAGCCAATTTTTTTGCTTCTACCCTGTAATCTGATAGGTTGCTACAGTTGCGTCTCACCCTGAGAAATTGTCCTATAGGTAAGTTGTCCCTCAGACTACGAGGGTGATGACTGGTGTAAAGTAACAGACTGTTACGGTCTGTTGGTTTTTTGTACAACGTGGTTGACAGTGCACCTCTGTGCAGATGGATGTTGAGATCTAGAAAAGGGATATTGTTTTCAGACACCGTATGGGAAAATTTAAGGTGTGGGTCAAGGGTGTTGATCCAACTACAAAACTCAATGCAAGTTGACATCTCTCCTTTCCATAGAATTAGGATGTCGTCAATAAACCTCTTCCAAAGGTATATGTCTGCATCAAATGGATTTGAGTCATGGAAAATATGACTAGTCTCAAAATCAGACATGTACAGACACGCTAGACTTGGCGCAAATGTACTGCCCATACAAGTTCCTTGTGTTTGTTGATAAATCTGGCCTTTAAATTCAAAGAAATTTTCTGTAAGAGCTAAAGTTGCACACTCCATGACAAAGCTAATAGGGGTGTTATGTTCCCAAAGTTCATAATTTAGGACATTTTCTACCACATCGAGAGTTGCCCTCTGGGGTATATTGGTGTATAGGGCCTGTACATCTAGAGTCACTAAGAGTGTGATCTCGTCCGTAGGGGGCAACTCAATTAGGAGTCTTAGCAGATCTGAGGTGTCTTGTATGTAGGATGCAGTCTTTTTAACAAGTGGTTGAAGGAAATAGTCACAAAATTGAGACAGGGGTTCAAGAACAGAGTCAATGCCTGATACAATTGGCCTTCCAGGAACAGGTGAAATACCCTTGTGAATTTTTGGTAGGGTATAAAAGTAGGGAGTGCGTGGGTTCTTTTTAACCAAAAAAGAGGCTTCTTTTTTGCTTATCCAGCCTTGACTCTCAGCCGAGAAGACTAAGGCTGTGATGGTAGTAAGCAATCGTTGGGTCGGGTTGGTAGGGACAGGAGTGTAATAGGCTCTGTCACACAGTTGTCGTCTACATTCCAATTCATAATCTGCTGTGTCCATTATTACTGTAGCCCCACCTTTATCGGCTTGTTTTATAGTGATTGATATATCATTTGACAAGTTCTTAATAGCCTCGGTTTCGACTTTAGACATATTGTTATATTGTGTAGGTTTAGTCATGTTGGCTAGATCTTTAAGCACAGCTTGTTCAAAGGTGATGACTTCTGGTGGGATCATGGATGTATTAGGGGTAAAGGAGGACTTAGTGTGCAACCCACTGTCTGTCCGTTGTACTGTTTCCGTTTCTTGAAAAAAAGATTTTAATCTGATTTTGCGAAAAAATTGTTGAATTTCACATTGTTGTTTAAACTGATCAATCTTGGGTGTTGGTACAAAGCCCAACCCTCTCTGAAGTACTTTGTGTTCTACATCAGTAAGGTTTTTCTGGGAAAGATTAACTACTAGGTCTTCTTCCTGTTGTTGGTATGACTCCGAGTCTCCATTGTTCTCAGAGTATCCTCCCACTGGATTCTGGTTCCCTGTGGGGTTGGTTGATTGTTTCTTCTTCTTTGCCCGCGCCCTCTGCCCCAGCCTCTGCCTAAAAAAGGCTGGTTATATACCGGGGGGTAGAGTTGGGGCGGTCCTTGTGGTGGCATGGGGTATTGTGGTGGGCCATGTGGATGCATTGGGTATTGCCAAAAGGCTGGATATTGAAAAGCGGCCGGCTGGAAGTTAGGGTAGGTCTGGCGGTTCCCTTTACGGGAGGTACCATAATTGACTGAGCCGGAGCTAGAGTTGCTGTTACTAGAGGACCCTCTTCTAGTAGAGTTTGAGTTAGAGTCGGAATCTCCTGGGTTATTGGAGCTAGGAGGTACAAAATCTTCTTTTAAGTAAGGATATACCTTCTCTTTATCAAAGTTGCTCACATCTTTTTGTAATTTCTTAATCTTTTGTTTCATTAGATTTTCACGATGTTCAGCAATTTCATTATTGATTTCCGACAATTTAGTCTTAAAAAGAGTCGTTGATGTTGCGCTTTTTAACGTGCTTTCTGCCAGTTGGATCCTAGCCAAGAGAGTCTCTGCTAGTCTCTTGGCAGTCTTAATGATCAAAATAAGGAGATCTCTGGTACATTTTCAGGATACCTGTGACCAGTCAGTTTTAAATGTACCGTCCTCCAAAAAAATACGAGGAAAGATTTTGACTATCAAGCCGTTAGGGGCGATATTGGCCCTCAGGTACTCAGTCATAAGGGCGCCGTGTAATGTGATCTTGATCCAATCTCTCTTCATTGAGGATAGGGACTGCCAGTCTTTCGACTGGCTCCCTGTGGCTGCCCCGCCGTCGGCTCCCAGAATAGAAGGGGCATTGAGTATCTCATCGACAAAGTCATCACCAAAACTTAACCCTTGACCATCCATTGTTATAGTCAATCCTGTTGATTGTCTGCTAAGGAAAATTATTTGTTTATTATCTAGATGTTATCGATTGACGTGGTCAAGTCTATGGCTCAAGTGATCTTGCAAAAAGAATTTTTTTGCGGTTAAGAGAAAGGAATGAGAAGGAACGTTAAAAATGGGGGATATACGCAGGTTAACCCACCGAGAGATGCCCCACGGATGTGTATCCGTGCAGAGTATATTTCAAGAATGAACAGGGGGGGCGTAATGGGTTTTACGAGAAAGGTCCAGCTGAGTATGCCCTTAAAGTGTACAAGAAACGTAACAAAGCTGTTCCTGAAAATGGGTGAAATAGACCATGTAGTGTTCACGGACAGGTTAAATTTGGATATTGAGGCCCTCACACAACCTACAGGATGTCGTGAATCACGTACCCCTTAGGATGTATCGCGTCATCATCGGGCTGCTCCTACGTCGAGTCGGCTGGTGCAATACCCGACGGGCTCTTGTTCAAGGAGCACTCTTGTGGAGATCTTTTTATCCAATGCAGCCGGTGGGTGAGTGGGTGTGTGGGGCTCTTTTGTGATGTAGATGAAAGACAATAGTTGCTAAAAATAGGGGTCGGAGTGCTTTCTCAACCAATTTATTAGGAAGCCTCCTCCCCTAATTAAAAAACTATGAGGTTGAGTGTTAGTAACTTAGGATAATGGGCTAGGTTATATACACTGCCTCATTGGGGTCGACATGTTTCTCGCTCTGGTAGAGAAATACTCTGGCGATTCTTCAGGACCGAAAGTTATTTTCTATCTACATATGAAGCCTATCTATATATCTTAGATAACAGTGAGCATTCTCAATCATAGCTGTTGTTTTACCTGCAGCTCGGTCTACCTGTAGAGGAAGAGGAAGGCCATGGTGGTTATAGAATGCGTAAAACAGTCACTGTATATTTTCATGGTGTATCTCGTGAACAACTGAGTGCAGCTATGGTGATGGTGCACTCTATACATAGTGGAACATTAAATGAATATATACATAGTGAACATGAGTGTGGAAATATGGATTTTTATGATCAGTTATGTCCCCTATCTTGGACCCCAACGGTTTCATGTATACATCACAAGTACATGTATGTTCCCTCCAGTTCCAGTTATGAAGACGCAAACACATGTGCGTCCACCGTCAACATGTCCTCTTTCAGATCCGCCATGAATGGGCCGGATATTCCATTCCTAAGTATGAAAGGCCACCGGCTTTATATGGTTCACTTATGCCATTTTACAGTCCAGGCGAGTAGGCCCTGATTCTGCCATCAAGCTTTTCTTCCCTTCTGCCTCTGAAAGCTCCAGTCTGAGCCTGCATCTGTGACCATGAACTTTGTCTCATTCTCTGCGCGGCTCACGGTGCCTGACATCAGCCTGTTGCCTGCCAAAAACTGTATTTCACCTTCGAAATTATCTGCTCCGCTCCCTGCCCAATGCATTCCTGTCTAGTAGTTTAAGTAAACATTCTTCCAGCTACCGAGCAAAAGGCCCGGCTTCTCTGTCTTTATGCAAGTAATTCATAGCCCTATTACTATGGAGGATTTCTGCCCCCGCATCTAGTGTAGACACTTAGACGCTTGTACACGCACTAACAGTCAGTATAGTCAGTATAGAATAAGATTCTACTCTAAGAGACCTCTCTTTTTGGATAACACAGTTCTTTAAACATAGGATGTTAGATATGATTTGGGATTAGGTTGACTTGACCCTCCAGACTTCTGTCGCCACATGTAGAGCTAAATGTCAAGTCCCCTTCACCCCCTAGTTGCACGTCAATCACACGTCATGCTGCTGCGCGCGCATTTCTGCCAAGTATTTCTGCTGACATTGCGAAATTCTTTCATGGAACCACCCTATTATGACATCATACCTGATGACGTTCTTTAGTTACACCCAGTTACACCCACTTTTGCTACGCATGTATGTTTTATCTTTACTATCAATTGTTACGCCTCCTCCATCTGTTTCACTGTAATGCCTATTGTATAAAAATAATTACTTGTCAATAAAGTAGGGTCTTCACTTCCTGAACCTTCGTGGTGATGGAATTGGAGCTCATCAATTTAAATTGATTCTGGAATAAAGCCCGTTCCGAACCTCTAATACCACGGATTCTGCCTCTTATTTTACTGAGCTATTGTTATAGATTTTCCGCATCAAATTAAGTTCCGGTAATTAAATTATTTACCACATAAATGGCGCCCGAATAGGGACACTTTCTCATCTCACGCGCCGGCGGTGCGTTGCAGGCCCGGTCTCCTGTCACAGCTGGACGGACAACAACGCGTACCCACAGGATTTCCTGTATCTCCCTCCTGCCGAGCGGGGGTAACTGAGGCTGCGATCAACACCCAGACGAGGCGGTGAGAAGTGCGAAGTATCCCGACCAGAGCCTAGCTGAGAGAGCAAGATCCGAGGTATACAGAGGCCCACCAGTTTCCGAAGTTTCCGAAGTTTCCGAAGTTTCGAGTCGAGTCCAGTCCGGTTCAAGTTCAGTTCAGTTCCGAGGCCTTCCGTTCCGAGCTACCCGGTGAGTACCATTATCGGGGAGGCGTTCTGACGTGCACATAGGTTGTGCCGGTCAAGACGGGTTTGGGTACACAAATCCGGTCTGCACTGTTTCAGCAGTGTATCTGTACTGTTTAGCAGTATATCAAGTATGTCTAGTATATAATTCAGAATTACCTAGTTAATATTGAGTATTGTGCTTAGTGACTAGTTCCCTAAATGACCATTATTGTTTATTCATTAAATGTTAAATGTTAAAATGTTTTAAATACGTTCTGTATATTGTGGTGTGAATGACTGTTCATTATTGTGTTTTATGGTATTAAATGTGTTCAAAATTAGGTATCAGATCAGTTCTCAATATGCCGCTCTTTTCGAAATTAAGACAGATCACAACTAGAAAAGGGGTACTCGAAGAAGCTGTTCCCATTCCTCCTAGGGACACTCCAGGGTACTTCATGTATCATAAACATGGCCTAGACGCCATATTATTTCTTGATCTATGGGTAGACTACACCAAGGAATTACCAGAAAGTCAGAGGTGGCCCGCAGCTGGGACCTGGGATGCAGATTGCATTATGAAAGTAGAAGAAGAATTATGGAAAAAGAAAGCTAGACAGTCACAGAAAGATGCCATTGAATTATGGCGTAAAGAATCATATAGACGCACAGAAAAAGCGCTCAGACAAGAAGAGAAAAGTAAGGAGAATTCAAATAAAGTTCGAGAAAGTGTACTAGTTGAAGAAGGTACTCGAGTAAAGTCAGAACAAACAGACAGACAAAGAAATGCCCTTGTGAATGGTATGTATCCTCTTCTGGCCGAAGGGTTACCTAAGGCTACTCCGGAGATACCAAAAGACTTGCCACCCCCATTATTTCCGATAAAAGTACATCCCAAAGGGCATCCCAGATCCGCAGAAGATGTTTTTCTTTCCTCTTATTTAGACGACGCAGCTCCCGAGTATGCAAATGCTGCGCCACATAGACCGCCTGCCGAGGGGGTTCAACGCCAAGACCCTCCTCCGTCTGTACCTCTGCAACAGCAAACCCCGACACAAGTTCCGGCAAGCACATCTGTTTCTACATCTGCATCCACACCTATGGTTGCTATAACACGTTCAACGAATCCTTTCACATCCAGCACCCCAGGTGGTGCTACCGGAGGTACATCAAGCATTTTTTCTACGCCGCCTAGAACAAATAAACTTTCCTTTCAAGAATTAGCCCACCAATGTACGCCCAAATTAGTAACTCCCAACACGCTCAAGGAACTTCTAATAGATTGTAGATATGACCCTGTGCCCGGAAAAGGGGACGAAATGATGCTGGAATCATTACGTATCCGACGAGCTGCCATATACTTAGGGAAGCTACCAGGAATGACTGCACATTTAGAAAATATATATCACTTTGTTCAGTCAGGGCGAGACCCTGAGAGTATTAACAGAGCCATGGAGTACCAAAAAGTGGAAATCCAGGGGGAACTGTTACGTTTCCTCATAAACTGTGTGATCAGAAATCAAGATCAACCAGGGGTAAATCCGGAAGAAATGCAAATTCTTACCACATGGGGTAAGAATATATCAGAGGGGAGACACGATAAACGATCATGTATAGTAGCTATGAGCCGAAAGATCCGCAAAGAAATAGAACGAATACACGAGGAAAGATTAGCAGTAGACGAACCAGAACAAACCGAGGATGAGGAAGAATTAGAACTGCCCACAGGACAGTTAGAAACCATGGCCTATGTAGGTAGAGGAAGATCTTGCAATAATACTAGATGCTTTACTGATCCGATATGTCCGATACGTCCAGATAATAACAGAAAATTCCAAACTCCTATAATAAATACAAGGTCCCCCGAACATTCATTCCAAGCCGCTGACAAATTACTCCGAGAACGAAGGGGTTATCATATACTCGATTCTATGGACGAACAAGAATTAGCCAGGTCAGCCGTTCACTGGGTTGATAGTCCTGGAAAATATGGTGATGATACACTAGTGCATACGTTTTTGAACCTCGCCCCAGACGAACAGCGTTTAGCTGGTATCTATATGATTCAACAACTCCTTATATTATATAAAAGCCAACACTCCGATCCTGGCCCCTTACCTGATATATTGACTGAATTACTCACGAATAAATGGAGAGGTTCCGGTACTAAGTTAATTAGAGAAATACTAGAATCCAGAAAGCAGTACATCCTTTTTGTATGTCCTGAACATATCTCACTGCCTATCAAGGAAAGAACGACGTATTACATGGATAGACAGAACCCCTTACGCGAAGTGCACCCGATAAAAGGTGATGACAATGAGTTTAAACGTGTGTTTGTATACATACACATATCCAAAATAGAACTATTAGAAATGAAGAAAGTGGTACCCAGTCATGACAAAGACCCAGCGGGTTTCCACCGTGAAATTAAAGATATGTTACTCATGGGAGAATATACCTACCCCGACATTATGACTATATTGAAGGTATTATTGCCTGCGGGCATTTACGAAAAGCTCAAGGAAAAGGATTGGGAGGTGGGAGACCAGAAGATAGATTGGACAGCATTAGAAAACGAAGAAAAAGCTCGAGGTCCAGGTTCAGGGCTCGGGGACAAGACCAAAGCACTACCAGGTTTATTAGTACAGGTATTGCCACGTTTATTAACTACGAAAAAGGAAGACTGGGGTGCAATCTCAGCCTGTAAACAGAAATCAGATGAAGACACTAGTGATTTCTATTCCCGATTTGAAAAATGTTTTGGTATAAATAGTGGAATAAAAGCAAGTAGCGAGTCGTATCCACATCTGTTTGTGACAAAATTGGTTGAAAATGCCTTGCCCCAAGTTAAGAATAGAGTATTGAAATTCGAGAGTACCTGGCAAGGTAACACTCCGTCACAAATGTTACAAATGCTACAGTACCATCACAATAGAATTAGAGAGGAACAAGAACATGAACATAGACGCATGAAAGACACGAAAATGAAAATGCTAGTTTCCCAGACAGTTCCAGCTGACGGTCATAAGAAGGGTATAACACAGTCCAGTGTTTCAACAGGTCCTGTAAAAGGGACATGTAACTATTGTAAACAGCCAGGTCATTATGTACACGATTGTCCAGTCTTAAAACATAATATCGCCATAGGTAATACAAAAGAAAGACCAAGACCACTTAGACAGGATCAGAACCAACAAGGAGCACTGCAGCATGCACAGTCCATGCCAGCCCCGCAACAGTCTATGCCAGCTCCACCACCGCAGCCTATTGCTGCCACACAAACTACGACCCGACAGATGTATCAGACCGCACAGTATGACTATCCTGATTATCAACGATACTCATGAAACAGCCTAGAGAGGGAAGTTGGCTTACCCCTTATTGAGGTCCCTGTAGATCAAGAAGGACCTTATGTACACAGTGAACTGTTAGGTCAAGATAGAAAATTCTTACTTGATACAGGGGCAAGCCGAACAACAATAAAACGTAGTGAAGTTCCAGGGGCACCCCTCTCAGGCTTACAGAATATTTCCCTTGGCTTTTCAGGAAAACCTATCATTAACGAAGTAACACAGCCTCTTCCACTTACGATTGGTCCCTTGACACGAACTACAGATTTACTACTTACTAAATCATGTCCAGAAAACTTGTTAGGCATAAAAACTTTGAAAGCTCTAGGAGCTATTATATGTTGTTCTCCAGAAGGAGTAAGATTGTTTTTACGTGATTTCAAAGGGCACTACGTGTCCCGAGACATGGATCACCGACTGCAGAATTTACCTACACATTTATGGGCACAAGGCCCCACTGATGTTGGTTGCATGAACATTACACCATATCGAGTTACACTGAAACCAGGAATAGTACTACCACGAATGCGACAATACAAGTTACCACCAGATGCTGTAGTGGCTTTACTACAAATCATTGACGAGCTTATTACCCAAGGAGTGGTTGTGGAAACTGACTCCAATGTATGTAATTCACCGATAATTCCGATTCTTAAACGAACCGATCCAATAGCCCCGCCAGTATATCGATTGGTTATTGATCTGCGCGAATTAAATAAATGCATAGTACCACAATACCCCGTAGTCCCAGACATTTCTTCATTACTGACAGCCATTGATTCCGAAGCAACATTCTTTACTGTAATTGATCTCAAGAATGCCTTTTTCAGCGTCCCAATAGATCCGGAAAGCCAATACTTGTTCGGATTTAGTTTAAATGGACGAAGCTTTAAATTCACACGCGCACCTCAAGGATTTACCGAAAGCCCCAGCATCTATAGCCAAGCACTGAAACGAGAACTCGACAGCATCCACATGCCAGTCAACACTGCCCTGCTTCAATACGTCGATGATCTGCTGATCACCGCTAGAAGCGAACCTGAATGTGAAAAAGCCTCACTGACGGTTTTACAATTTTTGGCCGAAAAGGGGCACAAGGTGTCCCCTTCTAAGCTGCAATTCTGTGTCCAGCGAGTTGTTTACCTTGGTCACTCGCTGTCCAAGGAGGGAAGGCAGCTCACACCAGATCGCATCCGGCTAATTGCTAATATGCCAATACCCAAGACACAAAAGGAGGTGCGGGCTTTCATAGGCCTCACTTCATATTGTAGGCAGTGGATCCCTCAGTATGCATTTCTAGCAAAACCACTCATTCAATTGACAACACAGGAGGCAGCCACATCGACTGTTCTCCCTTGGACTCAGGAACATACACAAGCTTTTGAAAGACTAAAGAAAGCCTTATGCCAAGCACCTGTTTTAGCAACACCATGTTACAGTAAGCCTTTTACACTCTTTGTTACAGAACGCGAAGGTACTGCCTTGTCAGTACTCACACAGGAACAAGCAGGATCACACAAACCATGTGCTTATTTTTCTAGTACATTAGATCCCGTAGCTCAGGCTTTGCCTGCGTGCCTGAAATCAGTGGCAGCAACAGCTTTGGCAATCAGACAAAGCGATGCCATAGTATTAGGACATCCATTGACAGTACAAGTACCACATGCAGTAGAGGTTCTCTTGAACCGCACACAAACACAACACTTGACTATAGCACGACTTACTGGTTACGAATTAACATTGTTTCAGTCACATATAGAAATCAGACATTGTAGTACATTGAATCCTGCCACACTGTTACCAATAAACGGAACAGACCCACTTGCACATGATTGTATTGAAGTCATCACTATCACGACGAAACCCAGACAAGATTTGACAGACGTCCCATTGTCAGACCCAGACCTGACGTTGTATGTAGATGGTTCATGTATGAGAACAGGTAAAGGAGAGCTAGTGGCCGCTTATGCAGTCACAACAGACACTGAAGTCATTGAAACAAATTGCATAAATACCTTGTCAGCTCAAGCAGCAGAACTCATCGCTCTGACACAAGCCTGTATTCAAGCCACAAATAAAAAAGTCAACATATACACTGATTCACGTTATGCATTCGGAGTTGTACATGACTTCGGCGTGCTGTGGCGAGAGAGAGGTTATTTAACTTCTCACGGTGTCCACATTCAGCACGGACCCCTTATTCATGCCTTATTAGATGCAATACATCTACCCACTGCAATATCAATTATGAAATGTAAAGCTCATACGAAAGTTACTGATATCATTTCTCAAGGCAATGATCTAGCTGACAGAACAGCTAAACAGACTGCTCAAACTCAAACATCCGACATGACAAAGACAATAGTCCCGACACCAACATATTGCATGACGGTTAAGGATCCCGCTCTTGACGTAATTGACATACAGACACATGCTACACCAGATGAAATAAAGAAATGGACTGAATTAGGAGGGATCCAAACGGATCAAGGATGGATGACGAAGGAAAAATCTGTGTGGTTCCTTCCTGATTCAATGGTCCAAGTTATAATTAATACTGTACATAGTCCAGCGCATCTAGGAGAAAAAGCTATGCTAGACAGCATTCAACACATTTGGTTCAACAAACATTTACGAGCAGCAGCTAAACAAAAAGTTCGCACCTGTATGATCTGTTGTCAGTTTAACCCAGGTAAAAGCATTCCCGTAGAACAGGGTGGATTTCAGCCTCCTGATCACCCTTTTGAAGTCCTCCAGATGGATTATATCCAGATGGAACGATGTCGAGGATTCAAATATGTTCTCGTAGTTGTCTGTGCTCTTTCCCGTTGGACAGAGGCATACCCGGTTTCAGATTACACTGCCCCGACTACTGCCAAACAGTTAGTTCGAGAATTCTTCCCACGGTACGGTTTACCACGTGTTGTCTACTCAGATAACGGCCAGCCGTTCTCATCCGAACTAATGAAACACGTTTCACTTTTGTTAGGCTATCAGTGGAAATTTCACTGTGTCCGACACCCCGAGGCAGCAGGTCTCGTGGAAAGACATAACCAGACCCTGAAAATTAGATTGTCCAAAATTTGTAGAGAGAAAGGTGTCGACTGGGTAGTAGCCTTACCCGTTGCACTCTTTTACATGAGAATGGTAGCACACTCTCGAACAGGGCTATCCCCGTATGAGGTGATCTTCGGTAGACCACCAAATATGTGGGGGACGCCTATACCACGTAAAATAACTGATATTGACTGTAATATGCTGACAGATTACTTGGCTTCCTTGATGTCTGCACTACAATCTTGTCGTTCACAGGTAGCTGCAGCTTTTCCCGACAACACTGAGGTGAAACCCCATGACGTAATTCCAGGAGATTTGGTCTTAGTGAGGAACTTTGATCGGAAGTCTCAGCTGGATCCTAGGTGGAAGTCGCCCCAACTCGTATTGTTAACGACGAGGACAGCCGTGAAGATCGAAGGTCGAAAAGGCTGGATACATTCAAGTCATATCAAGAAATTTTATGGATTACCGTCAGACGTAAACGACACACCTTGCGTGTCTTCCCCGATTGACTCAAAACTTCCTTTGGTTGAACTGAGTAACCATGAACAATACAAACTAAAACTTAGGTCTAACAAGTCAGGCAATTTGATTGTTTAAGTCCTCTCCAAGGTGAATCGGTCGAATTTGTCTCTGACATGTATCCCTTAGACCTGTATAGAGAAAGAAACAGAAGGATGAAACTGAAACGACATGCGTACTGTAAATCACTGCGTAGTCATTGCACAGTGACGTTATTAATTTTGTTTTTCTTAAGTCTTTTAATAATTACTGCAAGTATATTGTTGCACACATATTATCCTATTTCTAGACATGTTTATAATGTTACTGCTGAACATTCTTTTAGTGAATTACCTCCGCATGAGTTGTCTTATAGATTTGCGCTGCGCAATAACACTTTTATTAGTATGTTACATCATTCCCATCAGGTTAGCAATGCTACAAATTGTTGGATATGTGGTCGACTTCCTCCCTATCAGAACTATAAAGGAATTTTACCTCTCTTTCCATACCCGTTCACACACAACGGCTCCTGTGGAGCATGGTTTAGTTTAATTAATTCCCTAGATTCGAATTCTGCAGTTTACCAGAACAACTGGGTATGGGGAAATCTGAACTTAGTTTTATTCAAAGTCTGTCACCCTAACAAGAAGGGACTTCCCAAAAGAACAGGAACTGATCTAGAAAATGAAGTGTATGGATTAGGTAATTTTACGCTTAATCTCATGATCCTGAATGTCGAATCCGAAGCTACTCCAATTTTGCCCACCATGTCAGTATTTCCAGTTAAAGGTGAATTATGTGTAAGAAAGAATGGTTCCATACATATGGGCCATAGTAGATGCACCACTGTAATAGAATTTAGTGATCAAGGCAAGTCTACATTTAGAGCTTCCCGCCATTCCTACTTCATATGTGGTCAGACGGCATATATACGTCTGCCTCTAGATTGGGATGGTACCTGCTACATCGGATTCCTTTTGCCACCTGTTTTCCTAGCTCCTCCTGATTATCATAGAAATACTCATTTAGTACACAATAGAGAAAGGAGAGATCTCCCAATAGTCGATTACACTGAGACAGCATGGGAAAAATACACAGATTTCAATAAAGGTCTCTTTCCATATATAGGTACAGTTACTAATAGTAAGCTGATACGTAGATTAACCAGAACCCTTGAAGCAGTAGTGAACGAAACTATTTCCGCCTTAGGCAATTTAACGGAAGAGCAGTCTGCTATGCGGATTGTTGTGCTTCAAAATCGTCTTGTCCTTGACGTCATCTTGGCCGATAGGGGCGGAGCTTGTAGGGTCATCGGATCGAGCTGTTGCATTTTCATACCAGAAAATTCGCCATCTGTATATAAAGCCATAACTCGCCTTCATAAGATTGTAAGCCAGATACACCAGAATCCAGGCACCTGGACCTGGTCCGGTTGGTTTTGGAGTGTATTATCTACCTTTGGATGGAAGGTCCTATCCTTCCTAGGTATTGGCTTTCTCATACTATTCAGTTGCTGCTTATGCCTACAATGTGGACCAGCGATCTGTGGTCTGTGTGCCACATCGTGTATTCCACCACCAAGATTTCATTCATCACAGAAGAAAAAAGAAGAACAAATGATGCTATATGAACAGATCAACGGATTGATGAAGATTGATATCTCTTAACGGGCAAGTAGGGGACAAGGAGGGAATGTGGAAATATGGATTTTTATGATCAGTTATGTCCCCTATCTTGGACCCCAACGGTTTCATGTATACATCACAAGTACATGTATGTTCCCTCCAGTTCCAGTTATGAAGACGCAAACACATGTGCGTCCACCGTCAACATGTCCTCTTTCAGATCCGCCATGAATGGGCCGGATATTCCATTCCTAAGTATGAAAGGCCACCGGCTTTATATGGTTCACTTATGCCATTTTACAGTCCAGGCGAGTAGGCCCTGATTCTGCCATCAAGCTTTTCTTCCCTTCTGCCTCTGAAAGCTCCAGTCTGAGCCTCCATCTGTGACCATGAACTTTGTCTCATTCTCTGCGCGGCTCACGGTGCCTGACATCAGCCTGTTGCCTGCCAAAAACTGTATTTCACCTTCGAAATTATCTGCTCCGCTCCCTGCCCAATGCATTCCTGTCTAGTAGTTTAAGTAAACATTCTTCCAGCTACCGAGCAAAAGGCCCGGCTTCTCTGTCTTTATGCAAGTAATTCATAGCCCTATTACTATGGAGGATTTCTGCCCCCGCATCTAGTGTAGACACTTAGACGCTTGTACACGCACTAACAGTCAGTATAGTCAGTATAGAATAAGATTCTACTCTAAGAGACCTCTCTTTTTGGATAACACAGTTCTTTAAACATAGGATGTTAGATATGATTTGGGATTAGGTTGACTTGACCCTCCAGACTTCTGTCGCCACATGTAGAGCTAAATGTCAAGTCCCCTTCACCCCCTAGTTGCACGTCAATCACACGTCATGCTGCTGCGCGCGCATTTCTGCCAAGTATTTCTGCTGACATTGCGAAATTCTTTCATGGAACCACCCTATTATGACATCATACCTGATGACGTTCTTTAGTTACACCCAGTTACACCCACTTTTGCTACGCATGTATGTTTTATCTTTACTATCAATTGTTACGCCTCCTCCATCTGTTTCACTGTAATGCCTATTGTATAAAAATAATTACTTGTCAATAAAGTAGGGTCTTCACTTCCTGAACCTTCGTGGTGATGGAATTGGAGCTCATCAATTTAAATTGATTCTGGAATAAAGCCCGTTCCGAACCTCTAATACCACGGATTCTGCCTCTTATTTTACTGAGCTATTGTTATAGATTTTCCGCATCAAATTAAGTTCCGGTAATTAAATTATTTACCACATGAGCCATGTGAAGTGATCACTCCTGCAGGTGGTAAAATTGAAAGTGGAATTTTATTAGTGGACTTATCCTAAGAAATCCATAGGATAGTACACTGCAGTTCCTGGTAGATAACGCAAGGAGTTCCTCGCGTTCTGTAATTGTATAGGAAGAGAACTAGAGGATCGGAAATGATTAAAACCACAATACTCCAGGGTTATGTTAACCCCTTCTCTTATTTGTAAAGTCAAACAATTGTGCAATAATGTTGTCATATGGAGAGATCATAGGACGGTAAGGATTAGATACAGATTTATCAGGTTCAAAAATGGTATAGTCCCTAGTCTCTTTCTTACAACATATTGCATGTTCAACAGACACAGATTAAAAATCCCAATTGTTGGTGTCAAACAGCACGTGAATGCTGTAGTTTGTTTATCAGATTCCCAAGTAGGAAGAACCCCCATGTCGCATTTCAATCTGATGATGTTTGTTTGCGTTAAATTGAGGTTTTAACTTGTTTAAAATAGACTCTTTGCTCTTCTAATGTTATTTAAAAGTACACCCCATATATGAAGGTATTGTATAAATCATGTACAATGTGGGGACTCGATCACTTAAACAAACTTAGCAACCTATATCTCCAGTGTGTCCATCTCGTGGTGGAACAATAGCTAAAAAAGCTTCAAAGACTATGTTATTAAGGTGCCATTCTTATCGTGAGAGTCCCTCTACTAACAAACTTAGTCCGGGTTAACCCGCAACATCGGGCGTGCTCTCAGTTAAACAACAACAAGCCAATAGGTAAAATGTTCATGTACTTACTGACACGCCGAGTCCGTGTCTCCAGTAAACCTACCCCGCTCTACCAGGACTGGGTGGCGATGTGTCTAATCTCTCGTGGAGATATAAAGGGAGCGTTTGTTAGACTCGGATCCGGAAGTGGGGGTGGTGATAGCACTCGTTCGTAACAAGTTATACTGGCGGTTCAATTTGGTCGCCATCTTGGGTGAGGAGCTATCAAACGGGTGGGGGTGTTTCGAGTGTATACGTCTATGACTCGTTGGCCGATGTGGTCGTCTGTATGTCTTATTCTTGGTAAAGAGTACAACAACGAGTATGTATTTACAATCAGAGAAGACTTATTGTTTTATGGAATCGTGCACCCTTATACCCCGTCTAAGCATCAATGTATTAGTGAGCTTCAAGTAAGTGAGGATGTATTTCATGCTCGAAGTGGTGAGAGATGTATCACCAAGGAGGAGGGTTTGTCTATATTATAGGCTTGGAAGTGTATGTATAAGCATGACAATCAGGACGAAGGTCACTCGAGAGTTGTCTAATCGATGGGCCAGTGTATTTTACTCTTTCTCAAGGTTGTTTGACAAAGAACCAAAGATAAGGTCTTGTAACAGAAAATAAACATTCTGTCCAACCACCATTGTTCCAATAAGGCTTATTTTACGACATTGGAGAGTGGTTTTAATCGAATAGTGGCTTATCACGGAGATGGTCTTACTCAGGGAGGTTTTAGGGAGGACCAAGGGATGGCATCATTTAATCCTGTTACATGGGTGCCCAATCTGTACACCCACCTTTGTTCTTTAGCAAGCAAGGCTTCTTTGGTGATGTTGGAAAATGATTCCAAAATTAGCCAGCTGAACGATTCTGGGGGGTGTCCCTTTTCTAGAAAGTGTATACACATTCTTGTGTTGATTTTTCTACAACGGAAATTACTACGGTGTTCAGTCATGCGTATTTTAACTGAACGAGTTGTCATGCCAATGTATTGTAATTTGCAGGGGCATGTAATCAAATATACGCAATTGGCTGTATTGCAGTTCGTGTGGCGGCGTAGCTCCCATTTAAAGTTGTTACTAAATAGGACAGACTTGTGGGCTGCAGTAAGGGGACATACTGTACAGGAGCCACATGGGTAGTGTCCGATCACGGGTGGCAGGTTCCATAGTTGTCTTTGGATTGGTTGCCCCTGTAGGCGTGGACGGGTGTGAATCAAAGTGTCCTTCAAGTTTTTTGTCCGTTTGAACGAAAATCTTGGGACTTCAAGATTCATTGTGCCTGTATTCAAGATATTCCAATGTTTCTTTATTATTTTGGTAATCTGATTCGACACTGGGGTAAATGAAGTAACACAAGTAAGGGTCTCTGTTGGAGCTAGTATTTTGGGTTCCAACAATGCTTCTCGATGGCTATTGCGAGCTCTCTTATTGGCTAAAGCTATCTGTTGGGCTGGGTAATCACGTGCCCTAAGGTTGCTAGCCAATTTTTTTTGCTTCTACCCTGTAATCTGATAGGTTGCTGCAGTTGCGTCTCACCCTGAGAAATTGTCCTATAGGTAAGTTGTCCCTCAGACTACGAGGGCTCCTCAAAGCGCTGCCAGAAATGTTTAGCTCCTCCGAGCCAAGCCCAAATGCCGCGCTCCTCAAGGCGCTTAATGTTATCTAGAAACGACTCGTCCGAGCCGTTGAACGTATCTTCGGGGGAGGGGGAAAAGACGGGGGTAGCTGCGGCGGCAGGGTAGTCGAAATGATTCGAGCTCAGCCGAGCTCACCGGGAATCGCTCACCTGCTCCCTCCGTCACACTGCTCCGTCTCCGTTTTCTTTTCCCGCCGGGACACCGAAGCCAAGATTGACTGTGAATTCTTCGATCCTCTAATTCAAAATAACGCACGCCTCCTGCCGTGCGCGGCGTTCTAATATAGACGCCCACTTCCTGGTTCTAGGGCGGATGGGACTGGTAGTTCCTAGACGCTGGGTAGGCGCCTCAAACCTTGAATCCTCACAATTTTAGTAGCATCGTTTTCGCCGCACAAAGCATGGACAGGTTTAGACCAGAGTGAATGAAGCCCATGACAAGGAAGCTGCAGGACCAGACACCAAAACCAGAGTATGTGAGGGTCCTGCAGACCGTGCACTATTACCACCGGCTACGAATCACACATCGAGGTATGCTAGGGTGAAAACATGTGCATTGTCTGAACAGCATTCGATTGTGCATATACTAAGCAAAATTAGTAGCCATCACTTGCTACAGACAATAGACACTAAAAGCTAATGAAGGCCCCCTCCATCCATATGTGCGGGGCACCCTGGAACAGCACCGAAAGGCTCTATGTTCGGCACACTTTTGGCCGTCGCACACGGCGATTCGACGTGCAGACCAGAACCTACCTTCTAAGCAGTGTCAAGCTACCAGTAACCACATCCATGACAATACATGCTAGTGTATTGTGTCTACAATTATCTTGTTAATTAACAGTGCCATCACCCGTCAATGGGTGTGTCGCAGACATCTTACGGAGGGGTCTCGGCGGCCTCCAGCTGCGCGCCACTGAACTGGCTCGCCCACTATCCATGCGAATGGGGCATTGATGAAGGAAAAGTGCTAAGTGCCCTTAATGCGGAAAGCATTACAATTTACACCCAACAATGTACTCTCGCCTTGGCTATCTATAAGCAGCAGCCGTCAAAATAAGACAACGCAAACAGTTGCCCTAACCCACCACCACAAGAGGACGCCTGCGACAACAAAATGGCATCGTTGCCAGGGCAAACAGCGCCCAAACGGCAAAGTGCAGTTTTGCCAGCAGTTCTTATAATTCTTGCAAACAAGCCACCATCACACGGATTCAGACATTAGTTTGTCCGTCTCCCGCCTGAGAAGAACTCAACCTTCAATAGAAGTCAATGGGAGAAATACATTCTCCCGATTATTATATATTTTTTGTAACTCCCTCCTTCCTCTTGTAAACTGTTGGCATGTATGGCCACGGGTGATAAGCATGGTAGGCGCAACTCTATAGTCCCAAAACCAAGGGGTCAAACTTTCTTCTTCCACCCCTTCAAGTGGTCTTCATTTAGTCCATTAACATGAATATTGATATATGAGAAACTCAGGTGCGTAAAATGTTAATAATGCTATTCATATATGTATACATGGGCACGTGTGTCTTGATATTTGAGGCCTCCTCGCAAGATCGTAAACATGTTATCCCATGTGATCTTGTGCCTATCCGCTCCCGGCATCAGGCAGTGCTTTGAAAGTAAGACCCTACGCTGCCTCCGGGCACACGTTTGTCCCTGTCAGCATTTTCTTTTCTTTTTCTGTGCTATATCTCTTAAGTTTATTCCGCTATTTCCTCTCCCTGCAAGTCATTTTTGGAATTTTCCATAAGTTGAATTCTTCGTTATTTGACCTCTATTTTAGATATAATCCAACGAGACAGCTCAGTGACCTGGGCAGTGGCTGCAGTGACTTGCATAGAAGCTGTCTGTCGAGCCTTTTCGTCCCGTCTTGGCGGGGTCTGCTGTTTATACTTCTAAGGTTGAGGGCCTGAGCCAGTTGGTTCTATCAGTCATAAAAGTCATAGTCAAAGCGTTTAGAGGCAATTCATTTGAAAGCGCCGAGCGCTTTGCATTGGCAACGTTAATATACGTTTTTAGGTGGAGATTTTGGAAGAAAAGTAAAATATAAAATATTTGTTCTGTTGAAAATCACATGTTCACCTCCATGCCAAGTGGTTTGCACACAGTTATATTTAGTATAAACCCACGGAGCCTCATTTACCAAAAATTGGCGTAGGGCAGCACCGCAAGTCTTCTTCCTGCGCTGCCCCGCGCCAATTTGAAAGGGCAGGAATGCACCGCATTTACCAGATACAGTGCAGATAAAGTTGGAGATATAAAATCTGCAGTGGAGTGGATCAGAGGCAGGTGCCTACTAGTGATTTGTACTAAGACGAAAGGCTGCTTATGTTTGAGGAAGCAAAGGAATCATATGACGTACCAGCAGGCCAATTCCTGCTCAGAAAGCCTGATGATTCTATGGAAAGGGAGGTTGGAGGATATCAATCCTGTGCAAAGCAATTAAAGCGGGTAAAAAAGCAGGAACAATGATGGATTAGGTACAGATAGATTGGGGACCTGCCAAGACCTTTGTCTGACCCCCAAGCTGGCCCAGATATCGGGTGCATCATTGAAAGCTCAAGTAATGCTCATGTCAAGCTTGTACGATGGAAGTATTTACACAGAACATAAGTTACCCTAACTAGGATACAGAACATCTATCCATCCTGCCAAGATTCTCATCTCAGAAGCACCTCTGAATACTCAAACTTAATTCATATGGTTCGGAGCTGTGTGGCTGTTGCTAGCTAGTAAAATGTAGTGGTCTACAGACTGAAGTCAGTGGTAGGTAGTCTGATTGGATGTACAATTGAACATTGTCAACAGGGGGTAAAAGACATTGTCATTTACAACGCCATTACTTGATTAATGCTTCACGAAGGAAAAAAAACAATAACATTTTCAATGCCAATAGCTCAAAACAATGTCATTGCGAGACCTGTGGCATTGTAAATGCTTGTCTATTCTGGTCACCGGCAGAGTTCTGCTTTTCCAGCTGAGAAGTACAGGGAGCGCAGCCCGGTATGTCTATCCCATTCAGGCCCTTTACCTTTCTTTCCCTGTAGTGCGTGACTCACCCCCTCTGACCCCTAACACCGGATGTTCCCCTGCCCTCCTAGAGGCGCTGCAGAGTGAGTATTGCAGAGGAGCAAATCAGTCGCTCCACGAGTTTTCGAATTCACTCTAGTTTTACAACATCACAATTTTTAGTTATTGCCTATGAGACAGATGTCAAGTGCTTATCTAGCCTCTGATTGACACCTTCCAGATGTTTTGATCCTTGAATTTGAATGAAATTATACTTCTAGAGAACCACTGATCCTTCACAAGAAGCGGCCTGACAACTTATCGGTCCTTCACGCATTTACAGCATATCTGATGATTTACTTTTATACCTACCTTCATAATTTTAATATTTTAGATTTACTGGTGCCGAACAAGAATTATAGAACATGACCCTATATTTAGTGTGTGACTAAGTATGCAGATTTTGGACCTCCCTAACGTGTTACTGTGAGGGGGCAACACACGTTAGTGCAGTGCTCCACACAGGTTGATAAGCTTACATAAAATACAGATACAGAAAGGAACGTTGTGGCAACTCTGCTTATCTATGCAGTGAACTGTAGTGAATAACGGGGATTGAGTTGTGAAGCACATGCAGCTGATTCCCTGCAGTGCTCTGGGGGGTGCAATATAAAGAAGGTGGAACCAAAATCCTCCTAAAGCCATTGACCGGCAAAATTAAACCAGCTGCCGCTAATCTGTGAGAAGCAAAGAGAGGAGAGTGATGTTAAAGCCAACCAATGGCAAGCAGCTTGTGGGCTCTAACCCCTTTTTAGGTCGAGCCTAGGGCAGCGTGCATGCGCTGCCCTAGGGAAACGACCTCTTGGAATCAATCAGTACTTTTCACGTGCTTGTGCGTGTGTTTTTTTGGGAGGCTTTCTTTCTATTGGTCTTTGCGTGCGAAGGCAGCACGCAATTGGGCGAAGGTGGGTGCATGTCCCACCTTTTCCAGGAATTGTAGCCGCCCACGGCCTACAGCTTGCGGTTATGTGCAGCGTGCCATCTGTTTTTCGCGGGCACAAGCGTGCGTGTGCCCACCACTCTCAGGCTTGTTGTTGTTACTTTCTTGCCCCAGACACACTACAGCCACAACGCTGCCTGAACCCCTCAATCAATACCAGCCTTCCCTGTCATTAGTGCCGGCGCCTTACACACGTGTGGCTCTTGCCTATGGTATGGGAAATGCACATGAACCGCATTTGTTGTTTAATGTTTCTTCCGCCGCGCCTCACTCGGCCTGGCAGAAGGGCCCTGCTTCGCCAGCAGTGAATCCACGAGGTTTGGGCGGCAGCTAGTGAGTCGCATGCCTCCTACTGTACGATAAACGAGGAGTTCTAGTGACACACGAGGGGGGGGTGGCTTGACGTTACTCCGCATGCATTGAAGCCTTGATCTCTAAGGAGAGTGAGTCAGCAGTTTCATGGCTTGTGCTAAAGATGCGCTCTAGCAGCACGCTGTGAAGATGCGTTACAACTTCAAATTACACATTGTTGTAGCGCCACCTAATAATAACCTTCATGCAGTCATCGCCCTGCACCCAAGTATCCAAGAACTTGAGGCTCCGCTGCAGGTTCCCCAGGGATCCTTCCTAGCTCCACTGTTGATCAATATGTGTGCTCACGGGTTCACCTCATCGAATCACACCATCTGTGTTACCCAGTGTGCGCAGCCCATACCCTGACTAGGGGTCGCATCACAGTACACTATGTACAAGTTTATGCAATGTATTCACTACTAGATGTTGGAGGTCTGCCCGAATGGACCAAAGATTGAGGTGCTCTAATGGCCCAGTAGAGCATTGAAACTCTACCGTTGATTGGCCACAGCTACTGAGAGATGCAGGAGAACCAGAGACCAACGCCAGGAACCAGGTATTTTTGAGGGATTTGGAACAGGCTTTTGCGTCCCATGTAAATTCACTGGTCACTGCTGTGGTGGACTAGCACCAGAGCAGAGTCTATGTGATATTCCTGAACGCAAACCATCACACTGAACTTGGAAGAATGTAAGAATGTTGTATTCACGTGCCCCACCACCCCTCTGTTACACACACACACACGCACACATTCTCTCTCTCTCTCTCTCTCTCTCTCTCTATCTCTCTCTCTCTCTCTCTCTCTCTCTCTCTCTCTCTCTCTCTCTCTCTTTCTTCTCGTCTCTTCTCTTCTCTTCTCCCCCCCACCTCCGTGGTATTAGCTGGTGTGAATGCTTTGTACGGGCCCATTGTCTTCACAAAATGTGCACCGTGCATGTATTGCATTTAAGCACGGGGCTTGTGCATTTTTTAACTTGGGGAGGGGCTCAGATATGAGTAGTGGGTGAGAATGAGAATGCAGGCCGTTTTGGGTTTCTGATGGCCGGCCATTGACAATGCAGCTGGAACTTCCAGCTTCTGATGGGGCGGATCCCAGGATGGGCAGTTCTTTCAGCTCTATGCAATGACCCCTTCAAATGCAAAGCGCTCTGAATCTGCATCCAAGCAGACCCCGGCATGATGACAAAACACCTAAGGTTCCAAAGGCGAGACCTATTGGCTATGCCAATGCTTGTTTCTAAGAACAATAAATGTTGCAAGTAACAGTGCATGCGCTTCCTCAGACGAGACCTAAACAAGCAGGTGTGCATATTTTGTTAACAAGGCTCTGCAGCAGCCTACCCTGTAGGGCTCAGAGCTTCAAGTGGAGGTGCCCTCGCCAGCCGGATTCATCCCTGGATTTTCCGTCTACCAGCAGCTATACATCATCTTGCTTATGTAGTGATACAACAGGTTGAGGCGCGTTACTGCCAACTGTGAAGTAATTAAGAGGCAATGCCATCTGTGATTGATCAACAAACAGTTTTCATTAGAATACACTTGACATAAAAGCTTTGACAGATCCAAATACATTTATTTTGCCTTGTGTAATTAAATCACTCTTGATTTGCCAAACCCATCTGTTTTAAATTGGTCGCCAGGAGCCAACATTTCGGAAGCCAGGCTGGGTTTACAGCCATGTGGATAAACTTACCAGACTCATGAAACGGGCCATTGCTGCCCTGGAGCCAGAACAGTGAATGTAATGTTTTATTTTATTTTGGTTGTTTGTGCTGCTGATATTAGCACTGGGAACGATATACTGAAAACCACATTGGGCCTTATCTTTCCTGCTCTTTTGGATTGACACCCTGCCTGATGGCACCAATCCATGTTTCCTGGATGCATTTATGTGGCTTTGCGGCGTACCTGCCTGAACTTTCGGGTGCCAGAAGTTACCGCTGCGCTGTGTTCAATGACCTTTGTACTTTTATGCTTGATTCTTTTGTGAAACCCTGTGATAGAGGTGTAATATTCCTGTCTTAAGTGTGAAGACAGAAGGTTGGGGTGAGTTCTAGAGCTTAGCTGTGCCCAGGCTCTAGAACACTAAGACCATGGGCAGTAGGCTTTTAGTCTGCCTCACGGTCAGTCTCATTAAACTTACCTTACATCTTCACATCATCTCAGCCTTGGTTCTTTTCATTGGCGGTGCAGGATGGTCTTCTGACTGGGAGGAGAGCCATCCGAAGACTGGCAAATACTCCCCAGTGGTGCTGCCCGTCAGTCATTCCCTGCAAAGTCTTCGCCTCAAGTCTGTGTGACTGGCTGACTGCTGATAGTCACTGTGTTGAACGCCTGTCAGTAAGACTTTATTTAGGGTAAATTTGTAATTTCCGAGTGTGAGCACCGTGCCACGTAATTTGTTGAGGGAGTGGCCTAGTAACATTTGCAGGGTCACAAGAAGAGCTCACTGCACGTTTAGGACGAAGTGTTGTGTGCAGGTTGCCTAGCAACGTTATGCGGGGGTCACAAGGAGAGTCCCCACATGTTAAGCCAGTGTTTTTATGGAATTCGCAACTGTTCCTTGGGGTGTGCCTCAGCCGCAAGGAGTGTTGGCAGCACATCAATCAGGCTGTACTACTTATTAACCAAGAGGTTATCCGGGCACTGTGCTGTGATGTCAGACGAAGAGCCAGGTCTTTAGTCCCATCCTGAAGTGGGTCAGCGAGGGTGAAGTACATAGGTGGAGGCCTTATTACAACATTACCGTATGTAACTAGGGGCGTGTCCCAGCTGCCAGGAGTGATCACTGCCTGTTGCGGCTGAATTATTATTATATGTTGAATGGTTATGGCCTTGAAGGAAAAGCCAGATTCCACCGTGCAGCCAACAGAACAATCATTCAAGCATCTACTTAGTTACACGCACACTGGGAAATAATATTGAGTGTTACACTGCTGATAAGCATCTTTTCAGTCGCACGCACACTAGATATCAACAGTGCGTGTCATATAAAGAAAATGCATAGTTGTTACTGAAACATAAAAAAAGATATAAAACAGTTTGCTATGCGTTAACAATAGAGACAATTAGGGAGCGACACAGTAGAGTTTGCATTTTCTACCTACACTTCATTGTAACAGAGGTTTTGAAGGAGAATATTAGTTAGAAGTCACCTTGGACTAAGTTATGGAAGGTTTAGTAGCACCAATGTATTTATGCAAAGCCCTAGGGAGCCAACAATACTTTGGGAAGACTGGAAGGAGGGTTTCGAAGCCTGTGTCTAGTCCACAGAATGCAATATTTTTATGGCAGCCAGGAAGTTAGCCATGTTAAAACATTGTTCGAGGGCAGAGGGAAGGCGAATATTAAAGCACCTGCCTGCTTTATCGTCCGAAGTTGAGGAAGAGGAGGACGAAGACAGTGAAGGAAACAATGAATATGAAGTAGTAATAGGAAAATTGGATGCACATTTTGGAAAGAAAAAAAAAAGAAGTAATAGAGAGGTTTAGATTCTTGAAAAGAAGTCCACTTCCTGTTGAATCGGTAGAAAGTTACCTTGGGATTTTCAGATCGCTTGCTGTAAAGTGTAACTGCAATGGTTTCCAAGATGAAATGTTAAGGGATCAACTGGTCCTAAAAGTTAATAACCGGAAAGTGCCTTAGGGCGGGCGGATATATTTTTGGATCCCCACCCCTTGGTGCTTTCAGAATTAAAAAGGGTGAAGTACCTGTTTTTTGAGCACACATTGTTAGATAGAGGATAGGCCGAATTGATGAAACCCTCAGTGAGGGGATGTATGCTTCTCAAACAGTACAGGGCCTTGAGCCCTGCATTGATTTTGTTATGTTCTGCAAATATTTTAGCATGCAAAGAAAGCAGTTTATTGTTCCCCTGCTAAAGACCTTGAACTTTATCCAAGTACATCCGCCATCATGTACTTGCAGTTGCTTCCAAATAACCATGTTTTATATGTTGTTACCTGATTTTTAGGAGCCACCCTGAGGTCTAGGCTTTTAATGCCCGATTGATTGTATTGATGCTAGTGAAAGGTTTTTATTTTTGTTTTATTGATGTCTGGCAATTAATTTGATCTCATGTGCATGTTTTATATTTGCACTGCAGTGCCTGCTGTTTTATCCTTTTCTTTTATGGTTGTTTTTAAATACTGAATAATGATGTTTCAGTAACCGGAAAGTGCTAGAGAAACTGTTGAACACGGAAGGATTAACTCTTCAAATGGCTATTGATTTGATGAAAAGGACAGGAATTATAGATGAAGGGTTGAAAGAGTTGGTCTGAAGAAAAGGTTGAAACAGTCCAAAGAGAAACACGTAAACCAAGAGAAGAAGAGGGCAGTGGCATCAAGAGAAACAGGGACAGGAATGTTTTGACATGATACAAGTGTGGTTATGGGGGTCATGAACAACTGATGAATCGTGTCCTGTATATAGGACATGTATGTAGAAGGTGTTAAAATAAGGAACGCTTTCCAAGGATGTGTAAAGGAAGGATGGGGGTGTGTGAGAAAAAAATCGAACCTCAGTGAGTATGACAGAAGGAGCTGAGAATGATGAGGAATGCCAAGATTTAGTTTTAGAAATTCAACAGATCAGTAAGGTTGTTGATGTCAATCTATTTTGTACTATCAAAATAGATGGTGTTGATGTAAAAATGATGGCAGACTCAGGACCCACGTATACTCTTATTGGAGAGGAATACTTAACTAAATTTCCAGATCATGTACTCAAGAGTCTGGATGTGAGGTTGGTGGCTTAGGGTAAAAATCCCATTAATTAGCAGATTTCATTAAAGCACAATTGGAGTTTCAGCCAATGTGCATGACATCTACTATGTACTTTGCCAAGGAGGGTTTGTGTCTGTTGAGTTGGCCTCAACAAAGAGATTTGGGAATCCAGTTAGATCTGAATCATCCGAATCAGGTGCTGAGAGCACAGTCAGAATTGCGTCTTGTAGATGTGGGAGTGCCGCACATCACTGAGTACCTTGAAGTTTTTAATGATCATCTGGGAACTTGCAAAGGGTCATACTTAAGATTGTGGTGATGGACGGTGTAACTTCAAAAGCCCACAAACCTTAGGTAGTTCCATTGGTGATGAGGGAACCTCTGCATCAAGAACTGCAAATGTAATGCAAGAGTGGGACAATTGAAAAGTTAGAGTGGCTAGCTCCAGTGATGATTGCTAAGAAGGGAAATGGTGACATCAAGCTGTGTGTAGACTTAAGGGATCTAAATATGGCAATCTGGATGAACAGGCATCCTCTCCCAAACATAGGAGAAATGTTGACTACCATTAAGGAAGCGTAAGTGTTCTCCAATCTGGATCTTTCCTCGGCCTACACCACATTGTGCTGCACCTTGAATCTAGCCCGCTAACATCTTTTGTCATGTCTGAAAAGAGCATATAGGTATAAACTTATGCCTTGTTGACTGGGGAATGTTTGAGACCCTACCATTGATATACCTTCATTACATAAGTTTAGAATCTATATTTGTTTCCAAATGTCTGTCTCAAACAATTGTGTCTATCTTTAGCTTCCCTACACTTATGGCTTGCTATTTATAAATCACGCCCAGTAGATACTGATCATATTATGTTAACACATAATTTTCTACTGATAGATTCCAGTAGATCAGATCTGCTGAAAGTATTGACCCCCACAGAAAAACATTGATTTCTGTATGTTATTCCTCAGTTAAAAGTTGAAAACTCGGAGTGAGAGGTGTTCACAATGTCCTATATCTACCTCACCCCAGGGTAATAGTATTTACAGGGTATGGTAAATAACCCACCATGTTCTTCCCAACGTATAATGAGAGCCTATACAGCAATAAATATTGAGACATTCCATCTAAATATCAACATCTTGAAAAAATTTCACAAAGTCGACAAAAGTTACAAAATGTTTGGTGAAAGTTTTTGCTGAATCTCCAAAGGATGGAAAAAATGGAAATCGACTTGGCCATCTTGCCCACACTGAGAATAACGTATTTAAGGGTGCTGTGCAGGGACAGGAAATCAGTCTACGGATCACTGCCAAGAAAGAGGACCTCTAGATGGCCCTCAGAGCCTGGGAAGAAGCAAGTTAGCTCAAGTCCAACTTTCAGAGAAGGCTACCCCTAACAGTGGGAATGATAATGAAGGCAGAGATCCCTTTGATGAAGACGTCGAGGAGAACAACAAGAGTGTGTCCCCTACAGTTAATTCAAGTCATGCCTCCACATCTGGGAGTGAGAAAAGTTCCTCCTCAGTGAGGGAGGGGGGCAAAGATCTAGATGCCCAGCATTGCCTCTTAGAAATCCAAGAGAGAAAGCTGGCCCTGGAAGAAAGAAAACTGGCCCTGGAAGAGAGAAGGGTCAAGCTGGGACTGAAATCCGAAGGACATAGTGGCAGCAACAAAGATACAGAGGTGAATGCAAGGGGCGCTTGTGACCCTGGGTTGCCCAAGGGTATCGTGCCAAAGCATATTGAGGGTGATGGTATAGACACATTTCTAGCATCTTATGAGCAGGCTCTCAGGATGTTAAGGGTAGCTGCCCACCATTGGGATCCCTGATGTGGGAACTAATTCCAACAGTGTGGAGGGATAGCCTACTGACACCAGAAGATGATGTGGCAGAGCCATATTCACACATGAAGGAGGCACTCATTAAGCTGTTTGGTCTAACATTTACACAAAATGTGAAAACGTTTAGAAATACACACAAGGGGTCAACTTAGACATGGGTAGACGTTGTAGATGCTTCTGTGAAGTAACTAGAAGAATGGATCAAAGGTATACAGGTAGATAACTATGGAGGGCTCTACAAATAAAGCAGTGAAAGAGCACATAGTTACAAATTATACCTCAGAGAAGTTGCACCAGCATCTGGTATATTCTAAGCTATCTCGCCCTAGAGAGCTGGGGAAGATAGCTGATGAATGGATATGCACTAGGGTGCCCAAGGAGTCCCAAGGTTGTGATCACAAGAAAGGATGATAGATCCCCTTCAGCGGAAAAATGGGGCAAAACATAAAGAGTCAGATGCTTGCATACAGTACCCAAAAGATGCCCAAATGGGGGAGCCCAGAGCCACATCCCATTCAAAGACTGGGAGGGGAGACACTGAGTGCACTAAGAGGTCCCCCACTGGTGACCATTTCAAAGGCATTGCAAGTGTAGAGATGGGGGTAAAATCTGTTCCTGGGTATTGCAATGGATCCACTGAAGCCACTTTAGTCTCCGTGGGTAGGGAGAAAATGTAACCCTTGGCCCACTGGCCTGCCAATATGGTACAAAACAGACAGCGGTTTATAATCAGCATCACCATGGTTATGGCCAAGCTGGTTTCCCCAGGGCGGATAATACCTGATTAGGTGCACCAGATAGTTAACTCTGACAATATTGCAAAGTCAAATCCTATAGCTGTGGTTGACTTTGTGTGTGGAGTTTGTTTTTCTTCTTAGTTTTATATAGTGCGAACTTGACCCAAAGGTATCAGAGCATTTTACATGACCACCAGTTGTATTACACAGGGGTTACTGGGCCTAAGAAAGTAGCTGTGTCCCTTGCCATCCCATTGGAGTGTCTGCTGAGCAATGGCCTTGAAACTTCTGCCTGGGCAGAGGTGGAGAGGACTCATGCAGCAATGCTGGGTCTCCTTGAGTGGGTATGTGTGTCCATTTGAGCACAAAAGGCCTTAAGGGTCAGTCAAGGGACCCTGGAGCCTGAAAAAATAGCCCCAACCCTAGTTTCAAGAGGAAGGGCAAGATGTCTGGCAAGGACCCTTCCCAAAGACCACAGGCCCAGAAGTAGCCTAACCCTAATGGGGAGGGCATGGTGTCTAAAAAGAAGACTGCATCTTTGACAGATTTCCCTGACCTGGCAGAACTCCATGGGACAGGTGGACTATCCAGGGAGGACTTGAGCCAGGGACAAAACACTTGTCCCACTCATGAGGGCCTGAGACAGTTTGCTGTCAAACAAGAGGAAGGAGATGTCACTGGAACCCATAAGGTATACTGGGAGGAGGGAATCCTGTACAGTGAGGCAAGGGGCCACAAATCGGGGGCAGCCAGGAGTGGTGGTTCCCCAACAGTGCAGAGAATGTCTCTTTAAGCTGGCCCATGACATCCCCTTAGCTGGACATCTGGGGCAGACCACGAACAGAGAAAGGCTGGTCAATCACTCATACTGGCCCCAAATGTCAGAAAAGGAAAATAAGCTTTGTTGCTCCTGTGTCGTTTGTCAAGCCAGTGGCATAGCAGGTGGCAAGCCAAAGGCTCCCCTTATACCACTTCCTGTGGTTGAGACTCCCTTTGAGAGGGTGGGGATTGACATTGTTGGTCCCCTAGACTGACTTACTGCCTCTGGCAATAGGTTCATCTTCGTGGTAGTGGACCATGCCAAAAGAAACCCTGAATCTATTCCCCTTAGAACAGTTACTGCTTGTGCAATAGCTGGATCCCTAGGTGACATCTTTACCAGGGTTGAGTTCCCTAATGTCATTTCATGTAAGCAGACATGAAATGTGTGCCCCTGTCTGAAAGTGATATTGAAACTTTTCAAACACTCACCCCCAGTCACAGATATGGGTTTAATCCATCATTATTTTGCTCGCCACATCACACCAGTTTGGAACTAGACATATGCAAATCATTCTTGACCCTGCTTCCTATGGGAACAGTCTAGCCTGACATGCATGGAGATCTGTGACTGGGGACGACTGTTTGAAAAGTTTCAACACTCCTTCTATCATTTTATTTTGTGATGTTGCTATGTAGCCCCCAGGGAGCCACACCTCTAGGGTGGGCTACCAAGCTCCTAGGAAAGGTTCAGACATGTTGAGAGTGGGCAGAATAGTGTACTCTGGGATTGCTAGATGCCACACATAGCCAGAAGTTGTCACAAGGAGGGAGGGATCCTGCCCAATCCATTGGATGGGGACTGCGTCATCTTCCCAGGGCACAT
The DNA here is from genome assembly GCF_964204655.1 of Triturus cristatus. Classification (NCBI taxonomy): domain Eukaryota; kingdom Metazoa; phylum Chordata; class Amphibia; order Caudata; family Salamandridae; genus Triturus; species Triturus cristatus. The sequence continues at coordinate 855,465,973 of NC_140585.1, read as the reverse complement.
ACTGGGCATAAATATGGCTCCCCTCACACCCTGAATCTCGAATCCTGATGGAATTGGAGAAAGGACCGAAGAAAGACCTCCCTGTTGTCTTCTGGATCTGGCAAAGAGAGGCTGCACCGACTACTGGACTGCACCTACTACAACTTGGGCTAGCAAAGAAAAGATTGTGCCTGTGGCTCCCGGCTTGTTGAAAAGTCTTTCCCGGGGCCAGACCAAAGAATAGACTCCAAGAGTCAGTTGGCTGACCCACTGGAACCAGCACCAGGTCCATCAAAGCTAAAGAAGTTCATTCCGGAAAGTCAGAAGCCACATCATTTGAATTGCCGGGCAACCCAAGGGACTGATCTATGACGGCCAAAATTTGCACCCGAGTCTGCTGGACATGGGAGTGCCATTTGAGTCCAAATTGGTCGCTAAAGACTGGCACTAGCCTTCACCAAAGGATACTGCTGGACCCGATGTGTACAGAGATCAATAGCCCAGTCGCTGCTGGTCTTCTACTGACTCAAGAGGATTTCAAGGGGCACCAACCCCTGTAGTCCAAGTCAACCCACCTAATCCGTGGACCGGGGAGTAACTGCAAATACACCCTGTTGATTGCACAGCACCCAGAGCATCTTTCATCTTCCTCAGCATCGTACATCCCCAGTATCCGGACCAATCCATTGAATTCTATGTCAGTCTCGATGTAAAGGGTGGATCTGGACTTTAAACTGCTTTGGTGAGCAGATAACTGTCCAAATAATCCGTATTGCCCCTGCCTGACATTCTCTCTGTAAGAATTGGTCACCCCAACTCAGGCTAGAGAAGCTGAACATAACTCTTTTCAACAAGTTTCTAAAATTTCCTGTTACCAATGCTTGTTTGCACTTTGGAGTAAAAAGCTGAGATTTCAGCTTACTTGAAAGCTGTATCTACAAAACCCTCTGGTGGATTTTACTTCTCTTGGTGTCTATAGATTAATTAAAAATATAATTAATTTTTATAAATTCATGTTGGATTTCTTTTGCGTTGTGTGACTTCCTTATTTCGTTGCTTGGTGCTTCTAAATGCTTTACACTTGTTCCTTTGTTTAAGCCTTGCTGTTCAAAACCACAGCTACCCAGGGTTGAGTTAAAGGTTTTACAAATGAGACTGACTGGAACCAAGACAGTTTTGCAAGAGTATTACACTGTAAGATTGCACAACTATAACCTAATTCACCTGAATCCTCACAGGTTGGGAAGGGGTCTGAAGTCTTTAGCGATCCATATCCTAGCTCCAATAGATGTAGCCTGCTTACACACTATGCAGGGTCATTTGCTAGGATTGTCTCCTTCTTCTGTCTTTCCTATCTCAAACGATGGTGAGGACATTTAGACTCAGCCATATGGCCCATCAAGGCTTCCAGAGGCCCAGCCTCCGCGACTTAAGTGTTTTGCCTTCAGTAGTGCCCTCTGTTTAGTAGAGGGTTTTGTGGGCGCTGTGAAAGCCAATTTACTTTTCTAATTCCAGTCCTAGAATAGTAGGGGAAGGTGCAAGTTTATGTACTAGCGAAGGGTTTCAGAGAAAACAAGACAGTGGCGCTCAAGCAGGATACCAAGAAAAGTGTATAAAGTACATGAAGAACTGATGCTTCACGGTGCCACCAGTACAGAGGTGGACCCCAAACCTCTGAAAACCATTAATAGCCAGAGGCCCTGAACACTGTAAATATTGAGCAAAATCGGGCACAAGTAATAGATAAACAGTTGATACAAAATTGATCAAATTATTTGAAGGTCGACACCGGTAGTTCCATTAACGCAGTTTTATATAAGTAATGTTCATGAGAAAAGCAACAACGCCAGCCGACACATGTTTCGTCAACAGGTCGATGCCTGTGACTCTTCAGGGCTGGAAACAATATAATGCAACATAATCATGATATGTAAAAGTTAATAAAAAACATGTTGAAATGGCGTGGTGACATCACACAACACCCAAATAACAGTGAAATAAACAGTGAGAAAAAACACATCAAAGAAAATTGACCAGTAATTCACAATACTGAGTTATCACAAAACAGAAGTCATGGATTAAGAGAGAAAAATAAAATAAAAGGGAAAGAAGGTCATTAAAGAAAAAATGCGTATGTCGCGCATACAAGGAACAAAAAAGAGAGAGAAAAACAGGCACACCAGAGCGCACGTGAATAAAGTGAATGGTAATGTGCGTGCGTTAGAGCGACATGGCCTGTATGGCAACACAAGCCAAGCATATCAGTGATGAGTGAAATACACAAATTAAAAAATTATTACAATAAGAAGAAAACAAGCAAACATGAGCACCAGGGTCATAAGTGCTCTACTGCAGATAAAAGATGTTCTTGACACATAGCACGACATTATGAACGGTCCAGATGATCAGGGGCAAAAATAAACCCCAATGTATTAGATCATACATCAAAAGAGTAACATGAAGTGAAATTGGTAAGTGTTAGAACCGGCAGTCTCTAGTTGGCAGAGGTATACACTTCTGACAAATAGGGACCAACCAACTCTAGTCAGGGAAAGGGGATTACACACTCAGATAACCCCTGCTACCCCCTTGGTAGCTTGGCAGAGCAGACAGGCTTATCTCAGAGGCAGTGTGTTAAGCATTTATGACCACATACAGTAATAAAGTGAATACACTACAGATGGACACGACACAGAAGTTATTATAAAAATAGTATTTTTATATAAGGCTTAGCACAAGACCAAATAACGACAAAAATATACCACAGTCTTAATAAATACTCTTTGGAAGGAAAAATAATAGTTCAAGTAAGGTTTCTTCTTGGCAAATAGTTCTTTAGCAAAGTATTCTTCTGAGCACAGTTCTTTGGCAACAATGTAACCCCCACAGGAGTCACACGACGTCGAGTCTACAAGATTCCCAAGGTTCGGCGTCGACCGCGAGGAGCGCTACGTCGAGCCTGGAGTTGCAACAGACCCCACAAGTACAGTACCTTGAGAAACGAAGAAACGATGATCCACGGCGTCGAGATGTCGGCGTCGAGGTCGGCGTCGATCGTGCCTCGGAGTTGGGTCAATCCGCAGCGGCGTCGAGGGATGTCGGGCCGGAGCAGCGCTCACGGCGTCGAGAAGGGCGTCGAGTCGATGCGATCAGCAGCGGCGTCGGGACGGGGTCGCTTGGAGGTGGAGCCGATACTCACTCCTCACTGGCGTCGATACCGGCGTCGAGACGGGGTCACTTGGAGCCGGGGCCGATGCCCACTGCTCACTGGCGTTGCTGCTGGCGTCGATCGGGCCCGGCGGCCGGCGTCGAAGGCTCGGGACACTGGAGCCGTTACTCACGATGTCGAGCTGGATTCGGCGGCGTCGGCGGCGTCGAGACTGCAGATTTTCCCTTGTGTACTGGAAACAACACTTTCCAGCAATTCAGCAATTCAGTAGATGGTGAAGTCCTTTGGCCCTGTGACTTCAACAGGAGACTGGCACTCTTCCAGCCCTTGGAGATTTTCTAGCAAGCTTTTAGAGAGTACACACCAAGTTCCTCTCTCCTTGTTCCTTGGCAAAAATAAAGAAGCAGCTTTCAGGTTCCTCCACAGCAAAACAGCACTCTGGCAGAAAGGGGAGGCAAGTCCTTAGATCAGCAGGCTTCTTGTCCTTGGTACAGGTTTCCTTGTCAGAAGTGATCTGAGTTCTTGGTTCAGGGGTCCTTCTCTTATACCCCATTTCTCCTTTGTTCCCTTTGTCCAAGCAGGGAAATTCCCACCATCTCAGGTTTGTTGTGGGTGTTGCCAGGCAGAGGCACCTGGCCTATTCACTGAGCAGGGCAGGGTCCTCAGCCGCCCAGCAGGAGGCGGAGCCAGTATTGTCACTGGCAGGAGCAGGGCTATCAGTCGCCCAGCAGGAGGCGGAGCCAGTATTGTGTCAGGCAGGGCAGGCTACTCTTCCCTCACTCTATGTGTAAACGCCCCATTCACCCCACACTGACTCATTCAGACCTCTGGAGCCACCCAGCCCCTGACACACACACCAAACCAGCAGAGACCGGTAGATAGTTGGACAAGAAAATAGCCACTTTCTAAAAGTGCTATTTTCAAACATAGAATTTAAAAACCATCCATCCTAAAGGGTGTGTTATTAAATTCTGAGTTCAGGGATACTAAACTCGACTTGCTACCATGCTCCCTGAGTCAGATAGATTATAATGGAGTTAATAATCAGTCTGCCCAGTCTGGCCTATTGGAGGCAGGTAGCCCTTCAATAGTGAAAAACGAAAATGGCTGTAATTCACTATTAGGTCATGCCACACACATCAGGGCATGACCTACCTTTTACCAACAATGCACCCTGCCCTAGGGCCTACCATAGAGGTGTCTGAAATGTGGCAAAGTGAAGGTTTAGAGACTGGTAAGTAGGTTTCCTTACCAAGTCGACATGGCAGTCAGGGACTGCACGCAGGCGCTGCGGTGGCAGGCCTGAGACACATTTTACACGCTGCTTCTGTGGGTGGCACAACCAGTGCTGCAAGCCCACCAGCAGCAGTTAACTTACACGCCCTTGGCACACGCAGTGCACTAGACTAGGGTCTGAACAGTAAGTCAACCAAGCCAATCATGGTAACACCAATCAATGTAACAATTTAACATAGGGAGCACTTGCACTGTGGCACTGATCAGCAGTGGCACAGTGCCCAAAGCAATAATCCAGCAAAAACATTGTAAACAGAGGAGGCAAACAGAAAAAAATGGAGGAGAGACTCATGCCAATGATGCCAGGTCTAACAGTAAGCGACAGGTAAAAGGATTAATCATGATGTAGCCAGAATGCTACGACACGATGATAAAAAGTAAAAGAAGGAGGAGGTGTGCGTGGTGAGCTAACAGTCCCGAGGATTCGACTGGAGCATAGTGAGAAGAAAAACACATGGGAGAACCACGGCATGCACGATGGTGTGGTGAGAGAGAAGAGGATAAAATTACCTGTGCAGAGCGTTAAGCGGGTATCTAAACGGGGGAAAGGAAATGGGAAAAAATCAATGGGCTCTTCGGCGCATACCCAAAATGGGTAAGGACCAAAAGTGATAAAGGGCAAACAATAATCGTGGGCCAAGTGAAAAGGAAAAATAAATGAGACTCACCGGTGTATCGGTGATAAATCCGACCTGATAGTCGGGTAATGAGAGCCAAAAGTAAGACTACGAATGTACTGGGAGAACACGGGCGGGTACGTCCGTGCAACGGCGAAGCCTGTAAGTAAAAACGAGTAACCAGTGAGTGAGCTGGCAATTCGAGGAGGGAAACTACAATAACTACTGAGCATGGGTCGAAATCGTGCCTTACCTGTAGGTGCAGGAAACCGCCTATGCTCGTCTCGTGATTGAGAATGGGAGGCCGAGTAAAAACAGGAAGTTGTATAAATCCTGTTTGAAGTCAAAAGCGACTAGAGTGCTAACCGTGGGAGGCCGAGTGAAAATAGGAAGTGGTGAAATCCTGTTACGAGTAAATAACTAGAGTGTTAACCGTGCTGCCTATTGTATAGGAAGTGATGGACACGATGACGAAAGTGACGGTGGTGTATGAGAGGAGGAGAAGAATAGGGCAACTGAAAGAATGCAAAATGAAATTGCTAAATATGTTGTTACAATATTGACACATGAGTAAAAATCGACTAATGGAATAGCAATCGGTACAAACAGAATTATACAGAACGAAGGGAATGTCACGTTACAGAGCTGCAAGGTAATTAACAAATAGTAAAAATCACCTAATCTGTGCAAATACAGTAGGACATTGTAATGAATTTATGGCGAGTCGCCAGAAACAAAAAATATGTCAATAGGTTGCAAACATTACAACATCAGAAGGCATCATGCAAATAGGCAATTAATTGAAGATGGTTCCGAATCGCGGAAAAAACACGTAATGATTAAGGCAGGTGAACATGAATCACGAAAATCAATCAATATGATAGAGTTTAGAAATAAGGAAGAAGAGCAAGAGACAAAACCAATAGAATAGTAGAGTTCAAAAATAGAAAAGGCAACTATAATGGAATCTCATTAATTGGTGTAATTAATCATGAAGAATGCTGACAAAAAGGTCTCAAAGAAAAATGTATTAAATTAGAGAGACTTAAAAAAGCTGAGAACTCGAGGTGGTGGGATAGTGCCACCCTTAAACAGTATCTTAGGTTAAACAGAGTACCACGGGGACTACGCTCACAGATTTTCCCGACATTCGATGACCTCAACGACGATCTGTTAGGTAGATGGGAAGAGGCACTCACAATCAACTCTAACACACTTATCCACATTTTTAATTGAGAACGCTGACCGTAAGGTAATTAAACTACAATCAGATATAGCACAACTAGAACTAGAGATAAGGGATTTAAACCTCAAGGAAGCAACAGAGAAGAACTATACAATCCTCAACGAGATTCTCAACAAACATCAAAACGAAATCAAAGATAGGAAGAGCAGACAATTGAAAAGGGACGAGGCTGACTACAAAGAAGGACGCGTATTTACATTCGCCAAGAAATACGACAAATTAGTTCACATCACGAAACACAGTGATAAGCCAGAGACAATAGACACATCCTCTTTTGCCTCTAGCTCCTCATCACTCAACACCATCCCTAGTGATAGTGAAGCAGAACCACAGAGAGGTAACACCAGCTCCAATTTTTTACGCGAGGTCCAAACAATCAGACGCGAGAACAGAACGCAGCAGAGAAGGGGGCACACAAGAAAGAAAACCCGCAGAGGGAAAAGAGCCGGCAAAGGAAGAATACAAGAAAAAATTAAGATCAGGGGACACGAGGAAATAACTAATCATCAAGAGACAGCTCAGGTAGTCAGTCTCTCCTCTAAACCACTTAATAAGGACATGATCTCTCTTCTGAGCAAGGGCCTTAATTTCAACCCACATGACACAGGCGATCAGTGTAGAATCAAGATTGATCTTTTTAAATTTGTTAGGGGTCTTAAACTCAAAAAACACTTTGCCAACATCCCCAAGGATTTCACTAACACCAGAAACCCTGACAATCACCCCCTCCTGACTCTGCAAAGTATCAAAGACATCAAAGATACCCATTTGCTCATGACACTGAGTGACTTAGATGAGCATCCATACACACTTGAACAACTACTTCAGGAACTCGACATTGTTACTGACACTACTATTGCCAGTGGTCTCAATGTGAAATACAAATGGACCCCTACACTGCCAAGTGGCAACCCTGTTGACACCTTCTATAACCTGGTCCTAGAGGATATTGACAAACATGAGAAAAGACTCAACAAACACAAACGTAATAACTCAGATAATCTGACAAGAAATGAACGCATGGCCCTTAAAACACTTTCCTCTGACCATGACTTAATCATAAGAGAGGCCGATAAGGGCGGCAACGTCGTCGTCATGGACAGAACAGATTACCATTATGAAATTCTCACACAACTTCAGGATCCCACTTGCTATGAACCACTGGCCAATAACCCTACAGGAGCACTGGTCATCCTCATTAACAGACACTTGAATGACTGGCACTCGGCAGGTCTGTTAGATGATGATGAGGTCCTATACATAAGAGTTGACAGACCCATTGCACCATGGCTCTACACCCTCCCGAAGATTCACAAACAATCCACCTTTCCCCCAGGGAGACCCATTGTATCGGGTATAGGAGGCCCGACAGAAAGATTGGCTGAATACGTGGACCTTTTTCTCAACCCCTTAGTCAAAAACCTCCCGTCATTCATCCAAGATACGAAACACATCTTAGGTATTCTTAGTGACGTACAATGGCAACCAGGTATGATTATGGCTACACTTGATGTGGTGTCATTGTACACCTTGATCAAACCTGATATAGGCCTAGAGGCCGTGACCAAATATCTTGAGATGAGACCAGCCACCCTGTGGCAACACACGAATATGCTGATCACCACGATGAACATCATACTCAAGAATAATTGCTTAATGTACGATAAGAAATGGTACAAACAAACCAAAGGTGTAGCCATGGGCTCCAGATTTTCACCTTCTTTTGCCAACCTCTACATGGGCTCATTAGAGGCAGTCTGGATCTGGGGTGAGAGAGGTGCACAATGGATTAACAACATTGTGTACTGGGGTCGATACATCGACGATTGTCTTCTCCTTTGGTCCGGTACACAAGGAGAATTTGATGATTTTTGTATCCACCTTAACATTAATGATATGGATATGAAATTTACATGCAATCAGAGCACATCCCTCATTACATTCCTTGACTTGGAACTTTATGTTAAAAACAATTGTTTACACAGCAGATTGTTTCGTAAAGAGACCTCTTGCAATGCGATTCTTCATGCGACCAGTTCTCACCCTACACACCAGATAGAGTCCATCCCCTACGGGGAACTCGTCAGGGCACGCAGGAACTGTAGTAAGGAAACTGAATTCATTAACTGCATGATGGATATGGAAGACAGATTCCTCAAAAGAGGCCACAAACCTAGTATAATCAACAAGGCCACAACCAGAATAAAGAGATTAAAAAGAGGCATTACACTTCGACCCAATACACGTAAGGCACCCCTTACTACGCAAACCAGACTGATAATAGACTATAATGATCTCAGCACAGTGATCAGAAAGAGTCTCATGAAACACTGGAACATCCTACTAGCTGACAAAGCATTGAGTGAAAACATCACCACTAAACCCCTTATCACGTACAGACGCGGCAGGACCCTGAGAAATAGATTGAGTCCCACTGTTCCACACTGCTCCAAAACCACTACCTGGCTCACACCACATGCTAAAGGTTTTCACAAATGTGGGTGTTGTGGAATATGCAAATGGGCACAGAATGGAATTAAGGAATTCAAGAGTTACGACAAACATGGCTATGAAATCAAAGTGAACATTAATTGCAACACCAAATTCGTAGTGTACATACTGGAGTGCACCTGCCTTAGTCAGTATGTGGGCAGCACCATCAGGGCACTCAAAGACCGCATTGGAGAACATGCTAGAGCAATACACCAACAGGACGCTCGTTACCCCATGGCACTACACATTGCATCATGCCCATCCCAGGGCACGCACAAGAGATTTTCCTTTTTCGGAATCGACGTGGCCCAACCTAACATAAGGGGGGGTAACCGAGAACTTAGACTGAGACAACTTGAGGCAACCTGGATTATGCGCCTACACACCGTGAGACATGGCCAGAACACTGACCATGAATTACAATACTTTCTGGGCTCTTAGGACACCATCAGGGGCCCCTCCACCTTTTTGTCAGCATTCTTCATCATTAATTACACCAATTAATGAGATTCCATTATATTTGCCTTTTCTATTTTTGAACTCTACTATTCTATTGGTTTTGTCTCTTGCTCTTCTTCCTCTTCCTTATTTCTAAACTCTAGCATATTGATTGATTTTCGTGATTCATGTTCACCTGCCTTAATCATTACGTGTTTTTTCCGCGATTCGGAACCATCTTCAATTAATTGCCTATTTACATGATGCCTTCTGATGTTGTAATGTTTGCAACCTATTGACATATTTTTTGTTTCTGGCGACTCGCCATAAATTCATTACAATGTCCTACTGTATTTGCACAGATTAGGTGATTTTTACTATTTGTTAATGATCATGCAGCTCTGTAACTTGACATTCCCTTCGTTCTGTATAATTCTGTTTGTACCGATTGCTATTCCATTAGTCGATTTTTACTCATGTGTCAATATTGTAACAACATATTTAGCAATTTCATTTTGCATTCTTTCAGTTGCCCTATTCTTCTCCTCCTCTCATACACCACCGTCACTTTCGTCATCGTGTCCATCACTTCCTATACAATAGGCAGCACGGTTAACACTCTAGTTATTTACTCGTAACAGGATTTTACCACTTCTTGTTTTCACTCGGCCTCCCACGGTTAGCACTCTAGTCGCTTTTGACTTCAACCAGGATTTATACTACTTCCTGTTTTTACTCGGCCTCCCATTCTCAATCACGAGACGAGCATAGGCGGTTTCCTGCACCTACAGGTAAGGCACGATTTCGACCCATGCTCAGTAGTTATTGTAGTTTCCCTCCTCAAATTGCCAGCTCACTCACTGGTTACTCGTTTTTACTTACAGGCTTCGCCATTGCACGGATGTACCCGCCCGTGTTCTCCCAGTACATTCGTAGTCTTACTTTTGGCTCTCATTACCCAAGTATCAGGTCGGATTTATCACCGATACACCGGTGAGTCTCATTTATTTTTCCTTTTCACTTGGCCCACGATTATTGTTTGCCCTTTATCACTTTTGGTCCTTACCCATTTTGGGTATGCGCCGAAGAGCCCATTGATTTTTTTCTCATTTCCTTTCCCTCGTTTAGATACCCGCTTAACGCTCTGCACAGGTAATTTTATCCTCTTCTCTCTCACCACACCATCGTGCATGCCGTGGTTCTCCCGTGTGTTCTTCTTCTCACTATGCTCCAGTCGAGTCCTCGGGACTGTTAGCTCACCACGCACACCTCCTCCTTCTTTTACTTTTTATCATCGTGTCGTAGCATTCTGGCTACACCATGATTAATCCTTTTACCTGTCACTTACCAATTTCACTTCATGTTACTCTTTTGATGTATGATCTAATACATTAGGGTTTATTTTTTCCCCTGATCATCTGGATCGTTCATAATGTCGTGCTATGTGTCAAGAACACCTTTTATCTGCAGTAGAGCACTTATGACCCTGGTGCTCATGTTTGCTTGTTTTCTTTTTATTGTAATTATTTTTTAATTTGTGTATTTCGCTCATCACTGATATGCTTTGCTTGTGTTGCCATACAGGCCATGTCGCTCTAACGCGCGCACATTACTATTTACTTTATTCACGTGCGCTCTGGTGTGCCTGTTTTTCTCTCTCTTTTTTGTTCATTGTATGCGCGACATACGCATTTTTTCTTTAATGACCTTCTTTCCCTTTTATTTTATTTTTCTCTCTTAATCCATGACTTCTGTTTTGTGATAACTCAGTATTGTGAATTACTGGTCAATTTTCTTTGATGTGTTTTTTCTCACTGTTTATTTCACTGTTATTTGGGTGTTGTGTGATGTCACCACACCATTTCAACATGTTATTTATTAATTTTTACATATCATGATTATGTTGCATTATATTGTTTTCAGCCCTGAAGAGTCACAGGCATCGACCTGTTGACGAAACACGTGTCGGCTGGCGTTGTTGCTTTTCTCATGAACATTACTTATATAAAACTGCGTTAATGGAACTACCGGTGTCGACCTTCAGATAATTTGATCAATTTTGTATCAACTGTTTATCTATTACGTGTGCCCGGTTTTGCTCAATATTGAAGGTGCAAGTTTCTTCATGATATTCCAGGGGGCTTGTTTACTATTCTAATTTTAGGCCTGGAATATTTAGGGGAAATTTTAAAATTCGCCAAATATTTTCAACAGGAGAATGTTGTAAGTTAGCATTGTTGGGAGGTGCTGCCCTGGGTGCGACACTGCAGGCAAGAAATTTGGAATACAACACACTGCTCTCCTTTTTTAGGTCTCGCCTAGCATTGCAGCGCATGCGCTGCTCGCTCTGCGAGACATAGTGAGAGAGGAGATTTCAGAAGGGGACTTGAAGCCCCACCCATCACTTTCATTCGGTGGCGTCAGCGTTTATGCTAAATGCTGGCTTCCCATTGAAAAGGATGCTTTTTGGTCACTGCCCTTTCTCCCTTTTGGATGGCCCATCCGCACTGGGTTGTCTGCTTCACGGCTGTCGTGAAGCACTTTCTTATCTTTAGGGGGGGGGCATCTGTTTCTAATTAGCATGGCCTTAGCGCGGCCATGCTAATTAGAAACAGATGGCCCCCAAAAAAGATAAGAAAGTCTGCAGGCACTACCCTGCACACGGAGGCCCCTAACTGAGCACTGAAATTCCATTATATTCTGCTAATAGGAGCAGATAAGCGCTCTGAGGGTTCTGCAATTAAATATGAACGCACTGGCACAAGAGTGACTACTGCATTACAGAATGAATTATTAAAGTGCACTGAGAGCTCTGTGAATGTGCTTGTGATAATAAATTAGTGCAAGGTGAAAACCAGGAAAAACGTGTAATGTTTTGATGCGAAGACAACAGGGTGTTGCAACTGGTGTACTCTGGAAAGTCGTCACCCTCCTCACTCCATCCCCAGCCCTGACCCTCTACTCCACCTCTGTTAATCCGCTCTGTAATCTTGAGATGATTTCGCCTCTTCGCATGGGGCGTGCGCCCTCCCTGGCGGGGTGACACCGCCTAGTACTCCCCTGTCAAATGGCCCAGTGGAGCAGATCACTTAGTCACCTCAGGCTTGTGTCCCCTCTCCCACCACCCACCCCACCTTAAAACGACAGTGTGGAGCGGGCTGTGAGGTTTGAGTCTGTCAAGCAGGTCTTTGAAAGGGTTCTCTTCTTCACAAAGGTTTTCCAGAATTTTCCATGTATCCGTAAAGAGGTCAGTTTAATCCAGACTCTGGTTGTCCGATCAAAGGGACTGTTGAAATGTTCAAGCCAGGAGTGAGCGCCTTGACTGAGGTCATCGCAGGGAACCTCGGTGTCTTCAAGTAGAGCTTTCCAGGCATATTTGTGTGCAGAATGGAGAAAACAGCTGCTCAGTTTTAAACCGTGAATGCATTTATACCACCCCACCCTTTCTGTGTGCACTGGGACACATACTGAAGTGTTAGTCCTTTGGAGTGATGGACTCAAACTTCAGTATGCTTTCTCGTGTAACACCTGCAAAGCTGCTGACGAGTGACTGCTAGAGAGCTCTGCGAGCAACCTACAGGCGTTTCAACCCTCCGAGGCCAATACAATGTATGAAATGTATTGTATTGTATTATAACACAAGGTAACATGGCTTTGGATACAGTTAAAAGTAATCTGAGCTACTAGAACTGTGCAACAGTAGTGACTAAGTTATGTGCCAAATCAACATTACATCTTAGTATATAGTGTGGCCTTAACACGTGTAAATATAATCGGGGCCATTTGAATTAGTCAGCGATAGAAGATCAAATAAGGGGTACATCTGGAGACCAGGTGGTACCACTGACAGCGGCCCGGGTGGACTCAGCACTCCTCTGTGTTCTATAATCCTGAAAAGTAAAGCTAGAGACAAATAAGAAAAGGCGATGGAGGGGCTATACCCTGTGCTTCAGGGCTACTTTGTAGTATGAAGAGGGGGATAAAACTGGAGTGTACGTGCCTGTTTGAAACGTTGCTTCTCTACTCTAAATCAAGTGTGTCGGACAGAGGTAAGCGAGTGTTGTCTATAACAGTGAGCTCTGTGGTCTCTCGGCCCTTCAGCGAGTGCGCGTGTTTGGTGTATGTGAAACTTGTCCTAGATATTCCCTGCACTGGGAGGTTTTCACGCCGCCCCGGTGTTCTCACTGCTGTGCTGGTGCTTTAGAAGTTAGTTCAGACTGTGCCCAGCCTGTCTTTAGCTTTTGGGTTGCGAGACTGACCTCTTGAGTGTTCAGTATGATGAGGGCTGTTGTTGAAAAACAGCTGAGGATTTACAACATACGTTTTATTTACGGCACTTGACGTTTACAGGTGGATGCTGAAAAAGCATTATGGAAATGAACATCATTGTCTGTGCAGGGGTGTCAAGCTTTGAAAGTGCCAGAAGAGGGACTAATACTGACGGTCTGAGCAGAGGGAGCACAGGAAGGCAGCTTTAGGAGACATCTAGTGCATGGATAGTGACCTGAGTAGAGAGGCCATGTGGAGACAAGCACTGCCAGGTGATGCCCGGTACGGGGTGGGTGGAGTGGTTAAGTGCCTCCGTAATGTGTGGCCACCTTATGGGACTGCAGGGCAGCTGCCAGGACCGGTGCCCTCACGGTTTCTCTTTTGCACGAAGAGTGGGTGAATAAATACTGAAGTCTGCACTAAGCTACTGCTTCGGTCCTACAACTGACTGCTGACGATAAGCGCCTCGGACAGCAGGAGAGGCCCTGAGCGCCTCCTGTGCGTCGGCTCCTCTCACTGAACAATATCAGCTTATTTTATGGAACACTTTGCTAGCCCTCCATCATAGCGCCGCGAGGTGTTACTATGCTGTGAATCAGAGGCACTAATATCGACCTCGGTAAAATGAACAGCAGAGTGACAGACATGTGTCAAGCACGGGCGGCATTGGCACTGCCGAGCTGGGCGCAGCACTCAAGGCGCGCTCCAGTGAGTTACCACAGGGCTCTGCCCCCCCCCCCCCCCAGAACACACACTTTCCCCCCCTTTTTTTCACTTTAATAAGCGCGGCGCCGTCTTCACGGACACCGCGCTATGCAATGCAATAGGCGTTGCTTTTGGTATTGTAAATACCAATGTCTTTTATTTTTTTTTAAGACATTGCCATTTACAATGTCAATAGCTCAAAATAATGTCATTGCGAGACCTATTGCATTGTAAATGCTTGTTCTAGGGAGTATGGTGGTTCATTTCTGAAAAAATGCTCCCACCGGCCTGTTGCAAGCACTTTCGCGCAAAATGCTTGCTATACTTGACACGTTGTTTTTCAGAAGCAAAACCCAAAGCAAGGCTTTTTTCCCTTTTTGTCCCTGATTTGCAGTGAATTTTCTTACTACACGCAGGAAAAGCACAGTTGATTTTCCCTGATGCACTAAGGCGGCGGGTGGCCTTGTCAGGACAGGTCATCGTCGATGACTGTGTGCACAGGACATCTCCACCAGCACACAACGCGGCTCGTCCACCTCTGAATGAACCAACCCCTGAAGCCCGGAATGTTTTTAAACATGCAGCACCTAGAACTCTGGTTCTGGCTGGTATTTTCACTTTCCCATTTCAGTCTCCAGCACGACAACCAGGCGCGCAACACCCATTGGACTCAAAGGGCATCAGCCGCCCCCCCTCCCCGTCGTGTGTGTCAGCCCGGGATGAGACAGCTTCCCGGCGCGCACACACACAGCAGCACCTGAGCACTTCACAGGTCTTGAAAAGACCATTTGCATGTTAATGAGGCCTCGCTGTTGTTTCACCCCTTCTAAGAGCCCCTGCCGTTCCACTTTGCCTATGGCTTAAAAGATTCAGCCCCCCCCCCCCCCCCCAAGGCGCCACTCGTGACCTGGGGACACTTTGCAGCTATTTAGACTTAACGAATGTAAAGCAAGAGCTGGAAGGCCACATAAGCCAGCGAAAGCCTCTATGCGCCGCTAATTCACTTTTCCAGCCGAAGGCGCCTCATGTTGCATCAAAAACAAAACCCCACCGTAATCTCCCAAACGGCAGTACAAAGAAATGCGCACTATCCGATTGCAACATCGGAAATGAAAGCATTTTTGAAAGCTGGTCTTTTATATCAGCCCTCTCCATTTGCTGCATTCTGATACAACCAATGAAAACCATTGATTGCACAAGTTAACTTCCCTTCCAGCACTCGTGGCGTGACGACGTCATCACCGCCAGTTTAGAGACGCCTCATTTAGCTTTCGATTTCCTGCCTGCGTTGTGTAGATATGGCAGGAACTGAAAGGCAGTGAGTCACTTTCACGCACTTTGGCACAGAGTCACTAACTAGGTCACAAGAGTCAGGTGACGGGATAAGCCAGGTTCAGAATTCCATTTCCACGCGTCATTTCTAATGATGCTTTTTATGTCCCTGAACGGTGTTCTTTCAGTGTGCTAATCCTAAACAATTGCAAATATATTTAGTTGCAGCAGGATTGTTTCTGGGCGTGCCACTGACAGGAGATCTCCCTTTGTCCTTGCACAGAAGGCAATGCCTACCGAAGATAGGTCACCCAAGCTTCCTACTATTGGAGTGAAATGGGCAGTGACCTTCAGGAGTGCTTTAAGTGTCCTCTTATCTGAAATAGCTGTATTCTCCCGTTATATATTCTTTATTGTTATCTGACAACCAAGGGGATTGACTCGTCGTGACACCTGTGGTACTTAAAACGAACTTCGGGAATTTATCTTACACATCTGTATTTAATAACACCTTCAGCACATGAAGTATCCGATCAAGTAAACCATAAAACAACATTTGGTGCCCTGTTAGAAGCCCCACGCCTCCGAAGTTGCATTCATTCCAAGTCCCTCTTCAAACGAGCTCTTTATTCCACAAAAAGCAGTTTAAGTCTCAGCTGCATTGGCGTAACACAGAACCTCGCGGCGCAGATTGGCCCCCAACCTCTCAGGGGCCCGAATTCAGCCAAATGCAAATAAATATCCGTGCGATATGAGATACTCGGGGGGTGGATGTCATTCTTCACATTCTGCTGGTTGGCCTCATCATTTTGCTTTACGCCACCGTTCAACTGATGCTCATAAACGGAACAAATAATCTAACATCTACTCTGCTCATAGTCTGTTTTTGCAGCAGGGACTATTTCCTTTTTAGGTCTTGTCTACAGCCTGCTTTAGCTGTTTGGCAAGGGCCTCATGTCCCCACATAAAGAAAGACACACACATCCCCAACTGAGGTTTAGATGGATTTAAGATATGGCTCTCAGATCTGTACATCAAGTGTTGGTAGCAACCCATGGCATTTCGCGGATGTGAGCATCTGAGAAGTAGTGCCTTTAACGTACACACATTGGCAGACCACTGAACGCTGCACCGTTTCCTACCCATCCCTCTCCTCATGTTACCCCACCAGGCTGCTGCATGTGTGCCTGGAAGGGCCTTGTAATACAGCTCTCTCTGCTTTCCCTCCCTCACACTTGGCATATGCACCCTGTGCTGGGGCGACATCCCTGCCAGGCGGGGGAAACACTGATCAAAAAGAAGAAGAGGGCTCCTGATAGAGTAAATATGCAGGCAGGAAAAACAGGGGTGAAGAAACCAACATAGCAGACAAAAAAAAACAACCCACATATATAAAAGGGCGGAATGTCTCACCTCAATATAAAGCGCTGAAGCGTCACATTGGAGCCAAGTGTTTCAATAGATCAAATAGTAAAAAATCTAAATCAAATTCTCTTTTATGAAATATAATACATTGCTTTTTTTCCAAATTTACAATATAGTGAATTAGTAACTCACATAAAACAAATATAGGAAATATAGAAATACTCGCTCTGTGTAGAAATATACATTGCCCCCAATCAAACATTCCTGCTCACTCACACATTACACGCCTCACTGTCATATCACAAATACCATTCATACAGAAAACACCTATAAAAATAAGACAGCAATAATCATAAAGAGCAACAAGGACCAAAGTAACAGTCTTTTGTTCAAGCTATTCATAAATCACGTGTATTTATCATATATTATATACTTCATAATATATCATAGCAATCCAACCATAAATGAATTAAAAATGTTCTGGTCCTTGTTCTTCCGTCTTCCATCTGCGCCGACGCGTGTTTCGGTGAAGACCCGGGTATTGGTCACACCTTTTTCAGGACAAAGTGTGGCATATAAACCAACCAAGAGGGAGGAAAATGAACCAAGACAATTTTCAGAGTGAGGTCCTATAAATAAACAAATAAATCACAAAAGGCTCCAAAAATATATATAACAGAAATTTGTACATGTTGAGTAAGAGTGGGGTTCATGAACAAAGAAACCTAGATGTGTAGCACCGCAAGTAAACATAGAATTTGAAATAGAATTGTGGACACATTTCAAGAAGAGATTTGAACTTAATCCAGGAACCAAAACCATATTTAGAAAACCTATCCAAGGATTGCGCTCAGGCATGTTTCACCATATGAGAACCGGTGGGCAAATAGTCAGTTAAATATACTGTGAATAAACCAACACCATAAAACTTGCGAGAATCAAATGTATGGTAACCCTACTCAATACTGTACTCGGATAACAAAGATATCATGAGAATATCTGTGCTTCATGCATATAGGGTCAAACAAGTGCCCCACGTTCTATATAGAAGGGGGCATATCAATGTATTATATTTCATGAAAGAGAATTTGATTTAGATTTTTTACTATTTGATCTGTTGAATCACTCGGCTCCGGTGTCACGCTTCACTGCTTTATAATGAGGTGAGACATTCCACCTTTTTAGGTTTCGGCTGTCGATAGCAGCGCGCATGCGCTGTTCTCGGCATCCGAGAGCTTCTTGAAATCAATTCGGTCAAGGAAGAGGACTTGAAGCCCTGCCCCCTCTTCCCATTGGCTCACGTCATAGCTTAGGCTAAACGCAGGCTTCTCATTGTAAAGGAGGCTTCTTAGTCCCTACTTGTTGCCGCCTTGTCTCCTTTTGGCCCCGTCCACAGGGATTGGATCGTTTACTGGCGGCGTTAAACTATGCCCTTTAATTACTGGGTGAGCACTACTTGTTTTCTCCTTCCCTCTGTCTCTCTCCCCGAGCAGACCCTTCCCTCAGACACAGCTGCTGTTTTTTTTAACTGTGATTCTGAGTGCGGCGCTGCTTCACGGACTCCGCGCTCGGTTTATTTATATATTTCCTAACTTTAGTACTGAGCACAGCGCCCGCTTCAAGGACACTGCACTCAGTGTTAAAGTTAAGAAATATATAAATAAACAGAGCGCGGTGTCCGTGAAGCGGCGCCGCGCTCTGTTTTAAACTTAAGCATTTGCAATGCAATCGGACCGATTACATTGCAAATGCTTGGTTTCTATAGTTAGTGTTTTATAGATTTGTGTGAAAACACCAACAGCGAGCATACAGGCTGATACAAGGATAATTATGAGTAAGATGACACGCCGTCAGTGCACCAGAGACCCAAAGGCGTGCATGAGGACACTCCGTGACAGCGCACTCAGACCACGGCCGGCTGCTGCCAGAAAGTAGTCGTCTCGCTGCCTCAGAGATCCCAGTCTGACTCTGAACGAGACCAGGCACCTCGCGGTCGCTAGCACGAGCTGACTAACAACCTAGCAGCGAGGTATCAGCAGGTCCGGCGTAGGGCAGGCCTGGGGAGTGTCGAGCACTCCCGGCTCTTGATTGGCCCTGCCCCTCTGGCACGCCTGGGCTCGGTAGAGTGGAGTTTGGATGGCCCGGGACAGAGTGCAATGGGTCCAGGAGAAAGGGCGTGTCCAGGGGACTGAAAGAGGTGACAGCACCCCCGGGGGCAGGACATGCGTGGAGCCCCCATGCCGAACCCCTCTGAAGCCACAGGTGTGTGTTGACTGGAGAGAAGGCTTGGGTCAGAACGCTGTGCAAGCTAACACTCCTTTTGCCCTCCACCTTCCTTCTGCAGCAGCACCTTTAGTGGTCGTTCTGATGAACGTTCCTCCATTGCGAGAAGCGCAGTCAGAAACCACAGACCAGTTGTTATTAAAATCTTTGCACTGGCTTAATAATCGTCTAAAATATGTTGGGATTTGGGAGGAGGGAGTTGACAAGTACATGATTATGGCTAGACGAATTTCGTGGATTGGCCCCTTGAGGAAAGAAGGGAACGGTGACTGTGTTGTTGTTAATTTTAACAATGTTCACATTACCAGATTTCTTCTGGATAAACTGGGAGGGCTGCCAGAAGGACATATGGACAAAGTGTGTATTTTACCACTAGGGTACTTTTATAAACCTGGGCCATATTTTCCCAATGTGTTTAATTCCCATGGGAAGGCTAAGCAATCCCGGGTACCCCTTGGCACAGCTTATAGACCATCAGAGGTTCTACTGACCAATAGGTTTGCTCCACTATCTGATCTAGCCCTATGTGATCGACTACATCCATCAACCCCGATTTGGGCAGAGTACAAGGATAGCTCTCTTATTCTTCCATCAACTTCTTTAAAGGGAATCCATAAAGTAGAGACTAAAAGCCAGGTGTGTGTGGAATCGGCATCATGCATGGGAAAGCCTGCCGTTACAATTCCATCCCCAATTTCCCTGCTATCTTGGAATGTTGCCGGTTTACCATCTAAAACACTATCCGCAGATTGGTCATGTTTTATTGAGGGATATGATATTATTGCCTTTCAAGAGACCTGGTCAGTAGACTTGATCTACCGCCCGGGTTATCTAGCTTTCGGTAAAGCGGCTGTCCCAAATAGTAAGGGGAGATCTAGTGGGGGACTGATTATATGGGTAAAGCAACAGACATTGTTTCAAATAGTGGAAGTACCAGTAGATAGCCCAGACATTCTTGCTATTAAGATCTGTGTTGAGGGCGAGCTAGATTTTATTTTATTCAATGTATATGCGAGAGGGATTGCGGGTGGGAAAGCGTTACCAACTATTGCCCTCCTGGATGAAACCATTAATGACTTAGCTGGTCCCAATGCCCTGGTGATTGCTGGTGATTTTAATTGTACATTTGAGCCCCTGGGCCTAGACAACTATAGCCTCAGTATAGAGGAAGACCAGAACTGGGGGATACCGTCCTTATCATTGCCACCAATCACCAAGTGGACAGAGGCGGTGTTACAATTAAAAAGTTTATCCCTCGGGAGGGGGCTAAGGGCTGCCAATGGGAGATCCCCTTCAGATATAGATGGTACCTATACGTTTTCTACTGGTCTTGAAGAAGTAGAATATATTACATTCACATTAGCCTAGAGCTTTGGCCTAGACTTGTGGATATGTCGGTTCACCACAGACCAGAGAGTGACCATGATCCATTAGTACTAACTTTAGCTAGGATGGGGTTGGACCCCACATTGGCAGGCATGGAAACTGCAACAGGAGAAATAATCATGTCACTAGACTGCCAACCGCTGAAATGGGCCGTGGTTGTAGAAGATGAAGGCATTCTGACGCACATTAAGGCAGCGGTGGAAGGAACCCTATTAAGGCTCCGCTCACCAGATTCTCCTGGAAAATCCTTCCTAGATTTTAAGGAGGCTCATGAGGATCTATTTGTAAAACTGAAGACCCTGTTTACAATAAAAAAGAAACCCATTAGGGATTATACAAAAAAAGCGGCCAATTGGTATAACGAGGCTTGCAGAGTTGCATTCAAGCACCTTTCAAAAGCCATTAAGAAAGGGGTTCCTCAAGAGGACAAACTAGCTAGAGTAATATACAAAAAGGCACAATTAAAGGCGAAGAAGGATTATGATGAGGACAGATGGGTGAGCCTAACTAATGCTAGTAATAGGAAGAATTGGTCAAAATTCTGGCAATTAGTCAAATGGGGCAGTGGTGCGATAGGGCCCAGACCGACGAACAATGTACCTCCCGAATTGTGGGTGGAATACTATCAAGCCCAATTTGCCCCTTCGTCGAGTATTGTTACTGACTACCCTGTGGTGAATTCTGATGCTGTCTTAACATTTGATAAAGGGGAGATAGAAAGAGTCCTGGATGGGGTCCCAGCAGGGAGGGCACCTGGCCCGGACTGTATCCCAGCCGATATCTATAAAAAAGATAGGAAAAACTGGATTGAATATATTTTTATCATCGCAAATGCCATTGCTAGAGGTGCACCGATTCCAGAAACTTGGCGCGGGGCCGAAATCATTCCCATATACAAAAAGGGTGACCGTGCTAGACCAGGGAACTATAGGCCGATAAGCCTAATTGATACCCTACAGAAAATAGTTGCCAGACTTGTGTTAGGTAGAGTAAATGAATGGATATTAGATCAGAATGTATTATCTACCTACCAAGCGGGTTTTCGATCCCATGTCAGTACCATCGACCAAGTTTTTAGATTTATGATGACATATTGGAGTACAGTGATTCTAGCAGGGGGAACCCTATATGCAGCATTTGTTGATTTAACATCAGCGTTTGACTTAGTCCCCCGCCACAAGCTATGGGATACACTAAAGGAAGCCGGGATGCCCTCAGAAATTTTAAGTTTTATTATTAAATTGCATGAAGACAATTATGCACAGGTTAGGTGGGGACAACAGGGTGAATTAACAGACCGTTTCCCAGTTAACAAGAGAGTGCGGCAAGGGTGTGGCCTTGCTCATACCCTACTCTCCTTGTTTATAAACAAAGTTATTTCGTATTATACTAACTTTCCAACCGATGCTCCAACTCTTGCCGGCTCAAGGGTTCCGCTTCTAATGTTCGCAGATGACACTTTAATTTTATCTAAAACTCAAGAGGTCTGCAACGAGCCCTTGACAGATGTATAGAGTTTTGCAACGACCATGAACTTGTAGTAAATGTTGACAAAACCAAGTTCATGGTGCTACATAAATATAAACTCATTAAAGGGAGAGTTGAAATGAATCAAGCACCTCTGGAACAAACTAATACTTTCACCTATCTAGGAGTGACAATGGGTAGGAAGATGAATTGGACTCCCCAGCTAGATGTTTTAGTCCTTAGGCACAATTAGTTAGTACGTGCCCTACTCAAAGAACATCGACTCGCAAACACTAAACCGGTGGGGCCCGCTTTATCGATTTACAACGGGAAAATCAGAGCTTCTATAATATATGGTGCAGAACTTTGGGGATTTGAAAATTTATCACCTCTAGTTCTTGCACAAAATAAGCTTCTGAGAACATTGACTGCCCTTCCTCAATGCACTCCCATCAAGCCCCTGTTGTCTGATTTGGGATGTACCTCCTTTGATGAGGTTGCAGGAATTAGACCCCTAGCTTACTGGAGGAGGCTTTGGACTACACCTGAATTATCGTCTTATGCCAACGCGCTAATACATATCAGGAACGCCGATCTGTCCTCTAAAATCAAATGGCTCCAGAAACTTAAGGGTAATTTGTCCAATATGGGGCTTCGCCACCTGTGGGAAGATCCTATGGGGAATTTATTTCCCAATAAAAATGAGTACAAAGAACTTTACTGGGCTATAATTACTAAAAAGACACTATCGGGGTGAGCAGTAGTTCGCTCACAGGTATTTTTCTGGACCATAAGCCAGTAATGGAAGCAGAAGCTTACTGGAATTTGATTACAAAACCTGGTGTTAGGAAACTATATCACCAATTCAGAGTGGGCACTCTTCCTATAAGATCATTCACTGCAAAGTGGAATAAGGTTTATGATACCAATTGCCCTTCGTGCCTATCCCAGGTTGAGTCGATAACCCATGTACTGTTTGTGTGCCCGGCCTATGATGGCCCCCGTTGAAGGTGGCTTAAGCCACTGTGTTCTAATCTAGGTACCACATTGTGTATGACAGCTCTGCGTATTCTGGTAACAAATACAAATCCAGATATTGTGATCGCAATGGCGAAATTTATTAGTTGGCTTTGGGCACTGAGAAGGAAAAATCTGGAGGCTGGTCTGGTAATTTTATAAGCTATCTGATTACCATACTGGTATGAAGGCATCTTTTGGTCAAAAAGTGTAGGAATTAGTTTTATGGATGTACTTGTATTTTTATCCTAGTCAATAATGTCTGGGATTCGATATAGTTGTTATTACATTTTTTTTAAGGAATGTAAGTTTTTAGGGTGCCATCGTTTTTTGTATGACATTTTATGACACTTTTATGTTTGTACTGTGTCTTTTATGGTTGTAAATGATCGAATAAAGACTATTGATTGATTATAGCTGCTGTCAGCCTGCAAGCAGGAAGCGCTTCCCATGCCCTGCCTGCTGTGTGCTCCGTACTGACGGGTGTGACCCATGACGTCTGTGGTTTGGTGTCCCAAGAGCAGCAGCGGCGGGACGGGGCACAAACCATTATTCTTTACGTTTATGGGGAATATCCACTCTCACTTGTGGAGCAGTGCATTTGGAGCTACAACTGCTAATTGCAGGGGACTGCTCAGCCAGCTGACGCCGTGCGTGATCTTTGGTGGTTTGGTTTAGAGCCTTGTCTATCGCTATCGCAAAGAGAGAAACTCTCAGAAACCTAATTAGTGCGTCAGTGTGTGTGTTATATACAGTAATTCATTCAGTTGAGGGCAGGGATTTAAGTGGGCCGGGTCTTGCTGGTGCTCAGCACCGACAGTTCTAAAAAGCAGGTGCCGAGACGGATAACTGTCCGGCTCTCCATTTTTGCCCTCACCCTCAGGATGAAACAAATACATCTTAATTCTACAGCAGTACCACCCTTCACTGCCTTTGATGTAACTTCAGAGGCTCGTTATAGTTCTTTCAACGTCTCATCATTTCAAAACTGTGAACTTTCAGAAGTTTTACATGAGTGTGACATGCCGACCTGCCATTGGTGCGTTTTTGTAAATATGCAGGGATGGGTGTTACTATCGTCTTTGTAATTTGTGTGTACGGTGTGTTACATGTGGAATTCAACACTTGGTGTATTTCTGCACAGTCAGCTCCTTCTTGCATGCTGTCTCAGTATTTTTAGGTTCTCCAGTTCTTTCGCTTGGGTTGGGATTCACAGATGCCACTGGACAACTAACACCAGAGAAATTACTAAATAATGTAGCCAGGAGCCGGGAGCTCCGGCATCTGCCCGCTGGCGGCTGCTCGCACTTTCTGACGCTTTCAGCAGGGCTGGTGCATTTGCTGCCCATTAGCAGCACTGTTTACTGGCAGAGTTGTAGCACAGCTATCAAAGGGCACTTTGTGGCATTGACTCTTTGTACTGGACACACCGGGCGTGTATAGGGTGACATGAAGGCAAATTCTCCACAAGACTGTAAAAAAAGCATTGAAAATGCAATAGGTCTCGCCTTTGATTAAGTTAAAGCCATTTGCTTTGCTAATGGTATTGTATAGCAAAGCAAATGGCTTTAACTTAATAAAAGGCGAGACCTATTGCATTTTCAATGCTTGTTATACAAGTAGGCAGGCTGTTTTTGTCTGCTATGTCGGCCGGGGAAAACAGCTTGGGCGAAACCACACACTCAGCATGCACGAAGGGAGTCCACGCGCCCACGAGAATTACAACTCCGGGATTGGCCGCGAGAAATCAGACCCCATTTATCTAATACCTCAGCCGCGCCTGGCCAAGAGGGTGCATGCTGACATCAGGGCTTATCGTATTACCCGGGTGTCTCAGTGCATCCCATCCAACATTAGGTAATTTGTGTGGTGACCTCCTGCCATCGCTGGGTGGCATCATGGTTCCATTTATTTTCATCAGTGTTCATGCTCCCCTCTTGAATGGGGTGTGGAACTTCCCTTCTTAGTGGCAGTCCCTCACCAGGACTTGATCCCCACATCTAGATGTCTTTCCACAGCCTTCCTTGCCCAACAGGCTCTTTTGTTCCTTTTTTAGCACCTCCCTTGCATGCTTTCCACATCCAATGTGGGTGGGGACCAGCCTGGGCCGGTCGGGCTGCTGTCCTTTACATGCCTTCGAAACATCAGGTGGATTGTGGTGCATTGTGTTGTACAATGAGGTGTTTTGCGGTATACGCTCAGAAATCGGTGCAAGCTCCATTCACGGTCTGTGTTTTGGTCCACTGCAATGTGCAGGGTTTTATTCAAGGCCCTCATAAACCTCTCCACAGTGCCATTGGTTTGAGGCCACAGAGGCGTTATTTTCTGGTGCTTGATTACAAGTGCCTCCAAGTACTCTTGAAACTTCGTGCCCTAAAACGGTGGCTGTTGCCTGCCGGATGGTCTCTGGTATACCATATGCTTCAAAGGCAGAAGGGGCTTTACATTGGCGAACGCCGTTGTGGTCAACAAAAAGGTGCAGTGGGTGGGGTACAGCGAGAAGCAGATCTTTGATTATACTAAAATCACTCAAAATGCTGGCAGAACTAAAACAATACTCCAGAGGGAGGAACAACTATAAACATCTATGTGATCTGTTAACAACCCTCATGTAGTTAGAATTTAAATTAACATTACATTTTCAAGGCATGATGAATCGCGATGATGCAAAACATGTTTTTTTTATTCTGCTGCTTACTAAGGAGGTGCTGATCTGATTTCAATATGCAACTCCCTATTTGAATAAGAGTGGCTAGCTCTACGATGGGCTACTTGGACCGACCATTGACATGACCACGGTTAACCTGCCATCGGAGAAGCTCCTGAAGTCCAGACTGACCTTTGCCCAGGCAGTCATTGGTGTTTTAGCAATGGGCACCAGCGCAGAAGGCTCCCCATGAACTGCCAGGTTGAGCAGTGCCACAGAGCCTCTTCCACTCTGGTGTCTATGCCAGGGAATCACACCTTTCCTCTCATTCAGGCTTTAGTCTTTTCAGCCCTTTGGTATCCCTCGTGGGCCAAGTCAATTATTCATTTCTATAGTGGCTTGGCAACAAAGATGCAGTAGCTTTGCATTATGATGCCTCCTGCCACAGAGCTCAACCCCTCCCATATTCTCCATAGTTGTGACAGCCATTTTTCTCTGCTGCGCCTCATTGGTTGGTGTGTTGATGGAACAGCTTCCATACATTGTTGTCAATGGCCTCCACTACTCTTCTGAGGACATCATAAGTGTTGGTGGCTTGCCAGATGTTCTCAACTGTAAGTGCTGCCGGGAATGCTGCTGTTACCACCATGCGGGCAAATTCCTCTGCCCCCTCACTGTCCGTGGCCACTCTGTTGGCTCATTCAGGTGGGTGCCTAGACAGGAAGTCTGTCGGGTTGCAATCTCCAAACCAATACACTGTGCAGAACCGGTAAGGCAGCAGCTGCACCGCCCACTGCTCTTGCATGGCGGTGGTTGAGGGGCCTTCCAAAAAGGCTCATTAGATGTTTGTGATCTGTTATCACCTTGAGGTCCCAGCCATAGTTCTACAGGTGAAAGTGGTGACAAGCCCATTTGATGGTAGGGCCTCCCTTTCTATCCGCATGTATTGCGCTTCGGTTGCCATGAGCACTCTGCTTGTGACTGCCATGTGTGCCCAAACACCTAGGTCCTGCTCCTGTGTCAGGACAGCTCCCAGGCCCACTGGGCTTGTGTATAGCACCATTCTGGTTGTCTTGTCATGGTGAAAGTGTGCCATTGTGGCGTCTGCCAGGAGAGCGTTCTTGATCATGCCGAGTGCCTCTTGCTCCTCCGGGCCCCATTTCCACTGTGTTCCTACAGTAAGTTGTCATCCCTAGAAAGGTGTGTAGCTCAGTCGTGTTCATGGTTGCTGGGTCCTCCTTGATCGCTGTTGACTTTTGGGGGTCTACTTGCATGCCTTTCCTGGAGAACATAGTGTGTATTGCTGTGCCTCAACGTGGGCTCCCAGGTTGAATGGTACTCGTCGTTGTCGAAGCGCCGATGTTTGTACTGTCTTATCAATGTAAAGTCTGACCGGTGCTCCTAGCTCTTGGAAGAGCTTCGGAAATTGATTGAGGACATGATCTACTTGCAGGTCATGGATTTCCCTGGCGAAGAAGATCAGCCCCAAGTCTTCGGCCATGCTGCAGCCAATCAGTGTCTTTTCGCCACCTTTCATCACATGAAACATAGTTGTTGCTTCTCTGTCTTTATGTTTAATGTTGGCATCCATTGCTTCCATCAGCGGTAGTGGTTCTGTGCCACCATAGGCATATATTTTGGTACGGGAAGGTCTTAGAGACAGCTGTGGTTTCACTTGATGGTATTGTGATGGTTCATGTCATTAAAAGAGGCTCCCAACATCGGTGAAGCCTTGTATCATTGTGATGGTGATGTGGCAAATCGGCTGTGGGCTGCATATAAAAAATGTGCGCTGCATATAAAAAATGAGGAATGCCTCCTTTTCTTCCGGGCCCCCCTCTTCAAAGTCCCCTTCTCCCACCACTCTCCACTGCTACTTCTGAGCTGTGAGTGATCACCTAAGGACTGGTGGTGAATGGCTTTAGTCAGTGGCCTCCTGCTGCGGGCTCAGTATTCCCAGTCGCTGCCTCTGCAGACCCTAATGAAGTGATTGGGCTTGTGGCATGCCAAGCATGTGCATCCTGCCGTAGGGCATTTATCTGCAGGATGTTGTTCCATCCCACAGCTCCTACACAATGGTTCTGAGTCACTCTGGGTTTTCCCCCTTTGAGGTGGTTGTTTGGTGCTGGAAAACAGTCCTGTCCCTCGGTTCAGCACCATTTTTTCCAGCCTTGCCCTGCACAAGTTATATGGGCGAGTGAGAATGAGCATGTCATACAGCTTTATTCCTGGTTGCTTGAGGATCAGCCTCCGTAGGTTGGCTGATCTGCACCTCTGTATGAGTTGTGCCCTCACCTCTGTCTGCTGGTCGCCGTCTGTGCAGGTGCTCGCCATAGCCTTGAGGTGGGCGTAGAAATCGTCCATAAATTCCCCCTCTCGCTGCCATGCTTGGTGTAATTTAAAGAGTTCGAAATAAGGATTAAATTGTGGATCAAAATGCACATTGAGAGTGATGATTGCTGCATCATAGTCATCAATGTCCCATGTATCTGGGAGGTGCTGAAACAGTTTATATATTTCTTCCCCCACAAGGTACAGTAGAAGGGGCTGCTATTTTAAGTTTGCTTTTATGTTCATACCTTCAGGGTGCCCTGGAAGCAAGTTGCTGTGTCACAGATGGTTAAGTCCAACTAGGCCCTCCCTTCCTCCAGGAGGCGCAGGGAGTGGCAGTGCAAGGAGGGGCTTCCCCCTCCAGGTGGCACTGTACCTTGTAACGCTGTCACAGCCTTCCTCAGCTAGAGGGCGCCATTCGGAGGTGGGGGTATGGTGCATCGGTTGCTCACCAGGTTGCACTCTCACACCCTCTCAGTGCAGCACAGAAGTGGACTCCCCTTTCACCACCCACCATGTGCCTAGCAGTCGGCTCAGAGGCCTCCTGGTCGATGTCGCGGGGGCCGCTATGCTGCAGGAGTAGATGCGAGCCCCGCATGCAGACCCAGGCACCTCAGGCTGTGAGGTTCAGTCTGCCCTCGTCGCCAGTGTACTGATTGATGCAAGATCCAGGCTGGACGGAGGTAACCGCGTAGGCCAAACTCCACAATCAGTGTGCGCAAAGGGAGTTCACACGCACACCATAATTGCTACTCAGGGACTGACACAGAGTGGCCAGCCCCCTTTTATTTAACAACTTGGTCGCCACCAACGGAGGTGGTGCATGCTGACATCAGGGCGTATCATATTGCCCAGGTGGCTCAGTACACTCCCCATGAACACCTGGCAGGTCACATAATGCTGCTCTTGATGCTTTTCTCCCTCCTATTCGGCTGCTGTCCCCATGTGCACACAGTAAGTCCTCTAATGCAGCTTTTGATGTTTTGCGCCTGCTCACCTGGGATGCTGCTATCCATGTGTATTGGGCTGGACTGTTCACACGAGGAGCAGGGTCAAGATTGATTTGCATATGGCTGGGTCCAAAACAAAGTGGCGTGGTGAGCAAAAAAACGATGGATTAAACTCAGATATGTGACTGGGGGTGAATGTTTGCATTGTTCAGCATTCCATTCATCATCTGTTCTTTTTTGATTTTGATGCCCTAAGTGGGAAGGGTATGCCCAAACGCGGGTCTGGTGCTCACTGTACCATTGGATTCAAGCTAGCCTGGCTAATGAGGGGTGATACTCCAAAACCAGTACCAGGATGCTTGTTACCGGTTCAGAGAGGACTGGTCTGGAAGTTCGGGCAGAACTCTTCCCATGAGGAGCAGGGTCAAGACTGATTTGCAAATGGCTGGATCCAAACTGGAGTGGCATGGTGAGCAAAAAAACGATGGATGAAACCCAGATTTGTGACTGGGGTAAATGTTTGCATTGTTCAGCAATCCGTCCACCAGCTGTTCTTTTTGCTTACATCCATGTGTGTCTGGCACATCATGTAAAGTAACTCTTGCTGATGTGCTCCTGTCTGACAGACACGCTCCCCAAGAGCACTCACTTCTGCTCAGTGGCGTAAAGAAACTGGAGGCCCCGCCTGCAATGTCAATGGAGGAGGTCCCCCCCCCACACACTGGATACAGGCAGGAGATCTCCGGCAATGGCCTGCTGCTTGCGCTAGTGATGGAGTGGGCTCCCTGGACCTCGCCCCCACACCGCAGGGGCTTTCATTACACCACTGCTTCTGCTGGGCAGCTGAGAAACTTGCTGCCTTCTCTGCACATCCCAAAAGAATAAACACAGAATTGGTGATCATTTAAACATGGCCACCACATATTTGCAGTATGTCACATTGACTGGGACTCTTGCAGGACTATTTGATTTCATTCGATGCAACACACACATGTGGTGGCCATGTTGGAAATGGTTGCAGTCTTTGCAAGGTTTGACCAGCTCTGAAGCGGACTGACTGACAGACAGGTGTTTACTTCTGTACAGGTAAAGTGACATTATTTACAATGATTAACCATGATGCTTAAAAGTCTGTTATGGTTTAATCAAATTTCGTTTCTAATTTTATCTTTCTAAACACTCGTTTTTCCACACGAGCATAACCTAGGCATGAAGTAGTCCACCACCATGATGAAATCTCCAGTGATGCAGAAATTGCTGCATGAACTTATTAGAACTCTGTGAAGGGAGTAACATCACTCATAACTCTGTGGAAAATATTTAACATGGAACATGGCTCACATTAAATATTCATGAAGGCAGAGCTGGAGGTCCTGCTCAGCCATATCTTGGCTGGTACCCAAGCTGTTTGGTACATTGACACACAAAGGCTCTGTCTGAACCAAACTCCAACCAATACAGGTCTGTGCAATTGAAGCCTTCAACTCACCAGTGTCAATCAATGATATTAGGAACAAGTGGCACTACCAGAAGCATTGCATGCAGATCTCATAGAATCCAGATCGAGTCCACGACTACTGCCAAAGGCACACATTTGAAATTAAGCACCATGACCTGAGAAGCTAAAGTAGGTGACATGGGCACCCTCTGGGGAGACAGTCGCAAACTGAAAACTTAAAAAAAAATCTCTGCACCTCTTGCCACAGGATAGCAGGAGGACAGTAGTTGATGCGACTGTGACATCTCATCTAGACTATGCTAATAGTCTGTACTTGGGACTTCCCAGGTATCTGATTCACAGACTTCAGATGATTCAGAATGCGGCTGCGAGACTTATTCGCAGAGTGCCTTTCTGTCATCACATTTCCCCTCACATCAGGCTCCCGGTTGCAAAATGCATTGAATTCAAGGCCTTGACCCTTGCTTTTCGGGCAATGCACAACATAGGACCTAGATACCTCAGAAAGAGTCTTCTCCCATACCAATCAGCCCACACTCTTAGATCCAACTCTAAGCTCCTACTGCGCATTCCCTGGTTTGTTAAGGCCAGAAAGGGAGGATGGGCCTTCTCGGTCAGGACAGCTATGCTATGGAATGCAATACCTCAGCAACTTCGCATGCTGGATTCTGAATCTGAGTTCCGAAAGCACCTGAAGACGTGGCTCTTTGGCTAGGTTAGACGCTGCCACAATCTATTCACCTGACTGCCGCTAAGCACTGGGACACCTCTGTATGAGGCAGATGTTTGTGCTGTATAAATAACACACACAAAAAAAAAATAAGTGGAACCAGAAAGTGTCAAGTAAGTTAATAGAGGCTTTACTTCAGAGATTAGGATAATGGCTGTGTAGTGTTACTAAACATGTATACTTTTGAATGTTGTTAGTCAATGAAGCACCCCAAGTCGTGGGTTCATGACATGCAGAATTATATTAGCACTACACCATGTATCCAGCAAAAGGCAATCACAGGTCTGTACCTGTGCAACGTGTGCACAACAAAAGGAAGTAGCTGGCTACTCTTTTGACATAATTTGACCACCATGTGACACAAGACCTTACAAGTAAGTGTAGATGAAAGCTCAGATCCTGATGGGGGTACACCTAGGTACATCCAAGTATTTCACAATGCATCAAGGGAGACTCCCATAAGACCAAGAACATTTGTTGCAAAGTACACCCCCAGCAGCAGGTGGGCAATACTGCATCAGTTGACCTTGCGCACACTTACTGGCGTAATCCATACTAGAGCACAAATGGCCTCTCTTATTGCCATTACTAATGTTCTGCATCATCTTTAGGTTTAGGATATTTTGCATTTCATTTCATTTCATTTCTGAAAACTAGACACCCGGGGGAGTCCAGCGATGTATGGTTTGTGTGGATCCCCCAACGTTTTCCTACCCAGAATGCCCTGCAAACCTCAAATGTAGCTGAAAAAAATCACATTTTCTCAAATTTGTGTGGGAAAGTATCGGTTTCTACACACGAGCATTTTAATAAGTACACATAGAACCTTCATTATCCCCGGGCTTAGCCATCACGAGTCCGTCAGGTATATCCTGCATCAATTATACAAAAACTACAATTCCCTTTACCCCAGCCCCGCCACACGCCGTGACGTTTCACGTCACTTCCTGTAACCGAGGGGCGTGGTCCCAATCAGCCCTATGTTCCGGCGCGCTTTCCATGTTATTTATGCGCGACTATGGCTCAACTTACTTGCGAAAGCCGAGGACCAGAACCAAACAGGTAGCAGGCAGGGCGACCGATCTTAAATAAGTAAGTAAACTGATAAGCGCGATGTCTCAGTTTTTCTGGCGCGACAGCACTCACCATTTTTGCCCTACCCTGTCGGATCGAAATACTGGCAGAGCCACTTAGTCTGCTCGGTGACACACTCTTCCTTCACGGTTCCCCCAGGACCGCCCATTCTGGCAATCTGGTCCTGTGAGATTCAGTCAACCTCCCCGATTTGGGTAATGTATATCTGTAAATTTAGTACGAATGAGTGTGGTGTATGCCTGTGTATATATTTTATTAACATGTTTTACCTGAGTATCACTACACACTCGTAGACAGATCCTGGAATAACCTGGAACAAATACACTTCATGTGAGCACTAGTATTTGGAGACACTGCGTGCACGCTACTTTCAATAGCAGACATCACGCTGTTATCGCTAGGATGCGAATTATTTCGCCACTCGCACAGTATGCCTGTCACATATACAACGATATGTTACAGTGATTTCTGAGTGGCACGATTGGAGGACACTCCTCCCGACGTAAGCATGCGCTCATAGACACACGCATGTCCACTTGCGGTTATCAGTATACCGTTTAAGGAGAAATGAACTACGCGGCAATCCTACCGCTTATATATATTTTTATATGTTGTTTGTCCCGAAATTTTTCTTTTCAGATGGAGCCTGGCAGTTGACATACATCCACTCTTAACCATATCACGTGGAGCAGCTACTCTGCCCTCACCATACTGATAGGATAGGGACACCCCATCACGAGTAATTACACTCACATAGGGGAGTTACTTCTTTGCCCTGAAGAAAGTCCTGGACCATTTTTTGGCCACTTTTTAGGACTGAAACATGTCGGCACTAGGGTCCTAGGACCATAACACTCCTACAAGACCCATTTTATTTATTTTAATTACCCGGACAGACCCAAGAATAAAGGGATACTGGGGATCTGCCTGCGGTATTTTATCTAGATAACTCCCTCTGCCGTAAACATATTAAAAGCACTCCCAACACTGTGGTCGAGCCCACCCGGACTTCTAGGGGTCTGGGTGACCCGATGATGAAGCATGACACCACTAGGGTGTGTGAGGGTAACTTAAAGAAATACTTAGTTTCCCCACGAGCACGGTTGTATTAGGCACAACCTTTTTTAGGAGTTCTCATTTCTCCCCCTCTCCTTTCATTTTGTTAGATCTCTTCTCAGATCTGTTAGAGTATTTTTTGTGCATATAGTTTGTATGGGAGGATATACTCTACACAATCCTGCCTCTCTTACCCCATTAGTCATTGGGATTTCCCAATGCCTTGTTGTGTTATAGGAAAGTTCTGGAATCCACAAATTTCCTACCACCCAGCGTTTCCTCAGGTCTCCTGATAAAAATGATACCTCACTCGCGTGGGTGGGTCAAGTACCCGCGACAGGCAAGGGCCCAAAACCTATTGAAGAGACTTCAAAATGACCTATCACAAAACAACCAGGTTTTGCAAGGGGGGTCACCTGGGTTTTTGGCACCCCGGGGAGTCCAGCGAGGTATGGCTTGCATGGGTCCGCCAATGTTTTCCTACCCAGAATGCCCTGCAAACCTCAAATTTAGCTGAAAAAATCACTTTTTTCTCACATTTCTGTGTGGGAAAGTTGTAGGATCACCGGACTAACACAAATTTCTGACAAAAGTCTGCTTGTCCCTGAAAGCTGGGAAGATGGTGATTGCAGCACCACAACCCCTTTGTTTGATACTATTTGCAGGGAAAAACCAGACGCTTTCATCTGTAGCCGTTTTTCCCATTTTTCCCCAAAAAACAAAATGTACCTTTATTTTGGCTAATTTCTGGGTCCCCTCCAGGGGAATCCACAAACCCTGGGTACCTTTAGAATCCCCATGATGTTGTAAAAAAAGTATGCAAATTTGGTGTGGATAATATATGTGGTCAAAAAGTTACAGGGGCCTAAGCACGAACTACCCCAAATAGCCAAAAAAAGGCTTAGCGTGGGGGGGGGGGGGGGGGGGGGGGGCAGGCCTAGCAGCATAGGGGTTAATGTTCAGTCAATGAGGAGAGGTTTGAAGTAGTTTTAAAATCTTTATTTTTCTTACTTAGAGATTAGTCAATATTTTTGGTCTTTATTCAAGTTAGTCTGATTACAGACACATCAAGAAAAATAGTGGTTAGACACAGCATACATGAAAATAACAGCCTGTTCAATGAAGGAAATAGACCCTATTCTAACTATAAGGGGATATAAACTAGCCAGAACCCATCACAAAACTTCCCGTAAAGAGTAGCTCAGGGAAAACTCAAGTTCTGCATGATGTGGAAAACAAGACTTTATTTTAATTTATAGGTTATGGTAAATAATTGTTTTGGCATGTTTTTTATTTTTATGCTGTGAACGTTGATGCAGCCAGTATGTTGCAGCTACCATTATTTCTTTTTTATGCTGGAAAATCACTGGTACAGTTAAACATTAGAACACATTATGGGGTCGATTAGGATGTAGGGTGGATCGCCACCGCCCGAATGGTGGTGGCAATCCGCCCTACATCCTTCCCTGCCCGCCACACATTTCCCCCCCACCATATTAGTATGGCGGGGGGAACCCTGGCAGACGGAAAGACCGTCCGCCGGTTTTCTGCCGGTCACACAGGTTACCAGGCGGAAAAGGGGCTATATATGGTGGCTGTGTCTGCCAGACACCGCCATCCATATTAGCATGGGCAGCGGTGCATGGCTTTCCATGGCGGAGACCCTGCCATGGAGAGCCATGCGGAGTCTGCCCAGGGTATTGGGGTTGGGGGGTGCACATGGTGGGTACCTATGGTACCACCCTGCATTGTCATGGACATGGTGGCAGGCACCTTGTGGTGCCTGCCACCTTGTGCATGACAATGCACACAATGCTGGGAATGGAGGATGCCACTGCCATGGTGGCATCCTAATTGCAGGTGCGGGACCGCCGCACCACTGGCGGCCGGTCCCTGCACCGCTAGGGTGGTGAGTGGACTAAAGTCTGCCCGCCATCCTAATCGGCGCCTATGTGTCTCGTACCGGTTTGCTGTTGAGGTGAAAAGTTCTCACTTGCCAGAAAACAAGGAGTGATGTTTCATAATGTATGCATCGAGGGGACAAACATATACGAAAGTACTGAATAATTGACAGTTAAACTCGAGATGTTTATGACATTTTTGTAAAAATGTTAGATGGACATGTCGGCGCACATATTCATTTTGTACTTGAGACGTATACATTTCTTTGCACAGCAGCAAGTGAGAACTGAGATGGTCAGAAACCATGTAATGTCCTTAAGAAACATGACCAGAATATGTGAGTTTGGTGATTTAACAGAATTTTTTTATTCGCGATTAGTAGATGTGTTGCACAAACAACTCAAAATTGCAATAGAAATTATTAGAAAAAATCCATACACAAACAAGTCCTTTGCTATTGTAGATGGGATGGACCACACATCTGGCCAGGTGAAGGTAATGACAGGTGATAACAAAAGTGTTGTTGGAAAAGCCAGAGTAAATGAACTTAATCGTGATGAGAAAGGAAAACTGCAAAGAAGAATGTGAAAGAATACAAGTGTGTGAGTGCCAATAGATTTAGGTGTTACCAATAGAAAATGTGGGAAATATGGTCATTATTCACAAGTGGAAGGAAGCCAGGAGGATGTTTAGGTACAGCATTCAGAAGATGTGCAGGAAGAGGTGAAGAGGAGTGTTTGGCCACTTACGGCTATCATGGTGGTGGATGAGAAATAAGAAAATTTACAATGACACAAGGTACGACTGAGTTAGTGGAAACATTGTGACTATATTGGCTGACTCAGGTTCACTTTAAACCTTGACTAGGGTTCAAGTATGGGAAAGGATGTTTGTTGGTAATGGTATTAAGTTACAAGGACCTGTCACCAATTGAGAGGATATGGAGGATCCATGATTGATTAGAATCTCTACTATGAAAATAATGTTCTAGGGAAGGTACACTATTGGTGGGGTTTATGTTGCCAATGAAGGGTGTAATTTGTTGAGCTGGAGGCATCTGCGCAGTGTAGGTATAACATTAATCATATTGTTCCAGGTAATGATCTCGTGGTTGTGAGAAGATGATGGTATTGTGGATACGTTCCCTAGAGTTGTTGAGGAGAGACTAGGGACCCTGAGTACATTTTAACACAATATTGCTTTAAAGAAAGAGGTAAAACCAGTTGCACGTAAAGTGAGAAAGCAGCTAGATCTAAAGTTGGAACTGTTGTGAACGGGGGTGAGCGAACAGATAAAGGCTTCAGAATGGCTGGTGTTGGTAGTTTTGGCGCCCAAAAATGGGGAAAGTTCATCAGAGTGCACGTCAACCTTTGAATACAAACATTTGACTTGACAGGCAACACCTACACAACATATATAATGAATTAGCAGTTCTCGGGGAGACAGATGTTTAGTGGATCAGGTTTGGTAACTGCGTATGGTCAAGTGCTATTTTGGGAGGCTTCAAAGCCTTTAGTGTCATTTGTAGCCCGCAATGGGTCATACCGCTTTGTTAGGACGTCATTTGGACAAGCATCTGCTGCAGTAAGTTTCCATAGGGTGATGTAAAAAGTAATTGAATGGGTAAAGCAAGTATTTGTTTTTTAAGATACCCTATTGGTGAATGAAAGGAGTATTTTAAATTCATCAGAAGGTTTGTCAGCAATGTGCATCTCTAAAGAACTTTGATGAAAAAAAGAGAAATGGATGCCTGTTTGCGTGGCCTTGCTGTGGTATTGCACAGACAGAGAATGGTGAAGAGAGGGTGGTGGCATTTTTTATTTTGTTTTCTCAAAGGAGCAGAAGGTATTTACTCAGTGATTGAGCAGGAGGCAAAGACCTATGCGTGGGCTATTTTCTAGTTTTCTCATTGGGGTTTATATATTGCAATTTTGAAGGAACATTGTCTTTATCTTCGTGTGTAGTTTTGCAAGGTAAGTGAGAGAACAATTCCCCGGAATTGCCATTGGATAGAAGCGGGTTGGAGAATTTAATGTTTCTGTAAACTGCTTGCAACGATGAAAGAATACGGCATATTGCCTATCAAATGTCATGGTGTTGTGGATGATGTTTTTCTGATTAGGTGGGTTTGTGAGCAAACTGTGGAGAAAAAGGAGTTGGTAGAATCCATGCTGGAGGATATGGAGTTGTACAGTGAAGGATGTTTTGGTTTTTCACAGGTGGCTATATTGCTTTATTAGAGTTGGAAAACGAGCTTTGGACAGACACACAATAGTTGTGCATACATGATGGAGGTATGCAGGAGTAAAAGGTGGGTGCCTACAACTGGTGCTGGGATTGAAAATTGTCAATTTGGCCCATAAGGGGCATCTTGGGAGGAATCTGACTAAGGCTCATTTTATAGGACAGTATTGGTGGCCCAAGATGGAATGGATGAAGGAAGTTGTGGTGAAAAACTGTATACAGTGTGCTAGGAATGAGAAAAATAAAGTGCCCAAGCAAACTCTCTTATCATGGGTAGAGGTTATAAATTAAACAATGTACAAGTTAGAGATGGGCATTGTTACCCTATTTGACCAGTAACAACCTTCAGGTTTGTCATTTTGCTGACGGATGATGTACAAAATGGGTTACCACAAGATGTGGGGGTTCTGTCAGGACAAGTCCAGTTGTGGAATTTTTTGAAGGATGAATTTGCTTATAATGGTATTTCTAAAGTCATATAACTGGCTATGATGTTTAGTGTCAAGTAAGAAACTCCACTGGTTTCTGCGGTGATGGGATGGTGTACACAAGGTAGCTAGAGAGCAAGCCTTTATGACAAAGACTGAAACAGATACAGCAACAATATCAGTATCACAAGGTTCTCTGAGACAAACAAGGGGCAGGTACAGTACGAGACGCGGCATGGTTCCATTCAGACATGTCAGATGTGAATCACTGACATAATATCGACAAAATTATTATCGACACTATATACTTAATTAAGAAAACACTAAAATATTAAAACAATATCGTACAACATAAACATCGATATCAAAAATATCATAGTAATTCTTATTGATGTTTAAAAATCACACATTTATTAAAAATATGCACTACGTACAAAATATCGACCGTAAACATATCGACCACACAAATATCGTTATTTTAAATATATTGACTATAAAAACCCAGAGGAAATATTAAAATTAAAATGCATGAATACAAATAAATACCTAAACATATATTAGAAACGAAATTAATTTAAACACACATTTTTTCCAAACAAAAATAACATAACAAAACATTAATATAAATAATACACTATTAACATTTATACATATGAACTTTCATACTATAAAATGCATTTCTTTCATTTTAGATATATAATCTAACATATAAACAAAAATCTTTAAACATAAATACTAAAATAAACAACTAACTCTTAATTAGCATTTTCCATATACGGAAAACAACTTCCAAAACAATTAAAAAATATATAAATTAACCAATAGAAACACACAAGTTTAAAAACGGCCAATGAAATTAAACTAACAATATATTAGACACTATAAAAACTGACAAACCTAGCTCTTATCTCACACGTCAAATGAAAATAGCTGAAGAAGGAGAAACTCTGCAGAAATTCTACTGAAAATTAAGAAGATCAACATACATAACTACTAATAATCTATCAAAACGAAGTAAAATAAAATATACTAAATAAAACTAAAAGTAATACTCTTTAAACAATAACATACAAACGTAAACAACTAATTTCTATCCTTATATTTCCACAACAGACAACTCTAAAGAAAACAACAAACTACAGAAAACAACATAAAAAGATACAACTAACAAAGTAAGTATTTGCCAAAATGCATGAAATAAAGCTGTATAAACCCCAACCAAAACCATCCCAAACGCCCTCCCCACCCCATATAAAATTGTTGTAAACAAATAATAAAATAAACTTGCTTTTTGTTTCAGACAAATAAACTACAGAAGAACATTCCACACATAAAGAATAAAGATCATCAATTTCAACAACATAAAGACAAACTTTGTAAGTATACTTTAAAACAATGTATATTTTAAACATTAATACATATAACAACATAATTAATAATTCTTATATACACTTATTTTAGATTTCTCAACATCAAAATGACTGAAGGAGCACAGTTTATAATATCCCAGAAAGGAAAAATTGTATTATTTTATATGGGATATGTTTACACGCAAGAGAAACAAACTGGGTTGAAAGTAAATTGGAAATGTTCTAAATATTATTCCAATAAATGTTACGGTCATGCTACAACAAGAGAAATCATTGTAATGTACACCAGGGAATGTAATCATCCCCCAAACATTAAAGAAATAGAAGTTAGAGGTGCACTTGACTCAATCAAAGAAGCTAGCAAAAGCTCACAATGACCAACAATTGCAATTCTAAAAGAACAGCTGCTTAAAATTCCCAAAGAAGCTACTGCACAAATGCCATCCATAACTTCATTGAAAAGAACAATAGCGCACACTAAAATGGCTACAACAACTTCCACACCAACTCCTAAAACCTTTGACAAAGTAATACTTAGCCCTGAACAAGCTATTACTTTCAATAAAGAGCCATTTAATATCTATGATAATAAATGCAGTGAAAAAAGAATAATAATGTTTGGTACAGCAACTAATTTAGTTAAACTTCAACAAGCTGATATATGGATGATGGATGGAAATTCTCAACATGTTCCAAACCATTCTTCCAACTTTACACTATCCATGCACTACATCAAAATTGTAATATTCCCTTTATTTACGCATTTCTACCTAACAAACACAATTCAACCTACGTAGAAATGCTAAGTAGAGTAAAACAGGAAACTAATGATTATTTCCCTCCAAAAATCATTATAGATTTTGAGCAATCAATGATCAACGCAATACTAAAAACATACCCCCATACCTCAATTCAAGGGTGATATTACCATTTTAATCAATGCTTATGGAGGCACCTACAAAAATTATCACTGAGGGGCCGATTCCAATCCGGGTCGGAAGGGCACCGGACGCGATCCGGCCAGAAAAACTACGAGCCATACGCGTGTTTTCCGCCCGACTCGTACAGATGTACGAGCGAGCAAGTACGATGAGAGCTACGTGAAATTCACCGACCGAGTCGTTTCTGGGTCCGAACCGCTCCATACGTCTCAGTCGTAAGCTAACTGTGGCATGCAATGGATGCGATTTACGGCCGAGCCAGTACGATGCACGCGTCGGACAGCCAGTGTGAGCCGTAGTGTCCGGCTTGCAAAACGTCCGGGTGGTTGCCTTTGGGGGTCGGACCCCCTGTCACCCGCAGCCCTATGACTCGGACACAGGGGGATACCCAAGGGTCCCCCCAACACAGGCATGTATGGTACGGATGGCACTGACGCGTACCCACTGTAGGGGGCACCCCTTGCGCGAGACGTACCCATTCATTCAATGGGAGTCCATGTACGCGTCGTACGACCGGCTCCCATTGACTTCTATGGGAGTCTGACCGAACCGAGTCCGGCAGCATACGGCCGCATCGTACTCGCTCAGTCAGACTGCAGGACTCCGGCTCGGTCGGAAAACACTCCGGATCTGGCTCGGTCGGAGAGCTTTCCGACCCGGATCGGAATCGGCCCCTGAGTGTAGAGTATGCAACTAATACATCGTTTGCATACCAAATACATTTTTTTTATCTCATTGGCCTATGTACCAGTAACAGATGTTGCTGAACATTACAACATACTTCTAGAAAGCCCTTTTTAAATACAAAATGAACAACAATTAAGTCCACTATTTGACTACTTTGAAGACACATGGGTTGGCAGATTACATAGATCTGGCCACAGAAGACAGCCCAAATTTCAAATTCCCTGGTGGACCGTATACACTTAATCAACAAGCAAAAACTAATAATGCTGTAGAAGGATGGCATAATGCCTTCCAACAAACAACAGAGAGAGTCAGACCAACTCTAGAAAAACTAATAACATCCCTACAAAAGAACAAAGCTATCAGGAATTTCAAATGGAACAATCTGTCACCCAACTAAAACCCAAAACATCCAAACAGACTAAACAAATGTACCAATAACTAGAACAGCAAGTAAAACTATACCCTAGTACAAGAGGCCTAGAGTACCTAGGAATGATAGCCAAAACTCTACTTTAAAACATCCATACAAATTAAATACAAAATAATTTTCTTTAAACCATAACATAAAAATAAAATATATTTATTTTACCACAAATCTAATTACTGTGTGTGATATATTATTAACTAAAAATAATAATATATACACACATTAATTATATATGTAATAAAATAAAACACAACAATAATAAAACATAACATTATTTCCCTCTCACAATTAAAGAAATTTAATCATCTTACTGAGTTTGTTGCCGTAGCTGTAAAATCCAACATCTTCTGGGGGGGCGTGGCCAAGACGGCTGCGATGGTGGTCATGCCTTGCTGAGGCTCCACGATCGGGCAAGCATCTCGCCCGCTT
Source organism: Triturus cristatus (assembly GCF_964204655.1). NCBI lineage: Eukaryota > Metazoa > Chordata > Amphibia > Caudata > Salamandridae > Triturus > Triturus cristatus. Next base: position 855,424,272 of record NC_140585.1, on the reverse strand, counting down.
CATCACGTCAAACCCGGCTGGGACACCGATATTCCAGTATCGGAACATGAGGAGCACCGGGCGGTGATCTTTACGGCCGGTAGAGGAGCAAATCTGTCTGACAATCGGACTTCATCGGCTCCGACGCATGGAATCAAAATGGTGCCTACCCGTCTCTAACCCTGTCTTCGGATCGGCCAGGCCAGCGCCGCACGTCGGGCTTCAGCGACTTAGCCCACGATGCGGGAGACAGGGCGCAGAGGATTGAAGGGGCAACAATCAGGGCATAAAACTGTGCAGGAGGCCGCCGCAAGCCTGAGGGAAGCACGGGGAATTGGGACAGATCCGAAGCTGCCTCCGACTCCAACTCCATAGCGGCACAGTCTAGGGACAGATCGGATCCCTGCAAGCCGGCAATCCACGGACAGTTGGCGATTACTCATGATGGCACCCTGTACCTGAGAGCGGGGAGTGCAATTTCACCCCCCGGCCACGGTGGCAATTTGGACACGGATTGTTGCCGAGGCTGTCTGGACTTAAAATGGCGCCCGGGAGCCTTCGCAGCTAAGGACCAGGAGAGGGGATACAGCACACCACGGGGACACTGCAGCGGAGTGCAGGAGGTAGGCTGTGAGACCCCTTGAACCGCCTTCAGTTCCCAGTATGAACTCCCCCCTATACACGGACCTGGACTGGTCAGAGGCACTGTAGATGGTAGTTGCCTGACCTTAAGATGGACGCCTGGCTGCCTGGACAGCACCCATCTTGATCCAGCCTTCTCCCCCCCCACTGATATCTTTGGAGTGAGGCCTCTCAGCACCTATTATATGGACTGAGTACCCGAAATGCACTCCCCCACGCACATTCAGTACCCACGAGGAGGGGGGGTGCGGACTACACTGGCCCGGAGGTGACCACCGAAAGGGAGGCCGAGCACGATCTCCTGGGCTGGAGGACCGCACAATCGACGGACAACGCACAACGCCGGAACCTCCGGTGGCACCAGCTCCACGCAGCATAATGGGGAAGCCAAGGTTCTCGCAGAACTCGACGGTACCAGAAACCACCTGCCAAATGCCCGCACCTCGTCTAAGACACCAACAATCCCCTCGGATCACTCCATTTCGAACAAGCGCGACCAAGTCCTGGCAGCTATTGAGCTCTTGAGGGGGTCCATGGAGGAACGCCTCGGCACCCTGACCACGGACATCAGCCTCCTCCGGGACGATCAACGCAACTTAGCCGACAGAGTAACGGATGGAGAGAAAGCCCTGGCCGAAGTGAGATCCACCGTCAACACACAACAAACAACCCTCCAAATCATCCTGGGACGTCTGACCACCATGGAGGAACGTGTGGATGACCTGGAAGGGCGCTCGAGGCGCTGTAACATCCGTGTGCTGGGACTCCCGGAGGGAATTGAAGGTACGAACCCAGTGAAATACATTGAAGCATGGGTGAAATCCTTCACTCCAAACGAGAACCGCACAGCCTTCTTCTCCGTCGAACGTGCCCATCGAGTCCCGGCCTGAAGACCTCTACCAGGAACCCTACCCCGACCAATGCTAGCGAAATTCCTGCACTTTCAGGATCGGGACGCGGTGCTTAGGGCCGCCAGACAATCTGGTACCATACGGGTTGAGAACAAGCAGGTCATGATCTTTCCAGATTACGCACGTGCGGTGCAAAGGCAGAGATCATCATTCCTGGAGGTGAAACGCAGGCTACGAGCAAATAATATACAATATTCTCTGCTATTCCCGGCCCGCCTCAAAGTCATCCACAAAGACTCCACCATTTTCTTTGCAACCGCTGAAGAGGCCCACGATTGGGCGGATTTGCACTGCACACAAGATCGTAGACCGGGGCACCGTGGATCAGGAAGCAGCAACGTAGCGAGAGAGACAGTGCAATATCACCTCACACCCTGGAATCTCCGGACCTGGAGCAAATCATGCCGGAGCGACGAAGGGCTCTACAGGCGGTCACCGATATACAGGCCTCCCCACCTGCAGACGACATAGAAGGGGCTCCACATCTCTTCTCCTCGGATGGAGATGAAGACAGTGAACTGACATCTCCTAGAGAAGACTCAATCACCCCACCCCTGGTCACCCCCCAAACTGCTGATGATATAATTTGAGAAACCCCCTAGTAACATATGGGGACAAAACTACCCTACTAACAGCCCAGTGCTGCCTTCCGCAGCTGAAGCCCACTCATCCCACCCACGCAGCATTTCCACGATGGTTTCTAGACCAGATGACGTCCATTGATCCTACAAAAGCCGGCTCGGGGACCCAACTGGCAGGCTCGCACTGCCAACCCCAAGTAATGTTTTGCACTCTTCCCCTCTATGAGAGTCAGTTTGGACGTATCGCTCCAAGCGATAGGACTCAGTATTGGGACTGTTCCCCTCTGCCAGTTATTTGTTTACCTTCCCCATACACCAAGACCTCCAGCTTCCACCAACATGAAGGGCGGGGCGCCCACCTACAGCTCCACATTATACATTAGGTAACGTTAACGTGCAATGGAAGGGAGGCCACACACCCCGAGACCCATCGCCATAACAGCGCAACCTATCACCCACCATGACCCACACAGATTTTACTTTTCTAACGCTAAACGCAAGGGGGATAAACACGGCTAGGAAGCGCTATGCGATACATGCATACATTAAATGCCAGCAGGCGCAGGTCATTCTACTGCAAGAGACTCATCTCACACGAGAGGAACTGGGCAAACTTCAGAAGAAGGACGCGCTTATCTTCTTGCCAGTGTGATTTGGTGTTCGGGCAGACTCCTGTCAGAACGTCGCCGTGAGGGGAACGGCTGTTCTGCTCTTCACATCACCGTGAGGTGAACGGCATACTTTCATCCAGGAAAACTCCATTTCCCAGAAGCCCTGGTACCGCGCATAGCACAGGCGTCATTGAGAGGGCGCCTTGAGCCCTCAAAGCCGGCGAGGGGACAACGCAGCGCGGGACGTGCGCTGGCATGCCCGGGCGCTGCCCGGGCGAAGCCCGGGCCAAGGGCGGGCCCGTCCGCGCCCGTCGGAGTCCGGAAGAGGCTGGGCTGGGCCACGTCCCTATCATCTGTAACATGGGTAAGAGAAAACTGGCCGGCAATCAGGTACAGGGGGGAACCAATGCCAAAGTGCCTCGCAAATCTTCATCTATTATCTCCTATCTGACTTCGGCTGTGGGAGTTCTGAACAATGAAATTGAGGTTGCCGAAAGGGAATTGGGTCTAACTTCTAAGGAGGGCGAAGACATTGTGGATATTGTACTCACCCCAGTACCTTCTATACCCCTGGATCCTGAGGTGATTGTGATCAATGCTCCAAATACTGTTCCTGTACCCCCGGTGATTGATGCTATTGGTATGGGGGACGGGGATATAATATTGCAAGTGCCTGTTATCGAGGGGGTAAAATTGACCAAATGTCCGGACGATAAGACACAGGGGTCTCGGGGTTCGGCCAAAAAAGCCAGTAAAAAACAAAGAGGCCCAAAAACAAGTTTTGTAAAGCCCGTTTCTGTGCTGGACGGTAACACCCAACTGGTGCTGCGGAACCTGGTGGAAGAGATTTTCTCGTCTCGGTTTGAGGCTATATTGGCTAATGTTGCCAAAGATGTCATTGACACTATGAACACGTGCGTTGCGGATTTGAGGAGGAAATGTGACCGTTTGGACTCTATGATTAATTCATTTAGATCTGACGCAAAATGTATTTTACAGGCTAATGGGCGGCTAAATTCATCTTTGTGCCCTTGTCCTAACGCTGATGCCGCTGATGTAGTCCCTCAAGGGAATTGTTCATTGGGTCATCAGCCAACACCTTTGGTTAACCCAAATCTCGAGGTCGCAGTTAGTCAATTAGAATCTAATGCTCGAGGTGCTGGTGAAGGTCTTTTATTAATCGGTGCAAACAATAAGGAGCTACAGAGGGAAATAAACCCAAGTCGCCCTCCTCTCAATCAATATTCATATACACAGGACTGGGTCTGGGAAGGTATAGTGACAATAAACTGTGGTTCAAATCCCTATATCTTAGGGTATTTTGTACTCCTCTCCTTTCTCAATCTGAGGTAGTCACCAACAGCCGTTCACCTTCAATTTTTAATTTTTTAATTTTTATAAACCAACTTACTAAAAAGTTTTACTTATGGCAATCCCCACTAATGACCTTCTCAGTGTAAAAACCCCCACGTTTGTTGGTATCTGCTCTCAGATTGCTGCGGATCTGATTACTAAGTCTAAAGGGAAAGTTCAACTGAAAGAAAAATGGTTAGATGAAAATTGCTCGCAAGCTCATCGTGCCTTAATCTTAGCCCTGAAAACTTTTCCACAAGATAGGCCCTTGATAGTGAGCCTAAGGAAACTTTACAAGATAGCGATCCATAGGCGGAAGACAGAGATTAAAGCAGAAACTTGGGACGCCCTTTTATCCGTTAACATCTTAAAGGATAGCGCCAAGTTTTGGTCTATTGTTAATAAGCCTCTTTTCTCAGGTCTGGATAACAACTGCCAGGATAATAATGTCACAGAAGCACAATGGTTGTCCCATTTTGAAGGGATTTATGGCTCTGATGATTCCTGTGACTCCTTCTCTAATAACTTTTCTCAGCAAGGTATACCTCCTCTTATTTTCGAAGTCGAGGATATAGAAAAAGCCATAAAAAATACTTCTAGCAATAAAGCGCCTGGCCCAGATCATGTCCCAGCTGATATCTATAAGCATAACCACAGTTTCTGGGCAAAGATTCTGGTTAATGATTTTAACGCTGTGGCTCTGATCGGGCCTCCAGCATCATGGTGTAACTCAACAATTATACCGGTTTTTAAAAAGGGTCAGCGGAGTGAACCAAGGTGTTATAGACCCATATCCTTGATTGACTCGGTTGTTAAAATATTAGGGAAAGTCATATTAGGTAAGATCACAGATTGGGCTGATGATAATAAAATATTAAGTAATCTACAATATGGCTTCCGTAAAGGCCGAGGCACCATGGATCAATGCTTGAACCTTTTCCTGTTAATAGGAAAATATACTATGGCGAAGGAGGGCTCGCTGAAGCTGGCATTTATGGACCTGACTTCAGCTTTCGACCTGGTTAACAGGTCGAAACTGTGGACCATCTTGCTGGAAATGGGTCTGGATCCGGCTTTGGTTTATTTTTTAGCAGATCTTCACCGTGACCTTACGGCTTCAATTAGGTTGTCCCAGGATGTTAGGTGCTCTAAATCTTTTAAATCCAGGAGAGGGGTACGACAGGGGTGCATTATGGCGCCCCTGCTTTTTACCTTATACATTAATGCCCTGGATAAAACACTGGTTAAAGCAAGCTTGGATATCCCGCGTGTAGGTGATATTTTATTTCCAGTCCTCCTATACGCGGATGACGCTGTACTACTGGCTAGAACGGCAGTAGGTTTACAGCGTCTTTTAGATGCATTTGGAGCTTTTATGTTGTCCCTGGACTTGGTTGTAAATATTGGTAAATCGCATATATTGTCTACAGGTCGTAGAGTTACAAAACCAAAATCTTTTTATTGTAATGGGGGTCAAGTGTCTTCTGTTCCCTCTTTTACTTATTTAGGGGTAGTTTTTGATGAAAGGAGTACTTGGGTCCCACAGCAAAAATCGAAAAAGAATGCAGTAATCAGATCTACCTCCGCTGTATTAGGCTTTGCTAAACGTCTGGGGGCAAGACCAATGGAGGCCATTATCAAAATATACAAATCTAAATGTCTGGCCATAGCAGGTTATGGTTCCGCTATCTGGGGTTATAAACCCCAGTTACAATTACAGATAGCTGAAAATAGATTTTTACGGAATCTCCTTTCAGTACCGCAATCTACCCCTAATTTTTCCTTACATCAGGAACTGGGGTTAGGTTTTTTATCTGACACTCTGAGCTTGGCGCCGTTACTCTGCTGGCTCAGAGTGTGGCTAAATCCAGAGCTAACCTTGAACCAAGAGATACTGCGGGATTGTGCTAAGTTGGATAAAGTGAGTAATATTAAGTGGCTAGCCTATGTTGAATCCATGCTCTCTAAATTAGGTCGTCAGGAACTATATGATCACCCAGAAAATATTAGGAAGGATGATCTGAAATGGGTTAAAAATAATTTTATAAAAATGATGATGGCAGAAAGGGAAGGGTATGAGCTGCAGAAACCTTTAGTTAGGGCTTATTCTCTAATAAAAACAACATTGTCAATAGAACCCTATCTGCTAATAGTTACTAAGCCGTTTCATCGTTGGCTCCTGACTAGATTTCGATTTAATTTGATACATCTGTCCTTGGGGGACTTTGTGGGGTGGTCTAAACCTGAGGAAGCAGGATTATGTACTTGTGACAATTACTCTATTCAAGATACCCTACACTTCTTATTGTTTTGTAAACATTACACTGCCATTCGGAAGAAGTTTTTGGTTCCTTTACTTCGTAAGAGGGGCTTTCTACAGGCCAAACCTGCTTTACTTTATCTACAAATGTTAACTAACACGTGGGAAATTTTTAACATTGCTTCTTTTTTAGTGGCCGCAGTCAGGTTGAGGGGGAGAACTATAGTTAGTTGACATTTTGGTGTCTATATTAGATAGAATATATACGACTCTTGGTTCCTTATGTATTTTTATAATTTGTTTAAATTCTTATTGATCATACTGATCAATGATCTAGATAAGTAACTCTCAAAATATGTTGGATTCTGACGGGTCGGTATTTTATTAGTGACCATGTTTTTGTACGCACTTTAGCCTTGATGGTTATGAAATAATTTTCTATGGATATATCTATGATGAGTATAATATTGTTATTTATTGTATTTGTATTTGTCTATGAATGTAAATGTTGTCTTGTACTTTTATGATTTTAATTAATCGATTAAAGTGGATTGATTGACTAGGCGCCATTTTGGGGGACTCTAACGTGCATCCTGGCGAATTTCACATCCTCATCGTGGATATTAGGGGGGGATTACAGCTGCTCCCTAGATCTCACACTGGACAGATCTCACCCCCCAAGTCAGACACTCCCACGCCCACACCCACACTGCCGGACTTCGAGCTTGGGCCACCCATTGGTCCTTAACGGACGCATGGCGGCACACACATCTGACCACCAAAATCTACTCATTCCATTCCATTCCTCACAACTTACGAGTCCAATTGGACCGCTTCATGTGCACATAGACTATCCTCCCACTTATTCAACACTCTGACTACTTGGGTAGGGTTTTATCGGACCACAATGCACATATCGTGACCCTCCGGTGGTGTCCACCCACGCCCCTGATCCCCACATGGCGACTTCCCAGGGACTGCCTCACAGACCCAGTGTTCCAACATGAGCAGTCAGAAACCATTCAACACTTTTTTTCCGAAAACACAGGCACCACACAAGCTAGAGCAATTGAGTGGGATGCCTTCAAGGTGGTCTTACAGGGAGCATGCATCCGGCAAATCACAGGGGTATGGCAAAACATTAGAGAGGGCTGTGCAAACCACAGAACAACAAGTGGAACGTCTGTCTAAAGCAGTGGACCAACAGGAGATCCCCCCTGCGCACTTAGCCGAAGCCAAATCCAAATACGAGGAGGTGGGTGCAGACCTACGGTGATATAATTTTCGTGCCTACGCCACCAGAGCCCATAACGAAGGAAATCGCGCCAGCACCCTACTAGCCTGGCTCCTTAGACAGGACACGCAATCGCAACCGATCACCGGCATTAGGAATGCCGCGGGGGAGGTGGTATATGCGCAGGCGGACATAATATCAGCCTTTCATGACTACTACACCACAATCTACAGGGAACCGAGTCATGACAGGAAGGAACATATTCGTATTATACTGGCCACAGACACCATAACCCAGATAACAGATGAAGAACGGGAATCACTGGACGACCCACTCACGGTGACGGAGATCAAACACACCATTCATCACCTGGCCAAAAACAAGGCCCCAGGGCATGACGGCTTCCCCATAGAGCTATATGCCACATTCGCCAGATACTTGGTCCCACAGCTAGTCCCAGTCTATCAAGCGGCGTTAGAGGTAGGGCAACTCCCCCAATCTATGCAGGAATCTATACTGGTGACGTTCCCCAAGCCGGACATGGATCCTCAACTCTGGGCCTCATACCGCCCCATCACTCTCCTGACCGCGGATTGCAAAATACTTGGGAGGATCCTAGTGGACAGGATTACAGAGGTACTCCCCAGACTAATACACTCCGACCAGTGCGGATTCGTCCCTGAGAGGAGTACTTCCCAAAATATACACCGTCTGTTCCAGATCCAAGACAGAGTACGGGGCAGGTTCCCAAACTCGGCGTCCCTTGTACTGGATCTCGAGAAAGCCTTCGATACCCTGGCATGGCAGTATTTATTTAAGGTGCTACAGCGGGTGGGCCTAGGCCCCCAATTCATAGCGTACACCTGGTTCTTATATACCGAACTCACCACCCGGGTCAGAATAGGCCGGCACATCTCTCCCTCCATCTCAATAACACGCCAGGGATGCCCCCTGTCCCCCGTCATATTTGCCATAGCCATGGAACCGCTGGCAATATGACTGCGAGAAAAGGGCAAGCAATTGGGTATACTACTGGGAGGCCGTGTACATAGCATATCCCTGTATGCGGACGATCTCCTCATCTATGTTAAAGATATCACAGCAGACCTCACTACTCTATGGACCACACTAGCAGACTTCGAGAACGCCGCGGGGTTGAAGGTAAACTGGGATAAATCCTCCATCTACCCCCTACACCCGAATGCACCTCACAGGGAAATTGGGTTCGGAGACGTCACACTAGCATGGACGGGGATGCCCCACGATACTTAGGTGTCAGACTCTATCACACGCCACAGGACCTCTTGGAGGGCAACCACTAAAAGGTCAATTCAACTTCTGGCGGACTCTGCCCCTAGCCCCAATTAGGAATGGTAGCACTATCAAAAAATGATCATGGTACCTCGACTCCTGTACTATTTCGCCAACGTCCCGGTCATTCCACCACACTCCTTTTTTCAGGAACTAAACTCATTACTAATTTCTTTAATATGGGGAAAGGGCCGGCGTAGAGTAGCCCTATCAACTCTACAACTGCCATGAGATAGGTGAGGGCTGGGCACCCCATCCTTCGAAGCGTATTTTCTTGCAGCACAACTACAGTAGCTGTCGCGCTGGACAGCGCACCACAACCTCTGGGAAACGGACACCCAAATGGGACAAATAGCAAACCCGGAGTTAATCCAGATGCTTCTCCCAGGTACCCATGGTGGTCATGCATTGTGAAGAAATTCCTCCTTTAGACTTTTAACCTTTGAGCAGTGTTCTTTTTTCGTTTTTAAAGGGGGAATAATCTGTGTTTATCAAGGCGAATTTTAAGTTTGTGATTTTGCAGATCTTGGGAGCGATTTTGCACATCTTGGGGAAAAGGATTGCTGCCTCTATCTTAAACAAAAATATATTTTTCTCATTATGTTCTTGCACATCTGAAATGACGAATCTGTAATCTTATTTATTGTTTGTTTGTACTCGGTCTCCGCTTCCCCGGTCCAACGCCGGCTTTGCTGCCGTTCGATTGGAGGGAAGCGGACACACCTTCTACATTCTAGCTAATCAGTATCCTTGTTGGTCGGCCCTCCAGGAAGGGCGGGGAACGGGGTTTACGCGCCGGCCATCTATTTAAATCCATGCTGGGCCGGACGCGCAGCCTTATGCATGGTGAGGAAATCCCTCATTTAGACTTTAACCTTTGAGCAGTGATCTTTTTTCGTTTTTAAAGGGGGAATAATCTGTGTTTATCAAGGCGAATTTTAAGTTTGCGATTTTGCACATCCTGGGAGCGATTTTGCACATCTTGGGGAAAAGGATTGCTGCCTCTATCTTAAACAAAAATATATTGTTCTCATAATGTTCTTGCACATCTGAAATGACGAATCTGTAATCTTATTTTGTGTTTGTTTGTACTCGGTCTCCGCTTCCCCGGTCCAACGCCGGCTTTGCTGCCGTTCGATTGGAGGGAAGCGGACACACCTTCTACATTCTAGCCAATCAGTATCCTTGTTGGTCGGCTCTCCAGGAAGGGCGGGGAACGGGGCTTTACGCGCCGGCCAGCTATTTAAATCCATGCTGGGCCGGACGGGCAGTGGACGCGCGCAGCGGGCGCGCCGGCGGCGCGCCAAAGGCAAGCCCATCTGCACCCGTCCGTGCCAAGGACGGGACAAGGACGGGTTATGCTGTTCAACCCACTTGGAAAAGGTATCATGCTGAGGCCCTCAATCTTATTTATATAGCATGTTCCTGCTATAAATGCAGGCTCGATCTCCCCTTCGAGTCATCGACTGGGATTTTCAACCAGAAATTAAATTCTGGGCTTCTTAAAGCCAGGAGTGGGGGCCTGCTTATAGGAGGTCTTAATAATGCACGATCTATGGGTAAACATAGCCAAGACATTAGAGATCTCATATTGGAATCTCATCTGGACCTACTATTTGTCACAGAGACCTGGTTAAAGGACTGGAGTGGTCCTGATGTTGCGGACTCTGTTCCACCTGGCTACCTGATATATAGGAAGGATCGATTGGTAGGTAGGGGTGGAGGGTTGGCTATCATCTTGCGTGACTCTTTTGCCTGTACCTTTTTTGAACTTGACACGATTGCAGAAGCTGAAAATTTAGGTTTTTGTCTTTCCCTGAATGCTACTTCATGCTTCTCAGGCGCCCTCATCTATCGCCCGCCTGGTCAAAGCACTAAGTTTATTGACTCACTTAGTGATTCTCTGAGCTATCTTATGCTTAAATATGCAAACTTCACGCTACTGGGTGATTTCAATCTTCACCTAGAGGGTAACTCAGAGCTTGGCACAGGTAACTTCCTTCAAGTTCTAGACTTATTCTCATTACAACAAATAGTGAAGGGACCTACCCACCAGGCAGGTCATACTCTTGATGGGGTTTGCTCTAACCTGCCCTGGCTCACTGTAGATATCCCTTCTCGTTTAATCTGGTCCGATCACTTCTTCATTCCCCTTAGGATCATGATTCCCCTGAAGGCCCAAGCGGTGAAATTTCTGAATGAACCTCAGCAGGGGCCATCATGGGCACAGATTGCAAAAAACCCTAATTTATCGACTGTGGCTAAAGCTCTTATACCAACTTTGACAGGCAATACAGAGAAAGATTCTCGTCTATTTCAGTCCTGGTTATCTAATGTTTGCAAGACTCTTGCGCCTTTGGAGAAGGGGAGCAAGCCAAAAAAACCTAAGAACTTAAACACTCCTTGGTTCACGCCCCAACTGGCCCAAGTACGTCTGCATTGCAAGCAATTGGAGCGACAGTGGAGAAAGGGATATAAGGAGGAACAGAAAACAATGTTTAGGGAAGGTAGGAAAGCTTACTTTCTCCGGATTAAACAGACAAAAAAGGAATTTTTTACCGAGAAAATAAATACAGCGAAGGATAATCAGAAAGCGATTTTTCTGATTGTGAAGTCATTCACAAAACCTATGGCGGAACAAAGGGAGCTTCCAGCCTCACAGTTATTGTGTGATAATATCTCCCTGTATTTTGAGGAGAAAATCCATAAAATTCAAAGAGATTTTCCAGGCTGTAATCTTGTCTCCGACCCTTTCCTGGCGGAAAGCTCGGTCTCTATCTCCACTTTTGAGCCCGTTCCATTAGATATGACTCTTACGGCTATTGAAAGGTGTAAGTCAGGATCACCGTTGGATGCCTGCCCTCCGTCAGTTCTTCACAAAATGCTGGAGGTAGTGAATCCCATCGTTAATCAGATAGTCAATTCCTCTCTCAGGACGGGTTTTGTTCCCGCGGAGTGGAAGCTGGCGTTGGTTAAACCATTGAAAAAAATATATATATTGACTCGGCCGTTCTCTCATACCTTCGCCCAATTTCACTTCTTCCACTTTTGGGCAAAATAACGGAGACTTTTGTTCTAAAGGAGCTAACAAAATTTCTAGAAGATCAACAAATCCTTCACCCATCTCAATCCGGATTTCGGCCTAAACATTCCACGGAGTCGGCCCTCCTTGAAGTTTCTGACTCCCTGAAAATGATCGCCGATAGGGGCAAGAAGGCGGTTTTGATTCTTTTAGATCTGTCGGCTGCATTCGATACGATTTCTCATGACATCCTTCTGAGGCGTCTCGAGTGCAGCGGCATTTCTGGTATGGTGCTGAAGTGGATCAAATCTTTTCTTGCCACCCGGAGACAGGTAGTCACTTTAGGTGCGTTCTTGTCCCCAGAACGCTCCATCACGGCAGGAGTTCCACAAGGGTCTTCTTTAAGTCCGTTATTGTTTAATGTTTATATGGCCCCTCTTATCGCTCTGATTAGCTCATTTGGGATAGAGGTTATGTCATATGCAGATGACACTCAAATGATTCTCTCCATAGAGAATGATTCCATGAAGGCTGAAATTAACTTCAAACATTGTTTGACTGCGGTTCTTCAATATATGCTGAACAACCAGTTGAAATGCAATACGGACAAAACAGAGATTCTCCCGATAGGGGCTGATGTCCTCTTCCAGCCGTCTAAATGGTGGCCTGATGGAGCTATTCCACCACCGGAGGTTGTGAAGGTTGGTAGGAATCTGGGAGGACAATTTGACAACTCCCTCTCTTTCCTACCCCATACTAAGGCAGTCGCAGGCATGTGTTTTAGCTTAATTAAAACCCTAAAAAAAAGTTTACGTTTCTCCCTTTGTCTGCAAGAAAATCTGTTGCGGTGGCTTTAATACTCTCACGCATTGATTATTGCAATGGCCTCCTGGCTGGAGTCAATAAGACTGTTCTAAAGAAGCTTCACGGTGGTACAACATGCAGCGGCACGTTTGGTGCTCAAACTCCCTAGAAGATCTTCAGCCTCTGCAGCTTTGAACAGCCTTCATTGGCTTCCGGTTCATGAAAGAATTCTTTTTAAGATTCTCCTGATCACTTTTAGAGCAAAAATGAATATTGGTCCTAAATTTTTGTCTGCACGTTTTGTCCCATACACAACTACTAGACTGCTTAGGTCCTCCTCAGCAAATCTCCTTAAATTGCCCAATTTTAGATATAAACTAAAAGGCGCCAAAACTTTGGCCTTTTTGGGTGCCAGAGCCTGGAATAAGCTCCCTGCCCAGATTAAATCATGTAACACTGAATTCCTATTTAGGAAATCCCTAAAAACTTGGATTTACGGCATTACAGATGATTGTTGTCTTGCTCTGATTTAATGTTTCGATCAGGTAAATTTCTCTTTTTTTCCTCACCTAATGACGTTAGCGCCAAGATACTCCTCGCAGAGTGATAGCTGCGCTTTATAAATAAAGTTTCAAATTCAAATTCAAATACCAAGCCCAATACTGCGTATTCCCTGTTGGTTAAAGTTGCAAAATCCTGTATTCTGAGCATTCACCTCCTGTCCGGGACCACAACCATGTATTCCCCATTGCTGCCACTGGTAGGCCTCCTTAAGGGACAAGGGCACTATATTTCTGGAGAACTACAAATCTGGACAGAGCATGCGCTCACACAGATCGACACCCTGTTCACTGACAGTCAGCTGACATCATTTGCAGAATTGACCGAAGAGAGCGGTCTCCCAGTAGGACAATTCCTGATACACCGACAGCTGGTGGCAGACTGCAGAAGGACGTGGGACCTCATGGAGGGAGAGCCCAAAACACACCCAGTACTACATACACTCCTACACATGGGGACGGGGAGGCACCATATCACGTGGATCTATAAATCCATTATGGAACTTACACGCACACCACTGACACGACTGTGGCTCCGGTGGGAGGAGGAGTTTGACCGAGCCCTCCATGACAAAGAGTGGCTCACAGCCCTAGAACACCACAAAAAAGTGTCTTGCAACCAAAAATTCAAAAATGCCCAGTTTAACGTCCTACACTGTGCGTACCTCACGCCGGCTCGGCAGAAGCGCTTCTCTCCGGCATCACAATTCGACTGCCCCCGCTGCCACACTCCTGACGCCCCCTTTATCCACATGTTTTGGACATGCCACACACTACGAGATTTCTGGGCCACAGTGCACAATACAATACAAGAGATCACAGGCCTGACGGAACTTCACACATGGGAAGCATGCGCCCTCGGCATCTTCAGACGAAATAAACACAAAAAGGTAGAGACCAAATTTGCAACACTAGCCATACTCCTTGCTAAACGCAGCATAGCTATGCACTGGCGATCACCAGAAGGCCCCCCGATAGTCGCATGGTGGGGGGCGGTCAAGAAATGGGGTGCGGCCGAAGAAGATATAATCAGACAGGAAGAAATACGTGGTATACGACGGAACCCCATATCAATAGAATGGGCGATGATCCTCCATAACTTTACACAAACACAGGCTACGCATGGGGAAACCCCACAGGCCACCCAAGAGGAACCAGGACCCAACACCCATCGATCCACATGGACCCCCCCGCACAAGCCCACCGCTCCGGCCACCCACAGTAGACCACTCCACCAGCAGCGACGAGACGCACTGCCCGTAGATAACGAACCATAGCGGAGCGGTGTCCCCTAAACCCACCCACCCTCTCCCCCCTCAACCCCCCCCACATCTGCCCAAGTTGCATTCCCAGTTCGGTTATGAATATGGATCGCCCCTACACACTACCACTTACAGACAAGAAAGGTCTAACAACTATCTTGAGGGACTGGGTGTCATAGTAGTCCTCTCGAGAGAAGTGTGGCTCAATGGTTAGAGCGGCAGACCCTGATGCAGAGGTCTGGCCTGGACCAGGGTTCAATTCCCGCCTCGGCGGGTCTTGGGCTCAATTTCCCCGGACCCGATAATTCTCGCCTCGTGCCTATTCTAATCATGGGTCCCACTCTGCAACTCTGGGCAATAGCTTGCTTAATCTCCACAACGGCCCCAACAGCGCTAGGATGCCTGGCTTCACCTTGGGGGTGCCCAGGAGTGTGCACTTCACAGGGAAAGGCCAGGAAGGGTTCCACAGCGGTATGTGCACAGCGCCTGAGAGACCGTTTCGGGGGTGAGCGGCGCGCTATATAAAATGCACTACATTTACATTTACATACATACATGGTTTCAATATACCATACATAAGCAGAGCGGCACCCCCCCTGCCGCAACGGACACGCAGTTAGCACCTGTCGAAATGTTGATACCACATGTAATGTGGTATCAACTGCAAATTGTACCTGATTGCTGTACATCATGTATGCTAACGTAAAAATCCAATTAAAAGTTTTTCACAAAAAAATCCAACATCTTCTGATATAATCCAATTAAATAAAAATAAAATAATCCATAGAAAGTTTCCCCCCCAAAAATGCAAAAATTCAACTGTAGCAAAAAATAAATCCTCCATTGACAAAACGACCATCGGCAAACCATAAAAAACCCGAAAATATCTTTAAAATAAGAAACCCTCCAGAAAACCCGAAAAATTAAACAAGTGTTAAGAATACATTAGTTAGTTAAACTAATAAACACTTCTTTAAAAAAAGAAAACAGACTTCTTCCAGCACCCGTAACTTCTTGTAATTGAAACCTACAAAATAAAATCACATACATACCCACCCACAGAAAACAACACATAAAACACTTAGGGGCAGGTTCCGATTCCGGCCGCAAAACGTACCGACCGACACGGACCCGGAACGGAGACCGACCGACATGGATCGGCGCCGTATGACCCGTGCAGTACGAAGCAACACGTGTGAATTACAACCGACACATACGGAATACTAGCCGTACGACCGAGCCGTAGGGAAAACAGTCATTCGGCCGGAAAACCGACGCGAGTTGCACCGACCGACACGTACCCGGAATGAACCCGACCGACACGTACCCGTGATGTCCGATCCGCGCAGTATGATGCAATGTGTGTAAACCCAGACAGACTCGCACGGAGACCAAGCCGCATGACCGACACGCACAGAAAACAGGGACCTAAAGCAATAGAGATCTCCGCACCCGACGCGTATGAAAAACAGAAGAAAGTCAGCGTGAACAAGCCGGAGAAGCCCGCACGAGCCAACATCAGCGTCCGTCTCAGTCAGAACAACGTCTCCTTCATGTCTAGAAAACCCAAAAGAAAAAATACAAAAAAAGGACCAAACAAGCAATGACAAAGCCAATAAATATTTTTTAAAAAAGCTACAAAAAGCTGGAACAAAGACACACCCACAACTCCACCTATATAAAGGACATCAATCACTACCATGATCATATACTGTGTGGGTGTGAAAGGCAATATAGCGCTCCAACAAGATTCCACAAATTATTTCAGTATAATTGGCAATCACCTGCGGTGCTATCAATACAGGGAATAACACCCAAATCCCCAAAAGCTCAATCTTAGATTGATTCAATCAATTATTATTATTGATGTACACACTATATATCAATTCAAATTATGACCATAAAATTAACAATGAGAAGAAATTATTCAATGGATACTTCTGTTCCTCTTGTTTATTCACAAAAGAGTCTTCCACTCCCAACGCGTTTCGTCGTTTGAAGGGATTAACCCATACGACTTCCTCAGGGCTGGAAGCAATACAAATATCAATTGTTGAAAATTATAATGATAATTAATTTCAAACATGTACAAGCCCCAATCAATAGACTGGTGCAGAGGAATCAATAGTGCTTAATGAGACTATCCATGTTCAGACAGTTTGCCAACACAAACACACTACCTCTCAGTGCAGATGACTGACAGGAAGGAATAGTGGGTATGCAGGTGAAGTGAGTGTATCCAAAAGCATGATGGGGTTTGTAGTCACAGATAATGCTCCCCCTCACAATTGGCCCATCAAGACCTCTCCGAACCATGCCCACATCATAGGGAGTGGAAAATGACTGACAAGATGGCTGACACTGGCTCCTACTGTGGGGAGCACAAGGCCCTGGTAGGGCTTGTGTGCCAATCAGAAGCAGAACACCACTGACTGACATCCTGAAAGACAACTTGCACGCCCTCCAATGGAAGCACGTTTCATGGTGGGAGGTCTGGCCGGGTGGGAAGGAGGACTGACAGCTCTGCCCATACTTACCAGCATGTGGAGACACACACACCCCTCAACACAAACGCCACACAACTCACGGGGTAGAATGCATTGACTCACACCGTAGTGAAATATCAGCCAAAGATACACAGTACTGGGTGCTGCTGTGTGAAGCACAGAGGCTCTCTTTGGACTTGTAGCCAAACAAACACAAGGACTTCACAGTCAGCCATCTTGCCATTGCTGTCACACTCATTAACGATGGTGACATCATCACTTGTATGAAATGAGATGGGAACTAGGAACACTGTAAAAAAAACACTTCCTCCAAAGAGATCACAGGCATTTGTGACTGTGACCATGTCGTACCAATACACCAATGTGGCACACAAAGACTAGCAAAATCTGCTACCACACATGCCCCAATACTACAACATATCCTCAGTGAAATAGCACGTATGTCCTTGTTAAAGCTCACATACGTACAGGGATGACACACCTGTGTCAGCAACGTGATGGCCCTTGAGTAGTAATGGTCATGTACGGACAAATCTATACATGAGCTGGGCATGCACACACTTCGACATGCACATTGAAATGTTTCATTTTGGCTGGGCAATGTGCAACAACAATATCAATCTCTGTCCGTGACAACCCTGGACAAAGCAGTGTACAGACATGCATCCGGACGTACAGTAGAAAATGTCATGTCTGTGAACCATTGATACCTGTAGAAATCTAACTTACATTGTGTGTCTCTTCCAAACACAGGATCAAATGAAGAGGAGTCCCAGTCCCAGACTCTGGTGGACCCTCAGCTCTCTGGTTTGAATCTGTCTCTGTCCTCTTCGGATGACGACGAACAACCTGGCGCCTGAGTCATCATGCAGCACCAGCAGCACCAACATCTGCACCCCCTGTACCCACGCCTCCAGCATCTGGAAACAGACAGGGCATCCCCGCCAACATGGACAGACGAAGGCCACAGAATACCGACAGAACAGGGACACAGGACCCCCAGGAAGCTACAGACACCACCACCAGCAACACCACCCAAGGGGTCCCAGTGTCACCTGTGCGTGCCGCCGCTGGTCCTGCCCTTGTGGATAGGGGTGCTGGGAGGGGTGGGAGGCAGAGGGCGCGCCTTGCAGAGGGGTCTGGTCTGCATGACGACCCTCAACTGGCACGCATCATAGATGAGTACCAGGATAGCACCGGAGGATTTGGCCAGGTAGTGGGGATCCTGAAGGACATTCAACAGGAGCAGGCTGCCCACCATGCCCGCATGGAGGCAAAGTGGGATGCACTTACTGTGGTGCATCGGGACATACTCCAATGCCTCCGCCAGATCAGCACAAACATGTCCACACCTCCCTGTGTGGCCACAACATCTGTTGCCACACCATCTGTCAGTGCCACAGGGAGGGAGGATGACTCTGGCGGAGAGTCCCCTGCACCGCAGACGCCTGCACCTGAGGATCCCCCCCCAAGAAGAAGAGGGGTTGTCCGAAGAAGGACATGTGAGACGCAGATGTCCCATCACATCCCCCAGGGCCTCTAAACCTGTTCTGGACAATGTTCTTTGTGTGCAACCCGTTCACCTTGTCGTATCTGACACAACTCACCTACATGACATGGAGGGTTCATTTTGGTCCAATGTAGCAGATGACTGTGGACTTTACTCTGGACATTTCATCTACCAACACTTCCAACTCTACTGTGAACTTTGGAGTCCAAACCCAATGTACAGCACCCACCATCCTGTGCACTATCCTCACACATGTTTGTAAATAAACTCACCAGTACACCATACCTGCCTCTGTTGTGATTCCAAAACTTGTCATGTGTCATGGAGATGTTGATCTGCACAGTGCATGCCAAATACTACAACAATGTGACCACCGTTATGTGAGTCATGGGGATGTGACACATGTGAGGGAGAAACACCACTATGGCACCACAGCACATACTCACCATGTCCATTTAACTCATCGCACACAATGATGTTGACCTGAAACACATTGGTATGCACAGACACAACACCTATCCACAGTCAGTGGTAACAAGTCCACAGGTGAGGTAAGCAAATGTCACTCAGATGTGGGAAGACAGACAACGCACCTAACAAAGCATAGCACAGGTTCATTACACATCAGCAACATGTTTATTCCAAAATAGTTGCAAGATAATTGTACGTTACAGTGGACACACGGTCACAAAGTGTCTGAGAATTGAAGTCCAGGGGTGTGTGGCACATCACTTGATGGGCATTGACAACTGCCACACTGGTGTTGGATTCTGGGTGTTGGGGGTCAGTGTTGACCAAGCAACAGGCAAAGTACCTTGGGAAGGACAGACACAAGACACAGTCAAAAGCACAGCAGAACAGGAGAGAAATGCAATACACATGCACAAAACATGTCACCTACACAAAAACAAGTTAGCAGTTCTACACTATTGTGCAGTACAGACCACCTGAATGGACACATCACTGCACGCATCCAGTCAAGTGGCACACAGACACACTCAAACAGCAACAGAGCAGCCACAACACATTTCCGACTAACTCCATACATTGACATAACAATCCTGTAAACTCACATTCAGGCGAAGAAGTTGTTGATGAGCTGTGTGCGGACGTCACCTTCATCATCATAATTACTAGCATCGTGTCCCAGGCCTGGATCCTCCATAGGTGGCGGAGGTGGGTCATCATCATCTTGGATGAGAGGCAACTTGTTCCGCACTGCCATGTTGTGTAGCATGCAGCATACAAGGATAATTTTGCACACCTTTGCAGGGTCATATGGGAGGGCCCCTCCGGTCTTGTCCAGGCAGTGGAAGCGGCTTTTTAGGAGACCAAATGTCCGCTCAATCACCCTCCTGCACCGACCATGTGCCTCATTGTAGCGCATCTCGGCTGGTGTCACAGGGTCCCTGAGGGGTGTCAGCAACCACGGCATGTTGGGGTATCCAGAGTCTCCTACACACAAACAATTGAACAATTGGAAGAGTTTTGAATGAGGGCGGAATACAACATTGCCAAACACACACAATGGTAAACAGTCAGTACACACCGACAAGCCAGGCATGCTGGTCTGGCATCTGTGACATCAGCGTTGCAATGCGACTACTCCTCATGATGTAGGCATTGTGCGCAGCACCGGGGAAACGTGCACACACATGTGTGATACACATGTCTGCAAGACATACCAGAGCATTGATGGAGTGGAAATGTTTCCTGTTCCGGTATGCCTGCTCATGTGCCTGTGGTGGTATCAGGGCCACATGTGTACCATCAATAGATTGATGACGTTAGGCATCCTCCCCAGTGTATAAAAGGCATCCTTTATTTCAGGGAGTTGAGCTGGGCTAGGGAACTTGGGGGCATATGTATGAAACACATTTTTTATTCGCAAACGCTGCGAACCGCAAAAAACTACGTTTGCAAATAAAAAATCGCTATTTCATATGTATGACACACATTCCCAGTGCAAATTAAGAAATCGCAAAATTTGCGATTTCTTAATCTGCGAAACCAAAAATCTGCGAATATGCTTGCGAATTCCTAAATTGTGATATTCTCAGTTCGCGAAATTCGCAAACAGGATATCGCAAACAAAGAAATCGCAAGTACATGTCTGAAAAATTCGCAAATTGCGAAATTGTCTAATTCGCAAATTAAGAAATCGCAATTAACACCAAGTGCATGCAGGTGGTAACCAGGTGCAAGGTACTTAAACCCCCCCACAATGCAACAGATCCTTCCACAATGGCAGCACTGTTTGTGATAGCCAGGAAGCTGCATAGTCGGGCTCTTGCACAGAGGAGAATGAGACAGGAACGTATCTTCAGGCTGCGCATCACTCTGTTCCAGCAGACAGAAGAGGACATCCATGACAAGTACAGGCTGCACCCACAGACCATATTGGACCTGATTGAGGAGCTGAAACCCTATTTGGAACACCCTACACGCAGGACACAAACAATTCCCACACATGTGCAGGTCCTGTGCTCCCTGCACCTCCTGGCCTCAGGGAGTTTTCAAGGGGTCATAGCGGAGGTTGGCGGGGTGTCACAGAGTGCCCTGTTGCGCTTTTTCCATGCCTTTCTAGATGCAATGCTACAGAGGCTATCACATCACATATACTTCCCCACCACCCAACAGGCATTGCAGCAAACAAAACTTGACTTCTACCAGATTGCACGTTTCCCCCACGTCATTGGCTGCATCGATGGGACCCATGTGGCCATCACACCCCCATCAGCAACTGAATATGTCTACAGAAACCGTAAATGCTACCATTCCCTGAATATACAGATTGTGTGCAATGCTCAGTATATCATCAATGACATTGTACCCAAATACCCTGGCAGTACACATGACTCTTTCATCTTTAGACATAGTGGAATACACAGACGTCTGAGTGCTGGAGAGTTTGGCGAGGGATACGTGCTAGGTAAATACATGGCACACATCCATACATCCACTACATCTCCTTAGGGAGGGGGGGACATTGACTTACCTATTGTGTCTATCCCTGCAGGTGACAGTGCCAATGCAGTGCGGGACTTCATCCTGACCCGTACCTGGATCCAGCCAATGCAAGTGAGAAGAGATACAACAGGGCACACAGATCTACACGCTGCGTCATTGAGCGTACGTTTGGAATCCTAAAGAGCCGGTTCCGGTGCCTGCATAAAAGTGGAGGTGCACTGCAATACAGCCCTGAGACCTGCTGTAAAATCGTGGCAAGCTGTGCAATTCTCTATAACATGGCTATGAGGAAAGGCACCACAATTGATGTGACCGATACAGACACATCGGATGATGATTGCCCTGCTCCCCCTGGCAGACAAGTTTTAAGAAAAACAAGGGTACCCCAATACGTGAACCTGGGGTGAAATATGCGGTAAAAAAACAATGGTTCGGGTGTGGCCAAAAGGTCCAATAATAAAGTGATCCTAAGGAGAGCACTTATGGTTAGAGAGTTGAAGATTAATTATTTTAAAGGAGCAAAAAAAAAAAAAAGTCATTACTTTTGAACACCTTGTACTAAATACCTACATAGAATACAACAAGAATACAGGTTCGCCCCTTTCAATGTGAGCCTAGATGAAAAAAACAGTCTCAAGAGACTCAAAGAAATGGATGATATTGTTCTAAAACCATGTGACAAAGGAGGAGGTATAGTCTCACAGGACAAAACCTCATACGACATCGAGATCCATAGACAGCTTAGCAACACCTCACACTACGAACCCCTGGCACGCAACCCTTTGAGAGAAATCAGCGACCTGATTCTTAATGTGACCAAAAAGGGTTTAGATGAAGGCTACGTTAGCAAGAATGAATTCTTGTTCCTCAATAATAAAACCCCAAGGACACCAGTACTGTACACCCTTCCCAAAATACACAAAAATTTAGCGGTACCACCAGGTAGGGCTATTCTATCCGGCTGCGGCTCAATTCTAGAGCCCCTTGGTAGATACATTGACTACTTCATAAATGGTATGGTACAAGACACCACCACATATGTAAAGGATACCACTCACTTCATCAATTTGATAGAATCACAACCCTTTAATCCTCAATCAGAACTCTTGGTTACTCTTGACATTGAATCGTTATACACAAACATCCCTCAAGATAGAGGCATAGAAGTCATCAAAAAGCATCTCAACCTCCGTCCCTCCCCACATCCTACAGACTTCATCACATCACTCCTGGAAATAGCATTGACTAAAAACTACTTCCTTTTCCAAGAGAAATATTACAGACCATGCAAAGGTACATCTATGGGGGCAGTTTTCGCCTCCAATTTTGCCATTCTATTTGTAGACGACATTGAGACTAATATCATCCTCAATATGATGAACCCATTCCTTCACAACATTTGTGTATGGCGCAGATACATAGACTATGTGTGCATGATCTGGGGTGGCACTAACTCTGAACTTGAAGCCTTTTGCCTACAGCTATGACAATACCAATATTGACTACTTGGATGTCACCATCAAAAATCACAATGGCAAACTTTATACCACCTTGTTCAGAAAGCCTACTGAAAGAAATACCCTCCTCCAATACAGCAGTGCACATCCCAGGGCACTGAGAGATGGACTCAGAATCAGAAGAAACTGTAAATTCAAAGAAGATTTCTTCTTAGAAGCCAACACACTATGCAAGAAGCTCACTGACAGAGGCTATCCCAAACGCCTAGTAAAACATTCCATGAAACGGGCCTGGTACTCACACCGTGAACACCTGCTTCAGCCCAAAGTCAAAACACCATTATCCAGAATTACATGTGTGACCACATTTTGTCCTGTGAGTAACAAACTGACGAAAATGATCAAAAAACATTGGACAGTCCTAGCACCACTAAATCTCGCAACAGGCACCCCACTTTTTTCATTCAAAAAAGGTCGCAACATAAAAGACCATTTGGTTAGGGCCTACAAACCTACAAAAAGAGATCAGACTATACACCCCTACCTCAATCTTCCTCCACTGCAAGGGCACTATAAATGTAACAACTGCATGGCATGCAAGTGCACTACTAACACCAAAGTATTTGAATTTGAGAACTCTAAGTATAGTTTATAGTCTTTTTCAAATTGCAATTCACAAAATGTAATCTACTGTATTGTGTGTCCATGCAAACTGAGGTACATCGGCCAAACCACACAAAAGATCAAGGCAAGAATCGCCCAACACAGGAGCAGAATCCGATGTAAGATCACGACTGCGCCCCTCGTGGAACACTTTATATCAAAAGGACACTCTGAAACAGACTTCACTTGGCAGGTCATTGAAACCCTTCACTCCAATGTTAGGGGAGGAAACAAACAACAGATCCTCAACCGATTGGAATGCAAATGGATTTTTAATTGCCGCACTATTGAACATGGTCTCAACTCGATTGATGAATGGAATGCCATACTATAAACATTTGACTATTCATAGCTGCACATTTTGACCTCAGCCACCTGATACCACTATATACTTCTTGCTTAGTGTTTTCCTAACAGATGTATACACACTTCCTTATGTTTGAACCTCTTGCTACCCATTGGTTCATGTGCTACCCATTGGTTCATGTCTAGTTTATATGTTGCCACAGTAATTGAATATCAGTGAGTACATTGCTAGACTATATTCCTTAACTGATTTTGTGGTTGGTTTTTAATTCATATAGCAACTACCTCAGTAGGTACAACACATTAGGTTGCTTAAGAATTAATTCTGCTATCATGTGCCTGAAACAGTTGTTGCACACACATTGATTTCTTTTTTCCTATGACGTTCTTCTCTTTTCTTACTCTGCTGAGTTAGTACTTTTCCCTCGTTCCCTTACTTGATTCCTACTGACAGCCATTTCCCTTCAGCATGCTCCCTTGCACACAACCGTTTGCAGGTGTGTGCTAATTAGCTCCGCCCTGCTGCTGGTTTCACAGCTGACACAGCCCTTAAGTACTTCCTGGCTCACTCTGTCTCCCTCTCTCACTAAACGTGAACAACCCAAGCAGCATGACGCGCTGAGCTCCTCTCCCAAGACTTTCCAAATATGAACTGGGAGTGGCTTCAACTGTAAGTACTATGACTGCGCATACACTTTTACCATCATTTAATCTTTACCTTGGAGTTTCTGACCCCCCACCCTCCTTTTGCCCTTAACAGAAACTTATTGGCAGCAAATCATTAAGCGCAATTTATACAGCTGACCCTGCCTTTCAATTTTACACAGTAAGTGTTTCCTTTCACCACTTTCCTTGCAAGCGCCCTTCACGGATGCACACCTGTTTCTAATTACTGCTCTAACTCCTTTACAGCACGTGATATTCTCACACTCGTACCTTCAGCGAATTAATCTGGGTGAACTCGTCTACCCTCAGCTGTTTTCTGAAGCCCTCAATTGCTCTTCCTCACGCTACGAATAATTGTATCAGTAAGTCTACTCTGAGTGTTCTCCCTCTCTCCCCTTCTCTCATTTAGCGGGTTGCTACCCAGCTTCATCTGCGCTCTCGACTCTACCTTCCTACTAGCGCAAATTATTCCTTGTACTCCCACCTATGCTTGCGTATTCACATGCAGCATTTTCTCCATTACTGGTCTTTTGCTTCTGAATCGCTACTATTTATCTTCTCTTTTCCACCGTTTAAATACTTTCACCACTTGTAATTTACATTGTTTACTTTCGCTTCAGAATTGCCTTTAAATCATGTCTTTCGCTTCTGTATTTGCCTTAATTCATGTATTTCCACACCTACCTTGACCCCTAGACATGTTATACAGAATAATTCAGAAGTAATATATATTTATATGTGTCATTATGTTTTTTATAAAAAGGAGCCTCTGATTGTATTAATTATACTACATGTAGGAGTCAAACTATAGCTTATTTATTTGCCCGTTTTTCCTCATTTTAGATTCAGCTTGTCCTGATGATGATCTTGAACAGTTGAGATCGAAACGCCGTTGACCCTTTAAAACAAAACTCTTCCTATTCTATAAAGTTGCTTGAGGAGTTTTACACTATTGTTGTCAATGCAATGCCGTTATTTTAAACTTCACCATCACTCTGCACGTCACGCCTCTTTCACTTATTGTGTGAGCACCTAAATTCTATTGTTATGGAAATAAATGTTTCACATGAACTGACTTATGTCCCTATGTACATTATTAATTTTTTTCTCCTTTAAAATAATTAATCTTCAACCCCCTGGCAGACAAGCATCAGGAGTCGGGCCATCTGCCGGACGTCAGAGACGGACTGAGATCACGCCAAACTACTTCTAGGTGAGTAATGATGACATGAGTCCAAAAAATTATTGTAATGTGTGCTGTGTTTATTCACACTTCAAAAGCATTCACTGTTGCTGTACCCAGCACATGTTATGCACACAGTGCAGGTACTTCACAAGAAAGTGTTCAATATGCATTGCTGGGTTGCATCACCCATTGCTGCAAATTTGTCACTGTACAGTTCACCTCCTTCGGTGACGGATTGGTGCTGTTTGGGATCCAGGCTGAGTGCCCTTCGTGGGGTTCCTAGGTACTGCACCCTGTCTGGCACTACGCCTTCTTGCTTCAGGCAATGTAGGTGTGAGGCTACTCCTACTTGAGGTCTCCTCACTCTCCCCAGAGACCATGAGAGCGGTGCCACCTGAGTTGGCTGTCTGCATTTGCTCCACTGCACTGGTGACCTGGCGAAGCCCTCTTGCAATGTCCTGACAGCAGTGTGACATTTCCAACTGCATGGTAATGCTGCGACGTGTCAGATTGCTGGTGGTGGTGCAGAGGCGGTTCACAGCCTTTGTGTAGTTGTGCAGCCGTGCGTTGGCACGTCGGACAGCCCTGTCACTGGCGTCTTGGTTTTGCTTCAGGGTGTCACAGAGGTCACGTATGGCACTTGCCATGGCCATGATGCCCTCCCCCATGTTGCGCTGATTTATGTTGAGAGTGCATAGCTGCCTATTGATGGAGCGCAATGATTTATATTGCAGGCGCTGTACCTGCAGCATGCTGTGTTCAAGACCTGCAAATACTGTGTGGTCCTCATCAGTGGCAGTGCTGCTCCTGGGCCTTGACCTGCATCTTTCCAGTGCTGGCATGCTCATCCGTGGTGTTTCTTGCCTCCGCATGTGTGACACACCCTGCCTTTCCTCTCTTCGATCACTCTCCTCCCCTGTGGGCTGTATGTCATCCTTCAATGGAGGCAGTGGGGGCACGTGTGCGCTTCCTGCGCATGATTGTTGTGTGCTCTGTATCCTCACTTGAGTCCCCATCATCATGCTGGTCCTCAGGATTTGCATTGTCATCTCCCTCTGCACTGTCATCAAGTGCCCTGGATTGTGCTGTGGATGTAAAGGGGAATACATGAGTTTGTTTCATTGTCTGCATTTTGCACTCAATAAAGTTTCTACAGTTTGTCTTGGCTAACTTCTGACACTGTGTTTTTCCCTTATCACCGACCCACATGTTGCATTTGATTTCCTATGTGTCATGGACACACTGTCATACATCTTACTAAAACTTCCATGATGCATTGCTGGGTGTGCTGTAAGAATTGGACTGGAATGACATGTGTTGTGTATATTTTGTGCATTTGGGGAAGTGTGCATGGGATGGGGATCAGGGCAGATATATTTTGCATGCATCTTACCTTGGCTGCTGGATGCAGGGTTGGAGCTGTCAATGTCAGCCACACCACCGACGCTCTCAGGCAGGAGGGTGGACTCCACAAGCTCCTCGTGGGGTGTTGGCTCTGCTGATGTGGATGGTCCTCCCCCGGTCTTGTTTGCCTCCTTGAGTCTGGCTGCCACCCTCTCCTTAGACCTTTGGCGCATGTCGTACCATCGCTTGCGCAATTCTTCGACAGTGCGATGAGTAACACCCACAGCATTAGCTTTCTCTTGTATGCCCAGCCAGATCTTTCTTTTTCCCAGTGCCTTTTTGCCAAAGAGGAGCTCATGGCTGCAAACGATCTCCTCTATGAGGACCTCCTGCTCCTTGTCAGAGAATTTGTGTTTTCTCTTCCTCTTTTCACCCTCCTTGCCCTCATGTTGCTTCTGGGACTCCACTGGGGTTTGTTCTCTCCTGGGCTGACTCCTCACACTCTCCAAACAGCCTCTGACTGTGGCTCAGGTAATCAGGTGCAGCAAATCACTCCCACTTCCTGGTTGTGATGTCATCAGGCTGCACCTGTATAGCAGATTCCCGCTTTTGCGATTTCTTAATTTGCGAATTTCGCAATTAAGGAATCGCAAAGCATGTTTCTGAGAATTTTTAGCGAATTTTAAGTAATCGCTAAACATTAGCGATTTTTTTAAATACATCCCGATTTGCGAATCTCAAACTGCAAATCGCAAAATATCGCAATTTGAGATTCGCAAAACAGGAGTTTCATACATATGCCCCCTGATGTACAGGTCAAGGAAATGCAACATCCCCTCCAAGACATCGCTTAGCACACGACTAAACATAGTTTGCGACATACCACCAGCAGTAGCCACAGTGTACTGGAAGGTATCAGTAGCAAAGAAGTGCAGGGCTGCCATCACCTTCACCTCTGGGGTCAGTGCTGTAGGGTATGTCTAGCCAGGTAGCAGATGTGGCGCCAACTGCTCCGCCAACTCCTCAATCAGTGGCCTGGTGAAGCGGTACCGTCGGATGCAGTCACGTTCCTGCATGGTTTCAAGGTCTGGGAATGGTCTATGGACAGCTGGTGCCCTGCAGAACAGACATGCACAAAGGACGATTGTCGGTTCATCCACCCATGTGGCTATGACCAAGCAAAATATCACATAATACATCATGCCAATACACAATGTACTGAGGTGTGTGCTGTTGGGCATGGACACATATGTCACCTACATGGCCATCACCTCACATCTCAAGTCCACATGTCCACATAAGTCCCATGTAGTGCAATGGGCAATCATTGGGCTGTGTCACCCTACCTATGTACTGCTGTGACGTTACAAACACACACCACAGTGACAAGTGAGGCCTGATGTCTTCCAGGCATCAGAGATCTTTGCCATGCAGATACCCAGGGTCCCTGTATTGCCACATCGACACTGGCATGACATGGCGTATCATGTACACGCCACAAGGCAACCAAGAGTCCCACAGGTAGTGGCCACTGTTGTCTCTGCAGGCCCTACATGTACGTCTCTTAGACACACACACAACATCAAGGTTGATGCACAAACCACATGGATGTGGAGACTGTCTCCCATTGGGCACATTTGATCAGCCACATCTGAGACACAACATGCACATAGACTGTGGGTGTACATCAGAATTGTGGCTATAGGTCTCACTGTGACGTACATGCCATCACCCCCAGGACTCAGGGTGTATGTGACATGTCCTAAACATATCCAACCTGCAACTGTGTCCATGACTCATGCCCATAACTGTACTGTTGGACATCACAGTGGTAATGTGCACAACACACAAAGGATTCTGCCCCCATGAACACGCGCACAGCCTGGGAGTGGCTGAACAAAAGTGCCACACAACAAACCAAATGTTGCCCCCCCAACACACAGGGAATGCAGCCTTACATTTCATGGGACACTGTGTGGCCAATGCTGTAGTGTGGTAGGTGTGCACCTGAGTCCCTGGCAAGTAATTGTGTGTTGAAGCTGTCAAATAGTCACACCAATGAGGCCCGACGCGGGTGACAGTGCGTACGCATTGCACAGTTCATGACCCAGCCATGCGTACGCTTTGCCATTGACTGCAATGAAGCCCGACGCGGGTGACAATGCGTACGCATTGCACAGTTCATGACCGAGCCGTGCGTACGCTTTGCCATTGACTGCAATGAGGCCTGGTGCGGGTGACAATGCGTACGCATTGCACAGTTCATGACCGAGCCGGACGTACGCTTTGCCATTGACTGCAATGAGGCCCGACGCGGGTGACTATCATGCATGCGCGTCGGACAGGCATGGTCCGAGACAGGCGTACCCCTTGGCCATTGAATCGTATGGAGACGGGTGCATGTGTATTTTCAAAATACGCGTTGTACAGTCAGTTGACCGAGCCGGGCGCACCCATTGGCTCTGGACTGTCATGGAGACGGCTGCAGATTCAAAACTTGTACGAGTTGTGCGCTGGAAATTCATTTGAATGCCTACAACAATGTTGCAATTCCTAGGGTTTTATGAAGGTGAAGATTTGAATGATGCGGAAGACGTGTACGAGTCGTACATTTCCATGGATTGGCCAGATTCATAGAATGTAACCGTGTTGGACCTATCACTTGGGACACATGGCACAGAGTCTGCCTCTGCAGCACAGATGTAAGGCTGGCTGTCCCCCAGGGAGCTCACTTGCCTGCACTGCATGCTACTGGACCACATCCCTGCTACCACTGCTGCTGTCTCTGCATCCTCTGGCTACTGCTATGGCACGTACTCTGGAGAGGGCCCCAGCCTTCACTGAGGAGGAGAACCAGGCCCTGCTGGACGGGCTCCTTCCACAGTACAGCAAGCTGTATGGGAAACCAGGGGAGCAGGTGAGTGTGCAGTCTACTGCCTTCCTAATTGTGCATTTTGTCTGACTAACAGTACTAGCAGTGTGTACACCAGTGGCAAGCATACTCACGGAGTACTTTCATCCCCCAAAGTGTGTAGGTACATGTAATGAATAGGTTTCCTGCTGCTAAAGTGCATTATTGCAAGCTTAAACTTCCCAGGCATTGTTAACATGTCAGCCATGCAGGTGATTTGTCCTTCCCCATGGTTGCACTACCTGTGTCACTCATTTTCCTTTGTGATGATGACATGTATATCCAACTGTGTGCAGCACAAATATGGGCCATGTGTAATAATGGACTTTTAACTTTGTCATCCTCACAAGTTGATGTCCACCAGAAGCAGGAGATATGGCTGACCATCGCCCAGGCAGTTCGATCGGTGGGGGTCTACAAGCGTCGGATCCGCAACTGCCAGAAGAGGTGGCAGGACCTTCGGGGCTGGACCCGGAGGATCGCAAGGGTCCAGCTGAAGCTGTCGCCTCCTTGCAGGAGGGGCGGACACCGGACCCTGACCCCCACATGCTCCAGATACTGGCGGTGGTCTTCCCGGACCTGGATGGGCAGCTGAAGGCCAGACAGCAGCAAGGAGGGGGTAAAACCATGCCTAATCTGCGTACTATGTCTGCTAATTGCAGTCTTTTGGCCTGGTCACACTTCCACATTACGTAGGGCTTGTAGTCCAATACTCATGTTCCTCAATTGTGTGATGCACCCTCCTCATCTGATCCACAGGTGTGGCCCCTACAGTCTGTTGCTTGTGTCACTGGGGCACTGTGTCCCTGCAGTCAGCTATGCTTCAGCTTCTGTTACCGTGACTCTGTTGTGTGTTTCATGGGTGGGTCAATTGTTTACACAATGCCTGAGATCTGACATGTGATCTGTGTGTGCCCTTGATATGTGTTACAATTGCTGATCTGACTCGCCACATGTGGCTGGGGTATTTCAAACAAACCCATGCAGCAGGGGACTCTAATTTGTGTGCCTCAGGAGTATGTATATCAAGTGTGTCACACTTGCTTAGCCACCTGACTACTGTCCAGGGCTAAACACTGTTTCACGTAGACCTGGGCAGTCATGCCTACTCAAGGGCATTTAGAAACACTCTGTAATCCCACTCCTGTGTATCAACTTACAGGTTGTGCTTAGTGACATGTGCCTTCAGGGGTCTGCCTCTGTATCATTATGGTGTGGCTTCCTGTTACGTACAACTGGGGTGTCCATGAGTTGGAGGGTCAGCAGGACATCTGAGATGTGAGTATGAGAGACAAGACCTGTGTGACATATAGGTGTGTGATCACTTAACAGTGCACAATGGTGTATGCAACTGAGCACTTCAGGCAGCTGGGTTACATGCACAGCAGACTGTGATGTGCTAATGTACAGGGAGTTGTGTTCGCAGAGACTCATATGTCTGATTTGTGTGATGTGGGGTCTTCTGGGTCAGGGATATGTTGTTTGCAGGGGCTGGGTAAGTGCACTTGTCAGCTGCAGAGTTTGCTTTACCCCTGAGCTATGATTGTGAAACAGTGCATACTGTTGTTGTCTGGATGCCCTGCCCCTGTGACATGTGACAGTGTTGACTGACTTTCAAGGCATGCCAGTGCCATGGCATTTAACTTGCTATGAGTGATCCTCCATTGTGTTCAAGTGTGCTCCATGCACCCCATTGTGGCATTGACTATCAGGACATGAGAACATCATAGTGTGTGTTGCTGGCATGCATCACAAGCATGTGAAATGTGTCCCTGCCCATTCCTTTATCCTGACAGCTGTACTGAGTCAGTGGCAAGAGATGTGCTGTGTGTATAGTGACATACTCCTATATGTTCACTTGCATGTCCAACAAATGTGTGGGTGGTGCATGTCGGCACATTGGGGTATTAGCATCCAACATGCAACAGACATATGGGTGCAAGTCCAGGAGGGATATGAGTGCCATGGTTGGTGAGACTGACAATTGGCTTATTCTAAACAGTGTGAGCACTTTGAGCAGTGTTCAGCTGATGATGCCAGGGGTTGCCCTGTGATGTGATGTACTCACTGTGGTGTGTGCAGTCAGTGCAGGTGACTGATGTTGTTCTCTTTTTTCCTAATTCTATCCACATCCATGGCCACAGGAGGGGACTGCTCCACGGACCAGAGCCTGACTGGGACAGAAGGCGAGGAGTCGGAGGGACCCAGTGGCACGGAGGGCGAGTGGAGCCACACTGAGGAGCACCATCCACCCCAGCTGAGGGCCACAGCAGCGCGGAGGTGACTCCCTTGTGGAGGCGGGTGTCAGCAGCCACCAAACCCCAGCTAGTGAGGCTGTTCCCGCCACTGCCCCACCATCACCACCCTCCCTTCGGCTCCCATCCCAGAGGTCCGTGAAGGCTCCTGTGTTCGGGAGCATGTCTCCTTTGTGCCAGGCACCACACCCCCTGCCCCTGTGTCCCCCTGCTGCCCAGAGTGAGGAGTCTGTGGACTTGCTTAGACATATCCATGTGGGGCAGACATCAATGCTGAGTGACCTCCATGCACACACCAGTCTGTTGACACAACTGGTGTCGTTCATGGAGGGCGTTTCATTGGGCATGTCTGCCCTACAGAGGACCAATCAGTCCGTGGCCTCCTCCCTGACGGCAGCAGTGTCCCTCCTCCAACAGTCCTGCACCCCTCCTACCCCTGCACCACCCACGATTCCTAGCACCCTACCTGTCCCAAACAGACACACACCTGCACATTCTCACAAACCCACAGACATGGGCAGCACACAAACACCCAAACCAAGGTCTAGACGTGCACACAAGCAAGCGCAGGGGACTGATACCACACTCACACGGGATGGTTTGCAGACACACACACAGTCATCCACAACCACTCCGCAGTCCTCCGATACCTCTCCCTCCCAGCCCCCTTCCCTTGCCTCACCTGCAACCCCATCTCCACAGAAGCTCTTCCTCTGTGACCTTGGCCTCTTCCCCACCGACCCTGCAGATCCAGCTTACAAGGGGAAGAGGAAGTCCCCACACACAGAGGGGAGTGACCCTCACACCCGGACACCCTCCCCCAGGTGCAGTCAGACTGAGGCCCAGACCCGCAAGTCCCCCCGGAGCCTGAAGAGCAAGACCCCACCCCCGCCACGCAGCTCCACGTCGAAGTCTCTGTCCTCCACTCCCCAGGCCACCACTCCACAGGTTCCCCCGCCACACCCTGCCCCAGGTTACCCCACCCACAGATACACCATCCCCAAAATGCTGAGGCCCTCCCCCCTACCACTTGCTCTTCCACCCCCGGTCAGACAGTTAGTGCCACTGATGTGGGGACCGTGTCCCCCCCTCTGTCCTGCCGACCTCACCTGATCCCCATTCCGCTCCCATTGAGTTAGGCACTGCAGTGGAGTCCACGACCACCCCGTCTGACTTGGGCACTGCAGTGTGGACCAAGTCCACTCCATCTGACCTGCCCACTGCAGTTGTGCCGGCACACATCCCATCTGACTTGTGCCTCACAGTTGTGACTGCACACACTACTTCAGGCAGCTCCACTGCAATTACCAGTGACTCTCCTGCATCCACCACCCCTTCACTGCCTCCTTCTGCTGCGCCCTGATCTTGTCCCTGGCCTGCCCCCATGTATGTCCCTCTGAGGGGATGTCCTCTGCCAATCTCCAACTCACACTAAAGGATCCATACTTGACGTCATTCTGTCCAACGAAGATCTGACCTCTGTTACCAATATCATCCCCACTGACTGATCAGACCATCACCTTATACTGTTCACCATTGCTACCTCAGCAAACCTCTCCACCCCTAAAACTACCAGACCTAAGAAATTGACCAGAAACCTAAAAGGCATCCCCCCAGGTGTTCTACAATCGAAACTCCAAGCTAAACTTCTTCTCATTCCCCCCTCCCAAAATGCGAATGAGCTCACTGAACTATTTAACAATACAGTTACAGATATTCTTGACCAACTAGCCCCGCCTAAACTCAAAAACCAAAGAAACACCCCCTCAAACTCTTGGTTTAATACAGAGATAAATAATGAGAGACGAGCACTCAGACTGTCGGAAAGAACCTGGAGACACCCTCCCTCACCCTCCCATCTTGCACTTCTCAGACATGCTAGATCCACTTACAAAAAACACATCCTCAAGGAAAAGGCATCCTTCTTCCGCACTCAACTTGATTGTGCCAAAAACAGACCCAGGGAACTCTTCATAATCATCCGAAACCAAACTTCCCCCACACCTCCAAATATGACAGCCTTCTCAGACAGATGTGAAGAAATTGCCCACTTCTTCTCTGAAAAAATTGCCAAAATTGACCAATGCTTCCTTCCCACACAACTATCCTCCAACTCCCAATCCAATCTTGTCCTCACCTCTAATGCCTACTCCACATTCCCCCTTCCAGATGACACTTTCTCTCCTCTGCCCTCTATCCTACTGCTCCCCAGCGAGCCTCCTCACCCACCCATTTCCATACCCCCCACCACTCCACAGGCCTCTCACCTTCCACATCTCCAGTAACCAACTCCCCTAAATCTCAACTTAAGAACAATGCCTCCTTGCTCAACTTTCTCCCCATCACTGAGCTTGAAGTCCTCAATATAATTGGCAATCTAAAACCGTCCTCCCACACAAAAGACCCAATACCCTCCAACCTTGTCCCTGCCCTTAAGCACATCATAACCCCATTCTTGACTAAAATCATCAACACCTCTCTCTCCACGGGCTGTGTCCCCTCCTCCTTTCAGCTTGGTCAAATCTTGCCCATAATCAAAAACCCCAATGCTGACCCCAATGACCTAAATAATCTCCGTCCCATCACTAACCTCCCCCTTCTCTCAAAGGTACTTGAAAAATGTGCCCTACTACAACTAGACAAACACATAGAAAATTTCAACCTTTTTGACCCCTTTCAATCTGGCTTCAGAAAAGGCTGCAGCACCGAAACGGCAATGCTCAATGTCATAGATGACATCCATCAATCACTTGACAATGGGGAGACCTGCCTTCTTATACTTCTTGATCTCTCCGCAGCATCCGATACAGTCAACCATTCAGCCCTACTTAATGTGCTTAGGACCCGTTTCGGCCTTAATGGCACCGCATACAAATGGTTCATCTCTTATCTACAACGTCATACTCAGCAAATCAAAATTCAAAACTGTCTCTCTACTCCCACTCCTGTCTCCCTTGGAGTCCCCCAAGGATCTGTTCTCTCTCCCTCCCTCTCTAACCTCTTTCTGGAACCCCTCACCCTTAACCAAGCAGGCATAAATTACCACCTCTACGCCGATGACACCCATATCTATTACAAGATTAAAACTCATGCTGACATCTTACACCTGAACAACACCCTTACCAAGATCCAAACCTGGTTCCATTACAATCATCTCAAACTCAACCCTAACAAAACCGAAATCATTCTCTTCTCCCCCAAAAATAACCCTCTACCCGTTCAATCTTGGATCCCTGACCTCAATGCACTCAATTGCTCACTCACCCTGTCCAACTCCGTCAAATCTCTTGGCATCACTATCGACAACACCCTAACCCTTAATTTTCACATCAAAAACTCTGCCAAAGGAGCCCTCTTCACTCTCCGTCACCTCAAGCAAATCAAACCATTCATTCCCACCGATGATTTCAAACTAGTAGTTCAGTCGCTTGTTCTGTCATGTATTGATTATGGTAATGCCATCCTTAATGGAATCCCCAAGGTACACCTAGCTCCAATCACAGTTGTGCTCAACCTTACTGCCAGGCTCATCAAGGACTGCAAATGCTTCCATCATATATCCCCGGCTCTCAAATCTCTTAAATGGCTCCCTATTGAAGGCAGATCTGCCTTCAAAACCGCCTACATTACTCATAAAGTCCTCCACCAAAACACTCCATAGTACCTCTCAAAGAAACTCCACACTGCGGGCTCCACTCGACCTCTGAGAAGCACCAGCACCCTACTCCGAATCCCACCTCTGCATAAAAAGAAAGCTACACAAGCTCGCTCCTTCTCTGGCAATGTCCCTATTATCTGGAATGCCCTCCCAAAAAACCTGCGCTGTAATCCCTCCTATTCTAGTTTCAAAAAGGACCTCAAGACCCACCTCCTCAATTATTATTGGGGTTCCTAACCTGTGTCCTACTCCTGATCTCTTATCAATCATACTATATTTGTTCAGTAATATATACCCTGTTCTCCTGTTTCACCATTTACCTAATTACTTAAATGTATAGCTCCTGCCCCTGTTTATTTATCTGGTTTTGTATAATGCTTATGTTGTTTGTACTTTGTATATTTAAAATTTTTGTTACGCTACCTTTCATATGCTTTTATACCCTATGTGCCTTATACTATCCTTATCTTGTAAAGCGCTCTGATACCTCTGGGTCTAGCCAGCGCCATATAAAACCTTCAAAATATAATAAATTAAAAAAATACCAGTGCAGACAAGCAACATGTGACAGTTGCCACTCAAGTTAACTTCTTGTCATTTGATAATGGACTGGCCATTGGCCTTTATTTTGAACGGACTTTGAATTTTTCATCTGCTAAATAAAGCTTTTTTCTTGATCATTTTGAATTTGATTTAGCTGTACATTATGTTGATGATGTTTAGCATGACCTTGCAGTTGTAATGCTGGATTTCAAATGTTGAATACTGAGGTGTTGATGTGAGGTACTCCATGTGGTCCATGAAATATGTATCCTATTCTGGTCGTTATCCATATCATCCTTTGCAGCTAAATGGGTGTGTCATTATTAACAATTTGTGGATACTCTGTAAACATTTCATTTGCATGGTCACATCTGTGGCTTGCACACATGCACATATTATGTGCTTCCCATTGTCCAATTTGTCTATTTCCCTGACTGTGGGCGCATCTCCACTGGACATGTAAGTGTGGGCATCATTGGTGTAGGAGCAACTGGGTCCTCTGTGCAACATTCTGGACATATGTATTGAGTATGTGCAGATGATTTAAGGGACAATGCCGTACCCAGGCTGTTGTGACCAGAGCCTTCATTGTGTGGTAACTGATGGCTGACTGACCAAGTGTTCTGCTGACATGACTGAGACCTGCTGGGGCTATGTTTGGCACAGGTGAGCTTCCACAGGAGTTGAGTCCCCTCAAGTAAGTGTGTTGTTCCGTGACATTGCCTGGGCCCATGTTCTGTGTTGTGTGGGCATGTGTGTGTGTGTCCACATCCCTTTTCATACACAGGCAGTGTTCCCTTGATATGTTCCTGTTGTTGGTGCTTGCTGAGTGGTACTGTGTTCATCCCACAACTTTGCCAAAGCTACCAAATGTGTGGGTGCATGACACACTACTGTTAATTGGTGTTTCATCATTGGGATTTGTCTGTTCTGAGTGGTGATGATGTTGTCAGATGCAGATGGGACACAGTCGGGGGTCCCCAAGGCACTTGTTTGTTCGCAACATCATGTCGTTGTCCCTAGGTGGTACCTTTCAGTGATTGAGACATGTGTATGTGTGTGTGACTACTCCCACTTGTCCGGTTCAGGGCTGCAATGTATGTAGGTGTCAGCATGTGTGCCTTGTGGTTCTCCTTGGCTTCTGTATTGTCCTGGGACTGTGGCAGGTATTCCGCAGGTAACGGGAGCTTTGACGTCATGGCCATGTACCGCATACTGTGCAGTATGTCTGTCATTCACCAGGGTTGTAAACTGTCCTTGTGTGATGAGTCTGTGCACCTTAGTTCCTCTTAACATTACTGTGTTTGTCATGGGTGCATGTGCAATGTCACCTGTCCATGTGGGCTTCACAGATGCACATTGGTGCAGTTCTGGGTGTGTGGTGTTGAGGGTGGACTGATGTAAATGTTTGCATGGATGGGCCCCTAGCTCCCATTTGTCCATGGATGAGGGGCCATGCTGAGTGGTTTGTGTTTGTGTATGTGTGATGTACGTTTGTGGCACAGGACACATGTCTTGGTTTCACAGTTTGTACGACATCTACCTTTGTCAGCACAGTGGACGGGTCATGCATGCTTGTGTCACCCCAATGTCTGGTACCTGGGGGTAGTGCTGTTGTGTGTCAGTCTCTTGCTGTGTTAGTTGCTGTTCATTCCAGCTTGTGTCACAAGTGTCTGTTGTGCTCCCTCTCATCTCACAATGCCTGATTGCCCACTAAGGGGGGACCATTGATGGTTTACTTTTGTATGGCACTTTGCCCACATCTGTCTCACTGTGGTTCAGCCCCCATCATGTGTTGTGTAGTTGCCTGGGGATACTGAGACACACACACACACACACACATGTTGTGCCAGATGTGCAGTGTAAGGTTGCCTGTTTGTGTTTGTGCATCTGCACAAGTGCATTGGTATTGCTGTTGTGAGCCATTGTCTGGATGTTGTTTTTGTGATTTACCCTGCTGTCCCTGTGAGTCTTATCACATCATTCTGCACATTCCTCCTGGTTGTTAGGTGCCATTGCTGGCATGGAATGGGAGTTTGTGACCTGACACCTACAGTCTACACAGGTTGTTTTGGTTTGTGTGTCTATTTTCGAGATGTGTGTATGCTTTGTGATGCGAAAGAAGAAAAACAGAAAATGCGCACTCCGTTTTCAACAGTGTAAATGATTTGAAAAGGTAATTGGTGCAGACGAGTATATCCCCCTGAGTTGGGAATTCAATAGAAGTAAGGTAAGCACGCTCCTAAGAAAGGGGAGTGTCACTCGTGTAGCACTCGGTGCGAGAACAGAGGTTCTCTTTATCCATGAAACTAGTTTCTCAAAAAGAAGAAGTAGTCCAAGATCAATCGAATTTATTGAAATTGTTCTTCAAATGAATAATATAGAATTGTCATCATTCTAATTAGGTCAACTCATTATCCAAATGCCCAATGCATTTCGGGCTATTCAAGCCCTTCATCAGGGGCGGCACTGTGGAGGAAACAAGGGAGCAGGACTCAGTATCAGTTATCAAACGTGTAGATGCAAATATAGGTGTTCGAGGTAAATGTGAAAACGGGTAGAAAACGAAAGGGTGATGGTAACAAGAGAACCCAAGACAATTATTATGAAAGTGAACCAAGTGCAAAAAGTCACCGAAGGGGCAAGGCAAGTGATGTACTCAAGATCTGATACTGAGTCCTGCTCCCTTGTTTCCTCCACAGTGCCGCCCCTGATGAAGGGCTTGAATAGCCCGAAATGCATTGGGCATTTGGATAATTTCGATTGATCTTGGACTACTTCTTCTTTTTGAGAAACTAGTTTCATGGATAAAGAGAACCTCCGTTCTCGCACCGAGTGCTACACGAGTGACACTCCCCTTTCTTAGGAGCGTGCTTACCTTACTTCTATGCTTTGTGATGGTCACTTCTGCTTTTGTGTCACTGTACACTGTATCCATTGTCAGCCCCCATGGGTGGTGCTTGTCTGCACATGGCCGAGAGTATGTTAGGTTTTCACAGCACTGTTAGCCTCACCACATCTCTGTGGGTATGGGACACAACCACTACTTTGGCCCAAAAGTATTTCATGTGTTGGGACCAGAAATCATACATGCTGTTTGGCATTTGCATCTTTGACCATGATGACACTTACCTTTTGCTCACTGTGATGAGGGGGGTTTTGGACCCCATCACCACAATGCTCAACATCTGCTGCAGTTTGGAAGCACACAGTTGTTGATCCATTGTCTGAAGTTGTAGGCCGCTCAGTTGGTGTCTGAGGGTGAGGGTGGCGGGCTTCGGGCGAGGGTGGTGATAAGCTGGTCTCCGGTGACTTTGTTCCAGCTGCGGTGTGGGATTCTTTGAGGTTGGTTGTGCGCGGTGTGTTTCTCGAAGGAGAAATGGATGCAGTCGGTCCAGTGGAGTTCGGTGGTGTGGGTGAAGGTGACATGGTTGCTGACGGAGAAGATGGGGTTGAGGGTGTGTCCGGCAGAGTGAGTGGGTGTCGTGACGAGCTGTTTGAGTCCGAGGTTAGCGAGGTAGTCGATCAAGGTTGTGGAGTTGCTGTTGTTTGTGTTCTCGAGGTGGACTAAACGTAATAATTTACTATTCCTACTCCAGTATAAAATAAATTGGGGTAGGTGCTGGACATTAAACTTAATTAATTTACTATTCCCACTCCAATCTACAATAAATTGGGGTAGGTGTTGGACACTAAACCTAATTAATTTACTATTCCCACTCCAGTCTAAAATAAATTGTGGTAGGTGCTGGACATTAAACTTAATTAATTTACTATTCCCACTCCAGTCTAAAATAAATTGTGGTAGGTGCTGGACATTAAACTTAATTAATTTACTATTCCCACTCCAGGCTAAAATAAATTGGGGTAGGTGCTGGACAGTAAACTTAATTAATTTACTACTCCCA
Source organism: Triturus cristatus (assembly GCF_964204655.1). NCBI lineage: Eukaryota > Metazoa > Chordata > Amphibia > Caudata > Salamandridae > Triturus > Triturus cristatus. The sequence continues at coordinate 855,383,858 of NC_140585.1, read as the reverse complement.
CTCCAGTCTAAAATAAATTGTGGTAGGTGCTGGACATTAAACTTAATTAATGTACTATTCCCACTCCAGTCTAAAATAAATTGTGGTAGGTGCTGGACATTAAACTTAATTAATTTACTATTCCCACTCCAGTCTAAAATAAATTGTGGTAGGTGCTGGACATTAAACTTCATTAATTTACTATTCCCACTCCAATCTAAAATAAATTGGGGTAGGTGCTGGACATTAAACTTAATTAATTTACTATTCCCACTCCAGACTTAAATAAATTAGGGTAGGTTCTGGACACTAAAACTAATTAATGTACTATTCCCACTCCAATCTAAAATAAATTGGGGTAGGTGCTGGACACTAAACCTAATTAATTTACTATTCCCACTCCAATCTACAATAAATCGGGTAGGTGCTGGACACTAAACTTAATTAATTTACTATTCCCACTCCAATCTAAAACGAATTGTAGTAGGTGCTGGACATTAAACTTAATTAATTTCCTTTTCCAACTCAAATCTAAAATAAATTGGAGCAGGTGCTGGACAATAAACCTAATAAATTTACTATTCCCACTCCAGTCAGTATTAAATTAGGATAATTGCTGGACACGAACATTAATTTATTTAATTTAACCAATTCAAACAGTATTAAATTATGTAAGTTTTTCCAAGTTTATCAAAATTATTTTGACTTAATTATAAAATACAGCACACCCTTAAAAATAATAATTACAACATCCCACTCATAATATTTTAAATCAATTTAAAATATGAAACTCTCAAATAAATTGAATGCATTTTACATTTAAAAAATGTATAACATTTTTGTAAAAACACTCCCAACATTATCACTTATAAAAAATAACATCCCACTCATTAATTTTTATTTCTACTTAAAACATATATTTTCTAAATAAAAATGTGAATTTGTTTTTAGATTTAAACATGCTCAATTTTTTTTTTAAAAAACTACCCACACTTATCCCATAAAAACACATCACCATCATAGAAACATACTCATAAACTCAAATTTTAAATTTCATTTTACATTTCAAAATGTATATTTTTTCTAACATCTTCATTTTTTTCAACATTTTCCACCATTACACCTGAAAAACGCAACATCCGAGTTTTCAAAATATACATAGTAAAATTTTAATTTGTATCCAACTTCGATTTTAAATTATGTAAATATTTAATTATTCTAAACAATTTCTTTAAAACACTCCCAACCCTTATTCCCCATAAACCCAACATCCCACTCCTAAAATTAAACATATAAAATCAAAAATGTAACTCTTATATTAATATTTTAAAATTTTTAATATATAAAATGTATTTCAATTTGTTTAAACACTCCCCAGCCTTATCCCCTAAAAACCTGCTCCTAAAATTAGATTTCTAAATTCAGATTTAATTTCTTTCTGAAATTCAAAATTTTAAATTTTTAATAAGTAACATTTCTCTCAATTTTTGTTTAAAACACTCACCACCCTTATCCCCTATAAACCCAACATCCCACTCCTAAAATTAAATGACAAAATACTAGTTTTTTTATCCAAAATTAAATATATAAAAATAACAATTTTCAAATATATTACAACACATTTTCAAACACTACCCACCCTTATATCCTATAAAACAACTAAACACTACTAAAAATAAAACATACAAATAATTACTTCGTGACACAAACAATAAGAAAAATGCTTTAACGATATTTTTACATGATGATATTTTATCATTAGATAGTGTAAACTTCGATATTTTTGTACGCACTTAAAAATTGATATTTTTCACATTGATATACAAAACATCGATACTTATAACCAACTATATATAAAACTCGATATTTTTGTATATCGATATATAAAAAACGATATTTAGGCCACTTACCGTCAGATGCAGTATATGCAGCAATAGGGTAGTCTGAACCTCCTGATAGGTGAGAGTGTTTTATCCTCCTCTGTTTATTTCTCTTGCTTGCCTTTGACTTCCAGTTTTAGTTCAACTTGAAAATAGCAGAACTACAGGTACCAGAATGTATGACTAGCATTAGGTGACTTGAGATCTCTAAAGTATTTGCAAGTCATAGCCCTGCAGCGGTTAAAAAGGGTGGCACTGTGGGATATACATTGAAGTGTCTAATTTATCCAGTCCTCTTATTTCGTTACATTATGGTATTTTCAGTTTTATTTTCCACTGCAAATGCAATGAAATAATATATTATGTATAGAATACAAGTCCTTAAATCGCAAAGCAGATCTTGTAAAAATGTAATCAACCTGACTAAACATACTGGTATTGCTTGTGCTTCATTGTATACGGTAGCATACAGTATGATTTTTAAATATTCGTATCTAAATTGACTGGGAATCTTTAACATTAATTAAAAGAATAAAAACTGCACTCCGTGGTGTAGTTTAGTTTTTGTCTTGTATGATGAAAAAGAAAAATAGCATGACTTTGTGGTTTGTGTCTCTGGAGCAGGCACCAATTGATCAGGCAGCTGGGGAATGTGGAAATGTTTGTCTTGGGTGTGCAGATCACTCAAAATCAGTGTCAATGACACATATATCATCTTAAGCAATTGCAACTGCTTCTGTCTAAGCCATCACTTTCTAAACACTCCTTTTACACGAACTTCTCAAAAGAAAGTGGCAGCATAAACAAGCACTGGCAAAGGCAGTAGGTCTCACCTTTGAGGCTTTGCTAATGATTTTAGCCATGCTGCGCATCCCTGATGCTGTGCAGCATGGCTACTAAAGAGGAAAAAAGGCCTATTCAGTCAGTTGTGTAAAGTTAAAAGCGCACACACCAACCACGTGTGTGCCTACTAGAAGACTTGACTTTTTTTTTCTTTTTACTTACCTATTTGAGTTGGATCAGTAAACAAAAAAAACGAATACTAGTGGGTAAGGGGAAAGAATGCAGGTGTGGGAAGCAACTCAGAGGATGTAATCACATAGGGTAGGGAGGCAACACAGATGGGTTTGATGGGCCGGAAACACTGAGCGCATGGGGAGGGAAGCACACTCAGACATATCAACTTGGAGGGGAAGCAAGCGACCAAACAAGAGAGTGCAAGGTGGTGTTAAAGCACATGGGAAGTTGTCGCAAAGGATGAAGCTGTTTAAAAAGGAAAGCATACGCATGATTGGCTTGACGTACAAAGATATGGAAAATTTTATTTTTAGACAGTTATGGAAAAAACAAGTGCCAGTAAAAGTGGGGAAACAGAGAATAGGGGAACCACAGACACTCTCATGGAGTGCTTTTAGAAAAAGAAAAAAGTTCCCAAAAAGCAGACACCTGTGGAAGGATTAAAAGGCGCCAATCAGAGAAATGCTACACAAACTATGTTCAAAGAAAGGGACAAAGACTGGATGGATGATCTAAACATTGAATAGAAGAAAATAAGAGCTGCAAAACAAAAAGCTCATAAAAAGTAATGGGCAGAGTTGATTTCCAGGTCAGCTGTCGACATGTCCCCAATAAGTCTTTCGCAGCTGGTTGGCATGCTTTGATCTAAAAATGAATTCTCAAATAAGCTTCACCAAAATGTTGGATGTGGAGTACCTAGCACAAAGTGTGAGTAGGTGATCATGAGGTTGTTGTGTTGTGACTCTTGATAGTGTCAACCGTCTTCTGACATTACCCAACTCGCTGATTACTTTTGTCTGATGCTATTGCAGCTCCTCCATATTGTTGATTACAGCCAGGGCACATTAACCTCACTCTTGTAATGGTTACAACTCCGATTTATTATGCCTTCATTTTAACATTTCATATCTGCTTTCAAAATCGACTAATTCACAACCCCAAAAATCACTATTTTGTGACATAACAAGCACTTCGAATGTTATTGTTAAATAATGCTCGTCATTTTCCGTGCTACATATTCTTGTCTCTTTAGCCTGCTATACAGAAATGATAAACATCTGTACAAATGCAATTCATGAACTTATTACTGTTCTTTCTCATCAATGGTTTATTGGTAAAACCCATTGTGAACAGGGCCAACTTCAGCGTCGTTGGTGCCAAGTGTGACAATCTTTGTTGATGACCCTCCTGCAAATGACCCCCCCTTCACAGATTCCCTTACAACCATTCTCCGATGGTTTCCCTCATCTCTCCTTAACCCCTCTCTCACATTTATTTATTTTATAGCCCTATTCATCCCAATGTAAAGTTCGAGAGTGCTTTACATCACAAACATATGCAGAGACAATGAGTCATACAAGTGTGTAAATCAATGTATAGGAAATGTTACGTAACACAATGAGAACTACAAGATGTTAGAGTCACATATAGGCATTATATGTCAAGAGTGATTGATCTGGAGAAACCAAGGAGCAAATGTATTAGGTTGTCACACAGTGGAGTAAACAGAACTGCTGCGCTGCATTGCATCAAAAGGATGGAAAACATCAGCACAGAATCTTCTAACATATGGTGCTGTTCCTTTTCTAAAATAAACAGTAAGGGGCCCATTAGGATGGCGGTCGGAAAACCACCCCGACTGCCATAGTAGTGCAAATCAACCGCCCGTCGGGACCGTGGAAAAAACGGCGGTACAATTAGGATCAACCACCCAAAAAAAACGACCGCGGCGGAACAAGACAAAGAAAAAACGCCCGAAGCAGGCGGAGAAGGCTAAAATCCGTCCGTGGCGGTCGGATACGCGGTGGTAAATCGCAGCGGAGACACCGCACGGAAAATTAGGAAATCCCCAATGTGACCGTGGTACGTTCCACTGTTTCCGACCGCCGCGGTCGCTAACAGTGATGAATGGGAGAGCCGGCGGAAGAGCTGTAGCATAGTCACCGCTGCGGACGCTCCGTGACAAATATGGCGGTCGACAGAAAAAACTCACAACAAGGCCCCAAAGTGCACAGCAAACTAGCCATGCACCCAAAAACATATAACACACCCCAATGACACGACCACATGGCAACTACAAAAATAAAAATCCCAGGACAACCCACATAACACACCTGACAGCAACACCCTATTTGGACACACCCACATAGCTGAGTATAAAACCAGCCCCTCCCTGACCACAATCTGTTGCAATACTCCACAACTGAAGGGCCCAACACCAGAGCACAAAGGAGAGGCAAATCTGCACACCATCACTACTCACATCACACACAGCACCACCACCACCTCCACACCTGCTCATCTAACCCCTCTGCACATCACCACCACCCCTCCACTCACACCCCTGCACCTATAACCCCTTTGCACATCACACACCATGGTAACACAGAAAATGTCCAAATTCACAGAGAGTGAGTTGACAGTCATGGTAGATGATGACATAAGAGTAGAACCACAAGTGTTTGGTACCCTGGTCCAACAGACACCATTAGCCACAAGAGCACAAATAAGGGCAAGTATAGTCGATAAGGTCAATGCAGAAGGGACCACCCCAAGAACAAAAAAGGAAATCATGAAGCGGTGGCATGACTTCAAGAGGGTTGTGAAAGAAAAGAGGAGCAAGAACCATGAGCTGGCTCAGAGCACTGGAGGTGGCCCTCCCATTCCACAAAAAAACATTCACTGCATGGGAGGAGAAGGTGCTTGCCATACTGCAGCCAGAGAGTCTCACAGGAATAGCCGGGGGAGTGCAGGCTGGTAAGTACAAACAAATGTAGACCATTACACAGCTACGAACTGTCCAGCTAAACTACAAAGCTACATCTCAGAGGCCCATGTATATCCATAGGCACCACAATATCCAACACATGTCCCACAGATGTAACATTCACTCCATCTGAATCACCCCAAAGGTAGCCAACATTTACAGGGTTGTGTGTGTCCATGCAAACAGCACTACAACTCCCACCATGCCCCCTGTCACACCCCTTCACAGGATGTAGCACTCCCCCCTCACCCAGGAGCAGCTGGAAGCCATTGTAAGGTTCACCCTCACCAGATAGGCAGCCATCTTCCCAGGGAGGGCTGTATGGGGGTGGGAGGCCTGCAACACAACTCCCATCATGCCCCCTGTACCACACCTGAACAAGATGGGGCACCCCCCCAGAAGCATGTGGCAGAGATTGCATTCCTCACATCAAACTAACAGGTAGGTAGCCATCTTAACAGGGAGGGGTATTTGTGGGTGGGAAGACTGTACCACAACTACCACCATGCCCCTTGTCCCACACCTGAGCAGGATGGAGCACCCCCCATAAGCATGTGGCAGAGATTGCATTGCTCACATCAAACTAACGGTAGGTAGCCATCTTAACAGGGAGGGGTGTTTGTGGGTGGGAAGACTGTTCCACAACTCCCACCATGCCCCCTGTCCCAGACATGAGCAGGATGGAGCAGCCCCCCAGAAGAACGTGGCAGAGATTGCATTGCTCACATCAAACTAACAGGTAGGTAGCCATCTTAACAGGGAGGGGTGTTTGTGAGTGGGAAGACTATACCACAACTCCCACCATGCCCCCTGTCCCACACCTGAGCAGGATGGAGCAACCCCCAGAAGCACGTGGCAGAGATTGCATTGCTCACATCAAACTAACAGGTAGGTAGCCATCTTAACAGGGAGGGGTGTTTGTGGGTGGGAAGACTGTACCTCAACTCCCACCATGCCCCCTGTCCCACACCTGAGCAGGATGGAACACCCCCTCCAGAAGCATGTGACAGAGATTGCATTGCTCACATCAAACTAACAGGTAGGTAGCCATCTTAACAGGGAGGGGTGTTTGTGGGTGGGAAGACTGGAGTACAACTCCCACCATGCCCCCTGTCCCACACCTGAGCAGGATGGAGCACTCCACACACAGAAGCATTTTAGGTAGACCTCTTCCCTGGGAGGGCTGTTTGGGGGTGGGAAGCCTGCACTACAACTCCCACCATGCCCCCTGTCACACCCCTGCACAGGATGTAGCACTTCCCCCACCCAGGAGCATTCGGAAGCCATTGTAAGGTTCGCCCTCACCTAACAGATAGGTAGCCATCTTCCCAGGGAGGGCTGTATGGGTGTGGGTGGCCTGCAACACAACTCCCACCATGCCCCCTGTCCCACACCTCAGCAGGATGGAACCCCCCCCCCCCAGAAGCATGTGGCAGAGATTGCATTGCTCACATCAAACTAACAGATAGGTAGCCATCTTAACAGGGAGGGGTATTTGTGAGTGGGAAGACTGTACCTCAACTCCCACATACCCCCTGTCCCACACCTGAGCAGGATAGAGCACCCCCCAGAAGCATGTGGCAGAGATTGCATTGCTCACATCAAACTAACAGGTAGGTAGCCATCTTAACAGGGAGGGGTGTTTGTGGGTGGGAAGACTGTACCACAACTCCCACCATGCCCCCTGTCCCACACCTGAGCAGGATGGAACACCCCTTCCAGAAGCATGTGACAGAGATTGCATTGCTCACATCAAACTAACAGGTAGGTAGCCATCTTAACAGGGAGGGGTGTTTGTGGGTGGGAAGACTCGACTACAACTCCCACCATGCCCCCTGTCCCACACCTGGGCAGGATGGAGCACTCCACACACAGAAGCATTTTAGGTAGACCTCTTCTCTGGGAGGGCTGTTTGGGGGTGGGAAGCCTGCACTACAACTCCCACCATGCCCCCTGTCACACCCCTGCACAGGATGTAGCACTTTCCCCACCCAGGAGCAGTTGGAAGCCATTGTAAGGTTCGCCCTCACCTAACAGATAGGTAGCCATCCTCCCAGGGAGGGCTGTATGGGTGTGGGAGGCCTGCAACACAACTCCCACCATGCCCCCTGTCCCACACCTCAGCAGGATGGAACCCCCCCCCCCCCCGAAGCATGTGGCAGAAATTGCATTGCTCACATCAAACTAACAGATAGGTAGCCATATTAACAGGGAGGGGTATTTGTGAGTGGGAAGACTGTACCTCAACTCCCACATACCCCCTGTCCCACACCTGAGCAGGATAGAGCACCCCCCAGAAGCATGTGGCCGAGATTGCATTGCTCACATCAAACTAACAGGTAGGTAGCCATCTTAACAGGGAGGGGTGTTTGTGGGTGGGAAGACTGTACCACAACTCCCACCATGCCCCCTGTCCCACACCTGAGCAGGATGGAACACCCCCTCCAGAAGCATTTTAGGTAGACCTCTTCCCTGGGAGGGCTGTTTGGGGGTGGGAAGCCTGCACTACAACTCTCACCATGCCCCCTGTCACACCCCTGCACAGGATGTAGCACTCCCCCCACCCAGGAGCAGTTGGAAGCCATTGTAAGGTTCGTCCTCACCTAACAGATAGGTAGCCATCTTCCCAGGGAGGGCTGTATGGGTGTGGGAGGCCTGCACAAAAACTCACACCAGGCCCCTTGACCCACCCTTGTGAAGGATGAAGCACCCCCCCCCCCACCCAGAAGCAGTTAGAAGCCATTGTAAGGTTCACCCTCACATAACAGATAGGTAGCCATCTTCCCAGGGAGGGCTGTTTGGGAGTGGGAGGTCTGCAACACAATCCCCACCAGGCCCCCTGTCCCACCCCTGAGCAGGATGGAGCATCACACCCCCCCCAAAGCATGTGGCAGAGATTGCATTGCTCACAACAAACTAACAGGTAGGTAGCCATCTTAACAGGGAGGGGTGTTTGTGGGTGGGAAGACCGTACTACAACTCCCATCATGCCCTATGCCCCACACATGAGCAGGATGGAGCACCACCCCCAGAAGCATGCGGCAGTGATTGCACTGCTCACATCAAGCTAATAGGTAGGTAGCCATCTTAACAGGGAGGGGGTGTTTGTGGGTGGGAAGACTGTACCACAACTCCCACCATGCCCCCTGTCCCACACCTGAGCATGATGGAGCCCCACCCCCAGAAGCATATGGCAGAGATTGCATTGCTCACATCAAACTAACAGGTAGGTAACCATCTTAACAGGGAGTGGTGTTTGTGGGTGGGAGGCCTGCAACACAACCCCCACCAGGCCCCCTGTCCTACCCCTGAGCAGGATGGAGTACCACCCCCCAGAAGCATGTGGCAGAGAATGCATTGCTCACATCAAACTAACAGATAGGTAGCCACCTTAACAGGGAGGGGTGTTTGTGGGTGCGAAGACTGCACTACAACTCCCACCATGCCCCCTGTCCCACACCTGAGCAGGATGGAGCACTCCACACCCAGAAGCATTTGGAAGGCATTGTCTCACTACAAACAAAGAAAGCATGGTTGGTGGTAGAAATTCAGATATACTCATGACATGACAAAGGTATGCATGAGATGACAATGGCCAGTTCATGCCCAGATGTAATGTCTGCCAGGGCAGAGTAATCAACAAAGAGGCTGCACAGAAATTCTTTGTTGCGCTAGTCCCTAGACGGCAACATGTCCCTGTAATCACAAAATATGCATGTGGCGCATGGTATATTTTGACAACTCACACCATGGACTAGTAATGCATGTACCACAACATCGTCTCAGGAGGCACAGTAGTGCGCATACAAACAATGTGATGATTAGCCAACTGTGTGGTGTACAAACAGTGAATAATACACAGCTAACGCAAAGCTTGTGGGGTACCCTACAATGACCATTTTCCATCTGACCCACAGGTGACCAAGAACTGACTGCAGAGGACAACACCAGCAACCTGCAGAGCGAGTCTCCCCCTCCCCCTCAGAACATGGACTCTCGGATGTTGACTCCCGGGATTCAGAGGACCAGGAGCAAAGAGCCGGCCCATCTGGTGTGCCAGGGCGCAACAGGTCCCAGGACAACATCGTCGCCCCCGCCACATCTGCAGCAACACCAACCTCACTGCAGACCCCTGCTGTTACGGCCTGTGCATCCTCAGCCACCACCACCACCAGTGCTGCCTGCAACAATCTCCCTGTCCCAGAGGATGACCACCCCACCCCACCAACTGAGGAGGGCAGGGAGAGGATGGGGGTGCCTACAGTGGTGAGGCAACAGGTCCGTGGCAGCAGGGCAGATGGGAGAGGCAGGGTCACTCGCAGACAACCAGAGCCTGGGACCGAAGCCCTGGGCAACATAAACAGAGTCATTGGGGCCTATGAACAGGCCCAGGAACGAACGGGTTGGTCAGAAGAAGTTTTCCGCAAGCTCCTCCTGCTGATGAGGTCCATGGACACCCGCATGGGCAAAATTGTGGACCTCTTGGGCCAGCTAGTGGCGGTACTGAAGGACAGGCCTGCGCCACAAACAACACCTCCACCTCCCCCTGGTGGGCCACAGGATGACAGCTCAACATCCTCCCCTGTGGCCACAGAGAGGGGTGAGTCCTCAGACCCCACTGGCCCTACAGCAGAGGCCCCCCCTGCCAAGCGATGATGGGGCCGTCCCAAGAAATCCCTGGGAGTATCCAGTGGCAAAGCATCTGCCAAATGTCAGTCACGGAATCACCCATGATGGCAACCCTCTTCACTACTGCATTGGCCTTTTAGACTGTCCTTCCCCACACTGCCTTGTGAATGGCATCTGTCTGTTGGACTGGGTCACCACATCAATGTGGTGACTACTCGATCCTCTCTTTTACCATAACTGTCAACTCACTGCTTCACTAATCACCTCAATGTAAATATTCACCCCCTCACATTTCACCATTGTAAATAAATACTCCTTACACACATGTTGTTGTTTCCGCTCCATATTTATTCCAGGATGTGCAGTCTACACCATGATTACAATGTACCAAGAGTATGGAATATATGTAGGCAAGGAGAGGCTAAAGGTACCTAGGAAAACAAAACAGAACAAGATTCACTGGTCTGGGTGTGGCATCACAGACATCACACAACACTTACCATCAAGCTAATCCAACATGCACACATCACAATGAGCAACAAGTGACAACATACACATCCTGTAGATGTTCCAAACTACCCTGTCCCAGAAACATTGTCATGCACCACTGAGTCAACAAACGGCTGCAGTCACAAAGCTCATGTACAATTTCTCAACAACAGCAACATCATCAGACAATGGGTCCGTTGTACATTAGTAGAGAACACAAGGGCACCTCTTTACGGTACCCATTGAGCTGCACAACCTATTAGAATGAATCCAAAGGATCGAACTCGTAATCCGCTCTATTTTTCTTCAACTGTTTATCCAATATTTATTCCATTTTTTCTCTGGTAATTGCTTCAATCCGTTTTACCCATTCATTTTTCCATACTGGTTAAAGAAACGCAGGAGAATAACTGTTTCCACATGTCGCGTTTTAATTAAAATCACCCAATGCATTTCGGGAATGAATCCCTTCTTCAGGGGTTTCTGCGATACAAAAAGAATTAATTACAATCACTTACATGAATGATGTTTAAAATACAATGTATCACGACCGTGTAATACAACAACATTATTTCTGTAGCTTTAATTCCGACAACGTTATTACTATAGCTTTGTTACCAACAATGTTAGCACTAGTAGAAAACTACACATCACAAAAAAAACTGTTTTCAAAGATGTTAATTTGTCCCTCGATTTTAGTGCCTCCCTTTAACTGAGTTCTGCTCTCGGTTTTAGTAATCCTCCAATGTGCAATCACCGTTACATTGTCACTCACCTTCAAGTGAATTAGCGGTTGATGAGCTGTTGACGCAGGTCAACACCTTCCTCCTCTCCACTGTCCTCATCACTGGACACGGGTTGGTTTGTAGGCGGGGGCCGTGGCTGCTCATCATCATCCAGGATCAGGGGGATCTCCTTATGAATGGCTAGGTTGTGGAGCATGCAGCATGCCTCTACAATTTGACACACCTTCCAGGGTGAGTACATCAGTGCACCTTCGGTCTTGTCCAGGCAGCGAAATCGTGACTTCAGGAGACCAAAAGTACGCTCCACCACACGACGTGTCCTCCCATGGTCATCATTGTAGCGGACATCTGCTGGTGTCCTGGGATCCCGCAGTGGGTTCAGCAACCAAGGACGATTGTGATATGCAGTCACCTAGGTGTGAGGAACACAGACAAACCTTGTAATGCTACTGTGGCAGAGGACAGCATGTCACACACACAGCATGCTAGTTGACTCTGCATACTCACCCCCAATCCGCTCAGGAAGAAGATTAGCCATCAGCTGTGGTACAATGCTGTTACGCATGATGTATGAGTCATGGGCTGAGCCTGGAAATTTGACACACACGTGTGAGATGATCATATCCGCCTGGCACACCACTTGCACATTTATGGAGTGGAAATGTTTACGATTTCTATAGATGTGCTTACGTGCCTGTGGTGGAACAAGCCCAACATGGGTGCAATCAATGGCACCAACAACATGGGGGATGTGTCCAAGGGCATAAAATTCTCCCTTCACATCCGCCAATTCAGGCCCCTGGGGAAATGGATATATCTGTCCTTGTAGATCATCATATCGAACAGGACATCACGCAGCACCATGCTGAACATAGGTTGCGACATCCCACCTGCGCTGGACTCCGTGTGCTGGAATGATCCAGTGGCAAGAAAATGCTGGGCCGCCATCACCTTAGACATTGGGGTGAAAGCTGTTGGATATGTTCTGCGAGGCTGCAGGTGGGGCTCCAACATAGCACATAGGTTCTGTAGGGTGGCTCTATCCAGACAAAAGTTCTGGATTATCTCCTCATTCTCCATGTCTGCCAGCGCTGTGAAGGGAAGATACAGATACTTAGTTGAGATGAAAGTGGACACATGTCAATACAATTCACCATGAGATGTGCACAACATGTTACGTTTTGACTGACACAACGCTAACAATAGTGACCACGCACAACAGACCTCAAGGTCAAGATACAGCACACGCAGCACACAGCAGCAGCAGCCCAATCGATAGAGGGCGCAGACACCATCCCCACAGAAAACTAAAGTCACCCAGAGCGCAAAGACAAAAGCCCATCAGGCGACACCAAGGGCCACAAAGCCAAGAAGCAGACCTCAGGGTCGCATGCCTCAGAGGCATCCCCAGCCAAGGACTCTCCTGTCCCAAAAGCGTCTCGCAAAGACAAGCAGACAGCTTCCGTGCCCACTGAGAAGGTGGTGCCTGCTAAGAGTACACATAAGAAGAGCTCCAAGGCAGATTCACCCACAACCTCGACTCCCATCCAAAGCCCAGTGAAGCAGGGAAAGGAGGGCACTGTAGGGGGAACACCTGGTAAACAGAGGATGGAGGTGCAAAGGCAAGGCCAGGCCAAGCGAACAGCTGGATCCAGCATGTCCCCAGAGGGTGGGCCTCCATCTGCACCTGATGCAGCTTTGGTGGGTAGTGTGCCTGTTGTGTCCACACCACTTTCCAAGATAGGGAAGCCATTCCGAGGCCCCAAACAGTGGAAAGGCACCCCTCCACAATCTCCCACCCACACTATGTCTCACTGCAGCATGACTCCACCTACATTTGCCACTACACCACCTGGTCCAAGCAGCCCTCCGGCTTCCCAAGCCACTGATGCCTCTACCTCAGCTGGGCCTCTCTCTCCCAGGTCAGGTCCTCCAACTGTCCCCGACACACAGCCAGCTCCCAGTCCGACTGACAGGGAGTCTGAATGGTAGTCACCCTCACACACCTGTCTCTCCAACAGCGGTGCCTGTACTGCCCATTTTTACCCCCCTGACTTTGTTCCCTGTGCAGCTTCTCATGGACTTACTCTGCACTATGTGCTGGCCACTGGCCTTGTTGTTCATTGCTGTTTGCCCCTTACCTGTGCAGCTTCTCATGGACTTACTCTGCACTTTGTGCAGGCCACTGGCTTTGTTGTTCACTGCTGTTTGCCCCTTGCCTGTGCAACTTCTCATGGACTTACTGTGCACTTTGTGCTGGCCACTGGCCTTGTTGTTCACTGCTGTTTGCCCCTTGCCTGTGCAGCTTCTCATGGACTCACTCTGCACATTGGACTGGCCACTGGCCTTTTTGTTCAATGCTGTTTGCCCCTTGCCTGTGCAGCTTCTCAAGTAACTACTCTGCCCCTTGTTCTGGCCACTGGCCTTGTTGTTCACTGCTGTTTGCCCCTTGCCTGTGCAGCTTCTCAAGTAACTACTCTGCACCTTGTGCTGGCCACTGGCCTTGTTGTTCACTGCTGTTTGTCACTTACCTGGGCAGCTTCTCATGTAACTACTCTGCACTTTGTGCTGGCCACTGGCCTTGTTGTTCACTGCTGTTTGCCACTTACCTGTGCAGCTTCTCATGTAACCACTCTGCACTTTGTGCTGGCCACTGGCCTTGCTCTTGTCTAATATTGGTGCCTATCTGTGCAATATGTGAATAAAGACAGTTGCTCCTGTTGTCTGTTTTGTCAGTGTCCTTACTGATTAAAGTATTTTTTTCTGTTTGTGTATGGTTTACTGTGCCACATGCTCTGTATACCACTTCAACATTGCCAATGGCTTGTCTCACTTTTTCTAGTTTTTACAGGGGTGACAGGGACTTCAGTTCTTCTTGACTCTGATGCTTGTGGGTGCAATGATGGTGGTTTTAGATGAAATACTGTTGTCATTATCATTCTTTGTTCACGGTAGCTATATTGTACACATGCCAGGTTTGGAGGCACTGCCAGCACAGAGTGGGATTCTATCCACAGGATTGCAGGCAGGCTGATCAGGGTCATCATGTTTGTGTGATCTTACTTTATGTGTGCCCAGCAGTGTAGGTGTATAGTCATCTTGTGATGGTCAGTCATCCTAGTCACATGGGTCACTTTCAATGTGTGCACTTTGGTGGTCAAGAAGTGTGCAGTGTGAAGGGGGTGAATTTGTTGGGAGTGTTGATGTGTGTGTGCCCCCACAATGTCAACTACACACGTGTCACTCAGGAGTAGAGTGCCTGTGTGATTGTTTAGCCCTGTGATTGTGATTGTGTGCACATGTGTGTGTTGTATGTTGTGCATTGTGCAGTGTGTTGGTGTGTCCTTGCTGTTCTGGCTGACTCCTAGTTGTTGTTTTTGGCAATTGTGAGTATGCAGAGTATGTGACTGGCAAGTCAGTGTTGTGTTTTGTTGATCATCCATGTGTCTTGATGCTGGTTGTGGTCACTGTGCATACCTGCTCAGCCACACTGACATTGTGGGTAAGTTTTCTCATGCATTGCTGTCACATGGGGCTTTATTGCCTCCAGTATGGCATGTGATGTGTGGTGTCCATCCCCTATCTGTGCTTCAGATGCCTACCCATTGTGAGTCTGCACTCCATCTATTTGTGTATGGTACACTCTTGCCATGTCCACTACTGACATACACACCACTTCACTTTCATGTCAGCTGTCCCCTTGGGTTGCCTGTGTGCGCCTCCCCATCACTTCATTTGTGACACTGTGCTTTGTGGTGCAGATCTTTGCACAGGAGCAATGTGCCACTCAGGACATTTTCCTAATTGGTTATATGTGATTTTCTTGTACTGTTTAGCAGTCATGGTTGTTCATATGCAGTTCAACTGTTTGTGTTGCACAGTCCTCTGGTCAGGTTGTTTCCACTTTGGTGTCCCAGACTTGTGGGTGTTGGGTTAGGTGTATGTGTATTTGCTGAGGTACTGCTTCCCTTCCTGAGTGTGATGTTGTCAGTGTGCTGTTTTGATTGTTGTTGTGGGTGTTCATGGTGTGTTACTCATATCTGTGTGGGACTGGTATGTTTGGTGTGCACAGACTGCTTGGTGTGCATGCAGTGCTGTGGGTGTATGTTGCCTTGTCCTTGCCTAATGTGCATCCCCTGATGTCCTGCTGTGTTTGCAATGTGATTTATTGGCATGTGCATCTGTTGTGTGTTTGATGTGGCTGTGTGCAGTGTTTGGGATGTGTTGTCTCTTGCAGCTGACAGATGCTCTGTGTGTGATGTTCTATTTACATGTCAGTGTGTGTATTTTCTTGGTGTGGTGTGTTTCATTCAGATGTGTGTTGCCAGTGTGGTGTGCCTTACTTGTGTGTCTGTCACATGAACTTAGGTCTATTCTAGTTTCTTTGCTTGTGTTAGGTGCGTCCTTTGTGTTTTCTCCTCTCATATTTGAGCTGTCTCTTGTCATTCCTGTGCATGTGCAGGCATGTGGTACACTGTGACACCATGTTGACTTGATGGGTGGTGTGGTATGTCTCTCTGTGTGTCATTGTAGGCCCATTTCTCCCAGTTTGTGTCCATGCTTGTTTTGTGATGGTGCACATCTTGTCTGTGTTGTGGTATGTTGTCTGTGCATTGTTCCTGACTGATGAGGTTGTGCACTCCTGTTCTGTCTGTGCTCCCATTGCCTTTCCACAGTTTTGCTGCACAGGTCATGGCTGGTCTTGTTGTGATTCTGTGTGTGTTTTTGTTGAGTTATGTGTTTGTCTGTTGTTTTGGTGCAGACATTGGTTCTGGCATCCCTGTGTGTGTGTGATGTTTGTGGATACCCCTTAAGGAGTGTGATTGTCTGTGTAATGACTTGACATTATTGACACCCTTCTGTGTGCCTGACACTGGTGTTGTGTGCTGCAGGTGTGATGGCGGGGGTATGTGTGAAGATTCCTACTTGTGTTTGACAGTCATGAGTGTGTCAATGGTCCCTGTGGGTTGTGCTGCTGACATACTCCTGTCAAGTAGTTGTATACATATGTGTGGCTGTTCACTATTTGACTTCAGGGCCTTCCTTACATCCCTGTGCCTATACATGGGTTGCCTTGCTGTCTCCCTGAGTTGTTACACTGAGGTGACTGTGGTTTGACTTCACTCACTGTGCCAGCCATGTGTGATTTGATGGGCTGAGGGTGTTGTTATATGGTTCTTGTCTTGCATGTGATGTACACATGCGTGGTAGTTAGCTCCTTGGCCTTCCATTTGTGGGCACCTCACTTTAGCTTTCCTATATGTTGTACTGAATTGCTGCTGGCTTGTGGTCTGTGTGTCAGTGTGGGGTATGTCTGTGTGACTTGGCAGGCTGTGTGTCCAGTGGAGTGTTGTTCATTATCTGTGTGTGTGTTCATTTTCTGGTTGGATTTGGTTTTCTTGCCATGTGTGTGGTGTTGTTGTGGTGTGTGGGTTGCTCTGGCCCTGTGCTTCTGTGCTGTGTGTTCCTCTGCAGCCACTCCGGCTGTGGCTGTCTCCCTAGTTGTTTGGTGTGTGGTGCAGGGTGGTGTGGGTTCACCTGGCTTGTTGTTGTGCATGGGGGAGCACAGGAGGGGCACATGGCATGTCCCTTCAGGGGGGGCCTCGTGTGTGGAGGGTGGAGGTGTGGTCCTGTGATCTTTGTGCACTGCCCATGCCTGGTGCTGGCCCTGCCTTCTGCATTGCGCGCATATTTTCCCGTGTCTTCACCGCTGCGGTGACGTGACCGGGACGTTACTTCATGATCGCAGTAGATGGGTGACCTGGATGCGGAGGGGTGATTTAGTGACAGGTAGGACATGTGTGGGGACACTTGTGGATGTGTTCCTGTCCCCACCAGGGTGTCTGGTGTGGACAGGAACCCAATATCAGCCCATGAGTTGTCTGTTGTGGTTGTGTGCGGAGTTGTGTTATTGCATACCTGCAGCGTCGTCTGTGACAATCCATGAGTTGCTGGTAATGTATCCGGTACAGCACCGGGAAGACGTGTAGAGCTGGATCCATTGCAGTCGGGACCGGGTGGAAAGGACCGGGACTCTGGTTTCGCGCTCCGCTGTCGAGCTTCCGCCGTCTCTGGTCGGGCGGTTTCTCTGCTGCGGTGCGACTGGCTGTTTGGGGCATCCTGATTTGTACAGCGGATGGGACGTCATTCTGCATGGCAGTGAGTCTCCATTGGCTCCCACCGCCGTGGTGGCGGGCGCACTTTGATGGCGGTTCGCGTCGCACTGCGGTGGACGAGGAAATGGGCTATGTTTGGCCATACTAATATGGTGGGCGTGAGAACCGCTGCTGGCTTGCGGAAAAAAGCTTTTTCCGCCTCCGCCAGCACCGCGGTGGTGCCTCCGCCCGCCATAATAATACACCTCTAAGTGTACCTCCCTTGCCAGTATTTAGAGAAGACTGTTAGTACAATTAGATTAATTCCATTGTTTTAAGTGAATAAATCACATACATTCAAAATGTGCTTGAAACAGTTGCTTGTTTGCTTTACATATGCAGGAGTGTACTGTCATTATTTGCCTTACTACCAAAAAAAAGACACTAAATATATGTAGTCCAAATATATCACGTACAATCCTGGAACAAAATATTCGGCAATGACAACAAACAATTAATGGTAAGGAAATGAGGAGAGGGTAAATATATCCTTCATCAGTGTGAGTGATCGAGGTAAATAGAATGTGAGTATTACAAACGGGTTCAATATGTTCATTTACAACATCTGCTATTTACCGGGAGTTAAATAAACCAGTTCTAAGATTAGGAGCGCAAGTGGGAGTGCGGCTTCAAGGGTATAGAGTCAGTTTATTCAAACCCCACAGTTAATGTCTTAAAGTCAAGGGTGGGACAACTGAATACTTAAGAATGACCTTAATTTCTATATTTGGTAAGGTGATCATAGACAATTCTTTTGCATTTTCATGGCCTTGTTTTCCTTGACAGCCGTGTGTTAACATGTTTCGACCCCTAGCGTTTTGACATTCTCCTCAGAACAAGGGCTGGTGTGCTGGATCTGGGGCGACATAAGGGTAAGATAATCAGAAGAAATTGCCACCTACAGTCTGATCGGGGTGAGGGGGAATAGGGCGAAGAGGAAGCAGATATACTTGGAGAAGTAGATGGAGGGGTGCTGAGTTCCAGATGGACTGACGGTACCGTAGCTAAATGATTTAAATAATGAAAGGGTAAATTAGAGTGCACGTTGTATTGTGTAATCGAAATGTGTTACACACTGGTAGATGGCACATCTTATGGAGATTGGCTTGTGCTTGCAGTTTTATGTCTGCCCTGCCGTACATGCAAAGAAATCAAAAGATTCATGTATTAAAATGGAGGGAGGTAAGAAAAATAATTGCTCAGTTCAACCTAAGGCCTCTCTTTTTAGGTGACTTACCAACTGGAAGGCTGGTGCCTACATTAAAATGGCAGGAGACCCTGAAGCCTTCTGATTGGGAAATTTCAAACTCACCAAACTGGTCAAATGCCAGGAGGCAAAACATATATGACCACTTGTACCATCCATGGTACGCCTCCTTGATTGAAAGTAGTGTATACTGCTATCTTGTATTACTTTAGGCTACTGTCCAACACAATTCAGGATTGGTGCTGGAAAGTAAAGTCCAAAACAACCCTTGGCATCACTTTTGAAACGTGATACAATGAATGGGGTTGTCATACTGGTACCCCACAGAGCTATCTACATAAAATGCAATAAAATCTGTGATCTGGATAACCGGATGTTACATGCTGTGCTTTGCAGCGGCAATAGCAACCCTCTTTGCCACTTTAACACGAGTCAAAACTGACTAGAAAAATCGCAGATCTCTTTATCAAGTACATTGACCACCAGAGTTATCTTGCCGTTGTTAATATTCTCTGAAAAGAGCCAGGCACACAAAAACCTCTTCAGGCTTCTCTTATCTCGTCTCAGCCTGTCATGCAAAGGTTGCCCCTGGAGCTTGTCGCTCGACGGATTGAAAACTACACTTGTCACAGTTTCTATAGCGCATCACAAAGAGTGTTGTTTGATTTATATAATTGCGAATTTGATCTTTGTAAGAAATCGGATTATTATTTGAGGGGGGTAAGTACCCACTTCAAGTAATTACCACAATCTTTGTCAAGAATCAGATGAACCACTAAGGTCTCTAAATGAACCTGAGCTCAGCCCTCTGGAAGCTACGGCGCAGGGTAGACAAGGTTGACCTTAGAGGAAATGTTTACAGTATGTTTGTAGTACTAAACAGTATTAAAGCAAAAATGCACAATAATATAAATCCCTCGAAGAATTTAGAAACGTAGTAAAATTTCATAACAAAATCACTTTTTAAAATGTAAGTAAAAATAGTGCCGAACATGACCTAGGTGCAATTTGACACCGACAGTGACGGAGCACAGGTCGGATACACTAACCAGGGTTGTCCTGATCAAAGATTTTACCTTCTGACTTTATTCCTTTAAGACCCAATCCACCACAGGAGTACACTTTTAATGCCAGTCAGGACTGCTGCGGAGGCACATAGAGTGGCAGGCAGGGTCATGTCCAATTTCAGTTGCCACTGATCAGTTGGGCATATGCAGGAAAGGCCTCTTGTAGCTTATTGTATCCCTGTAGCTTGAACCGGAGGTCAGCCTTATGATCCTTGAAGTCCACTTCTTTGTCCTGGATATAAGAACAGGAGCAGGTCCAGTCCTTTAGGTCTCTTCTCAAATCTCAGACAGCGAGGTCAGTCCACTGCTGATCTTCCACAGGCCAAGGAGTGTTCTGAAGTAGGTGCCTGAAGGCATCACATTTATGCCTGGCACACCTAGTAGGTGGGAATAACCCATGGGGACCACCAACCAATGGAGTACAGGTTCCTGGGGCTATCTCTACCCACTTTGGGAATTTTAAAGATGGTTGAAATCTTTGGCCACAATAAACTTGGCCCCTGAGGGCTGGGTTCGCATGTGTGGGGAGTGTCCTGTAGTAATCCATGTATCTTCCCACATCGAATAGCAAAATCAAGTTTTTTGTAGTGCATGCACCCACAACAACCTGAGGTAAAGATGTTTGGTATAACAAAGTTGAATGTTCAGCAACCAGAAAGTGGATATGCACCATTGTTTTGACATTCTGGTTGCCTCCATTGGATGTGCCTCAAATGTTATATGTAAACACAACAGAACCGTCAAACAAGATGTGAAAAAAAAAATAACATGATACAATAGGTACCTAAACCCCTCCAAAGCATCAGAGTGAGCTTTCTAACCCGTTAATTTAGGTACTGTGCACTGAAAACATTTGTCTGATATCCAGTGTGAGCTATTTGAAAAATTAGCAAAAACAGAAAATATTTCCTTCATGACAGTTTGTGGATCCCTGTGGTCATCAGGACTCCATATTATACCTCAGATAGCATAACTGTAGCATCTAGGACATATTTCTAACCTGCAGGCACTTGTTTTAATAATATTTGTGAAACTTTGAGGTGTTCAGACTCAAGGGGACAAAGTCACTATTTAAATGTGAGATCATAGAAATCCGAGTCTGGTAAGATTTCAGGGTGTTGCCCTCGCTGGCGGTTTGAAAAAAAAGAATATGACTCTTTACATTGCGGATTTTACTCAGCAATGCATTCACAACGCAGTTGTTACAACGACCGCGTTGTCACAACACACTGCCATTACAACGCAAGTCATTACAACGACTTGCGCTAGATGGCGTGCTGGACTTAGGAATAGTATGATTTACTATTCCAACTCCAGTGTGTGCAACATTAGGGAAAGTGTTGGAATAGTAAATCATACTATTCCTTATCCTAGAGGGCCATCTAGCACAAGTCGTTGTAACAACTTGCATAGTAATGGCACTGCGTTGTAACAGCGCAGTCGTTGTAACGACCGCGTTGTGTTTGCACGCGATGCAAAATCCACGATGTAAACATTGTTTCCCGGAAAAAAATATCAACATTATCCAAAATGTACTTAACCCCCATCAAAGCATCAGATCTGGGCTTTCTAGCAAGTATATTTTGGTCCCATCTACTCAAAAAGTAAATCTGATACCCATTCCGAGCTATTTAAAAATTTGCAGAATCCGGCAGAAAATATTTTCTGACTGGTTATGCTAATATTCAGCATCAACCCTCTTTACAGTTTGTGGGTTTGTGTGGTTATAAGCACCCTATATTCTTCCTCAGATGGCATCACTGTAGTGTTTAGGACCCATTATTAGCCTTGAGGCACCTGTTTTAGAAAAATGTATGACATTTTTAGGTGTTCTTGCTCAAGGTGACATGGATACTTCTACTTTCAGCCCAAGGAGTTTTGAGTTGGGTAAGATTTCAGGCTTTCCCCCTCTTGGGGTGTAGAAAAAAACAACATGATCTGAGGTTTTTAACAAGGGTGTTTAGGTGCAATTGCAGTGTGACTGAAGGTTGACTCCTGAGGCGGAAGCGGGGAGCCTTTTTAAAAGTCACTGGTATTTCTTTTATTAGTTATTTTCCTAATTTGCGCCGCTAATCCTTCTCCCCCTAACCAGATCACCACCCAGGGCTCACCTGACTTTAATGTGTACTGGCCATCCGGAACCTGCTTCGCTTCTATCCCACACGCGGAGCAGGCAGGAGCGGGCGGACATATTGGTTGGGGGCTCGGGCAGCGCACCAGACGTTCTCCCTTCGTGGGGATAAAAGCAGATGATAGCGCGTGCGCGCAGCACTGAAGGTTGACTCCTGAGGCGGAAGCCGGGAGCCTTTTTAAAAGTCACTGGTATTTCTTTTATTAGTTATTTTCCTAATTTGCGCCGCTAATCCTTCTCCCCCTAACCAGATCACCACCCAGGGCCCACCTGACTTTAATGTGTACTGGCCATCCGGAACCTGCTTCGCTTCTATCCCACACGCGGAGCAGGCAGGAGCGGGTGGACATATTGGGTGGGGGCTCGGGCAGCGCACCAGACGTTCTCCCTTCGTGGGGATAAAAGCGGATGATAGCGCGTGCGCGCAGCACTGAAGGTTGACTTCTGAGGCGGAAGCCGGGAGCCTTTTTAAAAGTCACTGGTATTTCTTTTATTAGTTATTTTCCTAATTTGCGCTGCTAATCCTTCTCCCCCTAACCAGATCACCACCCAGGGCTCTCCTGACTTTAATGTGTACTGGTCATCCGGAACCTGCTTCGCTTCTATCCCACACGCGGAGCAGGCAGGCGCGGGCGGACATATTGGGTGGGGGCTCGGGCAGCGCACCAGACGTTCTCCCTTCGTGGGGATAAAAGCGGATGATAGCGCGTGTGTGCGCAGCGGGCGCGCACAGCGGGCGCGATGAAGGCGCGCCTAAGGCGCGCTAAAGGCAAGCCCGTCTGCGCCGTCCGCACCCTTCCGGGCCCAGGGGCCAGTTGCCATGCCCAATTCCTTACGTACTCACCTGTTACCCTGAAAAAGATGCAAGCTTTAAATTGGTACCTTTCACAAGAGGCCTTGCCTCCTTTAGTCGCTCATAACCTCTTCCTCAAACGGAGCAGGTTCCCTGAACTACAGACCGCAACTGTCCATAATCATAGTCCCCGGAATCAGGTTAAACCTAGGGTTGCGCCTATATTAATTTATTATCTTAATACGTGCTCCATGGTTAAGCATCAGTTGGATATCTTTCTACTTTTGCTTACCGACAAACCTGACATCCTGCTGCTGACCGAAACATGGCTCACTGTTGACTCTGCCCCAGATATGCTGGCAGCACTTCCCCCTGTCTATTACATCATCTATGCCAATCAGTGTTCGGGCAAGCCAGGAGGGGGAGTTGCTGCCATCATTCATACTAATCTCAGGTTCTGCTCTTTGACGTGTCTCTCTCTTACAGACACCGAGAACATAGTTATAAAATTGGAATCGGTTAACGACTCTTTTGTCTGTGTTTTACTATACAGACCACACAAGCAGATGTCTCATTTTCCGCCATCACTTAGCGAACAGATAGCTAAACTTGTGATTGAGCATGCCAAGGTCCTCCTTGTGGGTGACTTTAATTATTGGTATGGTGACCCTCAGGAAGGGCCACAATCAGCAGAGATGTCAGACTTGCTCAGAAATCTAAACCTCACTCAGCAAGTTTCATCCCCCACACATTTGAAGGGTCGGATTTTGGCTCAAATATGGGCAAGTGGCCTGACTACTTCTACCCCTATCGCCACACCCTGCATCTGGTCCGATCACCATCTGCTAAAATTTACGCTGCCACGATTTTCCATTAAGAAATTCAATGCGGCCGAAGGAGGCCTTGCCAGGAGGTGGAACTTCATTAATAAGGACGACTTTCTTAACACATTAGGTGACACAGCCCCACCCCCTGGCTATGATGTTAATACCTCGGAAATGAAGGTATCCAAATGGTTACTTGATGCTAGCAATAAGCACGCTCCATTAAAAAAAGTCAAATTAGCACGCCGTGCTGAGGCACAAAGATGGTTCTCTAATGACCTCAAGGCCCAGAAATTGGCCTTACGCCAATTAGAAAGACAGTGGCGTTTGAAGTACTCTCCGGAAAAAAAAACTATTATATACCTCTGCTCGGAAAGACTATAAGGAAAGCATCCTCACTGCCAAAGCTGCCCATTTCTCAAATCGTATTCTCTAATCCAATAAAAATTCTAAAGAAATATTCTCCATAATTGATAATCTAATCCTGAGCGTATTCTTTTGAAGGCCATGCCCTCTCAAGTTTTATGTAACTCGCTAAATGATTACTTTATTGATAAGATTATTTCAATAAAGGCCAGCATCCCTACCCACCCTTCCTCATCAGACCCCCCCTGTGGTACATTGTAACAACAGGACCCTTAGTTGTTTTCCCACTATTAGTAACAAGACTTTTCAAGACCTGTTAGTGGAAATCAAATCAGGCACTCCATCTGACTGCTGCCCCCCTCACATATTGAAAGACTGCCACGCAATCCATTCTGGCCCCGCACTTACATTATTGAATGAATCCATTTCATCTGGCATAGTCCCCAAGGCTTTTAAAAAAGCAGTAGTGGTCCCCCTCTTAAAAAAACCTGGAGCTGATCCCGTGCTCCTATCCAATTACCGCCGAATCTCTCTGCTACCCTTTCTGGCCAAGGTTCTAGAGGGCCACGTAGCTAAATGCCTCTCTAATATTTTAGTGGCATCAAAATACTTGGACCCTCATCAGGCTGGCTTTCAGCCAGCCCATTCTACCGAATCTGTGATTCTGATGGTTGTGGATACCTTACGGGATAACACTGACAGAGGCTGTTCCCGGGCCCTGGTCTTGCTGGATCTTTCCGCAGCCTTTGACACAGTCGACCATATTATACTGGCCGACCGTGTCAGGAGGGCTGGCGTTCAGGGGACTGCGGCTCATTGGCTTCCTTCCTTCCTGGAGGATCGTTCTTAGGCTGTCCGTCTGGGTCAGTTTCTAGCACCCCCACGTAATACCACCTGTGGGGTCCCACAGGGTTCGGCCCTTTCTCCCCATCTATTTAACATCTATATGGTGACCCTGATCCAGTCTCTTAAAGACATGAATGTGCTGGTCCTCAACTATGCAGATGATCTTCAGCTCATCCTCAGGGTCGACAGTTCACATAACTCTATCACTGAATTCCAGGACACCATGTTATACATCCAAAGTTGGATGGATCTTAATCATCTCAAACTAAACCCTGGCAAGACAGAGATAGTTCTCACTGGGGACAGCCACAAGTACTGGGGCCCCCACTATTGGCCCTCAGAGCTAGGCTCTCCTCCCGCTCCGTCCACGTCGGCCAAAACTTTAGGAGTATTTCTGGACAGTGATCTTTCCCTGAAAACTCAGGTTGGAGCTGTGGTGTCTAAGTGCTTCTTTCAAATGCGTAAAATCAGGAAAATACATAGTTTCCTCAGCCATGACGCCTTGAATCAGGTCATGATATCTACGGTTCTATCCCACCTGGACTACTCCAATTCTGTATACTTAGGCATGCCACACTACTTGCTTAAGCGTCTACAGATGGTCCAGAACCAGGCAGCACGACTAATATATTGTCAACCTAAATGGCATACAGCGACCCCTCTGTTGAAGAAACTACATTGGCTCCCAATATTACAGCGTTGTACCTTCAAAACGGGGTGCCTCATTTTCAAATCCTTACATGGCACCAGTCCTGAGTTCATTAACAGCATGATACTCAGGCACACTCCCACACGCAATTTAAGGTCTGCCCATCTTTCACTTCTTTCTATCCCGGGCTTCAAACGGGTACGCCAAGGAGGTCACAGATTTGCCACTCTCGCCCCCAAATTGTGGAATTCTTTTCCGCTAGAAATTCGTTCCTGCACAGACCTCTTCCAGTTTAGGAAATCCCTGAAAACATGGCTATTTACACAGGGTTAGCTTCTGTCTTTTCTGTCAGCCTTCTGAGCCTTAGCGCCATGAAGCCAATTGGCGTATGTGCGCTCTACAAATTTTTACTAACATTAACAAGTGGGTATAGGTGCAATGCTGTATGTATAACAAGTGGGTATAGGTGCAATTGTAGAATCCTGATTACCCCCAAATGCATTTTCAGCACTTTTGAAGTATACCTGATCATAAAAATGAACAAACTCCCAATGCATCACCAGGGCTTCAAAGTGCTCACGAAGGGCCATATTATGGATAGGGTGCACTTTCCCCATTTGCGCCATGGCGCACCTTAAAACTGGTGCACTGGGCGCAAACAGGGAAAGTACGCCCTATTATTCACATATTCACACATTCAAGTGAAATACTGGGCTGCTTTGAAGCAGCCGCTCTGTGTTTCACTGTGAAGGCGGCAACCCGCCTGCACTTTTAAGAGGGGAGAGAGACCCCCTTTCAGGCGGGTGTAGTGAGTGACTGCCTCTGTGGTTGTCTGGGGGTTCAGAGGATTCCCTTTCCTCCTTCTAGAGGACTGTCTTCAGGGGGCACACTGACAGTACACCACCTTTTAGGTGGTGCACTGTCAGTGTGTCTCCTGAGAGCTTCTTTGCCTCTGCGCCCGCGTCTGTAATACGGCACGGGCGCAGAGGAAAGGCCACACCCCCATGCAAATGAGGGAACATCCTCTGATGATGGCGCTGGCACTATATGTTGCACCCCTCCGGCACTTCTGTAATACGGCCCCAAATGCTCAAAAAGTGACAAAACGAAAAAAGGACATTACAGTGGCCTAATAACATGCCAGACCCGATATATATATCCAAATAATTTTAAATCAATTTACAGTAAAGTTACCTTTCTGTGTATCACCAGTAATACAAAGCAGCGCTGGTGATCCATTTGTATCACTGGTAATGCAAATGCAGCACTGGTGATGCATGCAAAAAGCTCAACAGGGACTTCTTTCCCTGCTGATTCTGCCATGCCCTTTCCCTTGGCTGCTGTTTCTCTAAATAATAAGTAGGGACAGTGGGAATCTCGTTCATCCATTCATTGGCATCACTAATTAGGCGACAAGGCATTTGACTATTTTTGTAGCACCACACAGTGGCTCATTCTGGGTTACTATTGCTGCTCATCGGTGTCAAATTGGTCTTGCTTCCAACAACGCAGAGGTTGTCCTGGAGTGCAACTATACTTCAAATTGCCCTTAGAGAGACATGAATCACATTTCAGATAGAGACAGTGCACCCTCCAGTACTACACTAAGAATACATCTTGTCAATAGCAATAGATCTTGTCTATACTTTACCGCACTTCTGGTTTATCAGGATACAAATGTCCTGTGCTGAGTAATATTTGGTTAGCATATGATTAGCATACAATAATGTGACCTGCTCTGATTACATGTATTTATATTACAAATAATAGTAATGTGTGATCTCTATAGTCTTATCTACGCTAAATTCACACACGCAACTATTGCTCTAATACATTCTAAAGATTCAAATAATTGTAATACTAGGAGGTCCATAAAGATGGCGGGGGGTGCTGGGACCGGCCGCCAGTGGTGCGGTGGTCCCGCACCGGCGATTAGGATGCCACCGCCACTGTGACGGTGGCATCCTCCATTCCCAGCATTGTGGCGGGCGGTGCTCACAGCACCGCCCGCCACAATGCTGGGAATGCACTGCGTGCAGTGTCATGCACAAGTTGACAGGCACCACGAGGTGCCTGCCACCATGTCCATGACAATGCAGGGGGGTACCATAGGTACCCCCCATGTGCACCCCCTATCCCCCCAATACCCTGGGGGCCCGCAACGGGACCCCGGAAGAGAATTCCGCATGCCTTTCAGGCATGTTTCCGCCCCCATGCTAATATGGATGGTGGTGTCTAGCAGACACCGCCACCATATCAAACCCTTTTCCGCCCGGTCGACTTGTCGACCGGGCGGAAAAGAGGTGGACGGTCTTCCCGTCCGCCGCGGTAGCCCCCGCCATACTAATATGGCGGGGGGTAAATGGGTGGCGGGCGGGGAAGGATGTAGAGCGGATCGCCTCCGCCATGCGGGCGGTGGCGATCCGCCCTACATCCTAATGGGCCCCTTAGTTTCAATGTACAATTAGCAAACATTATTTAAATCTAACACTGCATTTAACTCAATATATTATCTAATCTATCCTAAATGTGCACACACATCTATTTTGTGTACATTCAACTAAATCCAAGACAACATTTCTAAGTAACACATTAACCCTTTCGCAGCGGCGGGAATTCCGCCGCGGCGCGGGGGGGTGCGGGGGGGCAGCGCGGTGGCGCTGTGCTCATGACGGAGCCGCTCCGTCATGAGCCACGGTTGAGCTGTGCTCATGACGGAACGGTTCCGTCATGACTCCGCCCATTTGCGTTGTCCCCCCGCACAGGCGGGGAAACAGCGCCGCGTAGGCGGAGCGGCCGCCAACGGGCGTGTCATGACGGAACCGTTCCGTCATGAGCACACGGCAACCGTGGCTCATGACGGAGCGGCTCCGTCATGAGCGGGGAAGGGGTTAATTGAAACAAAATATAACACACAATTCAGCGCAGTTATTTTGTATTGAGCTAATGTATTAGCTGTCCTTGAATACTTGGTACATTTCTAAGATGTCCATCAAAGTAGGCACACATTCTTCTCGAAAGCGAATGACATTTGAAGTTCAAGATCAGCCAGTGTAATGTCATTACACCGAGGCCACATTCCCTGACAACCTATGATGAAACCTTGACATTTTCCAGTGGAATAGTTTGTGATAGATTCGATTTCTTGAGACAGTTCACTGTAATAATTACCTTTACTTTCAAAGGCTTATTCAAGAGAATTTTGTAAATTCACTTGTCAGTAACATCAATCACTACAGCAGTGCCATTTTTTGTGAACACTACATCAGGTTTTCTTAGCTCACCATGACTATTCCTTAAGTGATGTTCACTATATGTCATCCAACCACATCTTTTCGCCTTATCAATTAAAACCTCCAGAATGTTGTTGTCTCTTTTGATTCCTATGTCTTTTATTTTAGGACACGCACCTGACACAAGTAGCAGATGATCGATCTCTTACCCGGGATATGGTTTCCCTAGTGCTCATGATATTCTCTCTCAGCATCAGTGCAGCTGTGTTTTGGTTTTCCTTCAATTCTATGCACTTTGCTATTTGAGGTTGGATTATTTTTGAAGTATTTAATACCATCTGCCGGTACAGGGAGATTTTTCCATTTTCCAAGCTCTTCTTTTCTCAAGTCATAAGGTGCTAATAATTGAAATGAAACGTCTAGGAATCTTCTATCTATATTATAGGTTGTGAGTTTTGATGATGTTATCAATTCTATTGGTTAGTATCTCTCCTGTGTACAATTAAGAGTGAGCAATGTACAAATTTGGAGTTTCTCTGAGATATAATAGATGGTTGACTTTGTTTATTCCTATAGTTGAACACAACATTAGTATACCGAAGCCACCATTTGATCGTTTTGAGCAAAGCAGACCTTTGCATGTGTAGGCAGGTAGATTAAGGTAGTGTTTGATTTATTTCTTTATTGTCTGGTCTAGCACAAAGAGAGTATTTGTTTCTGTGCATGCCATTTCCATTTCAGTCTTTTGTGTGGGTGTGAGTGGTAGACTATCAAGTTTTTTTTAACCCTTCCTGTTAGTACCTCATTTATTTTGTTGTTTTTAGTATGACCTGTGTGAGGATCAAATTCAATAAGAGGAAACTCTCACTGTCGTCTGGATGTATGTTATCGATGTGTTTTTTTACAAATTGCCATGGTTTGCAGTTATTCACCAGAATGTTTTCTTTGGTATGACTTATGAAGAAACTATGTGTCTTTTTGACATCCAGTTTTAAGCCTGTTTTGCTGAATTTTTCAATGATCTTCAAGAGAGCACTCTTGCCTTCCCATGTGTTATTGAATACTGCTATGTCGTTAGCAAAGGCTTAAGCAGTGATTTGTTCAAGAAGTCCATTTGGGCCAAAAGTAAAGCCTTTTCCATACTTATGATGTCCAAATATCAAAAGGTCATGGTGATATTAAATAACTGTGGGTATAATGAGTCACCATGTTTTACACCAGACTTCATTGTGTGTTCTGGTGTAGATTAATTATTTTTCCCTTGAAGTACGTAGATGAATCTGCGGGTAAAACTCTTATTAGATCTCGGATATATGACGGAACTCTATGTCTATCAAAACTTTGTATGATGTGACAGTGACTGAAAGAGTCAAATGCTTTTGAGATGTCTATGAACACTACTGCAAGAGAGTGTCTATTTTTTTGTTCCCCTTTTATGATGTTCTGTAGCAATGTCAGATTTTCAAGCCATCCTCTCACTTTCATTAAGCCTTTCTGTCTTGCATTTAGGTTTACGAGACTGGTGAGTCTTTTGGTCAGGATTTATATTAGCAACTTCATGAATGATGTACTAATTGTAATTGGTCTCTAATTGCTTATTTTGTTCAGCTCATTGATTGGTACGTTCTTGGGAATTACTATCGATTGGTTCTTTTTTTATTCACTCTCAGACTCTTCTAATTGCTAACCAAGTTAATAGTATTTTTGAGCAGCCTGCTTGGTTCCTTTGTGTGAACATTGTACAAAACCTTTAAGCCACTGCTTTATTGAAATTGGTGTTACTTCAAGAAGTGTAATTTCTTTACCCAGATGTTTGTATTCACATTCTTCAGGAAATCAGGTTAATTGGGATGAAGTTCGGGCTTTTCGTGTTTTCTTTTTCAATATCTGTTTCATATTGACAGATTTAATCAACACTAATCTGGCAAATGGCATCGTCTGCACCATAAGTGAATATAACTTTCCTTTTTTTTTTTTTTTTAAATAATCTTTTTATTAAGTTCAACAATATCATACATACATGTGGCATATAGTGCAGCACGGTCTTCCCAGTTCTCATTACATTGACACCGGTAGGTAACAGTCTGATCATAATGAGTCCAAATCTATTCCTCTATTATTCTGCATTTCCAGTTCCTTCGATGGGGAGACACACAGGATTCCTCGGTATTCATTCCATTTCCCCCATTTCCTGTCCCATTTCTTTGGGCACCCTCGTTTTTTAAAAACTTCCGTCCATGCACCTATCTAGTTCTTTCAACCACAGGTTGGGGGAAGGTATATCTTTTGCCCCCCATTTTCTCGCTATCTCTCGTTTGACCAGGGTGTATCCCAGCGAGGTAAGTTGTTGCTCCACCTCTGTGAGATCTGTGGGGGGGCCAAATATTAAGGAGTCCCAATCGTGAAGTAAGGTGTATTTCTTTTCCCAGGGCACTTTGTATGTGCGTCGTTGCCCCCTCCC
The DNA here is from genome assembly GCF_964204655.1 of Triturus cristatus. Taxonomy (NCBI): domain Eukaryota; kingdom Metazoa; phylum Chordata; class Amphibia; order Caudata; family Salamandridae; genus Triturus; species Triturus cristatus. The sequence continues at coordinate 855,352,619 of NC_140585.1, read as the reverse complement.
ACACGTGTCGCAACCCGGGGCATTCCCAAATCAGGTGGAAGAAAGTCGCTGGTTGTGAGCAGCCCTTAAGACAAAGCATGTCTGGTCTAGCCCCTATCTTTGCTAATGTAGTGCCTGACATATAGGACCTATGGAGAATGCGAAGTTGTATCAATTTGAATCTGGAGTTAATTGCTACTTCTTTGGGGGACATTAGTGCCGACTGTCAGTCCTCGTCATCCATTATCCCCACATCTCCCTGCCATTGCTCCCTTAGCTTGCTAAATGGGTCTGGTAGGTTATTACAAATCTTCCTATATGTTAGTGATATCGCTTTCGTCTGGAGCGGTCCGTCGAGCAATCTGTCCTCTAGTACGGACGAGTCTGGTATGTCCTTAAGGTCTGGTATCGCCGTTGTGAGTGCATGTCTGACATGCAGATATCGGAAGCATTCTCCTTGGTTCATTTCATATTTTACCCGTAATTCGTCGAACCGGAGGAGTGACCCTTTGTTAATTAGGTCCCCGACTGTGGATATCCCTATTATGTCCCACTTGTCAAATCCCGGCTGGTGACACAGGAGCCCTAGTTGCTGAGTATACCACAGGGGTGTGAGTTTTGTTATTCTATTGGACCACCCCAATCGGGAATTTGCCTGGTGCCATATCTTGACCGTGTGGGAGGTGGGCCCAAAGTATCTGTTTTTCCAGCCCCGAAGTATAGAGCCCCCAAATATCCCAATCTTCCTGTTTGTTGTCTATCCAATTCATACGCTGGATCAACCGGGGAGCGATACATCCAGAGATTTATCACCACCAGTTGCGACGCCCAGTAGTACATTCGAAGGTCCGGGAGGGCAATCCCCCCGTCGTACCACCCCTTTGTCAGTTTTGTTAGAGTTATACGGGGAGCCCCCCAATCCCATAACAGCGTCCGGATTTCACTCTCTACTCCAGCGAAGTAGGTATCTGGGATATGCTGCGGGCAATTCTGCATTACATACAGAAACCGTGGGAGAGCTAACATTTTAAAGAGGGCCGCTCAGCCGAGGAGGGAAAGAGGCAGAGATCTCCAGTGTTTTACGTCTGCTCTCAGTCTGGCCAGCGGTGGTGCCAGGTTGCGCTCATAGAAGAGGTTGGGATCTGTGGTGATGTACATCCCAAGATATCTGAACCCTACTGTGGTTCCTTCCACGTTACATCCTCTGGGGAGTCTCGGGACTGGCCCCATGAGTACAAACAGCACTGATTTACTCCAGTTTATAGCGTAGCCGGAGTATTTTCCGAAATTTGTAAAAATATTTAACACCCCATGAAGAGACCTGTAGGGAGAGGCAAGATATAGTAGAATATCATCCGCATATAGCGATTTCCGGTCGTCGTGGTCATCCGTCCATTTTAAGCCCCTTATCATAACGTCTCTCCGCACCCATGCGGCCAGCGGCTCCAGCATAAGGGCAAATATCAGCGGTGAGAGGGGGCATCCCTGCCGGGTGCCCCTTCCTAGTGTAAACGTTCGTGATGTGCAATTGTTGACTCGTACCTGGCCCTTTATGTCGGTGTATAGCAGTCGTACCCACCCCCTAAATTTCGGTCCAAAGCCCATTCTGTTTAGGACTTCCTTTTTATCTTTCTTGAACACTGCCTGATGTTCTTTGTAGCTGCCCTTTGCTTTTGCATACCTTTTCATATGATTTTTATTGAGCCTTTCATTTTTCTTATCTTTCTTTGGTATGACAATTTGGGCAAAACATTTTGGTTCTCATCGTAAACAGTGCTCATAGTCTCATTACAATTTTCAGTAGGTGGTTCATTTCAATTGACTGGTTTTGGATGTATATCGGTGGTATTTTCTACAATATAAATCACAGTTTCTTCCATCAAGTCCATACAAGCTTCATGATGCTCTGGATTTTTGGAATCATTTTATGCTTCTGATAGTTTGCCAATCAGATCATGAAACAGTGATTTTAGGCACTTGTTTCCTGTTAATAAAGACTTTACGTCTTTTTTTTTTTATTGTTCCGTTGAAAATTTCTGGTTTATTATTGCTCTTCATATGGTGGATGTTTGATGCAAATCATTTGCAAATGTTTCTTCTATTTTCTCTTCTCTTCCTTTTTTTCTCTGACAATAAAAACAGAAACTGATAGCTAAGGGCGGGACCATGAGTGCATTTATATTTCTTTTGTTTTCATAAGTTAGCAGCAATAGTTCTTCTTTTGACCACGGTTTTGAAGGTTTGCTACTAGTAGTCTAGCTCACTTTTAGCTTCTGTGTATGCATTCTTCCATGCTGGTACACACCAATTTCTGGTGCGAATCTCAGGTCACAAAAGCTAATTAGGAATTGCAGCTTTCTTTCTGTGTTCTACCTTTGCATTGTGCATAGTGGCATACAAAGTTATGATACTCTGCTTCCTTGTCACATTTTAAGCAATATATTGGTAGGTATGATACTTAGTTTTTATTGCAGACATGTTTTTTAAATTCTTTTTTCAGGTTTCCATTATGTCTCCACACAAATTGCAGTTATATTTTTCATTGGGATATTTCAAGTATGTGACTTTCTTGGTGGTGTCACTTTTCTTGTCATTTAATTTGTCATTGACTTTATAAACATCTGGCAGTTTTGAAAATTTTTATGTGACTGGTTTGCTTTTAACTAATGAGGCTCCAAATTCAATGCTTTCACTGGTGTCAATACTAACCTCACTATTGATTAGTATGGATAGTGAACAGGACGATAAGGTGTGATTCAATTCGTTTCTATTCATTGTGTTGCTAGAGTTGTGTGTAGACTTCACAAAATTGATGAGGAGGTTAATGATTTGTGGAAAAGATAGCATTTACTTTCGTCATCTCAATGGGGATTTTGTTATCTAGGAACTACCCATCCAGATTTGGGATTGTTGGATTCAACATTTCTTGCTTTAATGCTCACAGCCATGATAGCTACCTTATTTCGCCAATCTTTACAGACTTCTCCTCAAAGAGATTAGTCATATACAGATATTAACCAGATGGAGGCAAAAGGCCGTTATACGAAGAGGTTAAAGGAGTCAAAGTTACCCTCGCCATTCCCCAGTACTTCATTAAATTTCTTCACTTTGACATTCTGAGCACTGGGCAGAAATTACATTGCATCAACACTCCCTTGGGCCTTCACAATGCTTTGTTTTAATTAAAACAGTTGAGTTTCCCTGATCTGCACCAGTTCTAAGTCAGCTGCTAGGCACTGACTGAGGCCGAACACTGGCCCCATACCCTGCAATCATATAAAGTTTGACAATTAGTTGAGGTTGTTTCGGCCCCAAGACCTCTAATCATTCGCTTCACCAGAAAAAAACTGGGGTTTCTGAGTGCCAGCTATCCTAAGGGAAACTTTGGAGGGAACCTGCTACTAGATAGTTCTTTCAGTGTTTCACCCTATACCCAGGATGGATGACCGATTTGCATGTCAGGACTGCTACAGTCCTTCATCAGAGTTTTTTCTTGTTCTGCCCTGCCTAGGAATGGTGTATCATCTTTTGGGTCCTCTCACACACACAATCAGGCTTCACCTTCCTTACTGAGTGGGCAAGATAGACCAGTGCGCTTGCCGCAAGGCTGCATTGGGGTTCCATCTCTACTGGCATATTCCAACCGTCACCTTCATTGCTTCACAGGGTTTTGATTGGCCTTTTGACTCATGAACATGTTACACTTCTTGGTCTGTGTTTCAAGCTGGGTCAGGTCAGTAACCAACATAGCTGCAGAGCCCTGGAACACAGCATAGGCCTCCCCGCCCAGCAGTGTGACATAGTTGGGGCACATGGACCATGGTCTGCCCCAGTCAACAGTTGCACCGTCCCCCTTCCCTGCTTCTGCACAACCTTAGAGAGGCTAGGGCAGTTGCTGGGGGAGGACGCAGAGGAAGTTAATCTGTCTTAGCTCTGCAGACATGAGGAAGCTGCTGCCAGGAGGGCCTGTAACTCTCCCCACCGGAGCCGAGAGTCACCTGCCACCCTGAAGCCTTCCCAGCTGACCCAGAGCTGGTTGCAGCGCACCACCACAGAGGAAATGCACCCTGCGGGGACCGGGAGCAACCAAGCAGTGGTCCCACAGAGGGGATACACCCTCCCATGCGACTGCCCTTCCTGTCTTATTGAATCCTCTGGGCACACTGCATTGTCCCCACCCATTTACCTCTCAACTGTTTCACACATACTTGAACTCCTCTTCAAAGTTCTTTTCAACTTTCCCTTATGGTACTTCTTTGCCAGTATTTAGACTTGTATGGGGTTTACCACACACTTTGGTCTGCACTCCCAAGCAACTCGACTCTGAGAAGACCTGATCCTGGAGAGCTGGGGGCCTCTACTGGCCGAACAATGTCCATGGGGTGAGCGTCGATCAGAAGGAGTTGGGCTCCCTGGGTGACACCAGTTGGTCTTCTGTGCACCACTTTTCCCACGCCCTCCGCCGGGTGGAGATTTGGAGCTGGGCTTTTCACTTGCCGCTAGTGTGGGAATTCTGGTTTGTTACTTTTCCTCTGCTTAGTAATATGCTTGAATTTTGTGGTCATTGCAAAATTTGATTCCAGCCTCCACAGTCCGTAATGGAATCACTCCCCAGCAGGAGACACATTTTGTGGTTCACCATAACTGACCTGAGGTTGTAGTAGGATGCCAAAGTGTGGGGGAGCCGGACCAATTCCATGGGTGCCAGAAAGGGGGGGGGCTCTTTCTCATGGGGGTCATATAGGAACACCCTTTTCCAGATTGGAGACCTAAACCCCGGGAGGTCATTATGAAAACCAGTACACACAGGCAGGCAGAGGTCCTTCCCTGCCATAGCCACAGAAGTGGGTGCCCAAGGCGGTGCACATGGGCAGCAGTGGGACACCACAGTTTCCCACACGTAGCACACAGCCAGGTACTCTGCGTTTTTCAGGCCTGGAACAGATAGGGCACCCACCCAAACCACCGAGGTGGGGAAGGCCATGCTCACCGGCAGTGTGCCTCTGCAGCAGGATGGGGGTGGTTCTCTATGATGGGTGATCAGGGGTCTGATCCTGGGAGGACGAAGGGAGCAGAGCCCCTTGCGAGAGCCCCAACTGCACCCTAGGAGAGCCCTAGGGTGATTGTCATTCAAGTGAACCTCAAAGAGATTTACCCTTGTCCGAGTACATGCGTGGATGCTCGAGCGGCTGGGGGCAGCATCTACCCCCAAACCTTGGAGCAGTTGACACTGGCTTTGAGATGCACGGTATCGCTATAGAGAGGAGCCAGGATTCTCTCATGGTCCTAGCTCCTTCTCGTCCAGGCTGCCCTGCCACACAAGACAGGCTACTCCTCAGTCACTCTAAACCCCGGCAGGCTGGGGAAGGCCCAGGTGGTAGGGCCTTCATGGGGTTCCAGACCAGGGATGCACTGCAATTCAGTTACCCCTGAGTAGTGTGTGCTGGGTGAGCATGGGAGGGCATCTTGGGAGGGCTATCTCTTGCAACGTGCCCCTCTCAGATGGCCCGGGCCCACCTACCATGGTCCCTAACGTGTTGGCTGGAGGAGCCTGCCCCACGCTATATCCTCACCGAAGTCCCAGCCACCATGGACCGCTTCGTAGGCTAGGGTGCACAAGGGGATGATTGGTCCTATTGTGCCTTGGGCTTCATCTGGAAGATGCCTGAGGGTTCAGGCTGTCATAGCCTGTCACTCGGGCCACTTCACTGTTAATGATCCTTCCACAGGTTCACCTATAGAAACCTTGTTATAACTTTTACTTCCTCTAGCCATTGCTGACAACGGCAGGGCCAATCTGAGGTCCTCACTAAACCATCCCATCGGTAGTAGCAATGGGCGGTGTGTACAAAGGACAGGGACTTAATCAATGCAAGGATATGACCAGCACTTACTGGGAATTCCTTAATCATGGGAAATAATTACAATCCCTATCACAAATGGGATTTCACAGGTTACCCACACCTGTTTGTAAAAGAAAGACACATGCTGATGTTTTCAGTGTAGTGCACAGTGTAGTTCACATGCAGCCTAGGACATCTAAGGCCATCATAGACCTGTTATTGCTAGATCTCATGCGGCTGAACACCACTTGTCCCTCTATGAATTTCAACGTCAACAGTTAGCATGGTGGAGTCTCGTTCGAAAATGGAATTAACCAGACCAATTGATCTACCAACTAAGAATGATCATACACCACCACCCATAGAATCCAACCCCTGTTGAGTCAAATTAAGCCACAGGCTCCACTACTAGTGGTGCCCTTCCGTCAATTTCTTTAAGGTTCAACTTTGAAACCATACTTCTCTATCGACCCCCTCCTCCCCCCAAAAAAAAGCCCAAATACTTTGGTTTTCCACCACTGGATAGCTAGTCGGTATTGTTTGTGGTTGCTAGTCTGCATTGTTTGTGGTCAGAACTGCAACAGTACCTGTTGAACCTCTGACTTTCTTTCTTGATTAATGAAAACATTATTGACGAATGCTTTCACATTGGCTCATCTTATGACGGTCTGAGAATTTCACCTCTAGCAGCATTAATGCCCATGTCTGTCCCTCTTAATCATGGCCCCATTTCCGAAAACCATCAAAATAGAACCAGAGTCCTACTCCATTATTCCGAGCTGAAGTATTCAGGTGACTGGCCCGATTTGAACACTCAACAATTTTTTCTAAGTAAACACTTCAAACCCCCTGGACACTCAGTCAAGACCATAGGGGGTATCGAGAGGAAGGGGTTAGGACAGGTGGTAGCTCACTTTGCAGCATACAGCCAGCTCAATCCCAAAATTCAACTATGCGCGTTTTAACTGCAGCAATTTTAAAATGTGCTGTAGGAGCTGGAATTACCACAACTGCTGGCACAAGAACTGCCCTCTAATGGGTCCTTGTTAAAGGATTTAAAGTGTACTCATTCCAATTACAGGGCCTTGAAAGTGTACTATATTGTTATTTTTTGTCACTACCTCTCCGAGCCTGGAGTGGGTAATTTGCGCACCTGCTGCCTTCCTTGATTGTGGCAGCCATTTCTCAGGCACAGAAAGTATCATCAAAAGTTGACAGGGCAGGCATCAGTCTCTATTGTCCCTATCACAGAACTGGGCGAGTTTATCTAGATTTACCAAAGCAGCCAGGCGAGGCCGGATTGGTCTTGGTCTGATAAATGCATTCATCCCGTGAGGTCAACACTCGTAGGCATGTATTAGCTCTAGAATTTTCACAGTTATCCAGTTAACAGATGGAACGATCAAAAGAACCATAACTGATTTCATGAGTCATTCGCAGGTTCACTGTACTGGCCGTGTGTACTTACATGTGAATGGCTTAATCTTTGAGACAAGCATATGCTACTGGTTGGAGCAACCAAATAACCACACCTGCTGGATGGGAGGAGCCTCGTGATCCTGGACCTACCTTTACACCCCTCTGGTGCCTTTACACCTGTCGGGAGCCTTCGTTGGAACAGGACAAGGCAGTCACACGTGCACCAACAGGCCATGCCTGCTGCGCAATACCAGAAGGAAGAGACGGGCCATTGCACAGCCTGAGCAAGACATAGGGGTGCTGAGTCCCAGACAGGGCCACCCCACGTAATGGTCGTTCCTTGCTGCTGTGGAAATGCACTTAGTGGAGAAGGGCAACAGACAGGTGCGCGGGACCCAGACCACAAAGCAGCATCTGGGACTAGTCCCATCCACTGTGGTTGGACTACTTCACAAGCTGCAAGTCTGCTTGGCCTTTACTCTGCTGAGTGGCCTCCACAAAAAGCAGACCCTCTAATCAGATCTTCCAGGTGGTGTGGGAAGCACTTTGGTTGAAAAAACAGCCAAGGCTGGCCAACCTGCCCATCGCTAAATGGACCAATTGTGCTCAATCAATAACAGTACAGTGCTGGCTAAACTGCCCCTGAGCAGGCTGCCCTGCTCAGGAATGTGAGCTTTACATCTCTGGCTGCTCCATAGAAAGCATGGCTTTCTTGGGTAGAATATGTGGCTTAACGGCTAGGGCGGTCCACCTCAAATCTGGGGAACCAGGTTCTAGTCTCGGCAATGACGCTCAACATCCTGTGATTATGGGCAAATCCCTTAGGGCCATGTGCATCAAGCCTTTTTCTCCTGGCAAACGGGCCGGTTCGCTGAATCGGCCCGTTTGCGATCGTAAAAAATGCTTTTGCGATGCATCAAACCCAATTTTGCGTTTCGGTAATCTGTTACCGAATCGCAAAATGGGTTTGCGATTCGCTATTTGGAAGGGGCGTGTTTAGGGCGTCCCTTTCAAAAAGCGAATCCTTACAGTATGCATGAATGTTTTGTGACCGTGAATGCGGTCGCAAACATTCGCATATTACCCCCTACTTCAAGTAGGTGGTAAGACATTCGCAAGAGGGAAGGGGTCTCCAAGGGACCCCTTTACCTTTGTGAATGTTTGTAAAAGCATTTTTAAGAGCAGGCAGGGGTCCAACGGACCTCTGTCTGCTTTTAAAAAATGAAAAGAAAACTTTTCAATTTTCTTTTTGTAAAGCATCTTGTTTTCCTTTAAGGAAAACGGGCTACTTTACAAAACAAAATATTGCTTTATTTAAAAGCAATCACAGACATGGTGGTCTGCTGATCTCAGCAGTCCACCATCCATGTGATTTTTGTGATTCCTAGGGGGTCGCAAATTGCAACCTACCTCATTAATATTCATGAGGTAGGTCATTTGCGACCCCTTTGGTATCGCAATGATTCGCATTTAGGGAATCGCTAAACATTTTTTTTATGCATCTGGCCCTTAATCTCCCTGTGCCTAACAAAAAAATGAATGTGTCCTTGTGTAACACAACTGGTGCTCATGTAAAGTGCTCTGATACCCGATACCTTTGGGTCAAGCTCGCGCTACATAAAACTCTGAGAGAGAGAAAAAAGACTCAAAGGAAATGCCCTTCAGACAGGACTGAAAGGCAGCTGCAGCAAAAATAACCAGTCTCCTGTTCCAACCAATACTGAGCAAGACTACCTACTTTTCTTGTAAATTGTGCACACTGAGTGACCAGGGTGCCATCACAGAAAATACACTTGCCCTCCTGCAGCCTTGTCTGGGATCGAAGAGGCAAATGAGCCCTCATGAGGACTTCCAGTGCAGCCCGACTGTGAGGACTGGGGTGGGTTGTGTGACCTTACTGTGTAATATACTCGCAGACTGTATTAGGTCCAGTCAGGTTCATTTGTAAAACATTAAGCTCAACCCTGGGTTTCTGTGGCTTTGAGCAGCAAGGCTTAAACAAAGGAACTAGTATAAAAACATTTAGAAGCACCAAACAATGAAATAAGAAAGTCACACAACACGAAAGACATCCAACACAAATTTTTAAAAATAGATTATATTTTCTGCATTTTTAGAGTCCAAGATGAACAGAATCCATCAGAGGGTTACGGAGATATAGATTTTTAAAGTAAATGTAAATCCAATAACTTTTAGTTACAACTGTAAATGAGCATTGGTAACTGTAAAGTTTGGAAACTTTTGAAAAGTTTGAAAGAGTTGTGTTCGGCTACTCCAGTCCGAAACTGGCGACCAAATCTGACAGGGAGAAGGTCAGGGGAGCCAAGGAGTATTTTGACAGCTACCTATTCACCAAAGTGTTCTCTTGTCTATTTCTGACCTTTAGATCACAACCACCATAGACGTTAATGGAGTGGGCCTGATGCTGAGGTTGCAGGAGATGGAGGATTCTCAAGGATGCTCTGGGTGCTTTGTGGTCGAAAGGGGTGTCCTTGTGGTTACTCCTTGGTCCACGGGTCACGTGAGGTGACTTTGGCCACAAATGTCATAGTCCCTTGAAATCCTCTTTGAGCCAGTAGAAGGCCAGCTGCTGCTGGGATTGCGGACTCCATCCAGAGCGGGTCCATAAGTATTGTTTGGTGAAGGCGAGTGTCCATCTTAACCATTCTGGACTCAGATGACACTCTAGGGTCAGGCAGGCTTGGATGCAACTTTTTGCCATTGAGGATCGGTCTTTTAGGTTGCCCAGCTGGGGTCAGCGGTGATTCTCCAGAAGATTTGGGCTACTTCAGCTTTGATGGCCCCAGTGCTTTTTCCAGGGGGTCAGCCATTCGACCCTGGGGTCACATCTTTGGTCTGGTGCTCGGGAGGGACTTTTTCACATGCCAGGAACCACAGGCACAGTTTTTGCTTCGCCCAAGGTGCAGCAGGTGCAGTGCAGCAGATGGTGCAGCCTCTCTTTGCCAAGTCCCTGGGGTCAGCAAAGCAGTCCTTATTTGGTCCTTTCTCCAGCTTTAGAGAGATCTGAGGTCAGGGTACCAGGGGAGCCATATTTATGCCCAGGAGGTGCCCTGGGGGGATTATGCTGTCCCTAGCCAATGGCCTACCAGGATCCCTCTCATCATGTGATGACTTTCGGCTATGTGTACTATTATTAGTGTACAGTTAACTGTTTAAGACTCTGTTTTATACGTTGCTGTAATGCGCTCTGATACCCATTGGGTCGTGCCAGCGCAATATATAACTCCTAAAATAAATAAACAAATACAAATAAATGTGTGGCATGTAGCGATCCCAGAGTACACTATTCTGCCCACTTGCAAGATGTCTGAACCTTTCCTTGGATGTTAGGAGCTTGTTAGCCCTCCCTAGAGGTGTGGCTACCTGTGGGCTATGTACCCACAGGAAAACTGGTTTGAGCATTGGTCTCCCCTCTTTGTTCCCGCCGCCAGCATGTCTCCCTTTAGGAGTGTGAGCTCCATTTGCCCCCCAGAGGCGGCTTCGCCTTTGAAACTCGAATGTTGGGCCAACACCCTGAGTGGACACCTGCAAGGGGAAGGTAACACCCTTCACTGTAGCAGGCTTCTATTGTTCCTGGAGTCATTCACACTACTTCAAACAACTTGCATGAATTTACAAAGATTTAAGGTACATCACAGGAAAATATGAATCTCATCAGGGTCGGAGTGGGACAGAACAGAGGCCTGAGCAACAAAATAAAAGTGCCCTCATTAGTGAATTTGATAGCCAAAAAGGGGCTCGTGTTTGCAAATTTGGACAGTCTTGAAATTGTGAAGACAGTCTGTAGAAGTTTTTGGAAGATATGGAACTCTATGTGGATTTGAGCTTGCTGCCGGCAGTGTTTTTTTTTATATTGGGGCAATTAAAAGTAAAAACCAAAATAACGGTCCAGAAACTGACCTGTCAGACCAGCCCATCTGATATTGCCTGATTGCCCTGTACTCCAGTCCAACCCCTGATTCTCATTGGCGGTGAGAAAAGGCATTAGTGGCTTTGCATTACTGTATCCTACAGAAATAGTTCAAAAACACAAGAATGACTTCAAAATGATTAACAAAATGGAAAGAAAAAAGCATTGGTGAATAAAGTATTGGACCACCAGCACTGGCACTGAAGGGTAATACTTTTTAGGCAGATGTGAACATGTGATCGGAATAAATTCCAACACTCGCTGTGAAAGACAGCTAATGGCTAAAGTGGGCTGACCCACTGTCCCATGCTGCATGCAGTGGTAGCTGGAAGCAAAATGTGAAATATCATTTAAAAGATCAGTGGATAAAGTCAGCTATTCCAACGGTTATTTTTTCAACAATAGCTGACCCTAGGACAGACATAAAAATCACTCTGGCGTCCACGGTAGTCTGTGGACAGAACGACAAATGTCAGAAACTGAATACTGTGTTCTAGGTTGCATTTCCTCGCCATACAGTTGTGGCTTTTTGACTCCGTTTTCCTTTTCATGCTGAACTTCCGTTATCTCTTTCTTTCCCTCTGTCTTCATCTCCATACCGCTTGTAGAATGTCATCTTCTTGCTCACACTAAAATATTTTCACCTCTCTAATTCCATATATCTATCAGTTTCTCCACTGATGGGTCTCATGGGGCAGTACATGTTGCACATGCTCAAGACATGGAGCATCACAGTGATGTTACACTTGCCCCTCCTAAATCACAACCACTTCTAGCCAGAGGATGCGCCCAGGAAGAGGGGCACCAGCAAATTGTTTTCCCTTTCTCATGGTCTCTCATTGATTTGGAAAATAAATTACCCTGACAGTTTTTCAAGGGGTTTTAAGGCTACCCCTTTAGCAGTGAGATGCTTGCATTTGAAAGGCTACCTCTGCTGTCTCACCCACCTAGTATTTTAAGTTTTGATTACCCACACAAAAAGGTAGAATGTCAGGAATTAGATTTTATTTTGCATTTGACAAGCCTGCCAAATGACACCATGACAAATAGAACCTCGTTAGGATGTCGGTCGGAAAGCCTCCGACCGACATCCTTGGTTTGAATTCCAACCACCGTACAGCGGTCGGAATTCAAACTGGTCGGTCATTCCTGCTGGCTACCGACGGGCTCAGGGGGTTCCAGTCGGAAACCAAACATAATCCTGTGTGGACGGCGTTTCCGCCATCAGATTTATGATGTCGGTTTCCGACAGGCTATCCATGTTGGACTTTCCGACATGGAATGCCTGTCAGAAAGCTACTCTGGGGGCCCCCGGCAGGGGCCCCCAGTGGCCTCCCTGTGGCCTCCGGTTGGGGGCCAAGGGGGCACCTATGGTGCCCCCCTGTGAATCCCTGCACTGTGTGTCAGGCACCGTGCAATGCCTGCCACACGGTGCAGGGATTTACTCAAACTCCCATTTCTCTATGGGAGCTTCTGCTGCGAGAGGTTTCCGCCCGCCGCACAAGCTCCCATAGAGAAATAGTAGGCATCGAAATACGGTGTTCAGAACCGCCGACCTACGGCTGGTCGTTCCCACACCAAGACGGTGTCGGTTGGAAGCAATTCTGACCGACATCGTATAGGGGCCATAGTTAATAGCATGTTGCATTGTGGAGCTTGTAGTTTTAACATGGTACGATGGGGTTTTGAGGTCACAATGATAAACTACTGTTGGATAAAAAGCCAGAAGTAGTCAAAGGTATTATAGATGACCAGGAGCCAGTTGTCAGCTGTCATCTAAAAGTTTACAAAGTTGTTTAATTCATTTCAATAACTGCATAACTACCTAAATCCAAAAGTAAACTCTGCTCACATCGTTTTAATGCATGAAGTGAATGAAACAGTGAAGTTTAATTCACTTCATGCATTAAAACTAACATTGGAAATAGTTTTCTCTTTTTTTGTAGTGGAACGTTTCATGCCAAGCTTTGCAACAAAACAGCACAACAGCCTAACACATCCCAACACAAACACAAGGGTAAAGTACAGGCATGTGTAGCAGAAGGAACAACATTGTTCTCTCACGCATACAGAATAGTTACAACATAGGTGGCTAAACAGGGAATGAGAGGAGTTAAATGACTATTGTACACTCACCGCAAACAGACATAAACACACAACACTCCTGGAGGAAACAGCGAACCTCTTATGGAATTACCATAAATACATCGACAGACATAGGATAATGAAATCTCACCCTCCTGGTGTTGTATGGTTCGTCAGTGGTTTTCACTTTACTTTGTGGGTTTCACATCTGGGACTGGGAAGCATCTGAGAATACTTCTGTTCACTCTTTGTATAACATTCTAGCTATGGAACCCCTGATTGGGGAGAGGTTATGTACGGGAGGGCAACATTTATGTTCTTCCTTTGTTAAATTGTCAGACCTGTATTAAAATTGTGTGCGTGGGAGCAAAAAATGGTTTTAGTGGTATCTCTCAATAACGAGAATTTAACACAGCAGGCAGGAGGGTTCTCTGCATGTTTTGGTGCTCGAGTATTTCCTGTATGAAGTTACTACACCTTCCACAAAACTACAGGTTTCTGCATCACTCATCAAATATTGTAAAGCAGTTCATAGGACATGTTATGCAAGTGCAGTCAATATATCCTTTTTACATAAAATGGGGCAGCAGCAGTAGAAGCACCCTGTAGTGAGGAGGTCAACGCAGGTAGGTAGTAATTCAGGATGTTTTATTCAAGGTGGTTAACAAGTAGTAAGGTTCAGGACATCATGTAGTTATGTAGTAGATCAGAGCCCCACCAGGAGCTGCCTGTCAGCTGCTCAGCCCATGACCAACTGTCACTTAGCCTCTCTCAGTCCCAACATTCCGAGGCATCATCAGACTCCAACATTCTAATGAGTCAGGACACAGGCACTGGCAGAGCAGGGCTGGTAAAACACCTTACAATATAACATGCAGGATACTACATATCCCCTTTCGTTCTTACAGAAGCATTAAACTAATAAGTGAATAACAAATAGCGAGAGAGCACCAAGGAAGAGATAACAAGGAAGAACAGCAGAGGAACAGAAACAAAGTCAAGGAAAGGAGTAAGCAAAGCAGCGAGAAGAGACAGGTGGAAGAAAACGAGGAGGAAGAAGGAGAGGAGGAAGAGAAGAGTTAAGTGGAGACCGACAGAGATAACCCAGACTCACGGACATAGAAAAGGTGTGAGGAAAAAACAAGTAACCAGAAGATGGAAACAACAAGGGACAGAAGGACACAGACGCACCAAAGACTAACCACCAAACGCACCCACTGAACAGGCAGGCAGGAAAGGAAGAAAGAACAAGGCACGACGGAAAACGGACACCAGCCTCCACACAGACACAGGAAAGAGGGAGTGATATCTCCTTTCGTAGCGAGAGAGAACCAAGGAAGAGATAACAAGGAAGAACAGCAGAGGAACAGAAACAACGTCAAGGAAAGGAGTAAGCAAAGCAGCGAGAAGAGACAGGTGGAAGAAAACGAGGAGGAAGAAGAAGAGGAGGAACAGAAGAGTTAAGTGGAGACCGACAGAGATAACCCAGACTCACAGACATAGAAAAGGTGTGAGGAAAAAACAAGTAACCAGAAGATGGAAACAACAAGGGGCAGAAGGACACAGACGCACCAAAGACTAACCCCCAAACGCACCCACTGAACAGGCAGGCAGGAAAGGAAGAAAGAACAAGGCACGACGGAAAACGGACACCAGCCTCCACACAGACACAGGAAAGAGGGAGTGATATCTCCTTTCGTAGCGAGAGAGAACCAAGGAAGAGATAACAAGGAAGAACAGCAGAGGAACAGAAACAACGTCAAGGAAAGGAGTAAGCAAAGCAGCGAGAAGAGACAGGTGGAAGAAAACGAGGAGGAAGAAGAAGAGGAGGAACAGAAGAGTTAAGTGGAGACCGACAGAGATAACCCAGACTCACAGACATAGAAAAGGTGTGAGGAAAAAACAAGTAACCAGAAGATGGAAACAACAAGGGGCAGAAGGACACAGACGCACCAAAGACTAACCCCCAAACGCACCCACTGAACAGGCAGGCAGGAAGGGAAGAAAGAACAAGGCACGACAGAAAACGGACACCAGCCTCCACACAGACACAGGAAAGAGGGAGTGACAGATTTCCTCCTTAACAAGGAAGGAAAAGAAAGAAAATGCGAACGAGAGAAGGCTGGAGACAAAAGATGACAACAAGAAGTATGGATCCAGAAACCAAGGATGACAATGAGAATGACTCCTCGAGGAAAACTGGACGAATAAGAAAACGGAGAAGAGGCAAAGTAGATACATACAGTATAACTAATACTTCCCCCCATTTTCAATAAACAATAACAATAGGATGTGAGTGTAACATTGCGTTATACAAAACAGCAAAATTACAGAATGTAAAAAGACAATATCAGCCACTGGGACTTAAACCCATGACCGTCCTCTACTCCTGTGCAAGAATGTGAGGAGCACTGTGAATGGGACTGTAACCCATATGACGCCCTATGTAGGGAGACTGAGTAAATGTAAATGGGTATAAGACCCATAAAATTGTGCCCTGTGTAAGGGTAATATGTAAATGTAAAATGGGACTGTGACCCATAAGACACCCTTTGTGAGGGTGACAATGTAAAAGTAAATGGGACTATAACCCATAATACGGTGCCCGGTGTGAGGGTAAAAATCGTATGAAACGGTGCCATTTGTAAGGGTGGAAATCGTGAGTGGCCTATGTAAGCAAATGTAAGTGAGAAAATGGGGCTAGTACCCATTTGCACGCGTGGGTTCGTATCCCATCCTCGTCGCCAAAATATGTAGTGAGGAGGTCAACGCAGGTAGGTAGTAATTCAGGATGTTTTATTCAAGGTGGTTAACAAGTAGTAAGGTTCAGGACATCATGTAGTTATGTAGTAGATCAGAGCCCCACCAGGAGCTGCCTGTCAGCTGCTCAGCCCATGACCAACTGTCACTTAGCCTCTCTCAGTCCCAACATTCCGAGGCATCATCAGACTCCAACATTGGAATGAGTCAGGACACAGGCACTGGCAGAGCAGGGCTGGTAAAACACCTTACAATATAACATGCAGGATACTACACACCCCTTCTTCGTGGTTTAGGTACACCTTGGGCAGAAACAGTTCAACCTTTGCGCCTTCATTTTCCCATCCCGCGACACCTACAAATCAGGCAGCAGCTGTGAAGCTTTGTGACCTCACATGACAGTTACAGTGTAGCAGTAGCAAAGCAAGCTTCCCTCTCTCAATAGGCAGCAAGTGCAGTCTTCATTTCTGGTACTAGCTTCCATAGGTTACAAAACATGTGCAGTTAAAGGCATGATCTACGTGTAAGACACAGAGAGATGTCTGGAGTGGGTTCTTAACTCACTGAGATGAATGTTTTAGGTGGATGAGTTAGTGAATATGCTCGATTTGACACCATTCTCTCCTAAATTATTTTCCACGTCAGACGTGCTATTTGTGTTGATTCCTTGGTTTTCCACGTATTGATCAATACAGGGCACAAGTCGGGGGTACACGCTGGTACACGACGTTCACCCACTCTTTTCACAGGGTGGACGCCGTCCCCCCTGCTAAGATGTATGATCCCACAGAAATATGTTGAACTTGTCCCAGTTTGAAACATCAGGACACGTTCATCAGCTCCTGCACGTTGTCTGCTTTTGATTCCCAGCAGCAACGTGCAGGCGGCTTTTTTCCCACCTCCAGCTGAGCAATGAGAAAGACAGAAGTTAAGGGGCCATCAGACCTCCTTTTGATCGAGTATGGGACTGAAGACATTCTGGAACCTCACAAATGCAAATGAGCGTGCGAGAAGACAAAAGCACACAGCTTGTTATCCCTTCACAGGTAATTAAGAGAGGCATGCTTTTTACTTTGTTGTATATAAGTGCATGCACTTTAAGAATGTCAGATGGGTTGGTCTGTCTCAGTATTTACACAAATAACAGTTTAAATAGCACTTTTTTTATTTCTTTTATAGCGCTACTCATCCCAATGCAGTGTGTTAGAGCACTTAACATAACATACACATTATCTATTCCAAATAAATCATGTAAGTGTGTAAATTAATGTACAGATGTTACTTGAGACAGTCAGGGTTACAAGGTGTAGGAGTCAAATACACTTCATAGCTCACTGTGGTCTACTAGAAAGATTACTATTTATTATCTGCAAGTAACAAAAGGATCTCTGTGTTCGTAGCAGTAATTCACTTACCGATCTACATAAAATAAAAATCTGTGATCTGCATGCTCCATGATATGCTTTGCAGGAGACAACTTTTTTTTTTTAAACATTCCCTTCCAAATTGACTTTGATTTCCCCACCCACTCCTTTCCACGTCGCGTTATTCCACCCATTCAAACCGCTAATCTCCGGCAATTCCTGGGATAAATCGCGCAGCTTGTTCAGAATTAGGGATGCGGCCAGAAGCGGCCGTTGTACATCCCTCCCTCGCGCCTTCCCGCTCGAGCCCTCCATTCTGCGACAGCTCGCGCACACGTCCCGTCCCAGAGCTGACACGCCTCACTGAGCTCCTGTATCTCCGTCTGCTCCGCGAGCCAAGTATTTATGTTAGTTCTGCTGAATAAAACGAAATATGTTATTACACCAGACTCCGAGCCAGAGGTGCTCCGGCTGCACAGCATTTTTACTTTTTTTGTTTTAACTTTGCTGCAGAATTGTTAGCACAGCGGTTGTTAGTAGAAACAGGTCTTAAGTTAATGAGGAACCTGTTAGGTTCCTTTTAACACTGACCAAAATAAAAATAAACAATCACTTGTTATGTATTAGGCACACCCAATCAAAAAAAGACAAATGAGGCTGCAATCGTTAACAGACACCTATGGAAAGTTCCACAGACTACCGAAAGACGCTGCGAGGTATACTAATTGCAGATTGTGCGCTTTAGAAGTACTTTAATTAACTATATTAACAACAGACCGCGAAATAGTAAACCTGGAAGGGTTAGGATGCTCAACCAAAGTACCCCTGACGAAGCAGCGCCGCTTTCCTTACAGGCAAGGACGCCGTTTATAGCCGATAGGACGCGAAGGCTGCACCGTCAGCTCCCGAGGCCGGACAGAAGCGGGCACAGCGTTTTAAAGCGCTATCCTTGCAGCCGGGCAGAGACACGTTCTCAGACTCAAATCAGGCATTTATCATCTGCGAGCTACTAGTTACAAAGTAACTCACTATGGACCTGTTGCAGACCCCCCGAAGAGAGTACATTCCTAACCAGAACCAACATTTTGTAATACGATTAAGAAATTGAAAAGCAGGCAAATGGTAATATGAGAAAGCCAAAAAAGTTCGGATTTGAAAACGTATAGTATACAAATGGACTTGAAATTAAATAAAAGCGAATTAAAGAACACATCAGCCCCACGAAGAAATCTAATTAGTGTCTCTTTTTTTGTTTTGACAAACGACCTGATTTTTACGTGTGTTTGAATTGTACAAGCGGATAGCTATGAGCAATGCAAGATATCCACTAAATATCCAAGTGCTTATAGTTGGTTCGATCATGCATCTACTGTCTAATACTATCTGTGGCTCGTAATATGTGCAAGAATTGCCTTTATGGTTTTAATCGAAATAAAGCTCAATGAAATAAATTGGCCTCGAAGATAAGAATCAATATTGACGGTAGGAAGCGCAGGTGCATAGAGCAGGGTTATTATAAACGCTTAAGCAATGAACCTGGGACTCCCGGTGACCACCGATTCCATCACAGAATCCACCTTTACCAATGACCCCAGAGCTACAGTCCTTTCCTTCAGGGCTTTATAAACTAACATAACACCTCGCGTTTTTCCAACTGCAGCATGATCAAGCAGCTGACAGCATGGCAAGGACAGGTATGAACCGGGAGGCGTCTGTGTGCAGCTAACTTTTCGAGGTGCAGCTGGTGTGCACACAGCAGGGCTTTAAGTGTGCCAGGACCTGCCAGTACTGAGCACCAGCAGTTCTGATAAACAGGGCCTCGGTACGGGCCCTTTTCTTTCGCACTCGGGTTAGCCGCTAGTGCTACCTATAACAGGCATTGGCAAAGCTAATAGGTAAGGCTTTTACAGGAAAGTGACTCTTTAGTCAATGATGGGCTTAGAAATCCAATAAGTCTTTATAAATACACTCTGCTAGTCATCTTAGCACTCAGGCATGCATTCATCCACTCACTGACTCATTCTTGCTTTCATCCACTTACAGAACCACAAACTCAAACATAAACTCAACAACATTTGCAAGGTAAGATAAATAAATCAAAGTAGGAAAAAACAATCTGCTAGCTAAACATGGATGGCATATGCTGACAATCACAAATAAAATTAAACATAGCAGCGGGTGGATATATTGCAATAGTAAACTACCTTGTACTTTGCCCTTTTGCATTTCTGCAATGTTTCAAAGCAATGTGTTGGTCACTTGGGAATGGTAAAACTGTCGTAAATAAAGTATTACGCACTCATAATTTCTATAGGTATCAATAGGATCATGCATAAAGCAAGAGGCTGAGTCCGTGGTATCAGGTTCAAAAGGGCTTTATTCCAATAACTCGAGTTATAGGGAGAATGGTTCCATCACCACCAGGGATCAGGAAGGGTCTTCTGCAACTTTATTCACAGAGCACAGTATATATACATTCCATATTATACGTAAGCAGGAGCGCTTCAGGCAGAGCAAGAGAGAATGAGATAAGAGCATGTGGGCGTGTAAGTAGGCGTGAAGGTGGGTGTCCATGTGGGCGTCCACTTGATGAGTCATAGGTGAGTGTCATAGGTGGGTGGGTACCTGGAGGGGGTTGCGTGATCAGCTGGAACTTTACTGGAACTTTGCCTTACTTGTGCTCAACTCGAGCATGACGTGTAACTGACGTGTAACTGGGGGAAGGTTGCTGTGCAGCCGGGGAGTCTGGAAGAGAGGCCTTCAGTGTCAGGACGACCAGCACATCTTGTATATCTGATATCTAAAGTCCGGAGCAGGAACTGATCTGTGACATAGGTTGCCCATCACCAAGAGACGATGTGGCTTCTATTTCTTTATTCACTGCGTGGGCCTTACATGGGGGCTATGGGTTTTTCACTGACGTGAGCTTTGCAATCACTGAAAGGGAGACAGAAAGGCTAGGCTCTATCCTTTGCAGGCGGGTTTTGTTTATTCCTCCTTTTCCAGGCAGGAATGTGATTCAGTAGGAGTAAGCAGATAACCGTGCTCAATACTATCTCGGCACCCCCGGACTTGGCCCAAGTGTGCGAGGCCAAGGATACGCAGCTGCAGCTCTCATAGCGTCTGAAGCCTGAAACCTCTTTTCGGGCTCCGGCTGAGCCACAAAATGGGCTTTCATGAAAATGGCACGAGTGCAGGAAAACATGATGCAAAACGTGTAGGCCTCAGTGCAGATTTGTCGTTTCTCTCATGGGAGACTTGATGGCAGGCCACGTTATAGCATAGGCATCATGGTTGACAGGCCATGGAGGGAAAATGCATGGCGTACATGCATGTACACGAAACGTTGGGGAACACATAGGGGACACATAGGCCTTGTCATAATCTTTATTTTCTCATTCCCTCCTTGTCCCCTAGTGGACCCTTCATGTCACATCTATTCTCATGAGACAGTCGATCTGTTCTTGCAGCATTATTTTTCCATTTTCAATGCTTTGTATATGGGGACGTGGAACACATGCAGTAGCACACAGGCCGCAAATGGCCGGGCCACACTGCAGATATAGACAACAACTGAATACCATTAGTAGTATTAACCCACAGACGGTCAACACTTTCCATCCCCATGCCGATATTACTCCCCAGAGCCAACTGGACCAAGTCCACGTGCCTGGGTCTTGATGTATGCTTTGGGCAATCTTGTGGAGCCTTGTTATTGCTTTGTATACAGATGGTGCGTTATTAGGAATAAAAACGCAACAGCTGGAGCCGATGATTCTACAAGCCCCGCCCCTATCCGCCAGGATGACGTCAAGAACAAGGCGGTTCTGAAGAACGACCATTCTCATAGCAGACTGTTCCTGGGTCAAGTTCCCCAGGGCTGATGCAGTCTCTTTTACAACTGTTTCTAGAATCCTTGTTCGCCTGCGGATAAGTTTACTATTCTGGACGGGACCTATGAAGAAAAAGAATCCTTTGTTGAAATCTGTATATTGCTCCCAAGCTGTCTCGGTCTGGTCAATGCCGGAGGCATCGAGCCCTCGTCTGTGTCTGATAAGTGCTAGTTGGGGATCTTGATGATAGTTCGATGGGGCCAAGAAAACGGGTGGTAAAAGAAATGATATGTAGCACGTCCCACCCCAGTCTAAGGGCAGCTGTACATAGGCTATCTGGCCACCAATAAAGTAGGTGTGTCGTGATGCTCTGAAATAGGACTTTCCTTTGTCTTTAAACTCTATTATAGTATTACACTCGCTGTGCCCCAAATGTACTGAGCCTTCTTTTCTGACACACAAGTCCCCTTTTACTGGCAGGATTGAGGATGGACCTACATTGTGTATGGGCTTGACATTCAACATTATAAAGTCGAGGGTCGCATTGCCTTGCTGATACTCTTCATTTTCTAGATCTGTACCTTTTCTTTGGGGAAGACCTTCTTCGTCTGGGAAACATGCTTCATTCATGACTTTATTCAAGTTACCCCATACCCAGTCACCCCTACACTCCTTGTCTTGACATTCTTTGGCATCACTGTTGATGGATGTCATTAAGGCAAACCATGCTCCGCAAGAACCATTATGGGAGAACGGAAAAGGGAAAAGAGGCAACACTCCCTTCACCTTCTGATACGGGGGAAGTCGGCCACAGACCCAGCAGTCTGAAGCATTGCTAGTCTGATGTGAATGGTGCAGCATCTGAATAAAGGTATTGTTGCGCAGGGTAAGTCGATAGGATAGCTCATAGGATGGCAGATCACTAAATGTATGCTTTATGGTATCATTAGTGGAGGAGTGTAAGAGTGAGGCAATAGGAGGAAAAATAGCATGTAGTATTAAGCTGATACATATTATCGTGATGCACAGAAGAGATAGAAAAATCAAAGTCACTATACATCTACCACGTAATATTTTACAGTATTTGCTTTTCATCTTGCTCTTTTTATGATTATCATTGTCCGAGATCTTATGCAAGTCAGAATACATGTTCAACCGATTCACCACCTAGTGGACTTAATTGATCAAACGGGGTCTGGCTTTCTAGATCTAAGTTTAGCTTTGTACTCCTGCTGAGGAGTCTCCTCTAGTAAAGGGGGCTCAAAGTCTGAAAAGTTTGTTTCCTTTTTAAAAGAGTCGTTATTCCCGAAGTAGCGCTTGCAGTGGTGTATATGCAGCCATCCTTTCCGTCCTTCGACTTTAACGGCTGTCCTCGTCGTCAATAGCACTAACTTCGGCGCCTTCCACCTCGGCTCAAGAGGACTCGTCCTGTCAAAGTTCCTTATTAAAATATAATCCCCAGGAGCGATGGAGTGTTCCTTGACCTGGGTGTTGTCAGGGAAGGCGGCGGCAACCTGCGAACGACAAGAGAGTAGTGCAGACATCAAGGAAGCCAGGTAATCTGTCAGCAAGTTACTATCAACATCAGTAATCTTTTTAGGCATCGGAGTGCCCCACATATTCGGTGGCCAACCAAAGACCACTTCGTAAGGAGATAAGCCAGTTCTAGAATGGGCTACCATTCGCATGTAAAAGAGGGCAACCGGCAGGGCTACCATCCAATCTACACCTTTTTCTGCACAAATCTTTGCTAGTTTTGTCTTTAAGGTCTGATTGTGCCTTTCTACAAGGCCTGCTGCTTCAGGATGTCGCACACAATGAAACTTCCAGGTATACCCTAACAGAAGGGACACCTGCTTCATGAGTTCAGAGGAGAAAGGCTGACCGTTGTCGGAATATACGACACGCGGTAATCCATAACGTGGGAAAAACTCTCGCACCAATTGTCTGGCGGTAGTTACAGCAGTATAATCAGGGACTGGATAGGCTTCTGTCCATCTTGTGAGTGCACATACAACTACCAGGACATATTTGTAACCTCTACATCTGTTCATTTGGATATAATCCATTTGGAGGACTTCAAAAGGATGGTCAGGTGGAGAGAATCCACCTTGTTCCACCGGAATGCCTTTACCTGGATTGAATTGGCAACAGATCATACATGTTCTGACTTTTTGTTTCGCTGCTGCACGCAGGTGCTTGTTGAACCAGATATTCTGTAAGCTGTCTAGCATTGCTTTCTCTCCTAAGTGTGCAGGACTATGTGCGGTATTTATGATCACTTGTACCATCGAATCAGGAAGAAACCATGTTGCTTTGCCCTTAGTCATCCAACCCTGATCAGTCAGTACCCCTCCTTGTTCCGACCATTTCTTTAATTCGTCTAGGGTAGCATGTGTCTGTATATCTTGTACATCCCTGGAAGGATCTCTGACTGTCATGGCTTTGGTCATTGATGGTATCTGTGAGTTCGTCATGTCTAGTGGGGTCTGAGCTGTCTGTTTAGCAGTTCGGTCTGCCAGATCATTGCCTTGAGAAATGGTATCTGTGGCTTTAGTATGTGCTTTGCATTTCAGGATAGCTATAGCTGTCGGTAAATGTATCACTTCCAGAAGGGCTTGTATAAGGGGGCCATGCTGTATCTTGGCCCCGTGAGAGGTCAAGAAACCTCTTTCTTTCCATAGTACTCCAAAATCGTGAACTACCCCGAATGCATATTGTGAATCGGTGTAAATGTTTACTCTCAAGTGCTTAGCTCTTATGCATGCTTGTGTCAGAGCGATGAGCTCTGCTGCTTGTGCTGACAGTATGTCTATTCTTTTAGTCTCTAAGATTTCAGTAGCAGTGGTCACTGCATACGCTGCCACTAGTTCTCCCGCCCCCGTCCTCATGCATGAGCCGTCAACATAGAGTGTTAGGTCAGGGTCTGGGAGTGCAACATCTGTCAAGTCTTGTCTTGGTTTAGTCACGGTATGTATCACTTCAACACAGTCATGTGGTGGAACGTTTTCTGTACTAGAGGGCAAAAGAGTAGCAGGATTCAGTATGTTGCATCGTCTGATCTCTATGTGTGGTTGAAATAACGTCAGCTCATAACCTGTCAGTCTCGCTACAGTCAGGTGTTGGGTTTGTGTCCGGTTCAAGAGAACCTCCACTGCGTGCGGTACTTGTACTGTCAGGGGGTGGCCCAGCACTATCGAGTCACTTTATTTTATGGCTAAGGCCGTTGCTGCAACAGATTTTAGGCACGGAGGCAAAGCCTGGGCTACTGGGTCCAATGTACTAGAAAAATAAGCACAGGGCTTGTGTTTTCCTGCATGATCTTGTGTGAGGACAGATAGTGCTGTTCCATCCCGCTCTGTCACAAAAAGCATAAAAGATTTGTTGTAATCAGGGGTCGCTAAAACTGGTGCTTGACATAAAGCTCTTTTTAATTCTTCAAATGCCACAGTGTGTTCTTGTGTCCAAGGGAGGACATTAGTAGAAGCTGCCTCCTGTGTCGTCAACTGCATTAGGGGCTTGGCTATGTAAGCATACTGGGGAATCCACTGCCTGCAATATGAAGTGAGGCCAATGAATGCACGTACCTCCTTTTGTGTCTTGGGCTGTGAAAGGCCAGAAATCAATTGAATACGTTCCGGTGTCAGTCGCCTACCCTCCTTGGATAGCAAGTGCCCAAGGTACGCCACTTGCTGTTCATAGAATTGTAACTTCGAAGGGGACACTTTGTGCCCCTTGTCAGCCAGAAAGTGTAAAACCGTGAGTGATGCATCTTCGCAGTCAGTTTCTGATCTTGCTGTGATGAGAATGTCATCTACGTACTGTATCAGTGCTGTAGTGGTAGGCATATGAATACTGTCTAGTTGCCGTTTGAGTGCCTTACTGTAGATGCTAGGACTCTCTGTGTAGCCCCGTGGTGCTCTTGTGAATCTGAAGCTGCGGCCTTTTAAACTGAAGCCAAAAAGATATTGGCTGTCTGGATGTATTGGGATGCTGAAAAATGCGTTCTTCAGATCGATAACTGTAAAGAAAGTAGCCTCTGCATCAATAGCAGTCAATAATGAAGAAATGTCCGGGACCACCGGGTACTGTGGGACTACACATTTGTTCAATTCTCGCAGGTCCACAACTAATCTATAGACAGGTGGTGCTTTGGGATCAGTTCGCTTAAGAATAGGAAGAACAGGTGAGTTGCATACGTTTGAATCAGTCTCCACCACCACCCCTTGTGCAATGAGTTCGTCGATTAATTTCAGTAACCCTACTTCAGCCTCAGGTGGGATCTTGTATTGTCGTATCCGTGGCAGCACTACTCCTGCTTTGAGGGTGACCTGGTGTGGTGTAATGTTCATGAAACCTACGTCAGTCGGACCTTGTGCCCATAGGTGCTGTGGTACATTTTGGAGCCTGATGTCAAAATCTTTTATTACAAAATGTCCCTTGAAATCACGTAAATACAGTCGCACTCCTTCTGGCGAGCAACAGATAATTGCTCCCAGTTCCTTTAATGTCTTTATACCAAGTAAGTTTTCTGGACATGATTTAGTAAGCAGTAAGTCTGTTGTATGTATCAGTGGACCAACTCCTAAAGAGACTGGTTCCGAAACCTCATTAATAATTGGCTTTCCTGAAAAACCCAGGGATATGCTCTTTGAGCCCGAGAGGGGTGCCCCTGGAACCTCGGAATGACTGATGGTAGTTCTACTCGCCCCAGTGTCAATCAAAAACTTTTTATCCTGTCCCAGTAAACGTGTATGTACATAGGGACCCTCTTGGTCCACAGGAACTGGAATAAGGGGCAAGTCAAATTCCCTCTCTAGGCTCCTTCATGAATATGCTTGGTATTCTGGATAGTTAGGTTGAGCGTGCTGATACATTTGTGCTGTAGCGTGGGTGGGTGCAGGTGCATGGACTGGCGGTGGCGGCGTTCGAAACGTATCTGATGTCTGATGCGTGTTATTTTCCTTGGGAGGAGATGGACGTGGCTTTGTTTTACCTGTAGCTATATTGTGTTTCAGGACTGCACATTCATTTACGTAGTGGCCTGGCTTCTTGCAATAATTACAGTTCCCTTTAACTGGTGTCGCGCTACTTTTATTCGTGTTTGTGTTTGCCGGTGCCGATTGGGCCACCAGCATCTTCATCTTTGTGTCTTTCATGCGTCTCTTTTCCTGCTCGTGTTCTTCTCTAATTCTGTTCTGGTGATATTGTAACATTTGTAACATTTGTGAAGGGCTATTTTGCTTGCCAAGTACTCTCAACCTTCAGTACCCTATACTTAATCTCGGGTAGGGAATTCTCTACTAGTTTGCTCACGAAAAGATGGGGATATGATTCGCTACCGGGCTTAAGGCCACTATTGATAGTAAAACATTTCTCAAACCTAGAGTAAAAATCGCTTGTGTCCTCGTCTGGTTTCTGCTTACAGGCTGAAATAGCATCCCAGTCTTCCTTTTTAGTAACTAATAATCTAGGCAAAACTTGTACAAGGAGTTTAGGTAATTCTTTAGCTCGGGGACCCAGACCAACCCCCGGGGCTCTGGCTGCATCCTCTCTTTCCAACACATCCCAGCTAATCTTTTTCTCTCCCACCTCCCAGTCCTTTTCTTTAAGCTTCTCGTAAATACCAGCAGGCAATAGTACTTTCAATAATTTTAGAATGTCAGCATATGTATACTCTCCTAAGCGGAGAATGTCTTTTAGTTCTCGGTGAAAACCCCCCGGGTCTTTATCATGGGAGGGCAACATCTTTTTCATTTCCAGTATCTCTAATTTCGACAAGGGGGTGTAGACATACACCCGTTGTAGCACATTGTTTGTATCTTTTACAGGATGAACCTCTCGTAGGGGGTTCAGCTTGTCGTATAACTGTCGCCTATCATGGGGTGGAGCGGGAAGCAGGGACCTAGTCACGAATTCTATATATTTGTGTCGCTGATCTAGGATGACATTAATCAATTCAGTACCCATGTTCGTCCACCTATCTAGTACTATGTCGTCCAGCAACTTATACAATAGACCGGGATCAGAATATTGACTCTCATACAACGTAATCAAATGTTGGACCATGTAAACACCAGCTATGCGCTGTTCGTTTGGTGGGAGGCTCAAGAACGTTTGGGCTACTATATCATTATTATATGTATCATATTGGGACACCCACAGGGTGGCTGACCGTGCTAATTATTTTTCGGTCGGGGTGAGGGGCTGGTCGTTACCTATCCATCTATTCAGGGCCTTTTCGGTAGTTTGGAATAAACTTTCAAGGGAATATCTTTCTTTTATAGCCGTTCCCTGTTTACGGTAATTGAGGCCCTTGGGCCTCTCGAACCGTCGGGCATGGCCCACGTATAGTACTTTGTCTTTGTCCCCGGCTTCGTCATCAGAGGATGACTCAGCCTTTCCGTCCGGTCCTGCTTCGTGTGAGGCTAATATTGCCTTTCGGATTTTGGTCAACATGCTGTCTGTCTGTCCTGATTTATCATGCTGACCGGCATCTATGTGATCACTCCAACCTATATAACAAGGGTGTACGTCCCCGTCACCTTCGTCTTTTTCCCTGATCAGACAGTTAATTAGGAAACGAAGGATATAGTTCTTAACAATTACTTTTCGGTTTTGTGTGGCCTCTGCTATGCACTCAGGACCCTCCCCTGTTCTTATGAAATTGTACATTTTCTTTAAGTGTTTATCCATATCTGGTAATTTTTCCAAATATGCGACTGCTTGTCTAAGTCTTAGTGAAATCACGAGCATATTGCTCTTTCCTGGATCTGGATCGTATATACATTCGGAGATGTCTACTTTTACAGTCGGCCCCCCTCTTGATGCTGTCCCGGATCCCTCCCCGCCGTCCTCGAGCTCCTGGAGTTGGGCCTGTGTTGGGGGTGCAGGGAAAGATCCGTCTAGGTATGCTGGTGGGGATTCCTCTAGGTAGGTGGTAACAAACGCTTCGGATGCTGTTAGTCTTATTTTTCGGGGTACTTGCGGTGGCACTCTAACGGGTCTTTCTACTGGGGCCACTCTTGCTAGTTCCTCTGAAAAGACGGGATAAATACCAGCAACGACAGTAATTCTTTCTCTATCAGCCTGTTCTCTTTTGACCCGCTCCCCTTCCTTCTGTAACTTCTTTTCTTTGGCTTTTTCAGACTCCTGTCTACTTCTCTCTGCTTTGTGGAACTCTTTCTCTGTTCTTCTATGTGACTCCTTGCGCCAAAACTCAATGGCATCCTTCTGAGCAGGTCTACATTTTCTCTTCCATAGCTCTTCCTCTACCTTCATAATGCATTCCGCATCCCACGTTCCCGTGATAGGCCATCTATACTGTGTCTCTAAATCCTTCGTGTAATCCACCCATAGCTCTAAAAACAACACGGCATCTAAACCATGTTTACAGTACATGAAATGTCCAGGTGTGTCTCTAGGCGGAATGTTAACTGATTCCTCTAATACACCTTTCCTAGTACCTATTTTACGCAGTTTCGAAGACAACGGCATGTTGAAATGTAACCAAAAAAAAAAAAATCACAATGAAACAATCTTACATACAAACCTGACACATTCAAACCTAACTGAACCTGACTAAGACAATAACATTCATACAGTTGAATCGGTGCACCTGAATACTTGAATACTTGAATACTTGAATGACTCTATGCATGCACTTGTATACTTGAATACTTGAAAACTCTATGCACTGGAATACAGCACAACCATACCGGTCTCACAAGTGAGACACGTCTTTACCGTGTTCATTAAATGAACCCGTCTTTATGCAACCCCCATGAAACTCACGGGAAGCAGAACTTGAAGGCCTCGGACACTCGACGCTGCGCATGCGCGGGAATGGCGTATCTTTGGCGGATCTCTAGAAACCTCGGACACAGCTCTCTCGCAGGGTGGGCTCTGGGTCGGGACGATCCGCAATCCTCACCGCCTCGTATGGATGCCTGGTCGCAGTCCGTCTCCTCCGTTGGCCTGAGGGAGTTGGCGGGAAAACCCGCGACGTGTACACTTGAAGTCCGTCACGGCTGTAGAAGGGGGCAAAACTGGACCTTCATCTCCGGCGCGTGGGGAAGGGGATTCGTCCCTGTTCGGGCGCCATATAAATGTCGTAAATAAAGTATTACGCACTCATAATTTCTATAGGTATCAATAGGATCATGCATAAAGCAAGAGGCTGAGTCCGTGGTATCAGGTTCAAAAGGGCTTTATTCCAATAACTCGAGTTATAGTGAGAATGGTTCCATCACCACAAGGGATCAGGAAGGGTCTTCTGCAACTTTATTCACAGAGCACAGTATATATACATTCCATATTATACGTAAGCAGGAGCGCTTCAGGCAGAGCAAGAGAGAATGAGATAAGAGCATGTGGGCGTGTAAGTAGGCGTGAAGGTGGGTGTCCATGTGGGCGTCTACTTGATGAGTCATAGGTGAGTGTCATAGGTGGGTGGGTACCTGGAGGGGGTTGCGTGATCAGCTGGAACTTTACTGGAACTTTGCCTTACTTGTGCTCAACTCGAGCATGACGTGTAACTGACGTGTAACTGGGGGAAGGTTGCTGTGCAGCCGGGGAGTCTGGAAGAGTGGCCTTCAGTGTCAGGACGACCAGCACATCTAATGGTGTTAGTTGCGCCCTTATAAATTTATTTAACATAACATAACATAACATATATCTGATATCTAAAGTCCGGAGCAGGAACTGATCTGTGACATAGGTTGCCCATCACCAAGAGCCGATGTGGCTTCTATTTCTTTATTCACTGCGTGGGCCTTACATGGGGGCTATGGGTTTTTCACTGACGTGAGCTTTGCAATCACTGAAAGGGAGACAGAAAGGCTAGGCTCTATCCTTTGCAGGCGGGTTTTGTTTATTCCTCCTTTTCCAGGCAGGAATGTGATTCACTAGGGGTAAGCAGATAACCGTGCTCAATACTATCTCGGCACCCCGGACTGGGTCCCTTTGGCTGAGGCCCAAGTGTGCGAGGCCAAGGATACGCAGCTGCAGCTCTCAGAGCGTCTGAGGCCTGAAACCTCTTTTCGGGCTCCGGCTGAGCCACAAAATGGGCTTTCATGAAAATGGCACGAGTGCAGGAAAACATGATGCAAAACGTGTAGGCCTCAGTGCAGATTTATCGTTTCTCTCATGGGAGACTTGATGGCAGGCCACGTTATAGCATAGGCATCATGGTTGACAGGCCATGGAGGGAAAATGCATGGCGTACATGCATGTACACGAAACGTTGGGGATCACATAGGGGACACATAGTCCTTGTCATAATCTTTATTTTCTCAAAACAGTGAATGGCCAGTACCATTCCATTATGGTGGCCTGGTCCATAGCAGCGGGCACAGGGCATTAAAAAAAGTATTGGAACTGTAATGCTGTTCTCAATGGGGGTGAGTGAGTGGGGGGGTCAAAGGTTTAGCTAAAAAAAACAGAATATTCTTTAACTTTTTTCAGTGTTTTCAACTTCAGGTAACTACATATAAAATAGCGCACAGCTTAAATGAAAAAGAAATGCAAGGTCCTTGAAAGAAAGCACTGTGAATAATTATGTAATTCTTTTAAACTTGCAATGCACACAGTATAAGATAGGATGCTACAAGATGCGTAAAAAGGTGAAAGATAAAAAAGTGCCTCCAAAATATAGATTTCTACCCAGACTGTTCATAGTGCAACTTTTTTTTATAACTGTTCTTGAACAGCACACACTTCAAAGCTCAGCCGGTAACTCCCTTTCAATATCACTAAAAAAGAATAAATTTATGTCACCAGAATGCTTCAAGCGATTCCATCAATTAAAGTAAATCCAGGTTTCCAAGCAGCCTTTACGTTTGCCAGTTGTGCACATATACATTTCTCTCAGGCAAGCAGACACGCTGTCAAGAAGGCTTGTTTAGGTGTCTGCCCTACCTCAGTTTCACAGCACAGGAAACTCCCAGCCTTACTCTTCTTCTTGAGCATCACAACTCTCGGAATTAACCATCCACTGACAGTTATCTTTTCACCAAAAATTAGGAGACCTATTTTTCTTAAATTATAAAAGTATGGGCACATTGTGCCCATTTCAAACACTAGTCCAGAGACTGTGGCCTCGGGGTATGTAGTTTATTAGAGATGAAATGAACAGCAAGCAAGCAGCCTGTTCCCACTGTCTGGAGAGATATATTATACTCTACAAATAATGAAAGCAAATAGATGAGAAGGGATGAAAGGAGAAGATAAAACGGAAAGCTAAAGGACTGGCCCACAAGTCCTGGCACTGAAGTGAGCTTATTTTCAGGTGGATCTGCATGTGATCAGAAAAATGCCATAATTCATAGGGCATTAAGGATAATGGGGTAAACCCTATGTCCCTCAGAACCTGGGTATGGGTAATATAATCTACAATGAGTTCTGTTGGGTAGAAAACAATTGCTTAGCAAAACTATTTACTAATTAACAGAATTGTCAAAACATAGATCAAAACACACCGAAAATGAAAGATCAGTATTTCAAAAATTGTATATATTATTTATAATAGTTGAGTTCATATATGGCTGCAACATACACAATAGGTAGAACCAACAACAAACAGGAAGAACGTGACTTTGGTGACATAAGTGACATAAAGT
Organism: Triturus cristatus; assembly: GCF_964204655.1. Lineage (NCBI taxonomy): Eukaryota > Metazoa > Chordata > Amphibia > Caudata > Salamandridae > Triturus > Triturus cristatus. Next base: position 855,320,786 of record NC_140585.1, on the reverse strand, counting down.
GCATATGTGCGTAATAGAGGATAGTAATCAAAACATACATATATTAGATACATATATATATATATTATCTACTGGCGGTCGCCAGTAGATAGTTATAGTTAGGACCCTGTTTCCATAGGAAATCCGCAACATTCTATTTGGAATAACTTTGGCGCCGGTCGATGAATCCTCGCGAAATTTTCAAAATAGGTGGGGCGCTACGCTCCGCTCCTACCCTGAAAGTCTCGGGGGGATTCGTCAAGCGGGGGCTGAGAAAAAAGGGGGGTCCCAAAACGCGTTTTTCCCATGCATTTTTCCATAGGACCTTTAGACACAGCTACAGCCCGAACGGCTGAACAGAGTTACTTGAAATTTGGCAGAGAGGTAGTCCTCAGGTCAAGGAAGTGCCTTTTGTAGGTCTGGTGTAAATCTGTTCAGTAGTTCCTGAGAAAATAGCATTTAAATCAATATATATATGTGGGCGGAGCCTAACCACACATCTCATCCTGAGATCTGATTGGCTGTCAACACTTCATCCAAGAAGTGTTGGCAGCCATCTTGGGACCAATATACATGATAGCACCTCATTAAAAAGCATTGCAGTTAATAGAAGATTTTAAGACTTTAGTTACATTATAAATCATTTGTTGATGGTACCATACTCATTTTAGGAATTGTGGTATGTTCTAAGGTGATTTCACCATGTGAAAAAGCCTTCTGCTGGGATATCATGATTGAGAGAAAAATATTTTCTCATGCTTTTACCACAGAGGTTCGGAAGGTGATCTATAAGCTAAACTGAGAGCTTATTTTCTGTAAATTCACATTATCTTTCTCAGTCATGTGAGAATGAAGTCTGACATTCTCAGTAAAACATGTACATCCAACAAGGGCAGAGACTGTCAGTTGATTCCTTTGTGTTCTACTGCAGCTTTCCAGAGTGTTCCAAAGAACTACTAGAGCGCTAACCGTCCTACTTATGATAAATGTATGGCACACCTGAAGCCATCTTGCTTGGATTAAAGTGGTAACTCTTAAAACATTTAATTTAAAAAGGAACAAAATGAGGTGGTTCATTTTTCCATAAAAAGTATGATTAGTGCTGCATAAAGAAAAATTAGGGCACATTTTGAGTGACTTCTCAAATCCTGGCATGCAGACTGAAACATGCACTTTCAATACCAGCAGCAGTTTTCCCTGGTGAGCAGTAGCTTTACTACAGTGATCTAATGAGCAAAAAGAGTGCTAACATTCTGATTTTATGGCAAATGTGTGACACATTTGAATGCCTTCTTGATGGAATCAAAGTAAAAAACTGAAAGTATTTCCTACTGAGGAGACTGCAGTAAATGAGGAAATTAGGAAACTTCATAACAAATAAGTCTCCCAAGATGGCCACCAGAGACAAAAGAGCCCAAATGTAGCCCAAATATCACCCAGATGTAGCCCAAGTATAGCCCAATGACAGAATGTCCATAAAAACAACTAGAGCACTTACTGTCTTCATTATGACAAAAGTATGGCACACCTGAAGCCATCTTGATTGGAATAAACTGGTAACACTTAAAACATTTAATTTAAAAAGGAACACAATGAGGGGGTTCATTTTGCCATAGAAATTATGATTAATGCTGAAGAAAGAAAATGAGGGCACATTTTGAGTGACTTCTCAAATCCTCTTCTATTTCATTAAAAAATTCTGACATGCAGACTGAAACATGCACTTTTAATACCAGGAGCAGACTTCCATGGTGAGCAGTAGTTTTACTACAGTGATCTAATGAGCAACTAGAGTGCTAACATTCAGAATTCATGGCAAATGTGTGACATATCTGAATACCTTCATGATGGAATCAAAGTAAAAAACTGAAAGCATTTCCGACTGAGGAGACTGCAGTACATGAGGAAATTAGGAAACTTCATAACAAATAAATCTCCCAAGATGGCCACCGGAGACAAAAGAGCCCAAATGTAGCCCAAAATCACCCAGATATAGCCCAAATATAGCCCAATGACAGAAGTGTGCAAAACACTTATTATTTTGTGTTTTTGCAGTGTTATATAGTGCAGACTTGTCAGGTATTGGAGTGCTTTACATGAGTATTGGTTACATCACACAAGAACAAATTCATTTTGGTTGTAGACATGGGGAGACTAAGTGATTTGACCAGAATCACAGAATGTCGAGCTGAAGCAGAAACTTCAACCTGGTTCCCCAGTTGCAAAGTCTGCAGTTCTGGAAGTAACACCACATCCTCTCCCCTAAGTGCAACATTTAATCAAGTTGTCAACTAGATAAAAAAACATAAAGATAACAAATAATTTAAAAGTGCTTTGTCGCTATTTGAAAACTCAGAAAATATGTCCTTATTTTAGTCTTTTAGAGCACTAACCATAATTTTGATGCCAATAAGACCCTCTCATATATGTAATTTCTAAAGGAATGCTCTAGGTATTACAGTTTTGATTACATCAAGATGATGTCAGGCGCTCCACACTTTTGTAATAAATATAGAATGTTAGCAATCTAGTTGTTCATTAGGATACTGTTGAGAGGCAGAGGCCAGGGGCACGGACTCTGAAAATTGAAGGCAGGTAGGAGGGTGCAAAGGCAACAATTTAACCACACTGAGCAGGCAGGAAGGGCCGTGGAAGCACAACAGACTATGGAGGGCAGTGGAAAGGGGGGCAGGGGCAACAAACCAACAATACAGGACTTGCAAGAGAGGCTGTTGGAGGGAAGATCTATTACGGGTCAAGGAAGCTAGGGGCGGTCCCCAGAGCCCCGGGAGCCACCACAGAACTGAGCAGGAGAGTGAGTCAGGGACAAAAGGGGCACCTTAATTTGAGCCGGGGTGCCTAGGAACGCTTGCTCCAAAAATGAAGAAAACAGACATATGAGACATGGAATTGGAGGCAGAATACAATGGCAGTTTAATGAGAAGATGCAACTTCAAAGAAACCGCAGAATAGAGACCTAAAGTACAAAACACAGAATCCAGATAATCATACAGCTGTCATGATATTCTCTGTATCTCAATTAATGGACTGACAGAGAGAGAGAGAAAACACATCTATAAATGCATCATGAGAAACAAGTTACACCAAGGAAAATGTTACCTAGGGACACTCACATTTACTCTTAGAGCAAGCATTCCTGCAATTACAATACAACATCTTTTAAATGCAAAAGTAAAGAGAACAATGGTTAAACATAACATGACATTTCATATAGGTAAAATAGAATAAGATACTTCAAGCAAAGCCGAGCAAGACATTTTAAGCAAAGGAAGACAAGAGCTCCCAGTTCTTGGGGAAAACCTGCACAGCCTGTTAACCTACATACAGACGGCGAGGTTGTCCGTCGATATCTGTGGGTGCTCCCTTTTTATATCATTTTGTGGGCTCCTTTGCACGCTACATCTACCTACGTATGCTACCCAAAAGCTTCGTCTGCAGATTTTACCAGACATTTCGTCATTTACCCACTTAATGCTGACAATGGACTGGGTGAAAAGGTCAGTCTCTCAGGCCAATCGCTTATCGTAAGTTCCATAGAGCAAGCAGAAAATAATGGGTATTGTTCAGGAATTCAATATATTCATGTATAAAATCTCCTCAGTTCTCCTAACTTGACGCTCTGCGGTTGCCACTTCCTTAAAAGCGGGAAACCTGCCCAGGAAGCAAGTACCAGTCCAGGATGCAGCCTACTGTATGTCGACAGCTTCAGGGGGATGTTGAACTTTGATACCGAGCACGGAGCACTCGGGTAGGGTGGGGGCTACTAGTTTGGAGCAGAAGGCCTCGCAGACCTGCCTTCAGACTGCTATACACTAAAATTGCAGAGCTATGGTCAATTTAACAAAGAGGCCTACATATTGAACAGAAGAGCCTACACAGGGGTTTTATGCTGGCTGAGTGGTAAGGATGTCTCAGGATAATTATATAGCAACACAGGACCCGCTGGTCAATTTAATACGGCCTACAAATGCGGCTGGCAGGGCAAGGACAAGGGTCTCATACTTCAGGTGTGGACAGAACGGGCCAGGGGCCCCCTGTGATACAAAATCTACCCTCCTTCAAGGCTGTGGCAATGTAATAGACCATTGTGGGCAGAAGGAAGAGGCAATGGTAGTACAACCATACATGCCAACAGACCCGATTCAGCCAGGAAACGTCCAATGTTTTTAAGCTCAAATGGGCTTTATTTGATCTGTCTCCTGTCTACAATATCCTCTTTTTCAATGTAACTCAAAGGGGAAAATCAATACCCCAGTTTTTTTTCAAAATCTCCCTCTTACCAAGTTCAAAATGATCGCATGTATGGTACATTGGATCATGGAAGGAAATGGGATAGGGACATGGACTTGGATAACAGAGGACAGGAGAGACATGGAGAGGTGCACCAAACTGACCCTGCAGGGCAGGCATCAGGGTTTGCAGCAGCACAATACACCACACAGGGCATGCAGGACGGGAGTGCAGCACAACAATCCATAGAAAGCAAGAGGGAGGGGACAGGACCATGCACATGGACAACAGAGAACAGAGGGGCAAGAGGCAATGGTAGCTAGCTGACCATAATGGACAGACAGGAGAGAAGGCTGCAGCATAACAGACCATAAAGGGCAGGAGGGACGGATCAGGGGCATTACAATGGAACAGACAAGCCAGGAGGGAGGGAGTAGGGGTCTGCACATGTAAACAGAGGGCTGGGGGCAAGGGGGCAGGGCAGGAGCAGCAAGATGGCCATGGAGGTCAGGCAGGATGGGCACTAGAAGCAAGACACAACATGAAGAGCAACAGTGAGACTGTGATGGCATACACACAGACCATGGAGGGAAGGTGGGAGGGGGTCAGGGGCAGCTAACTGACCACACAGGGAAGGTGGGAGGGGCCATGGTAGCACAGAAGACCATGCATGGCAAGTGGGAGGGTTAGTGGCAGCACAATGGCTATGATGGGCAAGAAGGAGGGTGCAGGGGCATGCACAAAGGACGATGGAGGATAGAAGGGAGGGTCAGGACCTGTGCACAGACAAGAAAGTTCAGGGGAAGGGGCCTCACAACAGACCACACGGGGCAGGCAGGAGGAGCAGTTGCAGCACAACAGACCAGGGAGGGCAGAAGGGTGTGGCAGTACAATGGACCATGTAGGACAGGAGGAAGAGGATAGAGGCATGGCATGTGGACAGGCAGGGTGGAGGTGGCAGGGACAGGTTACAGTCATCTGACAATGCTAGGCAGGTGGGAGGGGAGTGGCAGCTCAACAGAACACTCAGAGTAGATAGGAGTGGCAGGTCCATGGGACATGGTGGGCAAAAAGGATGGAGCAGGGGCATGCACAAAGACATCGGAGGGCAGGGGGAAGGAGAATAGGGGCAGCAAGCTAAGCACAGAGTTTAAGCAGGAGGTCAATGATGGGGCATAGAATTGGGCAATGGAGGGCAGGAGGAGTGGACTGGTACATCATACTAAATTGAGGGCAGTGGCAGCACATCAGACCATGCATGGCAGGAGGGAGGAGGCTAGTCCATGGATTCACACAACAGAGGATAGGGAGGAGGGGGATGGGGCAGCAAGCTAACTGTTCAGAGAAGGCGGGTATTAGAAACTTTATTGTTTTTAAAACATTTTGTCTGTGCAAACTACTTAAAATATGAACAAGTATGCAGCATAATCTCACTTTTATTCAGGAAGAAGAAGACGTTAGTGACTGTGACTCCGGGCTCACTTGGCAAAAACACCCCCTGACCCTCCACCCCCTATCGCAAAATGTAATGCCCGTGAAAAGGGTAGGTGAACACAGTGTTATATAGAACATAGTCCTGAGAGCACGATTGAAAATGAAAACTAGATATAGTGTATGGTATAAACTATGCACCAAAAAGTGTGATATAAGATGAACCAGGCGTGAAATATAATATGCAATACATTGTGCGCAATGACAGATTCATTGGAGAGCGCGAGATAGCACAGGCACTAGCGTGTGCTATGCGATATGCGCCTTGGAGTGTAATATGCACAGGGCAGTGTTGTGTAACCTAACTAGTCTCTAAAGTTGTAATATAAAATATGTGCTGGGGAGTGTAACGTTGCATATGCACTGTGACAAAGATATGGATCCCAAATTGTAATATGTATGGCATAGCACTGTGCGTTATAACATAGGCATCGAGGAAGGCACGTTAGATGGGGCAATATAACCCGTGCGAAGACAAGTGTGGCATGACATTTTCACGGGGTGGTGTTACAGTGCACATGGGCTAGAGAGTGTCATAGCATATGCACTAGCTAGTGGAATACAATACAGAGGTGTGTGGCACTCGGCAGGCAATGGTGGGTGTAACACAGCATTGGGCTCTGTCAGGAGCGCGCTGTGACTCGCAAGTGATGTTCGTCCCCTTTCCAGAGAGTAAAATAAAAAGTATTACACATCCGGCAGTGGATGTGTGTTTTATTAACTGTGAGGGGGGTTTCTTGCATAGTTTTGGTCGAATTTTTGTCCAATCCCCTTTGAATGGCTTGGTGTGCATGTGTATTAAATGTGCCCGTCAATAGCTACCCATGTTTGTATAAATAAACGACAAGGGTGTCTACCGGGATTAGGCACGGTAGAGCATCAGACATGTCAGAGCTTCACTAGTGGTGTAAATACATTCCACGTGGATTAATTGCATGCATAGTCGCCTTTTAATGAATATCACGCAAATCGTCATGGTGATAGGTACGTACGGTTTGTCCAGCATGTCCTAGGTGTGTCTATAAATATATATTTTTTTAAAATAATAAAAAACAGTGGCCGGCCCTGGGGATTGGGGTCAAAAAAATATAATTAGGAGACAGGCCCTGGGGGATGGGGTCATCAGGGCCAATAAATTAGAATAAGAAGGGGAACCACACAGCCCCCCTTCTTAAAAAAATAAAATAAATAAAAGACTGGCATCGTGCCGGAGGCCATGCCCCCTCCATGCAGCACTCTGCAAACGCGCCCCCAACAGGCATCTCCAGTATGCGCCAGGGAGCTGCGCTGCAGACAGGTGTTCTGAGGCCAAGCCCCTTTTTACACCTCTCTGCAACGCAGCTCTGTGGCGCTTACTGGAGGTACCTAGTGGTCTAGTGTGACCCTAGGGACCCTTAGGATTCAAGGGGACTTAATCTCTCAACTTAGAACAGCCACAGGGCGCGTTTACACAGTGGTGAAGGGAGGGGACGGGGCCTGAGGTGACGTGTGCAAACACGCACCATGGCACGTTTTAAATTGGGGATATAATTTCCCTTCAATACTGAGGGCCCCTGGGGGCTAACTAGCCCACCAAGTGCTTCCAGTAAGCGCCACTGAGCTGCATTGCAGAGAGGTGGTCCAGGCCGTGCCACTTTTTACACCTCTCTGCAACGCAGCTCTGTGGCACTTACTGGAGGTACCTAGTGGGCTAGTTGGACCCTAGGGACCCTCAGGACTCAAATGAACTTAATCTCCCAACTGAAAACGGACACAGGGCGTGTTTACACAATGGTGAAAGGAGGGGACGGGGCCTGCGTTAACGTGTGCAAAAACGCCCTGTGGCCTGTTTTAAGAGGTAGTTTTAATCCCCATGCCCTATTATATACTAGGGGCTTATAGAGGAGGTAAGGCTAATCACAGGGGGACCCCAACGCAGAATGTTCCCTAGTGTATGTAGGTGTTTTCACTGTATTCTAAGTGTCTTTTAACATAGCACTGGCTCTAGGACTGGTTAGTCAGACTCAGTTACCACCAGTATCCGTCTGAAAAAGTTGAGGGTACAGGATGATTTTGCAACAAGGCTTCTTTCTGCTCTTCTTTTTGTTCTTTCTGCACGTTATCCTTCTTCCTGCACTTATCTTCGTATTTGAGGACTTCTGTTGCTTCTTTCTGCACTTCTTTTGTTTCTTTCTGTGCATTTTTTCTTCTTTCTTCACATGTCCTATCTCTGTAGGCATAGTTAGAAATTAGCATTTAAAAAACCTTTGAAATTAACAGAAAAAACCATAGGTTTCAGGCACGTTATAGTTAGGAATTAGCATTTAAAAAACCTCAGAAATTCACTGAAAAAACCATAGGTTTCAGGGGTGTTATAGTTAGCTGGACTTTTCACTTGTACAAAACCATTGAAATTCCCCCGTTATAGTTAGTTCAGCTAACTATAACTCGCGCGCCCGCAATGCACTGCTGATGACGTCACATATTACATCACTCATGACATGGTCAGTGACATCACTCATGACATCACTGATGACATCTCAAATGACATCACTGATGACATCACTGATGACATCATCCTTGTGATAGAGTGGCAGACCTCCTCTCACCCTAATATAACCTTTGATACACACATTCAAAAATAGAGACTAAAATTTTCAAAACAATGGACATACCAATACCAGTTACAACAACCTCTTCAGTAATTCTAAGATCCACATACACATCCACTCATTCACCAACAGTCCAATACAGTCACTCATACATGTACTCACTCATCATATGTACTCATACACCTATACATCCTGTTACACAATGCCACTCATCCATAGTTACTCACACACATAGTCACTCATGCTAATAAAGTCTCAAACATACATTTACTTGCATATACAGTTATACACACACCACCACACTTACTTCTACGGAAACTTACACATACTTAGTCTTTTAAACAATCACTTATAGAAACACATACTTATTCATACAGGAACTCTTTCAATCTCTCACTCTCACATATACTCACATATATACACCAATAGTCACATATACTAGTTTAAAACATATGTAGTTACTCATAAAGACACTATTGAGACAGTCATTCACTCACTAACACACCCATACACACACTCATCCACCCATACAGTCCTGCACACATACTGTGTTCAACACATACAAACAGTGAGTCACTCATTCATGCACCTATGCACTACGTAATACCCCCACCGAACCATGCAGACACTCAGACTGATACTCAAAAAACCAACTAATAACCTATATAGACACCCATGTAGCTACTCACCAACCCATGCAGCCACTTATACACAAAGTGAGAGACTGATACAGATATTTACATATTTAAACATTACTCACTAAGCCATGTATTCACTATGATACACTTAATCAGTCAGTTACACAATCAATTTTTCAAAAACAAATCATCCATTTAGACACTTATATACCCATTTATTCTTCCATCGACCTTGAGATATACATATATAAAACATATTTAATTTTCAGAATAACACACATTCACTGGATGATGTCATCAGTGATGTCATCAGTGATGTCATTTGAGATGTCATCAGTGATGTCATGAGTGATGTCACTGACCATGTCATGAGTGATGTAATATGTGACGTCATCAGCAGTGCATTGCGGGCGCGCGAGTTATAGTTAGCTGAACTAACTATAACGGGGGAATTTCAATGGTTTTGTACAAGTGAAAAGTCCAGCTAACTATAACACCCCTGAAACCTATGGTTTTTTCAGTGAATTTCTGAGGTTTTTTAAATGCTAATTCCTAACTATAACGTGCCTGAAACCTATGGTTTTTTCTGTTAATATATATATATATATATATATATTCACTGAAAAAACCATAGGTTTCAGGGGTGTTATAGTTAGCTGGACTTTTCACTTGTACAAAACCATTGAAATTCCCCCGTTATAGTTAGTTCAGCTAACTATAACTCGCGCGCCCGCAATGCACTGCTGATGACGTCACATATTACATCACTCATGACATGGTCAGTGACATCACTCATGACATCACTGATGACATCTCAAATGACATCACTGATGACATCACTGATGACATCATCCAGTGAATGTGTGTTATTCTGAAAATTAAATATGTTTTATATATGTATATCTCAAGGTCGATGGAAGAATAAATGGGTATATAAGTGTCTAAATGGATGATTTGTTTTTGAAAAATTGATTGTGTAACTGACTGATTAAGTGTATCATAGTGAATACATGGCTTAGTGAGTAATGTTTAAATATGTAAATATCTGTATCAGTCTCTCACTTTGTGTATAAGTGGCTGCATGGGTTGGTGAGTAGCTACATGGGTGTCTATATAGGTTATTAGTTGGTTTTTTGAGTATCAGTCTGAGTGTCTGCATGGTTCGGTGGGGGTATTACGTAGTGCATAGGTGCATGAATGAGTGACTCACTGTTTGTATGTGTTGAACACAGTATGTGTGCAGGACTGTATGGGTGGATGAGTGTGTGCATGGGTGTGTTAGTGAGTGAATGACTGTCTCAATAGTGTCTTTATGAGTAACTACATATGTTTTAAACTAGTATATGTGACTATTGGTGTATATATGTGAGTATATGTGAGAGTGAGAGATTGAAAGAGTTCCTGTATGAATAAGTATGTGTTTCTATAAGTGATTGTTTAAAAGACTAAGTATGTGTAAGTTTCCGTAGAAGTAAGTGTGGTGGTGTGTGTATAACTGTATATGCAAGTAAATGTATGTTTGATTCTTTATTAGCATGAGTGACTATGTGTGTGAGTAACTATGGATGAGTGGCATTGTGTAACAGGATGTATAGGTGTATGAGTACATATGATGAGTGAGTACATGTATGAGTGACTGTATTGGACTGTTGGTGAATGAGTGGATGTGTATGTGGATCTTAGAATTACTGAAGAGGTTGTTGTAACTGGTATTGGTATGTCCATTGTTTTGAAAATTTTAGTCTCTATTTTTGAATGTGTGTATCAAAGGTTATATTAGGGTGAGAGGAGGTCTGCCACTCTATCACAAGGATGATGTCATCAGTGATGTCATCAGTGATGTCATTTGAGATGTCATCAGTGATGTCATGAGTGATGTCACTGACCATGTCATGAGTGATGTAATATGTGACGTCATCAGCAGTGCATTGCGGGCGCGCGAGTTATAGTTAGCTGAACTAACTATAACGGGGGAATTTCAATGGTTTTGTACAAGTGAAAAGTCCAGCTAACTATAACACCCCTGAAACCTATGGTTTTTTCAGTGAATTTCTGAGGTTTTTTAAATGCTAATTCCTAACTATAACGTGCCTGAAACCTATGGTTTTTTCTGTTAATTTCAAAGGTTTTTTAAATGCTAATTTCTAACTATGCCTACAGAGATAGGACATGTGAAGAAAGAAGAAAAAATGCACAGAAAGAAACAAAAGAAGTGCAGAAAGAAGCAACAGAAGTCCTCAAATACGAAGATAAGTGCAGGAAGAAGGATAACGTGCAGAAAGAACAAAAAGAAGAGCAGAAAGAAGCCTTGTTGCAAAATCATCCTGTACCCTCAACTTTTTCAGACGGATACTGGTGGTAACTGAGTCTGACTAACCAGTCCTAGAGCCAGTGCTATGTTAAAAGACACTTAGAATACAGTGAAAACACCTACATACACTAGGGAACATTCTGCGTTGGGGTCCCCCTGTGATTAGCCTTACCTCCTCTATAAGCCCCTAGTATATAATAGGGCATGGGGATTAAAACTACCTCTTAAAACAGGCCACAGGGCGTTTTTGCACACGTTAACTCAGGCCCCGTCCCCTCCTTTCACCATTGTGTAAACACGCCCTGTGTCCGTTTTCAGTTGGGAGATTAAGTTCATTTGAGTCCTGAGGGTCCCTAGGGTCCAACTAGCCCACTAGGTACCTCCAGTAAGTGCCACAGAGCTGCGTTGCAGAGAGGTGTAAAACGTGGCACGGCCTGGACCACCTCTCTGCAATGCAGCTCAGTGGCGCTTACTGGAAGCACTTGGTGGGCTAGTTAGCCCCCAGGGGCCCTCAGTATTGAAGGGAAATTATATCCCCAATTTAAAACGTGCCATGGTGCGTGTTTGCACACGTCACCTCAGGCCCCGTCCCCTCCCTTCACCACTGTGTAAACGCGCCCTGTGGCTGTTCTAAGTTGAGAGATTAAGTCCCCTTGAATCCTAAGGGTCCCTAGGGTCACACTAGACCACTAGGTACCTCCAGTAAGCGCCACAGAGCTGCGTTGCAGAGAGGTGTAAAAAGGGGCTTGGCCTCAGAACACCTGTCTGCAGCGCAGCTCCCTGGCGCATACTGGAGATGCCTGTTGGGGGCGCGTTTGCAGAGTGCTGCATGGAGGGGGCATGGCCTCCGGCACGATGCCAGTCTTTTATTTATTTTATTTTTTTAAGAAGGGGGGCTGTGTGGTTCCCCTTCTTATTCTAATTTATTGGCCCTGATGACCCCATCCCCCAGGGCCTGTCTCCTAATTATATTTTTTTGACCCCAATCCCCAGGGCCGGCCACTGTTTTTTATTATTTTTAAAAAATATATATTTATAGACACACCTAGGACATGCTGGACAAACCGTACGTACCTATCACCATGACGATTTGCGTGATATTCATTAAAAGGCGACTATGCATGCAATTAATCCACGTGGAATGTATTTACACCACTAGTGAAGCTCTGACATGTCTGATGCTCTACCGTGCCTAATCCCGGTAGACACCCTTGTCGTTTATTTATACAAACATGGGTAGCTATTGACGGGCACATTTAATACACATGCACACCAAGCCATTCAAAGGGGATTCGACAAAAATTCGACCAAAACTATGCAAGAAACCCCCCTCACAGTTAATAAAACACACATCCACTGCCGGATGTGTAATACTTTTTATTTTACTCTCTGGAAAGGGGACGAACATCACTTGCGAGTCACAGCGCGCTCCTGACAGAGCCCAATGCTGTGTTACACCCACCATTGCCTGCCGAGTGCCACACACCTCTGTATTGTATTCCACTAGCTAGTGCATATGCTATGACACTCTCTAGCCCATGTGCACTGTAACACCACCCCGTGAAAATGTCATGCCACACTTGTCTTCGCACGGGTTATATTGCCCCATCTAACGTGCCTTCCTCGATGCCTATGTTATAACGCACAGTGCTATGCCATACATATTACAATTTGGGATCCATATCTTTGTCACAGTGCATATGCAACGTTACACTCCCCAGCACATATTTTATATTACAACTTTAGAGACTAGTTAGGTTACACAACACTGCCCTGTGCATATTACACTCCAAGGCGCATATCGCATAGCACACGCTAGTGCCTGTGCTATCTCGCGCTCTCCAATGAATCTGTCATTGCGCACAATGTATTGCATATTATATTTCACGCCTGGTTCATCTTATATCACACTTTTTGGTGCATAGTTTATACCATACACTATATCTAGTTTTCATTTTCAATCGTGCTCTCAGGACTATGTTCTATATAACACTGTGTTCACCTACCCTTTTCACGGGCATTACATTTTGCGATAGGGGGTGGAGGGTCAGGGGGTGTTTTTGCCAAGTGAGCCCGGAGTCACAGTCACTAACGTCTTCTTCTTCCTGAATAAAAGTGAGATTATGCTGCATACTTGTTCATATTTTAAGTAGTTTGCACAGACAAAATGTTTTAAAAACAATAAAGTTTCTAATACCCGCCTTCTCTGAACAGTTAGCTTGCTGCCCCATCCCCCTCCTCCCTATCCTCTGTTGTGTGAATCCATGGACTAGCCTCCTCCCTCCTGCCATGCATGGTCTGATGTGCTGCCACTGCCCTCAATTTAGTATGATGTACCAGTCCACTCCTCCTGCCCTCCATTGCCCAATTCTATGCCCCATCATTGACCTCCTGCTTAAACTCTGTGCTTAGCTTGCTGCCCCTATTCTCCTTCCCCCTGCCCTCCGATGTCTTTGTGCATGCCCCTGCTCCATCCTTTTTGCCCACCATGTCCCATGGACCTGCCACTCCTATCTACTCTGAGTGTTCTGTTGAGCTGCCACTCCCCTCCCACCTGCCTAGCATTGTCAGATGACTGTAACCTGTCCCTGCCACCTCCACCCTGCCTGTCCACATGCCATGCCTCTATCCTCTTCCTCCTGTCCTACATGGTCCATTGTACTGCCACACCCTTCTGCCCTCCCTGGTCTGTTGTGCTGCAACTGCTCCTCCTGCCTGCCCCGTGTGGTCTGTTGTGAGGCCCCTTCCCCTGAACTTTCTTGTCTGTGCACAGGTCCTGACCCTCCCTTCTATCCTCCATCGTCCTTTGTGCATGCCCCTGCACCCTCCTTCTTGCCCATCATAGCCATTGTGCTGCCACTAACCCTCCCACTTGCCATGCATGGTCTTCTGTGCTACCATGGCCCCTCCCACCTTCCCTGTGTGGTCAGTTAGCTGCCCCTGACCCCCTCCCACCTTCCCTCCATGGTCTGTGTGTATGCCATCACAGTCTCACTGTTGCTCTTCATGTTGTGTCTTGCTTCTAGTGCCCATCCTGCCTGACCTCCATGGCCATCTTGCTGCTCCTGCCCTGCCCCCTTGCCCCCAGCCCTCTGTTTACATGTGCAGACCCCTACTCCCTCCCTCCTGGCTTGTCTGTTCCATTGTAATGCCCCTGATCCGTCCCTCCTGCCCTTTATGGTCTGTTATGCTGCAGCCTTCTCTCCTGTCTGTCCATTATGGTCAGCTAGCTACCATTGCCTCTTGCCCCTCTGTTCTCTGTTGTCCATGTGCATGGTCCTGTCCCCTCCCTCTTGCTTTCTATGGATTGTTGTGCTGCACTCCCGTCCTGCATGCCCTGTGTGGTGTATTGTGCTGCTGCAAACCCTGATGCCTGCCCTGCAGGGTCAGTTTGGTGCACCTCTCCATGTCTCTCCTGTCCTCTGTTATCCAAGTCCATGTCCCTATCCCATTTCCTTCCATGATCCAATGTACCATACTTGCGATCATTTTGAACTTGGTAAGAGGGAGATTTTGAAAAAAAACTGGGGTATTGATTTTCCCCTTTGAGTTACATTGAAAAAGAGGATATTGTAGACAGGAGACAGATCAAATAAAGCCCATTTGAGCTTAAAAACATTGGACGTTTCCTGGCTGAATCGGGTCTGTTGGCATGTATGGTTGTACTACCATTGCCTCTTCCTTCTGCCCACAATGGTCTATTACATTGCCACAGCCTTGAAGGAGGGTAGATTTTGTATCACAGGGGGCCCCTGGCCCATTCTGTCCACACCTGAAGTATGAGACCCTTGTCCTTGCCCTGCCAGCCGCATTTGTAGGCCGTATTAAATTGACCAGCGGGTCCTGTGTTGCTATATAATTATCCTGAGACATCCTTACCACTCAGCCAGCATAAAACCCCTGTGTAGGCTCTTCTGTTCAATATGTAGGCCTCTTTGTTAAATTGACCATAGCTCTGCAATTTTAGTGTATAGCAGTCTGAAGGCAGGTCTGCGAGGCCTTCTGCTCCAAACTAGTAGCCCCCACCCTACCCGAGTGCTCCGTGCTCGGTATCAAAGTTCAACATCCCCCTGAAGCTGTCGACATACAGTAGGCTGCATCCTGGACTGGTACTTGCTTCCTGGGCAGGTTTCCCGCTTTTAAGGAAGTGGCAACCGCAGAGCGTCAAGTTAGGAGAACTGAGGAGATTTTATACATGAATATATTGAATTCCTGTACAATACCCATTATTTTCTGCTTGCTCTATGGAACTTACGATAAGCGATTGGCCTGAGAGACTGACCTTTTCACCCAGTCCATTGTCAGCATTAAGTGGGTAAATGACGAAATGTCTGGTAAAATCTGCAGACGAAGCTTTTGGGTAGCATACGTAGGTAGATGTAGCGTGCAAAGGAGCCCACAAAATGATATAAAAAGGGAGCACCCACAGATATCGACGGACAACCTCGCCGTCTGTATGTAGGTTAACAGGCTGTGCAGGTTTTCCCCAAGAACTGGGAGCTCTTGTCTTCCTTTGCTTAAAATGTCTTGCTCGGCTTTGCTTGAAGTATCTTATTCTATTTTACCTATATGAAATGTCATGTTATGTTTAACCATTGTTCTCTTTACTTTTGCATTTAAAAGATGTTGTATTGTAATTGCAGGAATGCTTGCTCTAAGAGTAAATGTGAGTGTCCCTAGGTAACATTTTCCTTGGTGTAACTTGTTTCTCATGATGCATTTATAGATGTGTTTTCTCTCTCTCTCTGTCAGTCCATTAATTGAGATACAGAGAATATCATGACAGCTGTATGATTATCTGGATTCTGTGTTTTGTACTTTAGGTCTCTATTCTGCGGTTTCTTTGAAGTTGCATCTTCTCATTAAACTGCCATTGTATTCTGCCTCCAATTCCATGTCTCATATGTCTGTTTTCTTCATTTTTGGAGCAAGCGTTCCTAGGCACCCCGGCTCAAATTAAGGTGCCCCTTTTGTCCCTGACTCACTCTCCTGCTCAGTTCTGTGGTGGCTCCCGGGGCTCTGGGGACCGCCCCTAGCTTCCTTGACCCGTAATAGATCTTCCCTCCAACAGCCTCTCTTGCAAGTCCTGTATTGTTGGTTTGTTGCCCCTGCCCCCCTTTCCACTGCCCTCCATAGTCTGTTGTGCTTCCACGGCCCTTCCTGCCTGCTCAGTGTGGTTAAATTGTTGCCTTTGCACCCTCCTACCTGCCTTCAATTTTCAGAGTCCGTGCCCCTGGCCTCTGCCTCTCAACAGTATCCTAATGAACAACTAGATTGCTAACATTCTATATTTATTACAAAAGTGTGGAGCGCCTGACATCATCTTGATGTAATCAAAACTGTAATACCTAGAGCATTCCTTTAGAAATTACATATATGAGAGGGTCTTATTGGCATCAAAATTATGGTTAGTGCTCTAAAAGACTAAAATAAGGACATATTTTCTGAGTTTTCAAATAGCGACAAAGCACTTTTAAATTATTTGTTATCTTTATGTTTTTTTATCTAGTTGACAACTTGATTAAATGTTGCACTTAGGGGAGAGGATGTGGTGTTACTTCCAGAACTGCAGACTTTGCAACTGGGGAACCAGGTTGAAGTTTCTGCTTCAGCTCGACATTCTGTGATTCTGGTCAAATCACTTAGTCTCCCCATGTCTACAACCAAAATGAATTTGTTCTTGTGTGATGTAACCAATACTCATGTAAAGCACTCCAATACCTGACAAGTCTGCACTATATAACACTGCAAAAACACAAAATAATAAGTGTTTTGCACACTTCTGTCATTGGGCTATATTTGGGCTATATCTGGGTGATTTTGGGCTACATTTGGGCTCTTTTGTCTCCGGTGGCCATCTTGGGAGATTTATTTGTTATGAAGTTTCCTAATTTCCTCATGTACTGCAGTCTCCTCAGTCGGAAATGCTTTCAGTTTTTTACTTTGATTCCATCATGAAGGTATTCAGATATGTCACACATTTGCCATGAATTCTGAATGTTAGCACTCTAGTTGCTCATTAGATCACTGTAGTAAAACTACTGCTCACCATGGAAGTCTGCTCCTGGTATTAAAAGTGCATGTTTCAGTCTGCATGTCAGAATTTTTTAATGAAATAGAAGAGGATTTGAGAAGTCACTCAAAATGTGCCCTCATTTTCTTTCTTCAGCATTAATCATAATTTCTATGGCAAAATGAACCCCCTCATTGTGTTCCTTTTTAAATTAAATGTTTTAAGTGTTACCAGTTTATTCCAATCAAGATGGCTTCAGGTGTGCCATACTTTTGTCATAATGAAGACAGTAAGTGCTCTAGTTGTTTTTATGGACATTCTGTCATTGGGCTATACTTGGGCTACATCTGGGTGATATTTGGGCTACATTTGGGCTCTTTTGTCTCTGGTGGCCATCTTGAGAGACTTATTTGTTATGAAGTTTCCTAATTT
This sequence comes from Triturus cristatus, assembly GCF_964204655.1. Taxonomy (NCBI): domain Eukaryota; kingdom Metazoa; phylum Chordata; class Amphibia; order Caudata; family Salamandridae; genus Triturus; species Triturus cristatus. The sequence continues at coordinate 855,303,080 of NC_140585.1, read as the reverse complement.
CCTCATTTACTGCAGTCTCCTCAGTAGGAAATACTTTCAGTTTTTTACTTTGATTCCATCAAGAAGGCATTCAAATGTGTCACACATTTGCCATAAAATCAGAATGTTAGCACTCTTTTTGCTCATTAGATCACTGTAGTAAAGCTACTGCTCACCAGGGAAAACTGCTGCTGGTATTGAAAGTGCATGTTTCAGTCTGCATGCCAGGATTTGAGAAGTCACTCAAAATGTGCCCTAATTTTTCTTTATGCAGCACTAATCATACTTTTTATGGAAAAATGAACCACCTCATTTTGTTCCTTTTTAAATTAAATGTTTTAAGAGTTACCACTTTAATCCAAGCAAGATGGCTTCAGGTGTGCCATACATTTATCATAAGTAGGACGGTTAGCGCTCTAGTAGTTCTTTGGAACACTCTGGAAAGCTGCAGTAGAACACAAAGGAATCAACTGACAGTCTCTGCCCTTGTTGGATGTACATGTTTTACTGAGAATGTCAGACTTCATTCTCACATGACTGAGAAAGATAATGTGAATTTACAGAAAATAAGCTCTCAGTTTAGCTTATAGATCACCTTCCAAACCTCTGTGGTAAAAGCATGAGAAAATATTTTTCTCTCAATCATGATATCCCAGCAGAAGGCTTTTTCACATGGTGAAATCACCTTAGAACATACCACAATTCCTAAAATGAGTATGGTACCATCAACAAATGATTTATAATGTAACTAAAGTCTTAAAATCTTCTATTAACTGCAATGCTTTTTAATGAGGTGCTATCATGTATATTGGTCCCAAGATGGCTGCCAACACTTCTTGGATGAAGTGCTGACAGCCAATCAGATCTCAGGATGAGATGTGTGGTTAGGCTCCGCCCACATATATATATTGATTTAAATGCTATTTTCTCAGGAACTACTGAACAGATTTACACCAGACCTACAAAAGGCACTTCCTTGACCTGAGGACTACCTCTCTGCCAAATTTCAAGTAACTCTGTTCAGCCGTTCGGGCTGTAGCTGTGTCTAAAGGTCCTATGGAAAAATGCATGGGAAAAACGCGTTTTGGGACCCCCCTTTTTTCTCAGCCCCCGCTTGACGAATCCCCCCGAGACTTTCAGGGTAGGAGCGGAGCGTAGCGCCCCACCTATTTTGAAAATTTCGCGAGGATTCATCGACCGGCGCCAAAGTTATTCCAAATAGAATGTTGCGGATTTCCTATGGAAACAGGGTCCTAACTATAACTATCTACTGGCGACCGCCAGTAGATAATATATTACTGGCGGTCACTAGTAGGTAGTTATAGTTAGGACCTATAATCCGCAACATTCTATTCCCAATAAGTCTGGCGCCGGTTGACGAATCCTCGCGAAATTTTCCAAACTTTTGGCCAGCTCTGCTCCGCTCCTACCCTGAAAGTTTTGTGGTGATTCGTCAAGCAGGGGCTGAGAAAAAAGGGGGGTCCCAAAACGCATTTTCCCCATGCAATTTCCCATAGGATCTGTTGTCGCAGCTACAGCCCGAACCGCTGAACTGAATGACACCAAATTTGCCAAAGAGGTAGTCCTCAGTTCAGACTCGTGCCTTTTGCATAAATGGTGTGAATCCGTTCAGTAGTTCCTGAGAAAATTAGAGTTAAAAGTACATAAATATCTATGGCCGCGGAGGATCCGCGGACCGTACACGCACCTTACGCGCACCTTCCCCGAACCGAGCGCGCACCCTCCCGATCACACGCTGAATGCTAATTGGCTGTCGAGTGTCTCTCTACATTCGAAACCAGGAACTGTTGGCGGCCATTTTCTGCCTCGGTAGAAGCGAGGCTGAAGAAGCAAGGGGAATAAGTGTGTAAAACATTTAAAGGGGGCAGAGTGGAAATACTCTGACCCTCTAGAGGTGCTTAGGGGGCCCAGAAGGACCCCCTGGGGCCCCCTTTTTTTAAAAAAAAAAAACGGCGAAATGCGCGCACGGTGCGCGCATCCAATCGCGTTGGGTGCGCGGATCCACTGAATTTTTTTAAAAAAAGACAAGAAATCTTTTGTTGTATGACTACTTAATACACTGAAAGGTAGGGTGTATATTTCTGTTTTTTAAAGGTATGATTCTTATTGGTTAACAAAAACAGATTGTAAGGAGCATTATATATGATTAGCTGATATGTTGAAAAGTGAAGCACACTTCCTCTCTTGTGTAGGAACATTGTGTGCTGAACTTCTGACCTGTGTGCTTAGTGCAATGTTCCATGACCTGTTTCTATGGTAACAGGCAGAAGGCAGATTGGGGGAAGGGTTGAAATGTATTTCAGTTGGAAAGGGTTGAAATGTTTAACCAATAGAAATGTGTGTTTGCTTTTGAGTTTATGTGTGAAGGATTGTGATTTGATGTTTACATGTATATGTGTGGAAAATGAAAGGGAAACTTTTCCATTCTTTGTTTTTGCTGAGAGGTGCACAGTGCAGAGATTCTGTAAAAGAAAATATGGTGAGTGACTGATATACGTATTCAAAGCTTTATTCGAGGAATATACTCATAAAAGCACAAACATACATTTAAAATACATCACATTAAAATTTTTTCCTATTTATACATACTTTTAAAACAGTTGTTCGTACATAAACAATAAAAATCTTTGGTGTACATTTACACAGAAATCACTTGATACCCCAGTTATATTACATTAATAGAAATTGCCCTCCGTCTAATGGACCATGCCCACCCCAGATACTTTGCTGTTCCTAGAATAGGCATATCAGTGGCGGTGCAAATAATTCGTAGCGCCTCAACACCCCTGGATGTCCCTAGATTTCTACAAACAGGAGCTAACCAAACTCTTCTCGGGGTGGCATAAGCTTTACACAAGAATAGAAAGTGACCTATATTTTCCTCAGTTGCACCACAAACCGGGCAGCACGAGGTGGTTGAACTCCTCCACCTACCCGTCAGTGATCTCAGAGGAAGGGCACCTGATCTTAACTGGAAGAAAAGCTTCCTATCCCCTGGGTTAGTAATACTGTCCCAGTATAGTTCCAATGCAGGACACAGTTTGATTTCTAAGAAACGCCCCGCCATTGTGTCTGATCTCGTTCTACTCCAGAGTCTGCCATCTATCCAATCCCAATATAAGCTTTTAATTATGTTTTTGCTTGGAAAGGGTTCCCCAGATGGATTATCCCATAGATTGGAGAGGCCCAGATCACCTAAAACAGTCCTAAGATTTTTTAACCAGACTATTTTATGAAAGGTGTCAGCTTTAATTATGGCAAGGAACCCCTCTGCATAATGCCGTATCTCTGGGGTAGTCCAGAGGCGTCTCCAATAGAGAATCGGGCGCAATCGCGCTCGGTCACTAACTGATCTTCTACCTAAATCAAGACCAAGCGGGATTAGTGGTGTACTCTGAGGGAGACCCGTGATTCCCCTGAGGAACCTATTCTCCGATATTTGCAAGGGGAGAAGCCTCTCGAAACCCCACAGCTCAGCCCCATATAGGGCAGACCAAATAGCCTTGGCATCATATACTGCCAGGACTGGTTTTATAGGCTTTGATTTAGACTTTTTGTGTTCCACCCGAAGTGCCCCCGAAATCTGTTGATGCCTCAGGACCGCCTTTTCTATATGTTGGGACCATTTTAGATTATTTGCTATCTGCACCCCAAGGTAGGTAAATACAGTAACCACCTCAAGCTCACAATTATTCAGAAGTATTTTAGGGCGGGGTCTACGTTTTGGTGAGAAGGCCATCAGCTTGGTCTTGCCCACGTTAACTTCCAGGCCATGTTCCCCACAGAAAAGATCGAAGATGTTTAAAGATCGCTGCATATACTTCTTAATCTACAAAAGAACTTGAAAGATGAGTTATTTAATTGTGAGGGGATGTATGTAGACTATTTTGATTTTAATCAGACTAATGTATTTCTCCTGCTAAAGTGTAGGGAGTACTTTTTTCCTCTACAATCTTATTGACAGTGTGTGTGCATGTAGAAACCATTCTGTGATAAGCATTTGTGTTTTCCATGTGTTTGCAGACAGATAAGTGTGCTGTTTTTATATTTTGGTAGAATTAGAAACCAGTAATTGTTTATGAATTTGTGAAATGAGTTATGTTATGTTTCTATACTAAAATGTAGTACTACTTCTAGATGAAGAAATGTGTTTTGGTATGTGCAAGGGATAGTGTTGTTTGTCTAGAATCACACAGTGAGTCTGTGTGCATTTGGGAACCACTGTGAGAGAAGTATTTGGTAACATTGTGTATTTGCTGACAGATAACTGTTTTAACCTGTCATGTTGTGAAGTTTTAGTAGTATTAGAAGACAGTTATGGCTTATGATTTGATTAAATGAGTCAGGCTTTGACAGAAAAGTGCAGTCCTGAAATATGTAGATTGTGTGCAGTTCCCTTACCCCTTGCACTGTAGTGAATGGGTTTTGGTAAACTCCTAGGGATAGTGGTGCTTGTCTAGAATCACAGTGTGAGGTAGTGTGTATTTGGGATCACTGTGAGAGAAGCATTTGGTGACATCATGTATTTGCTGACAGATAACTTTTTAAAACCTGTCATGTTGTGAAGTTTTAGTAGCATTAGAATCCAGTCTTTGCTTATGCGTTGATTAAATGAGTCATGCTTTGACACTGATGTGCTGTACTTAAATATGTAGATTGTGTGCAGTACCATTAACTCTTCTAGACTAGTGAATGAGTTTTGGTAAACTCCTAGGATAGTGTTGATTGTCTAAAATCACACTGTGAGTCTGTGTGCATTTGGGTAAGGATTGTGAGAGAAGCATTTGGTAACATCGTGTATTTGCTGACAGTTAACTGTTTTAAAACTGGTCATGTTGTCAAGTTTTAGTAGCATTAGAAGCCAGTCTGTGCTTATGCTTTGATTAAATTAGTCATGCTTTGACACAAAAGTGCAGTCCTGAAATATGAAGATTGTGTGCAGTTCCCTTACCACTTCCACAGTAGTGAATGATTTTTGGTAAACTCCTAGGTATAGTGGTTGTTGTCTAGAATCACACTGTGAGTCTGTGTGCATTTGGGAACAACTGTGAGAGAAGCATTTGGTAACATCGTGTATTTTTTAGCAGATAACTCTTTTAAAACCTGTCATGTTGTCAAGTTTTAGTAGCATTAGAAGCTAGTATTTGCTTATGCATTGATAAAATGAGTCAGGGTTTGACACTAAGATGCAATACCATGTACTATTCTCTTCACTGTGGCAGAACTGAAAATTTAAAAGTTTTTCCTAAGCACTGTCCTAGAAGTAGTCTGATTATTTAGTCAGTTTCTAAGTACCAAATAGATTGCTACAAATGTCTATGCAGTATGCATGTAGTGTTCTAACATACTATACACTTGTCTTTTACACCTTCAATTCCCTAGTCAGTATCCATACAGTTCCAGGAAACACCCTGTCACTCCCTTTGCAGTCCTCTAGTGACCCATTCAACACCATGTACTAATCCATTCACTGTGCCAAAACCCAAACACTTATAAATTCACCAAGACACTCTCTTTCCAGTACTCTAATGATTCAGTCACTGCCTAAGCATTCATGCACTGAGTCAGGCCTTAGCACATAGACTTCTTCAAACCCCTATCCACTATGCATGCAGTCCTCTAACCACCTACACACTTGTCTTTCACACCTTCAATTCCCCAGTCACTATCCATACACTTCCAACAAACACCCTGTCACTCCCCTTGCACTCCTCTAGTGACCTTATTAAGCATTATGTACTAATCCATTCACTGCGCCAAACCCTAATAAATTCACACAGGCACTCTCCTTGCAGTACTCTAATCATTCAGTCAGTACCCAAGTACTCATCCAGTGACCCAGGCCTTAGTATATGGACTGCTTCAAACCCCTATCCACTATGCATGCAGTCCTCTAACCACCTACACAATTGTCTTTCACAACTTCAATTCCCTAGTCAGTATCCATACACTTCCAGGAAACACCCTGTCACTCCCATTGCACTCCTCTAGTGACCCATTCAGTACCAAGTACTAATCCATTCCCTCTGCGAAAACTCAAACACTTATAAATTCACCAAGATACTATCTTTGCCGTATTCTAATCATTCAGTCAGTGCCTAAGTATTCATGCGCTGAGCCAGGCCTTAGCACATGGACTGCTTCAAACCCCTATGCACTATGCATGCAGTCTTCTAACCACCTAGACACTTGTCTTTCACACTTTCAATTTCCTAGTCAGTATCCACACAGTCCAGCAAACATCTTGCCACTGCCTTTGCACTCCTCTAGTGACCCATTCAGTACCAAGTACTAATCCATTCCCTGTACGAAAAGCCTAGCAGTTATAAATTCACCTAGGCACTCTCCTTGCTGTACTCTAATCATTCAGTCAGTACCCAAGTAGTCATGCAGTGAGCCAGGACTTAGCACATGGACTGCTTTAAATGCCTATGCAGTATGGATGCAGTCCTCTAATGACCTACACAGTTGTGTTTCACACCTTCAATTCCCTAGTTAGTATTCATACTCTTCTAGCAAACACCCTGTCACTCACCCAGTGTGTCTCCTTATAGTACTGTAATCATTTAGTAAGTTAGCATGTAGAGTTTTAGTGAGGTAGGCTTTAGGGCATGAACTGCTTCAAAGTAGCATGCACTATGCATGTAGTGTTTTAACCATTGTCACACTTGTGGTTCAGGGACATAGTTTCTTAGTCAGTATTTATATAAAATGTGTTTGTACAGTAATGGAATAGTATAATTTTGAAAGTTATTAATATACATTTATTTGTGATTCTGTTTTTACAGATACAGAACAGGAGTGTTTCTCATCTGTTTGCACTCTTCTCGTGCAAGATTGTTTGGATGAAGGGTTCTTAGGTGTTTCATCATACTTGCTGTGCCGCATGAGTATTTTTTGTTAGGATCCCCTCGTAACAGAACTCTTTTGAAAATCTTGTGCATGAGAAAGGTGGTATTGGTCTTTGTTTGCCCCTCGAGAAAAGTAGAACATTTCCACATCACTGAAGGAAAACGTTGTGGGCGTGGTGCATCCTCCAAAAATTCAACTTTAGATTTGGTGAATATTTTATAGCGACATCATTTACAGTTTTTGTAAGTTAAAGTTAAAAATTTTGTTAGCTGTGTGCATTTTATATTTCTGTGATTTGTATTTTGAGAATGGCATGTTGTTTTTTTTTTAACAATCTTTGAGATTGTGTTTTTTTTGCCCGCTGTTAAGTGATGAGTACTACTGAAATCACTATTTTTAGTGGAATTTAATATATTCTAAGAACAGCAAAAAAGGCAAAAAAATTACTTTGTGGAAATTATGCTGTGTTGTAAAAAATGTATTATTACATGTTACAATTTTTTTTTCCTTTTCTTTCACAGATCCAAATTTTAAAATAAGCAATTTATATGAATTTATATTTGAACGAAAAACAGAAAAAAATGTATACCATTTTTTATTCCTATTACTGTGAAGGTAAGTTTAACTAAGTCTCAATATGCAGAATGAAGAGGCCTGCAAGAAGCTACAAAGTTGAAACACGTTTCTAAAAACACTCTGTTTATGTAGTTTTGAAATCTGACCATAATCAGATATCATGTGACCTGCAAAAAAAGAGATTTGAGGGGTTCATAATATTTCACCTTTTTAGCTGTTGAAGGACCACAATCATTTCAATCATTCTTCCTTGAACATCTTTGCAGACAAAACTCTGTGCTTACCTTCTATCATTCGCAAGGAAATTTAAAAACAGAAATATGTCACTTTTTGTAACATAGTTATTGTGCAAGATACTCTTTTATATTTACAAAGAGAGGAAAAGGCACTCTGTGCACTTTTTATACTCCATGTAAATATAACCTCATCATGCACACCACTTTGTGTTGAAAGGGTGTTCTATAAGACACATGTCTAGATTTATCATAAATCATAAATCTCGATATGTGTGTGAATGCTGCACCATTTTAAATTTGGTGTAGGAAAGCACAACAAGGAGAATTGTTTTAATTTCTCCACATTTTTATATCTTCAATGCATGCTGAAATGTTCAGCATACATTGAAGAAGAAAAATGCATTTTCTCATTGTTTTTGTGCAGGAAGGTGTGTCTTCCTGCAGAAAAACAAACAGCACATGACACAGATATCCTTGCACTATGGTGCAAGGGTGCCTGTGTCACCACATGGCTGCAGTTTAAGCAGCCGTGCAGAGAGAAGCATAGATTTGCAACATATTTATGTACATATGTTGCATCCCTGTGCTTAGGAAGTACTACAGCCCACTGCAGTTAAAGAGGTTACTGTGTGATGCTGCAGCACTTCCTCATAGTTCTGCACTTATACATTCACCATACGCTACTAATGCATTCATTCAGTCAATTACATACTACACATACATTCATCTAAACTAACACTAACAAAGAAATGTAGCTCTTTTTTAAACCAGGAAAGTTAGTTCTTACAAGAACTTTATTTTTTCTTCTTTCTTCTTTTATAATTTTTTGGGGGTTTTCTGAACAATTTTTGTTTTGGTTTTTCTGCAAAAAATAAAAAACTAAAAACAAAACAGGAGAAACCAAACAATGAACTTCAGGAAACATTAAAAAAAAAAAAAACTGGCAAATGTGACTTTCTTGCCGGCGGCAGATCAGATCGATCGACTACTCACCATAGCACAAAGTCTTATTGCACTTAGTGCAGAGCACTTTTAAAAATTGAAATTGAGGACGGTTTTCCAAGGTTTGGGCTGATGGATGCACTCTTGATGTGCTCGGCTGCGATGAGGTGGATGGCTCAGGAGCAGGAGTGTTTCTCATACGTCGGCACTCTTCTCGTGCAAGATTGTTTGGATGAAGGGTCCTCATGTGCTTCATCATACTTGCCGTGCCGCAAGAGTATTTCTTGTTAGGATCCCCTCTCGATAGGACTCTTTTGCAAATCTTGCACGTGACCAAGGTGGCATTGGTCTTATACTGGCCCTCTGGAAAAGTAAAACATTTCCACACCACTGAAGAAAAACGTTTTTTGGGTGGTGCCGCCGGCAAAAATTCATCCTCAGAAGTATGAGGTGATGCAGGTGATGCCTGCTGCCCTGAAGCCATTTTTGGTTGAAAAAAGTTAGAGCTAAGTGTAAACTTAGTCTAAAAAATCTTCTTCTCTCCAAAGAGATGGTGCTCTAAAGAAGGTCAAAGAAGAATGATTGAAATGGGTGGGGTCTTTCAATAGTTAGAAGAGGAAGTGTAATGAACCAATCAAATCTCTTTTTTTGCAGGTCACATGGGATCCGCGCACCCTGCGCTTACGCAGCACGCACCCAGCGCGCATCCGCGAAATTGAATAAAAAAAAATGATAGGATTAGATGTAAAAATATATTAGTTTTAAGACTAGTTTAGAGTTTGTCTTCAATTAATATTCACATGAAATATATACATATTTTTTTTAAATGTTAAATACTTCGCGGGATCCGCCCACCTACCGCGTCATAGACGCAGATGACGCATCGCGGAAGCGCGTAAATGTCGCGTTACGTACATCGAACGTGCCGCGAATAGGCTGGGAGTCTAGTACCTGTCGCATTGCGATTGCGCACTAAACACGTACCCAACGCCCCTGAAACCTATGGTTTTTTAGTGAATTTCTAAGGTTTTTTAAATGCCAATTCCTAACTATAACGCCCCTGAAACCTTTGGTTTTTTCTGTGAATATATACATATATATATATATACACAAAATAGGAAATAGGTCCGTCCCTCCTAAAGTACATAAAGTTCTATCAGCACCCTTTAGACAGTCTTCTTCTTGGTTAAAGGGGTGAAGAAACTAGGGACGTGAGCAAATAGAAGAAGCGTTGACGTTTTAACCTGAAAGGTATGCGCAATTAAATAAATGTCACAGCGGGTCTTCCTCAGGACTGGTGTATGAAATGTAGACAGCCTGTGTAAAAGAAGGTAATTTAGATGAATGGGGTATGCTAAGACTGATCTAAGATTTAAGAATTAAAAACTGACTCCTCCAAGCATGGATGGAGTATGAAAGCACATAGAAAAGAAACATATCTCATCGAAGGAGAGGCCCATATATCTCGCTTGACGGTGACGGAATTAATGACCTCCTATGTGTTACTTGAGTAGGCTACAATGAGCAAGGCAAAACAAATGAGTTCGTTATTGAATTAATTAAATTAGATTAAAGGCTTCGTAAATAATTCTGCAAATATTTGCAAGAAATGGTTCAGGCGACAAGGAATTGATTCACACTTGAAACCGCCTTTTCCAGAATTATTTACATAGCTCTTTACGTAGCTAGATCAGCCCCTTTCAAATACCATTCAACAGATACACGTCAGTGTGCGGACGCGTCAGCTGTTCTTCAGCTCTGACAGTATTTTTCTTGCCTCACGGCGTACACGCATACGTAGCTTCTCCCGTCACTACTTAATCACTCAGGCAGTCTACTACGGGCCTTCCCGCTTTGCTGAGGCATCTTGGCATTGGTTGCTGATCACCCTCGGAGGTCATGCTCAGAACCCTGCATGGCTCACACTGCCCTTTAACGAATTTACTACCGCGTTTGTAACCTTTGCTCTGGTCCTTTTCCCATACCTTTTAGATTCCAGCCAGTTGATGGAATTTTCTTCCTTTTAGTTGTAAATCGGGGACAATTTGCCTGACATTACTTCACTCAGATAGTAATTGAGGTATTACCCTTGTGTAAATTTAACGATTATTTACTATTAGCCAAGAGCTATTGATCTTACATTTTTAACTCTTTCAAGATTAGTAGCTAATTGTCTTTCATCCTCATTATAGATCCCTCAAGTATTGAACTGTTGTTAAGGAATACTATATCAACCCATAAGCCTTCTTACCAAGATATTACTCATTGGTAAATGCATTACAATCGGACTAGGATTGAAAGCGCTTAATCTAATTTAATTAATTCAATATCGAACTCATATTTGTTTTGCCTTCCTCATTGTAGCCTACTCAAGTAACACATAGGAGGTCATTAATTAGTCATTGTGCACTTTATTTTTATCTATATAGGAGACTGAGTCATCATCATGCAGGGAAGACAAAAGCAAAAGAGCAAAAATATCATCGTCATTGATAAAAATGGAAGAAATGTCATATTTGTTGATGTATTGTTCACATGAGTTAAGCCCACTGGGGCAACAATGTTTTAGACATTAACATTGGTTGAAAATATCATTAGCTCACTAGGGCTGTATTAATAGTGTGGTAACGATGTCCTTAATTATTAATAATGTTTAACTGAGGCGAGTCTAAATAACTCAAAAAAAATGTAAAGACATGAATAATGAAATATATTGTATTGGAGAAATGACCATTTCAAAATGGATGCCAGTTTTCAGAGTAATATGATTGACTTGGTAGTCCTATCTATATGTTTGAAATCATGTGACACTGTATGGTGATGGTAGAAAGCTGTGTAATCCGTGAACAAGGAGCGGCTGCTCCGAAATGCATCGGGTGTTTTCGCTGTTGGATATTAATTAAATACACACTAAAAAGAATTGGGCCCGGCTTTGTTTTTTCGAAAAGAAAACAAATAGACAGATTTATGAGGTGTGCGACCTCGCCGGGAGCCCGCCGCATGAAGCGGCAGGGGATTACGCGAAAAGGATTGTATATAACATTATGTAGGTTTGATTATTATCCTCTTTTACACACATATGCAATTTGTCATGTATCTCACCAAAGTCATGTTCTTCCTGTTGTTGTTGGTTTCTTCCAAATGTGTATGTTGAAGCCATATCTGAACTCAACTATTGTAAATAATATATACAATTTTTGAAATACTGATCTTTCATTTTCGGTGTGTTTTGATCTATGTTTTGACAATTCTGTTAATCAGTAAATAGCTTTGGTAAGCAATTGTTTTCTATCCAACAGAACTCATTGTAGATTATATTATCACTCATAGGGCAACAAAGCCAACATTTGAAGTGGGTGACCTATCTCCCCATGGTGAATGAATTCATGGATGATCATTACGTTTTTTTGGCCATTTGCTCTATTGCCCTGTGGGAGAAAGCATTTTTATGTTCTGACTTTTCAATCTCCTCTTTTATTTCCAAATTTCAAATATCTGTTCATGCACATGCGTATAACTTTTTAAAATTAGATATTCTAGCAAGAATTATTACAGTCCAAATCTTCCACCCCTAGAGTTGCTTAAAGGGGCTAATCAACACCAACATTCTTTCTTACAGAGGTAATCTGTGAGATTTCGAGTAACAAAATATATATCTACAGATTTAAGAGGAACAATAAGAATCCACCCTTAAAGGCTTACTTGCTTTAAAATGTGTTTCATAATAAATAAATGAGGCATATTATCCTTGTTGTAACTTTTATGAACCCAGATCAGAACAATGGCATCCGGCAGAACCTTTGCAAATAAATCAAACAGGCATAGAGCCTTTGCCACTGGCTTGTCATCCTTACCAATTCAGGTGTTAAGAATTAGCTTTTCCACAAGGCAACCATAAGGTACACAGTAACAAAATTACAAATATGTACAAAATTACAGTTGGCAAACCCATATAAAATCCCTCCAAAGAGAGCCCAATCAGAATGATCAAATTGCAAATCTTCTAACCCTGCCGTTTTTTTGAGTAGGTCACAAATACCAAAGCCCTCGCTTTCTATAATAATCTGTGAGATTCTTTAACAAAATAAATGCTTACAGGTGTTGACTGCAGTGTAATAACAATCTACAATTAAAAGTCTATTACATCTAACAGACCTTTTTCACAAAGAGTAAGTCTGACCTACCAGCTCTCTCATGAATTTTCACAATAAACAAGTAAATTGGATGTCTAACATAATGTTTCCCAATGAACCAATATGGCCTATAGCATTTTTATTGACTTGACACCAAAGCCAACACAGGCTTACTGAAGTGGACATATGCTAGCAACCATCATACATACACCAAATCCCTTGCCTACTACGCTAATCTGTGAGATTTCATGTAGCATAATATAATTCTACAACCTGTAACACAGCATGATTGTAATCCACTGTTAAAGGCCTGCTGGCTTTAACAAATTCTGTTTCACAATAAATATGCCACACCTACTGCCTTTGCTATACCATTTTATAAAAAAAAAAACGAGATCAGACCAGTGAATTTGGGCATATTGTTTCCCAGTGATCCAAATCGGTCTGCACCCTTCATCGGGAGTGGCAGTTTCAGCACCAGTGTTTCTTGCAAACAGTTTTCTCTCCTAGGGCACCAGAGCACAGCCCTCTTGTGACTTGAAGTGTGGAGTGAGGGACCAGTGAGGTCAGGAAAGGTTGAATTCTGCTGGGGCACATAGTGCCACTTTACAACCCAAGCAACGAGGCGAGGGAAACAGAGTGTGAATCCCGAGTGCTAAGGAAGATTTGTGCAGGCCTTTGGGTATCTCTGGCCTCACTCTCTAGCCTGGCCTCAGATAGCAGGTCCATGGAGGGGAGGCGGGAAGTCAAAGGCATGCTTCTTTGCCTGTGAAGCTATTCTTTCCAAGGAGGGCTTTAATGTGTTTTGGTAAAATGCTGTGATTGACACTGCCGGACACCGAACGGTTGTCCAGTGGTCTGATGCAAACGTGAATGTCACTGGCAGCGAAGCTAATGACTGACGGGGGCTAAGCTGCTGCCCTACTGCTATTCAGTGGGCTGTTCAAAAACACGAATGACACTGAGCAAACCTGAAGTGCATAGACCCAAAGACCAACTATGTATTTGCATATACTCACTATACAAGATGGTGGCAGACAGCTCAAGCTGTTAGGCAAGGCCTAAAAAGGTTTTCACTGAGAAGTGGAAAAATAAAAGGAGAAAAAGAAAATACAGTTTGAGTCGTGGTTTCACTGATGATTCACAATGACAAGGTTTACTGTCTTTAATGCAGTAACCTTTGATCCACATGTGCTTCTTTTTTGCTCTTTAATGTTTCATATATCTTTCTTCTTTTATGTAAACCTTGCAAGGACCTTGAAGTACTGTAGTAATCTGAGAAAAGGAACCACATGCACTTTCATCTGGATTGTAGATTTGCTTTATGGTGCACCGAGGATATCGTATGCCTCCGGGGTGTCAATGGGAGGGCAGAGCTGCTCCTGTAGACTTCCCCTTTGATACCCATGGCCGTGACCAACTATCCCCGCTCTCAGTGGATATAAAGGCAGCTGCAGGAAGAGAAAGCACAGGCATCCCTCAGAGCTCTGTAGCGTACACCCCTTTCCACACACTAACACCTGGGCAGGAACCAGGAGGTTGCTGAGCGGCTATCAGCAAAAAGAGTTAACCACAGTGTAAGATGTCAGCTGCAGTAACCTTGAACTTTGGAGAAACCTTTTACCTTTTGACAATACTTAACCACTAATTTGGTCTATTTGTCTGGGAAGCTAGAAAGCTTGTCTACAGCTCACATCAAACTGCAAGACTGAGCCTTGCCCTCGCTCTCCCCTAGGGTGCTAGTTGGTGAAACGTGTACAGCAGAAAGTATGGATAATTTGGTGTTAATTTTGCATAAAAGTCAGGAGTCAAATCCCCAGCCTAGTTAATTCAAAATGGAAAATTTATTTTTTTTCTTTAACAATTGCATTCATTTAATTGCAAGACATTACAGTAGAACATTGGGAATGTCATGAGTGGAAGCATTTCTAGATATCTTTTGATCTTAAAACAGATAGCATGACTTTGATCATTAAACTGTGAAGAAACATCTGATGTTCAAAATTTACAATACAGCAAATTCAGTGTTATATTGAAGATAAAGCCCTCATTACGATTAGACTTTTAATTCTGATGGGACTGGTAACAGCAGGTACCGTCAGCATTGTAATTATGAGATCGGTGGGACCACTACAGATCTCTTTCCAAATCATCATGTGACCGTCCGGCGGAAAATGGGGAATTAGGAGGGAAACAGACCCGTAATCAGATATGAATACATTTTTTTTTTTTTTTTTTTAAACAAACTTTATTGGCGTCCACAAAATTACAACTTCCGTCATCATCAATACACTGCATAACAGGGTAATATCAACAGATGCTCCAAAGAGGCCTCAATCTAGTAAACCGCAAGACAGGTCCCAGCCACAATGTGTGGGTGCAACCCCGTGGGGCAACCAGTATCTTCAGTATGTGCAATCGATGCCTCAGTGAATTCGCTATCCCCAAACCAGTTTGAAAAACAGTTCCCCCCTCCCACCTCCCAACCGCGTCCCCTAACCCAACCGCCCCCCCCCTCCCCCTCCCAATCTCTCCCCCCCCTCTGCCGGGTCACTGCAACGCAAGGTTCGCTTTCCTACGCATTCACTCGGGGTCTGCGACGATCTCCCTCTCTCGACCTGGGGTGTCTCCCACCCCGATGGGCATGTCAGCCGTACTGGATATAGTGATCTGGGAGGCTTGTCCCGCTATTTCCTGCATCATCACCCCCCATGCTAGTAGCACCTCAGGCAGCTTAGGGTCTCTCCTGGTGCTCCGCATGTGCCCCTCCTCGGCTAGGGCCCATTCCCGTAAATCTGATCTCCACTTCGCCAATATAGGTCCCTGCTGTGTCAACCAGTGGATAGCTATACGCCTTTTGGCTATCACTAGCCCCAGGACCAGAAACCGCCTGCTTATCTTGCGTTTCGGGTCTCGCGGAATCAGGCCCAGCAGACACACATGAGGATCCGATGCAATCTCCCAACCGGTTATCCGGGTCAGCTCTGCAATAACCGCCCCCCAGTACGTCTGGATCGTTGGGCACATCCATACCATATGTAGAAAATCTGCTGGGGCACCCCGACATCTTGGACAGTGGGGGTCTCTGGAGCCATAAATGGCATGCAACCGTCTAGGGGATAAATATGTCATGTGTATTATGTTGTACTGGATTTGCTTAAAGCGATTGCTCACTGCCACCTTCCGCACCCCTTCATGGATTCGCACCCAGTCCCGCGGTGTAAGATCCCGCGGGCACACCTGCTGCCATTTGTCTTCTATTTTGAGGGGGCCGGTTTTTCTGTCGTCCCGCAACGCCTTATAGAGGTGAGTAACAAAGTGTCCCCCTCCCGCCATGGCTATCATGGTGACCAAAGTCCGGGTGTGCCCCGGAGCCTCTGGAAACGTAGGCCACAATTGCCGTGCTGTTGCCGCTATTTTTGCATACTGCAGAAACTGCCCTGCTCCCAGCGCAAAGGCGGTCATTGCCTCCTGATACGTAATAAATTTATCATCCGGGTACAGGTCGGCCAACATCAGGCAGCCCCCTGACTTCCACGCCTCCGTGGACATTACGCGGTCAATCTGTGCAAAGGGTGGCATCTGCCAGATATCCGCCTCCGGGGCAAAGGGTCTATCTGGAATCACTTTACGTATCACTCGATTCCAAATTGCAGCCCCAAGCTGCACCAGGGGTGGGTCAAGCCCCTCAGCCCGCCACAGCAAAGCCCCGAGCTGTCGGTCCATGTATGTGCCCGCCAGCAGGGACCTCTCCCACGAGGGATCTGCGTCCAACCAGGCTATGGCATGTTGCAATTGCGATGCAAAATAGTAGAGTTCCAGATCCGGAATCTCCAAACCTCCCCTACCCCAGCTACGTTTCAGGACCTCCAAGCTGACCCTGCAGATATGAATACATATTTCATGGTTTGGTTGATAACATAGGCAATTTGGAGAAATGTTGTTGGGTGGCCGAATACACAAGAGACATTAAGAGCAGCACAGACAGCTATAATGTACACACCTGTGCATACTGCTGATGGGTGTCACAGAAGGTGATAAGGATATGAATTAGGGAAGGTACAACCGCTGATGGTCGAAAAATATAGAGGGAATTGCTTATGGCTTTTGTAAGGCTGTAGATTGACAAGTTATGACTTGAGGACCAAGTTGTACACTTGCAGAGATCATCTCTGAGAATTCAGCCAGTATTGTTGTCCTGTGCAGGGCAAGTTGAATGAAAAGGAAGTGGAAAGTAGTGGTGTTTCAGCTTCAGTGTGGTGGTGTTGTTCATGCAAAGTTGTTGTACTACAGTTTGTTGCACAGCCAGTTATGTTGTTGGTGTCATGGTGTTACGATGTAATAGAATTGGCTTGGTTGTGCTTGTAACATAGTTTTAACGTTGTAGCTGGGGTGATGTTCCAGTGGTGCAGTTATGGCATGTAGGTATGCTGTACTATTGGTGTTGAAGTTGCTATTGTGATGTTGGGGGCATAGTGTCGTGACTGCAGTCATGTTAGTTTTAATCGTGTATATGCAATATTCTATTGTGCAGTTCTAGTTCCAATCTATTCAGTGAACTATATGTGTTTGTGGTGGAGGGGTAGATGTTGGCCTATGTGTTAGCGATCATGTAAGTGGTGTGGTTGTTGGTGGTGCTGTCATAGGTGTCAGTCCTGGTAGTGGTATAGTTGTAGTATTGTAGTAATTTTAGCGTTGTGGTTGTGAAGTTGTGTTGTATTGGGCCAGCCTAATATGTGTCCATGATTGAAGCATTTGCATCTAATTTAGAATAATTATTTTGTTGGCTAATAAAAACAAGCATTGGCAAAGCCAATAGGTCTCACTCATGCAAGTGCTATTGGCTTGGCCAATGGGGTTTAGCCATATTGTACACCAGCATGGCTGCTGTTTAGCATGGCTAGAAATTAGTGGCATAGAGGAGATTGGCCTGGAGTGTCGTAGAATGGAATGGCCAGGAGTGGAATGGTGAAGAGTAGAGTGTTGTAGAGTGGAGTGGCATAGAGTGTTGTGTATTGGAGTGGCATAGAGTGAAGTGTCGTGCAGTAGAGTGGTGTAGAGTAGAGTGGACGGGTGTAGAGTGCATTAGTGTAGAGTGTTGCAGAGTATAGTGGCGTAGAGTGCAGTGGCATAGAGTGTAGCGGCATAGAATTCTACGACGTGCAATGCAGCATCGTACAATGCAGGGGTGTCGATTAGAGTGCTGCATAGTAGAGTGCAGTGGTGTAGAGTAAAGTGGCATAGAGTGCAGTTGCGTAGAGTGGTGCAGAGTAGATTATAGTGTTGTAGAGTATAGTAGCATAGAGTGCAGTGGCGTGAGTTGAGTTCTGCAGAGTGGAGTGATGTGGAGGGATGCTGAGTGGCATAGAGTGCAGAAGTACAGAGTGCATTGGCATAGAATGCAGTAGTGCAGAGCAGAGTGTTGTAGACTTCAGTGGCGTAGAGTGCAGCATTGCAGAGTAGAGTGTCATAGAGTGCAGTGATGTAGAGTGCAGTGGTGTAGAGCAGAGTATGTTGAGTTGAGTGGGGTTCGAGTACAATAGTGCAGATTTGAGTACAGTAGCATAGAGTGTAGTGGCATAGAGTGTACTGGCATAGATTTTCGTGGCGTAGAGTGCAGTGGTGCAGAGTAGAGTGCAGTGACATAGAGTGGCCTAGAGTACAGTGGACTGGTTTGCAGTGCATCGGCATAGAGTTTTGCAGAGTATAGTGGCGGTGTGTGCGGCACCATAGAATTCAGAGGTTTACAGTGCAGCATCGTAGAATGCAGTGGCATAGATTAGAGTAGTGCATAGTAGAGAGCAGTGGTGTAAAGTAGTAGAGATTGCAGTGGTGTGAAGTGGTTCACAGTGCAGTGATGCAGAGTAGAATAGCGTAGAGTGCAGTGGCATAGAATGCGGTAGTGCAGAGTAAAGTGTCGTAGAGTTTAGTGGCAGAGTGTGCAGTGTTGCAGAGTAGAGTGCCAGAGTGCTGTGGTGTGGAGTAGAGTGCATTGGCGTAGAGTGCAGTGGCATAGAGAGCAGCAGCTTAGAGTGGTGTAGAGTAGAGTGCATAGACATAAAGTGCATTGGCGTAGATTGTAGTGGCGATGGGTGGAGTAGCGTGGCATAGATTAGACTGTTTTAAAGTAGAGTGAAGTGGAGTGGAGTGGTGCAGGGTAAAGTGCAGTGGCTTAGAGTAGAGTGGCGTAGAGTGTAATGGGCTAGAGTGCAGTAGTGCAAAGTAGATTAGAGTGGCGTAAAGTGAATTAGCGAATATTGCAGAGGCGTAGAGTTGAGAGGTACCGAGTAGAGTGCATTGGCATAGAGTGCAGTGATGGAGAGTGGAGTGGCATTGAGCACAGTGGCATAGATTGGAGTGTGCAGAATAGAGTGAAGTGGCATAGAGTGAAGTGGCATAGAGTGCAGTGGTGCAGAGTGCAGTGGCATGGAGTGGTAAAGAGTAGAGGGGAGTGGCATAGAGTGGAGTATGCATGCTGTGGTTGCACACTACATTACAGACAACACATTTTCAATTGAAATACCCATTACATTTGCATAGACATACAGATTTACTAATACAACTATACAGCACACAAACAATAATGTGAAGAAATGGCATCACCTAGAGTATTGATTTGTTTTGAGGATTGTGACAAGATATGAACAAAATTTGCAGGCCTGTTTACAGAAAGGAGCATCCATGGAAGAATACAAGGAGAGGTAGTGTGAGAAGGCTTTGATACTTGGGAGGGACAAACTCACACTGGACAGCCTAAAACAAATAAAGCTAGCAAATAGAAAGCTAGAAATGTGAGTTACAAACCACAAAGCCAATGGTAACCACCAGGTGGAATGCACTGAATGTCCCCAAGATGTCTTTGGGGCAGATGTCTGGTCGCCCAATTTGCTGACATCTGAAAAATGTGAAGCAGTCTTAGAGTCTCAAAGGTGAGGAGTACATCTCAAAGATAACTCTGCATCCTTTTGATAGTAAGGGAGTGAAAAGCTAGTAGCTCCATGGATGCTGGCATCCGGCACCTTATTAAATGGTTGGGCCAAAAGATTTCAGACAGGTAGCCTAGGGCGTGGCTTTGGAGAGACTTGCAGACTAGTAAAATAGTCTTGTATTGAGACCACTAAGACCTGAAGCCAGACGAGTGTATTCAGGGCAGACATAATGTGGTCTTTGCATTGAGGTATGAGCTGGGCAGCATGGCACTTTACAAAGTGCATAGTAATTTTGTGGGTTGCCTGTTTTATAGCTGTTGCAATAGTTAAGGCATTATATCGCTACTGCAATGACCATGGCTCCTTCCTGGAGTGGCAGAGTTCTATAGGAATAATAGTTGAATGTAAAATGGGACTTTTCCCTTTCAGCTTTTTGCCTATTGCAAAATACAATTCCATTAGTTTGGATCATCCTCCCTATTGAAACCATCTCTGTATATCATGTGCTGTTTTTTATATTAAAGTTTTTTTTCTTTTGACATTTTAGTAGATTTACAGGCAGAGTTTGTACCGACAGCATGTCACGCCCAATATTGCCTAATAGCCAGGCAGAGTAGCGTTAAGAATGCAGCAACAAAACGGCTCTCTCCTAGTTCTTTTCTCACAGAAATAATTATACCCCAATATGTTCACAATACCAACCCCCCAAATGTTTCATTTCACAGTTTTGCACGATTCTATCGGTTAGGATTCATGAGGTGATCATTCTCCAGCCTAGTCCACTGGAACTTTAAAAAGATAGTCAATTGTTCATTCGCAAGACATCAAGTCACCTCGAGATTTCTTCATATCCACACACTCTCTTCCACACCGGCTTGCAACATAGTCAACACAATTATTCATAGAAAGAAATACTCCAACTGTAGGAAGGAAACTCTAATGATATGATATACACGGCCAAGGCTAATAAATCAGCACTTTTTGAAATAATGGAAAACAAAATGCATTCTTCTGAGGCCTACATTAAGAAAGGAAATAACACTAACAAGTTTTCAGACCTTCACAAAATACCATAAATTATCGTTTTTCTGAGAATAAAATACACTTTTGTTAATCATGTGTAAAGAAATAAAGAAATGCTTAAGAAAATAATATGCAGAAATAAAAAATATAATTTCAATAACATTCATAAGCATCATCTGTGTTCGAATATTCAAAGAAGAAAATATAAGCAATCATTTTTCTATTATGACTCTTCATGATTAGAGAAAACATAAGCAAGAAACATCTTACTTAAAGCATTTTCATATTTTCTGAACACTAATTGTAAATCACTTAGTAGTACAGTATTAAGTTTCTCTCTTGTGTCATAGACATTTATCGAAACACGTTTTCGACCTTTCTGCATGCTTCATTTGCAGCTTTGATTTCTAAATTGTCGTTTTTTGATAATCAATTTTATTGGTTTTTGAACGAAAATACACCAGTGATAATCAAAATATAGCACATTACAGTAATGATAGATCATCACCACATTATGTCCTTGAATGTAATGCACTTTGCAGACCATGATCCCATGAGGCCACATATAGTATGTACAGTCCGTGGCGTGAAACATATTTACTGTATTTGACCCAGCCATTTACCCTAAACCTTGCGATGTGTAGCCGGGCATCCCCTGGCTTCGTACAGGGTTTTTCTTGTGTTGCACACCAGTCCACCCCTCTGCGCCACTTTCGTTATACTTGGTGGGATAGGATTTTTCCAGTCGACAGCAATGTCTCTTTTAGCCACTACCATGGCAGTGTTGAGGAATAGTTTATCAGTCCTAGATGGCGAATGACCTTTACAACGCGGTCATTACACCGCGATACATTTACATCGCGGTCATTACAACGCGTGGCGTTACAACTACTTGAGCTGGATGGCGCTATAAACTAAGGAATAGTATGATTTACTATTCCAACACCCTCCCTACTATTAAATAAGGCTGGAGTTGGAATAGTAAATCATACTATTCTTAAGTCCAGTGCCTCTAGTGCAAGTCGTTGGAACGACTTGCGTTGTAATAACCGCAATGTAACGTACGGCGATCTGTGATTCCCAGGAGCGTGTTTAATAGATTGTGTGGGATCTCCCAACCCAGGACTTCTGTGAGCTCTTTTCCAATAAACTCACAATGTTGCGCTAGGAGGGGGCAGGTCCACACCATGTGAAAGAAGTCTGCCTGGTCCCGCTCGCAGGATGTAAGTAGTACAATTGGACCAGACGGAGCCTGGCTGAGGTGGTGACTGTTTTGGGTGCCATCAGTGCGTCTCACCAATCTTCCTCCTCAAGAGGTCCCACCCAGCTCTCCCATTGACTCCTGAGCCGATCCAGTGTGGTTGGAGTGTTATTAGTTTGGGAACGATAAATACGTGAGATTCCTCCCTTCCCCAGATTTCCCATCATGGTTTGTGCCTCTAGAGGGCTGTATTTTGGCAATGTTGTGCCATTTGGTATATGTGTATGGAGGGCATGGCATAGTTGCAAATATCTGTAGAATTGTGATGAGTTCAGGGAGTGTCGGGTCTGTAGATCGTTAAAAGTGTGCATGTGGATGCCGGTACACACATCCCCAGGTTGAGAAATTCCAATGAGGTCCCACGTCCGGAATCCCTCTAATTCGCTAACCTCCTTGAGCCAGGTGCCCTGCCAGAGTGGTGTACATTGGGTCAATTTGTTTGCCCACTGGGTATGGTGCAAAGAAGCGCGCCAGGCCATGAGAACTGCTCGCATCACCACAGGCAGGGTTTTGGGTATGAGCCCCCGTACATCATCGCCTGGATCTTAAGTAGGCCCTGGTCACTCAATTCGACTCTGTACGCCGGGTCAGACCAGCCCCATTAAACCAATCATGTAGTGTGAGTAGGCGAGTTACCAGGTAGTACAGATTTAGATTGGTCATGCCCATGACTCCGTCAAAGGGTGGACTCCTCTGGGATTGGGCTAAGGCTATACGGGGTCTCCGCCCACCCCAAAGGAATTTAGTGGCCAGACTGTCTAGCTCTTTGAACCAGGTCCGTGGGAAGTGAAATGGGATGTTTTGGATCATGTAGAGGAATCTGAGGAGGATCATCATTTTAAAAAGGGAAACTCTCCCCATGGCGTTAAGCGGCAGCGTCTGCCATTTACAGAGGTCTTCTCTAGCTCTCTTTACTAATGGGGTTACGTTGAGTGACCAGGCGAGGTCAGGGAGCAATGCGAGCCAGATTCCCAGGTATGTAAACGATTGCCGCCTGATGGGTATTGTGGATTGCCAGTCGAAACAATCACTTAATATGTGTAGAGGGACCAGGACAGATTTGCTAGGATTCAGTCGCAGGCAGGAGACCTATCCAAAGGAGTTCAGCGTCCAGAGGCAGTGGGGGCCAGATTGAGCCAGTTTCGCAAGGAAGAGCAAGACGTCATCTGTGTACAAGGTGATTTTGTCCTCCTCTGAGTTTGGCCACTTCCATCTCTGAACTCGGTCGTCGGACCGAATGAGGCACGCCAGGCGCTCCATTGCTAGGGCGAAGAGGGGAGGTGAGAGGGGGCAACCCTGCCTCGTTCCTCTTCTAATGGGAAATGTTTCCGATAGTGCCCTATTGACGAGCACCCGGGCTTGAGGTCGAGAGTACAAGACCTTAACCAGGTTGCGGAAATGTTGACTTAGACTCATTTCGACCAGTACATCCTCCAAGTATTGCCAATCCACAGAGTCAATGGCCTTCTTGAAGTCAATTAGGAGAAGTGCTAAGTAGGGGGTTAGTGATTGATGATTTGCTAGGGCCAGGTGGAGGCGTCGGAGGCAGTGCCTAGTCCCCCATGATGGCATGAATCCACACTGGTCGGGATGGATCAATTTGGTAAGGTAGGATGTCAGTCGATTGGCTAGAACCAAGGCAAATATTTTAACCTCTGTGTTTACGAGAGAGATTGGGTGGCATTCAGCACGAATTGGCGAGGGCAGTTGTGTTTTAGGAATGACAACAATGGTGGTAGCATCTGTTTCTGGGGGAAATGAGCCCTTTTCTGCGGCTTCAGCAAATATATCATAGAGGTGTGGGACGAGTATTTCCTAATAGGCGGCATAGTACTCTTGTTGGAGACCGTCAGGGCCTGGGGTTTTGCCCGGTGCAGTACGTGATATGGCTTCAGTGATTTCTTCTCGTGTGATGGGGTGGTCAATATCGGCAGATTCAGCCACATTGAGGCCGGGAAGGCGGAGGCGTTCTAAGTTGATCAACTCCGAGAGGGAAACTCAGGCGCTGCGCTGAGTAAAGCTTACGGTAGTAGGTGGCAAATATCTGGGCCTTTGCTGGGAGGGACCGGTGAATAAGGTCTTTCGAGTCCCTGATCTCTGGGATTATGCGGTTGGCCATGGGATATGTGGCTAATCTGTGCAGGATCTTTCCGTTCTTGTCTCCCCAGCCGTACACCCTAGCTATGGAGGATCTCCATAGCAGTTTGGCGGCTTCCATGGAAATTTGCCTGATTTCATCCCTTAGGTGTGCGAGCCGCCTCGTCTGGACGTCCTCCCGGTCTCCAGGTGGACGCTTCTCGAGGAGGGTCACCTGGGCCTCCAGGAAGGTAATTTGGCTGTTGTGAGCCAGACATTTGAGTTTAAGTTGGCCTATGGCGAAGCCACGGATGGTGGCCTTGCCTGCCTCCCACAGGGTACCAGAGAGGAGACAGAGCTGTTATTGGTGAGAAAATACTGCTGAAGCTCTGTCTCAACTGCTTTTCAAAAATCTTTGTCCTGGAGGAACCACGCTTTCATCCTCCATGTCGGGGGCAGTGTGTCAGGAGGGTCCCCCATGCTCAGGAGCATGGGTGAGTGATCCGAGATGCCCCAGGGAAGTATAGTGACATCTCTGATATTCTGAAAGTCAAGAGAGGGCATGAAAATGTTGTCAATTCACTTGTGAGTGTGATGCGTAGGTGAGGTGTGAGTGAATTGCTTGCTGTGGGGATGCCAAATTCTCCAGGTGTCACAGATGCCCAGGGTACCCACCCAGTTTGCTAAGTGCTTAGCGTGTGTGGCCCTTGCGGCGGAGGGTGCGCTTGCGGTATCAAGGTCTGGGTGCATTACCACGTTAAAGTCGCCTCCAACTACTGTCATCCCCAGGGGTAGAGACACAATGAGATCAGCAGTACGCTTCAAGGTCAGTGTAAGCATCGATGGAGGACAATATATGGAAACTAAATTAGGAGCGTTCCCTCCTATTGTTCCACTTAGAGCCATGAAACATCCCTGAGGCTCGTTAGTGGCCTGTGTGAGTACGAAGGGGAGATTGTGTCGCAGGAGAATTGCCACACCCCGTGATCCCCGGGCAAAACCAGAGTGCCAAATTCTGTCATGGCCATATCTTGCAAGAAAGGGGCAATTGTTGCCCCTGAGGTGGGTCTCTTGAAGTAGGAGTATGTCGAACGCCTGGTGTTGGGCATACCGCAAGACTGCCATCCGTTTAACCCTGTCGAGTAGCCCATTGACATTCCATGATAGTATTCGGAAGGGATCGCCGCTATTGCTCATACATGTCATGGTGGGTGTGGGTGGGTTTGGAGGCCTACAGGGCCAGGCTGGCTGTGGGATAGGTTAGGGTATGCTCTGGCTGCAAGGCAGTAACTGTAACGCCATCCTGCGGTTGGTATGTGGGACTATCATATGGCGGAGTAAAAAGGCTAGTGTGACAAACACGATACAACAACAATAACTCGGAACAATGGTCCCAACCACCCTCCCTGCCCCCGCACTATACTTCGAGAACACAAGCATCTGTCGTCCTAATTGAGTAAGGTTAACTGACCAAACTAAAATGTTCGGGTTGGAGTTGCATGGAGGAACCCTCCTTACATAAGGATACTCATTAGCTCAGCAGAAAAGGTCTATGGATTTTAGTAGGATATGCCCACTTGGGTATATCTCTGTTGGAGATACATTGGACAGTAAGGCTCCGACTGGGCCAATCACTCCAAGTGCTGGACTACGAGAGAGGTCTGATGCAGCGGAGTCGATGTGGAGAGTCCAAGGTTAGGTGCTTCTGGTTTCCAAGTGGTCTGTGGAGCCAAATCGCTGCGGGGAGTGGGAGCTGTTCAAGATTGCTTGGTCTCTAGGGTGTGGATCGGAACCTGCAGGTGAGCCCGACCCGGCTTGGCGGGCTCCTAGCCCCCTGCGGGACCGTGTGCACCTTCTGTGCGGTATGGGTGATCCTGCCCAGGTGTCCCAAGCTTGGGCCCCCGAGGGTGTAACTGAGGCGCCAATCCTGAGAGGACGCTCCTCGGTCAGCCAGGTCCATGCCGTCTCAGGAGATTCAAAGAAATGAGTTTTGTTCTGTAACACCACTCGGAGGCGGGCTGGGAAGAGCAACCTGTCTTGGAGATTCAAGGTGCATAGCTTTTGCTTCACTTCAATGAATGAACACCTCTGGGCCTGGACCTCCCATGTGTAGTCTGGGAAAATCAGTATGGGGTGGCCACGGTAGGTTAGAGTCTTTTGGTTGCGGGTCTCCCTCAGTATGGAGTCTCTGTCTTTAAAATTGAAAATCCTGGCAATTATGAGCCTGTGTGGTGCTCCGGGTGGAGGTCTGGAAGCAAGAGAGTGGTGGGCCCACTTCACCGCAAACCATGTGGACAGGGAGTCCTTAGGCATCCAATATCTGATCAAGTGTTCACTGAAATCTCCCATTTGCCCCTGATCCGTTCCTTACGGGAACCCCACTAAGTGAAGGTTAATACGCCTCAACCTGTTTTCGGCATCTTCTGCCCTTTTATGCAGCTCCTTAGTGTGGGTCTGTAGGTGAGCTACTTCTTCTTTTAATAACGTCGTCTTCAATGGTAGAAATGCGGGATTCAGTTTCTGTGATATGGGTCGTCGCATTTCGGAGGTCCTGCCGAAGGAAAGCCATGTCTACTCGGACTTCACCAATCTTATTTTCGGCTGAGGTTTGTAAGGCGCTGATCGCTTGTAGGATAGTGTTGAGGTCAGCAGCAGATGTAATAGGTTTCTCGGCAGATCTGGCCGCTGTCCCAAGGGCATTGGTTGTATATTGATCCATTTTGGTCTGTGTTGGGGAGGCCTGGTCCCTCGGTCTTTCCCCATGGCGACAGCCGGTGTGGGCAGTCTCTGTATTGGGGACTCCGGGGTGTAGACTTATTGTGTTTGAGGAAGGGGGGTAGTCGCTGTGCATTTGACCTGCGTGTAGAAGGAAGGGAAGCGATCAATAACGGCAGTGCTTGGGTCCGTTTCACCGCTCTGCAGGTAGGTCTTGGTGTGGAGATGCGTTAGCGGGACATTCCCAAGGTGTCACAGCGGTCCCAGCTTGTTGCCCTGTCTGATACACTGCACGTCAGGAAACTGTGCAGGCCCTCTAGGGTGTTGGACTAAAGCCCCAGGCCGAGGCCAGGCCGCGTGTCCCTGGTGAAGGGGGGCTTCAAATCACAGCTGGATGGAGCGATAGAGGAGCGACTGAACTCCTGTAGCGACCAGTCTGGTTTTCCGTCCGCAAGCTGGCTAGCCGGGTCGGGCATAGGCCCCTATGCGCCGTGGTGCAAACTTAGCGGAGAGCCAAGGGTCTGGTGCAGCTTCAGCGCAGTCCTTTAATGAGGCAGAGAGCCCGTCTTTCCGTTGGTGCCTCACATCCGCAGGCCCCGGGAATCCCACCAGGCTACCTCCCCGAGGTCGCCGATCATCAAACGCTGGAGGGGCGTGGAGATTGGTGTTGAGCTGTCCCAGCCCGTCAGCGGCTTTGCGGGGCTCGGCTTGTGCGTAGTAGACCGCCCCTGGTTCCACAGCACCTCCTTAATCCTTATGGGGTGGCCTAATTCTGATCGGTTAGTATATGCGGGGGGAGATGCCACGTCCCTGTCTTCTTCCCAGCTCCCCGGCCATACCGCTTACCAAGTTGTCTGGGGGCGGAGGGTCCAAGGCCTACCATCTTGCACCAGCCCAAGGGGTGAGTCTCTTCACCGTGGTTCGGCAGTCCAGGCCTGGACCACCGGTCGTTAGTCCCGCCGGTTCCCCATAGCCCCCACGTGCCACCTGGGCATGTTGGTATATGCCGGGGACAGTGAGGCACGCAAGGTTCAAGGTGGTTCAGTGTCCCAATTCTCTCTCTGTAAACGATGCTTCTTGCCAGGTGCTGTGGGAGGGGGTCTAAGGTTGTGGGGCCACCGTGGCTCCTCAAGTCTCAGCCGCGCAGCAAGAGATCAGATTCCGAGGCTCGGATCCCTGGAGGCCGCCCACGCCACACCACTTCAGTCAGGGCTCCCTGCTCACCGGGTGTTTAGCAGTCCGGGTGCAGTTCTCTGAGCTGCCTCTTCTCCGCCCGAGTTCAGGCCGCCTCTCAATAGTCACGTCTGCCCCCTTGGATTATCAACGTGGCGTCTGGATGCCGCAGCCAGTGCCGGATGTAGAGGGCAGCGCCGGGTCAGGCCGCGTCAGCCCAGGCAATTAGGTCATCCGTGCCCCCAAGCGAGGAATGCTCCTCAGTTGTGCAGCCGGAGGGAGCCTGGAGCGTGAGCCGCTGCAGATCACTCAAGCCCCACCTACGTGGCTGGAGCACGGCCCCAGGAGTCCGATCCCTCCCCTAAGGCCGCGTATGTTGCATCAGCCGCGGGTGGGTCTCTCGCTCACCATTTCCGCCGTGGCAGAGTCCCCTCATCAGCGGCGGCTGCCTTGACTTTAGGCCGCAGCCTTCGCATCCCAGCAACGCAGCAGAGTGTTCACAAGCTCCACCAGCAGGTCAGGAATCTCTGTCGCAGGGCTTTCGCGTACAGGTTTCACGGGGTCAGAAGGTACGGGACGCCTCTGGTGAGTTTTGCGGCCCCTGACGGTCTCCAGGGATTTGCGGCCTCAGGTCGCAGGCCATGCCGCCATCTTTTATGGGTGCCCAGATTCTGGCCTCTTTGAAATAGGCCACCACGGCCACCCCGCGGTGTTACCTCTTGCCAGGACACTCTGTGTCACACCAGCATGCGTTGAGATGTGTTAATCGTGCCGATGGTGAAGGATGCTTGGGCTGATGACGGAGGGGTCCGGAGCACTCTTAGAGTGTGACCGCCATCTTGACGTGCCAAGCCACGCCCCTCTCCTGCACACTTTTATGCTTATTAGAACACACTTAACGAGCAGACTTGATGAAGCAAAATTATTCTTAAATAATCATGCTCCATCAATCCCCCATCTGGTGGCGAATCAAGTCATCACACAATCTACATAATCTGAATAAAATCTGATTATCTCTGAATGCACTTGTTCTCATTTGTTTTTGTCTAACACCCTCTACATCTCTTAATACTTTGTAATAAGCACCCTTTTTGTCTTCTAACTCTATTTTGTCTCTTTTCCTTTTTCTTGCTCTTCGCTTTGTCCCTTCTGCTTTGCACTTACAACATCTATATATCAGAATTACAATTAATATGCCAGTAGCAATAGCAATTATTGGTGTTAGCATTTGCCCTAACAAACTTTTACAAAGTGCTGTAAACCAATTACCTATCAAGGAAAAACCCTTACCAAGTTTCTCCCATGCACCATCAATTTTTAGTTCTGTCAAATCGTTGCGCAAACGAGTAATGTTACTAATATGTCCCTCCAAGTCTCTGCTTTTGTCAGGGATATAAATGCAACATTGTTGAATTTTCATCATACTAAAGACTCCACCCTCTTTTGCCAAGCCTATTTTGGAAAACCATTGATCTCATACCAACCATTTCAGTATCAATCATTAATAACCCACCAGCAGTGTCCGTTGACAAACAATCAACCACTGTAGATCATTTTCTAATTTTATGTGAGTTCAAAATCACTCCCATTGAAGGTATTAATGCACTAAAAATATTACCCACAATTTCTGCAGCACTTATTCTTTTTTATTCCGTGTTAGTTTCTTTTTATTGGTTCCATGATTTTTTTTTTTTTTTTTTTTTTTTTGAAACCGTTTATTACAGAATCCAAAAAATATACAAAGATGGGCCTACAACCTTCAGGCCGGCCGCTAGCAAACAGAAGGAGCATGTAATACAGACAATAGAACGCACGCTGCGGCAAAAGGGAATTCACAGGAGTTGAAAGAGGCGTTGGCAGCCACACCATCCGGACCCTACACGACGGTTTCATTTTTATATAAATAACAACAAAAAACAAGTCCACAAGGCAACCCACAGTCGGAAACAACAGCATGTGCTCCCCTAGGGGGGGGACCCCACCGATTCATAGGAATATCGAGGGGGGGAATAGGTCAGGACGGGGACTAAGTAAACTCATTGCCCAGAACCGGGAAGACAAACAGGCTAAGGAGACGGGGCCGGTGACGGATCAGGCAGTAGCGGCGGGGTACAGATTCCCCCACGGTAAGCGTTCCAGGGGCCCCATACTTTCACCCATGTCCCAGGCTTACCTCTCGCAACATACACCACCTTTTCCCGAAACATACACCAATCCATGGTGTCCTTCCACGCCGAGACAGTCGCCGACCTCTGGGAACCCCACAGTTGCGCAATGTCACGTTTGGCCACCATATATCCCAGAGTTGCCCACCACGTCTGCGGCACTGAGTAGTCGGTTGGCTCCCATACATTCAAAAGACATCTCCTCGCCTCAGGCAACAGCGGCACATGCGTAACTACCTGCAAAACCTCATGCACACCACGCCAGAATCGCACCACCTCCGGGCATTCCCACAGAATATGGAGAAAGGTCCCCAAAGAACCACACCCACGCTTACACAACCCGTCCACAGCATAGCCCATACGCATCATCCTCGGCCCCGTAACATAGACCCTATGGAGTATCTTGAGCTGGACGAAGCGAAGGCGGGCCGGTATGGCCACCTCTTTCAGAGAGGCCACCGCAGACACCCAGTCCTCGTCATCCAGCTCCAATCCATCAGCCCCCCACGCCTCACGAAGGCCGGTCAGCAGTCCCGAACGGTCATTGATGAGCTTTTTGTAAATTAATGAAATCGTGCCGTCCGGGACATGCCCATCTAGCACTCTATCCTCCAGAGGGGAGTACTCCGGGATGGAGGCAACGTCCGGAAATACAGAGCACAACGCATGACGGATCTGCATATAACGAAAGTACTCCCTGTCCTGCAGCTGGAATTCTGTCTGCAGCACATCGAACGTTTTGAAACCCCCCCTCGTCCAGAGATCGCCCACCCTGCTGATGCCTATCATGTCCCACTTCTCAAAGCCCTTCGAGGTCCACAGGGAGCCCAGCCGCTCAGATGAGTATAGTGGCGTCGCCCGGGTCAAGCGATCCTTCCACCCCATCGCCACGTTAGCCGTGTGCCACACCCGTACCATGACCCTCGTGGGGCCCGTCAGCCACGCGTCATGCGAGCTAGAATAAAGCGCCCGATTATAGTCACCACCCGGCAGTAACATTTTATCCATCTCAAAGGCCGGGTTTAGGGCGGGCCCGTAAAGGCCGTGATTGATCGCAGCCAGCTGGGAGGCCCAGTAATATCGCTTGATATCTGGGAGGGCAACCCCCCCGTCGTACCACGGGAGCGTCAGCTTCGCCAGGGCGATACGGGGCCTACCCTCCCAGAACAGTCGGCGCTGCAAACTCTCCACCTCGCGAAAGTAGCGCGCCGGGACAACGTCCATTGTGTTCTGCAAAGCATACAGGAAACGTGGCAGCGACATCATCTTAAACAATGCCGCCCGGCCGAGCGGCTAGAGCGGCAAGCACCTCCAACGCGCGACGTCCTCCTTCAGGCGCTGGAGGGGGGGAAGCAAGTTCTGGTTATATCGGGCCTCCGCGTCCAGGGTAATGAAGACACCCAGGTACCTAAATCCCCGCGGGGCGATCTGGATAGGACAACCCCGCGGAAGGATAGGATCCTCCCCAGAGAGGACATACACACACGATTTAGCCCAGTTGATGACCAGGCCGGAGTTGAGGCCAAATGAGTGCAATATATCAACCAGTACTATCAGTGATTTACGTGGGGAAGCCAGGTACAGAAGAATATCATCAGCGTAAAGAGATATGCGGTCCTCATACTCGGGGGTCCATCGGAGACCACGAATAGAAGGTTCCCACCGCAGCCACTCCGCCAGGGGCTCCAGGGCAAGCGCGAAGAGGAGCGGTGATAATGGGCAGCCCTGCCGTGTGCCCCTGCCCAGCTCAAACGGAGCCGACACTCTACCGTTCACAACCACCTGCGCCAGCGGTCCCGAGTACAACAATTTCACCCAACCGATGAATCCCGGGCCAAACCCAAACTTCGCCAGTGTCGCCCAAATATATGGCCACTCAAGTGTGTCAAACGCCATAGTGGCGTCCAGGGATGCCAAAATGGCCGGTTCCCGTATAAACGGGACACGCGCGAGCACCCCATGCAAGCGCCGCAGGTTCAGCGCAGTGTTGCGATGGGGGATAAAGCCGGACTGATCCTGGTGAATCAAATCGCACACCACGCCAACCAGCCGATTGGCCAACACCTTGGCGAGAATTTTGGGCTCCGCATTCAGCAGCGAAATAGGCCGGTAGGACGTGACCCGGTCCCGCGGCCTCCCCTCCTTGTGAATGACCACGATAGTAGCCAGACGCTGGTCTAGCGGGAGGGAAGCCGCCGAACGGGCCGCGAGGAACATCGCACGGAGATGCGGCGCAAGCGTATCCGGTCGCAGCTTGTACAATTCGATGGGAAGACCGTTAGGACCCATGGCCTTGCCGGAAGCGACCGAGCGTATGGCGAGGGCAATTTCTTCAGAGGTTGGGGCGGCGTCCAACTACACTCTGTCCTCCTCCGAAAGGGAAGGCAGCGCGATAGCCCTAAGCAGGGCATGGGAATCCTCTTCCGAGCGGGAGGACACCGGGGAATACACCCCACGGAAATATTCTGCAAAGCAATCGACTATTTCTTCCGGTTCCGTGACACACACACCATCCAGTTTCTCAATCGACGGGACAACTCGACTCGCTCTCTCCTTTTTTTCCAGCCACGCAATCAATTTCCCAGCCTTATCACCCACATCATACAGTCTCCCCTGTTGCTCTCTACTGAGGCCCCTGGCCGCCTCCGTGATGAGGGCCTTATAGGCCGCCTGCTTGAGTCGGAGAACATGTAATTTGTCATCCGTCACCCCACATTCGAGGTCGCCCTCCAACTCAGTTATTTCAGTTTCAACACGGGTCACCTCCTCCCGCTCGCGCCTCCGGGAATGGGAAATAAGGGACAGGGCATCCCCCCGAATCACCGTCTTAAATGCCTCCCATAGCGAGACCGCAGATGACACCGACCCCACATTATCATCAAAATATCGCTTAAGGGACTTAACCAACTCTGCGCGAATGGTGGGGTCACGCAGGTACCAGGGATTAATCGGGGCCACCCTACCCTCTCCCCTCGGGAGAATATCAAAGTGCAATAAGAGCGGGGAGTGGTCTGAAATACCCCGCGCCAAATGGCGCACCTCCCCGATCCTCCCCGCATGCGCCGCCGGCACCAGGACATAGTCTAGTCTTGATAGACTGCCATGGGCCCCGGAATGAAAAGTGTACTGTTTCTGCGTAGGATGTTTCAAACGCCAACAATCCACCAGCCCCAAGGCATCCAATAGGCCAGACAACCACGCTTGGGCACGGGGGAGATCCCTAGGGGGGTGACGGTCCTCAGTTCCGGAAACCACAGCGTTAAAATCCCCCCCAACCACCAGAATCCCCTCCGGAAGGCCAAGGAGGAGGCGCCCCAGATCCGCAAAGGTGGTCGTCTGCAACCCTGGCGGGACATAGACAGAAACAAAAATAATCACTCTGCCCTCCATTCTGCCCACCAGAACCGTGTAACGTCCCCTGTCATCATGGAGCACCTCATCAACTTCCAACGGGAGCGAGGTCTTGGCCATGATGCCCACACCCCTTGAACCCGACGTGAAGCCCGAATGGGCCAGAAGGCGGTAGCCCCGTCGGTTCATAGCACGAAAGGAGTTGCCAATGAGGTGTGTCTCCTGCAGAAAAACTATGTCAGGTGAAATTCGTTTCAGGAACTGCAGGACCACACCTCGTTTTATCCTGTCCCCCAGTCCATTAACGTTCCAGGACAAAAGACTCAGTCCCCTACCCCCCATCATAAACGAAAGCAATCACTCGTCCCCCCGAGAGCACTTTGGAAATAGCACGACGATACTTTTGCCTTGTGATACAAATGAACAACACCCCACCCCAACCCAACCGCCCCAACAAAACTCCCCCCTCCCTGCACCCCTGCATGAGCCCAAACAGCCCCCCCAACTTGCAGTGTGCCTGTCGCCCCTATATAGTTGAAACTAGGTAAACCCCCTAGAGGAGGAAAGAGTACCCCTTCGAGACCCCGCACCACCTACAAAGGAGGGAGAACGAGTACAAAAAACGAGAGACCCTAAGCTTGGCCGAAAGCGGCAGCATCTTCGACCAGAGTGAGTCCCAGTATCAGCACCTCAGTTCTGGTCCAGTGGGCCTTCTCCTCCCGCAGCCCCCCCCCGCCATCCCGATCCCGACCCCCAGACAAAGTGTCCAGCCAGTCCCCGGCCGTTTCAGGACGGTCAAAAAAGTGAGTGCGACCATCCACCTCCACCCGCAGCCTGGCCGGGAAGAGCATGGCGTATTTTAAGTTCATGTCCCGAAGCCGCCGCTTGACGCCCAAGAAGCTCAGTCTCTGCTTCTGGACCGCTTGGGTGAAGTCAGGATAAAAGTTCACCTCCATGTTCTCCAACTTAATCGGCCCCTGCAGTCTGGAGGCTTGCAGAATCGCATCCCTGTCCCGAAAATT
The DNA here is from genome assembly GCF_964204655.1 of Triturus cristatus. Lineage (NCBI taxonomy): Eukaryota > Metazoa > Chordata > Amphibia > Caudata > Salamandridae > Triturus > Triturus cristatus. The sequence goes on along the minus strand of NC_140585.1, from coordinate 855,268,626 downwards.
AAAGATACGGGCAATAAGAGGCCGCGGAGGGGCTCCGACCTTCGGCCTTCCCCCGGGAACTCTATGAGCCCTCTCCACTGCAAAAAATTTACTCAGTCCCCGAGGCTGGAGATGGGTAGTGATCAGGTCCTCCACAAAAAGATCCGCAGCCGACTCCTCCCGTCCCTCAGGTACTCCGATGATGCGGATATTATTCCTCCGGGCCCGGCTCTCGGAATCCTCCAGGCGCCGATCCATGAGCGCACTCGCCTGACGAAGCCGGTGTACCTCCGTCTGAAGGGCCGCCACCTCAGTCGTGAGGCCCGACGCGGTGTGGGCCAAAGAATCGACCCGGTCGTTGGTCTTCGAGAGATCAGCTCTCACCAGGTTGACCTCAACGAGGACCGTGTCGATTTTATGCGCTAACGTGTCAAACCGCTGGCCCACCGAGGCCTTCATCTCAGCAATGGCGCCCATGACGTCTTGCAGAGCCAGATCTGTGGGCAAATCCGGGGCATCCGGGGGGCACTCAGAGGACTTGTGCGGTCCACCGGGAGATCCCTTTGGGAGGGTGTAGCGGTCCATGATGTTGGCCTGATGTGCGGCGCCACGCCGGGTCGACTTGGCCTTCAACCGATCTCCATCTTGTTTAGTGGCCATCGTCGCGGGTCTCACACCCTCACCAGCCACGCAGTAAAAAGCGAGCAATCAAGGCCACGAGCTCCGGGGGGCCACCCCAGGACGGCGGAGCGGGCCACAGCAGGCAGGCAGGCAGGGTCTCCCAGCGAGGCCACCCCAACACCAAGAGCGCCGCGATCCCACCTGCAAAGACAGCAAGGGGGCGCGAAAGTGAAAGTGAAAGTGCGGGGTACGCGACTCGCCAGGCCCAGCCCGCCGTTGTTGTTCACTTTGCCACCGGGTCGCCCCCAAACGCGAATCCGGGGTCAGGAGAGAAGTAGGCCCCAAACTTCAATCGGTGTTCACTCCGGCACCCGAGGTCCGATTCGAAGACGGGAAACGGGTACCACCTCGGCTCAGGCTCACCGACACAGTTCCCTCAAACGATGCAGGATGAAGTCAGGATAAACGTAGGAGGTTGCGGAGGTCCTCGGGAGCCTCGCACCTACGCGGCCATCTTGGTTGCGCGCTAGGCTCCTCCATCGGTTCCATGATTTTCATTCACATGATAGATTTTGGGAAGAACTATACCCACATAACATCCCTACCAACGTTGTGGCAACCTATAATAAGCATTTTTACCACACACATAATAAACTCCAAGATAAACTGGATCAGTACCGCCTCTTAATCCCCAACCTCCCGTAATTAGGAAGGTATGTTCACATTCACTAGAACCAATGAAATAATTGTTATACTCAGTCTTTTGCCTTAATAAGCAAAGCTTCCCTTTGTGATGCCAATCCAGAGGCATTGCAGCATATGTCTCACCTTTCTTATAATGACCTCCCTATGAGCCCACGGAGATATATTAGTCCTATGTTCTGCAGCTTTCCTCTTAAACTCATGTCGCCTATCTTATAAATTCTATCTCTACACTGCATAAACTACAAGTCAGGTTGATTTGGTGTGCATGTACAGTACCTATTGGTTTAGTAGTATGGAAGAAATCTCCCATGTACTCTGCATCCTTTGAACTAATCACTATATTCATCTTCTTTCTAATAGGAACTTCTGAAAAAACTAAATCAAAATTAGAGTAGAAGTATTGAAACTGCTCTTTACCATCGAATAAGCTTGTTAGTACACTACATGAAATTTCATATGTTAAAGGAAGGTGGTGATAGGTGTCCCCTTCTGACACAGACGATGGTAATTGCATACACACATAACAATCTCTTGCATCCATAGTATCAACATATTCGTATAAATGTTTAGTAAGAACATTCAACGAAAAGTCATTAATCGAATTATCTTGATATATGTCATTTCCTGTTAGTCTTTTGATATTAGTCTCTGGATCCTTTTTAAGGACTTTTGCTACATCTGTTATTGTATTAACAGTTTAATTAGTAGCTTGACATTGACAGGATACATAAAATAAGGCACGATTAATATTATTATTAACCGGACAAACAATATTATAAACACGCATAAAAAGCAAACATTAAAACATCTTCGGCCTATTTATGTTTTGATTTTGATGACCAGTCTCAGTTCTATCCATTTTATAATAGAAAGGGGAAAAAAAGAGAAGATAAAAATTTTATTAGAGCTTTCTTTGATTATTAGCAAGATTTGTGAACCACACACTTTTCAAGCTTCAGGTCACGGCCTTATTTTCAAATCTCCTCTCTTTTATTTTTATGCACCCTTTTCTCAGACACAGTTCATCCAGGGTGGCTCATATGATAAGTTACTTCTCGAACAAAATGCAGATAATTATTTCTCCCAATCACTTGTACTTGCACCTGTAGCAGCCAAATATGTCCATTCAGGTGCTGCGTATCTGGAACACGTGCTCTTTTCGTTCTGCGTACTGTGTTTTCTTCTCCATCTGTATCACTTTGTTCAGATTGACTAGAGACTTCGATTACAGTTTCAGGAATCTTCTCATTTAATGTATATTTCAACTGCTTAACTTCTCCAGGCCATTTATCACCTTGTTTGTTTTCGAGAAACACTTTCTATTTAACTTGATTCAAAACTCTGCTTAGCTGATTCTCTTTTTTCATTTTCTCTGTCTTTTTCAGGGACCAACTCTCTTTGAGTTCTGACAGTGACAGTGTAGAGAGACCCAGTAGCTTGCACCCACTTTACTTGATTCTCAGTCTGTTCAGGATCTCTTTGTTCTCTTTATTCACCTTCAACTGACCCTGTACCTTCAAGTGGACAAGGGACTAGACGAGTGTGAGCAGTGTGAATCCAGTTAGGCAACCCGCCACATTTAACTGCTGTTGTCACTAGAATCACTTGATATGGCCCATGTCAATGAGGTTCCAAACAAGACTTCCTTGTTTCTTGAAGAGCACCAAGTCTCTAGGGCACAAATCATATGCTTGTTCATGTTGGACAGTAGTTGCAACTTCTCCAACCTGGTGAGACACAGAACGCACCACGTCAGCCAATCCTTTACAATAATCGAACCCTAAATCATCAGTTATGTTCACAAGTTGATTTGCTGGGACTGTTGGCTGTCTCATAGCCCCACTTCCCATCACAATCTCCTGTGGGGACAGTCCAGTTCTTCTGTCTGGGACACTTCTCAAACTCATCAACACCAATGGTAATGCATCAGGCCATTTCAGAGTCGTGGATGCACAAACCTTTGCCAGTCGTGATTCTTTTGTGCCATTTATCTGCTCGACCATGCCAGATGCCTCAGGTCGATAAGCACGATGCAACTTTCGCTCAATTTGTAAGGCAGCACAAATCATTCGAATCACTTCGTTATTAAAGTGAGTTCCTCTATCAGATTCTAACGAGACTGGAAATCTAAATCTTGGTATAATCTCTCTAAGTAGCAGTTTAGCAACAGTTAGGCTGTCATTACGTCCTGTTGGGTATGCCTCGACCCAGCGTGAAAACAGACACACAATCACCAACACATACTTTAATCAGGAGGCATCTCAATAAAGTCTAACTGCATACGAGTAAATGAACCTGCTGCTTTTCCAATTCGACCCAAACTAACAACTGTCTTCCTCCCTGCATTTTGTGGCTGGCATGTTATGCATCTTTGGCATAGACTCTCTGCAATGACTTTAAATTTCGGGTTAAACCATGTCTGTTTGAAAAGTCTAATCATAGCATCCCTGCCTACATGTATTGGACCATGACAAACCCTTGCCATTTGTGATAAAAAACTGTCTGCCAATATTGGTCTTCCATCTGTGTAAACCCACACTTCAGAATCTGCTCTGCGTGTACATCCTGCTTTGATCCAGCCTTCTCTTTCTGTTTCGCTAGCTGCATTTTGTAATCCTCTAATTTCTTCCCATGTTTCAACAGACGAGAACATTGGTTTGCATTCTGCTCGATCAGATCGTTCTTTCAAATGCTCCCCATTGATTATATATGAATTTTGAGCACACAAATGTGTCATTTTGTCAGCATATCTGTTGCCAACGGTGACGTAGTCACAACCAGATTTAAGTGCCGGACATTTCACCACCCCAATTTGGGCAGGCAATTGTAGTGCCATCAATAGATCTTTTACACACTCTCCGTTTCGTATCGGTGCACCCGAAAAGGTCAAAACCCCACGTTGAGACCACAATAGCCCAAAATCATGAACCACCCAAAAACCATATTGACTATCCGTAAATTTGGTTACTTGCATTTGTTTTGCAAGACAACATACTCTTGTTAGCGCAATCAACTCTGCCACTTGTACTGAACTCACTCCTTTCAACCATGATGCTTCAATGACACTTATTACTGTGAAAATCGCATATGCAGCTCACAAGGTACCGTCAGAATCTCTCAGACATGATCCATCTACGAACAAAACAAAATCAGATTCAGGCAATGGGGTATCCTGTATGTCAGGTCTGGGTTTTGTACACAATTCAGTCACATCCAAGCAATCATGGTCTGCTTCATCCACCACCACTTCACAACTTGGAATTGGTAACAAGGTAGATGGATTAAAACTTGTGCATCTTGTCACAGACACATTTTCTGCACCCAAAATCTCTTACTCATATTTTGTTAACGACTGCTTGTATGATTCTGTGTGTGAGTTCTTGTTAACAAAATCTCAACTAAATGTAGCACATACACTTTCAACGGATGTCCCATTACAATCGTTTCACTCTGCTCCAAACTCATACAAGTAGCAGCAACAAGTAAGGTAAGGCTACAGCTACAGGATCCAACAAGGCTGAAAAATATGCCGCTGGATGGCATTCTGTTCTATGCATTTGCTTTAAAACTGAAAGTGCACAACCATCGCGTTCACTACAAAACAGTGCAAAATCCTTATTGAAGTCTGGCATCCCCAATGCGGGTGCTTGACACAAACTATCTCGCAGGTTAAGAAATGCTTTCATGCATTCATCATCAAAACGTATGGGATCTGACACGTCTTTGAGGGTCAAGCTTTGTAATGGCTCGGCTATCAGTGGAAAAACTCATGATCCACTGCCTGCAATATCCAACCATTCCCAAGAACATTCGAACTTCCTTTTGTGTACTCAGTGGATTCATTTGCAAAATGGCATTGATCCGATCTTGAGACACTTCCCTGATTCCCTTTTCAATGTTATGACCCAAGTAAAGAACTGCTTTTTGGCAACATTTTTATTTTGTTGGTGACACTTTATGCCCACCTACTGCCAAATGGTTCAGTAGAGCGATTGTATCTGCAACACATGCTTCTTTTGTTCCTGACGCAATCAACAAGTCATCTATGTACTGCACTAAAACTGAATTATTAGGCATTACCAATGACTCCAAACATTTCTTCAATATCTGATTGAAGATTGAGGGGCTCTCTATATACCCTGGAGGAACTCTGCACCATGCCAAGACCATGTTTCTGAACCGGAACGCAAATAAATATTGACAATCCGGATGCAAGGGTATCGAGAAAAAAGCTTGACATAAATCAATGACTGAAAACCATTCTGCTTTACAAGGAATTTGATAAAAAATCACAGCTGATTTGGCACTATTGGACAACAAAGTATTAGAATCTGATTGATTTCCCTCAAATCTTGTAATATTCTATATTTTCCATTAGGTTTGCAAATTCCCATGATAGGTGAATTGCATGGATTCCCTAGAATCTCCTTTAAAATCCCTTGTTCAATTAATATTTGAATCACAGGTGTTACTCCTGCAATCGTTTTAGGACTCATTTTGTACAGTGGTGTTCTTGGCAATACTGCATCTGGTTTAACCGTAATATGAATTGGAGCTACTCCTTTCCTTAAACCAATATCTCTCCCTGAAAAATCCCACACATCAGATAACACTGTTTCTCCCAGTTCAACAGGCAAATCATTTGCTGTAAATAAAGGATATAAATCATTCACTTCCATTCCCTGTCTTTCCATTTTAAAAATGACATCCTCATCTTTTGTATGAAATGCTATTCCATCTGGCGTACAGTAAATGGAGCAATTCATCTTGCACAACAAATCCCTTCCTAATAAATTAACTGGACTTGTATCACACACCACAAATTTGTGTAAATCCTGAAATCCTCCAATTTGTACTTCCATGCTTTAGTCACCACAGTCTTAATCAATTTGTTCAAAACTCTTATAACTTGGATACTTTCTCCTGAGAGGGATAGGTTGGGAATTTCCACAGTTCTCACAGTGGAATGGATAGCACCAGTATCTACGAGGAACGTAATTGAGTTTCTGTCAACCTCGCCATTCACATAGGGACCCCCCTGATCTACCTCTAAGTATGCGCCAAGCATGCACTCTCCCCCCACCCCCATGCACCGTTATTGTGATGTATCTGAATCATTTCCATCCAACTGCATCAAATACTGTCAAGACGCCTGCACATTTGAATGCAATTGTTCATATGTATGAAAACCCACATTTTATTGTATTTCTGTACCTGAGCATTATATTCTGCATAGGAGCTTGAGGTATTTGCGGACCCTGTCCTCTGCCAACCGATATCTGCTGGTTCTTCTTCAGTTTATTCATTTGCATCCGAGTCATTCCATTTACTCCTGTATCTCCTGTATTTGCTAGTATGCTTCAACACTCATGCTTCCAATGCCCGAACTTGCCACACGCATGACAAGGAAATATCTTTTTATTTCCTCCCTACCTCAACCTCTCCCTTGTGGAATCAGTATAATTTACATCACAGTATTTCCATTTGTCACTACACCTCTCATACCAATAGTGGTCTGACCATTTCCCTGATATGCCTCTGTAAGATTTGTATTCATATAAAGAAATCTTCCTTTCTTTGCTGCCTTCATCTGAGCCAACATCAACTTCTCCTTTAACTTTTTATATCATCACAGTATTTTGCATAATGAAGAATCTCATCCATCCACTTACTCTGTCAACAAATTAAATGCTGCTGAATCATAACACTTATTTCTGGTCTTAATCCATACAGAAACTTATACACAAAATGTCCCATATCTTTCTAAGTGATATTCTCAATTCCACTGTACAGTTTGAACACCTGTAAAAGCCTCTCATAGTATGCAGGCACTGATTCCTTTAATTCCTGAGTAGTCCTGTCTATTCTCATCCAATCTGTTTCTTTCGGTGAAATGTTCCCTTTCAAATATGTAATGACCTGATTATACTTTTTCATAACTTCTTCAGGTGGTGCTCCTGTCTTTGGATCTCTTGGATATTCTTCTTTCGGCCAATCCACAGCAATTTTACACTTAACCCACAAATCAGACAGAACTACAATATCAAACAAGCCATCCAAATCCCTCCACAAACTATTGAAACCTTGACAAACCTCTCCACTTGTTTGTACCATTCCACTTGTTTTTCTCTCAACCTAGGAAATCATTCATAAATGATAATATATCCTGTCTCGATCAGGGGACTTGAACAAACCCACCTCCTGGCACTTCTCTCATAGGATATTCTGGTAAAGCCACTGAAGTCACTATTGTATCCTGCTTCTTTTTGCCCATCTGCCTTTCCATCGATCCAACTCACCCCAATGCTTTAGAGTGTTAATGAACTCTTTAATCTGCAAACGCTTTTCTGAAATGTTCAAACTCTCCAAATTCTTGTCACTAAAGTCTCATCTATACGTCTTTTGTAAAGCTTTGGACTTCTCTATGCCAACTCCATATGTTTGTGAGATTTCAGCAAACTTCTCAAGTAAATTTCTCGCTCTCAGTGTAATACTTTTACACATGAAAAGCAATTCTGCATCCCAATATTTACCTAATCTCTCTGGATTAATTGTTCCCAAGATAATTTCTTCCAAATCCGCTTTCAACTTGCTCACATCTATGCTCAAGTTATTACTATCCAAACTACAACCAGGCGCTATTTCTTTTTTCCATTTATCTAGTTCTTCTGGAGAAGCACCTAATGATCTTTGAGTATCTTCACCAGTTTCACCTCTTGACCCTCCTGATGGAGGTGTTACTCTGTTCTCAATCTGCAACAATCATTTTTGATCTACATGTGCACCTCTCTTTGGAGTTTCAACTGATTTTTCTGAAATACTAATTAATGGTTCTGATTCCTCTCCTGTAACTACACTCATATTTGCACCACTATTTTCAATCAATCCTCTATTATCCACATTCATTGTTCTGAAAACTTTATGGGCTCCACTCCTATTTCTATCTGGTATTGTTAAAGCATCTTCTCGAGAAATTCCTTGTCAATCATTATATAATGAAACAATTGGACCAATAGTTACTGGAACTGACAAAACATCTGGGTTAATCGGTGTTACTATTCTCCACAACTCCTCTCTGTCTGGAATCTGATTCTGTCTTAAGGGCGTTTTTTCTTGTGGCATTTCTACATGGGCTAATGGAGCACTTGGTAAAGAGTTTGTCCCCACTCGATTATGTTCCTCATGATAAGGAGGAGGTCTATTCATCAATAACTCATTTAAGAATTTGTCATCTATGTCATCAATTCCCTCAGTAAATTCTGTATCTCTAGATTTCTTTTTTTTCAACATTCTTCTTTTTTCCTTACATTTGTATCCCTCATTAGTCTCAGCTACCATGACCGGGAACATCCTTGCTCCTTCAGCTATATCTTTCCTCCACAATTTCTTCTAAGCACCCCACTTCACCTCTGAATATCTACTCACATTATTCTTTTATCTAGTCTGTAACCTTTCTCTTTCTCTTTTGTATGCCTCATGTTCCCATTCTTCAAGAGCTTCATACTGCATTGGTCTAGGATTAGGTTTCCAATTATTCATTTGTCTCCTTAAATTCTCTAAAATTCTAGGATTAAAAGTCCCCTTCTCTGGAATTGCTAAATCATCATCTAGTTCAGTATACTTTATCCAATTTTCCAAACATGTGCATGTGTGATAACCCTTTCCTAATTACATGAATCAAGCAGGGGTCCCTTCAGGAACCATCGGAATTCCTTCTCTAACGGGTATCGGCTCATCTTTTCTAAACAATGTTTTCAACAATTTTAATAACTCATGATTCTCTATGCTAAAATAAATAATTTTAGTAAAACAAATCTCCAACAATTCTTTTCCGTGTTATGACTCTCTGCTTCCAATCAAAATTATTCAAGCTGACCAATCCCAGCGCGGCTCACACTAACCCACCTATAAGAAGGCGGCATCTAGTGACGATTTTTCAGCAATTGACCAATACCAGCGCGGCACATTGTGACATCAGTTTAACTCCTGTGACTGACCCTCCCTTTACAAATCAGCGTTAGCGTCTTTACGAAGTGTTTAACAAAACAAACAACATAAAAACAACTTGTCTGCTCCACTAAAGGTAAAACAATAGAACCATACACCCTGAGAATTCTTTTACTTCCAGCAAAATCTCGACCAGCGTGATTTTACCCTCACTCGAGTGAAAACTTTCAGGATTTCTCCAGTTGCACTTTCTGAAGTTACCTAAATAATCCTCACTATTGACACTTCAAGATTCCATGTGCACGTACCGACAATTGGACCATTGCTCAGGACAGCATCAACAGCAGACAACTCACTTGGTGTATGCCACACTAAGACTGCCCTTAGATCCCGGGATCTTAGGCCAACTTCGGGCCGGTATCTTCCATTAAGGTCAACGATGGACCACAACAAAATACCGAAAAGGTAAGTTTTTATAGTCAGTCAATGTTTCCTCATTCCGTCTCTTCATTACCTGGTATATTTAGTCAACTAACTATCCGATAACACTACCAGAAAACTGATCCAGCGGAAGGGGTGTAATTTTATAACCTTATCACAGTATTCTCATAATGCGGTGACCACATTTCGATAATTTACTATTCCAAAGAGTTTGGGCTCATCGAAACTCTATAACCACTTACAAATCATGAGGTTCTCCGATAGATATTTGAAAGAGATAATAAAGACTCAGATAATCAGAGACTGATGCTATTTTCTTCATGAGGACCTGTAATGAAGAAAATGCCTAACCAACAATAGTCAAAATACGTATCATGTCAAATTATATATCAATAAAGACAAACTCTGTATAGTTATCAAGTTTCTTTTATCTATATCATCAAATATGAATGGCAATACACAAACGCATTAGAATGTCAGTCCTTTTGTTATTTCAAAACTACAGGTAAATCACAACAGAAAAATGCAGATCATAATAAATATATCAAACAAATAACTAACGTGAGAGGAGAGAGAGGGATAAGGAAAGATACACATTGCAATTTTCAATATGCAATTTGAAGTTTATACGAGCCTAATGTGAAGGCTCTATTGCACAGCATGCAAAAGTCTGAAACAGCTAACTCTTCAGTTGAAAGGGTACAGCTATTGCAACTTCACCAGCCGATTAAGTGAAAAGGGAAATCAGGATAATTCAGTTCAAGGGAGAATCAGAGTTTGGACCGACATAATGTCACGCCAAATATTGCAAGGATAATAGCCAGGCAGAGTAGCATTGAGAGTGCAGCAGCAAAAAGGCTCTCTCCTAGTTCTTTTCCCACTGAAACAATTATACCCCAAAATGTTCACAATACCAAACCCCAAATGTTTCTTTTTCACAGTTTTGCACAATTCTATTGGTTAGGATTCATGAGGTGATCATTCTCCAGCCTAGTTCATCCAGAACTTTAATAAGATAGTCCTTTGTTCATTCGCAAGAGGTAATGTCACCTCGGAAGTAGGAAACACATTGATATTTCTTCATATCCACGCTCTCTCTTCCACATCGGCTTGCAACATAGTTGACACAATTATTCATAGAAAGAAATTCTCCAACCGTAGGGCAGAAACTCTAATGATATTATATCAACGGCCAAGGCTAATAAATCTGCACTTTTTGAAATAATGGACAACAAGAAACATTCTTCTGAGGCCTACATTAGGAAAGGAAATAACACTAATGGGTTTTGAGACCTTCACAAAATACTATAAATCATCGTTTTTCTGAGAATAAAACACACTTTTGTTAATCATATATAAAGAAATAATGGAATGCATAAGAAAACAATGTGCAGAAACAAAATATAATTTTAATAACATTCATAAGCATCATGTGTTTTTGAATATTCAAAGGAGAAAACATATGCAATAATTTTTCTATTATGACTCTTCATGATTAGGGAAAACAGAAGCAAGAAACATCTTACTTAAAGCATTTTCAAATTCAAATTAGTCTTTATTTCGATTATTTCAATCATTAAAGACACAGCAAGACGGTGCAAGCAAGCCTACACAAATACATATTATATCATTACAAAAAATACTAAAAAAGATTCTTTTAGAAAATTTATAAAAATGTTAAAATGTTAAAAGCCAGATACATAAATTGAATTAAAACATTTTTGGGTTATGGTTATATATCACAATCTTGTTTCACAATAATATGTCATGATCGACCTAGATAATACACAATTCCATAAACTCATTTTCATATTGAATAAGAGTGGAATGCATTCCTGTTACACATCAACAGATACCCAAAAATGGTGTAAGTTGTATATTTAAAATTTTCTATGATTTTGGATTGTCCCTCGTTACACCTTGTTTCTTCAAATTATTTGTTCGTATAGCCCATGACCAGCTCAGAAACTTGGCTGTAGCTCTTGCTATATGTTCGTGCGTGTTAGTCTTCAAAATACTAAGTGCAAGTTTACCTGATCTGGTGCCCAAGTTTATGACAGATCAGCTTGAGCCATTTGTCTCTAGGGCATTTGTATGCTGGACATGTCAATTTGGGGTTGCCAATTTAGCTTCTTTCCCAAGGTTACCCCCAAATATGTGAAAATATCGGTTTGTTCCAGTTGAACATTATTCATGTACACTCTCCCTTTCACCACTTTGTGTTTATGTAGAACGATAAATTTAGTGTTGTCTACATTTACTACGAGCTCATGATCACTACAGAATACCTTGAATCTATCTAGAGCTAGTTGCAAGCCTTTCTGTGTCTTAGATAAAACGAGGGTATCATCAGCGAACATTAATAGGAGTACCGTCATGCTTGCTAGTGAGGGTGCATCGGTGGAATATGTGGAAAAATAGTTGACTACCCTGTTGATAAACAATGTAAAAAGAGTAGGAGCCAGAACGCACCCTTGACGGACTCCTTTTGTTACCAGAAACCTTTCCTTGATCATTGCCTTAGAGCCCCAGCGAACCTGAGCATAATTTGACTCATGCAGTTTGACAATTAGAGCAAGAAGTTCTAGTGGCGTCCCTGATTCTTTCAATGCTTCCAATAGCTTATTGCGGGGGACCAGATCAAACGCATATTTAAGATCTATGAACGCTGCATACATGGTACCTCCAGCAATAATTACGGTACGCCAGTAGAGCAGCATAAATCTAAAAACCTGGTCAATAGTACTGACATGCGAACGGAATCCAGCCTGTAATGTTGATAAAATATCATGTTCGCATATCCATGTTTGGATTCAACTTAGCAAGAGCCTAGCCATGATTTTTTGGATCGAATCTATTAATCTTATAGGCCTGTAATTGCTTGGGCATGTGCGGTCCCTTTTTTGTAAATTGGTATTATTTCCGTACTGCGCCAAGAGTCTGGAATGGGAGCTCCACCTGCTATTGCATTGACAAGTGTGTGAATATGTTTGAGCCAGTTGGCTCTATCATGCCTAAATAGGTCGGCTGGGATGCAATCAGGGCCGGTAGCTCTGCCCATTGGAATTGCGTCCAGGGCGATTTCGACCTCCCGATCCCAAAGGTCATGATGGTTTCGGATTCGAATATAGGTCGGTGGTTTAAGCTGTCAGGTGTGGCAGCAAATTGAACCTCAAAAAAAGAAACCCACTGATCTGGTGCTACATAGTTATCTAGTGCTTGGCTGGGTTCACCACTGCCCCATTTTACTGTCTTTCAACATTTCTCCATGTTTATTTCATTACTCGCATGCAGAAGATCTTCCCATCGTTTCTCATCTGTCTCCTTTTGGCTATGTGTTGAGTTTTTTGTGCATTTGCTGTGCCTGTTTAATCTCCTCCATTGATTTAGTTCTTATGGCTTGTGACAAATTCTTGTAGGCTATTCTGCAGTCCTTATTATATCAATTAACTGACTTCGAATTATCTCGGCCACTAAGTTTATTAGTCTTAATAAAAAAGCATTTAAGCTTATTAAACAATTCTTCATGAGCCTGTAAAATAACACTATTTTTTATTTTCGTGGGCATCTGAGATAGAAATAGCTGATAGGGTATTTTGCACCTCTGCCTTCATCTGCTCAAAGATATTCTCTTTTTCAATTAGCATCGCCCATTTCACCCTACGCATATCGTTTGTTGGGATTACATCTCTGGTCACCCTCTCAGTTGACTGTGGCTGTGTGGCAAACCCCTGCATCTGCAGGGTTAGCAACAGTGGATTGTGATCACTCTCTCTTCTCTCTTAAATCAACAGGCAGGACCACAGCTCCAAATTGATGAGAAAGAAGTCTATTCTGCAGCTTCTTGTGCCATTGCTATAAGTATGAGAACCCTTAAAATCTGATGATGTCCTCCCGTTTACAGCCCTAACACCCCTCTCCATGCACAGACTCTTTAACCCCTTCAGTGCCCATGACGAGCTGGACTCGTCATGGGCCGCGGTTGCGCTGTGCCCATGACGAGTCCAGCTCGTCATCGACCCCGCCCGCTAATGCAACGGCCGGCACAGGGCGGGGAAAGGGGCGGGCACTGAAGGGGTTAATTGGAGTGCTGCGTCTGTCCATTTTCAGGGATAGGAAAAGAGATGGAATGCCCCATTGGGAGTCCTCTTCACTACTGAGGCCACCGTCTTCATGGTCAAGAGGTTCAAATGTACAGTTGAAGTCACCTGCTATGACCAGGTTATACCTTCCCCTGTATTTCTCTATGAAGGCTAGCAGTAGGGAGACTGTGCTAGAGAGCTTCCCGCCCACCATCCCTCTGGCATATATGTTGATCCGTATTGTGTTTCGACCTTGGTTAAACCATAAAATAATAGCCAGAATATCAGGGCTATCCGTTGGTAGCTCGTCCACCCTAAAACCAGATTGTTGCTGTACCCATAGGGTAAGCCCACCACATGGCCCCTCTTTTTGACCAGCAATGGCAGGTTTGTTAAAATTCAGGTACCCTGGATGAAAAATGGGACTCTGGGACCAGGTTTCTTGAAAAGCCCATATGTTTTGGCCCTCTATAAACATTGACCATTCGGCTGACGCTGTCTTTGTTTGGAGACCCGCTATGTTCCAGGAAGCAAGAGCCAATGTAGGGTTGGACAATTCGGAGCTTAGTATGTTGATATCTTCCCGATTGTCGGTTCCCTGGCCATTGGGCATGTTAGCGAGTCCCCTCCCCTCTGCTGCAACAACCTCGAACAGCAACTGGGGAGGAGCTGGCAATAAACATCAATCTATGTTGTCAAGGGAAGAACCCTCTTGCATCTTAGAGAAATATTAGAGTGATTGTTACTATTGGTTAGTGTGGGAGGGTTATATTTAATCCTGATGTTGGATGAGATCATATGAGATGTTCTTAGATCGAATGACACCAGATTATCTGCAAGATCCACAGAATTCAATTTTAGACATACATAATCTGTGTTAAGCCCATGAGTCACATATCTTTTAGCTGACAATATGTCTTCTCTTATTACAGACCTACACTTCCTCATGTGACGTAGCCAATGGATGCTCTTATTAATCAAAGATTGTTCATCCTCCCCAAAAGAGTTGGACGGAGTTCTGGGGATGTTAGTCAGAAAAATGTGTGCCTTTGAGGGACCAACCGAAGAAGAATTTATAAAACGGTGGTCCTTGTATGTGGATGGGCCTAGGTTACTAGATAGATTGAAGGATGAATTTGCCGAGTGGCCAGTTTTCTTTTGCAGCTGCCAGGGACTGTTCCGATTAGCGTTATTTAAATTAATTTCTGGGTTTGGTCTGTCATTGTTTTGCCGATACCTTCCATTAATAATTGGTTGGGGGCCTACTGTGGAAACAACACATACATCAATATTTCTACCCAATTGGCCAGTGTTAGTCGTATTAGTGATACTGTTTTTTAAATTCCTGAACATGGCCGGTCTACTGGAATCTAGGGCTTTATCATGTGTTGACGTGTTAAGAGTGTCTGTCAATTTGTCGACCAACGCCTTAAGGGTGGTAATAAGTTCGATAAGCAGATTTGTCTGGGACCCTAAGTTCTCTGTGGGCCAGTCTGAGCAAGGACATCTTCATACTTTTGCAATCCCTATATGATCTGTGGAATAAGTCAGTCGTGGGGGCATGTTGTCCTCAGTTTCATCCATCAAGGGCGCAAATCTATTACTGCACTCGAACTCACAGACTGTATGGATTTGTGCAGTTGCGCACGGTGCGGGGGGGAGCATACTGCTCGCTAGGCAATGCGATGCCCTTGTTCAAAGGAATGGGCACTTTGTGTGTTCCTTTTTTGAACATAGCTGGAATATGTTTTGCGGGCTCGGGGAATGGTGGCCGATTGGTTGGATTCGCAGCAATGGACCCACTTCCAGTACCCAGGGGAGCAGTTAGTATCTCCTCACAATCACTAATAATGGCGTCTATACGGTTCATGACACAATTATTTGTTACATGCTTGGGGCGTCTGGATGAATTCTTTGGATTCTTGACCTTCCCAGTTACTCCACCTCCTGGTACTTCCACTGCCTTCCTTTCACCCATGTTGCTACAGTCTATTACAGACAATTACTCCAGGATGGGCTATGATAAGAGATGTTACATGGCTACTGACTATATGCAAGCAGACACTACATGGGTAGACCACCAGTGTACATTAGGTGAGTTCTTCCAGGATGACAGTACCCACCACAGTCCGTATAAAACTTAGTTCGAACTAGTGTGACTGCTGGCTACACTTTGGCCAATATACACGCTGGGTAATAAGCCCCCTTTGCTGTTGCCTTCAGGGTACCTAACACACGTGAGACAATACCTTAAGGTTCGTTTCAATCAATTCTGATCCACGGCAAATGTTAGGGGGTTGGCCCTGCCCTGCCTCTTCCTGACAGTGACGGGCAAGGACGGGCCCGCACTCATTCCGCGCTGCGTTTTTAGCAAGGCTGGGACAGCAGGCTCCTCCCTCTGGGCAGTAGAGCACCCTGGGACTTTGAGTCCCTTCAGCAAGTGATGGCAAGCAGTGGTGGCAAACAGTGCATCCCGCACTGCGGTGTTTCGTGGTGCTTTTTAGCGCGGCTGGGACAGCAGGTTCCTCGCTCCGGGCAGTAGAGCACCCTGGGACTTGGAGTCCCCTCAGCAAATGATTGCAAGCAGTGGTGGCAAACAGCGCATTCCGCGCTGCGGTGTTTCATGATGCTTTTTAGCGCGGCTGGGACAGCAGGCTCCTTCCTCCGGGCAGTAGTGCACCCTGGGACTTGGAGTCCCTCAGCAAGTGATGGCAAGCAGTGGTGGCAAACATCTCGTCCCACGCTGCGGTGTTTTGTGGTGATTTTTAGCGCCGCTGGAATAGCAGGCTCCTCCCTCCGGGCAATAGAGCACCCTGGGACTTGGAGTCCCCTCAGCAAGTGATGGCAAGCGGCGGTGGCAAACAACGCGTCCCTCGCTGCGGTGTTTCGTGGTGCTTTTTAGCATGGCTGGGACAGCAGGCTCCTCCCTCCGGGCAGTAGAGCACCCAGGGACTTGGAGTCCCCTCAGCAAGTGATGGCAAGCAGTGGTGGCAAACAGCGCGTTATCATATTTTCTAAACACTAATTGTAAATTACTTCGTACAGTATTAAGTTTCTCTCGTGTCATAGACATTTCTCGACACACCAGTTTTCAACCTTTCTGCATGTTTTTATTTGCAGGTTTGATTTCTAAATTGTGTTGTGTCTCTCCTGCACACTTTTACATGAAAATTTCCCACGGTTATTATTTTCCACATTATTAGTTTATTAGCTTATTAGAACACACTTAATGAGCAGACTTGATCAAGCAAAATTATTCTTAAATAATCATGCTCCATCAGCAGTAGCTACTGTGTGTAAGGTAACCAATACCCCCCTCTGTAACCAATTACTTCTGAATCATTTATGTACAAAATTATGTCAGGTGTGATTTAAAGTACAGAAAAACATATGCAGATATAAAATGAAACCATACAGAGAAAATTATATGATAGCCCATAATATACACCACTAAAACCACAATTCACATGAACTGACTGAGCATTGTTTAAAATGGAGACAATACATAAAAACCAAAAGAATGTATATGCTAAATTGAAGAAAGTTGGGATTTTTCTGGGGTCCCAGGGCAGTCAGAGATTCCAGGGCTCTGAATGAATAAATCAGAGCCATGTACTACTGCTGTCTTGGAGCGCAACCTTGCTGTTGAACCCAAAACGGACAACCAAGTTCAACTCTTTAGCACTGGAACATCAGGGCAGAGAAGGCAAGCAGTCCAAGGTTTACTTAGGGAGGTGGTGTGGGGTTGGAAAATCAGAAATAAACAAACCACTAACATGAGTAAGAATGGAATGTCTAGCCAGTGCTCAGCCTTTTGGAAAAAAAAGAAGTGCTTTACTGTAAATCACACATGATGACATCTTGCAATTAATGAACTCGGCTGACCGGAACCAAATTTGTAGACTGACATTGGAAAGGAGTGGATATATGCACTATAACTGTTATTGTGTGAATCTCAGTCACTTTCCAGCCTTTAAATCACATCTTCATGGTCCACATCATAAGCCATTGAGGGGTCAAGGACAATAAATGGTGTCTGGTAATCCCCATCCTTAGTAATGCACAAATCTTCCTTATGGAGGTCAGAACTATTTCTGTAAGCCGGAAGACTGCCTGAGTGTGATGTAAAAGGCAATGAAGTTCATTGGTCATGATTGGAGCCAGGATGTTAAATGCTTACATGAAGTTGGTCAGTTCCATTGGCTCCATTTTTGCATTCTCCAGGTTGTGGTGTTACAGAGGTTGCATTTCAGGTGTCTCTGCAGTCTGCACTATGCCCTCAATGACTGGGTTTACGAAATGAGTGAAATACGGGGCACACAGAAATCTGCGATTTTGAAGCCCATTCTTGGGACTTCTGTTTCTTTTGTACGTTTTAGTGCTATCAAAACATTCTTTATATTAATAGGCATCCTTGACAGTTCTTGGAGTGTTTCTATGCTTTTTTATATATATCTCCAGATTTTGTTAGTTTTGGACTCAGTCTACATAAAGTCCTCACAGAGCTGTTGTGTTGTTCTTGGGGCGATTTTTCAGGATCGCTGGATTAGTCTCTGAATACGTTCAAGAGTGTCTTTGGCTGGATGGTAGCCTCGTCATTGTGAGTATCTTATTATAGCCATTAAACATAATTGACGCTTTTGTAAAAGCTCTTTTGATAGTTTACTCCTGGCCAAGTTTTCCTCGGGTTTTCCTCCATACCAGTTTGTGTTCTACTTTACTACTGACTTAAGTTCATCACCCACTGTATTTACTCATTTAATGAAAAAAATTATTTCTGGTTTCACCTAGATCTTTTAATGGGTGTAACGTTGAGTGCGTATGGAACATATTGGCATGGGCTATATGAGATGTCTTTCATTGCAACGTGTCTTTCAGGTTGCAGTGAATGCATTTTTAAATTACCTAATTACATTTTTTTAACTTTCTGACTGGATTGCAATTAGATACCTTATTGCTGTGGCCTGAGCTTAGGTTTCTTAGTAAAGGTGGGACCAATGAGGTGAGGGTGAAGCTCTGTTTTTATTACTCTGCTCTCGTTAATAACTGTATAATGTTTGTTGCTTCTGACTATTTGGTCAACGTCTAAGGCTTGGAAATGCTCTGACTTCTGTAACTAGTTTGTTTGAAGGTCTGTTTACTCAAAGAATAAAGTGGCCCATTAATAGCGCCCTGTGCATCATGGCCTGTTGTTGGAGAGCTTGTTCTGATATTTTATACAAGGAGGCCTTCCCATACCCTGGAAGCTGAAATACCACTACCACGATGAAAGAGGTATCACGTTAAAAAAGCCATATTGGCCCCCAGAGGTCAGTGTACTTGTCCCAACAGCGTTTGTCACTTCACCATTTCTCCTTGTTTTTAAGAATATGTGTAAGTAGTGTCGCATCATCTACGGACATGATTGTGCTATCCACAAACTCGATCACAGTAAAATCTGAGGATTTGTCATTTGCCCTATTCAAATATCCTAATGACATTTTTACTGCCCTTCTAATGTTGGAAACGAAGGTGCCAAACAAATACTACTGCAATGCTTGACATAGGATATGACGCTCAAATAAATTGAGCATCTTTAGGAACGGTCAAAACTGTTAATAACTTTTCAGTTTGCGTGGAATACAACAAGCACTGGTAATACCAATAGGTCTGGCTTATAACTGAAAATGCCTTTTAAGTCATTGATGGGTTTCCGCACCTAGTAACATACATCTCTGTCACTTATCCTTGCACTTGTACTTCAATTTATCCTCCACTCACTGACTGATTCTTGCATTCACCCGCTTACCCATTTGCAGTAAAACAGACACAAGTTCAACAAGTATGTGGAAATTACTTTGAAGGAATAGGAGAAGTAGAATAGGAGAAGTTGAATAAAGGAAACATACAGTCAC
The DNA here is from genome assembly GCF_964204655.1 of Triturus cristatus. Classification (NCBI taxonomy): domain Eukaryota; kingdom Metazoa; phylum Chordata; class Amphibia; order Caudata; family Salamandridae; genus Triturus; species Triturus cristatus. The sequence continues at coordinate 855,248,957 of NC_140585.1, read as the reverse complement.
CTAAACTTGGCAGGCATGTGGTTGCAATGTAAAAGATTAAGTTAAACTTAGAAGTGTGTGGACATCTCACAGTGGTATTGTACAGAGAGCATCATTGTTTAAAATTTCCTGCAAAGAGGCCATGTTTAGAAGCAACGTGTTTGCCAGAAACCAACAATCTATTCATTTCACATTTTAAATAGCCCAGCTGTTCACAAATATATTGTCCGTTTACAAGTAAAACAACATTAGAGAATGGAAACCTCCTTCTTGTAAAAGTGGTGAAAAATGATGAACATTAAAGAGAGCAGAAGATGTGGGAGGCAAAGCATACAAGGGTTAGTGAGGTAAATAACCACAGGAAAGGGGTGTAGCCCAGGGGAAGATAGACGAGACACAATAGTACAAAATAGAGGAAGAGGTTGGAGAGAAGTGAAGGAGAGACAGGGTAGAGTGCAAAAGGGCAACAAACAGGAGAGAGTAGGACCAAATTAAATGGTGGGGAGGAGTAGACAGTAAATGAGCAACAGCGAATGACAAAGGATAAGAATGAGAAAAGTAAGAGGAGATGCAGGAATAACATTCGGCAACCAAATAAGACAAACGAGATATAGCTAGGGAAGACAGTAAAGGAGGGAATGAAGAGAGAAGGTCAGTATGTTGAACTGAAGACAGTCCATATGTACTAATGATACACTATGCGTAGTACCATTCCAATATGGCCACTAATTAAACATTGCACTGAGCAGCCATTTACGAATGCTAAAGTATATAATGTATCAGTGTTGTAAAGATACCTGGTGGCCAACATACACTATGGATAATATCATTCCAATATGGCCACCCAGTATAGAAACTGTGGCTGCACACAATGGAGTACACCACAGATTAAATGAGTGTTAAACAAGGGGCCCGGGAGGACACTCTGAGGAGCTTCGGGATGCACTAAAATACAAATAATGGAGACTTTGGAAAAAAATGAAATCAGAAGTATAAAAAGAAAACACCAGCAACCAAAGTACAGGCCACCTGCCCAGACACAGAAGTACACACATTTTTCAGGCACATGTTTACATATGAAGAGGAAAAATGCTGTTACTCACAGGGCAATAGCACCAAAGGCAGAAATAGGCTATCCCATTGCCTAATGCAGTAAGCAGTCAAGTGGAGAAGCGGAATTTGAATGATACTCAGAAGAGGGCTGAGCCAATGACCCTCTATGTATACGTATGTTTTTCTTTTTTATGACAAGGGCTTGGCAAATAGGTATCTGTCAGGCCCTTCTAAGATGGTCTACCAAGGATTATCATGGTGCAAATCTTCTATTCTAAAATGTGTCAAAGACTGTGACCAACACCAAAATCGTAGCTTGCAACCGCAATCTATGTCTACAAGCCTACAAGCATTAACACAGTATAACATCACTCCACTCTTAAAAGCCAATTTTCTTTAACATATTTTTTTCACAATCAGTAATTCAGTCCTACTGCCGTTTTTGTAGTAGACTGATTAGATTTAGGGCATCAGGCAAAACATTTCATAAAGAGCCAATCCGAACTATACCTTTTGTGCTTGGCTCACCACCAGAACGAACGCATTAATACTTGTTTAAAAATAAGCTTACAGAGATTAAGTTACAAGGTAACCATCAAGTATACAAAAACGTAAGATGCATTGGCAAAGACAATAGTTCTTGTCTATGCAAGAGCTATTGGCTTTGGCAAATGTGTTTTAGCCATGTTGTACACTAGCGTGGCTGCTGTTCAGCATGGCTAAAAGTTAGAAGCTTAGAGAAGAGTGTTGTGGAGTGTTGTAGTGTGGAGTACAGTGGCAAAGAGTAGTGAAGAGTCGAGTGCCGTGGATTGGAGTGTCGTAGAGTGGAGGGCAGAGTGGAGGGGCGCAGAGTGGAAAAATGTGACTTAGTATGGAGTGTTGTAGCATTGCGTAGAGTGTCGTGGAGTGGTGTAGAGTAGAGTCACATAGTAGAGTGTAGTAGAGTTGTGGAGTGGTGTGGCACAGAGTGGAGTGGCATAGAGTGGAGTAAAGTGGTCCAGAGTGAAATGGCATAGAGTGAAGTGGCATTGAGTGGAGCAGTGTATAGTGGCATAGAGTGAAGTAGAGTGTCGTAGAGTGGTGTGCGGTAGAGTATCGTGGAGTGTCATGGAATGGAGTGCTGTAGAGTGGAGGGCAGTGGAGGGGCATAGAGTGGAGGGGCCCAGAGTGAAAAGTGCTGTAGAGTGTTGTGCCGTAGAGTGGCGTGGAGTGGCATAGAGTCATATGGTGGAGTGTAGTAGAGTTGTGGAGTGGAGTGTCATAGAGTGGAGTAAAGTAGAGTGTCACAGTGGGGGGCGTAGAGTGCAGTGGCATTGCGTGGAGAGGCGTGGAGGGGCATAGAGTGTTGTACAGTGCTGTAGAGTGTAATGTTGTAGAGTTGCCTAGAGTGAAGTGGAGTAGAGTGTTGTGGAGTAGAGTGGAGTGTCATGTCATAGAGTAGAGTGTCAGAGTGAAGTGGTGTAGAGTGGAGTAGAGTGGGGTGCGCATGGTCGGTTAGCACACTGTCATTACAGACAACAAATTTTCAATTGAAATGACCATTACATTTGCACATACAGTTTTACTTATGAAACCATACAGCGCAGAAACGATAATGTGTTAAAATGGATTCACTTGGTGTTCTGATTTGTTTTGATCGTATTATAATACTTGTTTGCACCACACTTCTGAATTACAAAAAAAGCTTTATTTGTGCTTTCCTAATTCTGATATATTTTGAAATATTTGCACAGTTCATTTAGAGACATTTAAATTGTGTTGTGTGCTGGAGAAAACACTTTTCTTTCCTAGTACCTGGCAAGATTGTCACATAAATCCTCTCACTTTGAAGTACGAGAAAGAAAAGTAAACACCAGGCTCCCTTGGAAGACAGAGCCTGCCATTTGACCTCTGTCTTTGAACACACAGCAAATGTGACAAGATCAGAACAAAATCTAAAGGCCTGTTTACAGAAAGTAAGGACTTGTGTAAGAATGCAAGGATCGTGGTGAACAAGCTTTGCACCACAGGATGGATAAATACATGCTGGACAGCTAAAACAAATGAAGCATGCGTTGGAAGGTGGATTATTAGTAGGCATAGGTATGCATCTACCACTAGCAATAAGACCACTAGCGCAATATAAGGCCCAGACAGGTTCTCGGTAAATTATTCTCTTGCTCATCCCTTGGTAGCTGGCAACAAGCAGGCAGGCTTAACTTAGAAGACAGGTGTGTAAAGCACTTAAAAATTCCAATACTCTAAATAAGTAAGACATAACACACAATAAAAATCCAACACCGTTCATAAAAATAGGAAATAGTTTTATCTTTAAAAGTAGAACAACAATAATCTAATGTAGAGAACCAGAGATAGGAATTTTTAAAGACTAAACAAAGAAAAATCAAAGTTTGAGGCTAACCGCGATGGAGCCCTGGTCAGATACAGTAAGCAGGAGGCCTCAGTCAAAATTTTACCTTCGCACTTCAGAAGGATTTTCTCTTGACGTCGATCTGACCGGATTCGCTGTGGCTTTGATGGCTGGGTTCCGCGGTAGCCCCCGGTCATGTCCTGGAAGTCTTGAGCTCCGGGGGTTTCACAGGGGCGAACCTGAAATCCAGGCTAGGTCCTAGTGCGAGGTAGTCGGCTTGACTCTCGATGTCGGGTCGATCACCTTATGGATCTTTTTCACAAAAGTTCTGGAAAGTTCTCCAAACTTCAGGAAGTGCCTCCTAAAGTTCCTTTAGGGGTTCAAAGTGTCCAAAACCAATATCCCAGGTTCCAGAGTCTCTGAGTTGCTACTCAGAATTTGGGACAACAGCTCCTACAATGCACCTGGCCAAATCCTTTAAAGTCCTGCAGAAGGCAGTCAGCTGAGTTCTTCTCACTGGAGATTGCGCAGGTGAAACTCTTTTAAACTGTTGCTTTCAGGGAGTCCACTCCTCTTCTTTTTCAAGCAAGGCAAAATCCTAAGGGCTGTAGTTCTTTAGTGTGCAGCAGGCACAGTCATTCCGAGTGCAGTCCTCTTGGTGCAGGCCAGGGTTCCAGCAGGGCAGTCCTTCTTCTTGTATTTTCAGGCAGCAGATCTGAGTTGCTATGCAGCTCTCACATATTTATCCAATGTACTGGTGCGACAAGTAGGGGAACACCCCTGTCCAGTGGGGTGCAGGGTGCCACCAAAAAGCATGGCAGCGTCCCCAAAGTGTAGCATATTCTTTTCCCACAAAGCACTGCATTTTAAAATTCAACATGGAGAATCTTTCTCTGTGGGGTGAAGATATGGCTAAGCCAACCTACTGGTATGGCTTATTTCCCTTAACACTTCCATTACAGACCTCCTGCAAATTCCATTCCTGGGGGTCCTATCTGGCTGGGGTATACATGGCGAGAGAGTAAGCCTGGATTGCCTTCTTACTGTCCTGCTCTTTTTGAAGATCAGTTTGATTACCCAGCCCCCTTACTGACCTGTTCTCTGCAGCTGCAGATCTCCCCCACCAGATAACCTCTGTCTCACCAAAGCAGTTTGGCTAAGCCTGTTAAGGGCTGGACAATCAGGAGAGGCTGCTAGAAGGCTGTATTTTGGCTCCCGGAAAAGAAAGTTCTATAACTTATTTTCTGTATTAGCTATTATAAATTCAACAGTGGCAAATTGTTGGATTTATCATTACCAATCTTTTAAGTCCTTGAAATATTATTTTAGCTCAATGTTCTCAATACTTGCACTGTATTACAGTATTCCCATGTTAGTCTATGGAGGTAAAAAGGCTACATCTGTGAATGAGGTGCTGCCATGGCCACTTGGAGCTGAAGCTCCGTGTCGACCCCGCACTCCAGGCTGCAGAAAAAAGCTTTCCAGCACTCCACTCCGGAACAAAAGGCAGGTTCCGGCACCGGAATATGGTTGGAGGTGCTTGGGCATAACATCGCTTCTCTAACCTGAATAACTGGCCCCAAATCGAGAGGTCATGGTTCCGAGCACCGGTGAGCACGATGGCGCCTATCCTGAGCTGACTTGTTGCGGACTACCCTGGTCCCGGCGCTGCACCATAGATGGGACCCTGAAGCTGGGGCTGACCTCCTATAATCATCTAGCAAGTACCGTGTTTCTAAATCTGGAGACTGCACTGACCCTTATGATCTTGGGCGGCGGTTTTTGTGGGTGTGTGCATTGTCACTGGGCCAGCGGCCTGATTGTGGAGACAGACGGAGCGACCACATGTAATTGATCAAACTGGCGCCCGCCGTTCCTGGTCTCGCCTAGGGCCGCTTCATGCCCAACATCCAGCAACAGGACCATCATTTAGTTTACAGTAAGCCGGGGCACTGCATCATTAGACCGGCAGCTGGGCTCTGCACTGCTTTGCGAGACGTGGGGCGGGACTGACTGGTGGGAGCCCACCATCAGCTTTTGAGGCGGTGAGTGGGGAACGATCCCTTTGTGGGCTTTGGGAACCTTCTGGCACCTAATTTAATTCCCAATGAGAGCTCGACAATCTACTTTCAAATCTGAACTCACTGAGCCTGATCCTAAAATGGCGCCCGCCTAGGTACTCTCACCGTTGAGGGAAGATGTCCAATCAGCTGAGGAGGCCCATATGTTCTTGCAGGATAAATGACATAACCGAGTTTAACGAAGCCAAAGAATTTAAAGCATGCCCAGCTGCTGAATCACGGTGGCCAATCAGACTCAACTTGCCTGACTATAAGATGGCAGCCAAGCTACAAACCCTTACCGATCCTACCATCCTCACCATCTTCACTCGCCCGTCTCTGGACTCAAAACCTTTGGTCACTTCCTGATCTTCACTCATCCGGCGGAGCCCGAACCACATGGCTGATTCCCGGTGGAGCTGCACCGACAGCTATAGGGGAGATTGGCTCTGGCACACCGCTATGGCCGTCACCTACCCAGCTGGACTTCGGACATATGTTCTCGTCGCTTTCTCCGCTTTTGTTTTCTTCCTATTGACTCGCAACACTCCATTGGTCTTTCTGGTTCTTGTGTTTCGTGTTCTCTATTAACTACCGTCTCAAATCTGTGATCATGCTGTAACTAATGTGAAATTGTGTAACTTGTAACACGCTGTTTCTTTATGTAAAGCGCTCTGATACCTCTGGGTCTAGCCAGATTCATGCCATAGCCCTTACGCCACCAAAAAGTAGCCACCAAGGTCTTCAACGACTGAGACATCCTGCCTGGACTGACAATGACGATGCCCCATGGGCGGATTCTAAAACTGTTATACCACGCAATACATCATTATCCCTACATTTACCACCATTGTGTGTGCCCTTTACCAAAGCACTCCTTCTTCCCTTGTTGGGGAGGGATCCAGCATTTATACACAGGAGTCTTAGAGACCCCCCTGGGAGAGTCCACAGCGTCAAGGGAGCCACACGCAGCGGAGGTGTGGGAATGGCTTTGCTTGCCAAAGCACTCCTTCTCCCCTTGTTGGGGAGGGATACAGTATTTATGCCCTGGAGTTTCAGAGACCCCTCTGAGAGAGTCCACAGCGCAAAGGAAACCACACACAGCGGAAGCGTGGGAATGATACCTCTTCCACCGGGATCACAGCACACCGGACGTCAGACACTGTTTTTCCTCGTCTCCCGGTTGCATTTTCCTTCACTCTCCCCCTCCTCTTTCCCTCTCTCATTCTTGGTCTACCTCCCCTGCTCCTATCCTCTCTCCCCTGAATCTCCCCCCCTTGCCTGCTTTTTTTCCCTACATATATGTTTTTAACGCATGTAACTTCGCTCCAGTAACTCATGTAACTTGTAACTATGCTCTGAAACAATGTTCGACCTCATGTAAAGCGCTATATAAAACTTTTCAAATAAATAAATAAGTACACTGGGGGGAAAACAAAATGTCCCTCATCAGGGCATATAAACCAGCTTTTAAAATGTCCCTGCTTATTTTTACATGGCACACTACCCTGGGGGCACCTAGGGTAGACCTTATGGGTGACATATGGAAAAATAAGGTAGCTTAGTACTTTGTAAGTACCTTTAAATCCAATGTCGAATTTGCATGCAATTTAAATTTAAAAGCAGCTTGCAAAGCAGGGCTGACTTTAAAAATAAAAGCAGGAAACACAGCAGTGCACACATAAGTGCATTAAATCTGCTGGGCCTCTAACCCTACATGCCCTACAATATACTAGGGACTTACAGGTAGGGTGTCAGTGCCAATTGTAATTACACCTAATTACAATATATCTTTTTAATTAGAGCCTTGGGCCTGGTTAGCAGGGCCGAAGGCACAGTCTGAGTCCGTTACCACCAGGGCCGGCTTTAGTGCTGGTGGCGCCCTGTGCGACAATGTTTGTTGGCGCCCCCCCAATGACCACCTCCACCACGGATTCTCTCACTAGCACCCTTTAACAGTGACCAAGTCACCATAACCACACTCTCTCAGATGCATTGAATTAGTTATATAGCACCACTCATACCAGTGTAGGGTAAGAATCGATTTCTAGCCAAATTAACCCTTTTTGCAACATCAATCAATGTTCTAATAATGTATACTTTGCAGTGTGTATGCAGTTCTGGGGTGAAAGTTAATCGCTCACTATTCTATATTAGGACTTTAAGTTATAAATTGCAAGTAACAAAAGGATGTCTCTTTTGAAAGCAGTAATCTGCTGATCTGTTTACATCATATGCACTCTGTAATCTACTTGGTACACGTTCTTTGCAGCAGGCATATTAACCCTCTGCACTAACTTCACCTAAGTCAAAACCTCAACTTTACAAAACACCGATCTGTCTCCAGGAAGATAATTAATCACACGAGTTTTCTTGACATTTAGGTGAGGCCTGGTAATTGCCGGCCGAAAGAAACGCTGCAACAGGTGCTTCAAAACCTTAATAAACTTTCAAACACGGCGCCCCCAGGAAGCCAGCACTCGGTGCGGTGGCACCGGTCGCACCGCCCTAAAGCCGGCCCTGGTTACCACCAATGTCAGTCAAAAAAAGGGAGTAATCAGGGCAAAAAGGATGATTTTCTCACAATGTGAGTTACAAACTACAAAACAAATGGTAAGCAATGGGTGTAATGCATTCCCAGGAAAGCTTTAATAATACCCACAATAAGTCTTTTCACAACCCGACAGCTGGGCTGTCTTGTAGGCTTTGACCTAAAAATTAGAGTTTGCAAAACAATATATAACCCTCCAAAGATGACCAAACAGGGATTCACACAGTGCAAATCTTCTATACCAATAGGATTGTCAAAAAGGCAACTAAAATCAGACTTTACGCCCAGTTAGACTGTACACTAATATTACTCAGAACAAATTTCTAAGCGCCTTGAAAGCCTCGTACCCTTTACTTTTGGGATTGGTTGAAAAAAATGCCATCATGGTAGACACTTGCATCCGTGACACATTGGAAAAATCGGCGTACAGTCAGGTCAAAATTCTCTCATAACCGGACACTTTGGGCCTTGGATCACTGAAAGTTTTAAACTGGAGAAAAAAACTCTGTAAAAACGCGGAAAGGAAATGACAAACAATATAAAAAGGAGAATAAAGTCTAATATAAGGGGGCTCTCAAGAAATATCAGACTTTGGCCAAAATAGCCAAAAGGGAATATTATGAAGGCAGGATGAGGCAGCCAGCAATAAATCTAGAGACATTTTCAAAATTGTGAAATAGCCTGTGTAAGAAGTTAGGAACCTTTGATCGAATGGTGTGAACAACAGGCTGCTGCTTTTCTTAATAAAATTCAGGAAATACAGATCAGTCTGAATGTGACAGGGGTCCTGGATTCTAGTTTAGATATTACTACTATGACACCTAATAAAGTATCTAACTCACTACCTTCCTTTGACGCTATTTCAGCGGACTATACTATGTCAGCCATTCGAAGTCTTAAATCGGAATCGCCTTCAGATCCTTGTCCCCCTTTTCTTTTAACCATGGGGGCGGAAGTTATTAACATGATGGTCAATATACTTTTGAATGATTCTTTGTCCACGGTGGTGATTCCCTCAGTCTGGAAACAAACAAAACTTCTACCTCTAATAAAGAAACCTACTGCAGACCCTAATGTGCCGGGGAATTATAGGCCTATTTCTTTGCTGCCAGTATTGTCTAGATTGCTGAAACAATGTGTCAATTGGCAACTCTCTGGCTACTTAGAAACTAATGGGCTGCTACACCCCAGCCAGTCAGGCGTTAAGCCTAACTTTAGCATGGAGAACGCCTTGCTGGACGTTACTGAACTTATTAGGAATACTCTGGATACAGGAGGAAAGGCTGTTCTGATCTTACTTGATTTCCCAGCAGCCTTCGATACAATGCCCCATTCTAGGCTCCTCTCTCGCCTGTGGAACATAGGAATTGATGGATTTGCCCTGAAGTCCTTCCTGGAAGGCAGGGGTCAGGAAGTTTGGATGTCTTCATTTTTCTTGGGCATCAAAAACTAATGTTTCTGGTTCCTCAGGGCTCGACCCTTAGTGCTGTATTGTATCTATATGACCTTGTTGGCTTCCTTGTTAGAGTCCTTTGGTGCAAAACAATTTCCGATGCAGAGGATATGTAATTCTTCTTCAACTTAAATTACTTCAGGCTCCATTAAACCTTGTCCTGCAGCAGTTGTTGCATGGATGATCTTGAATAAACTAAAGTGCAATGCGGAGAAGATCAAGGTCCTCTGCTTTAGCCAAAACATTTCTTCAGACTGGCAAATTTACTGGCCAGATAGAGCTCCCTCGCTATGCCCACAATCTGAGATGATCAGGAATTTAGGAGTAAAGTTTGCCAATCAGTTGCCATTTCAAAATCAAACAAACATGGTGGTATTAAAATGTTTTGGTCTTCTACATACTGCAAATCAGTGTGTTTGCATTTTCTCTCCCTTCCGACCAGGCAATATGTGATTTTAGCCCTCATTACGGCTAGGCTGGGTTATGCTAATGCACTTCACTCCAGTCTTTCTCAGTACCTAGTAAATAAGCTACAGGTAATACAAAAAGATGTGGCTCTGTGTGAACAAATTAATTCTGTTCAAAACTCTTGTTTTAAACTATAAAGCGCTGCATTCATCTGGCCCTAAATATCTTGCAGCTACGATACACTGATATTGCCCAAATAGGAATCACCTACAGAATATTGGCTCAAGTACTTAGGATCTATTGTTCGAAAACTGACTGTCGATCTTTTTCCTGTCTGGGCACTTGGGCATGGAAAATACATGGAAAAAACTCCCCCTGCATCTTCCTCAAATTGATTCTGAACAACAGTTTAGAAAAAAGCTAAAAACTTGGCTCTTTTCTCAAAACTAACCCTAGTAATTAATCTCCATTTATACTGTATTAGTGCCAGGACACTCCTCGGAGTAGCCACGCTCTCTATAAAGTCGCTTTCAATCATTCATCTGTGCCTATAATAGCAATCCTTGAGAATACACACAATGCAATATCAGTCTGCATACTTTAACATGGTGAGATAACAATTAACTCTCAGAGACCTATTGGCTTTAACATATGCTTGTCACAAAAAATAGATCAGGCCTACTGCTTTTCTCATCACTTTTCATAATAAATAGATCAGAATTACAACATCTAACATGTTTTTCCAGTGAACCAATCAGGTGAATAGCCTTTATATTTGGATTGCTTTAAATTAACAATACACAGGCCTACGATAACTAACACAATCTTTCCCACAAAACAACCATTAATATACAGTCCTAAATTGGCAAGACAATTCACAACACCTCCTAAAACAATATAACAAGTATTATAAAAATGCAAATATACTGCTAGGGTTTGCCAAAGGGGTCACTGAAAACCAAACGCCTGAGCTACTATTGTACAGTGTAACAACAATCCACTCTTGAAGGCCTTCTGACTCTAACATATGCTTTTCACAAATAAACCACGCCTACCTTCTGTGATGGAAATTTTCATAATAAACCGATCAGTCCTATGGCATCTCTAATACAACTTTTCCAAATGTACTAATCAGACCTGTAAACCTTATTGGTGGCTTGCCACCATTACCGACTCAGGCATACTGTTTGAAGAATAAGCTTTCTCACAAGGCACCCAAATGGTAAATATTCAACAAAATGTAATAGGCATATAAAATTACAGTTGGTAAAATAATATTCTACTCATTTTAAGAAGGTTTAGCAGGGATTGTGACAGTGCAAATCCCGTAGTGCAATGGTCTCAGAGGGTTACAACAACAAAAACATTTGCTAAGAAAGTTACTCTATGAGGTTCATTGTAACAAAATACCAGTCTACAGCCTTCAACAAAGTGTAACAGCAAACCACCCTTAACCCCTTGAGTGCCCCGCCCTTTCCCCGCCCTGTGCCGGCCCTTTCATTAGCGGGCGGGGTTCATGACAAGATAGTCTCGTCATGGGCACAGCGCAACCGCGGCCCATGACGAGACCATCTCGTCATGGGCACTCAAGAGGTTAAAGATATATTGGCTTTAATAAATACATTTCCAAATACGCGAGTCAGGCCTACTGCCTTTGCTGCAGCTTTTTATAACAAGCAGGTCAGCTCTTTCCTATCTGAAATAACTTTTCACTAAGGACCAATCAGGTTTATAACCTTCATCACTGGATTGTCACCATAAGCAAATGAGGCTTCCTGTGTTGGACATAACCTGGCAAACACCATGCACATGATCATAAAAAATCAAAACCCTTGACCTTTACAGGAATCTGTGAGAGTCAATTTAACGCAATACCTGTCTCCGGGCTTTAACACAGAGTAATAACAATCTAACCTTAAAAAGCTCTTGGCTTTGAAATATGATTTTCACAATAAATAAATCAGGCCAACTATGATCATTTGCGTAATAAAAAGATTAGACCTATGGCCTCGGACATAACTTTTTCTAATTATTTAATGGGGTCTATTGCCTTTAATCACTGGCTTGTCTCCATAAGGGACTCAGACCTACTGTATGTTGGAAAGCTTTCCCTCAGAGCCACTATAGGTATGCAGCCATAATACTACAATTATTTAGAACATTTTAGTTGGCAAACCAATACACAGCCGTTTCTAAAATGGAATAACAAAAATGCTCAAAGTACAGTTCTTTTACCACAAGGGTTTGTCACAGGTGGCAACCAACACCCAAACCCTTGATTAGTATGGCAATCTATAAGATTCCCTATAACAAAATAGCTGTCTACATGCTTTAACAAAGAGGAATTAGAATCCTCCCTTAATAGCCTATTGGCTTTAACGTATGCTATTCATATAAATAAGGCAGGCCTACTGCCTTTGTCATGTCTTTCTATAGTAACAAGTTTAGGCCGATAGCCATGATCAATAGCTTGTCACCATAACCAATGTTGTCCGACCGTATTGCACATAGGCTTCCCCACAAGGCAAAGAGTGCAACACGAGCACTCTGTCAAAGGAAGCACACAATCCGCCCAGGCAAAATCTTCACCCAAGAGAATCAAAATGTGGGGGGGAAAAAAACTCATCTATAAGTAGTCATAAATTTACAAATATCTACAAAATTATGGCTGGCAAAACAATGCACACCCCTTCCTAAAACAGCAAAACACTGATTCGCAAAGTACAAATCTCCTACCTTTAGAGTTTGTCACAAGGGGTAACCAACACCATAACCCTTGCTTAGTATAGTAATCTGTGAGAGTCTTTGTAACAAAATACCTTAGTACAAGTTTTAAAACAATGTAATGATAATCCACCCTTAAGGGCCTCCGGTTTTTACCATACTTTTCTCAATAAGTCATGCCTACTGACTATTTCGCCCCTTTTGATAATAAACAGATCCGGCTTCTAGCCTTGATCATTAATTTGCTTGTCACTATAACCAACACAGTTGTTCTTGAGTAAGAATAAGATTTCACAAAGTGCGAAACATGCAAAAAAAAGCACTTTTCAGTGGAAGCACGCAACTTCTGCTCAGTCAAAATTTCTCATCATGGTAGTCCACATTTAGGTGAGAAAAAGCCCCTCTCTCAATAGTGCTTCTTAAAGCTCTTTTTGTATTGATTGCATAAAATCGGGTGACAACTAACTATAATGACAGACCTAAATGTAAAGTTCTGGCTTTTGTAGTTCTGCGGTCCAGGCCATTCACTGTATTTCAGAGCTAAAGCTATTTAGTTTGCTTTTTATAAAAAAGTAATGATCTGAGCGCCCAAAAACTTTTAGTTTGTTCAAAACATGAAGCATGCCCTAGGGCAGGAAGATGGAGAGACTGACAGAAAGAGCGAGAGACGGAGAGAAAGAAACAGCAAAAGGAAGAAAAAGAGCTAGTGAGAGACTAGCAAAGTCAGAGAAAAATAAGGGAGAAGTGGGGAGAGAGAGAAATGGAGAGAAAGACAAGGATATAAAGCAAGGGTGTGAGGAAAACAGATTTGTGAGAGTGAAAGACTGGAGAGACAGAAGTCAAAATCAAAGCACTTTGCTGATGCTGCACAACATCAGCCAAAAAAAGAAGGAAAAAAGGTGCAATGATGTGACTGCTGTTTCTGTAGGTGCTGCATGCAGCACCCTGCATGCACACGCCTACAGATTCAAGCAGGTGTACTTTTTTCTTTATATTTACTTATACAACCTGGTGGATAGCCCTTTGATAAATAAAATATATATATTTTAGCACAAAATTGCAAAATGAAAATAAATAAGGACTGCAGGAGGGAGGTTGTGCAACAAACAGGTGGACAGGAGATGGGAAAATGTAGAACACGAGGGAGAGCGCAACACACAGGCAGAGAAGCACGGATGGCAAGAACAACACAGAGCACGAGCCGCGGGCAGAAATACAAGAGAGATCGCAGAAGACAAGGGAGAGAGCAACATGGAGAGCAGAGGGAAACTGAGCCTTAGTAGGAGTGTAACACAAAGTGAAGGGGTAGGGGAATTTGGAGATGAAGCACACAAGAAACAAGCAGCAAACAAAGGAGAGAGCAATACGAGTGAGGGTGGAATTTGGTGGGGGGGGGGGGGACACACAGAGGCGAAAGTTGGAAAAAATGTACTCTTGTGGAGTGCTTAACCAGAAAGAAGTAGTTTCCTAAAAGTGAGCAGTGGGAAGATAAAAGTCAGCCAATCAAAAAGGTGGCAAAGAGGGTACGCTTCAGGGAAAGGTCAAGCAAAAGAAGAGGAAGGCAAGCTATTGAATAAGATGCAAAAAAGTGTAATAAAAAGTCAATCAATGGTTGGTAATCGGCTGTAAGTTCACTATAAATTCACAATAGTCCTTTCTCAAGCAGACAACTTGCGCTCTCTGGTAGGTGAGACCTACAAACTGAGAGGCATAGGGAACAATGGGAAGAGATGGAGAAAGACAGAGACAGGGGAAGACAAAGAATGGACAAATGCAATAAAGAAAGGCAATGCGACATGGGGAGATGGACTAGATAGGAACAGAGAGGGAGAAACAGAGCAAGAGAAAGCTAGAGAAAGCTGGACAAAGATAACAAGCATTGGCATAGCCAATAGGTCTCGCCTTTGGGACCTTATAAGTGTTTAGCCATGCAACAGTTGCATAACTAAATACTTATAAGGTCCCAAAAGCGAGACCTATTGGCTATGCCAAGCGGCCGTGCGGCCTCGAAAGTGATCGCGATCAAACATCAAAGTGGCCGTGCGGCCGCGAATGTGAAAGTAAGCTCGGTCAAGCACGGCGCGTGTGCCCGCGCACATGCACTGTAGCTCTAGGCTGGCCTGGTAGCACTTTTTGGAGCCCTCACAAAATGTCTTGCCAGACCAGCGCATGCGCTGGGTCAGGCGAGACCTAAAAACACAGGGAGCGATAAAGACAAAGAGGTGATGTGAGAAAGAAAGAATAAGAAAGAGACAGACAAGAATAGAGAGAGGCAAGGAAACATTGTCACACAAAGACAGGGATAGAGAGAGAAAGGAATGTAGAAACAGTGATAAAATAAATCTATCCCTGTTTATGTACACCATCGGTCTATCCCTATCTCTATTTCCCTTTGTCTAGCTCTCTCTATATAGCTACATCTATACATGTTCTGTTTACTGCGGTCTCTCTATCTGTCCATCTATATGTATCTAGCTATCAATCTCGTTCTAGCTATCACTACCTTTATCTGTCCCTTCCTCTTAGACTGTCTCTGTAACTCTGTGTCCCCGCCTCCACCCTTCTGTTCCTTTGCAGCAGTCTCAGCCATAAGATACTAATGGCCTAATTATGACTTTAAGTGGTGTGGGGGCGGGCAGCATGACACCGCCACGAGTCACTGCCACCCGCCCGCAAAATTACAACTTCAGAAAGAAAGAAACAGAAACAGAAACAGCTTTATTCGATTTTTAAGAGACAAAACCATAAAAGCAAACATATATCACATTTCGTTCAATGAGACAAGCTTTAAAAGTTAAAAATAACAGCATGTTAAAAATGATCTAATTCATGGAGATCCTAAATCTAATAACAGTTTTTAGGAACATAGAGACCGATAAGAAATTCATCGTCTAACATTTGTAATCTGACCAACGCCGCTCTACATTGTCTCAACCCTAGCTTTTTTAAAACGGGTCGAAGAATACTTTTTCTAGGTTCTGTATAAAATTTACAAAAAAGAATACAGTGGAGGGAAGATTGGACAGAAATCTGGTCACAGGGACAAGGAGTAAGTTCCTTAAGCCAGCAATTCTTCTCAGGAAAGGTGACCATTCTAAAAAAGATGTCAGCCCTAAAACGAGATAACAGCATGCGAGTATAGCAGCTGGGGACTAGTTTCAAATATGGTTGGATACCCGGGTTAGTAATAAGTAGCTGATTGGCCATAACAGAGCTCTTACATTTCTCTGACATCCAGCGTTGCTCTGAAAGAAAATGCAGACAAATTTGCTTAAGCTTCTTTCTTGAAAAATTCGTCATGCTAGCTGGAGAGTCAAAGAACTCCGGATGGCCTAACTCCGTAAAGAAATTCCTTACGTAATTAAACCAGGGAATTTTCAGTGCTCCATCTAGGCCTAGGCAGTCCTTAATTATGTCCCTGTTCAGGTCTGTCTCAGTTCCAGACCATACTTTATGCCACAGCAAGATAGGCTCCAGTTTGATGAGATCAGCAATATAGGGCACGCCCAACTCTTGATGACAGGCATAAGAAGAAGTTGACCCCGGCACAGCCAATAAGTACCGCAGAAAAGCATTCTGACAGATTTGAATTTGAATGCTTGGGGTGTTCACAATCCCCCAAATTCCTGCGCCATATAGTGCAATTGATACGCACTTAGCCCTATAGATATCAAGCAAGACTGGTACCGGGCGGCCTCCAACCTTGTTTGAAAAATGTTTGACCGCCCCAATTGCTCGCGAGAATGCTAGCTTTCGGGATTCACCTGCCGCTGTCCAAGTTCCCTTTTTATCAAAAGTAATACCTAAATACGAAAAAGTATTGACAGTCGCAATTTTCGTGTTAGATAAAAATGAATTACAGCTAAGATTCTTCTTTTTTGTGCAGCACATGTTAAATGTTTTGCTTATGTTAATCTTTAGGCCTCTACTACCCATGTATTCAGAGAAGCTGGTAATCGATCTCTGGAGACCGATTTGGGTCCGGGCCATGATTACAGCATCGTCTGCATATAAAAGAATGGGGATAAAGGAATTACCAATTTTGGGATAATCCTGCTTATCTTCCAGGAGGTGAGACGCGACCGAGTTAATATATAAATTAAATAAAAAAGGTGCTAGAATACAGCCTTGTCTCACACCCTTTTCTATGGGAAATTTGGAAGTGCAGTCCCCCTTCTCCCCATAGCGTACCCTTGCGCCCGCCTCCCGATATAATTCTCTAATAAATATTAGGAGGTTCGGGTCCACTCCCATATCCTGCATAGTTAGCCAAAGTTTATTGTGGTTGATGCAGTCAAAGGCCGAGCTTAAATCCACAAATGTTAGAAATAAGTTCTCTTTTTTTGCCTCGACATATTTGGCTACTAGGAGTGCTAGATTCAGGCCTTGCTCTATTGTTCCTAAGCCTTCCCTAAAACCGTATTGAAATTGGGAGAGAGTACCTGTGTCGTTCACCCATACTTGTAATTTGTTAAGTATAACTCTCCCCGCGATCTTCATGAGTGAATCAAGTAAGGAGATCGGTCTATAGCATTTCGGTAAACTGCGATCTCCTTTCTTGAAAATGGGTACCACAATGGCTTCCTGCCAAGTCTTTGGGAAGCCCGTTTTAGTAAAGCTGTTGAGGACATTAGTTAACAGTGGGGCCCATAACTTACTGTTAGCCTTAAAAACATCTACGGGAATTCCATCCGGACCCGGGGCCTTTCCCGCTGGGCTCTTGTTGATAGCTGTCATAACTTCCTCCACATTAAAATCAACATTTATTGGATAGGGTACTACGTCCTTATCACCTGAGTTAAATTCCCCTTCTATCTCGAGCTGAGAGTCCTTTGTATAAAGTTCACGAAAGAAAGACATCCAGCCCTCTTCCGAGATGGCTGTTACAATAGAGTCTGTTGAATCATTGGAGAAAAAAGGAGCATTCACCGCTTTCCAAAATGCGGTATTATTTTTAGAAATGCAGGTTTCCCGAAGGGTACTCCAGGCTTCCTGTTTAATTTGTTTTTTCCTTTTTTTAACTGCCTGTTGGTAGGCAGATCTGGCTGATCTAACTTCGATCATTACCCTAGGCTCCCTTTTTAGTTGTTCCATTAAATGAGCGTGGGTCTTACTACACTCTCTATCAAACCATCTCTTAATTTTGTTTGCCCCAGAATTCAGAGGTCTCGTGAGTAGCTTTTTAATTTCCTCTGAGATACTAAGGAATGCATCATTGACTTTGAGAGGCTCAGCATACTCTGTGAGACAGATATTAAATTCCTCTTCCTTGGAACGAATTAAATTTCCTAGGAAGGCCACTGGTTCCACTTTGTCCCATTTTAGGGTATAACCATTCTTCCTTGCAAGTTCTAATCTAAAGTCATAAAGGGTCTGAGTCATGGTAACAGTGTTGTTTTTACCCAGCATTGTAATAAGGGACATACTAAGCGGTAAGTGGTCACTCATTGCTACCTCACATGTTTCAAACGCAAGAATATAATGAGAGTAACGTTTGGATATTAACATGAAGTCAATTATTGATTTGCAGCCCCGTCCAATGAATGTGGGGTTAAAAGAGACTGGTGGGGAGCATAGTTCATTCACAAAGCCCAGGTCCAGGGAGAAAAGTATATCGTTAAGGTGTTTTCCCAGAGATGTATGTGAGAAGTGTGTCACAGGAACACCGTCCATCTCTCCCAGTCCACATAGGTTTTGGTCGCTCAATGGGCATAGAAAGTAGTTAAAATCGCCCATCCAAATCACACAACTATCAGAAAGTTATTTTTCGTCTATGTTTTTGAGGGTCTCAAGTAATTCTTTAAAGGTCGAGGCCCATACATCTTTCGGTATGTTGTTGTAGAAATTTATCAGGTTAATGTGTTGGTTGCCCCCCAACGTTATATGCAAAATCTGGTAGAAGATGAAATCAGAGAAAAAAGAAATCTTAGTTTCTTTTAAACAATTTGAGACGTAAATACAAAGGCCTCCTTTATTTATCCCTCTCAAAGTGTGTACAGCTGGCGTGTGGTAGGTACGATAACCATTCATATGAATGGGCTCGACCGTCCAACATTCCTGGAGACAGACAATCGAAAACCGTTTTACAAAGGAAGCACAGTTTATGTCGCCCAGCCTGGAAGACAACCCTGCAACATTCCAGGATAAAAATGTAATAGAATGGCCTATGTCGCCCCCTGAGGATGAGATCACAATGGGAGTTGCACCAGAGCCACAGTTTCAGAAGATCTGCTGCACGTCAGTGTGAGATGATCAGATAACTCATCATCCTCGGTATTGATGGGGATAGTTTCTAAGTTGTTCTCTAAGGAAGTTGACAATTGTACAGGCCGTAAGTCAGTCGGTGAAGTTGGCTTATCACCGACTGCGACTTCCCCCACATAATAGACAACATTATAATTTAGGGGTAGTCAGTCGACCATATCCAGGCAGCTGTACCTATTTGACAATGGAATGGTCTCCAACCAACCTTGACTTAATATAGGCAACATGCCTCTTTCCTGGTTAGTATGTATTTTTGCCCTCCCTACTTGTTCCCACCTCTTGTTGATTGATTGATAAGGATAAAAGTAATCAAGAGATAGTGGGATGATGTTTGTGTTGAGGACAGAAGATTGTACATACTGGATGTATTTTGCAGCCTGGGTGTCCTTAAAATTAACAATTATACAATCTCCCGGTATATCTTTACTCCTTCTACCCACCCAGCTAACTCTCCGTACAAATAAGATTTTAGTATGAATGTGAGGAGGGAGGGGTCGGTTGATATTAAGCCAATGC
This sequence comes from Triturus cristatus, assembly GCF_964204655.1. Taxonomy (NCBI): domain Eukaryota; kingdom Metazoa; phylum Chordata; class Amphibia; order Caudata; family Salamandridae; genus Triturus; species Triturus cristatus. The sequence continues at coordinate 855,229,599 of NC_140585.1, read as the reverse complement.
ATAGTTTTGTTCCTCAATTCAAGATAAGACTCATTGATTTTTCCCTCCAGGCCAGGTACTCCCGCCAATATATTGACGTAGGGTAAGGATTCTGGGGGAAGATCTAAAATAGGTAATTTGGGAACAACATCTTGGGCAGGAGCAATTCCATTTTCTACCGCATTTTTATCTTGTGTAATAAGATTATTAGTTTTTTTATTAACTTCAGAAAGATTCTGCTGGGGCTTTACTCCTGCGTGTGAATTTTGGAGGCCACTACTAGTTGTGGTGTTTTCAATACGGGCTGTGTTTTCACGTTTATCCCCTGATAATCCCAAGTGCCTATCCGTTAGCGGCAAAGGCATAGGGAGCGGAGTTTTCTCTTTTGGATTGCTAACAGGTTTGGCAAGAAGAGAGTGTTCGTGGAGCTCCCTAAGTAAGTCTGTCCTCAGGAATTGATTGTGTTCTAGATTAGTAGAGGCAGTCTTTTCTAGTTTCTGTAGTCGCTCCTCTATCTTGGAAAGTCTATCCAAGATCAGGCGGGTTGAATTTTCAAACACTTCTATTATTTTGGAGTGAAACCCAACATCTAGTTGCCTAGTCAAGTCTGAGGTGACTTCGTTCAGGGGGTAATCAGCAGCACCCAGAGTGATATTAGGCGCATTTGTTTTATTTTTATTTTTTGACACTCTTGGTTGTCTCCCCTTTTTTGCTTGCGGAGCTGCCTTGAGTTTTGGTTTTGCTCCTAAATTTAAAGGAGGAGAGGAAGAAAAAGAGGTAGCCTCACTTATTGCGTGTAATTGTGCACGAGTAGAGACACCTTCGATTTGATTGTTGGTAGCAGCAGCCGAGGTAGTTACAGAAGTAGTAGACCTTCTAATGTCTCTGCACTTATTACTTTCAATAGTTAGGTCCGTACTGAGGTCTATGCTTTCAGTCTCACTAGTCAAACATTCAGTTGATATAGGTTTAGTAGTGGTTACCCCAGGTGTAGCAGATAGAGCGATTTTCCCTAGGGATGAGCGTTTAGTTGTAAAGGGTTCAAGCGATAAGCGACGCTCGGTAAGGTCTATCTCTCGTTCTAATATGTTTGCAGCTCTAACAATGAAATTATCCAGGGTCCCTGCCATAGATGTACCAGCAGCAGCACTTTTATTCCTAGACATTTCTCCCACCAATATCGATATGATGATCACAATCAAATACACTTAATAGGATATAGGGGGGGTGGCCCAGCCCAGTGTCTCCAGTCTCGAACGGCCTCAAACGGCCCGCTCTTAGCCCGCTCTTAGCCCGGTCTTAGCCCGGTCTTAGCCCGGTCTTCGCCCCGGGCTTAGTCCCGCGCGCGTCCCGCTAGTGCGCGGTAGCAAAATTATGAAATAAAGACAAAGGGGCGGAAAAGGAGGAGCCGGGAAAAGGATGCAGCTGCGCTCACCGCCAAGCAGCCTGGTCCTCGCAGTCCCGCGTTCTGATGGTGATGGTCCGGTAGGTATCGCCCCCAGGGCAGCGCGGCGTTCTCGTGGAGAGCCCACAGTTGTCAGCAAGCAGTCCCAAGCCTACAAGCGGCACCCGTGAAGCGGGGGCCGCGAGGCGTCAAGAACCTTCTGGGGGAGGAGCCGGGAAGAGGATGCAGCTGCGCTCACCGCCAAGCAGCCTGGTCCTCGCAGTCCCGCGTTCTGATGGTGATGGTCCGGTAGGTATCGCCCCCAGGGCAGCGCGGCGTTCTCGTGGAGAGCCCACAGTTGTCAGCAAGCAGTCCCAAGCCTACAAGCGGCACCCGTGAAGCGGGGGCCGCGAGGCGTCAAGAACCTTCTGGGGGAGGAGCCGGGAAGAGGATGCAGCTGCGCTCACCGCCAAGCAGCCTGGTCCTCGCAGTCCCGCGTTCTGATGGTGATGGTCCGGTAGGTATCGCCCCCAGGGCAGCGCGGCGTTCTCGTGGAGAGCCCACAGTTGTCAGCAAGCAGTCCCAAGCCTACAAGCGGCAAATTACAACTTAAAAGTGGTCTGGCGAGTGGGCAGCGTGGTAGTCCTGCGGCAGTGCCTCTTTCAAAGGCAGCAGTGCCTTTGAAATAGACACCACAATAGGAATGCCACACAAGGTTCCTGCACGGCATGGACTTTTAAGTCCATGCCATGCAGGAACTGGTGTGCGTGCACAGGGGTGCACAAGTGCCCCCCTGTGTGCATCCACATGGCATGAGGCACCAGGGGCCCTGTCGGGTCCCCTTGTTTCCTCTCTGCCACGGTTTTAATGGCAGTGGAACCGCCATGAAACCGTGGTGGAGAGGAAATTATGCTTGGCTGGACTGCATACTGCGGCCTGAGGACTGCCACGCCACCTCCAGGGTTGTTCCCTGGTGGTGTCGGCAGTCCCATGGTAGTCCGATCGCCCAAGTCATTATGGTGCGGTCAGACCACTGGTGCGACGGTGGCTGGACCAGCGTTTGATTGAAGCGGTTCACATGTATGCTTCTTCTCTTCACTGAACTTTTTCTTTCCTTTCTCCTCTTTTTGTTATCTCTTGTATCTCAATATTGTGTGTAACCTGAGGAAGCATAAGTAGATACATTTCCCCTGGAAAACATGCTCGAAAAAGTTTGTCGATTGCAGACTAGAGCGTGGTTTACATGTGCCACACTTAAACTTACTTTACATTGGGTGATTAAGAACAGTGCGGAATTGAGAGAGCCCTTTGGGTAGAATTTTCCCCAGAGCAGTCCTGCTTCTCACACCATTTACCACTGGGTATGACAGCTGCCTGGAAGGGTGACAGGGTAGGTCAGATTGATGCATTTTACTATTGAAGCCTGCGAATACCTGAGACCTACCAATACCTAGACTCCCTTGCTGAGACCTACCATTAAGTTAACATGAATGTTTTATCCAGTTACAATTTTTTAGGATTTAACTCCCCTCACTTCATGTTAATAACTGTAAACTAAAATTAGACTAAAATAAACAAGTGAAAAAATCGACATATCAATACAAAAGTAATCGTGTGAAAATATAAAACATGGAATATTGTTCTGAAATATTTGAACTGCTGTATATTTAAAAAGTGTACATTTACAAAGATGTTTTAAAACAATCTTTAAAACGCCCAAATCGTTGCTGAAATATAAAGTATATATACAGTGGATTCCGGGCATTTTAGACTGTTTTAAAAAATAAAGATGGATTATAATATTACATTTTCCTATAATTATTTAAACCACAAGTAGCTGTCTTCATTTCTTTCCAAGAATGATTTCACATTCATTTTGGTAACTAAGAATCTTTGTAATCGCGTCTCACTCAGGGAGTTGCACCTCCAGGAACTCCAGAAACTTCAGTGTGAGCAAAGGGTTAGAAGAGGGGACCCAGGGGGAGCGGAGCGCGAGCCAGTCTCCCCCTGGGTGGTTTCGCACAAGGGAGCGGCCACCCAGGTGCGGGGTAGGGTTAATTAGGGAGGCGCGAGGCAAGAGGCGAGGTTTTAAGTAGAGGCATGTGGGGCGGGAAATTCATTGCGATCGAGGGAGTGGGGAGGAAGGGTTTTGAATTGGCTTTGCCCTTCGTGTATTACGTCTGACTCCGTAGCTCTGGGGGCGGGCCTATGGCGTCACGGGAGGAAGCGCGCGCTGCCGTCCGGGTGCTCTGTGAGGCAGGCAGGGACAAATTGCTGACCCGGTCCCGGTGCAGGCGTGGCTGGGGCTGGAGCGTCGGCCCAGGAAAGCTGCAGGAGGCGTTGCACGGGCGGTGGCGGCTTGTTTGTCGCCCCAGCGTGAAGGAGACAGCGCGGGCACTGCGGCGGGTCAGGAGGGGGCCCTGGAGTCCGGGACTGTGCTTTCGCACGCGTCGGCTGTGTCCCCCGGTGAGCTGGCCCAAGAGTCCCAGGTACGTGCGGCCGCCCGTGGCACTGTAGGCGGGCGGCGCGCTGCATGGGGAGGCAGGAGGGGGCGGTCGTTGAGTGTGGCCGGGAGTCGCGGGAGGGCATGGGGAGCCGGGCAGTTTCTAGCGCTCCGTGTGTCAGGCCGGCAAAGCGCGTGGGAAGCGCTGAGGCGAGCACTTTTCAGGACGTCTGCAGTGGGCATTTTCAGTCGCTTGCTTCGTTGCAGACCGGCATGGGAGGGCATGGGGGGCCTCAGTATTGGGAACTAAATGGGCGGCATTTATGTTATCAGCCCTGCCCCACAGGTGTCGTGTGTCCCCGTCCCCCCCCCCATTGTTTTTTGAGTGTGATCAGGCTGGACCGTCGGGTTTGCCGCCAAACGTGGGCACTAGCTGGCCACAGGGAGCCTTGTTATTAGGCCCAACATCTCAGGAGGCAGAGTTTTCTAGTCAAGCCGGGTCCTTGGGCGTTACAGAGGAGGCGCAGGTGGCAGCCCGGTTTTCTCAGTCACAGGTTGCAGAGCAGTCAGGCGTCACTGAGGTTGGGAGCAAGCAGGAGGCTTGGCAGCCAACTGTCAGGTGTGGGGCAGCAGCGAGGTTGCTTGCGGTATACATCCAGGGCAGTGGAGTGCGGGCGCGCTGAGGGACAGTGGGTCTGGGTGAGCGGGGGTGGCACCCCGGGCAAGGCGCTGGGTTAGTGAGTGGCGGGTACAAGGGGGCCCATCAGACGTTCTGGAGGAGAATAGTCAGAGCGGCTTGAGTTCCACGCTGCCTGTTTCGGCCACACGGTCTGCGGCAGGCAGGCCAACACTGCGGAAAGAGCACTCTGCGGCTCTTTTTGGGGGACATGTGGAGGGAGGGAGATCTAGAGCGGATTCCCCTTCTAGTACAAGCACGGGGGGACATGTGGAGGGAGGGAGATCTAGAGCGGATTTCCCTTCTAGCACAAGCACCCCAGCTGTGGGGACGAAGGTTGCGGGTAATTTGGTTTTCTGGCGGCAGGGGAATTATGGATATGAAAAGGGACAGTGGGTTATGGTGTGGTGACATTGGCACTGAAGGGGTATTTTTGGAAACGGACAGCGATGAATTGGAAGAAGGGGACCTGCGTGAGGGGAATGTTGGGGATGATCGGAAACAGTATGGAACAGCATGTAAGGGTATGAGGGGTGTGCCGGGGCAACACAGTGTGTTTAGTTTTGGAGATGACCGGAAACGAAATGTGACATCATGGAGGGGTATGAGGGGTTTGAGGGGTTTGTCGGGGCTACCCAGTATGCTTCTTTTGCAGACGTCTCGAGCGGACCACGCAAACAGCGGGAGCATGATACTGACACCCACCTACGGGAGGAACGTCCATTTATACAATGCGGCGTGGGGCATTTGTGTGGGGTTGCCGTGATGGCGTGGGTATTTGGTCACTGACAGTGATGATTTGGATTGAAGGGGTATTGCGTGAGGGAGCTGGTGGGGGAATTTTTGAGGCACAGTTGTGACGTCAATGAAGGGTAAGAGGGGAGTGCTGGGGCAACAAAGTATGCTTAGTTTTTTGCAGGCGTCTTGAGCGGACCAAGCAAGCAGTTGGACCAGGTCACTGTCACTCAACTACAGGAGGTACAGCGGGATGTACGGAACAGAGCGGCCCAGTTGCCAAAAGGTACGGCAGAATGGTGGTCGGTTTGGCAACAGGGGGGTTCAATGCACAAAGCGATACGGTCCATTTTGGTGGGGGATGAGTTGGTGGGGGTTAATGCTCATGCTGGGGTTGTGCGCCCTGGGAATTTGCTAGATGCTGTAAGGTTGGGGGGCGTCGATGTTGTTGGCAATGCACGGTCGCTGAGAAGGGTAAGGAGGTTTAGGTTTCAGTGGAGGACGACGAGAATATACACAACAATTGCCGTATATGGGGTTTGGTATGATTTTTAGGATCACATTGCTTGGTTAAGATCAAAAGCAGAATTTTGACATATGAATTTGTGGCTGTTTTAAAGTGCTGCATCAGGTTATTCTGGTCAAAGAGGGTTTCTCAAAGGGGGTTTTCCGGTTAGGATCCAGGGCCCGAGTCGGGGTACGTGTTCGGATAACCCGAACTCTGCTAAGGGGTTCCCGCAGGTGGTCCAGCATACGTTGCAGTGCAAGGTGCAGCGGGTAGGGTGGCTGGCCCTTTCGGTCAATGTCACATACGCATTTTGATTGTCTCTCCATTGGGGGTGGGCCCAAAACGGAGAGCTGGGGTTTTTTCGCCTGATGCTCCATCTGTCGTGGCCTGAGGGTGCCTCTATGACCGATTTTCCTATTAGCCAGCGGACTCTTGCATGTCTTACGCTTCAGTGGAGGGTGCACTGGGTTTGGAACGCTCTGCAGGGTGGAACGTGCAATTGGGTAAAAGTGCTATACAGTCTGTTTTCGTTTTCCTCCCCATCCATCCATGCGATTTTACACTGTTAGGCATGCATTTCGGGGGCGTTTCAGTAGATACGATGCTGCCAAAGGGGTTGTTACTATCTCGTGTGCAATATTTGACACATTTAGCACTTTTTACAGTGGCGTTTTTTATTCCCATCTCTGGTCACCCCCTCGTATGCCAGTATGTGGATGATTTTTGTTCATTGGTGCTCAGAACTCGGGGCTGTTTCATGCGGCTTTGTCTGCTTTTCAGAGTACGGCACAGGGGATCGGTGCTGTTGGCCTGGGACGTAACGGAGGGCCTCAGGTCTACACGGTTTTCTTGGGTATTGCAATTGACACAGTGAACATGGTAGCTCGGCTGCCGGGGGCTAAGGTGCAGGAGATTTCTTTATTTGTCATCAGTGATCGGGGAGCCCGAAGCGGAGCTCAGGAGAGGGCAGACATTATTGTGATACCTCATGTGTGCATGTAGGGTGGTGCGGGCTGGGAGATCTTTATGCAGGGGTTTGGGGTTGGCTATGTCTGGGGTTGTTTCTTCCGCATCAGTGCGTAGGGATGTCTGCAGCCAATAGGGCGGATTTGAGAGTGTGGCTGATTCTCTTGCAGGACTTCAAAGAAGTGTCTTTGTTTTGCGGTCCAACGTATGGTCTGGCTGGTTCAGGTTTTCCTCAGCTGCGGTGGGAGCAAAGGGTTTTAGAGTATTTGGAAAGGGCGTTTTGGTGAGCCGCGAGTTGGCCAGTGCTTTGATTAAGGCAAGGGCGCAGTATCACAATTTTAGACTTCTTCACTTTACTAGTGGCATTGTATGTCTGGGGTTTCAGTTTCAGTTTCAGGATTGTTCAGTGTGTTTAAGGTCGCCGATCTAGCGGTGGTAGAGTTGAGCAATCGACAGAAGACCCAGGGTTTGAGAGTTGTTACATTTGCTGAGTGATGGCCTGTTCAATAAGTTTACAGCTTATCATTGTTTTTAAGGCACGTCCTATTTCAGGTGTCAACAAGTTTATAGCGGACTCTCGGTCTCGGTGGCATTGGGAGAAATTTCGCCGGCTGGCTCCTGGGGCCGCACTTCCCAAGTTTTCGGTCCCACTGTGTGTCTGGGTGTGGGGGGCCTAAGAATGGTAGAATTGATGGGGTACGTTGTAGCGGACGCTACGAGACCGAGCTAGCAGCAAGCATGGAGCGACTTCCTCTGTTATGGGTACACGGGTGCTCCCAGGAGGGGTAGGATGGCTGCTGAACAGGTAGTTTTTTTTTTTTTTTTTTGGGTTTTGGATTTACACCTGTTGGTTCGAGGTTTTTCCCACAATGTCAATTTTTTCGGTAAAATGGCTGGGAGTTCGTTTTACGGACACTTGAGGTGGGGGAAGGACCTGGTAGGGGGGGGGGTGATGGTGTTGAGAGTTCTCAAAGGTTTCAGTAGACTTTGGGCTGGGAACACGCAGTCACGCCGACCGGTGACATTTGATTTGTTGCAAAGGATGCCTGGGCGGCTGCCACTTTGCTGTTCTAATGAGAACGAATGCGGCCGGTTTAGGCGATGTTTTTTGGTATGGTTCATTTTGGGGCATTTAGGGCATTCGAGCTGCTAGGTTTGCGTCATAGGGTGGGGATTAACAGCGAGGAGGTTTTCTTGAGAAGAACACAGGGGGGGATTTTTGTTGAGGGTCTCTAAAAATGGTTCAGTTGTGTATGGGTACCTGGGTTTTGCCTACACAGGTGTGGAGTGGGCCAATGCGGTCCAGTAAAGGAATGGGGAGGGTTTTAGGGCGTTTTTTAGTTCCTTTTCTCCTGGGGACATTTTTGCCATGGTAGCAGGGAGTCAGAGGTCAGTTGCACAATTGTTGGCAGTAATGAGGAAGTGCTGGTTCTTGTGGGGGGAGACCCTTTAATTTTGGGAACACATTCGTTTTTGTATAGGGCTGCAACAGAGGCGGCGAGATTGGGATAGTCATGGCCTACCATACGTCGGGTTGGGAGCTGGAACTCCATGGGGGTGCGAGACCTATGTTTGAAAATAAGTTTTTATTTCTGCTGTGTTTCCTTTTGGTTAACGTTTGTTTTTCTACCTAGGTACGTCTTCGGGGCTGGTAAAGGTGAAACAGTCATCATGGATAATAGGACGCTCCTTCGTAAAGTGGGCCGACATTTATGCTGAGCAACAGTTTTGTGGGAAATCGCTGGGACTACAAGGTGTAACACATGAAGTGGTTGTTAGGGTAACGGGGTATGCGTTGGGGTTAATTTTCCTTATTTAGTACTGAGTTGTTCCAACAAGGGCCCGTCAGGCTGGCTGATTATTCATTTGGGGAGAAGGATCTCGCGGCCCTGTTTTGGGCCGACACTCATAAAGCAATTTATAGCGACCATCGAGTCTAATTGGACAGGCACCAGGGTAGTTTGGGACTGAGTTCATAACGAGGATGCACTGGAAGGGAGCATGGAGCCATGTAGCCATTGAGAAAGCGCGCACGGAAGCTTATCAGACCCCTGAGAATATTTTGTGTAGATGGGAATACAGTTTTTCTTATTCCCTTATACGGGGCTCTGAAGGGCATCTTTGCTGGTAGGATGGGGTACTTTTGTCTACCATGGGGCACGTTTTTATTTTTATTTGCTGGAGTTGAGGGTCAGGATTGCTCGAATTCGGAAAGAGAGCATTTAGTGCGCATCTGCAAGATGGTAACACTTTTCTGTTGGGTGGGGCAGGAAAACTCTCTGGGTTTTCCTGGTTGGCGGGTTTTTGCTGGGGGGATGGGCAGACTGGAGCGGGATTGCCCATCCTCCAACGGGGGAAGTGGGGGACGCAGTCACGGGGACGGGAAATGAGAATGAGGGGGATCTATCAACAGGAGTCATTGAGTTGTTTTTGCTTGGGTTCTACCTTGGGGGTTAGGTTTTTATAGATGTCAGAGAAAATTTGGGGATTTGATTATCAGATAATGGAAAAATGGTGTTTTGAGAAAATTATAATTTGGCACCTGTCTTAATAAAGTGGCCTTTTTTGCTAATAAAGAAGTGGTGGATTGTGAGTTATTGTGCGAGAGGGGACCCAGGGGGAGCGGAGCGCGAGCCAGTCTCCCCCTGGGTGGTTTCGCACAAGGGAGCGGCCACCCAGGTGCGGGGTAGGGTTAATTAGGGAGGCGCGAGGCAAGAGGCGAGGTTTTAAGTAGAGGCATGTGGGGCGGGAAATTCATTGCGATCGAGGGAGTGGGGAGGAAGGGTTTTGAATTGGCCCCACCCACCCTTCCCCTTTTTTGTTTTGTTTCCTTTTGTGTTTTCCCTTTCCCTCTATGGGGTTTTTTCTTCCAGGCTTGGCTAGGGCCAGGCCTGGGTTTTTTCTTTTGCCACGATAAGACAGGTTTTTTCGGTTAGCTAGTTTTTCTGGTAGGCGGGTTTTTGCTGGGGGGATGGGCAGACTGGAGCGGGATTGCCCATCCTCCAACGGGGGAAGTGGGGGACGCAGTCACGGGGACGGGAAATGAGAATGAGGGGGATCTATCAACAGGAGTCATTGAGTTGTTTTTGCTTGGGTTCTACCTTGGGGGTTAGGTTTTTATAGATGTCAGAGAAAATTTGGGGATTTGATTATCAGATAATGGAAAAATGGTGTTTTGAGAAAATTATAATTTGGCACCTGTCTTAATAAAGTGGCCTTTTTTGCTAATAAAGAAGTGGTGGATTGTGAGTTATTGTGCGAAAAATGATGGCAACGTTTAAACCCTGCTCGGTGTGGGTGGGGACTATGTTTGGGGCCAAACGGTACATTGGGTCGTTTCTCCAAATGTCTTATTTTAAATATTTTCGAAATAACACAAACACTGAAAAAAGAGAGACAGCCTTTTTCTTGGGCTGTGCATGTGCACGTAGCCGCTTGCTGTAAATGCAGTGCTTTAAATGGAGTACCTGCACGTTTTTATTTTGAGAGGGGGAGTACGGGCACTTCTCATTAGAGACGTAATACTTTTAATTGGAGAGTACTGGCACTTCTCAGAAACAAGCAGGTGTTCTCGTACAGAGTTCCTACACTTCTATTTGTCGATTTCAAGCACTGTGTATATGTTTTATAAGCTAAAAATGTTGTACTGAATGCGCAAGAACGTAAAGAGGCACTTGGGGGAGAGGGCAGTAAGCGAGATATTACTAAAGTGTTACACCAGATGCATGCATTGCACTTTAGAGTCCAGCCATTTTTACTGCATATTCGTGCACTGTGTTACATAAACCTAGGTCCGTGACTCAGCTATCATAAACTGGGAAACCTTGACGGAGGCATCCGGGGAAATGCATTTTCTCATCTTGCATAATTAAACTGTGTCATCGCGGGTTTGACATTGCTTTTGTTAATTGACGTCGAGTATCGAGACTTACTGTGATGCCATGAACTGGACGCAAACATTTGGCAAAATACTTAAAAGGTTGAAATAGCCCATCTCACAGACCCTGCGGAGGTAAGCACGATCCCATCTGCTTATTTAGACATTTGTAATATGTCTACTCTTCTATGTACAGCGTATGTATTTTCAGAACTCGTAGCCCACCATGCGTGCATCTCTGGCAGCGCTCGGGGAATTCTCCTTTGGTCCTCAGTCAGTGCCAGGCCTGCTCTGGAATATTCCGCGGTACGTGCATTTCATCACGCATCCCCTGACTGCCCACTCATGCTGAAGAGTCTGCGTCAGACGTGGGCACGGCTCCGCGCGCTCCCCACGGCAGCGATTTCAACCGTCATTTATTTTATTTGAATAAATGTCTGCATCGTCTATCCGGACAACCTGCCGCCAGTCATCCTCCGTCTCGAACTGTAAAGCCTCTAAAACATTGGCGCAATCTTTGTCGAGTCCAAAAGTTTTGGGGTTTTACAGAGTGGACATATTTTCGGACTTCGTTACCACACAAAGAACGGGAACTGCACTGGAATGAGCAGAGCAAGCCTTTATCTCACACGCAGAACAGGCACTGTCGAGCAGTAGATGTGACAGTGCAAGCTTCAAAGCTTCACTTCCACTTAAAGCACGGGTAGAACACGGTTAGCAGTATTGTAATTGCATTTATATAGCGCTTACTACTCAAAGTGCTTTTTGGCGAGTAGCACGCTACTCCGGAACCCAAAAAGAATTATTGGTGAATTAGTATAGGGAAATATGAAAATTAATTTGAGCGGTGGACATGTAAATCTGTTATTTGGATTGAAAAAGGATAGTGGAGGGATAGAAGAGGGAAGTGTTTGCATTTACATGGCGCTTTGTACCCCTAATGAGGCATCAAAGCACTTTTCGGGTGAGTAGCACGCTCCTCCGGATCACAAACAGGATTAGTGATGAATAAGTATAGGGAACTAGGAAATTAATTGACATGTAAGTCTGTAAGTCTGTTAGTTGGATGAAAAGGATGGTGGAGGAAAAGACGAGAGAAGGGTCTAGAAAGTGTTTATTTGGAAATCATAGCGGTGGGAGGTGGTTTGAGATGAGTAAAGAGGAGGTGGAGGGGGAAAAGTCAGAGGGATGTGTTTAGAGAGGCTTGTTTGGGAGATTTGAAGAGTAAAAGAAGTTAGAGATGATGCAAGGAGGGGTAGAGGAGGGAAGAGTCTAGAAGGGGTTATTTTGGAGATAATAGTAGTAGAATGGGGTTTGGAATGAGTCGGAGTGGAAGTAGAGGATATATTGAGAGAGGTAAAGGGTGAGGTATAGGATAGTGCATTGGAGATGCTGAATTAGGAGTATAGTAAAAACAATAAAGATAACTACATACACACGCCCCTTTACCACAGTGGGAGATGCCACCATCTCGGATTGGGGAGTGGGGGCGGGGACAGTGGTGGAGAAGGGGGTTGTGGAAAGGGATACTTCTCTATAATCAATGCATAGAATGTGAATGGAAAAGGAATCACACTGCAAAGCGAAAAGGTCACCTTACCTGTAGAAGCTTTTAAGTTTGAAAATGTTCTCAATTTGCATGCAACCTTCACCTCCCTTTAGAAAAGGTGTTAATGAAGAAAGTGCCTCACAGTTGTATAGCAGGGAGAGTAAGTCCAAAGATGAGAGATAACCAAAAAGGGGAAAAAGTATATGAAGACTGATCTCGCAAGGGGAATATTTGGACGTGCATCTAACATCATAGGGAGAATAGACGTACACCACATGGCTGACGGCAGGGGTGGTAGTAGGGAGCAGGGCGGAATACAGGCCGAACCACTAGATGGCAGAATTAATGATTAGCATGCAAAATTCAGAAACCTCCCAAGCTGCAACACTTCCACAGGTAAGTTAAACCTTTGTTTTACTCCATGCCCAATACCAAACTACTGCTCATTACTGAAGTGAAATAGTAAGCATACACAAAAAATAATGATCGTCTTACCATTGTGTAGTAATGTATCTCAATGTAAAATAACTGTGCAATGCAAGTCATTACATCAAATTAAAGTTAAAATTCACTTGTCACAAAAATCAGGTATTACATTTTTTTATTTACCACATAACAAAAATACTTTTTAAAGTGCAACATCTTGATTTGAAATTTAAAAATAAAACCATCTCCACACAAACACCACCAATCCCTGAAACCTAAAAAATCTCTTCACCCCCAAACTTCACCCATCTTTGAACTCTAAAAACCTTTATCACCCGCAAAGTGCCATCCATCTCTGAAAAACCTTTCTCTATCCCTAAACCCTACCCATCCATCAGCCCTCAAAAAAACCCTCACCACCCATCTCTGAATTCTAAAAATCCATCTCCATCCCTAACCCCTACCTATTACTGAATACTAAAAAACCCTCTCCACCCCTAAACATCACCCATTCCTGAACCCTAAAAACCCCTATCTCTGCTAAGCACCATCCACCTCCGAATCCTAAAAACTCCTCTCCACCTCAAAACCCCACCCATCTCTGAAGCCTATAAACCCCTTTCCACCCCTAAATTCCACCAATTCCCAGTTCCTTAAAACCCATCTCCAACTCTAAATCCCACCCATCACTGATCCCTAAAAACCCCTGCAGCCCTAAACACCTCCCATTCTACTAACACATTATGGCACCCTTAACTGAAATGCAAAATAATGTTTCTTGTTATAAAGCATAACAGTTGCCTATATTGATGTCAGGATAACTGCAGCATGAAGTAAAAACATTGATGCCAAGGTAACATGCCCCCCTCTCTAAGAGTTACATATCAACTAAATAGAGTAAGGGGCTGCAGCCGTACAAGCTTAATTTTCACAGAAAGCATAACAGAGAAAGGTTCCCTGAACCTTACAGAAGAGGTCTGTCACAAATGGCAGCAGTTCAGTCTTAGTCTGAAGCGCAACACATTTAACACCATAAACAGTGCAAACTTCTGTAGGACACACAATAGGTCTGTTCAGAATGCAGATGTGCAAGCTCCCTCCACACACAGAACAGCTAAGAAACAGACAGTAGCAGCAAACATATTTACAAAACATAAAGAGGTAACGGTATGCAGGCACAGCAGCAGTGCAAGCTTCCTTTCCCTAGAACATATACAACATAGGCAGCGTGTGTCAAACTACCTTACACACAATACAACACACATTATGGGGCAGCTTCAATGCAAGCTTCCTAACACAAAGGATTGGAACAGCACAGGCTGCAGCAGCACAAGTTCTCCCTTCCCATATGCAAAGAAAGAAAAGCACAGGCATCAATAGAAAAAGCTTCTCTTTCTCTCTGATACCCACTCCCTTAACTGTAACAAATTCCTTTGGGAATTCCTACAGAATAGGTACTGCACAAGCAATAGAAAAGTAAGCTTCTTTAATGGCACCGGACAGGCGAAATTCGGGCAGAAAAGGGCAAAATAAAGACACAAACATCCATATGCAAACAGACTCACTCTCTCTCTCTTCCCCCCCTTTCCCAATACAGGCACACAACTAGTAATGCACAGCTAGCACCTTTGCAAGCTTCCTTCAGACAAAATCAGACCATATCACCACTGCATCCTTTCAGCACACTCATCCAATCTTTGTCAAAGTCTTCAACCTCACCATCTACTCCACCCCCAAAATATTGCAAGAACACTTGGACACATTCCTCAAGACATGTACATCAAGCAGTGCATTGTCAAACACCCTGGTTCACTGGCTATGCATTTGACTTTTTCATGACAGCCTTAGAATGAATCCACTCTCCAAGGCTCATGTACCCCTAGACTAGAAAGACCACTTGGCCTACTCCATCACTCTATGCTTCCTAGCCAACCAAAAAGAGAAAAACAGACCTACTGTTCCTTCAAACACTTTCCAATGAACTCCCTTAAAAAGAACCTCTTCAACCTGTCAAAACCTGCCCCGCATCTCAATGAGTACAAATGAACCCTAAAACACTGGCTAACTTAAGGCACCATTGAAAACAAGGAAAACAGAGGAGAACCCTTGACTCCTAGAGTACAGAGGGGCAGAAGCAAAGGAATTAGGCCATAAACAACAAACAACCTACTCTATTCTTTAAATATTGTATAACTGACATATTGTTATATTTCATGTATTATCAGTCAGAGCCGCCACAATCAGTAAACCAGTCACCTAGATGAATTGCGATAAGGGAGGAAGCATTGTCCTGTTAAATACCGAACTGTATAAAGATAAAATAAAGACAATGCTGAATGTGCCCGAACACTATCGAAGAGTAAGAAGGGACACTGAGACAAAATACATTAGTCAGATTCTCACCATAAGTGAAGAAACAGCCTTAAAAGGCATTATCTGTAAGAAGGAGCATAAGTTTCTTTATTGGACCCATACTCGCATACTGTTACTATATGGAGTCCCAAAGACCAACAAAGTTGTGTCAGATCCTCCATTATGTCCCATAGTCTCCACCATTGGTGTAGGCACAGAACGACTAACTAAATATGTGGATGTTCCTCAAACCACTACTTAGTAATTTACCAGCATGTATTAAAGATACAGGACACATGATTTCATTACAAGACCGGAGGCTACATTATGCATTAATCCTTTTAATGCGTCACACAGACAGCCGCACTACATCATAAACAAGCAAGTTCTAGAATGTAGAGAGTAGAGTACAAGTGGCATGAGGCACAAACAGACTGCCTCTTTTAAATGCGGCTCACAGGCAGATAAGTAGCGCTTTTATTGTCTCCTTATTTATTGCCTTAAAATGTTTTTTTCTCAATATTTATCCTGAGATGGTATTTCTTAGCTTTATCCTAGTAGGAGTAAGCTCGTTTTTTCTATGATTTACCCCTCTTCTGCTCTTTTGCTTACATTCTTTACTCCCATAACCTTTGCTTGTTATTATCCAATTGTTTTCGTCCTCCTCGTACTCCATACCCATGGGCCTTCTCCCCCCCCTCCTCACTCCTTACACCGGCTTCCTATTGAGGTTGCCGATCTAATTAGCACTCGCGCGCGAGTCTCCGTTTTTTCCTCACCTTTCCTTCCCTTTACTAATGTTACAACAACCGATTAATCTAACTTTCGTTTCAATTCTTACCCTTTATACCCGCTACCTCGCCCCTCACTTCGTCTCCTCGCGCTCGCCCGTTCCGTGCTAGCGCGTTACTATCTTTAAGGAATGCACCCTGGCAACGGTGCACGCTGCGATGCCACCCCCCAGAGCTCCTTCCTCTAACTTGACGCTTCCATGGCAACAGCTGACCTCGAGGGAGCGCGTCAGTTACTCCACTCGGGTCAGCTGCTGCCGGTGAATGCTTTTCTCTAACGAATCCATCGTCAATTCAGAAAGCTTTACTCGAGGGCCGTTTTTTATTCTGATTTTCCCCCATTAATCCCAGATTATACTTTCTTAGATATTTCAATTGCCACCCTAAATTATTACTTATTTACATATATCCTTGCCACCCTAAATTATTATTATTTAAAAAAAAAAAAAAAAGGGGAGACTTGGATTAATTAACTAAAAATAATTAAAAAAAAAAAAAAAAAATCTATTAATTCTAATCTCTACTAATTACCTTGTTTAAATACATTTTACTCATTTTAAGTTACCTTAATTATCCCCCCCCCTACATAATGTCAGACCTTGACTCTGACGATGCCACAGCCAGCTCTCCCCTCCATAATAGTGGCAACTTTAAAGAATTCCTGCAAAAAGAAATGCGTGCATGCATGCTTTCAACTCTTAAAGAGGTGATGTCTACCAAAAGACCCTTTCCCTCCGATCCAGATGGTCGTTCCATCGAGTTTGTTACCGAGGGTAAAAAGAGTAAAAAAACCAAGAACTGCGAACAATCCTTTCCTATGGGAGGTCGTGGCACCTCTGTTGACATGGAAGGTCCTATGGGAGGTCGTGGCACCTCAGTGGACATGGGAGGTCCTAGCACCTCATTTAAGTTGGGAGGCCCTCGCGCCTCGTATGAGAACGCTGCCCTTCGCGGCACGAACCTGACCGGTGTCCATAGCGGCACAACTTTGTCTAATAGCCTTCGCGGTTCAAGCCGCTATGCTTCTAAGGATGTCGCAGATTCAGACTCTGATTCAGAGGAAGAACACTTTGATAATCCCCTTGACGAATTCGTCTTGGACTTAGACGACCCGAACCAAGACTTAGACTTTAACCTTCCTGTTGAAGGAGAATCTCCCTCCTCTTCCGACAATATTATTCTGAATCCTCTGGGAGAAGAAATGTTCTCTCCCCTAACTCTTTCCCACCCTAACAGTTCTAAATGGTTCCCTCAAGATCATGTTTCTAAGTTTATTAAAAGATGGATAAGGAATTCACTGGAAAGGGAGACCAGGAATACCCTCAGATCAGAGTGCCCGAGACCTACTATTCACGAAAAGGTCTCCCAAACTCCCAACCTTGATCCGGACTTGATTAAATTCCTATTTAAGCTAGGCAAAGACCCTAGAAGAGGTTTGGAGAGAGCTCTTAAGGGTTGCCAGGACCGTCTTTTGGATGTCCTAGGCCTCTCACCAGAATCCTCGACCTGGCTGAGGAGTCTCACATTTCCAGAACCCCTCTTGACATCAATCTCATCCGTGGCTGGAGTCAAAGAGCAATTGTCTTTCTCGGGAACGCCAATTCGAGCTTAAACACCGAAAGGAGGAGGACCATCCTCTCTAAGATCAACCCAAAGCTTAGCGACTTGGCTGTTAAGGAACCGTCAGACAACCCTAAAGGTCTTCTCTTTGGCGAGGATGTCATCAAATCAATTGGAAAATATGTTGCTACTTTTACCGCTCTTGATAGAGCTCAATCGAATATGAGACGTGTTTTTAACACAGGCCTTTTTGGACAGGCTGGAAGAAGGGGCCGTTCTTCCGGCCGAGGTAACCAGCGGCCCTTCTCGTCCTACAGAGGTTCCGGTAGAGGCTTCTACCCCTCAAATCAGCAATTCTTCCCTCATCGCGCAAGAGGACCACGCAACAGAGGCTTCAGGTCCCGAGGAAATCCAAACTCCTCCAACCCCCCAAGTAAGTCTTCCTCTTCCTCTTTCCTCTTCTTCCCAAGTCGGGGGCAGACTGAAGCATTTCTACCATGTTTGGGCTTCACTAACTCAAGACCCCTGGGTTCTCGAAACCGTCCAGGGTTTCAAAATAGACTTCTTAGAGACTCCTTTCCAATCTCGTTTCCCCAAACCCCTAACTCTTTCGCTCGATCACGAAAAAATTGTCGAAGAAGAAATCTCTTCTATGTTAACGAAAGGAGCTATTATAGAGGTGCCCTGGTCCCTAAAAACGTTTATCAGTACCCTTTTCTTAGTTCAAAAGAAGGACAAGGGTTGGAGACCAGTTATAAACCTTCGGGAGGTGAACAAATACTTAATTTACAGACATTTCAAAATGGAGGGTATTCATCTCCTAAGGGATCTTCTTTTAGAAGGGGATTGGTTAGTGAAACTAGATCTCAAGGATGCTTACTTTACCATTCCTATGGCGCCGGAACACCAGCGTTGTCTTCAATTCAGCTGGAAAGGTCTTCTTTATCAATTCCAAGCTCTTCCCTTCGGACTTTCCTCCGCTCCCTGGTGCTTTACCAAAATTATGAGGACTATCGTTTCTATCCTCAGAGAGAGAGGTATTCGTCTCATTATTTACCTAGACGACATCCTCATAATGTCCCAATCCTTTTCCCAAATTCAGAGAGACCTAAATGTCTCCATACATCTTATCGAGAGCCTCGGTTTTATTCTAAACAGAGAGAAGTCTATCCTCATTCCCTCGAAATCTCTAGAATTTCTCGGATTCACGGTGGATACCTCCCGTTGTCTCCTCCTTCTCCCTTCCAAAAAGATCGCAAAAATCAGGAAGGAAATCAGGTATGTCTTAAAGAAAGACTCCTTATCCCTAAGAGAACTAGCCCGCCTTATTGGCCTCCTTTCTTCCAGCATTCAAGCTATCTTCCCGGGCCCTCTGAACTACCGTGCTCTTCAGAGATTAAAAAGGAAAGCTCTCAATTCTGGTCTCTGGTACGAGGACTTTGTGACCTTGGACGTAGAAGGCAGATCAGAACTTTCATGGTGGCTAGAGAATCTCGACGCCTGGAACGGGAGAGCGATTTTTGGCTCTGTTCCGGAATTCATCCTGGAATCAGACGCCAGTCTGCACGGTTGGGGCGCTCGTCTCCTCGACCAGGACACTGGTGGCGCATGGTCGCTTGCGGAGTCTTCCCATCACATAAATTTCCTGGAGCTTACCGCCGGTCTATACGCCCTAATGAGTTTCAAACATTCTCTCCAGGGCAGGTCCGTTCTCCTCAAAATGGACAACGTTTCCGCAGTGTCTTATATCAATCGCCTCGGCGGTACGAAATCAGCGGACTTGTCAGCTTTAGCCAAAAAACTCTGGATGTTCTGCTTAGAACACAAGATTTCTCTGAAGGCAGAATATCTCCCTGGGAAGTCGAATATCTCAGCAGACTGGAACTCAAGATTCCTCTCAGACAGAACCGACTGGAAACTCAATGCGAACATATTCAATACACTCTCCCTCTTTTGGGGTCCAATAGATGTGGACTTGTTTGCCAGCAGACTTTCGTTCCAACTCCCGAAATATTTCAGCTGGATGCCAGACCCGGGTGCTCTGGCAGTAAACGCTTTTCTTCAATGTTGGTCGGACCTTCAGGGTTACGCTTTTCCTCCCTTTGCCATGATTCAGAGAGTCCTTCAGAAGGTCAGATCGGAACAGTGTTCCCTGATTCTGATAACTCCATTCTGGCCGTCTCAGGCATGGTTTCCGACCACCCTCGAACTTTCTTGCGACATTCCCTTCCTCATTCCGGCGGGCAAGGGTCTTCTCACCAACGCGGACGGAGAAGTTCACCACCTAATCCTTTCGGGGAATTTGAACCTTCTTGCCTGGAAAGTGTCAGGCAATCAAACGAGCTGTCTGGCCTTTCGACATCAGCTTTCTCTCTCCTCGGAGAATCTTGGGCACCTGGAACACACTACAGATATAACAACGTCTGGAAGAAATGGGTTTGTTGGTGCATGGAAAGGGATTTGGATCCCTTGGAGGCTCCTATCGTAAACGTAGTTAATTTCCTTGTCGAACAATTTGATAGAGGTTTAGCCTATAGGTCAATTAATTGCTATAGATCAGCCATCTCTGCTGGTCATTCCCTTGTCAACGGTAAGACGGTAGGTAAGAACAATATTGTTTGTAGAGTTATGAAAAGTATTAGACTTAAAAGACCTCCTAAACCTAAGTACCAGTGCATGTGGGACGTGAAAGCTATCCTGGATCTTTTCTCCTCTTGGCCAGATAACGCCTATCTTAACAGGAAGTATTTATCCCTTAAGCTCGCTACTCTTCTTTGTTTAATCTCCTGTCGTAGGGTCTCAGATGTAAGATGCCTTGATATTTCTTATAGATCCTATGATATGTTTGGAGTTAAATTTGACTTGTTCAGAAGGACTAAGACTATGTCTGATTCGATTTATTATCCTCGTTTCGACCTTTGTAAGAAATTGTGCGTCATAGACTGCATGAGAGAATATGACTTGAGAATGAAAGATCTTCGTCCTTTAGATGCTAAACAACTCCTTTTATCTTTTGTCAAACCCTTTAGACCAATTTCTTCCTCCTCCATAGCTAGATGGATCAAGTCTGTTATGAATCTGGCCGGTATTGATCTCTCTAAATTCCAAGCTCATTCTCTCAGAGGCGCTATGGCAAGCAAATCCTTCTGGTCTGGCGGCAAACTGGATGATATTCTTAAAGCTGCTGATTGGTCTAACGCTTCAACCTTTGCTCATCATTACTGTAAACCTGTGGAACATATGTCTGATGTGGTACTTCGTGGCTACCAACATGCATAATGTAGCCTCCGGTCTTGTAATGAAATTGCGATTCTCCTATTAACATGACCAGAGAATCTGGATTTCATTAAAGACACGGAGGCTATCATTATCCCACCCTTAGCCACACCCTTTAAGGTTTTCATTGACGTTTTGTATGTTTATTACCTGCTTTTTGAGATGTTGATATCAGTTGCTTTTTTCGTTTGTTTTCTTTTTAGTATTTTGACATGTATTCTCTTTTTTAGATAATTCTGGATAATCTCCATTCTCCAGCCTTCTTCGCTCCGGACCTCTTGTTGCCTTCATCTTCTGGTTCATCCTGGATCTCATCTCTGGACTTTATCTTCTTGTTTGCATTTAAAAGAGGCAGTCTGTTTGTGCCTCATGCCACTTGTACTCTACTCTCTACATTCTAGAACTTGCTTGTTTATGATGTAGTGCGGCTGTCTGTGTGACGCATTAAAAGGATTAATGCATAATGATAGCCTCCGTGTCTTTAATGAAATCCAGATTCTCTGGTCATGTTAATAGGAGAATCGCAATTTCAAAGCATGAGGGCACAGTATTTTATCCCCAGAGAGAAATTCTTGTCACACTGGACATCGAAGCCTTATATATGACTATCCCCCAACAGCAGGCTCTTGATAAGTTAAAGGAATCCTAACTAGAACATAGAAGAACGTCCATTAAGATTTTGTACTACAATGCTTAAAAATTGTTCTGAATGAGAACTTTTTTGAGTTCGATGAAGAGTCATATCAACAGACCAGGGGGGTCAGTATGGGGGCGGACTGGGCCCCTATTGCGGCTAATCGGTGCATGGGTAAATTTTAAGAAAAATACATATATAACAAGGTAGCTCCATTCTTTGAGACTATCCAACACTGGTCTTGAAACATAGACAATATTTTCTTCATTTGGAGGGGAGAATAAGAACAACTCCAAGAATTCGGTCTGTGGATCAGTCTTTGTGACCATAATCTTTTTAAATTTACTCTCAACTTTAGTGGGAAACGAGTGGAATTTCTTGATATATAGATTCAACATCAAATCAGCAACTTCGAGTCTCACTCTACACGAAACCCACAGCTGGAAACATGCTTCTACATTTTGACAGTTTCCACCACCCACAGCCAAAAGCATGGGATTCCCTTTAGTCAGTTTCTCCAACTACTCAGGAACTGTACTAATATCCAGGATTTTTTTGAAGAATGCTGAAATCCTCAAAGACAAACTTTTAAATCAAGGATGCTCTAGGCGCCCAGTTCATGACTCCCCAAAGAGAGCAACATATAGGGAGAGTGTATTCGAGAACAGAAGAAAAGAGAACAAACTGGTGTGCATTGTACGCCATTCCAACCGTGATCAGAAAGTTAGACAAATAATCTACTCCCAATGGCATATACTTTACATCGATGCAGAGGTAGGCACACTATCTAAACCCACTTTTGCATTCAGTAGGAACTGGAATCTTAGAAACATCTTAGTGAGGTCTAATTTAAATAACAAATAGAATTTCTGTCAGAAATTTATCACAGAACAGAATCCGGTAAGTGACAACCACAGATGTGGGTCATGCCACACATTTGAAGGATCTATTGTTTCCAATCAAATTACACTTGGAAAAAGGCGAACTACCCTGACTGACATGATGCATTTTAGATCATCCAATGTTGTATATCCTAGCCTGTGTCAGTGGGGACTGGGTTATATAGGGGAAAAACGCAGTGAATTCAGAGTGAGGTGCAGTGAGCACAAATCACCGATTCACAATAAAAAGAGTTTGGCACCCTTGGTCCAACATTGGACATTATTTGGTCATATAAAAAATAGCTAACATGGACCATCATTGAGAAAATGCAATCCATCAAGGGGAAGAATGATAATGAACAGCGCAAAAAGAGAGAAGTGTACTGGATCTTTACCCAGGGTTCATATAGGAGTGGCTTGAACAAGGTGATCCATGGGAGAATGCCATTTATTAACTTCTTCGTGCTCCCCTGTTAGGTACCTAATTTCTGTTTTAGGTAGCCTATAGTTACCCAGACCATTTATTTGTACGATCTAGTGCATAGGTTTTTTCGTTCCTATTTTGCTTTAGGGTATTCTTTTGGACGCGTGATGGGTAGTGTCCCTTTCTTATGGACCCCCATGTCTGAATCTCTCTGATAGTGTGAACTCATAGTATCTGATACTATATGCTGTGTTTTGGATGTAGCTTTATGGCTCCATCTTTGAATATTTCAAGATTTTGGTCACAAAATAAGATGAGTATTGGGCTGTTTCACACATACACTGTATACTGTACCCCCAGCATCCCACAAAGTTTCCTTTCACAATTCATCTTGTCATGCCAACCGTTGGGACTGCTGTAACCCCTGTCGACATTTTGGCAGTGTACGGCTGAATGATAGTCCATAAATCCATATAGATGCTACTCGCATTCAGAGGTAGCTGTAGTTTCAGCATTCAGCTTATTATTGTTCTTTAGTAGCATTTGGTTGTAGTAAGACATGGAATTTCTGTAACATCCGATATTACTTTGGCCCCCCGTCACTTTCAGACTATATATTTGCTAGACCAGTGGACGAGTGCGGTATTCATATTTTTTCCATCTTTTCCTTTTTCATATTCGTATTTTTCACATCTTTTTTACCTTGATATTTTGTTCACTAAATCTGTTCCTACCTGGCCCTTTTTCGAATATGGTGAGTGAGTTAGAATAATTTACAAGGAAGCCTCAAGTTCTCTTTTGACTACTTTGCTTTTTATGTCAACCCAATCACATGATCGTAGATTTGTATTTGGCCCGGCCCAGACTCACCCAACGGTATTTAGCCATCTCGGGTTGCGGGATCGTTATTGGACATGTTGCCTTCATCTGCAGGGATCCTTTACATTCAGGTAAGGTGGAGGTCTCCGACTCCAACTTTGGTCCATGCGGATTACTGCCCCTTGACCCTGTATGTTCCTTATTGTGTACTTTTTGAGGCATATTGCTCCTCTGTTTGTGGTTCAGCGTGGGGAATGCATTATGTTATTGCTCTTGTTTGTTTATGTTTGGGGCTGTATGAATCCTAACTATGCTGTTGATAAGCTGACATGTGTCTTACAAACATTCATGCTTACAGGTTTTGTCCAATAGTAGCCACCGCTCTTTACAGCCTTTGATCCTGCACACTCTTTTGGGCCCGGTAGGACTGTATTCGAAATGTTCGGGTCAACACATTTGTGCTATACGCATCAAATACCTACAGCAGATGTGCTCTTCAGATCAGTAAGTTCCTTACTGCTTAGTGGTACGTGTTCCTTTCCTAGTTTTTGCAGATGGTTTTCTCTATATTTTGTACATAGACTTTTCTGTACTTGCAATATCACTGATCTGTCCAGTCCTTTAGTGACTAATGGTTAGGATATATACTTGATGTTGTTTCCCTTAGTTTCTCCTATTGAAACAATGGGGACCAATCATTTTAGGACTAGGCACAACTTAGTACCTTTGACGACCACTATGGTCAGTCAAGGTGCCACTGCTATGGACTCTAGCTCTTTTTTGTATATATTTTTGTGATTGCAGTATCATTAAGAGAATAGGGTTAGGTCCAATTGTAGAGCGTTTTTCATGGAGTATTCATCTCCACCCAGAAGAGAATTTTTCCTTGTTCTTCTATTGTTGTGCATTTTGCCTCATAAAGTCATAATAAACAGTATTTGGGTTGCCCTCTTATTAACATAGGTAGGTATTGAGTACCGTTTAATAGTTATAGTGATTAGCCATGCACCTTGCATATTCCGCTAATCTCACTCTTCATCAATTCTTAGCGGGTTGTATTATAGGGGACCTTGAGGTCCATCTTTTTGCCCTTGCTTGCCTGTTTTGGACTCTATTGTTAGTGCAACCCTGGGCTCATCACATTGGTGCGGGCTAGTCTTGGCAGTCGTCGCAGTTGCGTTGTGAAGTGTAGCAGTGTGGCATGCGGGGCCTCAAGTCGCGTTGCAGGCAGAAGCTCGGTGACGGTCGTCCAGCGGCATCGGGGAGACCAAGGCTGTGGTGCAGAGTGAAAGCGGTGCACGTTGCGGTGCTGACAGGTCACGATGCAGGCGACAGAGCCGGTTGTGGGGAGATGGCATCGGTCCGGACTGCAGTGTGGGACAAGGAGGTGCATTGTGAGACTTACGAGCGGTGCCCCACGCCATGATGTGGTCACCGATGTTGAAGTCAGCAGGCACGACGGCGTTGGTGCGACCAGGGCGGAAAAGTGAAGCGAGGCGGTGTGGAGTGCAGAGCACGCAGCGGCTCGGTGGCTGGTGGTGGTCGTCGTCGGTGAGACCAGGGTTGCGATGAGAGATACGGAGGTGCCCTCTGCGGTGCCTTCATGACACAGAGCCAGCAACAGAGTTGGTTTCTTCCCCCCTCTGTGGCAACTGAAACCACGGTTCCAGAGGCGGTACCCAGAGGTCAGTGAATGCTTTGCGGTCCCTGAGACTTCAGAACAGACAACTTCAAGCCCTTGTCAGCAAAAGAAAAGAAAGTTCAGTCCAGTCCTTTGCCCAAGGCAGAAGCAGCGACCACAGGCCAACCCAACAAAGCAACAACACAGCAAAGGGGCAGTACTCCTCCTGGCAGTTCTTCCAGCTCTTTTTCTTGGCAGGTTCCTTGATTCCAGTGAGTTCTAAAGTTCTGGGGTTTGGGCCCCAACATTTATAGGTATGCATAGAGGTGTGCAGTTCCTATAGAACGGAAGGTAGGGAGTGCCTGAGGGATCAAGTCAGGAGCAAGAACCATCACACACCCCAAGGGGTGTAATGCTTCATCATAGGGCAGCTCCTTGTTGGGCTGGTCCTGCAATGCCCAACAGGCCCCGCAGGGGAGCTCTTTGCCAGAGTTCTTTTAAACTGTTGTTGTGAAGTATGAGGGCAAGAGTGAGGGTGCAGTGACTGAGTAGAGTGGTGGGTTTAAAAATAACTCAAAGGGAATTTAAGTCAAACTTTAATGTGTGAGACCCTAGGTTATTTTAAAAACAAATACAGGCCAGAGTGGATAAAAAGGTCCAGATTAGCTCTAAGCACAAGTGTTTGTCAACATGTTTCTTGCTGGTAATGTCATGAACGATCAGCGCAATTCGTCAGGACCATGAAATAAAAAACAGCTAAACTACTCAAAGGGAGGATGGTCAGAGGTACCCCCGTGGTTCAGGATCGCCGCTGACAGCGTGTGACCTACCCCTGGCTTGGATGATGCTCATCTGCGATATTTGTACTCAGTTTCTCATTGTTCTCTTGGGCAGAGAATGTCTGTGCCCAGCCAAAACCAGTTCTGTCCTCTCTAGCCTGGCTACCTGGCAGGAGGTGGAGGCAGCACTGTCCAAGGCAGACCAGGCTCATTCAGGTGGAAGGAAATCTCCTCCCACTACTCTAAATGCAGCCCAGGTCTGGTCATCCCAGCCTTGACTCATCCAGGAAAGGCAGGGCACACCTAGACTTCCCCAGTGGCTGTCTAAAGAGAATACACATCCCCAGCCCCTACCACTCCAAAGCCAGACAGTCAGTCCACAAACCCAGCAGAGGCACACAGGATCTAAGCTTTCTAAAAGTGGTATTTTCAAAAACAGAACATAAAAATCATCTTTACTAAAAGATGCATTTTTATATTCTAAGTTCAGGCATACTAAACCCCATTTCTCTATCTTGTCCCAATGGGAAGATATGCTTATAAGATGTCATAAGCAAACTCCCATTCTATCCTATGGGGCAGATAGCCTTTCCATAGTGAAAAACAAAATACACTGTTATTCACTACCAGGACATGGTACACACATCAGTACATGTCCTACCTTTCACATACACTGCACCCTGCCCAGAGGGGTACCTTGTGCCTACCCTTAGGGGTGACTTACATGTAAGAAAAGGGAAGGGTAGGGCCTGGCAAGTGGGTGCACTTGCCAGGACAACATGGCAGTTACAAATTGTGTGCAGACACTACAATGGCAGGTCTGAGAACCCTTTTCAGGGCTGTTTGTGTGGGTGGCACAAACAGTGCTGCAGGCCCACTTGCAGCATTTGATTAACAGGCCTTGGCACCCTCTGTGCACCTCACTAGGGACTTACTCGTAAATCAAATATGCCAATCATGGAAACACCAATCCATAAAACAATTTACAACAGGAGCACTTGCACTTTAACACTGAACAGCAGTGAGAAAGTGCACATAGACACTAAACCAGCAGAAACAGAGTCAAAACCAGAAGTTCAGAAAGCAAAAAGTCAGGGAAAACATGCCAAAAGATGCCAGGTCTGACAATCCACAAGAAAAATCTCCTATAGATCTAAAACAAATGTTCAGACCACGCTTCATCACTGAGACAGCTACCACTCAAGTAGTCAATTACATACTTCTCTTAAATGAAAAAAAGTTATGCTTTGTTTCCACTTGACCTTTGCCCTGCATTTGACACTTGATTATCAAGCTCTGATCAGCACCCTGGAAGCTGGTATGAGCTTTGCAAACACAGCCCTACAATAGCTCACTTCATACCTACTGCCCAGCCTCATTACATCCCCTATGTCTGCAGAGTGCCCCAAAGATCATTCCTCTCTGCAATGACCCTTTGCAGGGAGCCGCATGATACTTTACCCACCAACACCTACTTCAGGACCCATCAGTATGCAGACCACACATAACTTATCCTCAAAATCTGCTCAGAAGAAAACACACCGACTTAAAATTTGCCTCAATAGAAATTCAGTCTAACAAAGACAGAATTCCTCCTACTCACCAACAGTGCAAATCAACTTTTGATTTAAGCCTGGCTAGCTGACACAAACTTCAATGGGCATGTATCCTTTACCACAGAGGCCTTTTTCAGGTTCCTTACAACGCTGGGCTCTAGCACACAGGTCATTTATTTTGTTTTTAAATTATTAAATATACATATATTTATGTAAATATATAGATATATATCTATATCCACCCTACTGGCAGTTGCCTGTAGGTAGTTATAGTTAGGACTATGTTTCCATAGGAAAACCGTTTTTTGACTTGCCTATATCTTTGGGCCAGTTGCTAAATCTTGACAACATTTTCCCCCAAAAAGTGTCATAGTAAAGTCTTGTTGTGCATGGCAAGTTTTGTGGTGATCCATCAAGCAGGGGCCAAGAAAAAGGGGGCTCACAAAAAGTGCGTTTTCCCATGTTAATTCCCATAGGAAGGGTAGTCGAACCTACAGTCCGAACTGCTGGACGGAATTGCACTAAATTTGGTAGAAAGGTAGATTTGGTTAAACAGATTGTGCTTTTTGTTATTTGGTGTAAATACATTCAAGTACTTAATAAAAAAAAAGTTAGTGATATCTGTGGCTGAAGATATTTTGTGGTGACAGCGTGAGCAATTGCGAAAAAAGATGAGCTTGTGCAGGGAAATGCAGAGCTCTTATTGGCTGCCAACACTTCAACCAGGAAGTGTTGGCAGCCATCTTGGGACTCTGCTTGAAGCGAGTCAGAGAAAACATGTAAAAAAAAAATAATTACAAAAAAAAGTAAATGTGTAGGCTGCTTGGGAAGTTCCGCAGGGACTGCGCAGGGCCCTAAAAGCTTTTCTTAAAAAACAATAAAAAGTAAATAAAAAATAGCGCAAGCTACTGCGTTTCGATAATTATCATCCCCTCGGGTGGGCCAGGTCCTTTGAGCATTTTAATAAACGAGGGGGCGCACGGGCCCACCCTCCTGGGGATAATTGATGCCCCAGGGTCCACCTCCTCCCCGGGCCTCGTTTTAATAAAAATGCGGGGGCGGCCCGTACAGCCCCGCCTGCTGCCAGGGGACCACCACCTCCCTTACTTATTTATAAATGGGGGGCCTCTTGGACCCCCAGCCCCAGGGTCCACCACTTCCCCGTGGCTTTATGCTTAAACAATGGAAAGGCACGCGGACCCCTCACAGCCCCAGGGACTGCCACCTCACTGAGGCTTTCATTTTAATTAATGCAGGAGAGCCCCTCGGAACTCACTTTCACAGCATACCCAGCCGATTATCCGGATTTGGCACCAGACATTGCTATGTTTAAAATGGGATGGGATAGTGATGAGTGGAACTCTACTGATATTTAAAAAAATGGGATCTCATTGGCATCAACAAAATGTGGGCTGTATGGGGTCAGTGGGGATCTAAGTCACTAGAGGTATTTTGAAGTGAGTTTGGCCTAGTGGAGACTGACGCA
The DNA here is from genome assembly GCF_964204655.1 of Triturus cristatus. NCBI lineage: Eukaryota > Metazoa > Chordata > Amphibia > Caudata > Salamandridae > Triturus > Triturus cristatus. Next base: position 855,200,877 of record NC_140585.1, on the reverse strand, counting down.
TTCAAATACCTACAATTACCGAATGCTTTGGCGACCCATGTTCTGATCCTAAAGATGCATTACCACTGAAAGACAGGATTCTTCCAAAGGCAATCAAGCGAAAAGCTAGATCTTTCATATGCTGGGAATTATAAACAAAAACCTGACCCCCTAGTAGACCTAAAGGCAAAATGGTAGGAGGACTTAGGTGATTCATTGATGAAGAGTTGGAAGAAGCAATTTCTGGCCCGAGAGAGATAGCCATACAATCGAGCTTCTTTCTGGTACAGCTGAAGATCCTGCACAGGGCATATCTCGCAAGCCCACTACGGGCCAGGATTGGTTGTGTTTCAAGAGATCCCTGCCTCCGCAGCTGTGGTCAGAAAAGAACTCCTACATACAATGTAGGAATGCCCAATGCTGAGAGAGTTTTAGTACGAGGTGGAGAAATGCCTACCAGGAATACCTGGTATACATGGGCCCCTTTCAACCAGGCTGGTGGCACTTGACATGTTCCGGAGATGTAATTGTAAAGCAAAATAACAGAAATTTTATACAGGTTGGGTCTTGTGGTGGCTAGAAGAAATGTGAGGGCTCCCTGGTTGCGCCAGATGTAGATCAATGTAAAATGGACATCGACTGGTGCTCACTGGCTAAAAATGAGTTTATAAAAGCAGAGGGTGTCCAAAATAATGGGAAACATTTGAAAACCATGGGCATCAATGTGCGAGGTGACTTAAACTCAAAGGACCTGGGAGCCACAAGATACTTGGGAAGGGGGAGGGTGGTGAAAGGGACTGTGTACAATACTGTATGATGAGGGTCAATTACGATGTACAAAATGCTCCATATGGGTTGCTGATGTGCTGCATTACAAGGACGGGCTGTGTGTTCCTGTTGGATGGAAATCTTCAATAAAAAGACATAATAAAAAATAGGATGAGCTTTGGAGAATCAGATTTCAACTTGTGTTTTCTAGTTTATACATAGCTGTAGATGGATTTAAAGTCTGAGTCTGGCTACAAAGCAACGTAGCACTGTATAATTAATGCAGAAGGACATGGTGGTAGGATGGGAGGGCATTAGACACTACTGTAGTGGTAGGAGCTGGGTGGCTTGAGTATTAATATGGATTTATTGGGGGATACTGAAGATGAGGAAGGAGATGGAGGGTGGGCTAGAGGTTGTCATTTGAGTGGCTCAGTGATCAGAAGGTCGTATATGGATGAGGGTACCATTCAGCGATTTTGTAAAACATGATTTTTTCTTGAGGGCTTCAAAATGTCCCTTTAAATAGGTCCTTCTGTAAACAGATTAGTATGCTGTTTAACACTCCCCTGAAACCAAGCTTGTCCTTTAAATAAATTATACAAAGATATGTATTAAGATTAATGACATGCTGGTAAGATCCCAGAAGTAGTGATTTGTAAAGTAAATCGAATAAATATACTGCCCCAAACACTAGGAGGGTGGCAAGCCAAATCAGTACTAAACAGGATTAACATTTAGATTAAGGCCCAATCAAAATGAATGAGAACTGTCCCCTATTAAGAGTAATGGGCCTGCTACAAGGATCTACATTCATCAGGCTAGACATTTCCCCTCTGGTGATAGAGTGCTTCGTACATCAGCACTTATATATATATATATATAATATTGAGCGAGTATTGAAACATAAAAAAATGAGATCCATTACTCACATGGTAGGATGCAGGGGGGCTCAGGAAAGCGAGTCTTGATGTCCACAACATTTGAGGATGATCACAGTAAGTTTGTCACATGGAGTGGGGAGCTGACAATAAGTGAATGAACTGGCATCCAGGATACATACATATGCACAGAGATGAAGGAGATTGGGTGCTTCAGTTATTAGATGTAGGGATATGCAATGCTGCAGTTTGTCAGCAAATTGCAGAGCTGCAACAGCCTCGGGTATAGCCGGTTCATTTTGGTGTGTTGTGTTACGTTAATACTACTATTAGAGCGCTCTGTGACCGGAAATTAAATAAACCACTTATTGTGCGTAAAGTCAGGTTTTTACTGATTTTAGAAAAGGCAATAATTGTAACAGCATACGCAGAGTAGGAAGTGAATTCCAAAGAAGGGAAGCTTTAACAGAGAAGGACCTGCCACCTAATATCACCCAATGGTATTTGGATACAATAATCAATTGGGAATCAGAGGAGCGAATCTTGAGAGCTGGAAATTAGTGGGAGAATGTGTGTTGGAGATGGCATGGGCCATCACCATAAGAGGCTGGGTGAAGCAAACACAATCATTTAAAACGGTTTATTCTAGAAACCGGAAGCTAATGTGAAGTATTCAGAGCTGCAGATGCTAACCATGGCCAGCGTAAGGCAATCTGCAGCAGCATTATGAATATTCTAGAGACATTTCATTAGCCCAGGCGGCGAGCCAAAGAAGAGAAAATACAGCAGTCCAAGCTGAAAATTGTCACCTAGGCCACCAGCGGTCAGGCCAAGGGTGGTGGAAAAGGAAGAATTTTATGCAACAAGCATGAAAAGAAGAAGCAAGTGCCAGATAACTGGCTGGCCTGACTAGTTAATGGCAGCTGGTTATCAAAGTAAAACTATTAATCATGCATAGCTCCTGATGGAGTTGGTGAGGTACCTAATGAAGCTGACGAAAAGCTGTTGAGAATGACAAACTGAATACTGTAGCCAAGATAAAACAGAACCTTCATCATGTCTACAGTAAAATTTAAGGAGTTGTCTGTCAACCATGAAGCAACAGCTTTCATACTATCATAAAACAAACTGCGCAGGAGTCCAACACTTAAATAGAAATTGAAATCTGGGTGTCATCTTCATAATTTACTACATTGACACCAGATGATCAGATCAGCTGGGTAGAGCCCAGCGATGAGTCTTGAGGTCCTCCCTGCTTCAAAGTCTTAAAACTGGAATGGATAGGAGGCAATGAACATCCCACAGACACAGAAATCTTGGTGATCCAACACTTCCTTACCCTGAACCCAAGAAACACAGCAAACCTAATTGACAATTCTTCTGGGGAAAAAACTACACAGCAACTGAAAGCAATTGAGGGGCCTTTTCATCTTACATCTTTCATTCCAAATCATAGAGTTTCAGCCTTAGCAGCTATGTGGTTCACTCTCTTAAATATAGAAACTTACAATTTGGACACCGGCACAAGGCGAGTAGTATCCTAGCGGCCTGCTCTTATGTACACTCACCCCATTGCTCTTCATACCACATCTTGACTACAGGAAAAGTCTATGTTTGTAGGCTTAACCAATCACAAAATGAAGAACAGCCATATCAGAGCCCATTTGTCAGGATTTCAGTGATATTCAGGCCAGGGACCTTGATGCTAACCCCCTTCCTTTCCCTTCCAGCCAATTGAAAACTGTACCGAACACCAGACTCTGAAGTGACTATGCAGGGGGAAAAGAAACAGCTATAGAGAATGAGGAAATATTCTGTCCTCATACCGAACAGTGAACCTCTGCAGCATGTGATGGTAGAAGGCTTATGCACATGAGCCCTTGGTCTGCAGAGTCCAGGTACTGCCTATAATCCCTTAAAATAAGCTACTATCAGTCTCGGTGTATTTGCATAAAGTGATAATAAATTATGAGGGATTGCCAATATCAGTGTGGGGAAGCGGAGAGACTATAATTGGCCCCCCAAATCAGAACTGTACTGTCCATGAAGCGAATATGAAGGTCCCCCCAGATGGATTGGTAAGCAAAAAGTAAAAGCAATGTCAACATTTTTTGTGCAAAAGTGTTTTAGAAAGAAAAAAGCTCAGGGGAGTGGTTTGGAGGCAGGGAGAGGGTGGGGGACCAAGCAGCACAGAAGGCTGGTAGGGGGAGAAGGGCACAGGTGCGAGAGGACAAAGTAGAACGCTAGGTGACAGCAGAGAAGGACACGGGCAAAAGGAAAATGTAGAGCACTGCTTGGGCGAGAGAAGGACTCAGCGATATCAATGTAGAGCACCAGCTGGGGAGAGAGAAAGTCACACGAGAGAATAAGGAGGACTACTGGGTGGGGTAGGTTGCACACGTAAAACAGAACAATGTAGCGAGCTGAGGGGGACAGAAAAACACACTAGGAAGATACCTGGAAAACATAGACACTCTCAGGGAGTGCTTTACAAAAAATGTTTCCCGAAAAGTTAGGACTTGTCGAAGCATCGAAAGAGCCAATCAGAGAAGTGGTATACACGCTATGCTCCCTGGGAGTAACAAAGACAAGAGGAAAGACTAAAACAATTAAAGACCAACAAACAGAAAGGAAGCAAATATGAGTGACAAAACACTGTCAATTGCAAGCAATGTGTTGAATGCATTCCTAGGTAAGCTTTCGGAATGCCCTCTATATGTCTTTATATTCGGACAGCTGAGCTGTCTGGTGGGCTTTGACATAAAACGGTACAGGGAACGCATACAGTGCAAATCAGCTGATCAGATAGATATCCCACAAACTTCAAATGCCAGATAAAGCACAATCCTGTGAGTGGTGTTTAAATCCTCTCGGTTCTCAGCCGGCCCAGTTTACATGTGTACAAAAAACATTGTTCAAATGTGGCCTCTGATTGTAATGGAAAGCCTTCAGTCTCAGGAAGGAGCAGAGCCCAACTACATGTACTTCAGGAAGCTCTGGAAACCCAAACTGTTCAGTCAGTCAGTCAAAATCACTTTATTCGATTATTCAAAATAATAAAAGCATGTTAAATACCCAACACGTACAAAACATATAACACTCAAAGTCCATCATTAATAAAATACAGCTCTAAAAAGAGAATCAATTATACAGAGAAATGAGCAATTAAGATTTAGTTACTTTTTCTCCTAGCTCTAACTGCTGCGACTATAAAACTAGCGATATTAAAAATTTCCCAAGGGCTATTCAGCATCTGTAGATATGTTAAGGCTGGTCTAACCTGCACAAAGCCTTTATCTTTTAAAAGTGGAAAAATAAAATGCTTCCGAATCTGCAGATAGTGGTCACAAAACATTACGAAATGCAGAGTATCTTGCCTCGAAAACCTATCACAAGAGTAGGGTCCCAGATCCGCTGACTTGCTCCACCCCAAGGGTTCGGCCAATAAAAAGTGTAAAAGGTCAAACCTCAACCTCGTCAGGAGAAAGTGATGTGGAGGCTCAGTGACTATGTCCAAATAAGGCTCCATCAGAAAAGAGGTTTTTAAGATCTGATGGGCACGGACTGTTGGTTTTGAAAGCTCTATTGCCTCTTTTTCTGCTGATGCTAAACGCAAAAACGAAGTCTTTGCCCACCCCAGATCTTTTTTAGATATTATTTCAGGTTTGTCAAAGACCTCTGGGCGACCTAGCACCCTTGCCATACTGCTCACATGACTAAACCATGGGATACTGCTAGCCCTCTCCAGTGCGATGCCATCACAAATGATCTCTTGGTTCAGCACTAATTCTGGGTTACACCAGATCGAAATCCATTTAATAAAAGGGGCGATTTTACTTAAGTTAGACAAATAACCAACACCCAATTCTTCATGGACTATATACGAAGGTGTGGACTGGGGGACTGAGAGCAGACTTCTTAAAAATGTATTTTCCTCATTTGAAGTTCTATGCAATTTCTATACCCCCAAATATCAGATCCATAGTTTGCAATGGCAATACACTTGGATTTGTATATCTGTATCATTGCCTTCATTGGTTTGGCACCCAACCTTCGGTCAAAATCAAGTACTGCACCTGAGGAGCGTGCCATGGCGATTTTCTTTGCCCTCCTCTGTGGGGCCCAGGAACACCTCACGTCAAATAAGACGCCCAGGTATGGAAATGAAGAGACTCTGGTTATTTCATTTCCGTCACAACTAAACGTCTTAATTTTACTAGGCCTTTCTCCCATGCTCACGACATGTGACTTGGAAAAGTTTACATTTAGGTCCAAGGAACCCATAAAATCGGCAAAGGAGGATAGCAGACGCTGGAGCCCCACCGCGGTACTTGCCAATAGGGCTGCATCGTCTGGATAAAGCAATGCAGGGATCGAACGATTCCCCACGCGAGGGATATCCCTGGCAGCGCTACACAAAACCAAATCTAGATTATTAATGTAGAGGGTGAATAACAGAGGAGCCAGGATACAGCCATGTCTGACTCCTCTAATAATGTAAATCCTCTGCGTTAAATTACCCATTTGGTCAAACCTTACTGCTGCCGATAAGTTCCTCTGCAGATCAGACAGAAAGTACACAATGTTCTTATCCATACCCATTGCCAATAACAGATCCCAAAGCTTTGATCTATTTACTCGGTCAAACGCCGAGGATAAGTCCATGAACGCGAGGTGGAGGGTCCCTTTTTTAGCTGCTGTGTATTTCCCTATTAATAAATATAGGTTAAGGCACTGATCCAGGGTGCTTCTGCCCTTCCTAAATCCATATTGGAGATTAGACAAAATACCACGTTCATTGATCCAACCGGATAACCTGTTGAGGAACACTCTCCCCATCACCTTAACCGTAGAATCAATCAGTGATATGGGCCTGTAACACCCTGGGTCCCCTCTATCACACTTTTTTAAAAACTGGGACAATGGTTGATGTCGACCAAGACGTAGGCATTTCCTGTTCACATACTGTATTTAAAACATTAGCCAATAACTTAGCCCATAAGGAAATATCTGATTTAAAAAGGTCGACAGGAACCCCGTCAGGACCCGGGGCTTTAATGCTCATCATTTCGGCTATGGCTACAGCCACTTCATGTTCAGAGAAGTTCAAACTGTATGCACCGGTTAAACACGTGGGCCCTGTATTTGCCTGATCGTGCTGGATGCTATAAATGTGTTTGAAATGATTAAACCGTAATTCTTCTGGGATGTTACATTCAATGACATAACTCTCTTGACCAGAAAAAAAGTCTGTTTACGATCTGCCAAAATTTGGCGCTATTCTTAATCACATCGACAGACGACAGATCTCATTGACAGACGACAGATCATCCCAGGCCTCTTGTTTCACTTCCAGTTTGCATATATGCCGGACCTGATTATACTCTACCCTTGCCCAGCTATTACATTTCTGTCCCGAGGTTTTTGTTTCAGGGCACATAGTAAATTCTGATGGGCAATAGTACAATTGTGGTCGAACCACCTCTCTTCCTTGTGAGTGTCCTTTTTGTTGGGTAGGGAGAGGGCACTAGCTATCTGCTTACAGATCCTATCAAAGGCTACGGCAATCACTGCTCCCCCCTGAGAACTATCTTGACAGATAGCGATCTCAGTCCCTACAGTGTTTAACAGGTCACTTAAAAAAAGGTCTGGTACCACCTTGGCCCATTTCAATCTTCGGCCTTGGTCCCTTGCTTTTATCTTAGGAGCTAGGGTCCCTGGTTCTGCCAATGCTGAGGTCTTCAAACACCCTCTCAAACTAATATAAATTGGATTGTGGTTGCTATAGTGAGACCATCTAGCAGTATAGTCAAAAACAAGTGGAATTAGGGTTGTATTCACAAATATGAAATCGATAGTGGCGAACAACCCTCTACCCTTAAAAGAAGGGATGCCCTCACCAGCTTCCGGTATATTTGGGAGGGCCAACCCAAAGTCAGCTAAAAAAAACTCTAAATATCCCCCTTGAGAAGAATGTTCAAAGTGAGTCTCTGAGCTACCTCCGGGCCCAAGTTCATCGAAAACCTGACACTTTTTATTGCACAGATGAATATTAAAATCACCTAATAAAATAATCAAAAACTGACTAACTTGATTCTCCCTATATAGATCTAAAAAGTCATTAAGTCTGCATAAATGTTCATTTGTAGATACCATATCAAATGAATGATAAAAGTTGAGAACAAGTATTTTTTGAGAACCCGGGGGGTTAATCTCAACCGCCAAACAATTTGCGGACCCTGTATCCAATTGTCGGGGACTACCCCTCAATTTTAGGGAAATCAATGTTAATCGGCCACCCCTCACATGGCCCGCAACTGAAGGCCGAGCAGCCTCCATTTAGGAGGTATAACCATCCAGCCAAAGAACACTTTCAGACCCCCATGTTTCCTGAAAACCCAGAATGTCATATTCCCTCACCAGTTCAATCCACTCTAGGTCATCGCTCTTAGTCTTGAGACCGGCTAAATTCCAGCTAAGAATATTCATAATATCTGCCCCTCCTTCTATAACCCTTATCGAGGTGCTCAAACTAGGAGTATCCTGGCTCAGGGGCCGCCAAACCAGTGAAGCCTTGTCCTGACTCAGGGGCTTCTGAGCCAGTGTGACCTTACGACTAGATAGTCAGTCATTGGCGTCCAACCCACTCAGTGGGGAAAATCTATTAGCTAGATCCAATACATTCCCCAATGCCTCGAGTCTGGGGGAATCCCAGGTGTTAACCCCAGGTGTTAACATACTTATGGGTTGTAGATTTGGGGTCTGATTGAGCTTGTGGTTCTGTCTAGGCAGGAGCATACTGCCCTGCCCCATATGTGACCTTTCTAAGGGATAGCTACGCCGTAATGTGGAATTCTCTGCTTTGTTTCTCACAAGTGGGCGATAGAAAAACCCTAGGGGGAGCGCTCTAATCTCACCCATCCCAAAGATGCCAGGCTCTTTAAACAGTAAACTAGCTACATTGGCCCAGTTAAAATTAATAACAACACAGTCTCCCTCCACCAACTTCACACCCTGTCCAACCCACCCCATGCGTCTAGCCATAATAATATGTGACGCAGCTTCGACCCCTCCTTCCGGGACCTTTCAGCACCAATGCTTAACGATGCGAATCAGTCCAACTGGGGTCTCCTTTATGCTATCTTTCAAACAAGGGACCCCTACCAGCACGCTACCAGGGAAGTAGCCTCCGGGGGTTGGTGAAGCCTGCATTTGTTTTCTTTACACGTGGGGGGCTGATTAGGTCGTGCTCTGCTAACAGAAGTTGCTGGCTGTTCGGACTGCAGTTGGGGCCCTATAAGACTATACTGGACGCCAGGAAGTGACTTATCATTGTTTTTTTTTTTTTTTTTTTTTTTTTTAAACCTTTATTCGTATAAGTCAGATACACAGCTATTCAGCCGACATCCCGGAGGTTCGGCAGCTAATCAGTCAACACATGAAGTCCTCCATAGCTCTAATGCAGGATAAAGACAAAGGTTTCATTTTTGAAAACTACCTACAATAAACACAACAAGCAAGGCAGTATACACCACAAATTCGTGCCAGTTCCCAGCGGGGGCGCGGCCCCGTTTCCAACCTCAAATCAAAGCCACCGATCGGGAGGATGAGGGAGAAGCAGAGGCGCTAACATTCTAACGGAGGTGCATCAGAAAGACCCAAGTCGGAAGTGAGGCTAGGGGGAAAGTTGCTCCTCTGGTGGTTCAATGGCAGGAGGCAGACATATGCCCCCCCTATATTGGTTCCAACTTCCCCATACCTTATGCCATTTCTTAGGCCTCCCCCGTGCACTATACACGTTTTCTCCCGAAACATGCTCCAGTCCATGTTGTCCTTCCATGCATCCAGGGTGGGCGGGCTGTGAGAGCCCCACAGTCGTGCTATATCTCGCTTAGCCACCATATTGCCTAGGGTCGCCCATTGAGTCTGCGCTGCGTCATAGTCTGTAGGACCCCACACATTCAAAAGACAGCGCCGCGCCTCTGGGTGCAGTACAATACCCGTGACCTCCTGCATCACAACGTGAATCCGCTTCCAAAAGTCCGCAATCACACCACACTCCCATATGATATGTAGAAAGGTGCCCACCATCCCGCAGCCCCTCTTACATAGCCCATCCTCGGAAAAACCCATATGGACCAGCCGGGGCCCAGTGACATAAACTCTGTGCAGTATCTTAAGCTGGACCAGCCGTAGTCTGGCGGGGATCGCGACCTCCTTAGGAGAGGAGACGGCGTATTGCCAATCCTCATCGTCCAGCTCAAGGCCGTCCCTAGTCCACTGATCCCGCACCCCCAGGAGGAGGTCAGTCCGGACGTTCACAAGCTTTTTGTAGATTAGGGAGATTGTGCTCTCCGGCATATGGCCGTCCAGGATCCGGTCCTCCAAGGGAGAGGACTCAGGCACCTTTTCCCCCTCAACGAGTACCGACCGCAGCGCATGGCGCACCTGCGCATACCGGAAATATTCCGTGCCCTCCAGCGCATATTCCGTCCGTAGCTCGTCAAACGACTTAATCCGCCCCTTGGCCAGCAGGTCACCCACCCTGGAGATGCCAATCAGATCCCATTTCTCGAATCCCTTAGAGTGCCAAAGTTTCCCCAGCATATCGGAGTCATACAACGGAGTGGCGTGGGTGAGCCTATCTTTCCAGCCCAACGAGTTCGTGACTGTCTTCCACACATTCACCGCCACCCCGGTCGGTCCCGTGAGGGACCCAGCCGGGGGCCTCGAGTAAAGTGCTCTATAGTAGCCACCCCCACGCAGCAACCACCGGTCCATAGCAAAGCCAGGGCTAAGCGCCGGGCCGTAGACTCCATGATTGATCGCACTCAGTTGGGAGGCCCAATAGTATCTTCTGATGTCGGGAAGCGCGATACCCCCGTCGTACCAAGGAAGAGTTAGTTTTGCTATCGCTATACGCGGACGGCCGTCCCACAGCAGCGAGCGCTGGAGACTCTCAACCTCCCGAAAGTAGCTGGCCGAACCAGCTCCTGGGTGTTCTGCAGGGCATAGAGAAAACGGGGAAGAGACATCATTTTGAATAGCACAGCACGGCCAAGGAGGGAAAGCAGCAGCCGCAGCCAGCCCGCTACATCCCGCCGCAAGCGCGCCAACGGAGGGACCAGGTTCCTCTCGTACCGTACCGTTGGGTCGGTAGAGATATAAATCCCAAGATACATGAAACCCTCCCGGGCGATCTGGATCGGGCAATTCCGCGGGGGAACCGGGACGTCTCCACACAGGGCATACAGATATGACTTCCCCCAGTTAATGGTTAGTCCCGAATTCCTCCCGAAGGAAGTCAAAATGTCGCAGACAACTATGAGGGACTTCCGGGGTGAAGTGAGATAGAGCAGGATATCATCGGCATAAAGGGAGATGCGGTCCTCGTGGTCAGGTGACCAGCGAATCCCCCTCACATCTGGGTGCCATCGTATCCAGGCCGCCAGCGGCTCGAGAGCAAGAGCAAACAACAGCGGCGACAGAGGACAGCCCTGCCTGGTACCCCTCCCCAGCTCGAAGGGACGGGACGCCCTACCGTTGACCGCGACTTTAGCGAGAGGTCCTTCATATAATAGTCTCACCCAGCCCACAAATCCGGGTCCGAAGCCGAATTTCGCAAGCGCAGCCCACAGGTATTCCCACTCTACCGTATCGAAAGCCATAGTTGCGTCGAGCGCTGCCACAATGGCCGGCTCCCGCATCGTCCCCACCCTTGCGATCACTCCGTGGATGCGCCTAAGGTTCAACGCGGTGTTACGATGCGGGATGAAACCGGATTGGTCAGGGCGGATCAGATCGCCGATCACCCTGACCAAATGGTTAGCGAGGATTTTAGCGAGGATCTTCGGCTCGGCATTAAGGAGCGAGATCGGCCTATATGAGCTGCACCTGTTCCTGGGCTTACCATCTTTATGTATGACCACGATTGTTGCCAGGCGCTGGTCGCGTGGGAGGCATCCCGTCTCCCGCGCCTCCACGAACATAGCTCGCAAATGCGGAGCGATCTTATCCGGCCGGAGTTTGTAGAACTCAATTGGCAGGCCATTCGGGCCCGAGGCCTTGCCCGAACGCAATGAACGGATAGCCCCCGCGATTTCGTCGACTGTGATATCGCCATCAAGATCGTCCCTGTCTATGTCGGAAAGGCAAGGCAAAGCAAGATCACGCAGGAGTTCACACGAATCCCCCACTGGCCTGTCCGACACGGAGGTATAGACCGTGTGGAAGTAATCCGCAAAGCACTGGACTATGCCATCCGGCTCCGCGACAACGACGCCATCCTCCGTCACGAGGTCCGGCACAACACGATTGACCCGCTCCTTTTTATCCAGCCACGCGATTAATTTCCCGGCCTTGTCCCCGACGTCGTACAGACGGCCCCGCTGTTCCCTACTCATGGCTTTGGCCGCGTCCGTCACAAGGGCCTTGTACTCCGACTGCTTAAGGGTCAAATTGTGCAGCGCCGCCGCCGTGACCTCCCCCTCCAATGCCAGCTCCAGGTCCGCGATCTCCGCCTCAATCTGGGCGACCTCCGCGTCTCGCCGACGCTTGGCCGCTGCTATCAAGGAGAGGGCCTCTCCCCTAAGCACTGTTTTGAACGCTTCCCACAAAGACACCGCCGACGTGACTGAGCCGAGATTTTCCTGGAAATAACGATCGACCGCCTTCAGCACCGCACTACGAGTCGTAGGGTCCCTGAAATACCACGGGTTAATTGGGGCCACCCTACCCCCCACTCCTCTACCAACATCCATACAGATCCACACCGGCGAATGGTCAGAAATACCCCGTGCCATGTGCCTGGCCTCAGAGACAAAGGAGGCGTGTGCAGCTAGGGTAAGCACATAATCAATTCTGGAGAGACTGCCATGCGCCCCGGAGTGGAAAGTGTATTGCCGCTGTGTGGGATGCAGTAGTCTCCAACAATCAACCAGACCAAGGGTATCTACAAAGTCCGGAAGCCACTTCTGAGCCCCCCCCGAGCTCCTTGGCGGGTGTCTGTCAAGCAATCCGGAGCCAACCGCATTGAAGTCGCCACCCACCACCAACATTCCCTCTGGGAGATCCAACAAAGTCCTCTCTAAGTCCGCAAGTGTGGAAGGTTGCAGTGCAGGAGGGACATAAACCGACACCAGGACCAGCGTCCTGCCCTCCCACCTCCCCGCTACAGCCGCAAAGCGTCCCCTATCATCAACAGTAGTGGAGTCGACCTCAAATGGCAGGGAGGACCCGACAAGTATTCCAGCCCCCCTAGACCCCGAGGAAAACCCGGAGTGTGCGACAAATTTGTAGCCTTTCCTGTTGAGTGCATAGCACGTGTTACCAATCAAGTGCGTCTCTTGCAATAAGACAATATCAGGGGTACATCGCTTCAGAAATTGCAGGACAATCCCACGCTTAATACGATCCCCCAAGCCATTTACATTCCAACTGAGTATTTTTAAGCCCCTACCCCCCATCCCAACATGTAAGGAGACCACCACCCCCCGCGTGGAACCGCACTAGAGTCACAGAAGCTTGCATCCTTACGCCTTGCATAACCAAAAACAACAACAACCCCAACAACAACCCCAATCCACCCCCCACCCTGCACCCCTGCGTAAGCTCTAAAATGCCCCCCAACTTGCAGTGTGCCTGTCCCCCCATACAAAGACTAATCTACAAAAAGAACCCCAGAGGAGGAAAAAGCTCCCATACTGCCCCCGCTACCCCCCGGACTGTCACCCTCCCGGGGGAACCGGCGATCTAGTACTTAAGTCCTGGCTCATTGTTCATCACCGCCACCGTCTGCTCCACCGGAGCGTTCCACGCTAGTCCGTCCTTGGGGCAATGTGTCCAGCCAATCTCCGACCATGTCCGGTGATTCAAAAAAGAAAGTCCGCTCTTCGAACACCACACGCAACCTGGCCGGGAAGAGCATGGCGTATTTCAGTCCCATCTCTCGTAGCCTTCTCTTGACCGCCAGGAAGCCTTGTCGTTGCTTCTGTACCATCTGGGTAAAGTCCGGATAGAAACTTACAGTGGTGTTCTGGAATAGCGTCGGGCCGGACACCCGTGATGCTTGCAGAATGACATCCCGGTCCCTGAAGTTAAAGATCTTGGCGACAATCGGCCTCGGAGGGGCCCCCACCTTGGGCCTCCCGCCAGGGACTCTGTGGGCCCTTTCGACAGTAAAGAACTTACTAAGGCCTTTGGGCGCCAGATGGTTCACCACCGGGTCCTCCACAAACAGTTCCACCGACTGTTTCTCCGAATTTTCCGGGACCCCAATAATGCGCACATTATTGCGCCTTGCACGGTCTTCGAACTCTTCCAACCGTCGGGCAAAGTGATCATTTGCAGTCCGCAAGGTACGGACTTCCAGCTGAAGGCCGGAGACGTCGCCCAGGAGGCCTGCAGTCTTGAGGTCCAAGGACTGAACCCGCTCATTAGTTTTCCCCAGGTCTGCCCGAATCAGATTGACGTCGATCGATATGGCGTCCACTTTATGCGCCAGGGTCTCAAATTGTTGCCCGATAGAGGACTTCATCCCCTCGATGGCCCCCATGATATCTTGCAGGGTTGGTTCCGCGGAGGGGGGCGACACGTCCTTCAAGGCCTCCAGTGTCTGTCCCGATCCGCCCGGTGACCCCTTCTGGTGGGCATAGCGGTCCATGTTGTTAGTCTGGGTGTAGCCTCCCCGCCTGGTACTCTTGGGCTTCTGTTTTTCGGCGTCCGATTTGCTCGACATCGCAATCTGCCGCGGAGACAATCTCCTTGCCCATACGGAGTAGACAACCATGCAACCAGTGACTGGCGCTACCCACGTCCAGGCCCGGGCGCGGTGGAGACAGAAAAGCGAAAGTGAAAGTGAGGACACCTTCCTTCCGACGACTCGTCCCTCGCACGGCCGCTGTTGTTCAATTAGCGCACGGGCACTGTGCCAACGCAAGTACCGGGCACCTTCCGGGGAGTAGGCCACAAACTTTCAGGCAGTACAACTTCGGTCTCCGGTGGGCGATTTCGATCCGGACAACGGCTCTCGCCTCAGCAACGGCTCCCCTCCAATATTCCGGGCGTCAAAAGCAGGATAATAGACAGGATATCTGCCGGAGGGAGCGAGGGTCTCGGGAGCTCTAGGCTCACGCGGCCATCTTGATCACGCGCTAAGCTCCTCCCCCCGACTTATCATTGTTAATGGGTAAGTTATTAGGATCAGATGTAGAAATACCATAATTGGGAGCAAGAATTTGGGCCTCGGTGGACGGTCCTGCTTGTAAATGACCTGTAGTTACTTGGTCTATCAAATCCACCTTACTTGAGCAGGGTTGTCATTCCTATCCTCATTTTAAGATCCCATTATATTTAGGTGCTCGTCTATTAAGGACAATTTAATCAACATAGCCTCCAACACATTTTTAAGGCAATTTGTTAGGCCCTCTTTAATTGCCCCCACAAAAGTCTCAAGGTACGAATAAATGGCATTTTCCACAACAGTAGCAAGATGGGTTTTGGACAAAACTTCATTCTCCAAAGGTCCACTAGTCGCCCTAGTAAAAGAGTCCGCAATATTCGCCCCCAATTTCAGACCCTTTCTACGTTTCTTCTTTGGTATACCCCCCGTTGGAGCACTGGGTACTGCTCCTCCCGGCCTTCCCGCAATAGATGTCCCGCGACCGCGGGAAGTGGGCTGAATGTCACAAAGCACGTTCGTAGATATTTCCTCCTTATCCCCAGTCTCTGAGACAGAGTTAACACTGTTTGACGAGGATGGCACATTTTCACTTTGTGACACCCAAGGGGGGGCTCTGTAGGACCTTATCCGGTCTACTTCCTCCCCCTATGCCCAACTGCTCCTCGACAACTTGAATTTCCTCATTAAATGCCCCGACAGCTGTCATCAGATAGGAAATAATGGAGGCACAATTTCTGGGTATTTTAGCTTTCACTTTCGCCCCATCAGAGTTAGGAGGTAATTTATGCTTACCCATAATTTGTTGCGGACGACAGAGACCTGGCCCAGTCCAGTCTCTGCCAAGCGCTGACGGGCACAGACAAGCACGCCACTGCAACGATATTTAAAGCACCTCCGGGCGCGGGATGATGTCGGCAGAGGCAGTGGCCGAAGGGTGGCTGGGACTGGTGGTCCTTGTCCCCTTCCTCCTCCTTCCTATGGCAACAGCAGTGGCAAGGCAAGTGTTCAGACGGGCTTCCCGCACTGCGGGAGCCCGCAACGATATTTAAAGCACCTCCGGGCCCGGTATGATGTCAGCAGTGACGGTACCTGCAAGGGAGGCTGGGACTGGTGGTCCTTGTCCCCCTCCGCCTCCTTCCTATGGCAGTGGCAAGGCAAGTGTCCAGACGGGCTCCCCGCACTGCGGGAGCCAGCAATGATATTTAAAGCGCCTCCAGGCACAGGATGATGTCGGCAGTGAAGGTGGCCGCAAGGGAGGCTGGGACTGGTGGCCCTTGTGCCCCTCCTCCTCCTTCCTATGGCAGCTGCAGTGGCAAGGCAAGTGTCCAGACGGGCTTCCCGCACTGCGGGAGCCCGCAAATATATTTAAAGCACCTCCGGGCCCGGGATGATGTCAGCAGTGACGGTGGCCACAAGGGAGGCTGGGACTGGTGGTCCTTGTCCCCCTCCGCCTCCTTTCTATGGCAGTGGCAAGGCAAGTGTCCAGACGGGCTCCCCGCACTGCGGGAGCCAGCAATGATATTTAAAGCGCCTCCAGGCACAGGATGATGTCGGCAGTGAAGGTGGCCGCAAGGGAGGTTGGGACTGGTGGCCCTTGTCCCCTTCCTCCTCCTTCCTATGGCAGCTGCAGTGGCAAGGCAAGTGTCCAGACGGGCTTCCCGCACTGCGGGAGCCGGCAACGATATTTAAAGCACCTCCGGGCCCGGGATGATGTCAGCAGTGACGGTGGCCACAAGGGAGGCTGGGACTGGTGGTCCTTGTCCCCCCCTTCCTCCTCCTTCCTATGGCAGCGGCAGTGGCAAGGCAAGTGTCCAGACGGGCTTCCCCAAACTATTCAAACTCACTGTCTGCTGAGCCCCAGACGGTGCAGAGATGATGTCATTTAAATCCTTAACTCTACCACCCCTCCCCGCCCCCATTTTCATACCTATCTTGTAAAAAACACATCAAGTGATCTGAGCCTCTTTAAAATGAGGTGTAAATCTCCAAAAACACAACTAAATAAAGACATTTTCCATCAGACTCCTTCTGTATGTATTTGCAACTTTTAGGGTAGTGGTTTTCCTTACGTCAGAGGTGGGGGGCCATCATTCCATGTAAACGGGCACAGCCTGTTACTGATGATCCATTCACAGAAAATCTATTCTGGGAAGTGCAGCTGTAGTTATTGCCCCACCGCCTGAAATTAAACAACTGAAGGCATCCCGTGCACTCTGCTTTGATAATGCTGATTAACACGAGTGAGGGACAGACACAGTTTATGGAGAATTCATTATATTTTTGGGAACAACAACTGCCGGTAACAAAGGGGAAGAAGAGTACAAAGCAAACACGTTCAAAGCTGGAAAATGTGCTTAGTCTGTGTGACCAGAGCTGATGGGTTAAAGTCAAACTACATAGGTCTGATGGCTTTTTGTTGTCGAAGTTTTATGTCTCCTTTTCCGTTTTTTCTAGTTTCTGGGCTCTCGTTTGGAGCACAGAACATGCCTTATGCATTTTGTCTAAGAATTGACAGACAACTTAAAAATCAGAATAAATGAACTTCATAAAGGAAACAAGGCACTTTTGAAAATAGTTTGTATTGTATAGGATTGCATTACATAGTGGAACTGCAAATACGTTTTCTATTTAGTATTTTTACCCAATAATACACTAGTAGCCATATATATGTTCTTATCATTTTTGCTTTATTTTAGGTGTTTTCTACTGTTTCCATTTTTCTTTTGTCATACGATTATATATCATATATATTATATTATTGTTACTCAACAAATTATACAGATTTTCATTTCTATCTCAGTGTTCATGTACTTTATAAACTCAGTAAATTCTTTTGAACATGAATGTGGCAAGGTCTTCAAAAAGACATACGGAGTCAAGAAGTAATGCAGACAAGTGTGAAGCTGAAAATGTGAATGTAGGTTAGCGAGGCACATTGTTTAAACCTGGAGCGGGGAATGCTTTTATTAGATGGAAAAAGGAGAAATGAGGGACACAGACATATTGGGACGAGGCTGTAGGAGCTGGACCTCTTGGCATCATTGGTTTAGTGTGAATTTCATGAAGTCATACATTGATATACAGCCTTGGGAACCATAGACATTAAGGACAGACTTTAGGTACTTATCCTCTTCAATAACAAGCCACGTTCCTGTCTATTGAAGTGTAGAGACTGACAGGGCCGGACTGGGAACACAAAGCAGCCCTGGCAATTTTGTCAGACTGGCCCCCATCCCAGGGATGGCGGTTAGGCGTGCAAGCGTGAAGCGTTGCTGCTTAACAATACCGGCCCCAGCACTGCTGCTTTTGTTACTGGGGGCCGACACTGCGGCATCGCTGCAAAACCGGCCCGCAGTAACACAACCGGCCCCACCCTCCCAGCCTCCTGGGAAAATGCCCGATGCCCGCTACGCCCAATCCGGCCCTGGTGACTGAGGTGACTGCTGGGGAAGAAGGTCTTCATCCGAATCCGCAGGGCAGGAACCCTCCTTGATGTTCCAAACTACAGTCCAATCAAGAGACAGGGAGAGGCACAGCTTAAGCACGTCATAGAGGGTAGCCAATCTGTCAGTGCCAGAGGGATGGTCTGACATGTCAGTGTATTGGATGGTTCATTGAGTGTGTGTGGCCTTTTTAGGGTCCGTAGAGAAGTTTGATACTGTTGATTTCCCTGGCATTGCCATAAACATTGCTTAGTGCAAACACAAATGCATGCCGTCTCCCATACCTTGAAAAACATCTATAGAGTATGTTTTTTACAAGTTCAATCCTCCTCTGATATACAAATGAGACCACTTTAACTATCATAATTGCTAATGGGGGGCCACTTTCATTTTGGTGGCCAGGCTATTCTCTGTCCTAGCCTGAACCTGCGCAAAAGAAGAGCAAATTGGCTAAAGGGGAGATTGACAGAGTTTAATGTGGATGGAATACGAATGGAACCTTGGGCGAAATTTATTTAGGCCCCGACACCAATACATTTACAGAGAAACATTTACAACTAAACAAATAAAAGTTCCTTCTTATATACAATTGCTTAACTCAGTGCAAAAACAGTGCAGTCCCAATCCTAATCAATATTTTTTAAAACATTTGAAAAATGTAAAAATACAATAGCATAGCCTTTTGTTTATCAGAGCTAGGGGCGAGAAAACAGCCAAGTCTTGAGATGTTCCTAAAGCTAAGCAGGTTTGCTTGGCCTTTCAGATCCACTGGTAAATTGTTCCAAAGATGGCACGTAATGTGGGCAACTCTTCTGCCACACCATGTAATTTTGTTAAAATTAGGAACATTTGGGCACATGCATCAAGGTAGGATTTTGCGAGTCCTTAATTGCGATTATTAAGGAATCGCAATTAAGGACTCGCAAAAGCCTATGCACGTAGGAATCGCTATAAAAATAGCGATTCCTATACATTCCTTAATTGCGACTCGCAAATTGCAAGTCACAATTAAGGAATGGCTTCCCATTAATTCCTATGGGCATACAGGCCCATAGGAATGAATGGGAAATTGCATGTGCAATTTGCGAGTACCAATTGGTACTCGCATACAGCGCATGCAATTTCAAGGGTGTCAAAAGGACACCCTGTTGCACCCCTGTCCACTCTTAGAAGAAATATAATTCTTCTCATCTTGGGTTCAATAGCTATTGTTAACTATAGTTTCATTTTACCTAAAATAGCAGAATTTGTCATCTCAAGGTAAGTTGGGGAGAGGATGTGGTCCATGTGGTCCGTCGGCTAGACTGCCGACTTTGGTGCTGGCAACCAGGGTTCGAGCCTCGGGGTCGCGTCCACATCCTGTGATTCTGGGCAAATCACTTAATCTCCCCGTGCTTGAATGTGTAATGTAAATACGGTGCTCATGTAAAGCGCTCCAATACCTTCGGGTCGAGTTCGCGCTATATAAATATGCACACAAAAATAACTTCTCGAAGAGTCACAGTGCAATCTATTGATTTTTCTCCCCGTTCCCATACCTCCCTAGCATGGTGATAGACTTGTTTCAGAGGCAAAAAGCAATAACTCTTCATATTTTTTATACACGTTTCCAAGGTGCCTACAAACTTCACTTTGACACTATGAGTTGCCAATCTTGAGTCACTGAATTAGAATTGGTGGAATTTTACATGTGCAGAGTTAATTTATTGATATTGAAATGTTTTATATATAGCGCGCCCATGCCAAATGGCGTCTTGGCACTGGCGTCTGCTAAAGAAACATTAGCACTGTGGCAGGGGCATGTATAAGAGCATATCACTGGGGGCGAGAAAACAGCCAAGTCTTGAGATGTTCCTAAAGCTAAGCAGGTTTGCTTGGCCTTTCAGATCCACTGGTAAATTGTTCCAAAGATGGCACGTAATGTGGGCAACTCTTCTGCCACACCATGTAATTTTAGGAACATTTGGGCACATGCATCAAGGTAGGATTTTGCGAGTCCTTAATTGCGATTATTAAGGAATCGCAATTAAGGACTCGCAAAAGCCTATGCATGTAGGAATCGCTATAAAAATAGCGATTCCTATACATTCCTTAATTGCGACTCGCAAATTGCGAGTCACAATTAAGGAATGGCTTCCCATTAATTCCTATGGGCATACAGGCCCATAGGAATGAATGGAAAATTGCATTTGCAATTTGCGAGTACCAATTGGTACTCGCATACTGCGCATGCAATTTCAAGGGTGTCAAAAGGACACCCTGTTGCACCCCTGAAATTGTACTGTGCACCCACGTTGCGCACACACATGCCGCAAGGGCATGTGTGTGACATGAAACTTAGTTTTTTCAAATTACCGTTTTTTTTTTATTTTACGGTAATTTGCGGCCCCAAATAGCGAAATCGCTATTTAAAAGTGCTTTTTGCGTTGCATTTAAGGAATCGCAATTTGCGATTCCTTAAATGCAATTGCACTTTGGTAAATCGCAAAAAATTGCGATTAACGAAATTGCGCATGCCAAGTTGTTTGATGCATCGCAAAACGGCTGTTTTTTGCGAATCGCACTGTTTGCGATCGCAAAAAGCTTTGATGCATGTGCCCGATTGGCTCTTCTATACATGGCCGAGCGCAAGGTTCTTCTGGGAATATAGCAGGAGAACTTCCTCTTTAGGTAATCAGTACCTTTGCTGTGCAGAGCCTTGTGTGCCATAGTGCCTTGAAAGCGATTCTTTTCTTCACAAGGAGCCAGTGAAGCTCCACCAGAACCTTTGAAACCCATTCAAACTTGGGGACCCTCCTAAGGAGCCGGGCTGCTGCATTCTTCAGGGTTTGACGTTTCTTTAATGCTTGTGGAGGAATGTCTAAATATACGGCATTACAGTAGTCCAGCCTGGACAAGACCAGTGCTGTAACCACTGACTTCAGTAATTAATAAGGTAAAAAGGGAGAAACTTTCTTTTTTTTTTTTTTTATTTATTAGACAACTCCAAAAAAATCACAGACAATGAGATCATCAATAGCGAAAGGAAAAAAAAGAAATAGGAAGCCAAACTTACATCAATGCCGGTACAATCGAAGTGAAAAATGGGAGCATAAGAATTCGTATATAATCCAAAATAGACAATAGGAACTGTTGCATTGTGAGAAACTTAGTACCAAGGGTTTATAAATTAATTTGGGACAGCTGCGATGCACCATAAAGTGACGGGGGACCAAATCTTATCTCCTTTTCTTTTGGACTTAGGGCCCCTAGTTGCGTATATTGCAAGCTCGTAATTATATACAGACAGAAATCTAGAGAGCCACATTTGGAAACTAGGGGCATCACAATTTTTCCATAGAGCAGCAAGAATAATTCTATATATCGCAGTTCCGATGAAAAGGATAGCTTCCTCGTTGGAGTTCAATTTTAGCGTACAATCATATCCAAGCAAGCAAATCGTAGGGGACTCGGGCAATTTATGCCCAAAGATCGCCTCCCAAAATTCCCAGATCATTTTTTTTAATAATGTCAGCTTAGCACAATAATAGAACATGTGGGTTAACGTTGCGGGTCCACAATTGCA
This sequence comes from Triturus cristatus, assembly GCF_964204655.1. Lineage (NCBI taxonomy): Eukaryota > Metazoa > Chordata > Amphibia > Caudata > Salamandridae > Triturus > Triturus cristatus. Next base: position 855,179,061 of record NC_140585.1, on the reverse strand, counting down.
CCTTGGACATTGATCATTGGTTCTTTTCCCCCATGAGAATAGCTTGGCTGGAGTGAAATAAAGATTATAGATAGTTTTGTAGAGTTGGGACCTCAGATTAGTGGAAAGTAATAGTTGTGTTGACATGGCAAGAACCTTATTGATGTCTATATCTGAGTTATCGAGCCTATTTACCCATAGTAGTTCTGTCTGTATTATATCATCTGGTGAGTTCTCGTGTAGAAACGTATAGATCATGCCGATTCTGGAAGAAGGACTGGTGGTGGCTTCAATAATAGGGCTTCTAGTCCAGATTACGTTGTGCAACTGAGAGTTTATAATTGATCTAATTTGGAGAAATTTTAAGTAATCTGTCGCAGGTATATTAAATTGATTTTGGAGAGTAGTAAAATTGGCCTTCATGTCTATACCCAGGAAATCATAAAGGGATATAATTCCTTGTCTCTCCCACCTGGCAGAGATAGCATCATTCATGTTTTGCGGTAATAAACATGAATGCCAGAGTGGAGTATATCGACTAAGTCTGGGGATATTCATATATTTTTTGATTCTACACCAGACTTTCCATGCCCCGATGACAATCTTGAATTTGACTTTCTTATAGTAACTGGGCTCGAGTTGTCTTAACAAAAGTCCTCTTGCATTATGTCCGAGGGCTAGTTCATATATGGACGGAATATCTAGCTCTTCCCGGTTTTCTGCTAGGGTAACCATTGGGGTGAGTTGTTTCAAAAAGCAAGCCCAGAAATAAAGAAGTAGCTGTGGAATTGCAAGCCCCCCTCTGTCAAGTGGAAGAGACAAGTATTTCAGCGATCTTCTGATCCTGCCATTTTGCCAAACGAATTTAGAGAACTGTGAATCCAGAATTGTAATAATTGTATCGTCTACTAGCAAAGGGATAGCACGAAATAGATATAATACTTTAGGAAAAACAGTCATTTTGATAAAGTTCCCTCTCCCTATGATAGATAGCTGCAAACTGTTTACCCTTGTGAGATCTTGGCTAATTGAGTCAATCAGTGGTTCATAATTAATTTTGATAATATTTTGTGCTGTTGTACATATATGGACCCCTAAATATGTTGCTAGTTCGGCCCGTCTCACATCCACGCACTGTATGTTTGCTGTACATAATATTATGGTTTTATTTTTATTCAGGGAGTATCCTGAATAGGCACCAAACTGCTGTGTGATTGCCTCTATCTCGGTTATGGCTGTCTCGGGGTCACGTGTAACAATAGCAATGTCATCTGCATATGCTAGGACTTTTGTTTCATATCGGCCTGTCACCACCGGTGTAATCCTGTTACTTTCTAGCATTTTGAGTATCAGAGGATTAATGTAGAGGGCAAATAATATCGGGGAGCACGGGCATCCCTGCCTTGCTCCTCTTGAGATTTGGATGGTGTTAGATTCGCACCCCATAACCTGAAGCTTAGCCCTTGGGTCAATATACATTGCCTTGATTGATTTGATAAGCCCTTGCCCAAAATTAAACCGTTCTAAAATAGCCCACATAAATTCCCATGATACTCTGTCGAATGCTTTTTCGGCATCGAGGAGAATCATTGACATCTGGCCACCCGTTGTTGCAGTGATATCAAATAATGTAATTACTCTACGGATGTGGTCGGTAGTGCCCTTTCCTGGGATGAAGCCATGTTGCCATGGCGTGACCAGATGCCCAATGACCCCCCTGAGCCGATTGGCGAGTATTTTTGAGTAGAGTTTCGAATCTGAGTTTATCAGTGAGATTGGGCGGTAGGAGGATGGAGAATCAGTAGGTTTGCCTTTTTTAGCAAAAATGACAATATTTGTGTCCTGCCATGATGCTGGCGTGTGGCCGTTCCACTGGATTCCGAGAAATAGATCTAATAAAAATGGTAGTATTATTTTACCTAAGACTCGATAGATCTCTAGCGGCAGTTTATCTGGGCCTGCTGCTTTCCCCGGTGCTAGTTCTGCCAGGGCGAGTTCTACCTCGGTTATTGATATTTCTTTCTCCAGATTATTTTTGATAGCATTATCTAGCCTCCTATCTGAGCAAGCTACAAAGTTACCCAAAAATGTATTAATATCCTCTTTATTATACAAGATGTCGTTCTGATAGAGGTTCTGGTAGTAGTGTTGGAAAATGTCGACTATATCTTTAATTTGCGTATAATCTTGTCCGTTTGATTTAATTAAGGAGATAGTGTTTTGAGATGCCTTTTGTCTTGTCCGTAAGGCCAATTGCCTGCCGACCTTTTCGCCATTCTCGTAGAGATTTCTTTGCTGTGTTCTATAAGTTTCAGCAGACTTTTTTGAAATTGCCTTATTTAGGTCGTTTTTTAAGATCAGGATCTGTCGTAGTAGATCTGAGCCATCCGTTTTTTGTGCTAGTGATATGGTATGCGCGGTTTCTAAATTGGCTAGTTCGCCCAATTTCTTAGTGAGCTCAGCGGTCTGTTGTTTCTTGGTCCGAGCTACAAAGCTAATGGTTTCCCCTCTAAGCGAGGCCTTAAAACAATCCCACACTATATTTCTAGGGGCGCTATAGCGGTTAATATCAAAATACCCCTGAGCCCAATTCCTGATAAAATCAACATAGTCACTGTTGGCCAGTAGTTTCCTATCAAACGTCCAGACTGAAGGTTTCCTGGTGGTGTTTGTTAGATTGATAGTAAGCACTAGGGCGTTATGATCAGAGACTAACTTAGGATATTTGACGATGGTTGCTGAATTCGAGATATTTCTGGTGGAAAATATATAGTCGATTCTGCTGTATTTATTGTGTGGGTTTGAAAAAAATGTAAACCCCGGATCCCCTTGGTGTTTGAGCAGCCAGATATCGGCTAAATTATGACTCGTAAGGAGTGAATTAACAGCTTTAAACACCCTAGGTTTACGACCATAATACCTATGCCTGCCTAGAGTTTCCCGAACTGAATCTAGTGTGATATTGAGATCGCCAGCCAAGATCAGCGGGCCTGGCCAATCAGCCAATTCTACTTCTAAGCTTTCAAACATAGATGGATCGTCTATGTTTGGTCCATATACAGCACAGATGGTTAGCCCTATAGCAAGCTCAACAATTATCCACCTGCCATGCTGGTCAGTTGCTTGGCGTATAGGGATTCCTAAATATTTCTTACCTAATATCGCCACACCTCGATTATTAGTTGTTTGAGTTGTAGTGGCCAAGATGTTGTACCCCTGTATTTTTAATAGGCTTCGCATTGACCAAGGTAGGTGTGTTTCTTGCAGACAAATAATATCGAATGAATTTTGCGTTACTATCTCAGAAAGCCGCCCTCGCTTACCTCTGTCGTGTAGCCCTGCAATGTTCCAGCTACAGATACTTATCCTCCCCATATAGCTAAGGTTTCAGTCTTTTTACTGGTAATGGAATTTGATTCTAGATTTGTCTTGTAATACCGAAATATTTTATGATGTGTCATGATAGTTTGAGTTCCTTTGTTTGGAGTTGTCAGCATTTTCCCCATTTTGCTCCCTTCCCCGCCCTCCCCACCCTCCCCCCATCTTCCTGCCCCCCCCCCTGCTCCCAACATAAGGCAACAAGACTCAATAAGAGTCCTTTGGTGAGGTACGTGCATCACGCTATCAGGTCCCTGATCGGTCAGCCGTCATCGTTTTTTTTTTTTTCTTTTTTAAATTTTTTATAGACCCCTCTTCCAAAAAAAATGTTTTTTTTTTTCCCCCTTACGAATATTTCTTTTTAAGCAGATATCTCACGAACCACTGGCCCCCCACCTTAAATTAATGAATATAATATAATATAATAATGAATATTCCGCAGTGTTTGCCTCCTCTCCCCCAGTTAGTAGTATTCACATAATTCACATGTTAATATGTTTTGAGAGTGCCTTGAATTGCTTAGATAGCTCGGTCAGATCAACTCAGACGTGCCCTAGCTCATATAAAGTTATCAGACGGAGGCAATCATTTTAGGCTGTCCAAGTATTCTTGTGCTGCTATCTCCGAGACAAAAAATTTCACCTGCCCTCCATATATAACTTTCAGCCGTGCAGGGTTATTCAGGTACACTATTGCCTTTTTGTCTTGGAAGGGTTTTATAAGCTGCCGCAGCCTCCATCTTCTCTCAACGGTTGTATGACAAAAATCAGGACGTGAAAAATAGGTAATATCCTTTGAGGTGCGTTTGGCTTCAGGCCTTGCCTTCTCAAACACTGCCTGTCTGAGCAAAAAATTGCCAAAATAAACCAAAACAGCCCTTGGGTATGCACCGGGCTTGTCGGGGTTTTTTTGAACAAGAGGCATTCGGTGTGCCCGCTGGACTTCGACGTCCCAATTCCAATTTGATAGCTCTGGCAGAGAGTCTCTAAAAATGTTAACCATAAATGAGCGGATGTCCTCCCCCTCTGTTTTCTGAGGTATTCCTAGTATACGCAGGTTGTTTCTGCGCTGACGATTTTCAAAATCCTCCAGTTTCCATCTGATGTCCCCTATCTGCAGCTCGTTTGACTCCACCCGCTCTTGGATTGCGACAACTTCAGTTTCGTTGGCCAAGGTTCTGGACTCTATTTCGGTTAGTCGATCGCCGAACGTACTGCATGTTTTAACCAGCTTTCTCACCACTCCTTGCACCTTACGCAATGCTGCCTGCGCTTTTCGCCCATCCTGTGAGGTCTCTTCACGATGCGAGGCTATAGCCTGCAGGACAGCCTCTATGGATGCAGCCGCAGGGTTGTTTGAAGCAGATGAGTTTATAGAATTCAGTGGAGTTAGTTGCTCGGAGTGTGTATGATCCCAGTGTAAAGCCGCTCCATGCGATTTATTCCCCCTTTTGTTGAGGACCTTTTGCTTTAGTTTGATAGTGACTGGCTCTGCCCCCGCATCTGTCGCACTATCAGATTCATCAGACACATACCAAGCTGATGTATCGCCCCATGCTGCTCCTAGCTCTCCTAGTTCTGCTTCATCAGAGAAGGAGAAAAAGTCGCTAGCCTCCTTCTCAAGATCATTGCGTATTGCGCTGCCAGTGCCGAGGTGTTCCAGAGCAGGTGTTGCACCCCTATTTTTAGGCATGTTCTCAGGCATGTTCTCAGCCAAATCGGGGTTAGTGTTCATGGTCTTCATAGTGGCTGGCGGCTCTGTCTGCATTTGGGTTCTTGAGCTAAGAGACTTCTGCTGCTGCGATTGTCTGTTGAGCCCGAACTCAATGCTTGCATTTATTTTGGCAGATTTATTTAACACCAAATCGTTCTCTGCAGTGTTAGTCAATTCGTTATCTAGGGAGACCCCTGAGTTAGAGTGTATATCAGGCATATCAGGTACAACAGGTAACATGCTCACCTCAAGACTTGAATGTTGTTGCTGCTGAGATGAGACTGGGTTGCCAAGATCCCTTTTTGCGTGTTGAGTTTGGAGATCTTCCGTTGCAGTACAGATTTTATCGCCCACTGTCGTCGTTAGAGAGGGTGGGCCGTTTGCGAGGTCTGGGACAGGGAGAGACTTCCCCTCGGAGTGCGAGGCCCGCCGCCGCCTCTCCTGACCTGGAAGCGAACAGGAGCCTTTCCGTAGCAGGTCCACGACTGATGGTCCGGTGAGCTCCCTTCGTGTGGCTTTCTTCCGGGTTGCGCCCCCTGGTTTAGAGGAATCGACCGCTACCGCCATCTCCGTCGCTGCTTTCAGATGCTGTGTATCGGCCTGACCTGTCGTCTTGTCCGACCCCCGGTGCTCCAGAGCTTCGCGCTGGGCTTGCCTTGCTGCCCTTGCGCGTGCAGCAGCAGTGGAGGCAGTGGAGGCAGTAGAGGGAGCAGCAACTTTTGGGGCCATTTCTGCCGTGAGCTCAGCTTGCATTCCAACGTCTCGGGATTGCTTTGACCCCGCTCGGTGCGCACAAGCACAGCGGTCGGGTCTATTTGCAGAGGTAAGAGAGTTGATGAAAATTCAATATACAGCTAGCCAGCCTATACATGAATAGCAAGTCCAGGCGACGTATCGGGTTGGAGGGGTCAGGGGGGTGAGATCCATGTATAAGATCCATATGCGGCTACGATACTCGGTACTGCGGCGGCTTTTCGCTTTTATTTTTTCCACCTTTTTTTCATCCGCTAATCACTGCGTTATCGACTTCGAACAGGAGCCATAGTATAGATACGCGGCTGCAGATTCAGTTTTCATACATGATTAGGCTGACGGGGGGTTCACTCGGCATCTCCGATCAGGAGCCTGATGCGTTAGCGCTGCGATCCACGTCAGATCGCCATCTTGCCTTCTGGGAGAAACTTTCTTAAGGTGGGCAGTAAGAAAAAACAAGATCAGGTAAGTGTTGATTTAAAGAGAGGCTGAAACCGAAAATCACCCCCAGATTTCTCACTGAGGGTTTTGGAGTAGGAGGGAGGCCCAAATTCCGAGACCACCGTGATTGGTTTCAGAAGGTGGTGTCCCTTCCAAACAGAAGGACCTCAGTTTTTTCCAAATTAAGCTTAAGACTGTACTTATTCATCCACTCAACCACTGCTCCCATACAGCTACTAAAGCAGTGTGCAGTTTCAGTACATTACTAGAGATTGACACCACAATGATCAAAGAAAAAATGCCAGTACGGTGGATTTTCTTGATTGGTAAAAACAGAAAATAGGCATGGAATTTGGGTAGTTCTTAGAGAGGCACCCTGCTGTGGTAAGAAAGCATCCACAAAGTCTTAGGTTTCACATACCCCTTGCAAGTAGTTTGCCACCCGTTTAAAGCAAACCAATTCACTTCCTTGAAAGTCAGAAATGTGTTTCCAGTGTGGAAGAAAAGACACAAATTAAATATTAGTGATGCATTTACACATGCAGGATTTCATAAGCACAGAAAATCCACATAGGAATTAACATATACAAGAACTCCAGAAAATCTACAATTGCTGTTTCATTACTGGTGCTATTGCTGGGATTATCAGTGCATTCCATGCAGTCTGAAATTTGGTTTCTGAAACCAGCCCATAGGGATTAGGTGCATGCAACCACATAGGTGCATACTGAAGAAAACACAGAACATTAAAAGCACGCCTTTGTGAATGCCAGGCAGATTCATCGGAATATACAGCTATCATTACAATAGCAGAAAGTGTATCGTGGAGTATAAATAACTTAATTTTAAATTCGGTGATATCACCCCTGACAACGCCTCACGCACATTACAATTGAAAGTCAGCTTAGTGTACAAACTACTTTTAATTAGCATGGCGCTGTAGGCAGTCTGTAAGTGTATCAAGGTGTGCCATGCAATTAGTAATTCCACCCGTCATTTTTCATTGTCATTCTGAAGAGGGTGTTGCCACATATTTCACCATCAACTGCATAACTTTCAGATTTAAAAAACTGAATCAAGAGTTACGAAAAGACACAGCAATGATGATCAAGGAACTGTCAGGCACGTGAGGTACTATTGAAGTGAAACTAACGCCCAAGCATTATTAATGTTCCCATTGTATGCACTAGGAAGGGCTTCTGTCGACACAAGTGTTTTCCTTCATTATTTGTGCAAATTGATGTTACTCCACAGACACTGTTATGCAAGGAGCAGTAATTTGAAAAGCGCACTCACAAGAATACAGAAAAACAATCAAGCATTTTTCTTCTCTTTGTATGTCTGATGCCTTGAATCGTACCGTGCCTCCAAGACAGACGCCATCGCTGCATTATACATATGTAATTCACATTAGTGTTCTGCAGGGCTGTTTCCGAACAGATGCACTTTTAAAGTCATAGTGAGGCCACAGAGTTAAATTCTAAAGGGGATACTAGGCCTAAAATGCACAGCAGTCTATACCACGGCAGCCCCTCCTGGCATACGGAGTAGCCGCTAAAGCCCAAACAGATCTTGACACTTGTCGGCAACAATAACTTCCAGAAGCCTTGCAGAGCATTGCCTCCTCACTCAACCCGTCTGGCTGCTTGGCAGATGGCAATGTTTGGTGTTTCAACCTCCCCTTTTTATATTCCATTTTCAGACACCAAATGTGATTCAGGGTATGAGTATCTGACGTTTTATGTTTGGGTTCTGCTTCATTTGAAGTGTACACTTTTCCTCTCTCTTTTCATCCTGAAAAGCTGTCACAGAAGAAGAGATTTCAAACTTGAAAGTCCCACAACACAGGCTATGGGAGTGTTTAGATTTCTCACCTCAATATCAGCCACATTGATTTGCACACCAAAACATTAATCCCAGGCTTCCAGCCCTACTCGTTATGATTCCCTTTTCAGTCCCATCTCCTTTCTGAAATGTGTCCGGCTCCTTCCTTGCGATGTCTCACTGAATCAAAGAGCACCCTTTGAAGTATACAGATGGAGTCTCTCTCTCTACCCTCTCCAGTGCGTCCCACCCAGCTCACAGGAATGCAGAATACACAAATCTGTCTGGGAGGGATTGCTCTACTACTCATGAGCACCATGCAAGCCTGGCTCTCCCAAAATGGAATCCAGGGTTGTCCATATAAAGTACCATAACATGTACATTCACACTCAGTGTACATACACAGCACACATACTGTCCTGCTTTGTTACCTCCATGTTTTGTGCCAACCCAGGTACTCATACATTCAGCACACATAATCACTGTGCGTACTGCTCAAAACTGTATCCTTTTGTATTGTCTGTCATGGTGTGCTAAAAGCAACCACACCCACTGCTAGTACACATATTCTCCATATGCACACTGCACAACACTTCCTCCTTAATGTATTGTACTTCTTGCAAGCACACACACCCAGCACATGCTTTAACTGCACACTGCATAGCACTACATCTCTCACGTAATGCATTCCTCTCTGGTATATATACACACCCAGTACACACACTTACCATGCATGCACTGCACAGCATTTGTCTATCCCTGTACTTTACCCTTACCAAGCACATACATCCAGCACAGTCACTACTCATGCATTGCGCAGCACTTTACCTCTAATTAATGTAGGCTAAGGGTGAGTTAAGCACACGGCAGCAGAACTTAAAAAGATGAGTGAGCCTGTAAGCCTCACTCCAGTGACACAAGGTAACAAGCATTGGCATAGCCAATAGGTCTCGCCTTTGGGACCTTATAAGTGTTTAGCTATGCAACAGTTGAGGTTGTTGCACCAAGGATATTGCGCTGGATAACTAAACACCTATAAGGTCCTATTGTATATGCCAATAGGTCTTGCTTTTGGGACCTTATAAGTATTTAGTTATGTAGCACAATATCCTTGGTGCAACAACATGAAGCGTTGCATGGTGAAACATTTTTAAGGTCCTAAAGGCAAGACCTATTGGCTATGTGAATGCGTGAGATAGTTTTTAAAGGAACGTTTTTTGTAATGTTATTTTGTATTTTTATAAATGTGAGAGGTTGGCCTGGTATATGCTGACTCCTAATTTTAGTGGGTACCTTGCACTTGTTTAAACAACCCTTATTGTTGAATAGGTTAAAGATAACCTTTATTGAAAGCTATCCTAGTGTTAGCTATGGAGAGCAGCCTTTAGGCTAAGTGTTGAAGGAATGTAAAGCTGCTTATTTTACCATTTGTAAACCTTCTGAATGTGCAAATAAAAGGAGAACCATAGAAGGAATATATAAAATATATGTATTTATAACTAAACAGTTTGTAGTAAAATATTTATGATATTAGAGAAGAATTACAGGTAAAGTGTTTAGAACAGCAGCTAAAACACAAAAGCACATACACTTTTACAAGCCATAGGGAGAGTAACTGTTTTGCACAAAATTGCAGTTTAGTGAGCAGACGCCGTGACTCGAACATAATTTACCAGCCGCCAGCTTCCCACTCAACAGATCTGTTCATTACGCCACATCCTCGTGTATTAGTAGAATTGCGTAGCATTGGGTTATGGGGTTATCCTCTGTTTGCGGACGATTCAGTTGCAGTGAGGGCTTATGTAAAGTAAAGAAAGATTTAGTGATTTTGTTTTTGCAATTTAAAAAAGCAGAGACACAGCGATAAATATGATTTGCTCAACATCAGGGATTTGTGACGCATATAACTCACACCTACCTATCATTAAGGACACAATTCCATTTTAAAATGGAAATTCGACATATTTTCAACTCGCAATACCTTTTAAGCCATTGTAAAAATAGAAGCACTTTTTGTGCATTTAATCAAGGGTAGTGATTTGCTGGGTAAAGTACTTTATATAAACACCGCACATTTATAGGGTAGTGGCTTACCGGTTACAAGAGGGTATATAGGCACCTCACTTTAGTTAGCAAACAATCCACAATAAAAATATAAACAGAATCAAAGGCAAATACACGCTGATGGAAAGACCTAACAATATAGTGCAGAAACGAGCAGACTGAAACTATGACCCTTTCTACAAAGAAAACACGTTTATGTAGCATTTTGCCATTTGTTAGTAGGGCCATGCTTCAGAACAAACTTTATTGTCAATATTAATATTGTATCCATTTAAATGAGCACATTGAAAATAGTGTTTTCGCGCGCAAACACTATTTAGGTCTCGCTTGAGCCAGTGCTTTAGCGCTGCTCTGGCGAGAGCTATAGAAAACGGGGATTTGGAAGAGCAAACGAGTGCTTTTCAGGCCCCCACTACAGTGCATGTGCGCCGGGCGCGCGCACCATTTGGCAGCCTGCGTGTACATTTTGGGGGCGCTTTGATGTTCTCAGTGAGCCGCGCGGCCACTGCGAACATCAAAGCGCCCGCGAAATGATTACTTTCACTTTAGCGGCCGCACAAGTGAAACATACCCTCTAATTCTTTGGGCCACACCTAACCAACCCTTTCATCCTTACAATCTAACGTTCGCACCTACTTGGCAGACTGGTTCTCTGTTGCTCTTTCCTCCTCTGCTCTCTCTCCTCAGACTCTGTCCCTCCCCCTGTTGCAGCAGCTGGCATTACACGGGGGAGGGTGGCTCTTCGTGCCTACCAAAAAATGAATGTGTACGTGTATAACGTAACTGGTGCTCATGTAAAGCGCTCCAATACAGAGTTCGCGCTATATAAATTTGCAATAAATAAATATAATGTGGTCCATGGAGCTTTTCGCTTTCAACGTGCCTGCCTGTTCGTCTGATTTGACCTGCCAGAGTGATTGACCATGTCTGAGATCGCTCCCACACTCTGCTAAAAAAAACTCTGATTCCTTCCAGCTCGCATCACCCCTCACCCACACACACTTATCCCTCGGAGGTGCACGAGATTATCTCTGTGCCCCCTTTTCTCTAACCCCTCTGTGGATGTGCAGTCAAGAGAAAGAACCCCCCCTATGAAGAATCCCAGGCCCCGTGACCTTTAACCCCCCCCCAGCACCAGCCTGGCTATCATTTACCCCCCTCACCCACCTCGCAAAGGGATGTCATTACTCACTACAGAGTATCAATTACAGAGGTGAGCCCTCATCACCCATCATCCCATTCGGCGCAGGAGCGCTGAATGGAACAAGATTTGGCATAGCCAATAGGTCTCGCTTTTGGGACCTTATAAGTATGGGGTTATCCTCTGTTTGTGGACAATTCAGTTGCAGAGAGGGCTTATGTAAAGTAAAGAAAGATTTAGTGATATTTTTTTTTGCAATTTAAAAAAGCAGAGACACAGCGATAAATATGATTAGCTCAACATCAGGGATTTGTGACGCATATAACTCACACCTACCTATCATTAAGGACACAATTCCATTTTAAAATGGAAATTCAACATATTTTCAACTCGCAATACCTTTTAAGCCATTGAAAAAAAAAGGCGCACTTTTTGTGCATTTAATCAAGGTTAGTGATTTGCTGGGTAAAGTACCTTATAAAAACACCGCACATTTATAGGGTAGTGGCTTACCGGTTACAAGAGGGTATATAGGCACCTCACTTTAGTTAGCAAACAATCCACAATAAAAATATAAACAGAATCAAAGGCAAATACACGCTGATGGAAAGACCTAACAATATAGTGCAGAAACGAGCAGACTGTAACTATGACCCTTGCTACAAAGAAAACACGTTTATGTAGCATTGTGCTATTTGTTAGTAGGGCCATGCTTCAGAACGAACTTTATTGTCAATATTAAAATTGTATCCATTTAAATGAGCACATTGAAAATAGTGTTTTCGCGCGCAAACACTATTTTATTAAGCGGCTAACTTACACCTACCAAGTGTTCTAGCTACAATCCCCAAAAGAAATGGTATTGTTACATATGTGTAACACGCAAACCAGTTCCCACCAGCGTACTAGGTCTAAGTAATATTTTTGTGTTCTGTGTAGGGTAGTGCTTCGAAGGAGAACAATGCGCTTTATGTATAATTTGTAACAACTTGCAGTAATGTAAAAATAAGAACAAAACACACCCGTAAACGGAATTAGGGATTTATATGTACTATTAGTTTGACAAGCTGGAGCTTTTGCACAATTTTAAAAGTAAGTTTTTCTGTCGATTCCGTTTCTCTGTTAAAGCAAAAGGACAGGCCGGCCACTTGGAATACCCGACTCAAATTGCTCCTAAAAGACTACCAAGTGTAGCCGCCATCAAGTCTGTAGTGGTGTGAAAGGTTCCACTAAATGTGGTTGAATAGGACTCTTCCCTGGCACTATAAAGAGGAATGTTTGCACCTTGTAAAGATCGTTATCAGCGGAAGCAGATGCAAATGTGACTTTGATGCTGTTTCACTTAGGGGTGATATTTTTTTTTTTAAAATGGCAAAAATGCGCCTGCGTAATAACATTACACGAGAGATTTTATAGTTTTCGAGCTGTAATAGTATGTTTTGTAAAAAGTCTACCGAAATACGCGACGTAACACTGCTTTATTTTGAAACGCACAGTTTAAACGTACATGCTAACATTAAAACAGAGACCCAAAGCAAGCTGCAATAAAATAGTTTTTATACGTGCTTTGTTTTCTTTAGCAAACAGTCCCCAATCCAAATATTCACACATTAAAAGGCAAACAAATGCTAAGGCGAAAGACAGAGTGAGTGAGGGGGGAATAAAAATAGAGAGAAAGCGAGAGACAGAGTGCAAGCGAAAGACAGAGTGAGTGAGGGGGGAATTAAAAAAAGAAAGTGAGAAAGCGAGAGACAGATCGCGAGCGAAAGACAGAGTGAGTGGGGGGGAATTAAAAAACAGAAAGAGAGAAAGCGAGACAGAGTGTGAGCGAAAGACAGAGTGAGTGAGGGGGGAATAAAAAAGAAAGAGAGAAAGCCAAAGACAGAGTGCGAGCGAAAGACAGAGTGAGTGAGGGGGGAATAACATCGTCAGATATCATAAGGGTACAAGAGAACAAGAGCTTTCTCCACAAGAAAAGATTTATTCGAGCAGGAATTTAAGATTCATTGGCCCGCAGCTTGTAGTAGGAAAGTGACAAGCAAACATAATTGAATAAATGTGATGGGACACTTAGGAGAGAGAGCCGTGCACGAGGGAAAACTTATAATGTCGTTACTAACAAAATTGAAAGACAAATTGCTGTCTCTGTGTGACCTGCGACAAGAAAGAGAGAAAGCGAAAGACAGAGTGCGAGCATAAGACAGAGTGAGTGAGGGGGGGAATTAAAAAGAAAGAAAGAGAGAAAGCGAGAGACAGAGTGCGAGCCAAAGACAGAGTGAGTGAGGGGGGAGTAACATCGTCAAAAAAACAAGAGTACAAGAGAACAAGGGCTTTCTCCACAAGAAAAGATTTTTTCGAGTGGGAAGTTAAGATGCATTGGCCCACAGCTGGTAGTAGGAAAGTGACATGCAAACATAATTGAATAAATGTGATAGGACACTTAGGAGAGAGAGACGTGCACGAGGGAATGACTAATGCTAAAACTGTAACAGCAGCTGTTTTAAAGCACACTAATAAACTGTAACAGCAGCTGTTTTCAAGCACACTCGTGCTTGTGGTGCCATCCGCCTTGCGGGAGCGAGCAACAGCCAATTAGCATGCGCGCCGCTGCTCGCTCCCTCAAGGTGGATGCCGCCACAAGCACGAGTGTGTGCTTGCAAATGAGCAGACTGATGGCTAAAGGCCCTCCTAGGGCAGCACATGCGCACTGCCTAGGCGAGACCTAAAAAGGACCAGTTCTCTCCTACTGATCGCTACACGGTATGCTGCCACCACCGCTCTCGTGCTGCGTAACACCATTTTGAGGGTACTGCTTTGGGCGCCCCTCCTGGTCTAAGACCATAATCCATGAGACAGGCCTACGTCATGGTATACACACTCATGATCCATGTTTACCTATGTCTACAAAAATCAAATCAGCATTAGGGATCCTGACAGTACAGTTGGGCCCTCCGTCAAGCATACAACTCCATTACCATGCAGAGGACTCATCCATCCCAACATATGGTGGTTCAAGAACTTCCAGTCAACTCAAGTTGTGGAGGTCCTTGTAACTCCTTAAATTGATGGTAAGAGACGTGGCTGACTCACAAACCCCAGGGATATGTGCACACACTCTGTGAATAACTGAAGGATGGGTCATTAATGGATATACCAAGTTAAATTAAGTTAGCAGGGCTCCCCAGCTCACTGGGAATCTGACTGAAAATCCAATCATACTCACCTGATATGTCTCTTTGCAGGTAAATGACTATATTTGACTACAAAACAATATGCCTTCCATTGGCAGAAAAAGGAAGGGATGGCTTGCAAGTGGATACAAAACAATATTCTGTTCGGTACTTATAAGGGTCAAGAAATTCCAATCAACCAAAATTGAGAGGATGTTGTAACTTCTTAAATTGAGTTAAAAATGCATACACACTGTGTTAGACCTGACACCATTGGCCTGGGTCTCCCTTCCATTTTTTGCTGTTGCCTCCTGTGTTTTTGCTGTGTGTTGGACTCTGTTTTGCTGGTCTTGATGCTTTTGGCACTTTACCACTGATGTTCAGTGCCAAAGCGCAAGTGCTCCCTTTGTAAATTATTGTTATGGATTAGTGATTCCATGATTGGCATATTTGATTTACTTGTCAGACCCTAGTATAGTGCACTGTATGTGCCCAGAGCCTGTAAATCAAATGCTACTAGTGGGCTGCAGCACTGATTGTGCCACCCACAGAAGCAGCCTGTAAAATGTAACTCTGGCCTGCCATTGCAGAGCCTGTGTGCAGTCTGGGACTGCAATGTCAACTTGGCAAGTGCACACACTTGCCAGTCCCTAAACCTTCTCTTTTCTACATATTAGTCACCCCTAAGGTAAGCCAAAAGTACCCCTGCGGGCAGGGTGCATTGTATGTTTAAGGTAGTACATGCCCTGATGTGTGTGGCATGTTCTGATAGTGAATTACTGCCAATTTCGTTTTTCACTATTGTAAGGCTATCTGTTCCCATAGGACAGAATGGGAGGTTTGTTTATAACATCTTGTAAACATAACTGGCCCTTGGAACAAGGTAGAAAGGTAAAGTTTAGGATGCCTGAACTCAGAATGTTAAAATGCATCGTTTAGTGAGGGTGATTTTTACATTCTGTGTTTGAAAATATCACTTTTAGAAAGTAGGTATTTTCTTGCCTAACCATCCAGTGTGCCTCTGCTAGGTTTGTGTATTGCATGTCTAGCTTTTGGATGATAGGGGCTGGAGAGGGGCTGCGGCTCCAGAAGTCTGATGAGTCAGGGCTGGGCTGAATAGACCTGGGCTGCATTTAGAGTAGGGGGAGGAGATTTCCCTTTCACCTGAATGGGCCTGGTTTGCCTTCCACAATGCTGTCTCCACCTCCTGCCACGAAGCTTCACCAGTGAGGACAGAACTGGTTTTGGCTGGGTACAGACATTCTCTGCCTTCAGAGAACAAAGGATTTGTGTGTACAAAAAGTGCTGCCCGGACCCCGGACATTTAGATCATTTCTGGGAAATCAAGAGGAACCTTTGCCAAGGAGAAGAGCCAGATACGCTGAGGAGGAATACTGCCCCTGTGCTGTTTGCTGTCTGGGGTTGGCCTGCAGTGGCTGCTTGCTGCCAAGGAAAGGAGAAAAGGACTTTGCTGTTTGCTTTGTCATCTTGAGGAAGATCTCCAAGGGCTTGAAACTGAGCTTGCCTCCTGTTCTGAAGTCTCAGGGACACAAAGACTTAACCACCAGCTCCCCTGAATTTCCTTGCTGGGAATTCCAACCTGCATAGAGGTTCCTGCTGCTGTTTAGGACCTCTGGAGCCTGTTTGTCAGTGGGAGCTAGAAAATCGACACAACACCGAAAAAGCTTGTCGCATCCGCACCTGTTTTCCGACACATCGCCCAAGAAACTGTTGCAGCGTCTGCTGCGGCTCGAAAATCACCGCACGACGCATCGGGTGCAACGATCTCCGAAGTCCAAGATCACCGCACCGATCCCCAAGCAAGCCTGCTGTGCGGCTGCACGAAACCACACATCGTACCGGATCGCCGCATTGTAGCGAGGCGCCAAGACTGTCACATCATTTGGGGGCCACAGTAAGAAACAGATGCATCAACTTCCCACGCAGTAAGGAATCGACGCATGACCTCCCGTGCGCTGCAGTAAGGAACCATCGCATCACCTTCCCTGTGTGTAAGGAACCAATGCATCACCTTCCCTGCGGCCATTTTGTTTGTTATGTGTGACGCATCTAAGGTACCTTTGAGAAAGGTGTCGCATTTACAAATTGCATTGAACTGAACTATTTCTACCATTTGAAAGCCTCATTTTTAATACTGTATTGTGGATTTTTGTTGTTTGGTCTTGTTTTGGTTTAGATAAAGATTACTTATTTTTCTAAACTGACGTGGTGTCCATTTGTAGTGTGTTCACTGTATTACTGTATGTGTTCACAAATGTTTTACACACTGCCTCTGAAATAAGCCTGACTGCTCGTGCCACGTTACCAAGAGGGTGAGCAGGGGTTATTTTAGGAGTGTATCCCCCTTACTCTGACTAGAAGCAAGGGCCCCTATTTGGATAAAGGTACCTATCTTTGCCAACTAGAGACCCCCATTTCTAACACACACATTCTCTGATTTATAAATACATGTTCAAATATGCCAGACATTAAAGGGTGTTAGAAATTAGCACCAGTGAAATCTTTCTATGAAGATCTACAAGAGCAATATTTGTGAAAAGGTGCCATGGAGGTAGACAGCCCCCAGAACCCCCCCTTTTATGCTGTTAGGGACGTGTCTAGAAAACCTTCGCACAAATCAACATATATTTCTTATGCAAATCAACTTACACCAGTGCAAATGACTAATAAATCCAAGACCAGCTTTTTATTTTTTTTTACTTTATTCTATCTATTTTGTGAAACCCGAAAGGTGACTTCTAAGGTGCTGGAAGTCACTTTTGTTGCTATGTTTCTTGTCACGATGAGCAAGGCATGTTGCCTCCTCAGAAAGGCGGGATAATTCATGGAGTTTGGGGCACAGGTGAAGGCGTGATGCACAGTGTAAGATGTTTTGGCCTAGATTTGAGACCGAGGTGTGAATAAATTCATCTGCACTTGAACACCTATGCATTTGACCATTTCAACTCGTTGGATTAGAAGGCAGCCTATTAAAAACTAGGAATGCCAGTTGGGTGGTGCTGATTCAAATGGTGTAAACCTACAACCTACAAGCAAAAACTGCGATGGAAATAATTATTTTTCATTTTTCACTTAACGATTATTTTATACTGGTGGAGCAGCATAAAGGTCCATTTGGAGCACCCGAAGAGTGGGAATAACAGTAGATGTACAGGAGCTCATCTTTGTCAGACAAGTACAAACACAGAGGTCTTAATAGTCAGGATATCAGGAGGGGAACCAAACAGATGCTTGTGAGAAGGGGAGAGTCTGCAGTGATTTTCTGAATTTGAAAAGGTTGTCTCAAGTATGGAGGGGAGAAGGACACGATTTCCAGAGGGATGATATTTTAGCAGGGAATGACCTGCCTCCAAATCTTTTGTATTTTGTCTGGCGAACAAGACAGTTTTTGGCATCCAACCATGGGCATCTGGTCAATCATTAAGAGAGCATCAAGTTGGTGAGAAGCATTTCAGCCATGCAGAGCCTATGCAGAGGGACACAGGATCTGGGTCTCAATCCTTTGACAGGGACCAAAAGTGCGCCTGCAGCGCAACAATGATGTGGTCGGTGTACTTAAGTCGGGGTTGTCTTAAGCAAAATAACCCAGGACTCTAGAGTGGAGGTCAGGTTTTTGGGAGGAAATCCATCATTTTAATCTCTTGCAATAGTCCATTCTGGAGATGACCACAGCAAGGACCCATGCAATCCTCTGAGGTAAGAGCACATCGGTAAGACTAGACGTTCAACAAGCCAAAAGTAGTCTGTTCATTTCATCTTCCTCTAATTGATTTTGTTTATAGAATCCAGACCATAATTGTTGCACTTAATGGACATTTAAATTTTGTGTTTTGCATCGCTGACACTGCTCATGTGCCTGTGTCTGTTCTTCTCTGGGGCATAGTCCCTATATTCAAACATTCCTACAGC
This sequence comes from Triturus cristatus, assembly GCF_964204655.1. NCBI lineage: Eukaryota > Metazoa > Chordata > Amphibia > Caudata > Salamandridae > Triturus > Triturus cristatus. The sequence goes on along the minus strand of NC_140585.1, from coordinate 855,160,668 downwards.
TACATGTTTCAAAAAATATAGGAATCTATTATTTCGCAGGTGCTTAATGGCAGGGTCACTGGACTTATGGTGCCTCGGTGGGTCAAATGATTTGGCATGGTTGACTAATTAAGCATAAAAAAGGCAAATTATGCTATATTATGTGGCATATTCAGTGGCTGTATTATCTTGAAACAAAAGTAAACAGGTTCATAGCAACATATTGAAAATATTCTCTACTAATAAATGATGATTTTGTTTTGCATGGACCCTTAGAGACCTATTTACTAATACTGCCCATACATCAAGAGTAAATTACATGTTACCGGAAGTGTGCGCATGTAGGGTTTTTTGTAAAACCGTTGCTGCATTCGGAAGTAAACAAGTCTGCAAGAAAACAATTCTAGAAGAAATCTGTTCCTCTATTATTCTGCATATCCAACTGAGCATTCCCTGGATGCGGCCACCAGTGAATGGGGAATATTCCGGACCACATTATGAGAAGCTGGTGGGATAGGGATTTGCCAATGAAACACAAGAGCCACGACCTCAAGTTGATTGTGCTACTGCTTATTAATGACATAATTCATCTTTGAATGCATAGAGTTAGAAATAAAAGTTTTAATATAAAAATAGGTATTTGACTAGACATTGATTTATGGGCATTGCTGGACTCTCTTTGAGTTATGAGTCATGTTCACTAAACTGTATCTACACTCCCCTACCCTGTGAAGGAACCTTGAACTGCTTGACCACAGCTACCACTGACAGTCAAGCGCAGAAGGGGTACTTGGCCCAGTTGCTCTGGATCCATAGACAGTTGGGCCCATGCACATTTGGAGCAAAAGGCCTCAACCAACATGGCTGGGCCCAGTAAATCCTGCGTGCCCTGTGGCCCTCTGGAAGGGGTTCTGACACCATATTAGTACCCAAGAGCATATTGCTTTGTTTCTGTTAGCAAGTTAGCCCCACCTGTTTTTTGCAGAAGGAATGTTTAGTGTTTTAATAACATTGTCTCAAATAATGTTTTGGGGCATAGTTACATTTTGTAATGAGAGGGCTCTCTAATGGGTGGCGTTTTTAGACAGGGTCCATGTGCAAATTAATTCCATTCTAAAATGAAGTCCTTGCCACAGAATAGAGGCAGTGATGGCCGGTAATATGCCTGAGCGGTGGGCTGGTTGCATGCAAATACACTCACCGAAGCACTTGCACACTCACACCCATCCATTTGCATGCGTGCACACATGCACCCACCATTCACAAGCATATACAAACGCAGAGGCCCATTCACAGCATGCACGTACAAATACACATATGGTTAATAGATCACACTCATGCACCCAACACACACACACACAAAAAATACTGGCCCTCAGCTGTGACATAGCGTGGCAGGAGGATTTTGGTTCCAGAAGGCTTTGGGGAAGTGAATGTCGGAAGATCACAACATCTCTTTTCATTTGATGACAATGTCATGGGTCAGCTAATGAGAGGAGGACCTTCCCTTATTTGTCACTGAGATGAGGAATGGGGTCAGCGAGACTTGCTGACCCAAATCCCACAATACTTTGCCAAGTTGTGGTAGTCATGCGCTCCGGGCTGTGAAATCTTCAGCCCAGCAAGGTTCGGTTCAGGCAACCACACACATATGCATTTAGCACATGTACAGGACCTGGTTGTCTTACTCTAACATGAATGAATGAATGTCATTGGTAAAGCACACAGCTGCTTCCCAAGAAGTGTCCCAGTGCTAAAAACATGTAGCATGCGACAGTAACATAGGATTCCCTGAAAAGGAGAGCTTTTAATGATTTCTTGAAAGCCTTTTCTGTATCTAAATCTCTGAGAGCTTTAGGAAGCAGGTTCCAGCTTTCTGCAGCCAAATAGACAAAGGAATGTACACCCAATTTCTCCTTATGGATCTTAGGTATACACACCAATCCCTGGTTGGAGGAATGTAGAGTCCTACCAGGGTCATATTGCTTAAATCTCCTTTCTAAGTACAGCGGACCAGATTGATGCAAGATCCTATAAGTGATAGTCAAGGCTTTAACCATTACCCTCTGTTTGATTGGGAGCCACTGAAGTGTCTGCAGATGTTGCCTAGTGGATTGTCTTCTGAGATAGTTCAAAATCAGTTGCACGGTGGCATCTTGAACTGGTTGTAGTTTATTAAGCAGTCCAGCCAGTCTTCCAAAATACAATGGATTTGCATATTCTAGCTTTGCCATGATCATTACTTGTATCAGAATTTTATGAGTGTAGACAGGTAGGAATAGCAATAGCTTAGAGATTTCAGAAGGGTAAAGCAGGCTGCTGTGATAGTTCTCGCCTGGGGTTTAAAAGATAATTGGTTATCAAATTTAACACTCAGATTTGTTACCTCACCTTAAAGAATAAGGGAAGGACTCACGTCATTTAGCAACCTCAGTGTGGCCATAGGAGAGCCTGACGCTCCAAAAACAGGAATTCAGATTTGTCTGAATTCAACTTTAGGTAACTATGTTTCATCAAATTCACTCTAGCAGTGAGACAGCGCTGAACATTTTACACAACTGTTCTATCAATTTCTTGAATGGAAAGCACCAGCTAGGTGTCTTAAGCATAGGAGACAAGATTGAAGCCCCAGTTCTCCACTAACTTGCCCAATGGTTCTAAGATCTTAAATAGTGTGAAGCTCAGGGCTGAACCTTGTGGTATCCCACAATGCATGTTCTCATTGCCTGAAGTTTGCCTTTGGTAAGCCTGACAGTCACTTCATGGTTTAAAAACAGATGGGGGGGTGGGGAAGAGCCCCTCTCCCCATAACAATGGCCGATGCCTGAATAGAGAAAGAGAAAACAAATCGACCAAGAGTCTTCAATGCAAGTCTAAAATGATTAGGATGTAACACATATTCAATGGAAGTCTAAGATATTTAGGATGTAACAAGTTTTCAGGCGTCGATCTTTATAATGAGGGAGTTTGCAGAAGTAATGCAAGCGCAAACAATAAACCAAGCAACCTATAACCATGCAGTGCAATTCGGTGAACCCTCAAATTCTCCAGACCTTACTACCCATCATTCTTGTTCTATTGGCTTGGAATTTAAGGAACTAACCATTAAAAACTCTGGATAAGTTTCTAAATTATAGCTCCCAAATAAGAGAACCTGGGCTACGGAGTTTGTCAAAGGTACGGGCTTGAATAGTGTTGTGGGTGTGAAAAAAGTGAATGAGGCTAAAATTCCTCCTATTTTTGTATGGGTCAAAGTGTTATTTCTCTTCTATACTTTCTAGCTTGGATTGACTTGATGTGTATCTGTCATAACGTTTTTGGTTTTTGGAAGTGTTCATGGTACTGGCATTAAAGCAGGACTTTGGTTTACTCAATATTCTTTACAAGGGTTCCTCTTCTGAAATATAAATGTGGTAAGTCTTTGGAAAGCAGAATGCCCATTCCAGATACCTGTTTTGTAACAGGAAATGTAAACCACGTTTTGCCCCTCAGTTGTAGATCTCACTGGAGCGCTTTAGGAAACCGGGTTCCAAGGCAGTCCATACACAGAATGTTGATATATGCAGAGAAATTGGCACATACAAGAACGAAGACGTTTACTGAAAGGACACATGGAAGATGCTGTTTAGTATGTTTCACTGGCAGTGTAAACCAAATGCTGGACTATCTATAGAAATAGACTGCTATGGAAATTAGAATTTTATGTGTAAATTTAAAAAAAATTAGAACTCAATATCTACATTTAAAGCATGGATTTTTTTAACTTACATTCTGGTATTACAACGTTCAGAGAACTTGGAACATTTTGTACGCTAGATAGTATTCCTCTTCTCCTTTCATATGTTTTCCAGTTGATGCGTTTTTTTGAGTGAGTAATCTGTATAAAGCACATGTTGATGTTTTGCATACCGGCCGGAGATTAAAAAAATGTAATACTCCTCTAGCTCAAAGGCATATTCGGTTAAACATCTACACCCCCACCCCCCCCCCCGAGCCCAGTGCTGCCTTTTATCCCAGTTTCACCCAGTTAAAGGGGAAACTTACAGAACAACAATATAATCTAAAAGACAGTCAGTCAAGTAACTCCAGAGAAACATATCAGGCGACCAAGATTGGATTTCTAGTGGTCTGGTGAGCCTTGTAAACCTGATTAACTTTAACCTAGCCTATCCATCAAGGACCCATACGCAGAAGCCTTCAGTCCTTCAAGGTGTGTGTGCATGAAGAGCTCTACCCTTGGCTTTGTGGTGAGTCAGCCTGTCACTGTCAATAAACATCAGTGCAGCCTCCTTGGAACTTATCTTCACATGAAGAGGTAAATGTGGGGGATTTCAAAGACTTCCTCTGATGCTTCATAAAGCCCAGGACTCCCCAGGGGACGATCAGGAGAAGGAAATGCAGGGTTTGGGCTGGCCTTGTCTGCGTCCTTTCTAAACACAATCTGTGCTGACACAAGAAAAGACAAGGCCAGAACTCCAGGTCGTTTGTCCTGGCTTTTAAGGGGAGAGCTGCAGTCCTGTATGTATCTCTATATGCGTGGACCAGAGATTTATGCACAATTGTACAGCATGGCTTCAAAAACATCCCTGGGTGTCATGCTTCATCACAATACACACAGAGCCCTCGGGTCCTAAGAGAGTAAGTAACGTCAAAGACGGGAAACAAACTGACTTACAGGGGGTTTCCCTTTTAAGGACGGTTTCCCTCACACACCAAAGGTGTCATGCTTCATCAAGGGGAATCCTCCTCACATCGTGAAGCCTAGTCATAATGTGGGCTACAACCCCCTCACTGGGAAGGAGGAGCTCATGGATGTTTTTAGATGTAAGGGGTATTCCTAAAACCCAATGTGAGCAGTAAGGGGTCCCTGCCTTTCTTCAGAACCAGGATACTTTTTTTCCTTCCTTTGTTTCTTCTCCCATAAATCCAGCATGGAAACTCCCAATGCCCACTAGTCTTGCCAGCCGGAAAACATACGCTGATCTCAGTGTTATTTGGTGATGGTCCTGGGATACATAAACAAAGTTAGCTTAAAATAAATATGTATTGTTGCACAAATATAACAGGACGCATAAAAAACATGCATGTATGGAATTGTGACACTCCACACGACCCACATGCGGGGAAACACTGCAAACCACTGCAAATAACAATGTGAATGTGATTCATACGTATACAACATACGCATGCTGCACACTAAATTCTCCTCTTATCCTACACTGAATTGAAAAGGGACCCATGGGATGAGCTTACGGAAGAGAATCTTGTAGTCACACACTGAGGAAAGAGGTACTATAGTTAAAGAAATTCTACAGTAAAAGGGAAAAGGTGCATTGGTTCAGCACAGCCTTACTGCCCCCTTCACTTACTTTGCCAAAGGCACTCCCCTCATTAGAGCCTGTATGAATTTGCATACTCCCTGAATATGATGCACGGGAGTCACGACCCTCCCCTCCCCCCCCCCCCCGCTCGCTTTAGCAGCTACAGTGGGGGTGGGGTCCTTTCCAGCCTCTTCTGTCTGCAACTCAGCAGAGTAAAGCTTATTATGAATTCCGGAATACAGCGTCAATAGAAGAGCAAGCAGAAGCAAGGAAAAGCAACAGCTGAGCAAATGGGAAGGAAAGAAGGAATATTGGAGGGAAGGTTAAAAAGAAGGAAGCATGGATGAATGAATCAGAATGTGAATTATAGGTGGATGGACAGGTGTAATAATGGCTAAGAGGATGGGTGGACAGCGGATTGACAGGTAAAAGGATGCCAGAGTAAAGGGGTGGATGGAAGTGAATGTATAGGTAAATGGACAGGTGAAAGGAAGGCGGAGTAGATTAATTGGTGGGTGGATAAGCAAAAGGATGGCAAAGTAAAGCAATGAATGCTTAAGTGGATGGACTGGTGAAAGGATAGCAGGGTAATGGGATGGATGAGTGGGTGAAAAGATGAGTTAACGGATGTGAGAGTGGATGGATGGCAAAGTAAATGGGTGGTTGATGGATGCCAGGGTGGGTGGATAGCAGAGTGGATGGATGGCAGACTAGATGGATGGCAGAGTGGATGAATGGCAGAATTAATGGATGGCACAGTAAATGGGTGGTTGATGGATGACAGGGTGAATGTATAGCAGAGAGGATGGATGGCAGAGTAGATGGATGGCAGAGTGGATGAATGGCAGAGTAGATGGATGGCAGAATGGATGGATGGCAGAGTGGATAGGTGGCTGGTTGGATGGCAGAGTGGATGGATGCATGGATGGCGGAGTGGATGGATGGATTAGTGAATGAATCAGTGGCAGAGTGGACAAAAGGATGGCAGAGTGGTTTGATGGATGGCATAGTGGATGGATGGTAGAATGGATGGATGGATGGCAGAGTGGATGGATGGATGGATGGAAGAGAAGATCGATGACATAGTTGATGTGTGGCAGAGTGCAGAATTGACAAATGGATGGATGGCAGAGTGAATGGATTGATGGATGTATGGCAGAGTGGATGGATAGCAGAGTGGATGGATGACAGAGAAGATGAATGATAGAATAGATGGAAGGCAGAGTGGATGGATGGCTGGTTGGATGGCAGAGTGGATGGATGCATGGATGGCAGAGTAGATGGATGGATGAGTAAATAGCAAATGTTTGGAGGAATGGATGGATGGCAGAGTAAATGAATGAATGGCAGTGGATGAATCAGGGGCAGAGTGGATGCCCACCATTATACTAGGGCCATAGTTGTGCCAAGGCTGCAAACCAGAAGGATCAGGGATAAGACCACATATCAGTCATGACCATTAATATGTCAGGAATAGGTACATATAGGCCAGTCATGCTCAGAGTAGGTCTATGATGGCTGCCAGCATACCACAACTAGACCAAAAATACTAAAATAGTCAAGGATGACAAGAATGGATCACAGAGTGGATGAAAAGATCAATGGCAGAGTGGATCTATGGATGAATGGATGGCAAAGTGGATGGATGGATGGCAGAGTTGATGGATAGATGGCAGAGTGGACTGGTGGCAGATTCAATGGATGAGTGGATGGATGAATGGATGGCAGATTGGATGGATGGATGGGAAAAGATTGAATGATGGATGAAAGAATAAGCAGATGACAGAATGCACAGGTGAATTAGTGGATATCAGCAGGTGGATGAAAGGGTGAACAAATGAATGAAAAGATGCATGGATGGAAGAGACAAGGAAGCTGTCATACTGCGGGTTCAGCGTACTAGCTTCACTTGCTTCGTGGCATCAGCGCTTTAGTTCAAAATGGGGGCTATTTTAATTTTCTGGCTACTCCCTTGGTGGTTTGTTCGGGAGCCCGTGGTCAAATGGGCTGACAACGTATGTGCACGTGTACATCACGCGTTCCATGTGTCACATAGTACTAGTCAGGAAATGTACCTGTTCATCGCCTTTTCTATTGGAGGCAACATGTCAACTGCTACTGGCCATATCTAGGCCTAGGTGCAATGTTTTCCCTTCATGGCTGTTAGGATTTGATATTTTTTAGCCCCACACACTGTTGTAGTTACTGTAAAAGTTTGTCTGAATCTCTAATTTTTTTGAAGCCATAGTTTTAGAGGTGCATAGATTACTACGAACATTTCAATAATGGGCCATTTGCCCGGTTGATACTGTTGGAGCCCTATTATGCTTAATAATCAGGGTCCCCATTAATATGGTCAGTACCATCATATAATGTCATAATAAGCATAGTTGCCATGCTGCATTACGGAGACCGGGCCAGGGGAAGGACTCACAATCCCAGACTCCCTGGTCTCCCTTCACGTTAGCTGTGCTCCTGAAGGCGCTTAACAGCTCTGCACTCCCGCAGCTGAGGGGAAACTTGTCGTGCTGCATTACGGAGACCGGGCCAGGGGAAGGACTCACAATCCCAGACTCCCCGGTTTACCTTCACCTTACCTGTGCGCCCGGATGCGCTTATTAACAGTGCCGCACTCGAGCGGCATGTGCCTGGGCCAAGGGCGGGCCCATCGATGCTCGTCGAAGCCCGAAGGAGGAGTCTGGGCTGGGCCTCCTTCTAACGTCTGAATCTTGAAGGCTCATAGATGCCTGAAAGGCTCCTGAATGGGGATAACAAAAGCAGGCTAACGTGATTTACTCTGAATGGGTAACTACTCTTTTTTGGCTAAAGCTACCCCTGCCATCTCCAAGGAGATCACATTGACTGAAAGGAGGCTATCTCTTGGTGGTGGAGGAACTTTGACCAGTGCTAATACATCGAGTAACACTATTGATAGCAGCCCACAAGGGAACCAAGGCATCAGGGAAGTTCCTAGTGTACCTCATGGAGATATAGTTCCTTCCATTTACCCTTCAGGTGGAGTTTTAACCCCCATAACACGATACACTTGGTAAAAGGAAAATAGGTCCTCCAAAATAATTCCCACTTGCGAAATCAAAGAGACTAAGGGCCAGATGTACGACAGTTTTTGCATGTGCAAACGGGTTCGCAAACCTGTTTGCGCATGCAAAAACAGCATGGGCCATGTACAAAGCCTATTTAGTGAGTCGCAATTTATTTGCGACTCGCTAAATAGGTTTTGCGACTCGCTATTAGGAATGGGTGTTCCCTTCCTAATTGCGAGCGCAAGCCCATGTATGATTGTTTTGCGACTGCAATTGCGGTCGCAAAACACTCACAATTACCACCTACTTCAAGTAGGTGGTAATGCATTTGAAAAAGGATAGGGGTCCCCAGGGGATCCCTTGCCCTTTGCAAATACATGCAAAATAATTCTTTAAGGGCAGGCAGTGGCCCCAGGGACCACTGCCTGCCCTTAAAAAATGAAACGTAAAGGTTTCATTTTATTTTTTTGTAAATGCATCCTGTTTTCCTTTAAGGAAAACGGGCTGCATTTAGAAAAACAGAAGCTGTTTTATTAAAAAGCAGTTCCAGGCAGGTATGGACCCCCTTATGCCCTAGAATTGGCGTATTTGGAGAGAAAATCCGACTATCCCCATCTCAAATAGATTTCTTCCATTAGAATACCTGTGGTTGACTTGTGAGCCCCACCCCATTAGTCACTCCAACTAGCCCCTCGGGGTGTTGCAGGAGGGACTTAGTAAGTGTCGAAACCAGTGAAATTACTATGGATTCAGTGGTTATGAGCTTTAGAACTGCACCAACGGATGCACCCAGCAATGAGACGAGATAGCTGCACCTAGTAATGGGACAGAAATAGCTGTAACAGAGGGAAATAATCAATACTATACCTTTCTTTCTTGGAATATCACAGGATATAATAAAAAAAGGACAATAAAGAGTGGCTCCACGAACTATCAAACTTCCAGATCGTATGTGCCCAGGAGACATGAGAAGTGTAACCTATTTATTTAAATGGCTTCCGGTCATTTCATACCCCAGCTCTGCCACCTAAAGGGGGTAGAGCTAAGGGGGGCATCCTTATCATGCTAGCAAACACTATCACGTTTAAAGTTTTGACATTTTGGAATAATTCTCCTTATTTCCATATTTTAATAATAAAAGGGTATAATAATTGGGATTTAATGTTAATATGCACCATATTAGTGACAGAGTCCTTAGATAGGACTATCGAGAATTGAATTCATCGTTACCCGAGTCCTTTGCAACTTAACTGGTTTGGCAATTTTAACATAAGAAAGTGTCCAAGAGATGAACCGATATTTTGTGGGATAGTGAACCACAATAGAGACCATATTTTATGCACTCACTATATGGAAACACCCTAAACTCTCTATTGATGACCTATCAGTTAGAGCCTAGTAATAAGTTAATTTTAGATACCACCTCAACGGTTCCCACCCTACAATTTGCTCCTATCTATCAAAGATCAGATCACATGTCCAGAATTGATTATGTAATTACATGTGACAAATTCAGAAACAGTATCACTAAAGTTAAGTTTAAAATGACAGAGTTTAGTGACCATGCCATGCTCGCATGCTCGGTGGCCTGGAGGGATGGTGATAAAAAGAATAGAAAATGTGCTCTTAAACCCATCCTTACAAGGTAAAATGATTATACATTAAAGTGGGGTAAAGTTGATGAGGCTACCCTAATAACCAAGATCATAGCCTCTAAATATAATGATGTCCTGCTTTGCTTGGATCCCATGGCCAAAGATATAGTGGCGGTGGAAGCGTTTGGAGGGATCCTAGCAGACTCAGAATTACACCTAACACGCCCAAGGCTCACCCACATGGTTGTGTAACCTCACTGGTTCAACAAAACCGGCTCGGAAGCATCAGCAAACCTACATAAAGCTTTAAAAACTCAACCTAGGGAAAAAGATCTGATTCGAACCTTAAGGTTAAATTATAAACTGGCTAGAATAAATAAGATGAAGTAATTATAGGCCGAGGCATGGGATCATTTAAAGCAAACTTCCCTTCAGAATGATAGCAAAGCATTTTGGACGGTGATTAATTCCCCGTTATGGAAGGATAAGGAGGGACCATTCCTTGATGTACATATAAGTGAGGAAAATTGGGTCACCCATTTCCAAGCTATATTTCAGAAGGTTGAAAATCCCCTCCTAAAGGAGGTAATCTACCCTCTTAAGGATAAAACATTTATGCAATTTAATCTAGAATAAATAGAGCTCGCTCTTTCTCAGTCCTCCTCCTTGAAAGCTGCAGGCCCAGATGGGATTCCGGTGGATGTTTTCCTTGCTAATTTATTATCATGGTCCCCCCTACTGATAATTGTTTTTAATTTGGTAGCCACTACCCTCATTGAAGCAATCATTAATAATACCAGTCTATAAAAAAGGGGAAGCATCTAACCCAGCTCATTACCGCCCTATATCATTGATAGACAGTACGGCAAAACTCATGGGCTGGGTTCTATTGAACAGGCTTGAGAACTGGGTTGAGGAAAAGAAGATTCTGGCCAAAGTTCAGTATGGTTTTAGGAAGGGTAGGGGAACCCTCGATCAATGCCTGAACCTGACTATAATAGCGGTGAAATAAACAATTGCAAAGACAGGCCATTTATACATGCCATTTATGGACCTGTCTGCGGCATTTGATTGTGTAACACATAACAAACTGTGGATCACCATGGAGGCCCTGGGAGTAAGGCAACCAATAATTTATTTTATAAGACAACTTTATACAGGTGCAACAGCCTCAGTCCTCTACGGGAGGAATCAGACATGGCTGCTTACTAGCCCCCTTTCAATTTGCTCTTTACACGAACAAATTGAACGAGGCCCTGATTGTAAAGACTACAGATTCCCCAAGGGCAGAGTAATTACCCTTTTGATCCGGTTATATGCGGACACCGTGGTTCTATTGGCTTGAACTTCCTGGCAGTGGTTAATTTGTAAAAAAAGAAAAGTGCAGGGGTTCTCGTCAGGAGGCAGCTTGCACCAGCCCAGTTCACTTATAAGCGCACCTAAAACAGAATCCTGTGATTCTGGACAAATCACTTAATCTCCCCATGCATAACTTAATGTGCCATTAATTGGTGCTCCTGAAAATCACTGGTGTTGATGATTAAGTGCTGAGAACCGGAAACCACGGGCTCAAATTAGGCACTAGATGGTGCCTGTTACGATGTGCATCATTGTAAAACGCTACATTTTTTAAAAATAAAACAAACCTCGTGGATTTGCCAAGAGTTGATTTTTTTAGCTAGGAGTAACAGTAATCCTATTAAGCAAAAGTCCTTAAAATGACTTTAAAATACACAAGGCCATGACTAAAAATAGGACTGAACTCTTTATTAAAAACCAAGATTGTAAGTATCGGGGTAAGATGTTATGCGCAAAGCTAAGGCAAAAAATACAACATTGCAGTCCACGTTCTAATGTAGAATGCTTACAGGACATGAACTTATTTTGTAACGTTGATGTCCACACGGCGTAGCATTGAATGCCACCAAGCAGAAATCCACTAAGCAATTAACCCATAAAAACCCAAACAAACCTGCACCTGCTTTCCGTACCCTTTCCCGACAGCTAATCTTACTTTTTGCACTGACAGTAGCTTTGGCATGAACACTGCTAACTTGACATTCAAGCCAAACCTTTAAGGCCAGGACTCTTACTTCGAGCATCAGACGGCCAATCACACCTGCTGCACATCTCCATGACACGAGAATTACTTGAGAAGCACGGTAGCTCGGGGGGACAGGGAGTCATTACGGCCAGCCGAGTCCTGGATGGGGGCCCGACAGCTCGTAATCAAGCAGACGCAGTCCGAACAATTGTCTGCCATTCACAGGGGGCTGTTCTCTCGCAGGAAGCTTTTTGGCAGCACCGGAGACATGATTGCTCGGGCCTGGGTTCCCTTCATACCAAGTCTGTTCATTAGCAAGTTACAACCAGCATGGTGGCCCTCACCATGCTCAAAGAAAAAGCAGCATTGGTTTGGTTACTCATTTGGTTACTGTTGGGGGCACTGCCTTTACTAATTGGCCTGCGGCTGCTGCTATCGGCATTGTGCTGAGTTGCTGGTGACTCAGGCAATGTGTGTGTGTGTGTGCCGGGGCGTGGCATTTTGGAAGAAATCTACTCATGCTGAGCACACTGCTGCAGCCCCTACTCCCGCAGAACCAATTCTAGCCCAATCAGTGTACCGCCCACGGCAACTCTGAACTAAGGGCCAAAGGCAAACTTGCATGGAAATGGTTGGATTTTTGTCATCTCTCACAGCACAGCAAAACTCTTCACTGGAGACTCGGGAAATGAACAACACTGTCTGCAGGTGAGTGAGGTAATTATGTTTACTTTGCCAAAGACGTGCAGATGGGTGGTATAGACCCGGCCCTGATAAATAAGTGCTAGTGCTAAGCACCGGAAAGCACCAGCACAAATTAAGCACTGCTCCCCGGGCTCTACAAAAGCTTATAGAACAATATGCGGCCTTTATGGCTGACCTGGACCTTCAGGTTAATAAAAAGAAATCATCTGTTATGACTATAGGTGGAAACACAAAGAAGGTGTTAATATTTCACAATTTATCTATCTCTGTGTAGTGTTTGATTCCAAACTGAAATGGAAAGGGATGATTCAAAATAGGCAAGAGTATAGCAGCAACTTTTAGAATTTCATAAAAACTGGGAGGCAAACCTATTCAAGAAATGGCCAAAATCTATATCGCAAAGGCAAGATAAATAGCAACATATGGGGCAAAAATATGGGGGTCAGCAGATGTGGTGGGTCTCCAATTGATGGAAGACAAATTCGTGAAAAGATTGTCTGTCCCAGGAACTTACTCAAATTTTATATCTCATAAAGAATTAGATTTACCTTTTATCTGTGATACGATTAAAATGGCTCCACATTTACTGTGGCTATCAATCTGGAAACGAAATACGGTACCACTAAATCAATTTTTTAAGAGATCCTGTGAAGTTAGACTATGCCCTTAAAATTCTGTGGTTGTCTTACATCAGAGAATCCTTTCTTTCATTGGGACTGGAGGACTTGAATGCTACACCGACACTGTGTAAAAGTTTTTCTATAAACAAGCTGAAAGACATTTTCATGGCAAAAATCACTAAGGACAGATGGGAAAGATATAAAGGGAAAAGCACAGTATTGTTATATCAGGATTGACTGGTAGCACATCATGGCTCCCTCTCATATCGTTTCTTTGTAGAGAACTCCCGGCATTGTTTCATTTTGATGAGATTTCGTTTGAACTACATACCATTAATTCTGGGACACCCTTCGAATGTATGAGTCACCTATCCCTGTGTCCCTGGGATAGAAAGTCAAAACAATCTACTTTGCACATAATATTTTTTGTTCCTTTCATGCCACAGAACGAAAGAAGTGTATTATCCTATTGCCGTGAAACAGTAATCTGCGTTATTCCAAGGAGGCATTATTTGTTCTTCAACAACGTGAAACCCCATATGTATGCTTTGTTACTGCCTCTTATTTACTGGCAGCTGTAAAAACTCGTGGGGCCGTAAACATATTAACAATTTAGAATTGGGGGTATTTTGATGACACTAGTACAAGGACTAACCATGAATAGTTTATGCTCTGAATATATAGTATCTTGTAAGATTATTAATTAAATCTAAACAAGACAATTTATTCTCTTAAATCCCGTGTTGTCAGAATTTTGACTTATATAGATTGTGACAGTACTGCTGTACTTTGCAATGTAATTTTGGCAAAATCAGTTTTTTAGATTTTTAATTTTTAATTTTTTTATTTAAGGTGGTTGATATAAAGTACCATATATAATTTAGTGATAATTAAAAATTAGTGATACGTTGTTTTTAAATGATCTTATCATTTTACTTAAGCCAAATGATCATTTTTTTAAATAATCCAATTATTTTACATAATAGAAATGATCATGGATTATACTGCAATAATTTTATTGTTTAAATGTATGAAGTGAATTTTACTCTATGTACTTTTATGCATTTTATCTTTAAATGCGAAATAAAGTTATTGATTAAAGCATAAGTTTGACATCAGCTAGGTATTTGGGGATGAGGTGTGTTGTCTTGAGACTTTTTGATAGTAGTGTTATATTTTCACACAAAAAGGAAGTCTCTGAAATGTGCAGAGAGAAGACTCATCTGGTTATTTGTAGCCAAGGTATGCTGTCATTGAGTTAATCAATATGGATACGTTTATGGTTAAATTCTGATATGTGAACTGGAAATGACAAATAATTGGATTGTCACTGTTATAATTGTGTTTTTAAAACCACTTACCCTCTGCTACCTTCCCGGATTTGACAGCGGATTTAGCGCTGCTCGACATCGGAGTTAGACACCCTCTTGCTAGCACTTGGCCCAGACCACGCCCCCTTTTCGGAGGCCACGCCCACCGCCACACATTATAAAGCGACGCTGACTGCTAGCGCCGCCATTTACATCATACTACACTCCTGAGGCGGAAGCCGGGAGTCTTCTTGTTTTTAAATAATTGGATTGTCACTGTTATAATTGTGTTTTTAAAACCACTTACCCTCTGCTACCTTCCCGGATTTGACAGCGGATTTAGCGCTGCTCGACATCGGAGTTAGACACCCTCTTGCTAGCACTTCGCCCAGGCCGCAGACCACGCCCCCTTTTCGGAGGCCACGCCCACCGTCCCCCTTCCTCCTTCCATAAATCATGTGTCTCCCTCGGACGCGCAGCGGACGAGCGCAGCGGTTGCGACGTTTGCGCGCCGAAGGCGCGCCTAAGGCAAGCCCGTCTGCGCCCGTCCGCGTCCGAACG
This sequence comes from Triturus cristatus, assembly GCF_964204655.1. NCBI lineage: Eukaryota > Metazoa > Chordata > Amphibia > Caudata > Salamandridae > Triturus > Triturus cristatus. The sequence continues at coordinate 855,145,489 of NC_140585.1, read as the reverse complement.
GGGCTAGGGGCCGGCTATTCTGCCCACTCTACACAATACTCCTCCGCTCAGCTGACCAGTCTCCAAGGCCCGTGGCCGCTGGATGATATCGTTACAGCACGAATCAACAGACTGGGCCTGTCTCCCCCATCCGCTTCCCCCTATTCCTATCCCATATCCCCGTCTCCCGCCATCTGTTCCGACGTTGCTCCACCAGTCTGTTCACCCCCCGTCGCTCTCTCGGCTTTTTACCTTAATACCAGATCAGCTGTCAAGCATCACCATGAACTCTTTACCCTACTCGACTCACACAAACCAGATCTTCTATTTCTCAAGGAGACCTGGCTCTGCGACAGCTCCCTCCCTTCCCTACTGGCTATGCTTCCTGCATCTTATTACGCTCTTCGAGCCGACCGTCCTCCCGGTAAGTCAGGAGGCGGCGTCGCCCTGATTGCCCGCAGAGAAATTGCTTTTCAAACCCTAGTTTGTCCCTCTATTGGATCATCGGACTGTCTAGTGGTCCGCTCACTTTCATTCAATTCCCCACTTACTTGTGTTCTTATCTACCGTCCCCCCTCTACCCCTCAACTCTTTCTTCCGAGCTTCCAAGATCTGGTGGCCACCCTAGTAGTAAACAATTCCTCCATTGTGGTACTAGGTGACTTCAATTTCTGTCCCTCTGACCCGGCCGAATGTTTAACATCTAAAGAGTTCTCGGAGTCTCTGCGCTCTCTCAACTTCATTTCCGCTGTCCACGCCCCAACCCATAGCCAGGGTCATATCCTTCACCAGATCTGGTCCCTCAACTGCCCGGTAACCTCACTGTCTATTTCTCCCTGCACCTGGTCCGATCATTCCCTCATTTCCTTTTCCTTATCCCTTAGCCCAGCTCTTAAGCCCTCTCTCGCCAAAAACATCTGGGCGCGCTCATGGAACCGTGTCGATGTGGCTTTCCTGTCTGCCACACTTTCCGCTTCCAGCCCGGACCTCCGTGGGCTTTCATCTCTCGGCCAAGCGGACTCCATCAACGTGTGGCTTTGAGCAGGCTGCGATTCAGTCGCCCCTTTAAGGCGGATTTCATCTAGGCGTTCTAAAGACGCGAATCGCTGGTTCAATGAGGAACTGAAGGCTCAAAAACTCAACTTCCGCCGGGCTGAGCGCTCTTGGCGGCGAGACTACTACCCGATCCTTAGAAATCATTATATCACCCTTTTGGCCCTTTACAAAAACTCTATTTTGATAACTAAGAAGGCTTATTTCTCGTCCATAATCCACACCGCCGAAAATCGGCCTAGAGAAATTTTCACCATTGTGCACGACCTCGCATACTCCGACAGGGCCACACTCAAACCCTCCCCCTCACAGCACCTCTGTGATTCCCTCAACTCTTTCTTTCTCGATAAAATAGCTGCTATTAAAGCCAACATCCCCCTCCCCTCCCCGTCCTTTGTTAGCCCCCAGTGTCCCCCAGCTGCAGTCCGCCTCGAATCCATCCCTCTTCTTACAGAAGATTCCTTCCTATCTCTTCTGCCTTTGGTTAAATCCGGCTGCCTTCTAGATCCTTGCCCAGCACACATCCTCAAACAAATCTACTCTACCCGTGTTCTGCCACCCCTTACCTTTCTTAATAGCTCCCTTTCACAGGGCATTGTCATTTCTCCTCTTAAAATCGGCCGTTATCCTACCCATTTTAAAAAAACCTGGTGCTGACCCCTCGGTGTCTATCAACTACCGCCCCATTTCACTCTTACCTTTTCTGGCGAAGGTACTGGAACGTCATGTCACCAGAACACTGAGCACCTTTGTGGAGATGAACAATGTATTGGCCCCCAGGCAGGCCGGGTTCCGCCCCGCTCGCTCCACGGAATCCGTAGTCTTGTCGGTCCTTGACAAACTTAGAGAGGGCATGGACATCAACCATCCTCAGGCCTTGGTCCTCCTCGATCTCTCCGCCGCTTTTGACACGGTTGATCATGCCATCTTACTTTCCCGTGTCAGAGTGGCGGGAATCGAGGGCTCGGCCCTGGTCTGGCTGTCCTCCTTCCTGCATGACCGCTTCCAAGCAGTGCATTTGGCTGATTATTCTGCGGATTTCCGTGCAGTTCAATGCGGGGTTCCCCAGGGATCCTCCCTCTCCCCTCTGTTATTTAATTTGTATATTGCCCCTCTTATTTTCGCCCTTCAACAGCTGGAGGTCTCCGTTTACAACTATGCGGACGACCTCCAGCTTATTTTTTCCCTATCTTCTTCCCCTGAGTCAATATCCAATTTCCACTCAGTCATGACTTTCATCCAAGACTGGATGAATCACAACCACCTGAAGCTTAACCCAGACAAAACAGAGTTGGTGCTGACAGGTGGTTGCTCCAGTCCTTGGTCTTCTCTCTTCTGGCCCCCCTCCTTAGGTTCCCCCCCCATTCCATCTTCCTCTGTTAAAACTCTTGGATTCAACCTCAATGATCAACTCTCTCTTCATTCCCAAGTCAGTTCTGTCGTTTCCTCATCTTTTCTTTCCCTACGTACCATCCGTAAAGTCTCTCGGTTTTTCTCCCCCTCCGCACTCAAACTCATAGTCCTGGCGATGGTTACCTCCCGCCTGGACTATGGCAATGCCCTTTACTGTGGCATGCCCGCGTACATCGTGAGACGTCTTCAGCTGGTCCAGAACCAGGCGGCCCGCCTGGTTTTCAATTTACCTAAATCACACCATGTCACGCCCCTCCTCAAGTCTCTACACTGGCTCCCTATTCAGGAACGAGCCCAGTTTAAGCTGGACTGCATCATCTTCAATGCCCGGTGCGGTTTAGCCCCCGCCTATATCACTTCCGAAATTCATTCCTATGTTCCTCCCAGGGAGCTACGCTCATCCACCCAACAATTGCTCGTGGTTCCCCGTTTTAGAAGAAAAATATAGGGAGGCTCCAAATTCTCCACACTTGCTCCTGCATTTTGGAACTCCCTCCCGGCCCATTTGAGATCCTGCACCCAGTACTCACTCTTTCGCAAGGCACTCAAAACTTTACTTTTTACCCAAGCCTTCCCTTCTTAATGCCCTCAAGGTGACCCCGTTCTTCTGTTCCTCGGGAATTTCGTAGTACCTCACAGCGCCATGAAACCGCTCGGTATACGTGCGCTTAAGAAATATTTTAAACTCAAACTCATTCAAGTACTACCTATTTAAGCTGGTTTTCTGAGTGGTTCATTTTAAGGCAGTGATTTATAATTTTGGTTGCATTCCTCTTGCATCATATTGTACTGCGTTTCTCATTGATCTTAATGCACACCTTCATTTATGTGATTCATATATATCTGCTCGGCAGGTGACCATATAGATCACATTATTGCTGTTGTAATTAGTGTGGCATTTAATAATCCATAGATAGTTTGTTCCCATATCATTCTCTCTGTTAGCAGTGGTGAACTGGCATAATGAGCATTTCGCACATGGGCAGTGCCCTGTAACTAGTGGTAAATGCCACATGTATTTGGGGCTGTTGCTGCATGATAAATCAATTTCGATATGTACCAATCTGTCTCCAATGCTTCTACCTTGCTGAGAAGAGAACAGAGGTGGCAACTAAGTTATGTGTTTATTTTTTAAGATGCGACAGTGTCTTTGAAACAATTTTCTTTACTGTATTAAGACAAAGTGGAGTAAAAAGTGATGCAAGTATCGGAGAGTAGTCTAGGATGGTTCTAAAGGAGGGACTCTATTATTATTATTTAGTGTTTTTAGCATGCTTTTCTTGTGATTTACCTTGGATGTAAGTGAACTGCTCATTTGTAATAGCTGTGGCCTTTTCAGCAAATATGTTAATCTCTGAACAATTTCCGTGTACGCACACATATTTTCCAATGAGCAAATTCTCTGGGTGAAAAATATCATACCGGAGGAGACCATTTGTGTCTGTTGGTTTTTCAAAAACCTTGCTGTTAAACCTCCCAGCTTTCATCTCTATATGAAGGAAAGTAATTCACTCCTTGCTCCAAGTGTGGGTAGAATCGCAAAAAGGGGTCACATGCATTAACCCACTGTACAAATACGAGGGCAGTGTCACTATCACCCGTCCAGACAATCAAGATGCCCTCTAAATAAATGCACCACAATATGGTCTGTTCTTTATAAGGGAAACTTTTCAAAAATATGTGGTTGCATTCAAACTGGTGGACATAAAGGCAGGCCAGGCTCGGAGTGCAAGTACTTCCCATGGAGGTACCCTGGACTTGATGGTACAGTTTGTCATTATGTTTTTTAAAATTCTGTGAGTGCCATCCTGGCACAACCCATTACAAAATGTACTGAGGTGAAGGAATCCCAATTAGTTTTTCTTAGTTTTGTTTTAATCACCTCCAGGGACCATTCTTCGGGGATACTTGTATACTTCTCTTTTGCTTCAGTGAAGTGGTGGTAGAGCTAAAGTGCCAAGAAGAAGCAGAGATCTACAAACGCTGTCTCTTCATCCATCCAAATAAAGACCCTCCCTCTCCACCACCATGTTCCTTCCCTTTCCATTATGCTCGTGCCCATAAATGTTTGAAGTTGAATTTTAAAAGTGATGGGGAGGTGAGGGGGTAAAAGCACTGGGCATTCTTGGTGGTAAAAGGAGTGGTACCTGGGACCTGGACAACCTCTCTCCAGAAAAATGTGCAACACTCCAGAAGGTTTATTATTAAGGCCTAGGGAGTGGATTTCAGGGTCTACCATTAATAATTTGCCTGGAACTTCAGATCCTCATACGAGTATCTCCTGACTGTGTCAGCAATACTTCGCTCTCATATGGGAGGCAGAGCCTTCTTGGTTATGTTGACTAGGACCTGTAATGCTATCCGACTTCACCTGTGTTATATTAACAATATGTTGCCTTTTTGAAAGGCGGTCGAAACTTGGTTGGTTTAGTGTTGTCTATGTAGTTCTTAGTATCAGCGCCAGGACACCTTTTTCGGTAACAGTGCGCTTTAGAAATTCTTCTACTATTATTTTCCTTTGTACAGTGCAAGCACCTAGCAAAAGGAAAAGCACTCCAGGACTGGGTATGCACTGCCATGTCAAAATGAGTGGGTGCAAGTCAGGCTCCCTCCACCGATCTCCGCATTTTGCATTTTCAACCATGTTATTTTGATTGACTGTCTCAGTGCAACCAGCAATGGCTCTGGATAAATTCACAGGTTCTTAGGGGAAAAGACAGTGCACTTCCTGATGGCCTCTTTGCCTCTGCGGCTATATCGATTATATGGTGCAGGTGCAGTGGCAAAGGGTTCTCTCATTTGTATTGAGACACCCCCTCTTTAGCAAATGTGGACACACCCTCTTGAAATTGCGCTGCTGCACATTAATCTTTGACATGATTTGTATTTCAGAAAGGGTCATGCCAGCGGTTGCAGCCCTTTCTGTAATACCAAAGTGTTGGGCTGCAAAATATGGGTGCACATGCCTGTTGTGCCCTCGGGTCAGTTTCTATAATAGCCAGCCACTCAAAACCCACCTCAAATCAATCCAGAATTGGATGCCAAAGACCTACCTAAAGCTCATCTGAACAAAGGCAAAGTCCCTCCTATGCGCAAACATCTCCAAACAACCATAGGCTTGGCTCTCAGACATGAACCGAGAAGACTTCATTGGACAGACAATCTGTAATCATTTAAATTCACCTTTGGTTCAGCCCTCACCCTGAAAGAAGACGGCACCAGGAAAACAAAGACTACATGGTACCAGCTCTTTCTCAAGACAAAGTAAGTTAAACCTTTCCTTCAAAAACTGATTTCGAAATAACTGTGCAAGCTCTAGTTCTCTCCAACCTTGGCAAATACAATGTTCTGCTCAACAGTCAACTGGGCACCATTTAGAACCCCAAAGGCATTCTACATGATGTAGCATGCCTTTAAGACCAGTGACTTCACCCGCAGGACCATCAGGAACACATCCCCAACATCCATAGCCAAGAACCGAATCAGCTCAGATACAAATGGGTAAACACTGCCTGACTGCAATTACATTGATTTTCTGCTGCAGGGAAATATTGTTCCTGGGTACTGAGGCAGGCCTTGTTTCTTTCAGATTGTTAAACCCTTCGCCGCGCAGCAAATTCCGCCGCGGTGCGAGGGGGGGCGGGGCTGGACGTGGCGCTTAGGTACCCAGGACGGCTCCTGGCCGTCATAAATCACGGTGGACGTGTGCTCATGACGGCCGGGAGCCACCCGAACTCCGCCCACTAATTAATTTGCCCGCACAGGCGGGGAATTAGCCGCGCGTGGGCGGAGCGTTAACGGTCGGACGGCTCCCGGCCGTCATGAGCACACGACTACCGTGACTCATGACGACCGGGAGCCGTCCTGAGCATCCATGGGGTTAATGTCTTCCCAGATGAAACATAGGACCTTGGTCATCTTGACACCCTAAGGTGCTCAATTTCTGCTCTACACATGAATAGGTGGTCAGTTTTGCAGTTTTGTAAGACTAAAATTGTTTTTTGTAAGTTATATCGACGGCAACTTGAAAAGAATGCAAGTTTTTAATAATATGCGTAATTTGCACAGTGAGTTTTGAAATACTCTCGCACTTCAAAAGCAAGAATTACTTAAAGGGACACTGGTACGGGATGAATGAATAGTGTGAAGTGCAGGGAGTTAGGGTATTTCCACTATAGCAAGTAATTTGGACTCACATGCACACTTAATTTAAATGAACCAAACCGGCATTTTCAAAGGTTGATAAAGGCTGCAGGAGATGGCTGCATATATATATATATTAACATTGAGAATTGTGTATTCAAGATTAAAATGTGAGTATTTTCAGAATTAATAAGCTGAAGTTTGGAGAAGAATGACTGAATTTCCAAAATATATTCAAAGCCAATATTTAAGCGACATTTGGCACCGGGGAGACTTATTACTAACAGTATTAACTTTGTGCCAGGAGCACAGCAACTATGGCTGTAAAATGTTACTCATGTAGAGGCAGTCCACACTGACAGAGCATTTTTTGCATTACATCTGGCAACCATGCCTGATGCTTTGAGGTGATCAGTACTGGTAATCTTGCAAATGGTGGCCACTAATGTAAACTTGTCTGATGTGGGCACTATTACAACTCTTAGCAATACTAGCAGCTCGGTATGGTTTTTATTGAACATAAGTAGCTCTTACTATTGTAAAGGTTGGAGACCCTATTCGGGACCATTATATTTCCTTGCCTATTGGTTTATCGGTGATGTATTAGCCAAGTATGGTTGTCTATCTTGCAGCATTGTTAAATAGGGATTATCTAAACTTATTGCAACCCCTATCAAGTCAGGATGATCTGTTTTGGACTAATCAAACAAATTAGAAATATAATGGTTTGGATTCTGAACACATTCATTTTAAAAGTGCTTTCTTTCACTTGTGCTAAACTCCCAATATCAAATTTACATAGGTAGCATTTATCTTTCTGAGTAATAGTATTTATACAGTTCCATAAAGGTAAAATATGGGAAAATAAGGTTATTCAAGGACCTCACTTACTGATATAAACACTAACACTTTTTTTCCAATGCTGTAACCCCCCGTCTTTCCTAAGTTCTTCAAGTGTGGCGGGATATGTCAAAGTACGTAACACGGTGGTCTAGCTATGAAGAGTGCAGCAGGCACAGGGCGCTAGGGCCCCTGGGTGCCATAGATACTACAGAAGGTTTTAGCCAGTCTTTTCATCAGTCGGTCAATTCAAGGGTAATTTTACCTCCATCCACCACAGCATACAGCATGGAGCAGAGGCTGAACCCACTTCATCCATTAGCTCTCCTGCAAGGGGAGTGGTGACATGTTTCGAATCACATGTACACACCGGTCGGAAAAGGAGTGCACTTCAGTGCCAGGGTTGGTGTGCCTTTAATTTCACACTTTTGCCAGTTTGTTTTGTATATTATATTGTATGCTTGCAAAAAATAAATAAAAAAATCACACTTGTAAACGCCAGTCCTATTTGGGGTGCCAAAGCTTGTTTGTGTTGGTGTTTAATGTAATGAGAGGAGGAAGCACGTGAGTGAGCAAAAGAGAGAGGCGGAGAGGGAGAATAATTGAGGCGGAGTGATGAAGGGGCAAAGGTTGCCAGTAGTCGAAAAATATGACAGCAGGAGTAGTGAGACACAGAAGGCCGTCGAGAGAAAAAAGAGGGGGCTGAGAGGATGAGGCAGAGAGGGAAAAGGAAACTTTTAGGACCCCCTCGCCCAACGGGGAGTTTAAACAAGCAAACAATGTTTGAAGTGCATTTTAAAGCGCGCTATTATATTATTAAAAACTCCTGCTCGCTGGAATCCCTTTTTGGGCCCCTGAAACAAGCTGTGTTGAGCAGAGACTGCCACGTGCACATGCTCGTCCCGCTGTGACGCCTTGATGGCTCGCTGCAACCATCGTGTGACACTGCGGGTGATGCAAGACGGGCCAAACATCACGAGCGGAGGCGTGACCGAGTGGAGCCCGAGATATGCAACATCCGGAAATACTGACGGTATTCTCGGAATCTGTGCCAGAGATCGGGCAGCTGACCGAAAAAGAACCCGCCTCGCAATAACTATCAGAGATTAGAATCGTTTATTTTTAATTTCCTATTCACTGGTTTGTAGGTTTCATTATTATTTGTTGATAAAAGTGACTTTCCCCGGAGGCCGCAGATTAACAAGCTTTGGCAATGCCAATAGGTCTGACTTTATTAGAATGTTGTATGGTAATGTGAAGCATCACAAGTAAATGGCATGCAAATAGATATGTATTTGTGTGAAAGCGAAGAACTGTAGAATGATAATTATGCAGGTTAAAAGGGCAGGTGACAGTTCCACTGTGAAGCCAGACTTAAAATTCAAAGTAGGTTAATGACTGCTGTCCTCCCACATGTGCTACTGCCAAAGAAAAACGACATACAGGCAGGCACAAAGAAACATAGCACACAGAAATGCCCACTTCTAAAAGTGGCCTTTCTGAAATAGTGATAATAAATTTGTTAACACCATTACGCAGCAGTTATCACCACTATTCCAAACATACCAAACTTGATCACGCTACTCCTCTCTTCTCATGTCAGGAATTACCACTGAAGTATATGTAATCCCCAATACATTCCTATGAGAAAGCAGCCTCACAGCAGTGAGAAACCAATTAGGCTGTGTGTCAGGACCAGGACATGGCACACAGTTAAGGCACATGTCCTACTTTTTACCTACAGTTAACCCAGCCCATAGGGATAGCTAGGGCCTACCTTAGGGGTGACTGATATGTAGTAAAAGGGGAGTCACAGACGTGGCAACCACTTTATGTGCCTCGTAAACTGCGCATGCAGGCCCTGCAATGGCAGAGCCTGAGACAGGTTTGAAATGCTACTTTGGTGGACGGCGCAAGCAGCGTTGCAAGCCCACCAGTAGCATTTAAATTACTGGCCCTGGGTATATGAGATACCACTTCACAAGGGACTGATAGGTAAATTAAATACGCCAAACAGGTGTAGACCACTCTTACCAGGTTTACCGTAGAGAGCACATACACTTTAACACTGACAGCAGTGATAAAGTGACCAGTGTCCTAAAACCACAAACAACAGGTCAGAAAAATGCCAGAGGAAGGCAAAACGTTCTGGGATGACCCTGCAAAAAGGGCCAAGTCCAACACAACCCCCTTCCAGCCTAAAGCCAGGGTAGATCAATCAATGCCTTGATGGGCTTTCCTGCTTGGGGCGATAGAACACGGACGCGGACCCGCACCTGCAGGGGCACACTCCAGTTCTACACCAATCTGAACCCATGGGGTTCCTTCTGTCTAAGCACCCAGGACCAACTAAGCTACCCCACTGGGACTCCCTAGCTGTCCGCGGCCAGGACTAGGCCCTAGGCCATCCAGATGTCTCTGGTCCTTGCCATCTCACAGAGTGGGGGCAGTAGCCCCAGGTGCATAGTATCCATTCTGCACTCTACCTCTCATTAGTGCAGTCCTAAACTACCAATGATCCCTCAACCCAGGGTCTGTACCCTCAGGCTAACCAGGATTCACGGGTGAGGCTCTCCTCCCCCTACCCCTCCTTCTGGGGTTCCAAACTCTCCTCCTAGGAGAGGCACCCTCAGAACACAAAACTCCCTCTGCACCCCCTTCCAGAGTTCTGCATCCTCCGAAGACAAAACGGTAGGGACACTGTTTACAGATGTCCTTCCCTCCAGGTCAGGCATAACCTCCTGAACCTGGCCTCCCAACCCAGGGACTACACCCTGCGACTGAGCACTTGCCTGGCACACCCCAACTTCCTGGGCAGCACCCATCCCCCCCCCCAAGAGTAACACATACTGCATGTGTCTGCCTGGCACTGATCTCCTGACCCCTGCCCCTCTGACAGTGCGCGAAGACCCCCAGGACAGAAAGGGTGTCACCATGGTCGCTCCTAGAAGGGTCAGGCATTAGGGCTGGGCCCTGACCCTCTGGTTCTCCCACTGGGGACGGTGTCCCCCTCGCACCCCTCCATCCAAACTTCTGCACGCTCCACTCAGGAGTGGCACCGCCAGGCACCAGAACTGGTGGAGCTCTGATTACAGACGCTCCAAGCTCTTCTGACACTAGGAGATCCCCCTCAATGGATAGCCTACCTGTACAGCCTAGGCTCCACACCTGCTGTTCCCTTAGGGAACCCTCCAGGCCCTCAGACTGGGTCTCGGCACCTTGGGACGCATCCCATTCTCACTCCTTCTCCGTGGGGACAGGACGTGAGTCCCTACACCCCTCCCACTACACCGAAAAAGCACTTCAACGCCTCGTCAGGGGTAGTAAGTGCTATAAAAATGCAATTACAATACAATACAATACATAAATGATCTAGTTATCTAAGAGACTTTGAAAATATTCCAGTGTCAAATGAGTGCCCCATAAATTTCAAACGAAGACAGCTGGAGAACTTAAGAAAATCTTAATCACAAAACTTCTGCCCAATTAAAACATGTACTCACGACTCCCAACATGTGGGCGAAGACAAAGCCACTCTCTAGTGATGCTCATATAATTGTCCGGTGAAACTAAGCTGTCAAGCCAAACTATTAAAAGAGACCTTTTTGATAAACTCAGGTTTTTAGAATAGATTTGAGTGAACACCAGTGAGAGAAGAAAGTTATTGTATATTTTAAAGTTGTGTCTCCGAAGTGGGGGTTGCTCAGAGTCAGACTGCCGCATAGGGCAACCAGGCAGTGCCCGAAAGGCTGGTTTGACAGGCCAGTGTGTGGGCTGTTTTTCTCGCTGTTTATTGGCCTGTTTTATGATCCTCTGTGACGGTTTCTATTGTTGATTTACATGAAAATAAAACAAACATTGCCCTCAGCAAGCTCAACCCCATGCAGTTTTGCATACCTTGCAAAGCACCTATACTGTGTGTCTTTAGAAGTTAAAAACTGCCCCAGCTTGCATACATGCATCCCTTTTCAGATGTATAATTCACTAATGGCAGCCACTTTTATTTTGGTGCCAGTGTCTGTTTTCTGCCCTAGTCCGACCCTGGGGATGCCCGCTTTTGACAGCCCAAACACACATGAAAAAAAGCCCAATTGTGAGCACTAACCATCATGAAAAAGCACATAACGCAAGCCTAAAAGGCCTTCTCAGTTTTGCATGCCATGATGTAACATATGGAAATTACAGCCCCACGAGGAATTGGCCTTGTCCAGTGTTAGAAATGTTCTCCGGGAATCCCACAAATTGGGGTCAAGCTGAAGTAGCAGAAAAGGAGTGGAGTGGCAAGAGACAGAGTTCTGAAAAGTCTGACAGTCAACGTATTTGTTTATTTTTTTTTTTTAACTCTGAAGAAAAGAAATTGCCTACAAAGACAAATGTGAGAGTAAATCTGTTCCGGCGTACTTAATTGGTCATAAATAGGCTGCGGGTTAAAATATCTTAAAAAGTCAATGCACCTTCTGCACAGATGTTTGTGTGCCAAGCAATTTTCAGGTGATAATAATAAGATTATAATAAATCTGGTGGTTAAGGCACTTGCTGGATAGATCTGTGTATTGTCTAATCGCAGCTATACGTCATCATAAAGTAGCATTGAGGGCTAATGTGCCTGCTGCATAAGCACAATGTGTAACATAGATTAGATTTGTATTCCACGTAGATAGCTCTGTCCGTTACAGCTATTGTCACATAGATACTTTTTTTGTAACTTGCAGTTCATAAGTTACAATACTTCTAATATAACACATTGAACCATAAACCAGCATCAAGGCGCTGCTTACAAACCCCAAGCAAACGTTTGGAATGCTATTATTATTATTATTTCCAATCTTATATTATTCTAAGTTATTTAAAAGGGGTGTCTTGGATGGTAATAGAGGGTTGTGTGATATTACAACGCATTGCATTGCAACGCATGCGTGACAATGTGAATGCCGTTACCGGGCATAACCTTTACCACGAATATGTCTTTACCACGCATACCTCTACAACTTTCGTTGTTAAACCATGCATGGTAAGGGCATATTCATAGTTAAGGTTATCTCAGACCCCTGCCCCAAGTCCCATTACTGGCCCCTTGCGCTCTCCCCCCTACAGCCCCCAGGCATTTAAACAAAATATAAATTCCCTTCTCCTGTACCCCTGCGCGACCCCCCTCTTCGGCCCCCAATTCTTCTAAGAAATACCCCTCCCCTGAACCTAAAAATGGACCCTGCGCGATACGCCCACCCCCAAACCCTTCTAACAAATACCCCTCCCCTGAACCCTAAAAATGGACCCCTACGTGATTCCTCCACCCCTTAACCCGTCTAACAACTCCCCTGCACGACCTAACCCCCTCAGCCCTTTATTTATAAATATTAATTTTATTTATAAAGTAAAATTCCCCTTATCTCTCTACGACATCTCCTCTCCAAGCTCTTCTGAGGCACGGTGCACGTCGTAAAGATGAAGCCGAAGGGTCTCTCCATTTTCTCTAACGATGCCGATAGCCTCCAACACCCTTACCACACACATACCTTACCACACATGCCTTTACTACATATCTCAATGTAAAGGCATGCGTGATAACTGTGTTTACCCGTCACACATATACCTTTACCTTACATACCTATACAACTTAATTCGTTTGTAAGTTTTAACCACGCTTGCGTTGTAACACATGCATAATTAAGGGTATTCATGGAAATAGCCACGTTGTAATGGCTGTGTCCCGTAATAGAGTCTTATTAGCAAAGATAATGTCAACAACTGTGTTGCATTATAAATCCTGACTTAGTGTTTCTGCAAACCATGCACTCTTAACATTGAATGCCTACCGGTATGGATAATATGTGACTTCTACACATTGTAACTCTAATTGCTATTTGCTGTACATTGATTTGTGCGCCTGAATGATTTATTGTCTCTATACAAAATGTGTGTGTGATGTAAAGCACTCTGGCATTCCACATCGGTGTGAGTAGCACTCTAGAGGAAATTAAATAAGTTAACACTATTGAAGTCGCTACTGGAATATATACTCATTCAGATAGATCTGAGATTCTCACAGTATAACTATATTGCTTATATACAAGAGTTGAATAAAGTTGGAAAAAAACCCCAGCTATAAATCATAGTTTCTCCTGTGCTGAATGTCTTTTTTAGGTTGAAGCCTACCAGACAGTGCAGTTGTCTGGGAGCAAAGACTTATTCTGAACATCCTGAAGGCTTCCCTAGGAATGCATTCTGTCTATTGCTTACCATTGCCTTTTTTTTGTAACTTAAAATAGTTTACTTTCTATTTACTAGCTTTATTTGTTTTAAGCTGTCCAGCATGTCTTTGTCCCCCCCGTGGAGCCTAGCCTGTTGCCACTTCTCCGACTGGCTCCTTGTATTCTTCCTCGAGTCCTCACTTTTCTTTTTCATGAGGCACTCCACAAGAGTACATGTGTTTTCAGTGTTCTCCCTTGTATGCTAGTTCAGCAAGCAGCAAATGCGCTGTATTTCGTGGAAAAGGTTTCTTACATCCTATCATTCTGCTTGACTGATTCTACTTACTGTGTTTTTATGCCTACTGACCTTATTGAGCTGTTGCCTGCTGCAGCTACCTTAGCACTTGCACTTTAGATTTCGTTGTTCGTCGAGTGGAGCGCCATCTCTACTCCGCTCGGTTGGGTCCTCTTTAGCAGCCATCTTGGAGAGGTTAGCAGTCCAGCTTCTGGATTGCTCCTAGGTGGGGTGCCTACTTAATGCATTCCGCTTCGCCGTCGCACAGTGGTGTCAGGCACGAATTGAGATTTTCCTGAGCCTGGTATTTTACTGCTAGAGGTGCTATCGGAGGGGCTCACTGCTGTGTGCTTCAGGGTGAGCCTAGTCTCCTTTTTAGGGAATTGGGGGGCTGTGTTTTATACTGTTTTACTGTGTTTTTATGCCTACTGACCTTATTGAGCTGTTGCCTGCTGGAGCTACCTTAGCACTCGCACTTTAGATTTTCTTGTTCACCGAGCGGAGCGCCATTTGTACTCCGCTCGGTTGGGCCATTTTTAGCAGCCATCTTGGGGAGGTTAGCAGTCCAGCTTCTGGATTGCTCCCAGGTGGGGTGCCTACTTAATGCACTCCGCTTCGCCGTCGCGAAGGCGCGCCAAAGGCAAGCCCGTCTGCGCCCGTCCGTGCCTGGCCTGCACACAGCGCCAGCCATGCTGCCTGATTAACTGCAGATCGTTACCCAAGCACACGGATGACATTTGGCTCTTACTTATGGACAAAGGCTGGGATATAGTATTCCTTACGGAAACCTGCCTGAAGGAAGACACCCTTCCGTCATTAACATTGACAATCCCCCCGTGTTTCAGGATAGTTTGCGTCAACAGGACAGGAGAGAAGCGAGGGGGCGGGGTGGGGTGGCTATTATTTTAAAGGAGGCATGGGACATTACCTCCTCGGAATTGAGGGGTTTTGGCCCGCTTGAGGGCATGAATTTCTGTATCAAGATGTCCCCAATACTTTTAATTGCAGGCCTATTAATATATAGACCTCCTGTCTGCCCGAATCGTCATCTTTGGGAGTTGAGTAATCCTATTGCGCTGAAATCACTACAACACACCAACTTCATGGCTCTAGGTGATTTTAATCTCCATGTAGATGACCCCTCATGCCCCCAGGCCTCGCAGTTAGTGCAATTCCTTAAGGGAGCGAACCTTATACAACACGTTCGCACCCCCACACATAGAGCAGTCCATACTCTCGACCTTATCTTTTCCAACATTCATTCGATTACAGTTGAGAATCCTCAATGTATGTCGTGGACAGACCACCATCTAACTCCTTTTTCGATCAACATAGGTAAAATTCAGAGGATGGGCAAAAAATAATTAAGGATAGGTAGAAATTGGAAGAGAGTTAGTGCCGACATTGTAGGCACACTGATTCTTAATTGTGATCGACCGTTTTCAGGGGATCCTAACGTGGATGCAGCTTTGTTTGCTAGGATCTCAGCCTCCCTTGATGAGTCCTAAATCTCAGAGAGAATCTCCCTCAGCCCCCCGGGTTCTCGGATGATCTTAGAAGGTTAAAAAGTGGATGCACGAGATTGGAAAGGCAAATGGAGGAAGGAATATGTGTTAGATGCGAAGTATGAGTATAAGCTAGCTTTAAAAAAATTGGGGAAAATGGTGGGAGTGGCCAGAAAAGAGTACTTCGTTAAACAGATTGAGGGTGCAGAGTAGTCAAGTAAAGAGATTTTTAGGATTGTCAAAGCCTTCACCAACCCGCCTGCGGCCGAAGGGAAATTTCTGCCCTCCCTAGCTCTCTGCACTAACCCATCAAACTTCTTTGAGAAGAAGATTCAGAATGTATCCTCCTCTTTTACAGTGGAAGAGTCATTATTGGCTCCTCAGGGTCCAACGACCTGCAAGTCAGAGGGCTCCTTCACAGAGTTGGCCATATAACCTTGCAAGAATTACTGGCTGAAATACTGAGGTGTAAGTCAGGCTCCCCCGCTGACCCCTGCCCTCCCAAGATTTTCAGCTCACTGGCTCACTGGATTAATCCAGTATTGAATTATATCTGGAATGTGTCACTATGTACGGGCATCTTTCCTGATGTCTGGAAACATAGTCTCCTATTACCCCTCTTGAAAAACATAATTTCGACCCCATGGAGCTGGGGAACTACCGCCCTATTTCTTTGCTACTAGCACCGGCAAAAATGTTGGAAAAATTGGCACAACGCTAACTCACCAAGTATGTTGATTTTCATGACAGCCTACACGACACTCAATCAGGCTTCCGGACAGGATATAGCACTGAAAGTGCTCTAGGGGAGGTGGCAAAGTCTATAAGAATGTCAATGGACGCGGGAGCATCGGCTTTGTTGATCCTGCTGGATCTCTCTGCGGCCTTTGACATGGTGGCTCTTCCCATATTGTTAAACAGACTCGAACAGATTGGTGTTCAGGGCACGGCCCTTGCCTGGATCCAGTCCTAACTCCATAACCTCACTCAAAGCGTATTTCCTCCATCATATCAATCATCACCTAAACCTTTGAGGTATGGGGTACCACACGGCTCGGCATTAAGCTCCCTGCTTTTTTAATATCTACCTGGTACCACTCTTCAAGCCTATTTACACTTGGGAATTTAAAGCTGTTTCGTATGCAGATGACACTCAGCTGATAATCTCTTTCTACGATCAGTCAAGGGACCCCTTTGCTAGACTAACGGGTTGCCTGAAAGACATCACTAGCTGGATGAATAACAACAAGTTGAAATTAATTGCAGACAAGACGGAGATCATGTTCTTTTATCAGCCCTCCCCTCCTTCCGCAGGAATTTGGTGGCCTGCTGAATTGGGCACCCCGTCTTGTCCGACAAAAGCAGCTAGAAACCTGGGCGTCAAGTGGGACTCGGATCTATCTTTTGAAACCCACATACGCCATGTCTCGTCGGTCTGCTTTGGTAAACTAAAAACGTTAAGAAAATGTCTGCACCTTTTGCCAGAAGATAGCAGGAGGACAGTAGTACATGCGACGGTTACCTCCCATCTAGACTATGCTAATAGTCTGTTCTTGGGGCTCCCCAACTATCTGATTCACAGACTTTAGATGATTCAGAACGCGGCTGCGAGACTCATTGATAGAGTGCCTTTTCGTCATCACATCTTCCCTTACATCAGGTTCCTCCATTGTCTCCCGGTTGTAAAATGCATTGAATTCAAGGGCTTGACCCTTGCTTTCCAAGCCATGGACAACATAGGACCTAGATACCTCAGAAAAAGACTTCTCCCATACCAATCGGCCTGCACTCTTAGATATAACTCTAAGTTCCTAATGTGCGTTCCCTGGTTTGTCAAGGCCAGAAAGGGAGGAAGGGCCTTTGCGGTCAGGACAGCTATGCTATGGAATGCACTACCTCTACAACTCTGCATGCTGTACTCTTACTCCGCCTTCCATAAGCTCCTCAAGACGTGGCTCTTTGGCAAGGTTTAATCGCTGCGCCAATCTATTCACCTGTTTTGCCGCTAAGCACCGGGACGTCTCTTTTTGAGGTAGCTGTTTGTGCTATACAAATAACTCTATTATTATTACTTATCCCTGCCACCACCAGGTTTCTCTTATGCCTGTGAGGAATAATGCTCTGTCTACAATTTTTTATTTTGGTCAGTGCTCTTTACCAAAATAACCATGCCAGAGTTCAGAACTGAATAAGCAATAAAGAGGCCTTTCATTTATGTTTCGATCTTCTCACATTTGCTGTGCATTCAAAGACAGATGTCAAATGTTCACCTCTGTCTATTGAGGGAGGGTGGTGTTTACTTATTTTGCTCTGACTGCAAAGTGAGAGGATTTGTGTGACAATCTTGCTGGGTTCTGTGGGTGTGAAAGGGAAAGGCTATAGGATGTTATTTTTTTCTAGCTGCAACAAAATTTAAATGCCAGTAAATTAAATGTACAAATATTTCAAAATTAGAAAAACGCAAATTAATTCCTCCTTGATACCAACAATAAGATACAACAACTACCCCAAATCTGGCAACTGACATGAACCTGGATAGCGTCGACCTGCAAGCACCAATCACTACCAAATCATTCAGGACCACACTTGACACCGACCTCTCTTTGAAGGTTCTTATCAGTAATGACAAGACATCATGGCACGAGCTTTGAAAAAAGTGTACCATTTTTCCCTGAAACGATGTAAGAGCAGTTGTCCAAGCCTCTGTACTTTGCACCTTTTTAGAGACAACAACCTTTAAGGCGTTCACTTTGAATATGAGACGACAAAGACCTTTGCATATTGACTTGCGATATGTGGTGTTCTTTTAAAGTCAGAAAATCAAATGTCATATAACTTCTTCTGACCGGCTGCCATTAAAGACAGTTTTTACCTTCCCCTTCCCTGACTCAAATAATAAGTCATTTTGGGGCATATCAACAAGGGCTTTATCTCTGCTTTTTTGGCTTTAAAAGCCAAAAAAGGAGAGATAAAACTAGTGCCCTATCAACAACAGGGTGCTACCATGCAAGTTTGCATGTTAGCACCCTTTTACTCTACGCTTCCCTTTGCATCTCTAATGAGATGCAAAGGGGGCGTTCCAGAGTAAAATAATAGGAGAAATGTCGCTAAGCGACATTTCTCCTATTTTCAAGAATGTCGCTAACCCTGTTAGAGACAACAAAAACAGCGCTAACCGCGGTTAACGCTGCTTTTTTACGTCTGGTATTTTTCTGACTTAGCCATGATATCCTATGGAAGGAGGATATCATGGCTAAGTTTGCCTGTCCCTATCAACAAGGTAACGTGAGATTATCGCTGGCTTTCCAGCGATAATCTCACGTTAGCCTGAGGATTTTTATCGCTAATGAGATAAGCGTTGCTAATAGCACGCTATCTCAGCGATAAAAATTCACGCTAACCGGCGATAATTATCCTAGCGCTAAGTGCGCTTAGAGATAATTATCGCCGGTTGTTGTTAATATGCCCCTTTGTAACTTGACCCTAGTGGATACTTGCTGGAATACAGATTGTGAAAGGAGCAGGTGGCAGTATGTAAATGTGTTATAACACAAATAAATAAAAACGTACTTAGTTTGCAAACTAAACATTTCCAGTGTTTCATAAAATTACAGCAGCGTTGAACCAGAGGGGTTCATCATGTGGCTCACAGTCAGTGAACATTGCACTATTGGCCCTCACGCTGCTCCACCATTGCACTAAACAGGAGTATCTGCACAAAACACGTGCCACTTAAGTAGCTTTTTAACAACCCTATGTATTTAGTGAGTTTATGCCAGCACCCCAACTCGTAAAACGGTTCCCACGCCATTGGCAACGCAGCCTCCTGGATACAACACTGATCCCTCTGAAAGGATTATACATGCCACAGGTTGCCTCATCAAAGGTCGGTAAAAGATTCGGACTTAACACTCCTGCCTTGATGTAATGGCGCGTGCAAACCAACAGCATCTCCAAGAGCAGCTGCAGAACTAGCAGAGCAATCAAGAACTTCACCCCAATCATCTCGCTGACCAATTCACCCGTCTATAGTTGATCACAGCACACCTGCAGCCAAGCCACCATCAAAGGGAGAAAAAGAAATGTACGAAAGAAAAAAAATAGGAAACTGCTTTTTCTCTACACATTAAGGGGCATATTATCAAGGGTCAATTTGCCGCTTTTTTGGCTTTAAAAGCCAAAAAAGGGGCCATAATTTCATCTCCATATTTACAATGCGGCACTAACATGCATTAACACATGTTAGCAACCGTTTTTGCACCGCATCTCATTCCAGCGATGAACATCGCTAATTAGATACAAAGTAGGCGTGCCGTCGAAGTTACAACATGCAATAGAGCGCTAACACAACAGCGCTGTATCAACAAGATTTGTGAGGCGATATTGAAACTCCTGCTAACTGCGGGTATCGCCGGATCCTTACGTCTCCTCAAAAACCTGACTTAAGCATGTAGGGGTATATTAGTGTATGGGAGGTGGATTGGCAGGTTAAATCCACACTCCCATATTTACAAGCTCATCATTAGCGCTCACAAGTTTTCGCTGTTTTTCACGCGATATTGGCGCTTTTCGCCACTATCGCTGGATTTCTTACCGCCTTTGGGAAACGCGTTGGTAATACCGCGCTAACTCGGCGAAGAAATCCAGCGATGGCCGGCGATAGAATGAACAGCGATACGAGCGCTTTGCGATCATTATCGCAATTCATTGTTGATATGCCCCATAGTATCTGGAACAACATCTCGTTCAATATCAAAACTTCTCCCAAACCCTTCCAATACAGAAAGGAGCCAAGGACCGACTCACCTTTTCAGAGAACTTATCTTTACACAGTAGGAGCTCTGAAAAATACTCTTCTCCATTATAACTAATTCGAAAAAGTATCTCGCGGGCCTCGTACTTTTCAGCACTTGTTTGTGCTTTACAAGTGCCACCTCACACATGCATCAATCAGCATTGCATCCATAAATTCAGTCAACTGCTTGCATTACATTAGTACACAATACGACAAAGTTTGCTAGCAGTGTTTCATCCTCCTTCATTCTAGAAATCTTTAAACATAAACAGTATAAGATTGTCCTTAAAAAATAGCCTATTTTATATCGTTGAAGAATTCTTGCATAACTGCTAGTGACGTAATTTACATATAATTAAGTACAACGAAATGGGTCAATCGTTGTACAATGAGGTGTGGCATAGCGCTCGTCCATCTCCATATTACCCCAAAAAGTGCATGACACTCCCTGCCTCTAGATTCGTCAACCATTTTACTAAAACACTTTGCTTTATCTTTTTAGTGCAATTTAGAAGCAGCGTACTGGCCGAAGAAGTTACTTAAATGCACCGTTTTGTATAGATTTTTATCCAAAATGTTCCCCACTTAACTTCACCCAGATGCCCTAAAACTGAAATTTCTGCACGTAACCTGTTAACTAGGCGGGAATACATTTGAAACAAACCCTGCAAGCGCTCTTGCTCTGAGAATATCTTATAGATTTAGCACATATTTTTACTGCAACGTTCAGAACCCCTTGATAGCTGTATGAGGGAGAGGGCACTTTGCACGTAGGTCTCAAAACTAAAACAAGCATTGGCATAGCCAATAGGTCTAGCTTTTGGGACCTTATAAGTATATTTACTTTTGCTATATTCGCGGCACGTGAAGCGCGGGTGCCGCGATTATAGCAAAAGTAAAGAAATATAAAAAAACATCTATTTCTTTTCTTTTGCTATAATCGCGGCACCCGCGCTTTACGTGCCGCGATTATAGCAAAAGTAAACATACTTATAAGGTCCCAAAAGCGAGACCTATTGGCTATGCCAATGTTTGTATCTCTCTGATGTCAATAATATATTCCAAAATTCTAATGTTGACCGCGTGGAAATATAATATTAGGCTGTAAGTTTTGTCTGCATCCTTATCACCTGTGTCATGGAAAACTTTGGCGCATTCAGTACTTTAAAAAAAAAAAAATGGCCTTCAATACCATCCCAATTCTGCATTCCACTCATAAATAAGAATAAAGGATGTATGGATTCTTCACTGCTTTAAATGAGGCAGAGATTGGAGTTGGATGCAAAGATTAAGGTGACAACACTGTTGCTATTGGTTATCTTTAAACCTATATTGCACTTCAATTTAGTGGACTGACTGAGAGCACAGTATGTTTATTTTTTGTGCAGTTTCATTTAGCGCTAACTCGACCCGTAGGTATGGGAGCGCTTTAAATGAGCATCAATTAGTCTTTACACAAGGACACATTCATTTTTGTAAAGACCGGGAGATTAAGAGGATGTGGTCCGTCGGCTTAAACTGCCGACTTTAGTGCAGGAAACCAGGTTTCGAGCCTCGAGGTCGCGTCCACATCCTGTGATTCTGGGCAAATCACCTAATCTCCTCGTGCCTGAATGTGTAATGTAAATACGGTGCTCATGTAAAGCGCTCCAATACCTTGGGTCGAGTTCGCGCTATATAAATATGCCCCCAAAAAAGTGTTTTGCCCAGAATCACAAGATGTTGAGTCGACGCCGAGACTCGAACCTGTTTCCCCAGTTCCAACGTCGGAAGCTCTGGCCGTTAGGCCACAGCTGTAACATACACACCTCCCCCCAGACTGGGAGGAGGGAGGGCAGGGGATGTGTATAAATGTCCACTTAGCTAATTCGCTGCCTCGGTCTTTACAGGGTCTGGCTCTATTAACCTGCCAGCGTCATTGAAGGTTTATTGACAAACAGCTGTGAGAGTGTTTAGCGCGGGCTAGGAGCTGCTAGTGAGCTCAGAGGAACACGCGGGGAATGTCCCGCGGAGAAGGGCGTGGAGGTGCCGATTTTGGGTCGGGTCTGCTGCTGCAATATTCTGCCGACTCCAACTGAGCTAAGCTGATGGGAAATAGCATTATCCTTTTTTGTGTGGACTCTGTCTGCTTCTGTTGTGCTCCATCGAGTACGCCAAGTTGTAAATGAAACTCACTGGGCGGGATACACTTGTGCAGAAAAACACAAAACTAAAGCAAATGGAGACTTGCATCCAGGGCTTTAAGTGGGTCAGGTCCTCCCGCTGCTCTGCACTGCCAGTTCTAACAAGTAGGAAGTGGGATAAGGGAGGGGGTAGGGGAGAGAGGAACGCAGGCTGGCAAATGGTGATCACTTTCGCGGCTGCTTTGATGTTCTCAGTGGCCGCGCGGCTCACTGAGAACATCAAAGCGGCCGAAAGTGATCATGCAGGCTACCAAATGGTGTGCGCGCCCGGCGCACATGCACTGTATTTGGAGGCCTGCAAAGCACTAGTTTGCACTTCCAAATCCCCCATTTACAAAAGCTCTCGCGAGGGCAGCGCTAAAGCGCTGGCTCAGGCGAGACCTAAAAAAACTTGTTGGGCTATACTTTGACCATGTGGATGGTTTCCCTATTCCGGAATTTACATGCAAAGGTAACACTAGCCTCGATTTCAAGAGCCACAATAATACTCTGCTGCCATCTGGTGGTTATATTAGAAAATGCATAAAATACTGATTGTATTGTTTTTCAGGTGCATTATTAGTTTAAATGGTTCCTCAGATTTTGATGCATTCACTTAGCAAAGCTAGAAAATATGTTTATTATGCATAATAGCCACAAAACTGGAAGTAGTGGGTGACTTCCGAGAGGACCTGTACCTTCATTTATATTTTGGGGGATTGAATAAAGCAGAAGCCAGGCATCAACGGTTTATAAGACATTTTGAGAGATTGATTAAAGCAGGCGCCAGGACCCCTACCGTTTTTAAGACTGCATAGTACACCTTCTCTTTTGATAATGGTCACAGGGGCGACTCCTCCGCGATGGCAGAGGAGAGTCGCCACACTGGTGACATAACGCCAACAGGAGAAAAATAAAATGACAAAAAAATATTTTAGCAGAAGATCACGGTGGCCGGCAGCGAAAAGCTATGTATTTTTTTTCTTTTTTCCCCGCGCTGCCCCCCAAATTTGTATCAGCATCAGCCAGTGCTGAGCGGTACACGGAATAACGCACAATTGGCTTCAGGTCGACCAGCGCTCCACAGTCTAAGATAATGTGCTATGCTTTGCTAGAAAATAATTGTCCGAAACAGACTTCTTTATCCCGAGATATCACATTTTGTTCACCTAGTTTCCTCTGCCTTATTGCAGAGTTCTTGTCACAGCCTTTGTTTAGGCTAGTGAAGAACCTGTAGAGGGGCATGCTAGGCAAAGAAGAAAAGGGACGAGTTTCTGGCAAACGTGGAGAAAAATTACTAAATAACTTAGGACTGTTAGACAAAATCACCTCTACCTAGGATCTTCTAAGCTGCATGTGGTAACTTATCTTTTCCCATTTCAACTTAGACAGGCGTTGCCAATTATTGTCTTTACTCTCCCTGTTGGTTCTCTCCCTTCTCTTTCCCCACCCTCCCCCCAATTGTACATTCCATCTGTTTTATAATGTGATGTAAGTATCTCTTCTAGTCAGATTGTGAAGACATAGGAGATGGTTAAAAAAACGAGTCGAAGCACAAAGAAAATGTGAAGAGAGGGTCTAAGGGAAATTTTTTAAAGACCTGCGAGAAGTGATTCCCCATAAACACTAATCTAGTCATAATACCTCTTGGGTCTCTCAGGGAGTGTGGTGAAAATGTGTCTCTTAATAAAGTCCCTCTGGGGAGCAATTCCTTTCAGGATGAATGCCCTCACCCACCATAGGTGGCATGCTTCATCATATGGGCTTCTCCTCTCAGGGGAAAAACCTAGTCCCACTGAGGGCTACACCTCCCTCGCTGTGAGGTAGGAGCTCTGGGATGTTTTCTTAAATGTCCTATGAAGTTTGAGGATGCTAAAATCCCATATGTGAGTGGCAGGGGAGCTTCATAACTTTATCCATCATAAAAGAGATACAATGGAAATTCAATCCTCTATGAAACCTATACCCAATTCCAGATGTGCAATGAGACTTGAAGTTTTAGGAATGGCCAAGAACCTATTCTTGACTAATTCATGTTTCATGCAGGCAACTCAGCCCCAGACTCGGGCTCCATGAGTGTTTAGCGACAGGCACTTGCTTTTATAAAGTTGAACCATTTCCTGGACTGGCTTATGGCCTAGCCTTTTTGCAAATCTGAATATTGCATCTTCTGCTGCACACACCTTTTGGGCCCTCTGAGTAAATTGCCTGTCCCACGACCCATTTGCCTCCAAGAAGGTGCCAAGGTAGTTTCAAAAAGTAACTTTTTAAATGTGTGCCCCCCCCTCTCCCCAATATAAAATATTTTTGACTTGGAAAGTTTTGGGCCACTGGTCATAATAAAAAGAGTTTGACTGATTCACCTTAAGTTTTAATCCAAGCATAAAAGTATTAAAGCCATTCAGGAGGTTTTTGGAGGGCATTTGTAGTCAAAGCTAAGAGAACCGCATAATCCTCGTAAAACAGCACAGGGGCTGCCTGTGTACCAATCCTGGGGACATCATCACTGTAAGCCCTTAAGGCAGTGTCTAAGGAATTAATATATAATAAAAAAGAAAATGTGCTAATATGCACCCCTATCTCACCCTTCTGGCTATATTTATTGGGGCTGTACAGTCCCCATTCACTGTAAAACGCAAGCTCGTTGTAGAGTTCCAATACAGGCATTTTACAAGATCCAGAAGAGGTGGATCACTTCCCACTGCTCCATTAGGCCCCATAATATACTCCAATCTAGTAGGTCAAAAGCACAGGAGAGATCTATGAATGCCCCCTCCCCTGGCTTTGACATATTTACCCCCGTTGAGAGTTAGATTGAGCGTTTGCTCTACAGTCCCTAAACCTTGTCGGAAGCCATACTGGGCATGGCAGAAAAAAGAATTGGCCTCTGCCCAGACTTCCAGTTTACCTAGGATTTCCCTCCCGAGGATGTTTACCATGGAATCGATCAACAAGATTGAGCAGTAACACATGGGGAAATCCCCTTTCTAATCGATGGGTACAATGATGGCTTTACTCCATGAATATATAAGGTTGCCTTTCATTGCAGCCCTCAATACGTTTGTGACAAAGAGAGCCCAGATTTCCACATTATTTTTTAAAAGGTCAATTCAAACCTTGGTTATACTAGGGGCTTTTCCACTTGCAGCACTCATAATGGCTTTTTTGACTGCAGCTAAATCTACAAGATCAATTAGCCATTCTGCATTAATTGGATAGTGGTCAGGCATATTTTCATTAGAGCCCCCACCCCTTTTTTATCTGGATTGAAAACAGAAGAAAAGTGGTCAATCCAGTCAGCCTTTGGGATATGACACTCAATGCTAGAAGCTTGGCTATCTGAAAAAAAGGGGCAGTTAACTACGTCTCAGAAGAGTCTGGTGTCTTGCAAATCGGCCTCTTTGTTTAGATCCTCCCAATCTTTGGCTCCGATATCGTGTTTCCTTCGTTGCAGGGCTAGCCTCTATTTATTTCTAGCCTCACTTATGTCAGTAATGTCACATGATATTTTGTCAGTGGCCTGTTTTAGGGCTTTTAGCGCTCTGGTACATTCAGGACGAAACCATGAATGCTCGGCTCGCTCGTTAAGAGGTTTATTCGATACGAGTCTGCAAGATTTAATTTCACAGATCTTCTAAAAAAAAAAAAAGATTTTGAGCGCATCCTCCTCTGTGGAACGACAACTAGTGATTTCATTAGAAGTCTCCACCATCAATGTGTTAAAAAATGTGTGTGGAACTATTGAACTCCAATGTAAACCAACCCACGTATTTGGCTTTCTTTTACTTTGTAGGAAATTATATATCCTGAAGAGTAAAACTGTGTTACCACATATTATCCTCTCCTTTAGGAACATAAAGACTTAAGTCAATGTGTGTGTATCCTTTTACAATCCTCTGCCTGCCTAGCCTTCTTAGGCTTGCCTATCTCCAAGTATATACTGCTGTTCCACTCACACTGTTCTAAGTATCTTTAGTATCTGTGACAAACCAAAGTGTCACCTGTTCACATTTATTCCTACATTGGCAGCAATAAGCATGACTCAGCCATTTTCATTTTTGATTAACATAGGTGAATCAAATCTACCATGGAAGGAATGGGTAAAAATATTTCAATCGTATCTAATAGCCAAAGAATGGGAGAAATGTAGTCCCACCAGAAAACAGCACATCCTACTATATAATTTAGGCATAGAGAGCAGAAGAATATATGAAACACAACCTGAACCTAGTGTCTTTCCTGGGGGTGTTGATGAGGAAGAAATGGATGCGTACAAAAGTAAAAAAAATTAACATTGAAGAACCAATTCACGGACAAAGTAAATATAGTTTTAGAATGCCATAAATTCTTTGGCAGACTTACGCATTCAAGAAAAACTATTAGCAAGAAACCCTGACCTACGAGCCATAGAAATTTCTGAATCCATAGAACATACGCCCATTTGCTTAAGAGAAATTAAATCTCCCACAGAATCTATAGCTGAAATAAAAGAAGAGAAAAAAGATAAGGAAGTGTACAAGGTAAAAATGTCACCTATAAACTATCCGAGAAATATGTCTGACCCTAATAAATTAAAATGTTATTGTTGCAGTTATAACAATCACTTAGCGAACAACATAAACTGTCAAGACAGAAATGCACTTGAAGGAAGTGCAGCAAAAAGGCCCACTTCACCAGAGTTTGCAGGGAGAATGATACTAAGGGTGTAGAAGAAAATTAGCAACAAGCGAAAAAATTGTTTTTCAGGTAAACAGTAAAAGTGTAGACAATCACACTAAGAGGCATATTTATGGAGATAGTGGTGCAGGGCAGAGCAGCAAGTCACCTTGCTGCCCAGAATTACTAAGAGAGGGGAGGAATGTGCCATATTTAAGCAATACAGTGCATTCCTGTCCTTTCCCCGCACTGGCGATGTTTCATCAGACTAACACCAATGCAGGCACTCTTGCACCATGGTGCCAGCGTGCCTGTGTTGGAGGTAGGATTGTTTTGTGCAGGAAGGGACCCCTTCCTGCACAAAAGCAATCCATCTTTTTATGTGTGCTGCATTCTGCACCGCAGGGGCTGCGGCGGCCTCTGTTACTTCCCTAGTACCACTTTGTATGTTGCAAACATGATGCAAGCCTCTCGTAAATATGCCCCTTGTTATTATAAAGACAAGATTTTTCTAGATGGTAATAACCCTGTCACTATGTTTGCTGACTCTTGTTCACTGTACACTAGTGCAAACAGCAAAGATTTTAACATGTCCACCTTTAAGGAGATACCAGCATTCTACCCCCTGACATATCACCTAGTGTGTACAAAAGAGTCCTCGTTCCACTTGGGGGCATGCTTAATGCACGCTTAACATTCAAAGACCGTACTTACAGTTGGCAAAAATATACATTGTTGAAGAAGTTTCAACCTCCTAGGATGGCAGCATCAAAAAGAAGTAGGCATCACCTTTGACCCCAATAACCCCCAACAAGCCCTGGTTATTAATAAATGTATTACTGGAGACCAAATCTGGGATGATTATCCAGAAGTATTTATTGAGAATGTAGGTTTATTATGTGACTACCAACACAAAATAAAACTGAAATCTGGTGCCCAACCCATCAGGCACAAAAGTTGTCCTATACCCCAACTGATAAAATAATCTTTAGAAAGGAAACTCAAGCAGTTAACTGATCTGGGTATTCTACAACCAACAGATTGTGCAGAATGGGTAACTTCCATACTGATAGCCAAGAAGGCCCATGGAGAAGGCATAAGATTATGGGTAGACTTGCATAATCTCAACAACAACATCTGAATTGAAAGAAACACACTGCCTAGAATAAGTGAATTGTTAAGTACAATGGTTGAAGTGGTATGTTTCAGTGTTATTGATTTATCGACGGCATACCACCAGGTGAAATTACATCCAGAGTGTTAATTGTTTTTACTACACCTATGGCAAAATTTTTGTTCCCAAAAATGCCATTCAGTCTAGCACCTGCTACTGCAGTTTTTCTAGAAATCATGCAATGTATTTTGAATGATGTACCTAAAACTCTGTGCTTCCAAAATTACATCCTTATCTATGGAGCTGCAGTTGAAGAGCACAACCTAATTCTGCTAGAAATTTTGACAAAACTAAAAGATGCAAGTTTTATCTTAAAAAGGGAAAAATGCCAGATCGGAGTCAGCACCGTAGATTATTTGGGGCACACTTTTTTTATTTAAGGAGTTTTATATAGCGCTGGCCAGACTCGAGGGTATCAGAGCGCTTTACAACAGATTATAGTGCAGGAGTCCCAAAATAAGGCATAGGTGTACATATTGGTTCATAAAGTCCTGGTGTGTGGTACGACAAATGAGGCAAGGCAGTCCTGGGAGCCTCGCACCCTGTCTAGATCGGAAACCAATTGCAGGGAGGAGGGGATCGGGGAGGGGCGAAGGGGCACTTGGAGGAGGTAGATAATGGTGACAAAGTGGCATAAAGGCGGCAAGTGCCCTACAGCGAGGGTTAACTGTTCGGGAAGGCAAGGTTGAGGAAGAGGTCTTTTAGGATTTTTTTGAATTTTACAAAGGATGGGATAGTCCTAATGTGTGCTGGGATGGAGTTCCAGATATTGAGTGCGTTTCCAGCGAAGGATTGTGCGGCGTTTTTTTGTTTGCGTGTTTTCATAGGGATGAGCAGTAGGGCGTTGGAGCTCCTGAGGTTCCTTGTCTAGCCGGCCTTTTTGAGTTTGGAAGCCAGATATTCCGTTTCCCTGTGTGGAGGGCTTTGTGCGTGAGACAGGCAGTTCTGAAGCTGGCACGCATCTCTACTGGGAGCCATTTTAGTTCTTTGAGTGCAGGTGCAATGTGCTCAAATTTCCTGACTCCGGCGACCATTCCGGCTGCTGCGTTTAGAGTAGTTTTGAGGGGGGCTAGGTGGGATTTCGCTGTACCAGTGAGTATAGCATTTCCATAGTCGAGTCTAGATATCCTCAAGGATTGAGTGGCTTGTTTGAGGTCTTTGGGTGGGATGAAGGGTTTTATTTTGTTGAGAAGCTTCAGATTGAGGACGGCACTCTTCACGGAGTTCTTGATGTGTCTATCCATGTCCAGTTTAGGGTCTAGAGTGATTCCTAATGATTTTATGGAGTTGGCCGGGGTGAGATTACCGTTGAGAGCATCGATTGCTTTGAGCCATTCCATGGTTTGGGGATTATCTTCTTTGTTGGAGATGTTTTGTCTTGGTTGTGTTTGAGGTGGTTTATGGATAGCCAATGTTGGACTTCTTTGAGAGTGTTGTTTAGTCTCTGAATATCTTCAAAGGAGGAGGTTTCCAGATAGATCTGGGTGTCGTCTGCATAGAGGTGGAAGGTGATGTTGGCTTTTTTGGGTATGGAGATGAGGGGTTCCATATAAATGTTAAACAGTTGAGGGGACAGCACTGATCCTTGTGGGACACCTCTGTTGACGGGGTGTGAGTCGAATGTGAAGGTTTTTATTTTTATTTTTTGGGAGCGGTTTTGTAAGAAGGAGGAAATCCATTGTAGGACCACCTCGTCAGCACCTACTCTGCCTTGCAGAGCCTTGATGAGTAGATTGTGATCTACTGTGTCAAAGGCTGCCGATAAGTCCAGGAGGATAAGTAGGCAGCATTTGTCGGTATCTAGAGATTTGTGCATGTCATCCACGATGTTTAGGATTGCGGTCTCGGTGCTGTAGCCTTTTCTGAATCCCGATTGGTGGGGATCTAGAAGGTTGAATTTGTCAATGTGCTGAGTTAGATGTAAAAGAACTCATTTTTCAAGGATTTTAGCAAGGAGGGGGAGGTTGGAAATGGGTCCGAAGTTGTTCAAATCGCTGGTGTCAAGGCCGGGTTTTTTCAGGAGAGGTGTGACTGGCCTACTTTGAGGCAGTCGGGAATGACGCCGGTACTCAAGGAGCTGTTTATGATCTTGCACCAGAATGGAGCTATGGAGAGTTGCAGCTTTTAGTCAGTTGGGTGGGTAAAGGGCCAAGTGCGTGAGATGCGGGTTTGGAGGAGGAGATCAGTTTGAGAATCTTGTTTTCGAGTATGGGGTTGAAGGATTTCCAGGATTTTGTGGGGTGTTTGCTTGTGTTGGCTTCGGTTTCTGAGGGTGGGTTAGTGCATGAGGGATTAGGGTTGATGTCAAGTGAGAGTTCACTCTTGGAGATTTTGTCTTTAAAGAAGTTGGCTAAGTTGTTGCATAGGGCTTTGGAGGCCTGGCCAGCGGCAGCTGCGGGCTTGGATGTCTGATGTCTGATGATGTTGAATAATTCTTTGGGTCTATTTTTTGCGGTGTCCAGGGTGGAGCAGAAGAAGGTGTTTTTTTCTTTGTTAATGTGTTTTTTGTAATTCCTTCGGGTTTCTTTGAGTTGCTCATGGAAAATTTTGGAGGGGTTGTTCCTCCATAGGCGTTCTGCGGCTCTTAGTTGTCTTCTTTCCGCGTTGATGTCAGAGTTGAATCATGATCTAGACAGAATGTTTCTGGGTTTTTTTTAGTTTCAGGGGGGCTACTTGATCAAGGATGGAAGTCATAGTAGAGTTATAGTGAGTGGTGAGTTCCGTTGTGGAGAGATCATCCGTGGAGGTAGGCAAGAGTGAGCATACCCTTTTTTCAAAGTCGTCCATGGAGATCTGTCTAAGATTTCTCGTCCATTAAGGGGGGTCTTGGCTGGGGGGTTGAAGTTTGATTGGTTGAGTGAAGTGGAATAGGATAAGGTGGTGGTCAGACCAGTCGACAGGTAGGATCTGATTGATTATGAGAGTGTCCCGTTGGGAGATGATGGCATCAAGGATCGCTCCTTTGTTGTGGGTAGCTTCTGAACATTGCTGAGTGAGGTTGTTGCTGAGTAGCAGCTCATTTAGGTTCTGGATTACTGTGTTGCTGTTTTCGTTCCAGTGTAGGTTCAGGTCTCCCAGGATTAGTTTGTTGGCGTCTCGGAGTGAGCAATGAGCAATCATGTCGGACAGATGTTCGGTGAATATGGTAGTGTTTCCTGGGGCATGGTATAGAAGATGGCACTGGAATGACTTGTTGTCGCTTGTATTGATGTTGGCGGAAAGGCATTCACAGGAGTTATAGTAAAGGTGTCGATTTCAGTCACAGATATATTGATTTTATGGATGATTGCTATACTTTTGCCTTTTTGGTCATTTCGATCTTTGTTGATGATTACAAAGCCTGGTGGCACGAGAGTGTCCATGGTGGGTGTCGAGCAATCATTTAGCCACGTCTCTGTGATGAAGGCTATGTCTATGTGATGGGTGAGGATGGATTCTGCTAGTTCAGTTGCATGTTTAGTGGCTGATCTGCAGTTAATGAGCATGCAGTTAGTGGTGGGTGCCTTTTTATTGGGATTCTTGTTAAGGGGGGCCCTGGGGATGTTAGTAAGGGAGGCAGGGGGTCTAGGGTGATTAGGAGGGGAGGGGTCCCTCCTGAATCCGGTGATCACCTGGATTTTGGATAGAGAGGTGGCGGTGGAAGGGATGTCGTAAGAGGTGGCCAGATCTGCTGCTTCCCTCGGGGACATAGCTATTCTAGTTCTCAAAAGATGGTTTTAAACCTAAAATAAACCCTTTAGATGCCATAAACAGAGCCTCCAATACCAAAAAGTAAAGAGGATGTGAAATCCTTGTTAGGATTTGTGGAATACATTTCCAAATAGATCAAAAACTTTGCAAGAAAGGCAGACTGCCTCAGGGACTTGTTAACGAATGGTTAGCAATTCAAATGGGATAATGAGCATCAAGACTCATTTGATCATGTAAAAGAAGCTATCTTTATGGCTCCCTCACTGTGTAATTTTGATCCCAACAGAAAATCTATTGTAATCATGCTAGCAATGAAGGATTAGGTGTCACATTATCGCAAATGTTGTTGGAAAAGAGAACATCATTGCATTTGCATCACACGCTCTAACAAAATCTGAACATATTTATTCTGTGGTGGGAAAAGAGGCACTGGGATGATTTTAGGCAGTAAAACATAAAAATATTCTTACAAGGAATGCAGTTCATAATTCGTACCGATCATAAGACCCTTATTTACATGTTCACAACCAAAGGGAATACCAATAGCACTCCACATATAGCAAACTGGGTGTTAGGCCTCGAAGAGTTTTGCTATAAGGTTGAATATGTTCCAAGTAACCAAAACCTAGCAGATGATTTCCTATCTAGAGTATCTCTGAAAATAGATGATTATTATGACACACAAGAGTATCCTATTATTTAGGCATCCTCCAAGTCAATCTCTAGTGAAGAATGGAAAGAACACGTCACAAAAGACAAAGTTATGAACTAACTCAAAACATATGTTCTACAGGGATGGTCTGATAAATGTTGCGACTTAGAAAAGTTAAAAGTATACTGGGAAGTCAGGCATGAAACCAACATCTTGGATAATATGATATTGAGGAATGGCAAAATCATACCCCCTCAAACTTAGAGGAATAAAATAATAGATTTAGCCCATGAAGGGCATTTAGGAAGAAATTTCACAAAATCCTGATTTAGACCAGTGTATTGCTTTCCCAGAATGATTCGATGGTCGAACAGAAAGTTAAAGTTTGCACCACATGTGTCAACATCGATAAAACTAAAATCATTTGCAACACACCACAATCCCATCCTTGACAAACCATGGGACAAATTGTCACTTAATATCATTGGTTCAATTAACCACAAGAATGTTTGTCCTAATAGATTACCACTTACACTGGATCTTTACAAAAATGGTAAATGAAACCACTACAGAGTCACTCTATTTCATGAATGATGTATTCTATACCGAAGGCATTTCATCAACATTAATTACTGACAATGGAGTACAATGCACTTCCAATACCATAGAAGACTTCCTTACACAATTCTCTATAGAGCATTTCAAAACTTCACTATATTGTCCTCGTTCCAACAGCCTTGTGGAAAGAGCCAATAGATAAAAGAATGCATAAAGTTAGCCTGCCTCAATGGACTCGATGTGGAAAGGTCCATTCATGACATGTTATGGGCCTATCATACTACTCCAAATTCAATTATGAATAGTTCTCTTTCATATCCATCAAAGGGAGAAAACCTAGTACCAAATGTTGCCCAAATTGCTTAGGTAGTGTGAATAAAGATATGAATTCCATGTAATTGTTTTGCATTACATCATTCCAGATACAAAAACAGATATGATTCTAAATATGGAGTGAAATGCCATCCATGGGCTGTAGGAGATTGGGTGTTAGTTAAAAGAACATGGGGAAAGGGTGGCCATGATACTAGCTATTCCAAACCTATGTGTATTACTGATGTTTGTAATGTCACCATAATGAACAGTGGTCAAACGGGGAGTATGGCCAGGCTCCTTAAGTATACTCTTACTAGTAGAACAGTTCCCAATATCAACAACAAAATCCGTATGGTAGAGAGAAGACCAGACCTAACAATATAAATAAAAGATGAAGTAAACCACCACCGTGATAAAATAAGTATTGCATGACATGAAGGTCCTTAACCTCATTCTCCTGGGGAAAAGCAAAGTACACTTTTGTATTTATCTGGGTGATTATGTATAATTCCTCTTCACCTTGCTCCTCTACTTGTCCCTCTCACTTCCCTCTTATGTCCCTCTTACCTCTTCCCCTTTTACGATACAAAAGTACTATCCGTCCTTATTTTGTTGGAAATTATCTTTTCTCATTCCAGCTTAAACATGCATTGCCAAGGATTGTGCTTACTCTCCCCGTTGGTTCTTCTCCTTTTTTTCCCTCCACCCTCCTTACAATAATACATTTGATCTGTTTTAGATTCTGATGCAAGTGCCTCTTCTAGCCACAGTATGAAGAGATAGGAGATTGTTGCATAAACTACTCCTTTTTTTCTCAAACCTCCTGGATTTTCATCATTTCTAACCCAATCCCATACTGCTGGTACAAGAAAGGGCCAAAAGGGATGTCATGTCTTTGAAACAGCCCTATAGCCTGCAACCACGGGCAAAATGCCAGAGTACCAGAAAGGCCGGTCCAATCCTGTATGTCACTAATGGTTCCTAGGATGGAAGACGTCAGGGAATAAATTATATTTTTAAATATTTTTCTTTAAATACTTCTTAAAGCGCAGCATTTTGGGGTCTCTCTAGAGTACAAAAACAGGGGAATAACAATATTGCAGTCCTTGAAAGAGAGTGAGTGACAATTCTTGAAACTTGACTGAAGTCTTATGAGTAAGTTTGATGCTTCTTGGAAGGTGGGTGAGGGATCCATGTAATACACACCTTTGTTGCTCAGGGCTCCTAATCTAACATGGAAGAGTTTATGGTTCGATATTTTTTCAAAAGAATTTTGTTTGTCTGCTATTGAAGAAAAATAGTTTTGAAGATGCTCTGTAGAGGCTTACTCTGCGTCCCTGTGTAGTAATACATAATGAGCAAGTTCACACCCCTCTGGGCTACTGTGACATCACTGAATTTCATACCTGCCAACTCACACTGTGCCACCGTATGACACAGGATATTGGCTTCCATCACACGGTCTCCCAGTGAGGAGCCGATATATATATATATTTTTTGCAGTTTTATATAGTGTGAACTCGACCGAAGATATTGGAGCACTTTACATGAGCACCAGTTACAATACAGAGGGACACATTCATTTTTGGTAGGCACAGAGAGATTAAGTGATTTACCCAAAATCCCGGGATGTTGAGTGGATGCTGAGACTCGAACCTGGTTCCCCAGCTTCAAAGACGGCAGCTCTGGCCGTTACCCACATCAAATGGTGGCATGGAAAATTAGCTGAAAACCACTGTAAATAGTGGTTTTCCAGCTCGTTTTCCGAGGCTTTGAACTGCTGAAGTCCATTAAGGGGTGGGAAAACACCCCAGAACATATGCACCAGCCTCAGAAAGCTTTTATTTGGGGGGAGAAAGCTGTTTGCGGGTGGGGTGGGGTGGGGTGGGGTTCAAAAGTGCCTCGTAGCATTTCTCGGCATGAGGCCCTGCCCCCTACGAGGTCCCGCCCCCTCCTCACACAGTGAGATTGTTCTTCAAGTTGACAGGCAGGTGCGGCCGGTACAGATAAGAGCAGCGGGGTGGGGTGGTCCTTGCGGGGCTGGGGAGTCAACATACGAAAGGATAGGGAAAATAAATAAAAAAATAAAACCACTTACCTTGCGCTCGCCGCATCGCCGATTTCAGTGAAATGCAGGAATAAATGTAATAATATTCTGGACAGTGGGGTGTAGATGGTGATTGCAGCATCTGATATGTGCAGAGTGTAAGGCAAAAAATGAGAAGGAGTTAGAACTCTCCTTTGTGTAATCATCTTTGGTCTGAGACTGGATTTTTCTTTGACTGTCATAAGAACTGGAGTTGTGTTCAGCTTGAGTGTGGATATTTTGTTTGGTTATGTGTTAAGATAAAATAAAAATTGAAATAAAATAGACTAGATGAGAGGAACAAAGGTAAAAGTGATTAGGCTCAATAATTGACAAGCGTAAACATAGTCCTTATTATTGATAGCAAACAGTTACTTTCTGTGGTTTTGCTTGCAGTTTCGAATAAAGAGTTACAGTCTTCCATGATGCATTTGCATGCCTCTAAGCTGTAAGAATAAAAAAAATTCCAGCTATCGCGACAAGAATTTTAGATTCTATTAAGGACACGGAGGCGAGGATTATGCTGTCTCTATTTCTTTACTGAACTCACAGCAGCCAATGAAAAATGAACTACACAAGTAAAAAACATCACATCCCATGAGGCTTTGAACCACGCCTCCTCATAACAGCCAATGGCAACATGTCAAAGTATACAAAGCAGAGAGACACTTTCTTGGCCTCCTCTTTCTTTGCGAAAACCAGTCCATAAGCCCGAACGAACAGCACACCAATTCGGCTCTCAACGGAGAGATAAACAGTTCTTTAGAATTCTCAACGGAGAACATAGTCACCCAGTCCTGCGATCAACATCTTCTCACAAGGGAAGATCAACCTCCAGCCGGAGTAATACTTCAGTTCTTGATAGAGACAATTCCCAGTCCTGAGATCAACATCTTCTCACCAGGGGAGATCCATCTCCAGCCGGAGCATTACTTCAGTTCTTGTTAGAGTCATTTCCTGAAAATAGAAACAAGGTTGAAAATAGGGAACCCAAAAATATGATTCCTTAAGGGTGGGCAATAATTTTGTTATGAATATAACGATAATACAACATAACAGTTGATACAGCTGTCGCAACGGGTGGGATAATCCTCGCCTCCGTGTCCTTAATAGAATCTAAAATTCTTGTTGCGATAGCTGGAAAATTTTGTATTCTATGTCAGTACCGGAGGCTTCTGACTATGCTGGATCAAAGCTTGTCAATAACAACAGAAGAAACATGCGATATAGGCTTGTAATAAAACATTTTGAACATAGAATCCGTAGACCAGTCAGCCGCTCTCAGGATATCCTCTAACCGAGAGCCCAACATGTAAGCTTTAGAGGCCATAGCTCCTCGAGTGGAATGAGCACCATATACAGAGCCATCAATGACAGCTTCTGACATCACCCACCTAACCCACCTGGCCAAGGTGGCAGCAGAAACCGGTCTATAAGGCTTTTGAATTGCAATTAACAACTGCCCCAAAGGGTCAGACCTATGGGCAAGTGTGCGTTCCTCATAACTTTTCAGGCAATACAAAACACATAATTTATTATTGTGAGGGAAAGCAGGATACTCTACCGAACTTGACATTGTCTTTGTCCGCCTCGTGATGATAAAAGAGACACCCTGTGGAGAAAACATTCTGCCCGCCAGATCCAGAGCTCGCACCTCTGCGACAGGAAATCAGACATAACAGAATAGTGAGTTTGGCCGATAATTGTTTTAAGGACAGCTCTGGATTATCCGGCCAAGACTCCAATAAAGAGAGTACTTTAGAAACGTCCCATAAGGTCGAATACATCGGACGAGGGGGATTGGCCACTCTAACCCCCTTAAGTAACTTGCACACCAGGGAATGCATCCCCCACATAGAGTCATGGCCTGCTGAGATAGCTGATCTGAAATTATTAACTGACCTGTAAGCAAGTCCCGATTCTGCACACTCCCACAGGAAATTTTAAATCTCAGTCACATCCGATCCCACGGGATCCACCTGCAGTTGAAGGCACCAACCCACCCATCGCTTCCAGGAAGCTGAATATCGTTTTCGGGTGGACGGAGCCCAAGCTTGCCGTATAAAGCCGGCAGCTGCCTGTGAAAGGCCTTCAATGCTCTCGTGTCCACACCATGAGAGGTAGTTGGTTCTGCAGGACTAACGGGTGGCAAGCCCCCATTGGGTCCTGGAGAATCGTCGGGAAGTTCGGGAGTTGAAAGGGAAGATCCACAGACAACTCCAATAGTGTGGGAAACCAAGATTGAGTCTTCCACAACGGTGTCACCAACACTATTGAAGCCGTCTGACAACGGAAAAAGGTTGCCACTCTCGGGATCAAGGCAAACGGAGGGAAGGCATAATTCCTCTGTGGGCCCCAAAGCTGAAGGAACGCGTCCATTCCCATCGCCATCGGGTCCGGTCTCCAACTGAAGAACAAGGGAATCTGCGCGTTGAGGCGAGAGGCAAAAAGGTCTCTCCTGCAAGTGCCTCGCATACTCATGATCTCCGCAAACAGCGTGGGATGAAGCTTCCAATTGCTGTAATCCCTCAGGAACCTGGAGTTGCAATCCGCTACTTGGTTGAGTTTGCCCGGGAGGTATTCCGCTATGACTGTAATCTTGTGATTTAGACAGAAATGCCAGAACTCCTTCACAATGTTGACCAACATTTGGGACCTCGTCCCTCCTAACCGATTGATATATATCACCGCCGACACATTGACCATCCGGAGGAGGATGCAACAATTGCTCTTCAGGGGAGATATTGACCGTATCGCAAACAAGCCTGCTAACAACTCGAGGCAGTTGATGTGCAACCTTAACTCGTCGACAGACCATCGTCCGCCTGTGGCAAAGTCTCCACATCGAGCACCCCAGCCCCAGCGACTGGCGTCGGATTCGATAATTACATCCGGGGAGGCATCGAAAAACACCCTTCCGTTCCAGGCCGACATGTGTTCCAGCCACCACTGAAGCTCCTCTCGAGCGTCTTGAGATACAGGAATGAGTTGGTCGTAATGAAACTTCTTCTGAATGTAGTGTATTTTGAGCCGCTGATGGGCTCGATAATGTAGGGGACCCGGGAAGATGGCCTGAATGGAGGAGGCTAGAAGGCCCACGATCCTCGCCAATACTCTCAAGGAAATCATCTGTTTGGACAAGGTGAATTTGATCTCCTGTTTGATAGACCTGATCTTGGGCAGAGGGAGGAGAAGTTGGGCAGAGACTGAATTTATTTGGAAACCTAAGAATTCTATCTGTTGCTTCGGAATCATCATTGACTTCTTGATGTTGATGACGAACCCCAGATCCTGTAATAGGGACATTGTCCACTCCAAGAGAGTGAGCAGAAGATTCCGATCTTGGGCCAGGAGCAACATGTCATCGAGGTAGACAATCATGTGCACCCCCATTTCCCGAAGTCGGGAAACCACCGGTTTCAAGAGTTTTGTGAAAACCCACGGGGCTGACAATAGGCCAAAGGGAAGGGTACGATACCGGTACAATTGTCCTTTCCATTGAAATTGAAGGAATTTCTGATGAGAGAGACAAATTGGGACCGTGAGGTAGGCGTCCTTCAAGTCCAACCGGACCATCAAGTCCTTTTCCAGCAGGAGATCCCTTAGAAGATGGATGCCCTCCATCTTGAAGTGCCTGTAGACGACAAATGGGTTGAAATCTCTGACATTCAAAACTAGTCTCTGACCTCCTCCTTTCTTTTGCACCAAGAAGACGTTGCTGCAAAACCCTCCGGGAATGTAGGGTCCAACGGCAATAGCCTGTTTGGCCAAAAGCTCTTGAAGTTCGGAGTCTATAAAATTCTGTTCTAGAAGGGAAAAAAGGAGAGGTCGAGGAGGAATCAGTTGACATGGGGGGTCCAGAAGTTCTATCTGATAGCCCTGAACTGTCTGCAAGATCCAAACATCTGTGGTGAGGCGAGCCCAATTTACAACAAAATGCAACAATCTGCCCCCCAGGGGAATCATAGGGCACACTGGACTTACCTGAAGACTGGGACTCAAAGTTTTTGTAGCCTTGGTTGACACCTCGGTTGAAACGGCCCCTGTATCCACGCGATCTGGAGGGGTAGAAGCCAGCCTGCTCTGGTTCTTGGGTATAACCCCTGCGTCTGTGCGCGAAACCTCTTTGAGGACTGGGGTTGGAGTAGCGGCCGGTCGAGCGTCCTCTGCCACGCCCGGCCCTACCAGAGACCTGGTGAAACACTCTCTTCA
Source organism: Triturus cristatus (assembly GCF_964204655.1). Classification (NCBI taxonomy): domain Eukaryota; kingdom Metazoa; phylum Chordata; class Amphibia; order Caudata; family Salamandridae; genus Triturus; species Triturus cristatus. Next base: position 855,105,770 of record NC_140585.1, on the reverse strand, counting down.
AGGAGGATTGTGACTTGTCGAGTGAGGCAAAAGTGTTCACAAATTCGGCAATGTCCTTTATGAATTTGTCACCAAAGAGCTGACCTTCTGCTAGTGGGCCCGGTTCTGCCGTGGCCAATTCCACCAATTGCGGATCAATCCTCAGGAGGACGGACTTGCGACGCTCAGAGGCCAAGGCGCAGTTGGCATTACCCAGCATACATATTGCTCGTTGAGCCCATCCAGCCAAAACTTCGGGGTGAATGGCCGCCCCGGTTTCTTGCGCCTGTAGGTCTAACTCGAGAATTTTTGCTAAAGGGCCCGCAAGGTCAAGAACCTTATCTTGACACGCCCGAAGGGCGCGATCTATCCCTTTCCCTTCATCCTTTTTATATTTTTTACGGAAAGTGGTCATGGAGGAATCTATGTCAGGAGTAATTGCAACTTTATGGGGTAAATCAGGACGCGGGCATTCAGATTTTAGGCGGGCCCTCACATCCTTGTCAAAACTTTTCCATAAGTGAGTCTGCATGTATTCGGCCACCGCTGAGGGTGGGACCCAGTCTGCAGAACGAGGATGGACAATATCAGAGGGGTCAAACAGGAAAGGGGAGGGTTGGACGGGAGACAAAGAGTGTTTGCGCTTCTTCGCGCATTTACAAGGCTTGGACTCCAAAGAAGAGTCTGTGTCAGTGTCGGGACCTGAAGTGGTGTCCAATAATGGAGTAGGAGAGGAAGGCTTAGGCGGGGGAGCTGGGGCGCCCTCATGGGCCTGTTCATTGGATTTATAGAGCTTAGAGTAAGAGTGTGCATGTGACCAAGGGGTACCAAGGGGCTCTGGAGGGGGAAGGGGAGTCGGAGCAGGACCAGCGCCAGAGGGAGAAGGGCTCGGGGTAAACAGACGGTCAAATTTTTGAGCAATAGGTAATAAGGCGGAGGAGAGCGCCTTATCTAGCTTAGCATCCAATTTTCTATCAATTAAATCCTCCATGGAATCGTCATAGTAGTAATCATCATCACCCTGGTCCTCACACGCAGCCACCTCCTCCTGGTAGAACTCGCAGTCTGCCATGTTTCAGGTGAATAACTGTTAATCAATCAACAAATCCCCAGAGGGAAGGACAATTATCCAACCCCAACTTCAGCAAGTTACGGTGTCAGATGGGAGCAATCGCGGGAGAAAAAGAGCTAGAGAGTACATAAAATCTCCACAGGTATCTCAATAGAACCTGCACAACCTGGGACTAATGGGGGAGGAAATACTCCCACCTGCCTGGGTGAGCAGAAGTTCCCAAAAATTAATTTAAGGCCTCCAGGACCTGTAATGCAAGGGTTACTGCCCTTGAACTGTAGAAAACCAAAGCGCTGCTTTAACTTTGCCTAACCGGCCCGTACTCAGCTCAGATTTGTCACCTGCGTCTCTCCCCAATTCAGCCCGGGGCAGGGAGTCCGAGCGGCTGTCAAATATGGGAGTGGAACGCGCGTCTGCACGCGTGCGAGTTCCCGAGGCGCACGCAGGAAGCCGATCTGGCCTCGGCGTGTGTCTCGCTCCCTGGGGGGGGAGCCAAACCCCTCCGATCGCGGACCGCGATCAAGATAGCCGGCGGCGCCCGGCAGCAGCGCAAGAACAAAGGGGCAAGACAAGGAGAAAAAGTCGACGTTGGAAAAAAGGCCAAACAGCGCAACACCGCTGGGAATGAAAACTACCGGTAACCGCAAACGCGCCTGAGAATGCAGCGCGCGACTATAGACGGCAAATAGGCATCGCGCAGGGAAGCAAATCAAACAACAATAACACAGTGTTACCGTTTAAGATAAATCAATGACAATAACTAATAACTCGATGGCACTCAGGCTCACAATCAAGGTATACAAAAGTGAGAGACACTTATCTTGACTGCGGAGCAGCAAAGAAAGAGGAGGCCAAGAAAGTGTCTCTCTGCTTTGTATACTTTGACATGTTGCCATTGGCTGTTATGAGGAGGCGTGGTTCAAAGCCTCACGGGATGTGATGTTTTTTACTTGTGTAGTTCATTTTTCATTGGCTACTGTGAGTTTAGTAAAGAAATGGAGACAGCATAATCAGAAGCCTCCGGTCCTGACATAGAATTGGAATTGTTCTGGAAGTTATATGTGCACATTGATTTTACATCTAGTTAGTCTTCAGATCAAGGTTTTAATCTCACAACACCCTCCCTGTAACTATAATTGATGCCAGCATGACAAGAAGTTAGATTTGGTGGTCTGTAGGCATCCATTTATTTTTAAGGTTAAAGAAAGTTTTAAGGATGTTTTTACTCTGTGGCAAACATTTCCAAAATTTTGGGATAGGAATGTCCACTGTATGGTGTAATAGAGCATGCACCACTGCCCTCAGTTCACTTTGCAGTGCATCCTCCATTTGTTTTTGATTTTTCACCTCATCCTTGGCAAGGTGCTTGTTGCAAAATGGATAGCTACCTGGAGCTAGGCTCTGTGGTCCTGAGGGGTAAAGCAGCATGAATCTCTCCTATTCTTAGAACAACTAATGTCATATCACTGGCCTGCTAGGCACTGGTGGCAGCACAAGATTATAATAGAAAGAACATACCTTTTTACCCGTTACACTCAGTAAGAAAGTAGCCTACTTGCTAATAACGTTGTGCTTAAACTTGACTTAAGGGATTTAAATGAGTATGAAATTACTATTGCAAAGCTTGACTTACATTATTTACGGAGAGCAAGCACAATACTTGAAAGAAATCATTTTGGTTTGAGGAGTCAAGGGAAGGATAAATCGGTGGAGGAAATTTTCACTAGCCTCATGAAATTAGCTTCTAGCTGTAAATTTGGAGGAGCTTTGGAAGAAAGAATCCGAGATCAGTGTGTACTGTGGTACAATAGTGGCAACATCTGAGAAGAATTGTGGAAGAGGAAGTGCTCATAGTGGCAAAACGTGTTGAACCCTTTAAAATGTGTGGAAGAGCTCAGTGTTGAAAAAGAGGGGGTACTGTATAACTCTTGAGCTGGCTCAAAGGATAGTGCACTTTGTGGTTGTGTAGTAAAAATAAAAGTGGGGCAAAAGAAACATGAGGCAGAGTTTAAGGGAACGTGTTTTAGATGTGGGCTGGAAGGATATAGAGCAAATGACAAGGCATGCCCAGCCTAGTTTCAGACATGCAATGCGTGTGGGGGAAAGAGCCATTTTAGCAAATGTTGTAGAAGTAAAGGGAACAAGTTCCCTAAAAGTAAAGATTCCAAAGTGTGTCAGGAAGTAGTGTTACAAGTAAAGAGCTTGGCTAGGGGGTATCCGACCGAGGTGGTGGTGATTGATGTAGCAACAGTACCCATGAAATTTGACTATTACTTGCAGATTACTATAATTTCAAAGGTTACTTTGATGTAAAAATTCCCAGAAGGAAAAAAACTGTTGCAAATGGATGTCAAGCCTGGGGGATAAGGAGGTTCAATCATTACATTGTGAGGTATTTTGAAGCAAACATTGAGGTGGGGAGCAAATTCACACATAGAAAGTTCAATGTGTCACATTAGGAAGATGATTTGTTGGGCTGGGCTCATCAAGGCAGTTTGGGAGTCATCCTAAATCCCAACAAGATACCACAAGTTCAAATTGAAGAGATACTCCCAGGAGATGACAAATTTGTAAAAGAGTATGGAAGTTTATTTCAAAGGAAACTTGTTGGCTATAAACATGATAAAGTTAAGAGAATCAGCAATTCCAAAGTAGCAAAAGTGAGAAATGTTCCTCTAAGCATGCAAGATGTGGTAACTGATGAGTTGCAGAGGTTGTGTGACACAGGGGTCATTGAGCCAGTGGAACCCACAAAGTGCTTGTCACCCATTGTTGTTTTGCGCAAAGAGAATGGTGACAGTCATCTTTGTGTTGATCTGCGTGCGCTGAACAAGGGGATCGTGGTTGATAAGTATCTGTTGCCGAACATTAAGGGAATGAATTCCACTTTTGCAGATGCGAAAGTCTTTACAACATTAGACTTGGTATCAGCATACCACCAGATAGAATTAGAAGAAACATCTCAGGATGTTACATCTTTTGTGACTCCAATGGGTGTGTATTGGTTTAAAAGAATGCCATTTGGACTAATTTTAGTGGCACCTCTTTTCTAAAGGGAAATACTGAAAATTTAAAAAGACATATCTGGAGTCAAATTGTATTAAGATGTCATAATCATTGGTTCTCTAGGAAAGAACACAATAAGAGAGTTTGTGAGGTCCTTGGTAGACTGCAAGCAGCGGGATTAACGTTAAAAGCAGGAAAGTGTATGTTTGGTGTGAGTGAAGTTAACTACCTTGGGTACAAAAATTGAGGTGAAGGTATTCATCCTAGAGAGGGGTTGGTTAATACTATTGTGTTAATGAAAGAACCTACATATTGAGAGGAGTTAGCATCTTCTCTTGGCATGGTAGAATATTACAGTAAATTTGTGAAGGAGTTTGCAAGTAAGACCTATCATATAGGGAAATTGCCTAAGAGGAAAGTTGAATTTAGGTAAGGGAGTAAATGTATGGAGAAATTTCAGTGGGTGAAAAGTGAGATAAGTCATGCCCCCTGCCTTCAAGCGTATGTTCCCAGATGTGACACAAAAGTGGTCTGTGATGCAAATGCAAAGGGCTTGGGGACTCTCCTCATTTCAGTAAGAGAAGGTTGAGGTGTGTCTCACGAGCTCTAAGAGATGATTAATACAATCTTTCAGCTATAGAGACGGAGTCGCTTGCAGTTTTCTGGGCCATAAACAGATTTAAACATTTCTTGTGAGGGATGAAATTTTCAGTGGAGATGGATCACAAACCATTGGTTGAAGTGTTCACAAGGGAGGGCCATGAATGTATTTCCTCATACATACAAAGGTGGGTAGTAGGGTTGCGAGAATACAGGTTTACTGTACAATATAGACCTGATGCAGGGAACATTTTGGCAGATTGCTTATTGAGATTGATAAATGTGAATGAGTCAGATGGTATGGATGTGGGAGAGCATACTGCTGAGACTGTCAGTGTTTGTGAAATAACTTGTAGAAGCGTTAGTGAAGAGTAATGGTTACAAGAACTAGAGAAGGATGCGAAGCTTAAAGAAGTGATGGAATTACTATCTGGGGAAAGACTCAATGAAAAAGAGTTGAAGAAGTGTGGTGCATGTTAAGACAAGAGCGAGCTGTTGACAACAAGAGTTTTGAGAGAGACACTGCTGGTACCACTGCATATTTTGCAAAGAAACTGCTACAGCCGACACATGAGGGACATCTGGGTATAATAAAGACCAAAGGGAGACTTTGCAAAGATTTCTGGTGGCCGGCACTAGATCATGCTGTTGAGTGCATGGTGAGGGAGTGTGTGGTGTATGATTAGGGCCTAAGAATTAACAATATACCCATTGTATGCAGGAGCCTGCCTTCTCATCCATGGGAAGAGGTCACTATGGATATTTTTCGGGCAGTACGGGGAGCACGCTACTCCGCATGTACTTGTGCTGATGGATTGATAATCAAAATGGGTGGAGGTGTTGTGTGTATGAGATATTTCCTCATCAGCTGTGATAAAGTTCCTGGAAAATATATTCAAGAGGGAAATCTTTCCTCTGTATTTGCTCACTGACAAATAGGGTGCAGTTTTGCTGGGAGACGGAAGAATACTTGACAGAATTTGAAATAACACACTAAATCAGCTCTATATCATCCCCAGACCAATGGTGCTGTTTTAAGGGTGATAAAGGAGATATTAAAGGGATGGATACAGTTAGCCAGGGTGAATGGTCTTGATTGCAAGGTAGAACTATCTCAGAGAATAGCAGGATATTGAATGTCATCACACTCTACCACGGAAATTCTCCATTTGAGCTGTTCAATGGCAAAACTCCATTCACAAAAGTGTTTCCTGGATTGATAATTTGTAACAAAGGATGAGTGAGTAATGACCTTGGCGAGTGGAGAGAAAGAGATTGATTTACAAATAAGGTGGAAGAAAGGTTATGACAAACAGAAGAATGTGAAGGATGTTGGAATAAAATTGGGGAATTATGTGAGAGTGAGAGCACCAAAAGGTTATGTGGAGTGGTCCAAGTTGTTTAAAAATGCGGTAAAGACTGATGATGGCAGAATGTGGAACAAAACTAGAGTGGCTGTTCTGAATGAATCACTTGAGAATGGTAAATAAAAAAAATATGATTCTTACCAGTAACAAGGATAGGGAGAAGGATGTTCCAGTGGGAGTGGGCATCCATAAGCTGCCTGCAGCAATCTTTGACAGGAGTAGAAGTGGGAGAATCAGTAAGAAACCTTTGTATTTACAGGATTTTGTGGCACAGAAGTCAACAAGAACTTTTTTCTTACTTTTTATGCTCATGATTAATATCCTTTGTACATTTTCAATATGGAGTTTTTTTTTGATCACTTGATAGTTAATTTTTCTTTAATTGTAGAGTTCTTGGTGTATACATTCCAATGAATTCAAATGTTAGTATTTTTGTTATGCTTCTTCTTGGGGTTTTGTTATGGGAGGGAGAAGTGAGGCATATTGTGTCGGAGAGGAGTTCAGGATTCTTCCTTTAGAATGGAATGAGTTCACAAATATTGTGATGAGGTAAGGGGATGAGATTGTTGAGAAGGCAGTTCATGGAGTTGTCAGTTGATGGGTGGCTGAGGTGCCTAAATAAAGACTTACCTCTTTTCAGCTTTGATTCTTGGATGAAGACACCACAGCACCCTATGGTTGAACTCTCTATCAATTGCGTCTAAATGTTGCCCAGTTTTGGACCTGGCCCTTTCTTCAGGGTCACTCCCAATCTTTTTACCTTAGTCCTCCCCCTTTTGCTGAATTCACTTTTGTTATCTTTAGTACTCTGGGCACTTTACCTCTGCCAATCAGTGCTAAAAAGTGCATGTGCTCTGTAATGAAAACATGGTAACATTGGCTTATCCACAATTGGCATATGTAATTTACTTATAAGTCCCTAGTCAAGTGCACTACATGTGCCCATGGCCTGTAACGTAGATGCTACTAGTGGGCCTGCAGCACTGATTTTGCCACCCACTTCAGTAACCCATTACACATGTCTCAGGACTGCCATTGCAGAGTCTGTGCGAGCAGTTTAAACTGCCATGTTGACCTGGCAAGGTAACCCACTTCCCAGGCCAAAACCTTCCTTTTTAATATGCATAAGTCAACCCTAAGGTGGCCCTAGACATCCCAAGGGCAGGGTGCAGTGTATTTAAAAAGTTGGACATGTATGTTTAAATTTTACATGTCCAGGTAGTAAAAAACTCTTAAATCATTTTTTACTACTGCAAGGCCTATCTTGCCTATAGGAATAATATTGGAATGATTTTATAACATCTTATAACTAATTTCCAATTGGGACAAGCTAGAAGTGTTGTGTTTGGTGTTTCTGGACTCACAATTTAAAATCAGAACATGGTGAAGTCGGACTTTAAATTGTATGTCTGAAAACGCCACTTTCAGAAAGTTGGCTTTTTCTTACTTTAACCAATCTGTGCCTCTGCCGGTCTCTAAATGTACGTCTGGGGTGGGTGATAGACGGGTTTTTTGCATTCCCTCTAGACCATGGGTACTCACAAACCTTCTCTCGAGGGCCAAATTTACAGTGTGGTTTGTGGCCAAGGGCCGCACTGGTGGGGGCGGGGTCAGTGGGGAGCATGGCTAGAGGAAAAAAATCACTACCATTTCAAAACATTACTAGACAATGCTGTATTTCCAAAGCAGATGTAACTACAAGGAGCACATTTTTATAATAATTTTTTATTACCAGACAATAGCAAACTTAAGAGGGATTGCATGGCAATTTGCAGTAACCGGATATTCAGCACATGCCCATTGTAGCACAGGCTTCAGAGTCCAAAAATATGTAGGTTAATGACAAACACTACCAACTTATTTTACATTTCATGTCACCAATTCGTTTTCTGTAATCTGGTAATCTGGTACCAGGTCTGAAACGGCAAGCTTTAAGAGCTGATCCAGTCTGTAAGCTTATTTCTGACTTTACTCTTCAACAGTCCCATTGTGGGAAATGAACTTTCGCAAACATGTGTTGACCCACACATACCAATTACCTTCTGGGCCACTGTAAAAAGAAGAGGAAACTTGTCAGAAGGCAAACTTTTCCAGGATTCTTCTGGTGCTTGACCCAAAAAAGATGCTTCGAGGGCTGAATTGTGCTGCATGTCAATCAACTCTATTTCTGCTTGAGCCCTTTCCATGCAAATAAGGGCAACAATGTCAAGATTTCGTGCACTCACCGTTCAGGGATTTTCAACCAGCCTGAACAGAGGGGTGAGGGTTCTGAATTGAGAAGATCGGCGTTTGATCTCCCCAGAAATTTCTTCAAGACATGCACCAAAGTCTAGCTTTGACAGAATTTCTTGTGCATCTGGAAACCTCTGCATCACAGCCAACAGTTTTGGGAAGTGGGTGAAGTCACTATCATCCAGTTGTTCTTTGAATAGCACAAGCTTACTTTCAAAAGCATAAATACCATTCATCATGCAGCACACAAGCTGTTGTTTACCTTGCAGGGTCAAATTGAGAGCATTAAAATGTGGGAAAAGATCTGAAAGAAAATGGAGCATAATACGCCATTTCACATCCCTTAGTCCTGGGAATGATTAACCTCTACTGTTCACAGAGTTCAATTTCAGGAAGCACTGTGATGAACTGCTCCAGAACCTTCACTTTGCTTAGCCAACGCATGTCAGTGTGCATCAAGAGGTCTGTATATTCCGCTTCAGATTCCTGCTGCATTGCTTTAAAAAGTCTATGGTTCAGAGCTTTGGCACGGATAAAATTAACAATTTTCACTGCAACTTTTAGGACATTATTCACTTCTCCATGCTTTAATTTTGCACACAATACTTCTTGGTGAATAATGCAGTGGTAGTCTATCACAGTCTGTCCTATGAGCTTCTTTTTAAACATAGATATGAAGCCTCAGTCATGGCCTGCCATGGCAGGAGCCCCATCTGTTGTTATGCTGACAAGAGTGTTCAGTGGTATGTGATTTGTTTTAAAGTAGTTGCGCATGCTGTCCAGTATATCTTCTCCTCTTGTGTGCCCTTGCAGTGGTAGAAGGCAAAGGAACTCTTCTTTGGGATAAAGTGATTGGTCAAGATACCTCACCCAAACTAATAATTGGGCCACATTGTCTATGTCTGTGGAATGCTGAAGAACAGTGACTCTCTGACTGCTTTGATCACCTGCTCCTGGACATTTTGACCCATTGCCTCTATTCCGCGTGCACACGTGGAATCTGATAGCTGCAATGCACTAATTTCCTTTAAGATGCTGGCTTTATTAGTGTAGTTGTCAAATAAAATGTTGGCTGCTGAAAGGAAACATTTCTTCACCAGCTCTGCATCTGTGATTTTTTTAAATATTTGGCAAGCAAGTAGCATATTTTGAAAGACGCTTCTGTAATAGCCTCAGATTCCTTCATCTGGTAAAGGAAGATCTTCTGCTGGGAAAGAAGAGCGTCCTTAAACGATGCCACTTTCGCAGAACGCAGTTTTGAGTTCAGTGGGAAGTTCACAGTGTATCCAGAGTGTCGCATTTTGTAGTGCTATTGCAGGTTATACCTCTTAAGAACATTTACTTTCTCTTTGCAAAGCAAACAGGTGGCTTTTTCTTTTAGGCATTGAACAAACAAGTACTCTTCTTCCCATGCTGCCTGGAAGGTCCTGTGCTCGCTCTGTATCGATCTGGGTCGTTTGCAATGCTTGGAAACTGGACTGTAGGCCATTGCGAAGCTCTCCAGCTAGTTTGTTACTATGCAATAAGTAACAAGGGCCAGGAATCTGATCTTCCACCTGACGACCAATGGACCGACACCGTTGCACGGCCGATGGACCGACACGCCCCACGACCGATGAACGACACGCCCCAAGACCGATGGACCGACACTGCCTCACGACGATGGACCATCACCAGGTCATGACGGATGGACCGACACCACTTCTCGCAACAGATCTGTGAGCAACACCAAAGTAATGTTTTGTTTAAACATACAAAGTAATGGGTAAACCTGCAAATGAAAAACAGGAGGCTTTCCTAAAGCCAGTGGTTTTTGCAGGAAATGTGTCACTCAATAGGGATTTGAAATAAATGGCATGCACACACACACACATACAAGCGCACGTTCACCCATAGGTTCTCTTGCCGCTGAATAACAGATGTTTATTGCTACCCAACTCATTTTATTGACTTCAGATGGATGAAAGGCAGGACCCGCAAGGATTTGAACCTGTGACCATGAGGTAGAACACAGGCCCCTGCAGTGGATGCACTAGTCCACTGAGCCACCAGACCCGGCTTGCAGAGAATACAAGAGTACAGAGTTTGAGGTGGTTTCAGACTGGGAGACAACAGGAGAAAAAAACGGTAACCTGCCAAATCGGTGATCTCGAGTCAAATTAGACCAAAGTAAATCCAATTAAACCAAATCAAATCTGGCCGCTCTGTCCGTATTGGAAATACAGCAATTGCAGAAAACATTGGAATTAGAACAACTGTGACAGTTGTAACAGATCTAATAGCGGACCAGTCTGCACAAACTAGGGAAAGTCAGCTATCATAGTAGAAAAACATATAGAAGGAGCTCATCAGGACAGCGCGATTTGGTGTGGAGCATCTGTCAATCTATAGGAATCTGAAAGGCTCAGATACAATGGTCCAGCCTGTAGCGAGGGGATGGGCGAAGGGAGGGGCCAGGTTTCAGGTGGGGCTTAGTAGAGGAGTAGGAGGTAGAGGGGAGGGTGCCCTCCCAACCTCGTAGTTCAGTGTTGGGTGTAAGCTGAGCAGTGGTCTAAGTGGGGGGAAAAAGTTGGGGGAACTGTGGGCGGAGAATCAGAGGGTTGGAATTACCTGAAAATTGGGCCCGTGGGCAGAGCCTGGTGTGGCCAGAAAGAGCAACCCAATTTTTAGTATTTGTTTGGCATTTTATTGCCCAGTTACAGCTTATTACATTATTTAATTCAACCAATCGATACATGTGTTCATTAAGGTTTAATATGAGTTATTGACATTTAAAATACATTCACAAAGTGGAATATGTTCCCAATCACAGAAATGTTCCAAATATGCTTAAAAGTGGATTCACAAGCCATTTGTCTCCGTGGCATGCAGTTTCTGTCATCAGTACTTCTCATCCCTTTTTCCACAAGAGCAGTTAAAACATGAATGGGAAAATATCCTACTTTGCAAATGTTTTTCACATAATTATGGCCCTGCCATATTTGACACATTATTCATCATCTGCTGCTGCTTAATCTGACAATTTTACAAAACATTGTAGCTCAACGTTGCCCTCTATGTCAGCTGACATCTCTGCTTAATGCAGGTGGAAATTATTTTGCCACACTACTGCTTGCTCTGCTAAATTCCCTTGTAGAACAACGTGAGGCCAAGAAGTACTGGACACACCAATTTAGCATTGACACTACTTGTTACCGTGTATGTAGAGAAGCAGTCACAGTACTCTCTCTTAGACGAGGACAGGGAAACAAAAGCAGCCCTGGCAAATTTTTTCAGACCAGCACTCTACCGAACCCGATCAATCATCAACCATCAATCAATGCCCCTACTTCGTGCAAATTTGCTGCATTCTTAAATATCTCCAACTAGCTGAAAGTAAAAACAAGGATGCAATGCAAAGCTGCCAGGACTTTAATCCATAAAACATTCAAGGTCACGCACAAAGCTACTTTAAAACAGGATCAACCAATACGCACCCATCAATCATGGACAATTCACTTCACAAGGAAAAGAGAGAAGTCCTATTTGTTAAAAATAATTACTATGGGGAGAAGAAAAGCAGCAGCAAACCGCAGCAAAAGAATACCCTTGCTACTCTCCAACTAAGCTGAATTCAATCTGTTTTGAAAATCTCTATGAGCACACACCTTTTCACAAACAACTAAAATGTGACACAGCCCCTACCAGAAATAAGAGGAAAACAAAAACTTCAGAACCTTTGGATAGCATTGCTACCCAGCCAGAGCAAGCATTGGCAAAGCCAAAAGGTCTGGCCTTGGCAAGATTGCAATGTTTTATTTTTATTATTCTGCAAACATATGGAATGGTCATCAAAAGATGACAAGTAATAAAAGGTAAGAATATCACAGACTAAAGATGGTGTGCATATGTTTACAAGTAAGGACGCTTCATTAATCATTAAACATTGCAGCTTTTTGTGCCATGCAGTTACTGTACAATTAATAAAAAAGATGGAGAGAGATAAACATGGCAGACACCCAGAGAGAGGGGGCTGGGGGACATTGTGAGACAGGCGGGGAGAAAGAGATATGATGAGAGTCTCGAGCCAGAGAAAAGGCACAGGGTGAAAGAGTCACACATGGGGAAAGTAAGGAAGAGACAAATGGAGAAACAGATGAGAGACCATCACATTGCATACTTAAACTGTGCTTACCTCTCAGTGTGCGAAGATCAACCTGCGGGTGGAGCTGATGTTGCAGGGCGATGGAAATCAAGCTGGTCGTGGAGATGGAGGTAGATGTGGTGATGGAGCTGCTGCTGGCCAAATCCAAGCGGGGAATAAGGGGCTGTGAACCAAGTTGAAGTGCAAGCTGCGTGCGAGAAGAGGCTGCTGCGGAGAGGAGAGGACATCCTCAGGCAGAGAAGAGGCTCCCGGTAGAGAAGAGGCTGCGGTGGACTAGAAGAGGCTGTGGCGGAGGATACGCTCAGGTACTGAAGAGGCTCCGGGGTGAGAAGAGACTGCGGCAGAGAGGATGCCCTCAGGCAGTAAAGATTCTCCAGGTCGATTACAGGCTGCAGTGAAGATTCTCCGGGTCGATTACAGGCTGCGGGCGGAGAGGACGAGAGGACGTCGTCGGCACCACGGACACAGGAAGCTTCCCGAAACGTCCTTTAAAAGTCAGTTGTAAAAGCGCTTACATCTGACTTTTAAAGGGCCTGTGCTTCTCGCCGGGTGCCGTGTGTGATTTCGCAGAGGCAGGCAATTCAGAGGCAAGCAGTAAACAGAGAAGTTGTCCACAGGAGCAAACGTAGTGAATACGTATTGAATACGTATTCACTACTTATGCTCCTGCGGCCATCTTCTCTGTTTACTTCCAGGAAATGGCATATGGCAAGACAAGGTTCACGGGCCGCCAATGAAGGCTAGGCGGGCCGCTGGCAGCCCGCGGACCGTACTATGAGTACCCGTGCTCTAGAGAGTCACACACACAGAGCTGAGGTGTGTCATTCACAACCTGATGGCCCATTACCAGGCTGATGGAAAGGTGGAGCTGACACTTGAACCTGAATAGGGCTGTGCCTGTCCCCACACAAGGGCGTAATACCCCCCTGTAGCCAGGAGCCAGGAGCCAGGACAGGGAGCTTGTGTACTTCTCTATGAAGTCTCCTTAACTTCAAAGGTGCACCTGGGTATAAATACTGGACACCTGACACCACCAACGCAGTACACTTCTGGACCTGAGAACACTCTGCCAAGGAGTGCTGTGCTGCTGAAGGGACTGTCACTCAGCTGCACTCTGCTGGAATCCTGCTCTGCTGCCCTCCTTGCTTGGTGGTGAGAAGGACTGGATCTGAAACTCTACATCCCCAGAACCAAGTTACTCCAAAGACTTGCTGGCTTGCCTCCTGTTCTGAAGTCTCCGGGACATCAAAGACGTCCTTCAACTCTGCTATAGCTTCTGGATTTTGCAAACTGTGAGTCCTGCCTTGCCAAGTGGTGCCAATCCATTCATGGACCCTTGGAACTTGGTTTTCTGGCTGTTTCTGTAAAAGATTCACGCATCGCCTGCTTTGAGCCAGTCGGAGCCGACGCATTCGCCTTCAGCGCTGATGCATCACCGCTTCGAGGACTTGACAGCGTAGACAGTACAGCTTGACGACGATGCATTACCTTCATCGCCCGGAGCTCAACGACATGGGACCCAACTGCGTGACTCAGAACTGATGCATCGCCTACTCCGCACCTCGCAGTCGACGCTTTCTCTCCATGAAGGTACTGTTTCAGCTGGGTCTGCCTGTCTTCTGTATCCGACCCACTCTTTATCACAGTCAGCTTGACTTTTCAGAGGGATATGTGTGGTAACGTTCACACCCGAGCCACCCCACTGCCCTAAAATCTACCCAACTCCCATGAGCCCTAAAAAGCACCCGCCTCTGAGACCTAAAAACTAACCCAACCCACTGAGCCCTAAAGACTACCCGACCCCCAAGCCCTAAAAACTACCCAACTCCCCAAGCCCTAAAAAGTACCCCGATCCCCCCAAGCCCTAAAAATTACCTTGCCCCCCACCAAGCCCTAAAAACAACCCAGGTAACCCCTGAGCCCTAAAAACATCTCCTACCCCATCGTGCCCAAAACTATTGTGACTCCCCCCCCCATGAGCCCTTTAACTACCCTACCCCAAGACCTAAACACTAACACAACACCCCGCCGGCCCTAAAAACTACCCCAACCGTCCTGAGCTATAAAAAGTAACCTGACCACCCTAAGCCCTGAAAACTACCCCAACCGTCCTGAGCTATAAAAAGTAACCTGACCACCCTAAGCCCTGAAAACTACCCCAACCCCCACTGAGCCCTAAATACTACCCAACCCCCAAGCCCTAAAAAAGACCCGACCCCCCAAAACCCTGAAAACTACCCCAACCCCCGCTTAACCCTAAAAACTATCCCAACCCCCCCCCGAGCCCCTAAAACGAGCCCCTAAAACTTCCCTGACCCCCCCAAGCCCTAAAAGCACCCCGGCCCCCAGTACTAAAGACTACCCCAACCCTTAAAAACTACCCCACACCCCCCAAAAATCCAGCCCCACTTACCTCACCACGTCCTCTCCTGATCCCTCCTGTTCCTGGACCCGCCCATTCCAGCATTTAGACCACGCAAATGCCTTAACCACATATATGTCTGCTTAAGGCATATGCATGGTTAAGGCAGGCATGATGGTGCTTGCGGGGAAACAAAGACAGCGTGGAAACTCTGTAAATAAACAATTCTGCACTACCAGGCTATTTTAATTTACAAGTTCTTACTGAGGCATTTGCACCCCTGGGACTATGGCAGTGGCCATCGTGTTTAAGGTCTAGAGCTGAGTATTCTAAGAACATGAGGCCCCTGTGAAGAGTCCAACGCTGTGACCTCTGCATTATCCTTTATCTCTGTATTCATTCTACTAGTTTAATGGTTCCATATCTATTTATTCTATTTCCTGCAGCAGAACTGGAAGTAGGAGTGCCAGGGGCGTTGTGTACTCTTGCATTGCCAGCTACAGTGGGGGTGGGGTTGTTTATGGGACTCTTATCTGCAGCTTGACAGATGAATGCTTATAATTATCACTAAAAGAAAGAAAGATGGGCTGACAGAAAAAGGAAAGGAGGATGGGCAAGTGGATGCATGAGTCAGTGAAAGGATGGTTGATTGGGTGAAAGGCAGGAGCAGCCTGTTCAGGTAACAGAGGAGGGGGGAGGGATTAGGGGAGGAGTCAACAGACGAGGACAATGTAAAAAATTTTTTTTTTTAAAAAGCAATTACTTTGTTCTCGCCGCATTGCCGACTTGACGATGCGGCAAGTGTAAGGAAGTGTTTTTCCATTTTTGGAAACGAATCAGAGTGCATGGATGATGAATGGGCATCAGGCTCAATTAATGGGTGAAATGCTTTATCCTTGGATGGGTGAGACAAATTATGGATGGATGTACAGATGAATGCAAGCATAGTCAATGGATGTCTGTATAGATGAATAGAATGATCGAGGGATGGAATGCTGAAAGATTAAATGATGGATAAAAGAATCAATTGATGATGATCCTCCCTCCATTCCTTTACGTCATTAAAAACACTCCGTTCCATTTCCCTCGAACCTGGTTCAGAGGAATAGACAGCCTTGTCACAAAGTTTCTCTGGAGTGTCCTATGCCCGCGTCTGGCACTCCCGTACTGCCAGATCCCACCCTTTGATGGAGGAATGTGTCTGACAAACCTGTACCCATATTATCTTGCAACCCGTCTCCTGGTATTACACGATTGGTTCAACTGGGGGTGGGCTGACCCTACGCGACGCCCCACGGTGACCCGTACAATCCTGTTAGCATGGAACACCTCCCTATGGCACACCCACTAGAAGGACAAACTGACACAGCAAACACCCCTATGGCAGGGCACATGGTTGCTGGAGTTAGGAAGCCCATAAGGATTTAGGAGTTGGGATCTCATCGGTATCTCAGAGGTGGGAGATGTTTGGGTCAGCGACCATATCTGCTCCTTTGCGGATCTGCAAATCAGACATTCGCTTCACCCGTCCAAGTTTTATAGGTACTTGCAACTCCGCCATGCCCTGGAAATACATATAAAAGCTGGCACATCACTGCCAGAGCACAGCCCACTTGAAGCTCAGATCACAATGGGTAACCTTGGGAGAGGAGGAGTCTCACCTATATACCTCTCCTTAAAAAAAAAAATGGTCCTACTTCCCTTGACACGTTGAGAGCCAAATGGGAGAAATGGTTGGGTCCTCTGGAGGAGGAGGATTGGCAAGATGCTCTGATGGCCTCCAGGACCATCACTGTCTCTGCTAGGCTTTGCCTGGTTCCGCTCTACTATCTCCACGCCTCCTAACTCACCCAGCCCGCCCACACAGAGCAGGCCTCATTTCACGCCCAACTTGTACAAGATGCGGGGCCAAACCTGCAGATTTCTTCCACATGGTCTGGTTCTGCCCACTTATAACCTCAGACTGGACTACCCTGGAAGCAGAACTCACAGAGGTGCTGGGGTGGGAGGTCCCACACAACCCACTAAATATACTATTGGGTGTCACAGATAGGTTAGACTGCTCAAGAGCGGACAAGACGTTTCTTGGGACCGCCCTTGTAGTGGCCAAACGTGACCTAGCAATGGCATGGAAGAATCCCTCTCCACCCACAATACCTAAATGGCGTAGATGGGTAGACTGGTGTGCCATGCAGGAAATCCCACTCTACGAGGCCAGGGGTGTTCGTCCAAACATCGAAGGGTGTGGGGTAAATGGTTGGGTGTGTTGAACTAATTGTCTTCCTTGTGTTTCCAAATCTCATTCTAGTGGCCACTGAGGATCGAGATTTAACAATGTTTAATGTCACAAGCGTGTTTGCTTACAGGATGTCACATGTTGTGGTGCTAATATACACGATGTACCATTTTTATTATGTTTTTACCATTGTTCCTTGTAAAATCAATCAAATTGACTATAAAACAAAATGTAATTGATGAGAGAATGTAAAAGGGAAATTGTTGATATCAACAGGTGAATGGAAAGGTGAAAGGATGGATAGCATGATTCTTGGATGAAGAGACCACAGAGCTCTTCTAGAGATGTTCATGTTCACATGCCTCGTTTGCTTGGTGCTATCAAAGTTGGGTTTCAAAGTGGGGGCATTTTAATTTTCTCGCTACTCCCTTGAGGGGTGCTGCAGGTGCTGGAGCAACCCCAAAATCATTGTCCATCAATTCAAGAAAATGAGCCACAAAGAGGCCTTTAGTGAATGAAAAAGTTACAGGATGTCAAATGTTCTCTCACACACAACAAAATTTTAATAATTACAAACAAGCTATACAAATATTTCAATATATATCAGCAGTAAGAAAAGTGCAAATGAGACAAGTTCAATTTGTTTTTGTAATTCCTAAAGTAAAAACAAAGATTTCAATAGGAGCAAAAAAATCAGAACACTTACTTGTGAGATGCACAAATTAATAAATATGCGCTGGTGGCCTGAAATGGCAACCCCACTGTAGCCAAGCTCTTGGACCCAACTCAGCCCTGCGTAATGTTTTTGCAGGATCTAAGTTCCAGAAGTGCGCATCTGTTCCATACTGTAGGTCATAATCCACGGTTCAACTCAGCAGGGCCTCCTAGTTAGATGCCGCTCCCAAGCTTGGCTGGCATGGTCTGGCTGACACTGTATGGCCACCCAGGGTGTGGCCCACAGCATTGTCCTCTGCCCTTAACTGCCAGAGCAGGTGCTGGGCCGGGCCTGGTGCTGTGCTGCACTGTGGGGGATGTGGGAAGCAGCCTAGCTGTTGTGACCATAATTGTACTGTTGTGTTGTTCCTACAAACCTGTATAGGATCTGCGCATTTAGATAACATATACTGTAGGATTGAAGTCAGACTGATTCTAGACACCCCTACCGAATATGTTAGCCTGTATACCAGCTAACTCACAGTGCCACTAGAAACCCCTCTTACCAAGGAGAGAATAGTTTTTGGCAACTGTCAAACATGACAACCCTGATCCCTCAGAATCCTGGAAACAGTGCCACCAGGCGCTCAGTCACTCGTGCTCACTTCATCTCAGAGAGATACACAGAATAAAACAGTGGGGGCGTTTCGCAATAAGCATTTATTGAACCAGCGTTATTCTAGTGTAAAATAGGTGTGCTGAAACAACCATTAGACAGTAACAGATATAAATGAGTATAAGCACTAATAGAGTAAAAGAATGGTAGATTTCTACTATTGTGCTAAAACAATGAATACAGGCAAGTATATAAAATACATGACAGTAAAATGCGTACTCCTACGATGCACCCCTAACTAGATGTCCCTAAGTGTACCTAGCATGTATGTGGGTGTAAAGCCAAGATTCCCTCTAGGATAAAGTCAACCCCATTACCTGAAGTGAGAGACTGTGGGACCCCATCTTGGTCTCGAGTTGAACACCCCGCAAGGGATGTTAGACTACTGCGAGCTGGTGTGTCTGCGTGCAGGAGCCTCAGCGTCTCACGTCAGTGTGTTGGCATGGGAGTCCTCTTCTCCTCTGCCTACCTTAGCAAGAGATGGTGTATATAAACCCAAGTATTTACCCCCTGGGGGTATACCTCGCTGTGTCATGTCGGACTGGGATGATGGAAGGATTGACCCTTGTACATTGTTTTTTAGGCAGAAGATGGTAGGCCTGCTGTCCTGCTGTGATTCTAAGAATCCTCATGCATAATGAATAAGGCTTAAGCTTTTCGGAGAAAACCCCATGTCATCTTTGGACATTACCGTAACTAGGTAAAAGGTCAGTACTTAGAATCGTTATGTAGTGTAATGGTAGAAAGAATATAGGTGAAGGGTTGAGTGACTACCTGAGCATATATTAGGGTACCTATATGGAACATAAAAGTACCTGGTCATTTCCACCTGTCGGCATGTCAACCTTGATTCTGATCCCAATGAGCTAAGCTGCCTTTTCTCCAGGGTAGCGGTGCCCTCCTGTTGCAAAGGACATTTGGCACCCCCTATGACTTCAACTAATAACTGACACTATTGGGAGCACTGCCTTACTACCGGACATCCTGCATTAATTGGTTAATCTCTCCACACTCTGGGGCCGACCCACGAATATTTCTACTCTGGCTTCTTTGCTCCATTCCAGGCACTGGAATTCTAGGGCATGGGGCTGCTCGTACCTCTACCTTGTCCAGTATGTCTACCGTCTTGGCTGGTTGATGCACGCCCTTAGTCTGCTAGACTAGTGCCGAACGTCCACTTGCCCCAGGGGCTTTCACAAGCCTTCCATCAGAGATTTGTACCTAATGGGTAGATAGGAGCCTCCCACAAGCAGTGTGTAGACAAATCCACCAGCCCCCAGGATCGACTCTTGACCCTCCATTTAAGAAAGCTCATGGAACACCATGACACAGAGGTGGCTCACCACCACAGCACTCCACCCTAGGGATGGAGACACCACTGGACAAATTAGATAGGATTCTTGCTTCCATAGAGGACTCTCGCATGACATTTGAAGTCAAACTAGATTCCCCAACCATGATCCTCTGCAAGAACGTGAAAACAGCTTATCAGAACAGATCAACATTAACTCACAAGCTATCAAGGAAATATAACCTGTGACCAAAAACGTGTCCCCCTAAATGCAGTCTCTTCTGGAAAGGCTGCTTGTGATGGAATCCAGGCTGGTAGATGCTGAAGGACGCTCTTGTCAGAATAATATCTGTATTGTTGGACAGAGGTGGATGACCCTAGTACTTTGTGGATAGCTAGTTAAAGACTGATATAGCCCCAGGTTCACTCTCACCCTATGTTGTGATTAAGTGTGCTCACAGTGTCCCAGCACACTGCCCACCACTGGGCTTCTCATCCAGACCCATGGCACCTTACATCCTGAATTATGGACACAGGGATGCCATTTTAGTGGCAGTCAGGAGCAGACATTCTATCAAATGAGACAACGTAAAAGTGATGCTCTTCCCAGATTACACCTTGGCAGTCCAGCATCAGAGGGCATATTTTGCTCAGGCCAAGCAGAAGTTTAAAGATCTAGGTCTTAAATACACTCTCTCATTTCTGGCAAGATTGCGGATTTCCGATGGTCATCATTCCCATTTTTTCACTCAACCTGAGATTACATGGAACTAGATAGAAACTTTTGACAAAGGCACAGACCACTGGCCACCCTCTCAATTGCAATCCACTCTGCATGAGGTGCAGATCTCTGACACAGTCAGGAAGGTCCACCGCCATAGTAATCAGAGAATAAGCCTTTCTCAGGCCCAGAGCCAGAAAGAACAGGGGGATGCAGTGGCAATAGCTGCATCTTTTCAGGACCTCTCAGCTGCACTATGACTGATTTCCTCCAAGTCTAACACTTCCGGAAAGGACCAAATTTCAGACGATCATGGCTCAAACACTTTTACACCTCCAGTGTTCACTCTAGTCAGTGGATGACATTCTCTTATTGCATTGGCCACTAGTCACTTAGACGTGGGTCCTGGCGAGACTGCCCTTCCGTTACGAGGTGCCTTCTGCAAAGGGTCTCTCTCCCCAGCTTGTTCTTGAACATGGATTGTTGTTGCCACCTGCCTCTAGTCCTCTAATCGATGGTCCTCCTGAATTCTGGTATCCCTTCAACATATTCGTGGGGTCGAAACACCCCCTCTGCACAAGTCACCCCTCATCCTCTCATTCCTCATAGCTCCGGAGCCGAAAGGAATGAAAGTTTTCTGCTTGGTTTCCCCTTTCCCTAATGAGAGAATTATTCCATTTTTGTCTGTGGATGGATGAGTTGATTGTCTATCCTAGTATCTTTATGTGTGTCTCTATTGGTTTTCATTCTGGGGCTATCCAGCTTGTTGCTCCGCTCCTGTAGTTCATGTTGACAGGACCCGGCAAGGATAAACTACCAGTTTGAGCCACATACTGGATGATCCGCCTCTTGCTGCACTTCAAGCTCTATTCACTACCCCATATACCTTAATTACCTTGAATGTCAGAGGTATGAATTCCCCGCAAAAGTGCTATTGAGTACATGCGCCTCTAATTCGCTGGAAGGCACAACTAGCATTTCTACAGGAAACACATTTAACATATGAGTAAATTGCTAACCAAATGATGAGGTAAGGTGTATGGTACTGGCTATTCTGCCTAGGAGTGGCATGATGGATTAGGTCCGGGGTACCATTCCTAATAGACGACCCACACTCAGATGCTGATGGCCGCTTCACCCTAGCTTCACCCTAGTGCAGGGCCAACTAGATGGTAAACCATTAAATGTAGGAGTTGTTTATATCCCTCACATTGAGCAGATATCTTTCTGGGCCTGCATATCAATTCTCATAGCGGATTGCCCACCTGCTCCCTGGCTACTTGGTGGCGACTTTGTGTCTTAGAGACCAATATGAAAAGGGCCACCCCACCACTTCTGCAATCCCCCTAATTTTAAATGCGCCATAGTTCCACCATTGGTTAGCACCCTGGTCCCTAGTTGACACATGGCGCTTAGGACACCCAGATAGCCTTGCATACTTGCTCTGTTCTCTGGTACACAGACTCTGTTCACACCTTGGTAAGTTTGTTTGTTCTCCCTCTGTCCACACCAGAGTGATGTCACTCTCCTATCACCCACAAACTGTGTTCGATCATAATCCATTAGCCTTGGGGACCTGGGTCAGAACGATAGCCCCGATTCCCACCTGGGAGCTGCAGGAGCTCGTGCTGGATGAGTCAGTCTTCTGACAAACGCTTCACGAACGTATAAGCTGTCTTTTTCTGCAAGAATATCGGAGCAAAGCCTGGGCATTGTGGGCAGATGCCCAGGGCCTCGCACTCAGCCCACCAGCATGGGGCCCTGCACCAGTGCAACACACCACCGATTCTCTTGTGCCCCTGCCAATCCCATTGAAGAAAGGTGTCTGTTTGCAATTGGGCTTACAGGAGGGGCCCCCTCCCTGGGCCTCTCAGGGATAGTGTGGTGAGGCCTAGGGGAGGGGGACACTTCATCTTGTGCCAGTTGCAGGGAGACGCATTTTGTAGGTGTGTCCTGCAATTAGGCCATTGAGAGACACTGCGGGAGACCCATTGTCAGCACTTTATTATCTGCACAGTTTAAACTCTCAGCCCCCAAGCTATTCTCACACTTTCAGGTGGCTTTGAGCTGTGAAAGGTGCTTGTAGGTGGTAGAGAGGGGAGCTGCGGCCCAGGAGGAGTCTGCACAAAGCAGCTTCCGGAGCCCTGAAGGTGTCACTTATGTAAATCAGAGGGCCCTCACACATTCCCCTTCGCCATGGGCCCCAAAAATCCTAGAACCGGCCCTAGCCGGAGCATCCGCCTCTGCCTCTATTGAGTGGGAAACGCTCAAAGTGGTCGCCAGGGGCTTGTGCCGTAAAACCGCTGTAAACACCAGACATAATTTAAATAGAGATGTTGTGCGATTACAAGCATCTATGCGCAAACTCGAATGCCAGACCCAATCACTATCTGCTCACCTTGACATTCTCCGGTCTGCCCGGGCCTCTCATTTCGATACGTGGCACTGCTGCATTGTCATGGTTTCTCAGCCTACCGCACTAGAATACACAAATGAAGGGGCCAACTTGTTGGAACAATTAGCCCCCGCCCCCCCCCACCCCCTCACCCCCCTCATCCTGCGCTCTCTAATCACAGTTCCTCTCAGTATTCTTTTACCTCTGGGACAGACCGTCTGCACTCAGTGCGGCATTAATAGCACCATCGACACATACTACAGCTACCGTGTGACCCGCCTCCCACTGGACTCCCCCATATCCACACAAGAGATTTTATTAATGATATGGAGCCTCCGTCCTGAAAATATCCCAGGTTCAGCATGCATACCGGCCGAATTGTACTCTTTCTTTGCCCATCACTGGTGGTGCCGCACCGCCACCCTTGAGGAGTCTGCATTGGCATTCGGGGTCACCTCCTCCCACTATGTATTAAGCCCTTATTTCCACGATGCTAAAAATCACAAAATCCTTTGACTAGACCTGTCGTCTTATCGCCCTCTCTTTATCTTTAGTATAGATGAATGTATAAGATATTAGAGACCATCGTGGCTAGCAGACTATTAGCAGAGCTTCCTGAACTGATGCACGAGGATTAGGCAGCCTTCATATTAGAGGGCAGCAGATTATGGCGAGTTAAAGAAGAATAGGCGGACCTCTTTCCGTCAGCTGCATGTATAGCTCTTGATTTCAGGGATCACTCCCCACTGGCAGAAATAGATGTGACTTTTATAGTCTAACCCTAAGTATGGCCTGAGCAAAAACCAGGGCCTCCATTTATGCTGCCCGGTCTGTGACACAAGGCACCCGGTAGAGCTGTTCTCCGTCTTCTATCCCACAGATGGACTTGGCGTTGTTCTAGGGACATCAAGTGCACTGGGCCAAGTCCTTCATTTTCCCCTCTGCTCAAACTGCGAGCTTCCTCTCTGTAGCTACTTAGATCCACTGCTAACAAGAGAACTGACTACCTTTAGAAATCTGGGGATTAACGTATACCACTCTCCGTCGGATCTCCGCGAAGGCAACTTGGGTAGAGCAGTTCGTGCCCTGCACTCCCAATTGATTTTCTGGTAATCTCTACCGCTATTGGTGATGGCCTGGATCTCCCCAGTGAAAATGGTGGTGTTACTGTGTTTATTATATGACTTTATGAAACTTCTGTTATTGCTCTCACGCTCCTTCTTTTGAGAATTTGATTTGAACCTTGCGGCTTTCATTTGGGGGTCAGTCAGACGCCAAGTGGTGCTCTCCACGTTGAAGCCTCATATCCAGTGGCGGCTCCTCCACTATGGCGAAGAAGCGTCGCCCCACTGCTTTCTCGCAGTGCAAGAAGCAAACACCTAAAATGATGATAACTTTTAGTTATTACCATTTTATGTTTCTTTTGCAGGTGGTTGTTCTGCTCTGGTAACGGAGCAGGGCAAGGGAGGATGATTTGCTCACTCCCGAGTGCGCAGTGACTGGTAAGCTCTCTTGGACCGCCCAAACCAGTCATGCACACTTTCTCCTTCCCCATGCAGGCTGCAGCCTGCATGGAGAACATGCCCACTCCTCCAGCCCCTGGCTGAGCGCCGTGTCATGGCGCTCAGCCCAATCACAATGCTGCACTGCAGCATTTTGATTGGCTTAGGGGAGGGATCCTGGCTGCCTGCTTCCTGTTCCTGTAGGACGCAGGAGAGCAGGAGCAGAGAAGATGCGGGCCTGGCCTAAAGGTACGTTTTTCTTTATTACGACCCCCCGCAACACCCCTGCAACCCCCCTCCCCCTCCCACCCGCCAGGCATGCTGGCCTCAACTGCTCGTTTCTCCAACGGGTAACCCACTGTCCTTCTGGAAGGAACAGGATGCACAGGAGGGGATAATGAACTATGCATTACTACCTGGTGTGATGGCTTCCCCGGATCCCATGGGAATAGTTGGCACAGCACTGAAGCGCCTCAATAGAGCACGTAAGCTTACACCCAACATGACGCCCTATGCCCCAGCGATTCCTTTGTTAGGGCTCACCCCTGGTATGGTAAGACTCTGACAGGGGAAGCTCCACCAGTGGACCGCCCTGGGCCTGTCCTAACCATGTGAGTTATTCGTTAACAACCACATATGACATCCCACCGGGATATTTCCCTCCGTATGAACTCATAACACAGCCCCTGACTACCCTTTTTCATACTCGTCACCTCGCTCTGGCAACCCATGAAGTGATCCAAACACTGTATAGCATAGATATTGGCCGCAGCAATGGTTCTACAGGGCCTTTTTGTAGCAGATGGACCAAGCACAAACGCACATCCAATCCGCTTGGGAGGCAGACCTAGCTAAACCACTTCACGATGTCGACTGGGTTTGAATATTGGAATTCTCCCAGAAATTGCAAGTAACGCCGGTTGAGGTATATTCACTTCAACCTTCTGAACCGAGCTAATCTTATGCCCAGCCGAATAAATACAATATTGTAGGTTGCATCGGCACAATGCCCTCGCTGTGCCCTCCTTAATGCAGATTTACTGCATATGCTTTGGTCCTGCCCATTGCTGGCTACATATTGGCGGACGGTCCTTGAATGGCTCTCTACTATGACAGGCTGCACTTTGCTGGACACCCCTGAAGCAATTGTGCTGGGCTGATACTCTCACCCTGATTTGGACAGAGCCACCATGAGGCTTCTTGATCTACCCTGCTACTGGCTAAACGCACTATCACAATAAACTTGGAAAAACCCCTATCAGTCTCCTGTCGAACAGGTATGTCTCATTTGCTCCACTTGTTCTTTATAGGACGCTTGGATTTTTCATTATCCCGGTGACTTCAGTGACAATGTTGGTGGCAGCACCCCTACGCTGAAAATTGTTGTAGCACCACTGATCTCCAAGGTCCCGAGTGCTTTCATTTGTAGGTCTGGGTTTTGACAGCTCAGTTGTCAAGCTGACCTTTTGCTCATATAAATAGTGGACAGTGGGTCTGCCCTCTTCAACCACTGGCTTTCTTCGATCATTGACGAGAATTTATAAGTCACGTCTTGGCTCATCTCTCGCCTAATGTTATTGGCTGTTCGGGTCCACCCTTCTGCCTCCACTCCAGGACCTGCATAGATCTGCATGAAGGACCACTTTACAACTAACCCTCCCTGTCCTGTCCTGCTGGCTTCTTCCTGTGTGTCTTGTGCTAACCTGATACCCCTATATGCAGATGATAAACGGGTACTAAGAGGCGATTACCTGCAGGCAGATGCATTGTCCTACTTAGGTCAAGCAGAAGTCTGCAGCAAAACAAGTTTAACCTCAGCTCAACAAACTCACACGATGCCAAGAGACGATAGCTCTCTTGATGAACAGCATGCAACCTTCGTCTCTGCGCCTTTAGACTCCAAGTACTCCTTGATGCACGTCCTGGCTAGAATGCTGCTCCTTGTATGTATCTGAAATTAGGATTCATAGGTCATTCCTTACAGACTGGAGATCCGAAAGCTGAACGCAGTGTTGTAGTAAGCAGCCAGGTGCTGCCACTGAGTGATTCCTGTTTAAAGATGAACTCCCCCTGCTGCACTATGACAGCCCTGTCCATTGCTCCCCATCGTTTGAGTGTCTCCTTGGAACAGGTGCCTTATTCCTACCTGCGCCTATGGTGGACACCCAGCCTCCCTAGTGACGGTAACCACAAGTCAGCCCCCCAATTGTACCACTACTGAAAATAACCTCAGGCCATCCTCCCAGTCACCTAGTGAAATTGTCTTCCAAATACATCCCATGAGAGACCTTCACTGGGATGGCCCTGCTCATGAGCGCCAGGGATCCCCAACTCATTGTAGCCCTATAACTTTACCCCCAAAGCAGCTACGCATATAGAAAGTTCTAGAGCTGCCCAAGGTTTTCCTATTTAGTAACCATTAACACTCACAACAAGGCCCCAGTGGATTCCACTTGGGTGTCAGCATGGAGACAGTGACCTCTTGTTAGTGGTGGCTCTGGCAGTGTCACTGCATCAATATGACTCAGTCTATCAGCGGCACTTGACACTGTTAATTATTGTATTCTGTGTGGCCATCTGCATGAGGTCTGTCAGGCTGAACATGCTACTTTCAGTGCATGGTGGGCGCACTCAAGGGGTAACTCCTGGACCCCATACCTCTTCCATTTCTGAATGGTCTTGTGGCGTCCCACGCAACTTTCACTGTCACTGTTCCACATCAGTCGGGCTAGATGATTATTTTTAGTCCACTTTAAGCAGATGTGAAACTTAAAACAATGCTGCCCATTTCGGCTTGTTACGTATCCACCTACGCCGGGTTAAAGAGTAAACAAAAGCGAAATGCAAACCGGATGCCTGGCAGCACAAGCATTCCACATTACAAGCACTGATGAATATTTGTGCAGTGTCCAGCTCTCACAGGAATCTAGCAGTAGAATTACCTTAGAACCCGTAATTGCATGAAGTAATTCCACTGCCTGGCCCCTGGTAGTGCATCACAGCCAGTTCCCATGCAGCAGAGCTTGAGTGTGGCACCTGCCTGCCAGCGTGGCCGGAGGAGCCTGCAGGCTGGCACCAAACCTAGCCTTTTCTGTTGCTTTCAGGACAACTATCGGGGTCTGGGCAATTTATTTATCTGAAAACAATTATCATGAAGGTGATTACATTGCCTAGCACCTCACAGTCGCCTAAAAGCAATTGTGTTAGGCTCTGGGCTTATTTACTTCTTTTTTGCCCAGGGTGCGACCCTAATGATTCTCTGCAGGCAAAACATCTCCATTTCACACAGAAGACTTCCGGTGATGTTGCAATGCAGCTCACGTGTGGCAGGTTTAGGTCTCGCCTACAGACCACATTAGTTTTCGCATGCCAAGGACCTATAGTCTCTGATACATTAACATATATACATGTAGTGGATGTAGGGGAGGCACTTTGCTCTTAATTGCACAGCTTTCTTGTCGATCTCATTTCACTGCATCTTATTCAGCGGGGTTCTCCCCTATTATTTGAATGTCTTACCTCTTAAGCATTTCTTCATTACTATCTTCTGAATGTACGACTTGTGTCCTTCCACTGCTTGTATTCAATGAACTACTTTTTTCATTTAGCACTCTATGGAAGTGCATGTGTTTTCTTGCTTTCTCTGTGCTGCCGCCCTCCTACCCGATCCCCTGTACTCGCTGTTGCTCTCCCGCTCTCAGCTCATCCCTTGTTTCCCTCCACCCCTCCCAGTTTTTTTTTAGTTTTGTTTAATCAAAACATCTTTTGGCCTCCATTGCTCTTACGCCCCCTCCTTGCTAACTGTCCCTAATACAAGGCAGCATGTAATTGCTCTCCAGATAAACGGCACCCTTTCCATTGCTTACCTGCCACTTCCCATCGCTTTTTTTCTTTTAAATTTTTTCTTTTAATTTTTTACTTTTAGCGGGGCTGGATTGGCAAAACCGAAAGGTAAGACTGATTGGTTTTGCATTCAGTAATCACTTCAAAACAACTCATAAAAAAGCATGGACCATTTTAATTTACTTACATTTTAAGTAGGGGCTTTTAATCATTCATGGGCGTTGCAGGTGAATAATCCAATCACGCTATGCAATCTGGAAGCTAGGGAGTAGCTGGAAAATTAAAACACCTCCCACTTTGAACACAAGCTATGACAGTACCAAGCAAGCGAGGCATGTGAGCCTGATCCTCTCTGGAAGAGCTCCCTTGTCTCACCATCCTAGAAGCACTCTATTCATCCTTTCAACCTCATATATTCACCCGTTGATATCAACAATTTCACTTTTACAATCTCTCATCCATTGGTTCTTTCATCATCATTTAATCTTTCACCGTTCCATCAATTGGTCATACCATCCATCCATCCAGATATCCATCGTCTATACTTGTATCCATCCGTACCTCCATCCATTTATACATCCATCATTTGTCCTACCCACCCATAAAAAAGCTTTTCATCCATCAATTGATCCTTATGTTCATCCATTCATCATCCATTCTCTCCGATTTTTATTTACTTTGCCATCCTTACTCCCAGATTCCCATTTTCTCTGCCATTCTTTCAATCCACTCACCCACTAATCCATCCTCTCAGATTTCCATTTACTCTGCCGTCCTTTCATTCACTAATCTAGTCATCTTTTTGCTCTCATTCACCCATTCTTTCACCCACTCATCCTTTCATCCACTCATCCCCCCTTTAACCCTTCCATACTTTCACCCCCTCATCAATCCAAACTTTTACCCATCGATCCATCCTTTCATCCACCAACACTTTCACC
Organism: Triturus cristatus; assembly: GCF_964204655.1. Taxonomy (NCBI): domain Eukaryota; kingdom Metazoa; phylum Chordata; class Amphibia; order Caudata; family Salamandridae; genus Triturus; species Triturus cristatus. The sequence continues at coordinate 855,076,749 of NC_140585.1, read as the reverse complement.
CCATCCTTCCATCCGTTCATCCACCCATCCACCCATTTTTTCACCCACACATCCATCCTTTCTACTACCCACCCATTTACCCATTCATCCATCCAACCATCCATCCATTCATCTTTTAATCCGCCCATCCTTTCAGCCAATCAACCATCCTTTCACTTAAACTTGCACCTACTCGCCCATTCTCCTTTCCTTTTCCTGGCAGCCTATCTTTCTTACTTTCAGGGAATGGGATAATTATAAGCGTTCATGTCACGTTTCAGATAAGAGGCCCATAAAGAACCCCACTGTAGCTGGCAAAGAGAGGGGGAGGGGGCGTTCACTACCCTCCTGTTTGGGAGAAGGAAACGTCTTTTTTGCCTATTACTCAGTTTGTGAGAAATCGACCAGTAGAATAGAAACTATAGAGCGCCCTTGGAGCTACTAGTATTTCCTGTCGTATAGCGCACTCTAGTGGGCAAAATAATGCTGTTGCGTTCGAAATGGAACAGGAATTTAGTTATTAACTTACTAACTGCTGCTGCACTATCTCTTATGCCTTATTATAATTCACCGTCATAACATTAGTTGGTGTTCTACTGCTACCGTATTGATCCCTAATTGATAGTTGATGTAAACAAAGACAGATATGCCGTGTTAAAAACGAACAGAGACTTTTATCTATACAGTTCTATTTAGGTGTCAAATCTTTGCAGGATCTTAAAACGTAAACAAATGATCTTTTTCTCTTGGAAAGGCGTTATCCCAACTTCTAACCCCTCGGCAGTAACCATAAATTGCTTTTAAACAAGAATAGAAAAAAGTGCAAACTTGATGGTGCGTTTGGACTCGTGAAGGGTCGTTTTAGGTGTCTGCACTGTACTGGAGGTTCCTTCTCAAACAAGCCGGGCAAGGTGTGTATGATCGCACTCAGGTGTTGCGTGATGTTGCAGTGAGGTGATGTGTCACAATGCAAGAGGAGGTGGAGCAGATTGCACAAAACCAAAGTGATGAAGACATTGCACAAGAGGGACGTGGCCAATAGTGACAGGTTGCTGATAACTGTTGGCATTAAAGACATCAATATATAAATTACTTATTACATTGATTACAGTACAATAGTGCACCGTTTATGTAAATATAATTCAGACCCTGGTCTCAGGAGTAGGAGGGCAACTGGGTCTCAACTGTGAGAGATGGGGTCGTTTGTCACAGACATTCCAGAGACCATCTTACTTAAGGTTCTACAAATTGGGCCAAGTCCGTCCCTTCCACAGTTGGATCTCAGGATTGCGAGTGCGAGCAGTGAAATACTTCTAAGGGTGGCTGTAAGAAATGAGGGTCTCTAGTTGGCAATGTTTTGCACCTTTGTCCAAATAGGGACCCTTGCTTCGAGTCAGGGAAAGGGGGGTACACTTCTAAAATAATCCCTGCTCACCCCCTTGGTAGCTTGGCACGAACAGACAGGCTTATCTCAGAGGCAGTGTGTATAGCATTTGTGAACACATACAGTAATACAGTGAAAACACTACAAATGGACACCACACCCGTTAGAAAAAAGTAATCTTTATTAGACTCAACACAAGACCAAATGACAAATATCCACAATACACTATCAAGAATATGACTTTAAAATGATAGAAGTAACTTAGTTCAATGTAGATGGTAAATGCAACACTTTACTCTCAAAGTACCTTGGATGCGTCACGCAAAACAACCAAAAGGGTCGGAGGGGAGGTGATGCGTTGGTTCCTTGCTTCGGGGGAGGTGATGCGTCCGTTCCTTACTGCAGCGCAGGGTAGGTGATGTGTCAGTTCCTTACTGCAGCGCAGGGGAGGTGAAGCGTCGGTTCCTTACCGGAGAGGAGGTGATGCGTCGGTTTCTTACTGCATTCCAGTTACGATGAGACAAGATGGCACTTCAATGTGATGCGAAGATCCGATGCAATGCGACAAAATGGCGTCTTTGATGTGATGCGTGCACGCCCAACGGCCGTGCAGCGAAATCAATGAACTTTGGAGCCGCGACAGGCCCTGCGTCACTCTTTTCTGGTGATGCGACGGCAACATCTGCGGTGGCGGCACGCTTCTCAGGTGATGCAGCACGCTTCCTCGGCGATGCGAAGGCAACTGCTGCGGCGGCGGCACGCTTCTTCCTCGTTGCATCGCGCTTCCAGCTCCCAGAGAAACACAGTCTCCAGAGGGCCCAAAACAACAGCAGGCACCTCACTGCAGGTAGAATTTCCAGGAAGGAAATTCAGGGGGAGCTGGTTGTGAAGTCTTTGTGTCCCTGAGACTTCAGAACAAGCAGCAAGTTCAGCTTCAAGCCCTTGGAGATCTTCCTCATGATAGTAAAAGTACACACAAAGTTCCTTTTCTCCTTTCCTTGGCAATAAGTAACCACTGCAGGCCAACCCCAAACAGCAAACAGGACAGTGTCAGTCTCCTCCTTCAGCTTCCTTGGTTTCTCTCCTTGGCAAAGGGTTTGTCTTGATTCCCAGAAGTGATCTAAAGTTCTGGGGTCTGGGCCCCAATATTTATACTGCAAAATCCTTTGTCCTCTGAAGGTAGAGTGTGCCTGTGCCCAGCCAAAACCAGTTCTGTCCTCCCTGGTGCAGCATCCTGGCAGGAGGTGGGGACAGCATTGTTGAAAGCAGACCTGGCCCAGGTAGCTGAAAGGAAAACTCCTCCCCCTAATCTCTATTCTATGAAGGCTCAGGTCAGTGAAAGGAAATCAAATCTCCTCCCCCCTACTCTCTATTCAATGCAGGTCCTATTCAGCTCAGGCCTGGCCTATCAGACTGCTGGAGCCTAGGCCCTCTCCAGCCCCCTGTCACTCAAAAACCAGACATGGAATGCACAAACCTAGCAGAGACATACTGGAGGGTTAGGCATGAAAATACCTACTTTCTAAAAGTGGTATTTTCAAACACAGAATGTAAAAATCACCCACACTAAAAGATGTATTTTAACATTCTGAGTTCAGGCGTATTAAATTCGTTTTTCTACCTTGTTCCCTGTGTCAGTTAGGATTATAACATTTTATAATCAAACTGCCCATTCTGGCCTATGGGAACAGATAGCCTTGCAATAGTGAAAAACGAAATTGGATGTAATTCACTATCAGGACATGCCACACACATCAGGGTATGTCCTACCTTTCACATACAAAGCACCCTGCCCTTGGGCATACCTTAGGGGTGACTAATATGTAGAAAAGGGACGGTTTAGGGACTGTGAAGTGGGTGCACTTGCCAAGTCGACATGGCAGTCCCAGACTGCACACAGGCTCTGCAATTGCAAAGCCTGAGTCACATTTTACAAGCTGCTTCTGTGGGTGGCACAACCAGTGCTGCAAACCCACCAGCAGTATTTGATTTACAGGCCCTGGGCACACATGGTGCACTCTACTAGGGTCTGACAAGAAAATCAAATAGCCAATCTTGGAGTCCTAACCCATTACAACAATTTACAATAGGGAGCACTTGCACTTAGGCACTGAATAGCAGTGGCAAAGTGCCCAAAGCATCTGGACCAGCAAAAACATAGCAAAAACACAGGAGGTAACAGCAAAAAATTGAAGGGAGACCCACACCAATGGTGCCAGGTCTAACAGTGGCATTTTTAGGGGCAGAGATTCAGAACTCCATTCAGCCACCAAGTAAAATAATTTCTGTCTAGCCCCGTATCTTTCTTCAGTTGCGGCTCCTCCGGTACGGTGGAGGAGCGTTGCCCCACTGCTCTCGAAGCAGTGTAAAAGGAAAAATAAAAATGAAAATAATAGAAGTTATTATCAATTTAGTTTTAGAATCAGCCAGGTTGGGGTGGGGCTGGGCTCCCGTGACATCTGGGAGGAGTGGTTGCTGCACTCTAAACTGCGCATGACTATTTGGCCAGCAGTCTTAGTCTGGCCAAACAGTCATGCTCACTTTCCATGTTCCCCACCAGGCTGCAATGCACAGCCTGGTGGGAAACATGCACAGGCTTCCTGTGCCTGTCTGAGCACCGAACCACGGCACTCAGACCAATCAGAATGCTGCGTTGCAGCATTGTGTTTGCCTTAGGGGAGCCTGGGTGTTTTCTGTTCACACAGAAGCCAGGAAAAGAACGGAGGAGAGACGAGGTGGTAGAGATGGCGTGCTGAGGTAAGTGAATTAAAATTTTTCTTTTAGTTTGCTAAATGAACCAGGGATACTGGATGTCCTTCGACCTCTTGATCGGTACCAGTTGCACTTCCGATTGCAGTCATCTTCTTGTGGGTGTTCCACACATTAGGGACAAGGGGAAACTTTTCAACCTGGGGCCCAATTATGTATTTGGCACACTTTCCTTGTTTGCACCCGGTGCACGTTAAAACAGGTTCACCAGGCATAAAGAACGAAAGTGCGCCCTATTGCATAGAATGTGCTGCCCCCTGTGCAGCGAAGAACTGAGTGCTGGCCTGTGGGCAGCGCATTCATGTAAAAAACAGAGCGGCTGCTTTAAATCCTCTGTGCTTTCACAGTGCAAGCGGCAACCCACCTGCACTTTTAAAGGGGATTAGAGATCCCCTTGCAAGCGGGTGCAGTTCGTGACTGCACCCACCTGCAAGGAGATGTCTGGGGGTCCATGGGACCCCCGTTCCCCCGCCAGAGGGCTTCAATCAGGGGGCGCACAGACAGTGCGCCACCTTTTTGGTCACTGTCAGTGCATCTCCTGACAGCTTCTTTGCCTCTGCGCTCGCGTCTGTAATACGGCGCTAGCGCAGAGGCAAAGGGATTCCCTCATTTGCATGGGGCAAACCCCCATACAAATGAGGGAATGCCATCTTGAGAAGGCACTGGTGCTGTATGTGTGCCAGTGCTTTCAGTATTACAGAAGAGGCTGCACAAGTGTCTTTGCCCCCTTCTGTATACCAAAGTGCCCTGGAAGCGCACAAAGCGGGTGCCAACGCCTCTTGCGCCCCGGGGCACCTTGTGTAGTATGGGCCCTGGTCAGTCTCTCCTTCAGGCACTCTCCTTCTCTCTCTGAGCATACAGGTGGGTTTCCAGCTGCTAGGCAAACTTCTAGCTTCTCAGGCAGGTTACATGTACTCCAGGTGATCTCTCTTCATCTCTGGGAGACTGTCATGCAGATACCTGTCCTGACCTCATAGTTTCAAGTGCTCTTAGGAGCACTCTCTTCCTTGGTCAGTGAAGCAGTGAAGCAGTGAAGCAGCCTGAAACTGGAATAAAATGGGATAGATTGGGCCCCAGTTTTATATTGAATTTCCAGACAAGGAATGTTGATTCACTGTCTAATGTTTTGGAACCATTTTTAAGTGGTTTCCTTTCAAATTTCATATTCTCTCTGCAGTGCAGACTCAGCCTTTGCACAGGGTTATGTCTTCAACAACAGGTAGCAATTATGTCGGCTCTGAGCAGAAGTGTTCAGATCACAGGCACAGTGAAGTGTGAGGACCTTGGACTTAGCTATCAGACTTCCTGAAGAAGCAGTCACGAAAGGACAAAAGATCAAGGCCTGCTTAGAAACTTCCCCACCCTTAACAAAAGATTCTGCTGACTCACCGCCCTCCCTCACCTTCCACCAACTCTCAGTGATCAAGAAATATAATTATGCAATCCCCTACTAAAAGGTTGTCATAGAATTTCTAATGGCAGACGTGTTTCCACTCTCCCTCAAATCCGTGCCTGGATTTTGGCCCTCCCGCCACAATAATGCAGGTAATACACTGCCACTGTCCGGGGAATGTTAAACAAGGGATAATAAAAAAGGGATTGCACTGATCCCAGCTATCATACTCATAGTACACAGGAAGTCTTGTTACCACATATGCCCAAAATCCACCGTGAAAACTTGCTCCTGACTCGCACAGAACGTCAGCACAAGAGCGAGGGTATTCAATTTCATTGGAACTTTGCATGAGTGGGGTAGGTATGCCACATTCTCTCATGGAATAGAAAAAAAATCTCTTCTCAGGACTATTCAACTACAAAAATCAGTAAGTTGCCACCACTACTTTGTCTACAGGACATGGACAGTAGTCCCATGTCAGTAAAGGGCACATTTTGTGTGCACCTCTACGTCACAGAACATGCTCTAAACCTGGACTTCACCAAAGATAAGCCTAGGCTTCCACATACACATTAGATGAGCATGCTAGCTAGGCCAATGAAAAGTCAGGATACCAGTTTCACATGCAGTTGGGTTACTTAGGGCAGGGATGCCTAAGTACCATGCAGGGGACATTCCCATCTCAGCGAAAATATTGCATAGAAATATATGATCAAAATATATATTTTAAAATACTTTTTTTAACAAGTGACCTAGGACCTCTCTCCTCCCTCCGATTCTAAACCCAATGAGTCTTTCCCTAGCTGATCTATCCCACCTCCAACCTAATCTCAATACCTGTGTCTAGATAGTTCTCTCTTATCCCCACCAAATCCAATGAACTCATCACTTACTATTTCAATCCTCCTTTCCACCCTAACCCCACAATCTGTATGCCCTGGCATCTTCCTCCCACACCTAACCTATATACACATAAGCCTGACATCCTAGATGATCTAACTTAACTCCCACCATAACAATAACAATACTTGTTTCTACTACGATTGCCCATTCACAAATAACACACATCCTTACTCTCCTAACCTCACTAACCCCACAACCACAAATACCATGTGCAGAGACCCTGTGGTCATTTTGCAATCTTCCTTGAAAGGTATGCCCTACCTCTGAGAGTTGGCAACACGAGCAGACCTCCTGTGCGAAATCACTGGGTACATCTGGGCTGATTGAAAAGGTGAAGGGGGACATTGGAAGGGTGAGGGAGCAGGGCTGCTGTCTGTGCCTGGCAAGTGACTGAGTGAAATCCCATGACTGACTAGATGTTCATGCATTATCAACAGTGCTTTTAATATAAGACACCATTGCTATCTTACCTTCTGTCGTGAGCCCGAGAATGGAGGACTGGTCTCCACAGCACCGGAGGGGCTCAGCCTCCATCCGCATCATTGATGGTGCTGGGCACACCTGGAGTCCTACCTTCAATGTATCTTGTACCAGACTGCAGACCTCTGCAGAGACACCAGATCCATGCATTATGTCAGAGAGTGATGACATGGCTTTCACAGTCTTTTTAGTAGTGGTGAGTAGGGAGGCATATCCCACTCTTCCACAGCTGTTAGATGCGATCCTAGATGTTCCCACAGTGGTGTGGAGAACCTCTCAGGACTGCCCATTTCGGATAGCACGCCTGGTGTCTCTTTCTGCTCACCGAGTGAGATGAGGCTCAGCCTACCAGGTTTACAGAGCCTCCCAGGAGACAGTTATGCTGCTCAAAATCGACTCATTGCAGCAAAGTCTTTGTAATCTCGCAGGCAACTGTGCACAGAATCAGAGCTCTTGGTGATCCCCAGCCTGCATCAGAGAAGCTGCACCTGCGGAGGTAAACATTGTTACTATTAAGACGTCTTTGTCATTCTTCTGTTTTCACAGGCATGAGGGCTGTCAATACTATGCCAGGAGCTCTGTCAGGCCAATAGCTAGGCATTTTATGTATACACAAAAGACCTGTTCATTAATAGGCTCCTCATCTGGAGGTTAAATGTATAAGCTGAGGAAGGGGTTCTGTCACTCTTTTCCCTTACCACTCCTCACTTTCATTTGAGGTAGTGTCCTCACACTCTACTGCCTAAACTATCTGTAATTGCTAAAACACTTTTATCACTTGACAGTCACTGTGTCTTCATCCCAAATGTATAGGGATGTTTACTCAATACCACATCAGGACCAGGTTACAACAATCTATATGTAGACCTAGTATATGTATTCAGTGTGAAAAAACCTTAATCACTGTGAAAAAACCTTAATCACTGTGAAAAAAGGACAAGATGGCACCTCACGTGCGCACCAACAATAGAGCTTGCTGATTGGTACTCACCAGCTATGCCCACTCATGTCATCATTGGTAGCCATCTTGCCTCCAAATAAATGTGTGTCCCAAAAAAGTGCAAAAAATTATACCAAATGTGGTGTTTGAAAGAACAAGACCCCGTGACTTTAAAATTGAAGTAAGTGTCACAATTACCAACTTTATTATTCACATGTGCACTTATTCAAACTAAAAATGGCTGCCTAATAGCAAACCTTTTGGCCGACATGTTTCATTGCCAATCTCAATTACAGGCAATTTTGTCAGGGCTTGAAGGGACTTTAAATCACCAATCAGGGACACTGGCGTCTTTCCACTCGTGACTGTCATGTATAAATAAAAACAGCACCAGGTCACTTCAACAACCTCATCACTCTAAAGAAGTAAAAAGCTGATACACATCATTACACATTCTAAATCTGGTCATTACCATGTGGGGACTAAGTCACTCGTACCAGCCCTTCACTTCATCACCCCGAGGGAAACTCCAAACGTGAGCCCCTCATCTCAGCGAGTACGCTACTGTCGTACTCGTTCTAAAAAACAACAAACAAACAGGACAGTTAAATTTCTCCTTCATGTTTGCGCCTCATTAAATATACCAACATCCACCGATATATGTATATGACCGTTAACTCAACCCCGCTCCAGGTAACTACAAACATTGCACCTTTTAACCACATATGGCCTTCTTTCTAATATTGAGCCCTCCTCATCTGGTCCAATTGCTCAAATTCCCCACTTACTGACTTTGAAAATGAGGCGCTTAGCGTCTTACCACCTCCTTTACACTGTAGCGCGTTCAATCATCCCTCGCTCACGGCGTACTGGTTTCCTGATCTAAAATAATGCCAATGTCGTCGTCCCATCACGTGACCCTCCTCTCTCTATGGTGGCCATCTTGGATGGGAAAATGTTCTTAAATCTCATTAAACATACTAACAATAGCCAGTTTTGTGAATCACTCTTCTTTAACCACACATTTTCCACGAGGTGCTTTTTCTATCTTTCCAGAGAGTACCTCAAAACAAAACGAGCCTTAATATTTCGTAACGACCATTATGTTTAAAAACGGACCTATTTCACAAACGGGCATATTTGACAAAAACCCAAGGGTTCACAACCAAATCATAAGATCTCTTTTACTCTTAATCTTGACAAGCTATACTCAATGCCTCAGATCATATCGGCTGTGTCATTCATATATATTCTCAACATTCATAGGGACCCTTTTCATGGCATTTCACTATATTACAGCAAGTCAGGCCATGTGCCAAGAGGAACCTTTCTTATAGTTAAAATTTTCCTAGGCACTCATATCTATTACGAATTTGCTGCCAAACCTCCGATTGCATTATCTGCCATACGCCAGGATATCAAAGAACCAATCATTTAGTCGCATGCATAGGTCAAACCATGCTCAACTTCTGATTTTATTCCACTCTATAAAATCATTTAATCCTGTCTGGTCACATTTCTCTTGGAAACTCCACCGCGCCTCCTTAGTCGCCAGAATCATATCGATGTTTTGTGGCTCCCCTACCACTTTTTCTAATACAACCCACGTGAATGTGTGTTTTTGTTCCTTGCAGTGTTGTACCATCTTAGTGGATAGTTTGCCAACTTTTATAGTACTGAGGTGTTCCTCTATTCTGTCCTTGATTTTACGTGTAGTGAGACCTATATATTGTAGACCACACTGGAAAGTCAGCCTGTACATGACGTTCGCCGTATTACAGTTGCTGAACTGAGTCACATACCATATTTTTCCAGAGGTCGAACTCACACTTAGAGTCTTTTTCGTCAGGCTACACACTGAACACATTCCACACGGGAAATGTCCAGGCGGGACAGTGGTTTCTTTTTGGTGTGATTTTGTACGAGAATGCACCAATTTATCCTTAAGATTGCTAGACCTTTTAAAAGCAAATCTCGGCGGTGGCATTTGAAAATCTGACGTTGACAATAAGGACCAGTGTTTCCTTATCGACTGGCGAATCTGAGTAGCCAGTGGATCAAAGGTCATTACAACTGGTAGACAATCGTTCTTGTCCCTTGCAATTTTTTCCAATAATGTACTGCATGGAGTGCTACGTGCTCTTTTTCTTGCCTGATTCACAATCTTCCGAGGATAACTCCTCTGGCTCAGCTTTTCACATAAACCTTCTGATTGCTGAAGATATGACATAGTCGTGAAACAGTTCCTGCGATAACGCAGGAACTGTCCAACAGGCAGGTTATCTCACAATGCCCTCGGATGATAAAACTGGTAGTGCAAAAGAGAGCTTTTATCGGTCAATTTGTGATGTACACCAGTGCATAGTGTATTATTTTCCACACTAATGTCCAAATCCAAATACACCACTGTATGTCTACTATAGATCCATGTGAACCGCGATTGGATAATCTTGATCATTAACACCACTAAGAGATTGAGTGAGGAGTTGTTAAAGGAAATCTTGGAGTTGGAGGAAAGCATTAAGAGAGATACCACCCTCACGGATACCAAAGAACAGTTGCTGAGGATCCAAGAGGACCTCAGTGACTATAGGAATTATATGGTCAATCAAAAAATTAAAGGCCTGAAACGCAATTTAGAAAGGTACACACACGAATGGGCTTTCCCATACGTGGATGAAAAATACTATGAGGCTGGTCCAGAACAACGACAGTAGACAGGGCAGGCCTGGGAAGGGAGACAACAACAAGTTAGATGCACACCCCAGAATTGGACCTCCGATAATACATCTAGCGAAGAAGAAGAAGGAGAACAACCGACATCTAACCCCAATAGAGTGAAGTTCAACCCCCAAGAAAAGACCAATGAAGATTTGGGGGCAATACTCTGCTCTTTTTTAGGGCAGAATCAAAGGGGCAGCAGAGGCGGGGGTCAGTTAGGCAGAGGCCGTGCACAAGGCAATCAGAGTCAAACATGGCAATCATACTCCCCCCGGATTACACGAAGCCGGGGGAGGAACCAATTGTGAATGACATAGTGGTAAATCTATCTGACCACACTCTCACTAACAGTGAGGTGAGGGTTTTAAACAAAGGGTTGGGGTTTGTCCCAACACCTAAACATGATTTGTTTAAGTGCAGGGTCGAGTTTCATGAGACCATGAGGAAGATAAAACTTAGAAAGTTTTTTGCTAATAAACAACAGGAACCCCCCTCTCTCTTTAGTACGACGTTAAGGAAACCCTCACAATTTTGCCCTACCAACACTATGATGGGCCGACAGGTGGCAGTGTTTGAGAGTAAGATACTTGAGGATATTGTAACATTGGAACAAATTGATAGACGTCAGAAGTTTAACAACATGAGTCATGACGAGTGGCAAGCTTACAGGAGTTTACAAAATAACCAACTGCTTACTATATAATCAGCCGATAAGGGTGGGGCGGTTGTTGTTATGAATTCTACAGATTATGATGCAGAGGTGCTGAGGTTATTGGAAGTGCGTAATAATTACCAACCTCTCACAAGTGACACTGTGAATGAACTTCAAGAGACCATCAGAGAGATGGTAGGCATAACTAAAGAGAAGAAATGGATCACTGTGAAGAAGGCCGATTTTCTGATTAATACCAAGCCCAGGACTCCAGCATTTTATATTCTTCCAAAAATTCATATGCCACAGTGCCGGTCCCCCGGCCGTCCAATTGTGTCGGGGATTCAATCCGTATTGGAACCGCTATCTCAATTTGCAGATTATTTTCTCAGAGAGTCAGTGGTTAATCAGAAATCTTTTATCCAGGATACCACAGACGTTCTAAACATCTTGGAAGATACCCACTTTGATCCTACATGTGAATTCTTGGTTACAATTGATGTAGAGTAGCTCTACACTTTTATACCCCAAGACGCGGCGCTGGTGGCAGCAGCACGCGCCTTGGAAAGACAGGAGTGGTTCTATGATACACCACGTTCCTTTGGGCTCCAATGTATAGAATTGGCATTTACTCGTAACTATTTCAGTTATGATGGTAGACTGTACTTACAGACGACGGGCATATTGATGGGCGCAACATTTGCGCCCAGCTTGGCCTGTGTGTATGTGGGCCAGTTCGAAGAACACTGCATTTATCATCAGTCTAATCCCTTCCAGAGACATCTCCGTCTCTGGAAGAGGTATATAGACAATGTGTTGTGCATATGGTCTGGAGAAGAAGAGGCCCTTTTGGAGTTTTTAAACTGGCTTAATGATCAAGATGCCAGTTTACGGTTCACATGGATCTATAGTAGACATACAGTGGTGTATTTGGATTTGGACATCAGTGTGGAAAATAATACACTATGCACTGGTGTACATCACAAATTGACCGATAAAAACTCTCTTTTGCACTACCAGTCTTATTATCCGAGGGCATTGTGAGATAACCTGCCTGTTGGACAGTTCCTGCGTTATCGCAGGAACTGTTCCACGACTATGTCATATCTTGAGCAAGCGAAAGGTTTATGTGAAAAGCTGAGCCAGAGGAGTTATCCTCGGACGATTGTGAATCAGGCAAGAAAAAGAGCACTTAACACTCCACGCAGTGCATTATTGGAAAAAATTGCAAGGGACAAGAACGATTGTCTACCGGTTTAAATTACCTTTGATCCACTGGCTACTCAGATTCGCCAGTCTATAAGGAAACACTGGTCCTTATTGTCAACGTCAGATTTTCAAATACCACAGCCGAGATTTGCTTTTAAAAGGTCTAGCAATCTTAAGGATAAATTGGTGCATTCCCGTACGAAACCACACCAAAAAGAAACCACTGTCCCGCCTGGACATTTCCCGTTCAGGAACTGTAATACGGCGAACGTTGTGTACAGGCTGACTTGCCAGTGTGGTCTACAATATATAGGTCTCACTACAAGTAACATCAAGGTCAGAATACAGGAACACCTCAGTACTATAAAAGTTGGCAAACTATCCACTAATTTGGTACAACACTGCAAGGAACAAAAACACACATTCACGTGGGTTGTATTAGAAAAAGTGGTAGGGGACCCACAAAACATCGAGATGATTCTGGCGACTAAGGAGGCGCGGTGGATTTTCCAAGAGAAATGTGACCAGACAGGATTAAATGATTATATAGAGTGAAATAAAATCAGAAGTTGAGTATGATGTACCAGTGGTTGCATGGTTTGAGCTATGCATGCGACTAAATGATTGGTTCTTTGGTATCCTGGAGTATGGCAGAAAATGCAATCGGAGGTTTGGCAGCAAACTCGTAATACATATGAATTCCTAGGAATATTTTAACCATAAGAAAGGTTCCTCTTGGCACATGGCCTGACTTGCTGTAATAGAGTGAAATGCCATGAAAAGGGTCCCTATGAATGTTGAGAATATATATGAATGACACAGTCGATAAAATCTGAGGCATTGAGTATAGCGTGTCAAGATTAAGAGTAAAAGAGATCTTATGATTTGGTTGTGAACCCTTGGGTTTTTGTAAAATATGTCTGTTTTTAAAATAGGTCTGTTTTTAAACATAATGGTCGTTACGAAATAATAAGGCTCGTTTTGTTTTGAGGTACTCTCTGGAAAGATAGAAAAAGCCCCTCATGGAAAATGTGTGGTTAAAGAAGAGTGATTAACAAAACTGGCTATTGTTAGTATGTTTAATGAGATTTAAGAAAATTGTACCATTCCAAGATGGCCGCCATAGAGAGAGGAGGGTCATGTGATGGGATGACGACAGCGGCATTATTTTTAGATCAGGAAACCAGTACGCCGTGAGTGAGGGATGATTGAACGCGCTACGGTGTAAAGGAGGCGGTAAAACGCTAAGCGCCTCATTTTCAAAGTCAGTAAGTGGGGAATGTGTGCAATTGGACCAGATGAGGAGGCCTCAATATTTGAAATAAGTCCATGTGGGGTTAAAAGGTGCAACGTTTGTAGTTACCTGGAGCGGGGTTGAGTTAACGGTCATATACATAAATCGGTGGATATTGGTATATTTAATGAGGCGCAAACATGAAGGAGAAATTTAACTGTCCCGTTTGTTTGTTGTTTTTTAGAACGAGTACGACAGTAGTGTACTCACCGAGACGAGGTGCTCACGTTAGGAGTTTCCCTCGGGGTGACGAAGGGGAGGGCTGGTACGAGCGACTTAGTCCCCACGTGGTAAGGACCAGATTTAGAATGTGTAATGATATGTATCAGCTTTTTACTTCTTTAGAGTGATGAGGTTGGTGAAGTGACCTGGTGCTGTTTTTATTTATATTTGACAGTCACGTGTGGAAAGATACCAGTGTCCCTGATTGGTGATTTAAAGACCCTTCAGCCCTGATTAAATTGCCTGTAATTGAGATAGGCAATGAAATATGTCGGCCAAAAGGTTTGCTATTAGGCAGCCATTTTTAGTTTGAATAAGTGCACATGTGAATAATACAGTTGGTAATTGTGACACTTACTTCAATTATAAAGTCACGGGGTCTTGTTCTTTCAAACACCACATTTGGTATAATTTTTGGCACTTTTTTGGGATACATATTTATTTGGAGGCAAGATGGCTACCAATGATGACATGAGTGGGCATAGCTGGTGAGTACCAATCAGCAAGCTCTATTGGTGATGCGCACGTGAGCTGCCATCTTGTCATTTTTTCACAGTGATTAAGGTTTTTTCACAGTGATTAAGGTTTTTTCACACTGAATACATTTACTAGGTCTACATATAGATTGTTGTAACCTGGTCCTGATGTTGTATTTAGTAAACATCCCTATACATTTGGGATGAAGACACAGTGACTGTCAAGTGATAAAAGTATTTTTTTAGCAATTACAGATAGTTTAGGCAGCAGAGTGTGAGGACACTACCTCGAATGAAAGTGAGGAGTGGTAAGGGAAAAGTGTGACAGAACCCCTTCCTCAGCTTATACATTAAACCTCCAGATGAGGAGCCTATTAATGAACAGGTCTTTTGTGTATACATATAGCGTAGTGATTGGGGGGCGAACTGTTTGTCCTTTCCCTCTGTAGCTCCTTGTTGTTTGAGCAATAGCTAGGCATACCAGGCTATACTCAGTGTCCACCTACAGAACTAATCGCACCTCAGAGCACTGACACCATATCACTATAAGTATATTTTGAATTTCATTACAAGCCAGTGAAAATTACAGGAATTGGATACAGGACTAAGGGTGGGCGTAGTGGGGCTACATGAAGCAGCGCGTAGTGTGCCCAAATCTACGCACACTCGCGTGCTCCGCGTAGCCCCACTACGCACCGCCCGCCTCCCACCCACCCTCCTTTTAAATAATACCCTGCATGATAAATATTTAAAAGTAAAGAGACTTACCTGAAGCGCGGGGTCTCCGGGGTTCCCTCTTCCTCGTTTCCAACTTCTTGTGACAAATGCACATGCGCGGACGCCCGCACATTTCTCGCAAGAAATGCGCATGCGCGGGCGTCCGCGCATGCGCATTTGTCACAAGAAGTTGAAAACGAGGAAGAGGGAGCCCCGGAGACGCCGCGCTTCACGTAAGTCTCTTTACTTTTAATTATTTAACATGCAAGATATGATTTAAAAGGAGGGCGGGCGGGAGGCGGGTGGCGGGCGGCAGGCAGCTATGCTTCACCCTGGCATGTGCGTAGCGCTTGCCTGCTTCGCCTAGTTCAAAAACTGCGAAGCAGGCAGCGCTACGTATACTACATGGGCGAAGCGTAGTGTAACGCCCAGGGTTATACAGGACCTTTCTGGCAGCATGAGCCAAACTCAGTCAGAGATGAGATTGAATGAAGATCAATGGGAGGAGATGCGGTATCAGAGAAGACTTCAGTGGACACACAGAGAACCTCCCTCCTATCCAGTATTGATAAACAGGTATGTTTACATAACGCCTTACTTGAAATCTTTACAAGATCATATGATGTAGAAGATACAATAATACAATGATAACTAGAGCCAGCATGTGGTCTGCAGAGTCAGGACTGAAAAATAAATTAGCACTCTTGAAAGCCCCTCTCAAAAAACGAATCTCAGCCACCCCCCCTAACCCCCCATGTTGACATGCAGTGTTTAAGATGCTGCTTTGAAATGAAAACCTCCCTAAAATAATTCCAATAATAATCTATCCTATGAAAAGTAGATGGCTCATGTCTCTCTGAACGCGAAGGTCTCTTTGTAGTGCTTGAACTCCACCTGATTCATGCTTTTACCTTAAATCTCCCTGCAGACGATTTTGTTAAACCTCTAAAATCATTTTTGTTAAATCAAGTCTTTAATCTCCTGGCCTTCCTCAAACTTATTAGGTTGGCAAAGGGTAGTGAATCCAAATGAACAATGTAATGCATTAATCAATATAGATGTGTAAGATTCCAAGAAAGAATTCAAATAACCAATTGTAAGGCTGACATTTGGGACTTTTTATCCTTAAGAGGGTCAATTGGAACAAGTGATATATGCGCTCCTATGAATACTTGGAAAATTGGCACAAAAAACAAGACAAACACATTTTAGGTAAATAAGAACTAAACAATATGGCTAGAATCATACAAAATTAGCAAAAAAAAAATAGCACGATAAAATATTTGCTAACTTTGAAAGAGGCAGCCTCCCCAGTGCGTTAAATGTCTATAAGGAGCAGTGATTTCCAAAGTGCGGGTGGGCTCCTTGTGGGAATGCGTCTAGGGCTGCACAAAAAGATGTCCAGGAGGCCTTGACCTCTGTGACTAGGTAGTGAGGCTGCTTTACAAACTTTTCAAGTAGGTGCTACATTGGTACCATTGCAAGTAGTGGGCCAGAGACGTTTCAAGGCATGAGCAGAGTTGGTTACTGGCCAACCCCCCCCCCCCCCCAATCCAAGGAGTCCACTGGGAAAGCTAACTTTCTCCCTATTCCATCTATTTCCCTATCTTAACCTCTCTCTACCCAGAATCATCTTAAGGAAGGTTGAACCTCATGTAAGATATATTTCAGCTGTTTTCGTGCGACTCGTTTACTAGGGCCGGCTTTAGCGCTGGTGGAAGGACTGGCTCTGTAACTACAAGCACAATTTACTAGCGACCTGGTGAGCTGGTAACACCTGTTCTTAGAGGTCTGAGTCCTACAAACTCTGTCATCAGACTATCAGCATGTGTATCTCTTCTATCTGGCCTGCGGAACGGGGCTGCTTGCGCTGCCATCACGGATGTGTCAAACTCCATAGTGGCCATGATTGGTAAGCATGCCCATCTGCCAACTGCTCTGAAGATTTAGTGGTGCTGTTTTGCATTTGTTCCCGGGTGTAGGCATCCGATTTGAATTGCTACCCTCACTTGTGACAGCACAGACAATTTCTAGTACACAGAAGTTGCAGGTGGGCAAGTCAATGGCCTGCTTTGGTTTCTGCAGTCTCCTTCCATGAGCCAACTATATTGTCTTCTCTCCCCCTCTGAGAGCTCTGAAGATGATACATCTTTGCTGCTGCAAGGGGCTGAGGGTGACCCACCAGATGGTGGATTCCTGCCTGTGAAGATAAAAGTGTCTGCATCTCCTTGTGGGGCCTGATAGCGCTCATGCTTTCATGCCTGTTTAACTCCTGCAGCTGAACTGTGGGGAACCATTTTATTCTCATCTTTGACTCTCGTATAGTAACAGTGGTTAACCTGAGCCAATTAATCAACCCATACTTACATGAGTTGTTGCTGTAATAATATATGTCAGAGCAATATACTGTTAAGACTAGGTTAAGACTAGGAATGCTGGCTTTACGCATGGCCTGCTGATCCTCTCAGCTCTGCAAGTTAGTGAGCCCGCAATTAATCCCTGTATCATCTGAACCTGGCCATTCAAAACACAGTGGGTTAGAATTAAGAAACCGGGCATAGTTCCCAAAGGAGTTAGTTCTTCTTTTGGATCTAAAAGCATTAAACAAGTGTTAAATAATGCGGTCTGATTAGAAGATGGTAAGATTTGGAATTTGTAAAGAGAGCTATGTATTCTGAATAATGCAGAGTAGAAATACCAGAGAAACAAAATGGTAGGACACACAATCAGGAAGAATATATTGTAACTACAGAGCACCAAGAGAGTGTTGTGAACAACGAAATAACACTTAGAGAGTAGACAAGTGGAAGATTAGTCAAGGGTGTTGAAGAAAACCTGGGACAACAAGATACTGAAATTGATTTAAATTCATTTTATGTGCCTTCCATTGTCGAACTGACTAGAAGCACAATTAAGCATTCTATAAAGTTAAGGGATTATCTTTGTGAATAATGAATTAAGCTAGATTGCAAACCTGTTTTTTCCCATAGGCTATATGGTGAATTTCACTATTTAAAATGTATCAGTGCAATGGTTGTACTTTTTCACTATGATTTATATAAGGGTTTTTATTTGTGTCTAAAAACAAGAGATGTTTAGAGATGATGTAATGGAAGTAATGACATCTGTAGAAAGTGGAATGTTGAAATTTGAATATGAGAAATGACAGTTGGAGAAATCAGTTGCTATGGAGATGCGGAGCGCATGGTTGCATAATAAAGGAGCTTAACTTCCATTAGTGTAGCATGTTACTGCAGTAATGTTGATGGGACACCACCACTCCGAAAACTGTTTCAGTACCACTAAGAAGGATATGTTTTTTCTCTTAAATCTAAACTTCTTCAGAATATATACATTTTTTAATCATCAGAAAAAGTTTAAGACATTGTATCTTTCTCTTGACTCAAGTTTCACCTCTTTACAAGGACAACCCGGCTCCAAGGAGAATAGGGAAACCCAAACATATTTTATCTCCAATTCACAAGTATTTAACTGCATTTATTCTGTGGTCTCATGTAATACTTTACTTTTAATGTAACGTATGCATGCTTAGTGATGTCACTTTTTAGGATTTGTAAGTGCTAACACGGTCTCATTTAGTAACAGTTTGGTTGAATATTTCCATTAACATGTTCAGGGTTAAGGATGGCGGTGTGAGCGAAAGCCTTTTTATTGCTTTTGAGTGAGTGCGATAAATACGTTGAAATATAATTGTTTTAGAACAAAAATGCTCATATATCGGACATTTCTCCAGACTGGTGCGATGAGCATGACTCACCAACCATCCCTGCAAAAAAAAGAATACAAATGATCTTTATTTTTTGGGGGCACAGCATTGCAGCTATACATTACACCAGCAGTAGGACAACCAGACGTCCCAGATTTGCTGTCACAGTTCCGTTGTTTCAAGGACTCTCCCGGCGTCCAGACACTTTTTTCACAAATAAATACATCTCAGTTTTGAGAAAAGGTTGGATGAGCATGCATATTTACCACTGGTATGAGAAGGCTCGTGTTTAGCCGGCCCTCTCATTACACCTGGGAAACAGGTTGCTTGATCAAAGAGTCTCCTACCGTGGTGCCTGCCCTCAGTCACTCAGCACAGCAGGATTTAATGAGGGGTGAATCAGTCTCCAAGGAGCCTATCACACGCAACAACCCTCCTGCCCATCGAACAAAGCTTTTGGGAGGGAATGTATATCAACAATAAATCTCCTAATTCACCAAACTTCCCAAGAGAAGCGAGCACGGACTCCAACTGATGCGGTGCCAAAATATAAGTTTATTTAAAATTCAAGTCTTCCAGCCCCAACCAGTGGCCTTCATCACATGAAATATATATATATATATATATATATATATATATATATATATATATATATATATATATATATATATATATATATATATATATATATATATATATATATATATATATATATATATATATAATCTACTGGCGGTCGCCAGTAGATAGTTATAGTTAGGACCGTGTTTCCATAGGAAATCTGCAACATTCTATTTGGAATAACTTTGGCGCCGGTTGACGAATCCTCGCGAAATTTTCAAAATAGGTGGGGCGCTCCACTCCGCTCCTACCCTGAAAGTCTCGGGGGGATTCGTCAAGCGGGGGCTGAGAAAAAAGGGGGGTCCCAAAACGTGTTTTCCCCATGCAATTTTCCATAGGGACCTTTAGTCCAAGGTACAGCCCGAACGACTGAACAGAATTACTTGAAATTTGGCAGAGAGGTAGTCCTCAGGTCAGGGATGTGCCTTTTGCAGGTCTGGTGTCAATCTGTTCAGTAGTTCCTGAGAAAATCAAAAGTAAAATCATATATATATGTGGGCGGAGCCTAACCACACATCTCATCCTGAGATCTGATTGGCTGTCAGCACTTCATCCAAGAAGTGTTGGCAGCCATCTTGGGACCAATATACATGATAGCACCTCATTAAAAAGCATTGCAGTTAATAGAAGGTTTTAAGACTTTAGTTACATTATAAATCATTTGTTGATGGTACGATACTCATTTTAGGAATTGTGGTATGTTCTAAGGTGATTTCACCATGTGAAAAAGCCTTCTGCTGGGATATCATGATTGAGATAAAAGTATTTTCTCATGCTTTTCCCACAGAGGTTTGGAAGGTGATCTATAAGCTAAACTGAGAGCTTATTTTCTGTAAATTCACATTATCTTTCTCAGTCATGTGAGAATGAAGATTTAGTCCTATCGAGTAGGAGGTACAGTCCTTCCAAAGACAATAAGGGAAATTGCCTGAATAGTTTGGAAGGGCCTTCACCCAAAGTGTCCAGATTGGCTATAGCAGAAGGAATATCCTTATCCAAGGAGTGGCATTGGGCTTCTAAGGTGATGAGTGATGAGTGATGTAATATGTGACATCATCAGCAGTGCATTGCGGGCGCGCGAGTTATAGTTAGCTGAACTAACTATAACGGGGGAATTTCAATGGTTTTGTACAAGTGAAAAGTCCAGCTAACTATAACACCCCTGAAACTTATGGTTTTTTCAGTGAATTTCTGAGGTTTTTTAAATGCTAATTCCTAACTATAACGTGCCTAAAACCTATGGTTTTGTCTGTGAATTTCAAAGGTTTTTTAAATGCTAATTTCTAACTATGCCGACAGAGATAGGACATGTGAAGAAAGAAGAAAAAATGCACAGAAAGAAACAAAAGAAGTGCAGAAAGAAGCAACAGAAGTCCTCAAAGACGAAGAAAAGTGCAGGAAGAAGGATAACGTGCAGAAAGAACAAAAAGAAGAGCAGAAAGAAGCCTTGTTGCAAAATCATCCTGTACCCTCAACTTTTTCAGACGGATACTGGTGGTAACTGAGTCTGACTAACCAGTCCTAGAGCCAGTGCTATGTTAAAAGACATTTAGAATACAGTGAAAACACCTACATACACTGGGAACATTATGCGTTGGGGTCCCCCTGTGATTAGCATGACCTCCTCTGTAAGCCCCTAGTATATAATAGGGCATGGGGATTAAAACTACCTCTTAAAACAGGCCACAGGGCGTTTTTGCACACGTTAACTCAGGCCCCGTCCCCTCCCTTCACCACTGTGTAAACACGCCCTGTGTCCGTTTTTAGTTGGGAGATTACGTTCATTTGAATCCTGAGGGTCCCTAGGGTCCAACTAGCCCACTAGGTACCTCCAGTAAGTGCCACAGAGCTGCGTTGCAGAGAGGTGTAAAAAGTGGCAAGGCCTGGACCACCTCTCTGCAATGCAGCTCAGTGGCGCTTACTGGAAGCACTTGGTGGGCTAGTTAGCCCCCAGGGGCCCTCAGTATTGAAGGGAAATTATATCCCCAATTTAAAACGTGCCATAGTGCGTGTTTGCACACGTCACCTCAGGCCCCGTCCCCTCCCTTCTCCACTGTGTAAACGCGCCCTGTGGCTGTTCTAAGTTGAGAGATTAAGTCCCCTTGAATCCTAAGGGTCCCTAGGGTCAAACTAGACCACTATGTACCTCCAGTAAGCGCCACAGAGCTGAGTTGCAGAGAGGTGTAAAAAGGGGCTTGGCCTCAGAACACCTGTCTGCAGCGCAGCTCCCTGGCGCATACTGGAGATGCCTGTTGGGGGCGCGTTTGCAGAGTGCTGCACGGTGGGGGCATGGCCTCCGGCACGATGCCAGTCTTTTATTTATTTTAATTTTTTAAGAAGGGGGGCTGTGTGGTTCCCCTTCTTATTCTAATTTATTGGCCCTGATGACCCCATCCCCCAGGGCCTGTCTCCTAATTATATTTTTTTTACCCCAATCCCCAGGGCCGGCCACTCTGCCTTTTTAAAAAATATATATTTATAGACACACCTAGGACATGCTGGACAAACCGTACGTACCTATCACCATGACGATTTGCGTGATATTCATTAAAACGCGACTATGCATACAATGAATCCATGTGGAATGTATTTACACCACTAGTGAAGCTCTGACATGTCTGATGCCCTACCGTGCCTAATCCCGGTAGACACCCTTGTCGTTTATTTATACAAACATGGGTAGCTATTGACGGGCACATTTAATACACATGCACACCAAGCCATTCAAAGGGGATTCGACAACAATTCGACCAAAACTATGCAAGAAACCCCCCTCACGGTTAATAAAACACACATCCACTGCTGGATGTGTAATACCTTTTATTTTACTCTCTGGAAAGGGGACGAACATCACTTGAGAGTCACAGCGCACTCCTGACAGAGCCCAATGCTGTGTTACACCCACCATTGCCTGCCGAGTGCCACACACTTCTGTGTTGTATTCCACTAGCTAGTGCATATGCTATGACACTCTCTAGCCCATGTGCACTGTAACACCACCCCGTGAATATGTCATGCCACACTTGTCTTCGCACGGGTTATATTGCCCCATCTAACGTGCCTTCCTCGATGCCTATGTTATAACGCACAGTGCTATGCCATACATATTACAATCTGGGATCCATATCTTTGTCACAGTGCATATGCTACGTTACACTCCCCAGCACATATTTTATATTACAACTTTAGAGACTAGTTAGGTTACACAACACTGCCCTGTGCATATTACACTCCAAGGCGCATATCGCATAGCACGCGCTAGTGCCTGTGCTATCTCGCGCTCTCCAATGAATCTGTCATTGCGCACAATGTATTGCATATTATATTTCACGCCCGGTTCATCTTATATCACACTTTTTGGTGCATAGTTTATACCATACACTATATCTAGTTTTCATTTTCAATCGTGCTCTCAGGACTATGTTCTATATAACACTGTGTTCACCTACCCTTTTCACGGGCATTACATTTTGCGATAGGGGGTGGAGGGTCAGGGGGTGTTTCTGCCAAGTGGGCCCGGAGTCACAGTCACAAACGTCCTCTTCTTCGTGAATAAAAGTGAGATTATGCTGCATACTTGTTCATATTTTAAGTAGTTTGCACAGACACAATGTTTTAAAAACAATAAAGTTCCTAATACCCGTCTTCTCTGAACAGTTAGCTTGCTGCCCCATCCCCATCCCCCTCCTCCCTATCCTCTGTTGTGTGAATCCATGGACTAGCCTCCTCCCTCCTGCCATGCATGGTCTGATGTGCTGTCACTGCCCTCAATTTAGTATGATGTACCAGTCCACTCCTCCTGCCCTCCATTGCCCAATTCTATGCCCCATCATTGACCTCCTGCTTAAACTCTGTGCTTAGCTTGCTGCCCCTATTCTCCTTCCCCCTGCCCTCCGATGTCTTTGTGCATGCCCCTGCTCCATCCTTTTTGCCCACCATGTTCCATGGACCTGCCACTCCTATCTACTCTGAGTGTTCTGTTGAGCTGCCACTCCCCTCCCACCTGCCTAGCATTGTCAGATGACTGTAACCTGTCCCTGCCACCTCCACCCTGCCTGTCCACATGCCATGCCCCTATCCTCTTCCTCCTGTCCTACATGGTCCATTGTACTGCCACACCCTTCTGCCCTCCCTGGTCTGTTGTGCTGCAACTGCTCCCCCTGCCTGCCCGGTGCGGTCTGTTGTGAGGTCTCTTCCCCTGAACTTTCTTGTCTGTGCACAGGTCCTGACCCTCCCTTCTATCCTCCATCGTCCTTTGTGCATGCCCCTGCACCCTCCTTCTTGCCCATCATAGCCATTGTGCTACCACTAACCCTCCCACTTGCCATGCATGGTCTTCTGTGCTGCCATGGCCCCTCCCACCTTCCCTGTGTGGTCAGTTAGCTGCCCCTGACCCCCTCCCACCTTCCCTCCATGGTCTGTGTGTATGCCATCACAGTCTCACTGTTGCTCTTCATGGTGTGTCTTGCTTCTAGTGCCCATCCTGCCTGACCTCCATGGCTATCTTGCTGCTCCTGCCCTGCCCCCTTGCCCCCAGCCCTCTGTTTACATGTGCAGACCCCTACTCCCTCCCTCCTGGCTTGTCTGTTCCATTGTAATGCCCCTGATCCGTCCCTCCTGCCCTTTATGGTCTGTTATGCTGCAGCTTTCTCTCCTGTCTGTCCATTATGGTCAGCTAGCTACCATTGCCTCTTGCCCCTCTGTTCTCTGTTGTCCATGTGCATGGGCTTGTCCCCTCCCTCTTGCTTTCTATGGATTGTTGTGCTGCACTCCCATCCTGCATGCCCTGTGTGGTGTATTGTGCTGCTGCAAACCCTGATGCCTGCCCTGCAGGGTCAGTTTGGTGCACCTCTCCATGTCCCTCCTGTCCTCTGTTATCCAAGTCCATGTCCCTACCCCATTTCCGTCCATGATCCAATGTACCATACTTGCGAACATTTTGAACTTGGTAAGAGGGAGATTTTGAAAAAAAACTGGGGTATTGATTTTCCCCTTTGAGTTACATTGAAAAAGAGGAGATTGTAGACAGGAGACAGATCAAATAAACTCCATTTGAGCTTAAAAACATTGGACGTTTCCTGGCTGAATCGGGTCTGTTGGCATGTATGGTTGTACTACCATTGCCTCTTCCTTCTGCCCACAATGGTCCATTACATTGCCACAGCCTCTCTTGCAAGTCCTGTATTGTTGGTTTGTTGCCCCTGCCCCCCTTTCCACTGCCCTCCATAGTCTGTTGTGCTTCCACGGCCCTTCCTGCCTGCTCAGTGTGGTTAAATTGTTGCCTTTGCACCCTCCTACCTGCCTTCAATTTTCAGAGTCCGTGCCCCTGGCCTCTGCCTCTCAACAGTATCCTAATGAACAACTAGATTGCTAACATTCTATATTTATTACAAAAGTGTGGAACACCTGACATCATCAAAACTGTAATACCTAGAGCATTTCCTTTAGAAATTACATATATGAGAGGGTCTTATTTGCATCAAAATTATGGTTAGTGCTCTAAAAGACTAAAATAAGGACATATTTTCTGAGTTTTCAAATAGCGACAAAGCACTTTTAAATTATTTGTTATCTTTATGTTTTTTTATCCAGTTGACCACTTGATTAAATGTTGCACTTAGGGGAGAGGATGTGGGGTTACTTCCAGAACTGCAGACTTTGCAACTGGGGAACCAGGTTGAAGTTTCTGCTTCAGCTCGACATTCTGTGATTCTGGTCAAATCACTTAGTCTCCCCATGTCTACAACCAAAATGAATTTGTTCTTGTGTGTTGTAACCAATGCTCATGTAAAGCACTCCAATACCTGACAAGTCTGCACTATATAACACTGCAAAACACAAAATAATAAGTGTTTTGCACACTTCTGTCATTGGGCTATATTTGGGCTACATCTGGGTGATTTTGGACTACATTTGGGCTCTTTTGTCTCCGGTGGCCATCTTGGGAGATTTATTTGTTATGAAGTTTCCTAATTAACTCATGTACTGCAGTCTCCTCAGTAGGAAATGCTTTCAGTTTTTTACTTTGATTCCATCATGAAGGTATTCAGATGTGTCACACATTTGCCATAAATTCAGAATGTTAGCACTCTTTTTGCTCATTAGATCACTGTAGTAAAGCTACTGCTCACCAGGGGAAACTGCTGCTGGTATTGAAAGTGCATGTTTCAGTCTGCATGTCAGAATTTTTTAATGAAATAGAAGAGGATTTGAGAAGTCACTCAAAATGTGCCCTCATTTTCTTTCTTCAGCATTAATCATAATTTCTACGGCAAAATGAACCCCCTCATTGTGTTCCTTTTTAAATTAAATGTTTTAAGTGTTACCAGTTTATTCCAATCAAGATGGCTTCAGGTGTGCCATACTTTTGTCATAATGAAGACAGTAAGCGCTCTAGTTGTTTTTAAGAACATTCTGGGACATTCTGTCATTGGGCTATACTTGGGCTACATCTGGGTGATATTTGGGCTACATTTGGGCTCTTTTGTCTCTGGTGGCCATCTTGGGAGACTTATTTGTTATGAAGTTTCCTAATTTCCTCATTTACTGCAGTCTCCTCAGTAGGAAATACTTTCAGTTTTTTACTTTGATTCCATCAAGAAGGCATTCAGATGTGTCACACATTTGCCATAAATTCAGAATGTTAGCACTCTTTTTGCTCATTAGATCACTGTAGTAAAGCTACTGCTCACCAGGGAAAACTGCTGCTGGTATTGAAAGTGCATGTTTCAGTCTGCATGTCAGAATGTTTTAATGAAATAGGAGAGGATTTGAGAAGTCACTCAAAATGTGCCCTAATTTTTCTTTCTGCAGCACTAATCATACTTTTTATGGAAAAATTAACCCCCTCATTTTGTTCCTTTTTAAATTAAATGTTTTAAGAGTTACCACTTTAATCCAAGCAAGATGGCTTCAGGTGTGCCATACGTTTATCATAAGTAGGACTGTTAGCGCTCTAGTAGTTCTTTGGAACACTCTGGGAAGCTGCAGTAGAACACAAAGGAATCAACTGACAGTCTCTGCCCTTGTTGGATGTACATGTTTTACTGAGAATGTCAGACTTCATTCTCACATGACTGAGAAAGATAATGTGAATTTACAGAAAATAAGCTCTCAGTTTAGCTTATAGATCACCTTCCAAACCTCTGTGGTAAAAACATGAGAAAATATTTTTCTCTCAATCATGATATCCCAGCAGAAGGCTTTTTCACATGGTGAAATCACCTTAGAACATACCACAATTCCTAAAATGAGTATGGTACCATCAACAAATGATTTATAATGTAACTAAAGTCTTAAAATCTTCTATTAACTGCAATGCTTTTTAATGAGGTGCTATCATGTATATTGGTCCCAAGATGGCTGCCAACACTTCTTGGATGAAGTGCTGACAGCCAATCAGATCTCAGGATGAGATGTAAGGTTAGGCTCAGCCCACATATATATATGCTTTTAAATGCTATTTTCTCAGGAAATACTTAACAGATTTACACCAGACCTGCAAAAGGCACTTCCTTGACCTCATGGCTACCTCTCTGCCAAATTTCAAGTAATTCTGTTCAGCCGTTCGGGCTGTAGCTGTGTCTAAAGGTCCTATGGAAAAATGCATGGGGAAAACGCGTTTTGTGACCCCCTTTTTTTTCGGCCCCTGCTTGACGAATCACCCCGAGACTTTCAGGGTAGGAGATGAACGGAGCGCCCCATTAGTTTTGAAAGTTTTGCGAGGATTCGTCAACCGGCGCCAAAGTTATTCAAAATAGAATTTTGAGATTTCCTATGGAAACTAGGTTATAACTATAACTATCTACTGGCGACCGCCAGTAGATAATATCTATCTATCTATCTATCTATCTATCTATCTATCTATCTATCTATCTATCTATCTATCTATCTATCTATCTATCTATCTATCTATCTATCTATCTATCTATCTATCTATCTATCTATCTATCTATCTATCTATCTATCTATCTATCTATCTATCTATCTATCTATCTATCTATCTATCTATATTCACAGAAAAAAACATGGGTTTCAGAAGTGTTATAGTTAGCTGGCCATTTCACTCGTAGAAAACCATAGAAATTCCTCCGTTATAGTTAGTTCGGCTAACTATAACTCGCGCGCCCGCAATGCACTGCTGATGATGTCACATATTGCATCATTCATGACATGGTCAGTGACATCACTGATGACATCTCAAATGATATCACTGATGACATCATCCAGTGAATGTGGTTTAGTTTGAAATTTAAATATGTATTATATATATACCAATCTGTATTGAAGATTGAGTGGATATATAACTGTCTGGATGGAGGATTTTGTAGCTGTCTGACTGTCTGTTTAAGTGAGTAATTAAAAGTGTCTCACTTAATACATGGATCAGTAACTAAACTATGTGAATGTGTGCAGCACTGTCTCTGTTGTTGTATAACATGCCGCATCAGTTGGTCACTAACTACATGAGTGTGTATATTAGTTATTGATTAGTTGGGTGAGTATTTGTATGGGACACTGAGGGGCATATTTATAATAACTGGCGCATCCCTGCATATCAGCAGGGATGCACCAGTTATTTTGCGCCCCAGCTCCGTCACCATGGATGCGTCGCATTTATAATGCGGCGCACCATGGGGCAAAAACGGCACAGATGCGTGACGCATCTGTGCCGTAAAAGTGGCGCATTGCTGGAGTTACGTCGCAGGCGCGACGCAGCTCCAGCAATGCTCTGGGGGGCCCTATCTTCACAATTCTGCGTCAATCCTTACGCCTGCTTCAAGCAGGCGCAGGGTTTTCACGCAGCATGGGCTCAAAAGTGACTGAGTGAAATCTTGTAGATTTCACTCAGCCACTTTTAGGAGGTGTTCCTGCGCCGGAACGCCCCCACCTGCCCTGGAACGCCTACATGTGGCGCAGGGCTTTACAACGTGACGCATCTCCCAGATGCGTCACGTTGTAAATACCCTGCACCATGGTGCATGATTTGCGCCGCTGCTGCGTCACAAAAGTGACGCAACGGCGGCGTAAATGAAGCGCAAGTCAAACATAAATCTGCCCCTGAGTTTGTGTGTGGTTGGATGGGGTGTGTGTAACTCTATGCATAAATGTGTGAATGGTTGATTGACTAGGTGTATAGGTTTAAGAGTGCATGTGGAAACAGTTGTTTGGGTGACTGAGTGTATTTATTTGTGTGTTTGTGAGTGAATATATGTTTTAGTTGTACATCTTCAACAAAGTAAAAAAATAAAAGGCATTGTATGTGAGAGTTGGTGTATATAAATAAGTATGTGTAAGAGTCAGTGATTGTGAGAGTAACTATATGAATGAGTGTATAATTGTAATGTGATTTTTTAACATATTAACTATGAGTTACTATGTGTTTGAATAAATGAGGTGTTGTTGGATAATTGTGTAAGTGAGTAAATGTAAGTGTGATTAATTTTTTTCATGAGTGAGTAGGATGACTGCATAACCGACTAAGATGACTGCTGATGTGCCAATGTCTATATATGTGTATAAGCGCATTTGATTGTGTTCTATTAATTAGTGACTGCATGTATAAATGATTCTGTTGTTGAATGGGTAGTTGTGTGTGTAGACTTAGGAATCGGTGAGTGGGTATGTAGTAACTGGTATTGGTACTCTGTATTTTACAGTGAGTGATGAAAGGTTATACTAGTGTATGATGAGGTGTATCAGATTGTCACATGGATGATGTCATCAGTGATGTCATTTGAGATGTTATCAGTGATGTCATCAGTGATGTCACTGATCATGTCATGAACGATGCAATATGTGACATCATCAGCAGTGCATTGCGGGCGCGCGAGTTATAGTTAGCAGAACTAACTATAACAGAGGAATTTCTATGGTTTTGTACGAGTGAAATGGCCAGCTAACTATAACACCCCTGAAACCCATGGTTTTTTCTGTGAATTTTTAATGGTTTTTTAAATGCTAATTTCTAACTATAACGTCTTTGAAACCTCTGTTTTTTTTCAGTGACTTTCAAAGGTTTTGTAAATGCTAAGTTTTAAGTGTGATATTAGCTATACCTATTTTTTTGTACTGATTTTCTACAGTTTTTTAACTGTTTATTTATAAATATTTTATTCATTAAATGACTAATAATAATTTTTCTGAAAATTGCACAAAAACAAAAATGCAAACTGAAATATTGATTAATTTTCTTGTTTTCATTTTTTATTTTAATATATTTATATTATTTTCTTTTTTTTAAAATTCCAATTTTTTTCGGAGCCGCGCACTCAAAGCGTACACATCGCGTTGGGTGCGTGCATTCTAGCCGCCATTTTAGAAAAGTCGTGAAGGATCCGCGTACGGTGTTTGACGGCTGTGTGTTTTTCAGTTACATCATATACATTTAATATTACGTGATGTGCACTATTGGTATGCGACCAGTCCGCGACTCCTGCTACCGTGCATTCGAGACACATGCGCATTACGGTACGAGATGCTTACGCGGTTGCGGGTCCCGCGTGACATCATATACATGCTGGGGCGCGCTGGGTGCGCGACTCCCACGAAAAAAAAAATGATGTTCCAAAATTATATGTATGTATCTAAGATACTCATAAAAATAATATATTTGTACTTATAATAAACTTAAATTATTTTTAAATATATTTTCCCGAAGTCGGGTGCTTGCATCGTGAGTGCAGAGAACCAGGTCAGCAGAGCTGCTGTAGAGCCAGAGAAACCAGGTCAGCAGAGCCGTTGTAGAGCCAGAGAACCAGGTCAGCAGCGCTGCTCTAGAGCCTAAGAAACAGGTCAGCAGAGCTGCTCTAGAACCAGAGACCCAGGTCAGCAGAGCTGCTCTAGAGCCAGAGACCCAGGTCAGCAGAGCTGCTCTAGAGGCTGAGAACCAGGTCAGCAGAGCTGCTGTAGAGCCAGGGAAACCAGGTCAGCAGAGCTGCTTTAGAGGGAGAGAACCAGGTCAGCAGAACTGCTTTAGAGCTAGAGAACCAGGTCAGCAGAGCTGCTCTATAGCCAGAGAACCAGGTCAGCAGAGCTGCTTTAGAGTTAGAGAACCAGGTCAGCAGAGCTGCTCTAGAGGCAGAGAACCAGGTCAGCAGAACTGCTTGAGAGCCAGAGAACCAGGTCAGCAGAGCTCTTTAGAGGGAAAGAACCAGGTCAGTAGAGCTGCTTTAGAGCCAGAGAACCAGGTCAGCAGAGCTGCTCTAGAGCCAGAGAACTAGGTCAGCAGAGCTGCTTTAGAGCCAGAGAACCAGGTCAGCAGAGCTGCTTTGGAGCCATAGAACCAAGTCAGCAGAGGTGCTTTAGAGCCAGAGAACTAGGTCAGCAGAGCTGCTGTAGAGCCAGAGACACCAGGTCAGCAGAGCTGCTTTGGAGCCATAGAACCAAGTCAGTAGAGCTGTTGTAGAGCCAGAGAACCAGGTCAGCAGAGCTGCTCTAGAGCCTAAGAAGCAGGTCAGCAGAGCTGCTCTAGAACCAGAGACCCAGGTCAGCAGAGCTGCTCTAGAGCCAGAGACCCAGGTCAGCAGAGCTGCTCTAGAGGCTGAGAACCAGGTCAGCAGAGCTGCTGTAGAGCCAGAAAAACCAGGTCAGCAGAGCTGCTTTAGAGGGAGAGAACCAGGTCAGCAGAACTGCTTTAGAGCCAAAGAACCAGGTCAGCAGAGCTGCTCTATAGCCAGAGAACCAGATCAGCAGAGCTGCTTTAGAGCCATAGAACCAGGTCAGCAGAGCTGCTCTAGAGGCAGAGAACCAGGCCAGCAGAACTGCTTCAGAGCCAGAGAACCAGGTCAGCAGAGCTCTTTAGAGGGAGAGAACCAGGTCAGTAGAGCTGCTTTAGAGCCAGAGAACCAGGACAGCAGAGCTGCTCTAGAGCCAGAGAACCAGGTCAGCAGAGCTGCTTTAGAGCCAGAGAACCAGGTCAGCAGAGCTGCTTTGGAGCCATAGAACCAAGTCAGCAGAGGTGCTTTAGAGCCAGAGAACCAGGTCAGCTGAGCTGCTCTAGAGGCAGAGAACCAGGCCAGCAGAACTGCTTCAGAGCCAGAGAACCAGGTCAGCAGAGCTCTTTAGAGGGAGAGAACCAGGTCAGCAGAGCTGCTCTAGAGCCAGAGGACCAGGTCAGCAGAGCTGCTCTAGAGCCATAGAATCAGGTCAGCAGAGCTGCTCTAGAGGCAGAGAACCAGGTCAGTGGAGCTGATTTAGAGGGAGAGAACCAGGTCAGCGGAGCTGCTTTAGAGCCAGAGAAGCAGTTCAGCAGAGCTGCTCTAGAGCCAGAGAACCAGGTCAGCAGAGCTGCTCTAGAGCCTAAGAAACGGGTCAGCAGAGCTGCTCTAGAGCCAGAGAACCAGGTCAGCAGAGCTGCTGTAGAGCCAGAGAAAGCAGGTCAGTAGAGCTGCTTTAGAGTGAGAGAACCAGGTCAGCGGAGCTGCTTTAGAGGGAGAGAACCAGGCCAGCAGAGCTGCTGTAGAGCCAGAGAACCAGGTCAGCAGAGCTGCTTTAGAGCCATAGAACCAGGCCAGCAGAGCTGCTGTAGAGCCAGAGAAACAAGGTCAGCAGAGCTGCTTTAGAGGGAGAGAACCAGGTCAGCAGAACTGCTTTAGAGGCAGAGAACCAGGTCAGCAAAGCTGCTCTATAGCCAGAGAACCAGGTCAGCAGAGCTGCTTTAGAGCCATAGAACCAGGTCAGCAGAGCTGCTCTAGAGGCAGAGAACCATGTCAGCAGAACTGCTTCAGAGCCAGAAAACCAGAGAACCAGGTCAGCAGAACTGCTTCAGAGCCAGAAAACCAGAGAACCAGGTCAGCAGAGCTCTTTAGAGGGAGAGACCAGGTCAGCAGAGCTGCTCTAGAGCCAGAGAACCAGGTCAACAGAGCTGCTTTAGAGCCAGAGACCCAGGTCAGCAGAGCTGCTTTAGAGCCAGAGAACCAAGTCAGCAGAGGTGCTTTAGAGCCAGAGAACCAGGTCAGCTGAGCTGCTCTAGAGGCAGAGAACCAGGTCAGCAGAGCTGCTTTAGGGGGAGAGAACCAGGTCAGCAGAGCTGTTTTAGAGCCAGAGAACCAGGTCAGCAGAGCCGCTCTAGAGCCAGAGAACCATGTCAGCAGAACTGCTTTAGAGTCATAGAACCGGGTCAGCAGAGCTGCTTTAGAGCCAGAGAACCAGGTCAGCAGAGCTGTTGTAGAGCCAGAGAACCAGATTAGCAGAGCTGCTCTGTAGCCTAAGAACTAGGTCAGCAGAGCTGCTGTAGAGCCAGAGAACCAGGTCTGCAGACCTGCTGTAGAGCCAGAGAAACCAGGTCAGCAGACCTGCTTTAGAGGGAGAGAGCCAGGTCAGCAGAGCTGGTTTAGAGCCAGAGAACCAGGTCAGCAGAGCTGCTCTAGCTGACACTGACTGACTGACACTGACTGACTGACATTGACTGATTGACACTGACTGACACTGATTGACTGACACTGACTGACACTGATTGACTGAAACTGACTGACTATGACTGACACTGATTGACTGACTGACACTGACTGACACTGACTGACTGTCACTGACTGACACTGATTGACTGACACTGACTGACACTGATTGACTGACACTGACTGACTGACACTGACTGACTGACACTGACTGACACTGACTGACTACTCTCTACTACTCTACTACTCACTCTCTATTACTCACTCTCTACTACTCACTCTCTACTACTCACTCTCTACTACTCTCTACTACTCACTCTCTGCTACTCTCTCTACTACTCACTCTCTACTACTCTCTACTACTCACTCTCTACTACTCTCTACTACTCACTCTTTACTACTCACTCTCTATTACTCACTCTCTACTACTCTCTCTGCTACTCTCTACTACTCACTCTCTACTCACTCTCTACTACTCTCTACCACTCACTCTCTACTCTCTACTGCTCACTCTTTACTACTCTCTCTATACTACTCACTCTCTACTATTCACTCTCTACTACTCACTCTCCAATACTCGTTCTACTACTCTCTACTACTTACTCTCCACTACTCGCTCTCTATTACTCTCTACTACTCACTCTCTACTACTCACTCTCTACTACTCTACTACTCTCTACTACTCTCTCTCTACTACTCTACTACTCTCTACTACTCTCTCTACTACTCAATCTCTACTATTCTTTACTTCTCACTCTACTACTCTCTAGTACTCTCTACCACTCACTCTCTACTACTCACTCTCTACTACTCTCTCTCTCTACTACTCACTCTCTACTACTCACTCTCTACTACTCACTCTCTACTACTCACTCTCTACTACTCTCTACTACTCACTCTACTACTCACTCTCTACTCCTCTACTACTCTCTCTACTTCTCATAGAACTAGG
This sequence comes from Triturus cristatus, assembly GCF_964204655.1. Taxonomy (NCBI): domain Eukaryota; kingdom Metazoa; phylum Chordata; class Amphibia; order Caudata; family Salamandridae; genus Triturus; species Triturus cristatus. The sequence continues at coordinate 855,042,910 of NC_140585.1, read as the reverse complement.
TCAGCAGAGCTGCTTTAGAGCCAGAGAACCAGGTCAGCAGAGCTGCTCTAGAGCCAGAGAACCAGGTCAGCAGAGCTGCTGTAGAGCCAGAGAAACCAGGTCAGTAGAGCTGCTTTAGAGGGAGAGAACCAGGTCAGCAGAGCTGCTCTAGAGGGAGAGAACCAGGCCAGCAGAGCCATCTAGAGCCAGAGAACCATGTTAGCAGAACTGCTTTAGAGTCATAGAACCGGGTCAGCAGAGCTGCTTTAGAACCTGAGAATCAGGTCAGCAGAGCTGCTCTAGCTGACACTGACTGACTGACACTGACTGACTGACATTGACTGATTGACACTGATTGACACTGATTGACTGACACTGACTGACACTGATTGACTGAAACTGACTGACTGACAATGAATGACACTGATTGACTGACACTGACTGACTGACTGACTGACACTGATTGACTGACTGACACTGATTGACTGACACTGACTGACACTGATTGACTGACACTGATTGACTGACACTAACTGACACTGACTGACTGACACTGACTGACTGACACTGACTGACACTGACTGACTACTCTCTACTACTCTACTACTCACTCTCTACTACTCACTCTCTAATACTCACTCTCTACTACTTACACTCTACTACTCGCTCTCTACTAATCTACTACTCTCTTCTACTCACTCTCTACTACTCACTCTCTACTACTCTCCACTACTCACTCTACTACTCACTCTCTAATACTGTCTACTACTCCCTCTCCACTACTCACTCTCTACCATTCACTCTCTACTACTCTCTCTACTACTCTCTACTATTCACTTTCTACTACTCACTCTCTACTACTCACTCTATTACTCTTTTACTCTCTACCACTCACTCTCTACTACTCTACTACTCTCTCTCTACTACTCACACTCTACTACTCACACTCTACTACTCTCTACTACTCACTCTCTACTACTCTCTCTCTACTACTCTCTACTATTCACCCTCTGCTTCTCTCTACTACTCACTCTACTACTCTCTACTACTCTCTACCACTCATTCTCTACTCTCTACTACTCACTCTTTCCTACTCACTCTCTACTATTCACTCTATACTACTCACTCTCTACTATTCACTCTCTACTACTCACTCTCTACTACTCACTCTCTACTACTCACTCTCTACTACTCGCTCTCTAATACTAGCTCTCTAATACTCGCTCTCTACTACTCTCTACTACTCACTCTCCACTACTCGCTCTCTATTACTCTCTACTACTCACTTTCTACTACTCTACTACTCTCTACTACTCTCTCTACTACTCACTCTCTACTACTCACTCTCTACTACTCTACTACTCTCTACTACTCTCACTACTACTCAATCTCTACTATTCTCTACTTCTCACTCTATGACTCTCTAGTACTCTCTACCACTCAGTCTCTACTACTCTCTCTCTACTACTCTCTCTCTACTACTCTCTCTCTACTACTCTCTACTACTCACTCTCTACTACTCACTCTCTACTACTCTCTACATCTCACTCTCCACTACTCTCTCTACTACTCGCTCTCCACTACTCTCTACTACTCACTCTACTACTCACTCTCTACTCCTCTAATACTCTCTCTACTTCTCACTATCTACTACTCTCTCTACTACTCACTCTCTACTACTCTCTACTACTCACTCTCTACTACACATTCTCTACTACTTGAACTCTACTACTCGCTCTCTACTACTCTCTAGTACTCACTATAATACTCACTCTCTACTACTCTCTACTACTCACTCTACTACTCACTCTCTACTACTCTCTACTTCTCACTCTCTACTACTCCACTACTCTCTACTACTCACTCTCTACTACTCTCTACTACCCTCTCTCTACTACTCACTCTCTACTACTCACTCTCTAATACTCACTCTCTACTACTCTCTACTACTCACTCTCTACTACTCACTCACTACTACTCTCTACTACTCACTCTCTACTACTTTCTACTATTCACTCACTGCTTCTCTCTACTACTCACTCTACTACTCTCTACTACTCTCTACCACACACTCTCTACTCTCTACTACTCACTCTTTACTACTCTCTCTATACTACTCACTCTCTACTATTCACTCTCTACTATTCACTCTCTACTATTCACTCTCTACTACTCACTCTCTACTACTCACTCTCTACTACTCACTCTCTAATACTCGCTCCCTACTACTCTCTACTACTCACGCTCCACTACTCACTCTCTACTACTCTCTATTACTCATTCTGTACTACTCTACTACTCACTCTCTACTACTCTCGACTAATCTCTCTCTACTAATCACTCTCTACTACTCACTATCCTACTCTCTCCTACTCTCTCTCTACTACTCACTCTCTACTTATCTCTACTACTCTCTCTCTACTACTCCCTCTCTACTACTCCCTCTCTACTACTCTCTACTACTCACTCTCTACTACTCTCTACTACTCACTCTCTACTACTCTCTACTCTCTCTACTACTCACTCTCTACTACTCACTCTCTACTGCTCACTCTCTACTGCTCACTCTCTACTGCTCACTCTCTACTGCTCACTCTCTACTACTCTGTTACTCGCTCTACTACTCTCTACTACTCTCTACCACTCACTCTCTACTACTCACTCTCTACTATTCACTCTCTACTACACTCTCTACTACTCTCTCTCTACTACTCTCTCTCTACTACTCACTCTCTACTACTCACTCTCTACTACTTGCTCTCTACTACTATCTACTAACAACTCTACTACTCACTCTCTAATTCTGTACTACTCTCTCTACAACTCACGCTCTACTACTCACTCTCTACTACTCTCTACTACTCACTCTCTACTACACACTCTCTACTACACACTCTCTACTACTTGCCCTCTACTACTCGCTCTCTACTACTCACTCTCTACTACTCCCTTCTATTCACTCTACTGCTCACTCTTTACTACTCCCTTCTACTCACTCTACTGCTCACTCTCTACTACTCTCTAATACTCACTCTCTACTACTCCACTACTCTCTACTACTCTCTTTCTACTACTCACTCTCTACTACTCTCTACTACTCACTCTCTACTTCTCTCTCTCTACTACTCACTCTCTACTACTCACTCTCTACTACTCACTCTCTACTACTCACTCTCTACTACTCTCTACTACTCTCTCTCTACTACTCTCTCTCTCTACTACTCTCTCTCTCTACTACTCTCTCTCTCTACTACTCTCTACTACTCTCTACTTCTCACTCTACTACTCACTCTCTACTACTCACTCTCTATTACTCTACTAATCTCTATTACTCACTCTCTACTACTCTACTACTCTCTCTCTACTACTCTCTCTCTACTACTATCTACTACCCACTCCCTACTACTCTCTCTATTACTCCCTCTCTACTACTCCCTCTCTACTACTCTCTATTACTCACTTTCTACTACTGTCTCTCTACTACTCACTCTCTACTACTCGCTCTCCACTACTCACTCTCCACTACTCACTCTCCACTACTCACTCTCCACTACTCACTCTCCACTACTCACTCTCTACTACTCGCTCTCTACTACTCGCTCTCTACTACTCACTCTCTACGACTTTCTCTCTACTACTAACTCTCTACTACTCACTCTCTACTACTCTCTCTCTACTACTCTCTCTCTACTACTCTCTCTCTACTGCTCACTCTCTACTACTCACTCTCTACTACTCTACTACTCACTCTCTACTAATCACTCTCTACTACTCACTCTACTACTCTCTACTACTCTCACACTACTACTCACCCTCCACAACTCACTCTCCACAACTCACTCTACTACTCACTCTACTACTCTCTACTACTCACTCTCTACTACTCTCACTTCTACTCACTCTCTACTACTCTCTACTACTCACACTCTACTACACACTCTCTACTACTCACTCTCTACTACTCTCTACTACTCTCTCTACTACTCAATATCTACTATTCTCTACTACTCACTCTACTACTCTCTAGTACGCTCTACCACTCACTCTCTACTACTCACTCTCTACGACTTTCTCTCTACTACTAACTCTCTACTACTCACTCTCTACTACTCTCTCTACTACTCACTCTCTACTACTCACTCTCTACTACTCACTCTCTACTACTCTCTACTGCTCACTCTCCACTACTCACTCTCTGCTACTTGCTCGAAACTACTCTCTACTACTCACTCTACTACTCACTCTCTACTCCTCTACTACTCTCTCTACTTCTCACAATCTACTACTCTCTCTACTACTCACTCTCTACTACTCACTCTCTACTACTCACTCTCTACTACACACTCTCTACTACTTGCACTCTACTACTCGCTCTCTAGTACTCACTATACTACTCACTCTACTACTCTCTACTACTCACTCTACTACTCACTCTCTACTACTTACTCTCTACTACTCTTTCTCTACTACTCTCTCTCTACTACTCACTCTCTACTACTCACTCTCTACTACTCACTCTCTACTACTCACTCCATACTACTCTCTACTACTCACACTCTACTACTCACTCTCTACTACTCTCTACAGCTCACTCTCCACTACTCACTCTCTACTACTCGCTCTCCACTACTCTCTACTACTCACTCTACTACTCACTCTCTACTCCTCTAATACTCTCTCTACTTCTCACTATCTACTACTCTCTCTACTACTCACTCTCTACTACTCTCTACTACTCACTCTCTACTACACATTCTCTACTACTTGAACTCTACTACTCGCTCTCTACTACTCTCTAGTACTCACTATAATACTCACTCTCTACTACTCTCTACTACTCACTCTACTACTCACTCTCTACTACTCTCTAATTCTCACTCTCTACTACTCCACTACTCTCTACTACTCACTCTCTACTACTCACTCTCTACTACTCTACTACTCTCTACTACCCTCTCTCTACTACTCACTCTCTACTACTCACTCTCTACTACTCACTCTATATATATACATACTTATATAAACATATATATAATCTGCATATCTATATAAATGCAAATATAAATGCATGCATTCATATACATATATGCATGCATATGCATGTTATGTACATGAAAGTTTGAAAAACACTAATAAAAGCAAAGCTAAAAAGCCACCTAATTACAAACAGAATTGCTTTACCTTAAACGAGGGCGAGACCTATTGCATTTTCAATGCCTGTTTACTTTGGTTCCATCAAGAAGGCATTCAGATGTGTCACACATTTACCATAAATTCTGAATGGTAGCACTCTAGTTGCTCATTAGATCACTGTAGTAAAGCTACTGCTCACCAGGGAAGTCTGATGCTGTTCGTTTTAAATTAAACTACTCACTCTCTACTACTCACTCTAGTACTCTCTACTACTCTCTACTATTACTCTTTACTACTCTCTCTCTACTACTCTCTCTCTACTACTCTCTCTCTACTACTCTCTCTCTACTACTCACTCTCTACAACTCACTCTCTACTACTCACTCTCTACTACTCTCTACTACTCTCTCTCTCTACTACTCACTCTCTACTAATCACTCTCTACTACTCACTCTCTACTACTCACTCTACTACTCTCTACCACTCATTCTGTACTACTCTACTACTCACTCTCTACTACTCTCTACTACTCTCTCTCTACTAATCACTCTCTACTACTCACTCTCTACTTATCTCTACTACTCTCTCTCTACTACTCCCTCTCTACTACTCCCTCTCTACTACTCCCTCTACTACTCTCTACTATTCACTCTCTACTACTCACTCTCTACTACTCTCTACTCTCTCTACTACTCACTCTCTACTACACACTATCTACTGCTCACTCTCTACTGCTCACTCTCTACTGCTCACTCTCTACTGCTCACTCTCTACTAGTCACTCTCTACTACTCTCTGTTACTCACTCTACTACTCTCTACTACTCTCTACCACTCACTCTCTACTACTCACTCTCTACTACTCACTCTCTACTATTCACTCTCTACTACTCTCTCTCTACTACTCACTCTCTACTACTCACTCTCTACTACTCACTCTCTACTACTCACTCTCTACTACTCACTCTCTACTACTTACTCTCTACTACTTACTCTCTACTACTTGCTCTCTACTACTATCTACTAATAACTCTACTACTCACTCTCTACTTCTCTACTACTCTCTACTACTCTCTCTACAACTCACTCTCTACTACTCACTCTACTACTCTCTACTACTCACTCTCTACTACACACTCTCTACTACTCACTCTACTACTCACTCTCTACTACTCCCTTCTATTCACTCTACTGCTCACTCTCTACTACTCTCTAACACTCACTCTCTACTTCTCTCTCTCTACTACTCACTCTCTACTACTCACTCTCTACTACTCACACTCTACTACTCACTCTCTACTACTCTCTACTACTCACTCTCTGCTACTCTCTCTCTACTACTCTCTACTACTCTCTACTTCTCACTCTACTACTCACTCTCTACTACTCACTCTCCACTACTCCACTAATCTCTATTACTCACTCCCTACTACTCTTTCTCTATTACTCACTCTCTACTTCTCCCTCTCTACTACTCACTCTACTACTTTCTACTACTCACTTTCTACTACTGTCTCTCTCCTACTCACTCTCTACTACTCGCTCTCTACTACTCGCTCTCTACTACTCACTCTCCACTACTCGCACTCTACTACTCGCTCTCTACTACTCGCTCTCTACTACTCTACTACTCTCTCTACTACTCACACTCTACTACTCCACTCTACTACTCACACTCTACCACTCCACTCTACTACTCACACTCTACTACTCACACTCTACTACTCATACTCTACTACTCACACTCTACTACTCTCTCTACTACTCACTCTCTACTACTCACTCTCTACTACTCACTGTTACTCACTCTACTACTCTCTACCACTCACTCTCTACTACTGTACTACTCACTCTCTACTAATCACTCTCTACTACTCACTCTACTACTCTCTACTACTCTCTCTCTACTAATCACTCTCTACTACTCACTATCCTACTCTCTCCTCTCACTCTACTACTCACTCTCTACTTATCCCTACTACTCTCTCTCTACTACTCCCTCTACTACTCTCTACTACTCTCTATCTACTACTCTCTATCTACTACTCTCTATCTACTACTCACTCTCTACTACTCACTCTCTACTACTCTCTCTGTACTACTCTCTACTACTCTCTACTACTCTCTACTACTCAATCTCTACTATTCTCTACTACTCACTCTACTACTCTCTAGTACTCTCTACAACTCACTCTCTACTACTCACTCTCTGCTACTCTCTCTCTACTACTCTCACTCTCTACTACTCACTCTCTACTACTCACTCTCTACTACTCACTCTCTACTACTCACTCTCAACTACTCTCTACTACTCACTCTACTACTCACTCTCTACTCCTCTACTACTCTCTCTACTTCTCATAGAACTAGGTCAGCAGAGCTGCTTTAGAGCCAGAGAACCAGGTCAGCAGAGCTGCTCTAGAGCCAGAGAACCAGGTCAGCAGAGCTGCTGTAGAGCCGGAGAAACCAGGTCAGTAGAGCTGCTTTAGAGGGAGAGAACCAGGTCAGCAGAGCTGCTCTAGAGGGAGAGAACCAGGTCAGCAGAACTGCTTTAGAGTCATAGAACCGGGTCAGCAAAGCTGCTTTAGAGCCAGAGAACCAGGTCAGCAGAGCTGTTGTAGAGCCAGAGAACCAGATTAGCAGAGCTGCTCTGTAGCCTAAGAACTAGGTCAGCAGAGCTGCTGTAGAGCCAGAGAACCAGGTCTGCAGACCTGCTGTAGAGCCAGAGAAACCAGGTCAGCAGACCTGCTTTAGAGGGAGAGAGCCAGGTCAGCAGAGCTGGTTTAGAGCCAGAGAACCAGGTCAGCAGAGCTGCTCTAGCTGACACTGACTGACTGACACTGACTGACTGACATTGACTGATTGACACTGACTGACACTGATTGACTGACACTGATTGACTGAAACTGACTGACTGACACGGATTGACTGACACTGACTGACTGACTCACACTGATTGACTGACTGACACTGACTGACACTGATTGACTGACACTGACTGACACTGATTGACTGACACTGACTGACTGACACTGACTGACTACTCTCTACTACTCTACTACTCACTCTCTACTATTCACTCTCTACTACTCACTCTCTACTACTCTCTACTACTCACTCTACTACTCACTCCCTAGTACTCACTCTCTACTACTCTCTACTACTCATTCTCTACCACTCTCTACTACTCACACTCTACTACTCACACTCTACTACTCACTCTCTACTACTCTCCACTGCTCACTCTCCACTACTCACTCTCCACTACTCACTCTCTGCTACTCGCTCTAAACTACTCTCTACTACTCACTCTACTACTCGCTCTCTACTCCTCTACTACTCTCTCTACTTCTCACAATCTACTACTCTCTCTACTACTCACTCTCTACTACTCTCTACTACTCACTCTCTACTACACACTCTCTACTACTTGCACTCTACTACTCGCTCTCTACTACTCTCTAGTACTCACTATACTACTCACTCTCTACTACTCTCTACTACTCACTCTACTACTCACTCTCTACTACTCACTCTCTACTACTCTCTCTCTACTACTCACTCTCTACTACTCTCTACTACTCACACTCTACTACTCTCTACAGCTCACTCTCCACTACTCACTCTCTACTACTCGCTCTCCACTACTCTCTACTACTCACTCTACTACTCACTCTCTATGCCTCTAATACTCTCTCTACTTCTCACTATCTACTACTCTCTCTACTACTCACTCTCTACTACTCACTCTCTAGTACACATTCTCTACTACTTGAACTCTACTACTCGCTCTCTACTACTCTCTAGTACTCACTATAATACTCACTCTCTACTACTCTCTACTACTCACTCTACTACTCACTCTCTACTACTCTCTACTTCTCACACTCTACTACTCCACTACTATCTACTACTCACTCTCTACTACTCTACTACTCTCTACTACCCTCTCTCTACTACTCACTCTCTACTACTCACTCTCTACTACTCACTCTATATATATACATACTTATATAAACATATATATAATCTGCATATCTATATAAATGCAAATATAAATGCATGCATTTATATACATATACATATATGCATGCATATGCATGTTATGTACATGAAAGTTTGAAAAACACTAATAAAAGCAAAGCTAAAAAGCCACCTAATTACAAACAGAATTGCTTTAACTTAAACAAGGGCGAGACCTATTGCATTTTCAATGCTTGTTTACTTTGGTTCCATCAAGAAGGCATTCAGATGTGTCACACATTTACCATAAATTCTGAATGGTAGCACTCTAGTTGCTCATTAGATCACTGTAGTAAAGCTACTGCTCACCAGGGAAGTCTGATGCTGTTCCTTTTAAATTAAACTACTCACTCTCTACTACTCACTCTAGTACTCTCTACTACTCTCTACTATTACCCTTTACTACTCACTCTCTACTACTCACTCTCTACTACTCTCTCTCTACTACTCACTCTCCACTACTCACTCTCTACTACTCACTCTCTACTATTCACTCTCTACTACTCACTCTCTACTACTCACTCTCTACTACTCACTCTCTACTACTCTCTACTACTCTCTCTCTACTAATCACTCTCTACTACTCACTATTCTACTCTCTCCTACTATCACTCTACTACTCACTTTCTACTTATCCCTACTACTCTCTCTCTACTACTCCCTCTACTACTCTCTACTACTCACTCTCTACTACTCTCTACTCTCTCTACTACTCACTCTCTACTACTCACTCTCTACTGCTCACTATCTACTACTCACTCTCTACTACTCTCTCTACTAGTCCCTCTCTACTACTCTATTACTCACTCTACTACTCTCTACTACTCTCTACCACTCACTCTCTACTACTCACTCTCTACTACTCACTCTCTACTACTCACTCTCTACTACTCACTATCTACTACTCGCTCTCTACTACTCACTCTCTACTACTTGCTCTCTACTACTATCTACTAATAACTCTACTACTCACTCTCTACTTCTCTACTACTCTCTACTACTCTCTCTACAACTCACTCTCTACTACTCTCTACTACACACTCTCTACTACTCACTCTCTACTACTCACTCTCTACTACTCACTCTCTACTACTCACTCTCCTACTCACTCTCTACTACTCTCTACTACTCACTCTCTGCTACTCTCTCTGTACTACTCTCTAATACTCTCTACTTCTCACTCTACTACTCACTCTCCACTACTCACTCTCTACTACTCCACTAATCTCTATTACTCACTCTCTACTACTCTACTACTCTCTCTCTACTACTCACTCTCTACTACTATCTACTACTCACTCCCTACTACTCTCTCTATTACTCACTCTCTACTACTCCCTCTCTACTACTCACTCTACTACTCTCTACTACTCACTTTCTACTATGGTCTCTCTACTACTCACTCTCTACTACTCGCTCTCTACTACTCACTCTCCACTACTCACTCTCCACTACTCACTCTCCACTACTCGCTCTCTACTACTCGCTCTCTACTACTCTACTACTCTCTCTACTACTCATACTGTACTACTCACACTCTACTACTCACACTCTACTACTCACTCTCGACTACTCACTCTCTACTACTCTCTCTACTACTCTCTCTACTACTCACTCTCTACTACTCTGTTACTCACTCTACTACTCTCTACCACTCACTCTCTACTACTCTCTACTAATCACTCTCTACTAATCACTCTCTACTAATCACTCTCTACTAATCACTCTACTACTCACTCTACTACTCTCTACTACTCTCTCTCTACTACTCACTCTCCACAACTCACTCTCCACAACTCACTCTCCACAACTCACTCTACTACTCGCTCTCTACTACTCTCTACTACTCACTCTCTACTACTCTCTACCACTCACTCTCTACTACTCTCTCTTCTACTCACTCTCTACTACTCTCTACTACTCACTCTCTACTACTCACTCTCTACTACACACTCTCTACTACTCCCTCTCCACTACTCTCAAGTAACCTCTCTCTACTACTCAATATCTACTATTCTCTACTACTCAATCTCTACTATTCTCTACTACTCACTCTACTACTCTCTAGTACTCTCTACCACTCACTCTCTACTACTCACTCTCTACGACTTTCTCTCTACTACTAACTCTCTACTACTCTCTCTCTACTACTCTCTCTCTACTACTCACTCTCTACTACTCACTCTCTACTACTCTACTACTCACTCTCTACTAATCACTCTCTACTACTCACTCTACTACTCTCTACTACTCTCTCTCTACTACTCACTCTCCACAACTCACTCTCCACAACTCACACTACTACTCGCTCTCTACTACTCTCTACTACTCACTCTCTACTACTCTCTACTACTCACTCTCTACTACTCTCTCTTCTACTCACTCTCTACTACTCTCTACTACTCTCTCTTCTACTCACTCTCTACTACTCTCTACTACTCACTCTCTACTACACACTTTCTACTACTCACTCTCTACTACTCTCTACTACTCTCTCTACTACTCAATATCTACTATTCGCTACTACTCACTCTACTACTCTCTAGTACTCTCTACCACTCACTCTCTACGACTTTCTCTCTACTACTACCTCTCTACTACTTACTCTCTACTACTCACTCTCTACTACTCACTCTCTACTACTCACTCTCTACTACTCTCTACTGCTCACTCTCCACTACTCACTCTCTGCTACTCGCTCTAAACTACTCTCTACTACTCACTCTACTACTCACTCTCTACTCCTCTACTACTCTCTCTACTTCTCACAATCTACTACTCTCTCTACTACTCACTCTCTACTACTCTCTACTACTCACTCTCTACTACACACTCTCTACTACTTGCACTCTACTACTCGCTCTCTACTACTCTCTAGTACTCACTATACTACTCACTCTCTACTACTCTCTACTACTCACTCTACAACTCACTCTCTACTACTTCTCACTCTCTACTACTCCACTACTCTCTACTACTCACTCTCTACTACTCTACTACTCTCTACTACTCTCTCTCTACTACTCCCTCTCTACTACTCACTCTCTACTACTCACTCTCTACTACTCACTCTCTACTACTCTCTCTCTACTACTCACTCTCTACTACTCACTGTCTACTACTCACTCTCTCTATATATATACATACATATATAAACATATATATAATCTGCATATCTATATAAATGCAAATATAAATGAATGCATTCATATACATATACATATATGCATGCATATGCATGTTATGTACATGAAAGTTTGAAAAACACTAATAAAAGCAAAGCTAAAAAGCCACCTAATTACAAACAGAAATGCTTTAACTTAAACGAGGGCGAGACCTATTGCATTTTCAATGCTTGTTTACTTTGGTTCCATCAAGAAGGCATTCAGATGTGTCACACATTTACCATAAATTCTGAATGGTAGCACTCTAGTTGCTCATTAGATCAGTGTAGTAAAGCTACTGCTCACCAGGGAAGTCTGATGCTGGTATTCAAAGTGCATGTTTCAGTCTGCATGTCAGAATTTTTTAATGAAATAGAAGAGGATTTGAGAAGTCAAAATGTGCCCTAATTTTTCTTTCTGCAGCACTAATCATAATTTCTATGGCAAAAGGAACCCCCTCATTTTGTTCCTTTGCAAATTAAATGTTTTAAGTGTTACCACTTTATTCCAATCAATATGGCTTCAGGTGTGCGATACTTTTGTCATAAGTAAGACTGTTAGCGCTCTAGTTGTTCTTTAGAACACTCTGGGCCATCTGTCATTGGGCTATACTTGGGCTACATCTGGGTGATATTTGTGCTACATTTGGGCTCTTTTGTCTCTGGTGGCCATCTTGGGAGACTTATTTGTTATGAAGTTTCCTAATTTCCTCATTTACTACAGTCTCCTCAGTAGGAAATACTTTCAGGTTTTTTACTTTGATTCCATCAAGAAGGCATTCAGATGTGTCACACATTTGCCATAAATTCAGAATGTTAGCACTCTAGTTGCTTATTAGATCACTGTAGTAAAGCTACTGCTCACCAGGGAAGTCTGCTGCTGGTATTGAAAGTGCATGTTTCAGTCTGCATGTCAGATTTTTTTAATGAAATAGAAGAGGATTTGAGAAGACACTCAAAAAGTGCCCTAATTTTTCATTTTTCAGCACTAATCATAATTTCTATGGCAATATGAACCCCCTCATTGTGTTCCTTTTAAATTAAACTACTCACTCTCTACTACTCACTCGCTACTACTCTCTACTACTCACTCTCTACTACGCACTCTCTACTACTCTACTATTACTCTTTGCTACTCACTCTCTACTACTCACTCTCTACTACTCTCTACTACTCACTCTCTACTACTCACTACTACTCCCTCTCTACTACTCACTCTACTACTCTCTACTACTCACTCTACTACTCACTCTCTACTACTCACTCTCTACTATTCACTCTCTATTATTCACTCTCTATTACTCACTCTCCACTACTCACTCTCCACTACTCACTCTCTACTACTCTCTACTACTCACTCTCTACTACTCTGAGTAGTAGAGAGTGAGTAGTACAGAGTAGTAGAGAGTGAGTAGTAGAGAGTGAGTAGCAAAGAGTAATAGTAGAGTAGTAGAGAGTGAGTAGTAGAGAGTGAGTAGTACACTCGCTACTACTCTCTACTACTCACTCTCTACTACTCTACTATTACTCTTTGCTACTCACTCTCTACTACTCACTCTCTACTACTCTCTACTACTCACTCTCTACTACTCACTCTCTACTACTCTCTACTACTCCCTCTCTACTACTCACTCTACTACTCTCTTCTACTCACTCTCTACTACTATCTCTCTACTACTCACTCTCTACTACTCACTCTCTACTACTCACTCTCTACTACTCGCTCTCTACTACTCTCTCCACTACTCACTCTCTACTACTCTCTACTACTCACTCTCTACTACTCTCTACTACTCACTCTCTACTACTCACTCTCTGCTACTCTCTACTACTCACTCTCTACCACTCACTCTCTACTGCTCACTCTTTACTATTCACTCTCTACTACTCACTCTCCAATACTCGTTCTACTACTCTCTACTACTTACTCTCCACTACTCGCTCTCTATTACTCTCTACTACTCACTCTCTACTACTCACTCTCTACTACTACACTACTCTCTACTACTCACTCTCTACTACTCTACTACTCTCTACTACTCAATCTCTACTATTCTCTACTACTCACTCTACTACTCTCTATTACTCTCTACTACTCACTCTCTACTATTCTACTACTCTCTCTACTACTCTCTCTACTACTCTCTCTCTACTACTCTCTCTCTCTACTACTCTCTCTCTACTACTCTCTCTCTACTACTCACTATCTACTACTACTCACTCTCTACTACTCTCTACTACTCACTCTCTACTACTCACTACTACTCCCTCTCTACTACTCACTCTACTACTCTCTACTACTCACTCTACTACTCACTCTCTACTACTCACTCTCTACTATTCACTCTCTATTATTCACTCTCTATTACTCACTCTCCACTACTCACTCTCCACTACTCACTCTCTACTACTCTCTACTACTCACTCTCTACTACTCTGAGTAGTAGAGAGTGAGTAGTACAGAGTAGTAGAGAGTGAGTAGTAGAGAGTGAGTAGCAAAGAGTAATAGTAGAGTAGTAGAGAGTGAGTAGTACACTCGCTACTACTCTCTACTACTCAACTATTACTCTTTGCTACTCACTCTGTACTACTCACTCTCTACTACTCTCTACTACTCACTCTCTACTACTCTCTACTACTCCCTCTCTACTACTCACTCTACTACTCTCTACTACTCACTCTCTACTACTATCTCTCTACTACTAACTCTCTACTACTCACTCTCTACTACTCACTCTCTACTACTCGCTCTCTACTACTCTCTCTACTACTCACTCTCTACTACTCTCTACTACTCACGCTCTACTACTCACTCTCTACTTCTCACTCTCTACTACTCACTCTCTACTACTCACTCTCTGCTACTCTCTACTACTCACTCTCTACCACTCACTCTCTACTGCTCACTCTTTACTATTCACTCTCTACTACTCACTCTCCAATACTCGTTCTACTACTCTCTACTACTTACTCTCCACTACTCGCTCTCTATTACTCTCTACTACTCACTCTCTACTACTCACTCTCTACTACTACACTACTCTCTACTACTCACTCTCTACTACTCTACTACTCTCTACTACTCAATCTCTACTATTGTCTACTACTCACTCTACTACTCTCTATTACTCTCTACTACTCACTCTCTACTACTCTACTACTCTCTCTACTACTCTCTCTACTACTCTCTCTCTACTACTCTCTCTCTCTACTACTCTCTCTCTACTACTCTCTCTCTACTACTCACTATCTACTACTACTCACTCTCTACTACTCGCTCTCAACTACTCTCTACTACTCACTCTACTACTCACTCTCTACTCCTCTACTACTCTCTCTACTTCTCATAGAACTAGGTCAGCAGAGCTGCTTTAGAGCCGGAGAACCAGGTCAGCAGAGCTGCTCTAGAGTCAGAGAACCAGGTCAACAGAGCTGCTGTAGAGCCAGAGAAACCTGGTCAGTAGAGCTGCTTTAGAGGGAGAGAACCAGGTCAGCAGAGCTGCTCTAGAGGGAGAGAACCAGGTCAGCAGAGCCGCTCTAGAGCCAGAGAACCATGTCAGCAGAACTGCTTTAGAGTCATAGAACCGGGTCAGCAAATCTGCTTTAGAGCCAAAGAACCAGGTCAGCAGAGCTGTTGTAGAACCAGAGAACCAGATTAGCAGAGCTGCTCTGTAGTCTAAGAACTAGGTCAGCAGAGCTGCTGTAGAGCCAGAGAACCAGGTCTGCAGACCTGCTGTAGAGCCAGAGAAACCAGGTCAGGAGACCTGCTTTAGAGGGAGAGAGCCAGGTCAGCAGAGCTGTTTAGAGCCAGAGAACCAGGTCAGCAGAGCTGCTCTAGCTGCCACTGACTGACTGACACTGACTGACTGACATTGACTGATTGACACTGACTGACACTGATTGACTGACACTGACTGACACTGATTGACTGACTGACAATGACTGACACGGATTGACTGACACTGATTGACTGACTGACAATGACTGACACGGATTGACTGACACTGATTGACTGACTGACAATGACTGACACGGATTGACTGACACTGACTGACTGACTGACACTGACTGACTCTCTACTACTCACTCTCTACTACTCACTCTCTACTACTCACTCTCTACTACTCACTCTCTACTACTCACTCTCTACTACTCTCTCTACTACTCACTCTCTACTACTCACTCTCTACTACTCTCTACTACTCACTCTCTATTACTCACACTCTACTACTCTCTCTCTGCTACTCTCTACTACTCACTGTCTACACACTCTCTACTACTCTCTACCACTCACTCTCTACTATCTACTGCTCACTCTTTACTACTCTCTCTATACTACTCACTCTCTACTATTCACTCTCTACTACTCTACTACTCTCTCTACTACTCTCTCTACTACTCACTCTCTACTACTCTCACTACTACTCAATCTCTACTATTCTCTACTACTCACTCTACGACTCTCTAGTACGCTCTACTACTCACTCTCTACTACTCTCTCTACTACTCTCTCTCTACTAATCACTCTCTACTACTCTCTACTACTCACTCTACTACTCTCTACAGCTCACTCTCCACTACTCACTCTCTACTACTCGCTCTCCACTACTCTCTACTACTCACTCTACTACTCACTCTCTACTCCTCTAATACTGTCCCTACTTCTCACTATCTACTACTCTCTCTACTACTCACTCTCTACTACTCTCTACTACACACTCTCTACTACTTGCACTCTACTACTCGCTCTCTACTACTCTCTAGTACTCACTATACTACTCACTCTCTACTACTCTTTGCTACTTACTCTACTACTCACTCTCTACTACTCTCTACTACTCCACTACTCACTCTCTACTACTCTACTACTCTCTCTCTACTACTCACTCTCTACTACTCACTCTCTATATATATACATACATATATAAATATACATTTACATATATGCATGCGTATGCATGTTATGTACATGAAAGTTTGAAAAACACTAATAAATGCAAAGCTAAAAAGCCACCTAATCACAAACAGAATTGCTTTAACTTAAACAAGGGCAAGACCTATTGCATTTTTAATGCTTGTTTACTTTGGTTCCATCAAGAAGGCATTCAGATGTGTCACACATTTACCATAAATTCTGAATGGTAGCACTCTAGTTGCTCATTAGATCAGTGTAGTAAAGCTACTGCTCACCAGGGAAGTCTGATGCTGGTATTCAAAGTGCATGTTTCAGTCTGCATGTCAGAATTTTTTAATGAAATAGAAGAGGATTTGAGAAGTCAAAATGTGCCCTAATTTTTCTTTCTGCAGCACTAATCATAATTTCTATGGCAAAAGGAACCCCCTCATTTTGTTCCTTTGCAAATTAAATGTTTTAAGTGTTACCACTTTATTCCAATCAAGATGGCTTCAGGTGTGCCATACTTTTGTCATAAGTAAGACTGTTAGCGCTCTAGTTGTTCTTTAGAACACTCTGGGCCATCTGTCATTGGGCTATACTTGGGCTACATCTGGGTGATATTTGTGCTACATTTGGGCTCTTTTGTCTCTGGTGGCCATCTTGGGAGACTTATTTGTTATGAAGTTTCCTAATTTCCTCATTTACTACAGTCTCCTCAGTAGGAAATACTTTCAGGTTTTTTACTTTGATTCCATCAAGAAGGCATTCAGATGTGTCACACATTTGCCATAAATTCAGAATGTTAGCACTCTAGTTGCTTATTAGATCACTGTAGTAAAGCTACTGCTCACCAGGGAAGTCTGCTGCTGGTATTGAAAGTGCATGTTTCAGTCTGCATGTCAGATTTTTTTAATGAAATAGAAGAGGATTTGAGAAGTCCCTCAAAATGTGCCCTAATTTTTCATTTTTCAGCTCTAATCATAATTTCTATGGCAAAATGAACCCCCTCATTGTGTTCCTTTTAAATTAAACTACTCACTCTCTACTACTCACTCGCTACTACTCTCTACTACTCACTCTCTACTACTCTACTATTACTCTTTGCTACACACTCTCTACTACTCACTCTCTACTACTCTCTACTACTCACTCTCTACTACTCTCTACTACTCCCTCTCTACTACTCACTCTACTACTCCTCTCTCTCTACTACTCACTCTCTACTACTCACTCTCTACTACTCTCTACTACTCACGCTCTACTACTCTCTCTACTACTCTCTACTACTCACGCTCTACTACTCACTCTCTACTACTCACTCTCTACTACTCACTCTCTACTACTCTCTCTCTGCTACTCTCTACTACTCACTCTCTACTCACTCTCTACTACTCTCTACCACTCACTCTCTACTCTCTACTGCTCACTCTTTACTACTCTCTCTATACTACTCTCTCTATACTACTCTCTCTATACTACACACTCTCTACTATTCACTCTCTACTATTCACTCTCTACTACTCACTCTCCAATACTCGTTCTACTACTCTCTACTACTTACTCTCCACTACTCGCTCTCTATTACTCTCTACTACTCACTCTCTACTACTCCACTACTCTCTACTACTCTCTCTACTACTCACTCTCTACTACTCTACTACTCTCTACTACTCTCTACTACTCATTCTCTACTATTCTCTACTACTCACTCTACTACTCTCTAGTACTCTCTACCACTCACTCTCTACTATTCACTCTCTACTACTCTCTCTCTCTACTACTCACTCTCTACTACTCACTCTCTACTACTCTCTCTCTACTACTCACTCTCCACTACTCACTCTCTACTACTCGCTCTCCACTACTCTCTACTACTCACTCTACTACTCACTCTCTACTCCTCTAATACTCTCCCTACTTCTCACTATCTACTACTCTCTCTACTACTCACTCTCTACTACTCTCTACTACACACTCTCTACTACTTGCACTCTACTACTCACTCTCTGCTACTCTCTCTCTCTACTACTCTCACTCTCTACTACTCACTCTCTACTACTCACTCTCTACTACTCACTCTCTACTACTCACTCTCTACTACTTGCTCTCAACTACTCTCTACTACTCACTCTACTACTCACTCTCTACTCCTCTACTACTTTCTCCACTTCTCATAGAACTAGGTCAGCAGAGCTGCTTTAGAGCCAGAGAACCAGGTCAGCAGTGCTGCTCTAGAGCCAGAGAACCAGGTCAGCAGAGCTGCTGTAGAGCCAGAGAAACCAGGTCAGTAGAGCTGCTTTAGAGGGAGAGAACCAGGTCAGCAGAGCTGCTCTAGAGGGAGAGAACCAGGTCAGCAGAGCCGTTCTAGAGCCAGAGAACCATGTCAGCAGAACTGCTTTAGAGTCATAGAACCGGGTCAGCAAAGCTGCTTTAGAGTCAGAGAACCAGGTCAGCAGAGCTGTTGTAGAGCCAGAGAACCAGATTAGCAGAGCTGCTCTGTAGCCTAAGAACTAGGTCAGCAGAGCTGCTGTAGAGCCAGAGAACCAGGTCTGCAGACCTGCTGTAGAGCCAGAGAAACCAGGTCAGCAGACCTGCTTTAGAGGGAGAGAGCCAGGTCAGCAGAGCTGGTTTAGAGCCAGAGAACCAGGTCAGCAGAGCTGCTCTAGCTGACACTGACTGACTGACACTGACTGACTGACATTGACTGATTGACACTGACTGACACTGATTGACTGAAACTGACTGACTGACAATGACTGACACGGATTGACTGACACTGACTGACTGACTGACACTGATTGACTGACTGACACTGATTGACTGACACTGACTGACACTGATTGACTGACACTGACTGACTGACACTGACTGACTACTCTTTACTACTCACTCTCTACTACTCTCTACTACTCACTCTCTACTACTCACTCTCTACTACTCTCTCTACTACTCTCTACTAGTCACTCTCTACTACTCTCTACTACTCACTCTCTATTTCTCACTCTCTACTACTCTCTCTCTGCTACTCTCTACTACTCACTCTCTACTCACTCTCTACTACTCTCTACCACTCACTCTCTACTCTCTACTGCTCACTCTTTACTACTCTCTCTATACTACTCACTCTCTACTATTCACTCTCTACTACTCACTCTCCACTACTCGCTCTCTATTACTCTCTACTACTCACTCTCTACTACTCACTCTCTACTTCTCTACTACTCTCTACTACTCTCACTACTACTCAATCTCTACTATTCTCTACTACTCACTCTATGACTCTCTAGTACTCTCTACTACTCACTCTCTACTACTCTCTCTCTACTACTCTCTCTACTACTCACTCTCTACTACTCACTCTCTACTACCCTCTACTACTCACTCTCTACTACTCTCTACAGCTCACTCTCCACTACTCACTCTCTACTACTCGCTCTCCACTACTCTCTACTACTTACTCTACTACTCACTCTCTACTCCTCTAATACTCTCCCTACTTCTCACTATCTACTACTCTCTCTACTACTCACTCTCTACTACTCTCTACTACACACTCTCTACTACTTGCACTCTACTACTCGCTCTCTACTACTCTCTAGTACTCACTATACTACTCACTCTCTACTACTCACTCTACTACTCACTCTCTACTACTCTCTACTTCTCACTCTCTACTACTCCACTACTCTCTACTACTCACTCTCTACTACTCTACTACTCTCTCTCTACTACTCACTCTCTACTACTCACTCTCTATATATACATACATATATAAACATATATATAATCTGCATATCTATATAAATGCAAATATAAATGAATGCATTCACATACATATACATATATGCATGCGTATGCATGTTATGTACATGAAAGTTTGAAAAAACACTAATAAAAGCAAAGCTACAAAGCCACCTAATCACATACAGAATTGCTTTAACTTAAACGAGGGCGAGACCTATTGCATTTTTAATGCTTGTTTACTTTGGTTCCATCAAGAAGGCATTCAGATGTGTCACACATTTACCATAAATTCTGAATGGTAGCACTCTAGTTGCTCATTAGATCACTGTAGTAAAGCTACTGCTCACCAGGGAAGTCTGATGCTGGTATTCAAAGTGCATGTTTCAGTCTGCATGTCAGAATTTTTTAATGAAATAGAAGAGGATTTGAGAAGTCAAAATGTGCCCTCATTTTTCTTTCTGCAGCACTAATCATAATTTCTATGGCAAAAGCATTTTGTTCCTTTGCAAATTAAATGTTTTAAGTGTTACCACTTTATTCCAATCAATATGGCTTCAGGTGTGCGATACTTTTGTCATAAGTTAGACTGTTAGCGCTCTAGTTGTTCTTTAGAACACTCTGGGCCATCTGTCATTGGGCTATACTTGGGCTACATCTGGGTGATATTTGTGCTACATTTGGGCTCTTTTGTCTCTGGTGGCCATCTTGGGAGACTTATTTGTTATGAAGTTTCCTAATTTCCTCATTTACTACAGTCTCCTCAGTAGGAAATACTTTCAGGTTTTTTACTTTGATTCCTTCAAGAAGGCATTCAGATGTGTCACACATTTGCCATAAATTCAGAATGTTAGCACTCTAGTTGCTTATTAGATCACTGTAGTAAAGCAACTGCTCACCAGGGAAGTCTGCTGCTGGTATTGAAAGTGCATGTTTCAGTCTGCATGTCAGATTTTTTTAATGAAATAGAAGAGGATTTGAGAAGTCCCTCAAAATGTGCCCTAATTTTTCATTTTTCAGCACTAATCATAATTTCTATGGCAAAATGAACCCCCTCATTGTGTTCCTTTTAAATTAAACTACTCACTCTCTACTACTCACTCTCTACTACTCTACTATTACTCTTTGCTACTCACTCTCTACTACTCACTCTCTACTACTCTCTACTACTCACTCTCTACTACTCACTCTCTACTACTCACTCTCTACTACTCACTCTCTACTACTTACTCTCTACTACTCTCTACTACTCCCTCTCTACTACTCCCTCTACTACTCTCTACTACTCACTCTCTACTACTCACTCTCTACTACTCTCTCTCTCTACTACTCACTCTCTACTACTCACTCTCTACTACTCACTCTCTACTACTCTCTCTCTCTACTACTCACTCTCTACTACTCACTCTCTACTACTCACTCTCTACTACTCACTCTCTACTACTCTCTCTCTGCTACTCTCTACTACTCACTCTCTACTACTCTCTACCACTCACTCTCTACTCTCTACTGCTCACTCTTTACTACTCTCTCTATACTACTCACTCTCTACTATTCACTCTCCAATACTCATTCTACTACTCTCTACTACTTACTCTCCACTACTCGCTCTCTATTACTCTCTACTACTCACTCTCTACTACTCACTCTCTACTACTCTACTACTCTCTACTACTCTCTCTACTACTCACTCTCTACTACTCTCTACTACTCTCTCTACTACTCAATCTCTACTATTCTCTACTACTCACTCTACTACTCTCTAGTACTCTCTACCACTCACTCTCTACTACTCACTCTCTACTACTCTCTCTCTCTACTACTCACTCTCTACTACTCTCTCTCTACTACTCTCTCTCTACTACTCACTCTCTACTACTCACTCTCTACTACTCACTCTCTCTACTACTCACTCTCTACTACTCACTCTCTACTACTCGCTCTCTACTACTCGCTCTCAACTACTCTCTACTACTCACTCTACTACTCACTCTCTACTCCTCTACTACTCTCTCTACTTCTCTTAGAACTAGGTCAGCAGAGCTGCTTTAGAGCCAGAGAACCAGGTCAGCAGAGCTGCTTTAGAGCCAGAGAACCAGGTCAGCAGAGCTGCTCTAGAGCCAGAGAACCAGGTCAGCAGAGCTGCTGTAAAGCCAGAGAAACCAGGTCAGTAGAGCTGCTTTAGAGGGAGAGAACCAGGTCAGAAGAGCTGCTCTAGAGGGAGAGAACCAGGTCAGCAGAGCCGCTCTAGAGCCAGAGAACCATGTCAGCAGAACTGCTTTAGTCATAGAACCGGGTCAGCAGAGCTGCTTTAGAGCCAGAGAACCAGGTCAGCAGAGCTGTTGTAGAGCCAGAGAACCAGATAAGCAGAGCTGCTCTGTAGCCTAAGAACTAGGTCAGCAGAGCTGCTGTAGAGCCAGAGAAGCAGGTCTGCAGACCTGCTGTAGAGCCAGAGAAACCAGGTCAGCAGACTTGCTTTAGAGGGAGAGAGCCAGGTCAGCAGAGCTGGTTTAGAGCCAGAGAACCAGGTCAGCAGAGCTGCTCTAGCTGACACTGACTGACTGACACTGACTGACTGACATTGACTGATTGACACTGACTGACACTGATTGACTGACACTGACTGACACTGATTGACTGAAACTGACTGACTGACACTGACTGACTGACTGACACTGATTGACTGACACTGACTGACACTGATTGACTGACACTGACTGACACTGATTGACTGACACTGACTGACTGACACTGACTGACTGACACTGACTGACTGACACCGACTGACACTGACTGACTACTCTCTACTACTCACTCTCTACTACTCACTCTCTACTACTCACTCTCTACTACTCTCTACTACTCTCTCTACTACTCACTCTCTACTACTCTCTACTACTCACTCTCTACTACTCTCTACTACTCACTCTCTGCTACTCTCTACTACTCACTCTCTACTCACTCTCTACCACTCACTCTCTACTGCTCACTCTTTACTACTCCCTCTATACTACTCACTCTCTACTATTCACTCTCTACTACTCACTCTCCAATACTCGTTCTACTACTCTCTACTACGTACTCTCCACTACTCGCTCTCTATTACTCTCTACTACTCACTCTCTACTACTCACTCTCTACTACTCTCTCTACTACTCACTCTCTACTACCCTACTACTCTCTACTACTCTCATTACTACTCAATCTCTACTATTCTCTACTACTCACCCTACGACTCTCTAGTACTCTCTACTACTCTCTCTCTACTACTCACTCTCTACTACTCTCTACTACTCACTCTCTACTACTCTCTACAGCTCACTCTCCACTACTCACTCTCTACTACTCGCTCTCCACTACTCTCTACTACTCACTCTACTACTCACTCTCTACTTCTCACTCTCTACTACTCCACTACTCTCTACTACTCACACTCTACTACTCACTCTCTACTACTCTACTACTCTCTACTACTCTCTCTCTACTACTCACTCTCTACTACTCACTCTCTACTACTCACTCTATATATATATACATACTTATATAAACATATATATATAATCTGCATATCTATATAAATGCAAGCATCCATATACATATACATATATGCATGCATATGCATGTTATGTACATGAAAGTTTGAAAAACACTAATAAAAGCAAAGCTAAAAAGCCACCTAATTACAAACAGAATTGCTTTAACTTAAACGAGGGCGAGACCTATTGCATTTTCAATGCTTGTTTACTTTGGTTCCATCAAGAAGGCATTCAGATGTGTCACACATTTGCCATAAATTCTGAATGGTAGCACTCTAGTTGCTCATTAGATCACTGTAGTAAAGCTACTGCTCACCAGGGAAGTCTGATGCTGTTCCTTTTAAATTAAACTACTCACTCTCTACTACTCACTCTAGTTCTCTCTACTACTCTCTACTATTACTCTCTACTACTCTCTCTCTACTACTCTCTCTCTACTACTCTCTATCTACTACTCACTCTCTACTACTCACTCTACTACTCTCTACTACTCTCTCTCTACTACTCACTCTCTACTACTCACTCTCTCTACTACTCACTCTCTACTACTCACTCTCTACTACTCGCTCTCTACTACTCGCTCTCAACTACTCTCTACTACTCACTCTACTACTCACTCTCTACTCCTCTACTACTCTCTCTACTTCTCATAGAACTAGGTCAGCAGAGCTGCTTTAGAGCCAGAGAACCAGGTCAGCAGAGCTGCTTTAGAGCCAGAGAACCAGGTCAGCAGAGCTGCTCTAGAGCCAGAGAACCAGGTCAGCAGAGCTGCTGTAAAGCCAGAGAAACCAGGTCAGTAGAGCTGCTTTAGAGGGAGAGAACCAGGTCAGAAGAGCTGCTCTAGAGGGAGAGAACCAGGTCAGCAGAGCCGCTCTAGAGCCAGAGAACCATGTCAGCAGAACTGCTTTAGTCATAGAACCGGGTCAGCAGAGCTGCTTTAGAGCCAGAGAACCAGGTCAGCAGAGCTGTTGTAGAGCCAGAGAACCAGATTAGCAGAGCTGCTCTGTTCCCTAAGAACTAGGTCAGCAGAGCTGCTGTAGAGCCAGAGAACCAGGTCTGCAGACCTGCTGTAGAGCCAGAGAAACCAGGTCAGCAGACTTGCTTTAGAGGGAGAGAGCCAGGTCAGCAGAGCTGGTTTAGAGCCAGAGAACCAGGTCAGCAGAGCTGCTCTAGCTGACACTGACCGACTGACACTGACTGACTGACATTGACTGATTGACACTGACTGACACTGATTGACTGACACTGACTGACACTGATTGACTGAAACTGACTGACTGACACTGACTGACTGACTGACACTGATTGACTGACACTGACTGACACTGATTGACTGACACTGACTGACACTGATTGACTGACACTGACTGACTGACACTGACTGACTGACACTGACTGACTGACACCGACTGACACTGACTGACTACTCTCTACTACTCACTCTCTACTACTCACTCTCTACTACTCACTCTCTACTACTCTCTACTACTCTCTCTACTACTCACTCTCTACTACTCTCTACTACTCACTCTCTACTACTCTCTACTACTCACTCTCTGCTACTCTCTACTACTCACTCTCTACTCACTCTCTACCACTCACTCTCTACTGCTCACTCTTTACTACTCCCTCTATACTACTCGCTCTCTACTATTCACTCTCTACTACTCACTCTCCAATACTCATTCTACTACTCTCTACTACGTACTCTCCACTACTCGCTCTCTATTACTCTCTACTACTCACTCTCTACTACTCACTCTCTACTACTCTCTCTACTACTCACTCTCTACTACCCTACTACTCTCTACTACTCTCATTACTACTCAATCTCTACTATTCTCTACTACTCACCCTACGACTCTCTAGTACTCTCTACTACTCTCTCTCTACTACTCACTCTCTACTACTCTCTACTACTCACTCTCTACTACTCTCTACAGCTCACTCTCCACTACTCACTCTCTACTACTCGCTCTCCACTACTCTCTACTACTCACTCTACTACTCACTCTCTACTTCTCACTCTCTACTACTCCACTACTCTCTACTACTCACACTCTACTACTCGCTCTCTACTACTCTACTACTCTCTACTACTCACTCTCTACTACTCACTCTATATATATACATACTTATATAAACATATATATAATCTGCATATCTATATAAATGCAAGCATTCATATACATATACATATATGCATGCATATGCATGTTATGTACATGAAAGTTTGAAAAACACTAATAAAAACAAAGCTAAAAAGCCACCTAATTACAAACAGAATTGCTTTAACTTAAACGAGGGCGAGACCTATTGCATTTTCAATGCTTGTTTACTTTGGTTCCATCAAGAAGGCATTCAGATGTGTCACACATTTGCCATAAATTCTGAATGGTAGCACTCTAGTTGCTCATTAGATCACTGTAGTAAAGCTACTGCTCACCAGGGAAGTCTGATGCTGTTCCTTTTAAATTAAACTACTCACTCTCTACTACTCACTCTAGTACTCTCTACTACTCTCTACTATTACTCTCTACTACTCTCTCTCTACTACTCTCTCTCTACTACTCTCTCTCTACTACTCACTCTCTACTACTCACTCTCTACTACTCACTCTCTACTACTCACTCTCTACTGCTCACTCTCCACTACTCAATCTCTACTACTTGCTCTCTACTACTCTCTACTACTCTCTCCTACTCTCTCTCTACTTATCTCTACTACTCTCTCTCTACTACTCCCTCTCTACTACTCCCTCTCTACTACTCACTACTACTCACTCTACTACTCACTCTACTACTCACTCTACTACTCTCTACTACTCACTCTCTACTACTCTCTACTCTCTCTACTAGTCACTCTCTACTACTCTGTTACTCACTCTACTACTCTCTACTACTCTCTACAACTCACTCTCTACTACTCACTCTCTACTACTCACTCTCTATTACTCTCTCTCTACTACTCTCTCTCTACTACTCTCTCTCTACTACTCACTCTCTACTACTCTTTCTCTACTACTCACTCTCTACTACTCACTCTCTACTACTCTCTACTACTCAATCTCCACTACTCACTCTCTACTACTTGCTCTCTACTACTATCTACTAATAACTCTACTACTCACTCTCTACTACTCTCTACTACTCTCTCGACAACTCACTCTCTACTACTCTCTACTACTCACTCTCTACTACACACTCTCTACTACTTGCTCTCTACTACTCACTCTCTACTCCCTTCTACTCACTCTACTGCTCACTCTCTACTACTCCCTTCTACTCACTCTACTGCTCACTCTCTACTACTCACTCTCTACTACTCCACTACTCTCTACTACTCTCTCTCTACTACTCACTCTCTACTACTCTCTACTACTCACTCTCTACTACTCACTCTCTACTACTCACTCTCTACTACTCACTCTGTGCTACTCACTCTCCGCTACTCTCTACTTCTCACTCTACTACTCACTCTCTACTCCTCTACTACTCTCTCTACTTCTCATAGAACTAGGTCAGCAGAGCTGCTTTAGAGCCAGAGAACCAGGTCAGCAGTGCTGCTCTAGAGCCAGAGAACCAGGTCAACAGAGCTGCTGTAGAGCCAGAGAAACCTGGTCAGTAGAGCTGCTTTGGAGGGAGAGAACCAGGTCAGCAGAGCTGCTCTAGAGGGAGAGAACCAGGTCAGCAGAGCCGCTCTAGAGCCAGAGAACCATGTCAGCAGAACTGCTTTAGAGTCATAGAACCGGGTCAGCAAATCTGCTTTAGAGCCAAAGAACCAGGTCAGCAGAGCTGTTGTAGAACCAGAGAACCAGATTAGCAGAGCTGCTCTGTAGCCTAAGAACTAGGTCAGCAGAGCTGCTGTAGAGCCAGACAACCAGGTCTGCAGACCTGCTGTAGAGCCAGAGAAACCAGGTCAGGAGACCTGCTTTAGAGGGAGAGAGCCAGGTCAGCAGAGCTGTTTAGAGCCAGAGAACCAGGTCAGCAGAGCTGCTCTAGCTGCCACTGACTGACTGACACTGACTGACTGACATTGACTGATTGACACTGACTGACACTGATTGACTGACACTGACTGACACTGATTGACTGACTGACAATGACTGACACGGATTGACTGACACTGATTGACTGACTGACAATGACTGACACGGATTGACTGACACTGATTGACTGACTGACAATGACTGACACGGATTGACTGACACTGACTGACTGACTGACACTGACAGACTGACACTGACTGACTCTCTACTACTCACTCTCTACTACTCACTCTCTACTAATCACTCTCTACTACTCACTCTCTACTACTCTCTCTACTACTCACTCTCTACTACTCACTCTCTACTACTCTCTACTACTCACTCTCTATTACTCACACTCTACTACTCTCTACTACTCACTCTCTACTCACTCTCTACTACTCTCTACCACTCACTCTCTACTATCTACTGCTCACTCTTTACTACTCTCTCTATACTACTCACTCTCTACTATTCACTCTCTACTACTCTACTACTCTCTCTACTACTCTCTCTACTACTCACTCTCTTCTACTCTCACTACTACTCAATCTCTACTATTCTCTACTACTCACTCTACGACTCTCTAGTACGCTCTACTACTCACTCTCTACTACTCTCTCTACTACTCTCTCTCTACTACTCACTCTCTACTACTCTCTACTACTCACTCTACTACTCTCTACAGCTCACTCTCCACTACTCACTCTCTACTACTCGCTCTCCACTACTCTCTACTACTCACTGTTGGACCCGGCCTCGTGGCGTGGTCCTTAACCCCCTGGAGTGTGCCCGTTCCCCGCCCCGGCCTTCACGGGCCACCCGTCTGAACTGCACCAAGGCCCTTCACCCGGAGCTGCACGTGGTCGCATACTCCTCGTGGCTCCGCCATCTTGTTGGCATCCACGTCACACTGTGCACCAGCCGGCGCGACCCCGCTCAACCCGGCCCCGACCGCAGCGAAGCCCCGACATCGAGGCACCACGAACTAGCCAGGGGGTGCCGCAGGAACCATTCATCGCCCCTGGCGGAGGACAGTATCGATGGGACCCCCAACTGTCCTCCCCTCTCGAGGTGTGATCGCCCTGCAACTCCCATGGGCCTGGCGCCTCTCCTGCTGGGCGTCTGGCCACCTCCACCCGGCCACTCCGCCCCCTCGGGCGCATAGGTCCGGACATCAAAGGGCTCCAGACCTATATCTGGGGCGACCCCACCACAGCTCGGCAGTTGTATCCCGGAGTCGAGAGCCCTGCTGATTGAATCGCGGCTGACCCTACGGAGAAGAACTCTTGTCGGAACCATCACGAGCCCTGCTGACTGCGTCGCGGCTCCTTCTTGTGAACCCTTTCTGAACCACCTGGAACATCGGAGCCCTGCTGACGCTGTCGCGGCCCAACCTCGCTGAAACCCTCCTCGGAGCCCTGCTGACGACGTCGCGGCTCGAGCTGAGCAGAAACCATCTTGAGAGCCCTGCTGATTGAATCGCGGCTCTCCACAAACTGTACGCCAGAGCCCTGCTGACGCCGTCGCGGCTCGACCCATCCGAGATCCGGAGGTCCTCCAGCTTGAGGATAAGAACTGGGCCCCAGGTACCCTCGTACCGCATTCCTGCCAAAGACTGTCCCGCTACCCCGAACCTTCCGAAGAGACACTGAGACTTTTGGTGGATCCCTCGATCCCTTCGTGTAAATATTGACCTTGTAACCTTTTTATTGCTGATAAAGAATTGCTTGTCACAAGACAACCTCCTTGAGTCCTGTGTGGTGGTGTTACTGTGCTAGTACGTGATAGGAGAAGGATCTCTCAGGAGACTTCTCGGCAGCGCTCGGCTACTTCGTGCAGTGTGAGGGCCCCCCCCTTGGTGGTCTCACCGACTCCTCGGGGTCCGCCTTCCAACATTTGGTGGCCAGCGACGGGATCCGAGCCGAACGCAGTACGTACCAGCCAGTACCCACTAGCTACCCATCCAAACGAACAGCATCATGAGCAGCCAGGAAAACAACGCGACAATGGAGTTCCAGCCCGAACGGCTGGAAGAATATACGCACAAAGAATTAAAACAGTTCTGCAAAGACAAAGGCATTGCAACCACCAGCCTAGGTACCAAAGAGGAGATGCAGAAAGCTCTGAGGGCATGGTTGGAGGCCGGGGCAGGCCCCTCCCAGGAAGAAGGGCCCTTGCCCCTGACTGAGACCACAGCAACCGCACTGACTCCGGCAACCGGAGGAAGAAAGAGCCTAGAAACCGGCCTCTCCGAAGAAGAAATACGAGAGCGGGAAAAGGTCCGGAGCCACGAGCTAGAGCTCGCCCGACTGCGGCTGGACGGCGAACTCCAGCTGGCAGAAAAGAAACTGGCCCTAGAGCAGCTACGCCTTCAAGAAGAGATAGAGGAGAAGAGACGACACCGGGAGTTGGAGGAAAAGAAACTAACTCTTGAGCACGAGCGCAGTCTCAAGGAGCTCGAGATCAAGGCCAAGAACGGAGGGACCGACACCCCCAGTACTAGAGACACTCTACCGCCTTCCGAGGCCAAGGTACATATCCCGAAAGAGGTCGTCAAGGAGTATTACAAGAATGACGACATCCAACAATGGTTCAAGGCCTACGAGGTGGCCATGACCTCTCATCGGGTGCCCCGAAAAGACTGGGGCGCGGGCCTGTGGGGGCGGTTCCTGAGTGAGGGGCGGGACACGCTGCTCCAGCTACCGGAGGAGGTGATGACCTCCTACGATCACATGAAGGAGGCCCTGCTCACCCGCTACGGGCTAACAGCGGAAATGTACCGCCAGCGGTTCAGAGACTGCAAGAAAATCCCAGGTACCACATGGGTGGAATATGTGGACTTTTTCAGTCGGGCCCTAGAAGGGTGGATCAAAGGGAGCAAAGTAACCACCTACGGGCAGCTGGTCGACCTCATCGTGTGGGAACACCTTTCCAACAATTGCTTCGTGGAACTGAGACAGCACCTCCTCGACAGCAAAATGACCGACCTGCGAAAACTTGCCGTCGAGGCCGATCGATGGGTCAACTCCCGGGTCCCCCGGAACTCAATGGGGGAGTACCAGAGGAACCCCAACGGACCCCCCCCGCCAGCGCGGTGGGGGGGGAGGGCCGAACAGGAACCGAGACCCTCCCGCCGGGGCCCCCAGGAGCCCCCCTCGAGGGCCACCGCAGCCACATCTCTCCCCGAGCCTAGCCCGAAGGGTGGGCCCGGCCCGACCCGGACCACGGCCACCAGTGACCTGCTACGGCTGCCAACAAACCGGACACTTTGCCAGCGATCCGGCCTGCCCTCTGAACCGAAGAAACGGGGCCGGCGGGCCCCCGCCCCGGCAACTGACAGCCGCCGCCTTGGGGGGAGGAGAAGAGGAAGAGGAGGCCCTCGACCGAGAGAACACTGAGTGGGAGCCGGCAGCCATGTCCCTGGTCTGCCTGGGTAGCCGAGAGATGGTACCCTGCACCCCCATCCCAACCAACACCCAGAAGTACCGGCAGCAGGTCACGGTCAATGGACAACGGGCCGAAGCCCTTCGTGACACAGGCGCCAGTATCACCGCTGTCCGCTGCCACCTGGTGACCCCTGAACAGATTCTACCGAATGTGCTGTGCCCCGTACGGACGGCCGACAACAGTGAAAGCCTATGCCAGATGGCCCTGGTCCCCTTCGAGTGGGGAGGGGTGACGGGCCTGCTGAAGGTGACAGTGCGCGACGACGCCCCGGTCGACTGCCTCCTGGGGAACGACTTGGAAAGTTCCCCCTGGGCTCAAGTAGAGCGACGAGAGCACCTCCGAATGTTGGGACTGGCTGATTGGGCCTGCGCCATCACCCGGTCCATGACCGCCCAGGCCCCCCCGCTCATCCTCGACCTCCGGGACCGCCCAACCCGAGGGGCTCAGACCCCCTCCCACCAGCAGCGAGGAGGAGGCGGACACCGACCCTGGACCCAGCGAATCCTCCCCTGAAGAGATGGCTTCTCCGAGCGCCCTACCAGAGCTGACACAATGGCGACACGAAGGGGGCCCCACCCGAGAGCAGTTCCAGCAAGAACAACAGTCCTGTCCCTCTCTCGAAGGGGTCCGACAACAGGCGACCGCGCAAGCCAACGGTGACCAGACCGGCACCCACTGGATCTACTGGGCCGAGGGCCTGTTGTACAGTGAACAGAAAGTAGCAGAACTCGGGGCCAGCCGCGTGTTGGTGGTCCCCCTCCGCTTCCGGGAGTTCCTTCTCAACCTGGCCCATGATGTGCCCCTCGCCGGACACTGGGGGCAAGACAAAATGTACAGTCGTCTGGTGACCCACTTCTACTGGCCCCGGATGCGGAGAGATGTGGACAACCACTGCCGGTCCTGCCAGACCTGCCAAGCCAGCGGAAAGACGGGGGGTCGGGTCAAGGCCCCCCTCCAGCCCTTTCCAGCCGTCAGCACCCCGTTCGAACGGGTCGGAATCGATATTGTGGGACCCCTGGACCCCCAAACCGCCCTGGGCCACCGCTTCATCCTGGTCCTCGTGGACCACGCCACCAGGTACCCGGAGGCGGTCCCGCTAAGAACTATAACGGCCCCTGTGGTAGGCCGGGCCTTGATGGGGATCTTCTCCCGAGTGGGATTCCCCAGCGAAGTGGTGAGCGACCGCGGCACGAACTTTATCTCCAGGTACATGCGGTCCCTGTGGCAACAGTGCGGGGTCACATACAAGTTCACGACCCCCTATCACCCTCAGGGGAACGGACTGGTTGAGCGGTTCAACCGAACATTAAAAGGGATGATCCAGGGCCTGGAAGAACCCCTCAGGCGGAAATGGGATGTCCTGCTGCCCTGCCTCCTGTTTGCCTATCGGGAGGTCCCGCAGAAGTCCCTGGGGTTCAGCCCGTTTGAACTATTGTATGGACACCCGGTCCGCGGACCGCTCAGCCTGGTCAAGGAGGGCTGGGAGATGAAGCCCCGAGGCGCCCCTCCTGACGTCTACCGATACCTCCTGACCCTCCGAAACCAGACCCGCAAGTTCCGAGCCATGGCCGAAGCCAACCTCGAGGCCAGCCAGGAGGACATGAAGTGGTGGTACGATCGCAACACCTCTACTATAGAATTCGAGCCAGGTCAGAAAGTATGGGTCATGGCCCCGGTCGAACCCGGCGCCCTCCAGGACAAGTGGACCGGGCCCTTCAAGGTGGTGGAGAAGAAAAGTCCCGTCACCTACCTGGTCGATCTGGAGTCCCCCCGGAACCCCCTCCGGGTCCTACATGCTAACAGGCTAAAACCCCACTTCGCCCGGACCGAACTGAGCTTGCTGCTGGCGCCCGACGAGGGGGGCGAGGACGACTCCGAGCCCTTGCCCGACCTCTTGCAATCCGACATTCACGATGGATCGATCGAAGGGGTCCAACTCGCCTCGTCCCTGACCCCGGAACAGCGCAACGACTGCCAGCAATTACTGCGGGACTACGCAGCCCTCTTCTCTCTCACCCCGGGGGTGACCCACTGGTGCGTCCATGACGTCGACACCGGGGAGAGCCCCCCCATACGACACAGAGCCTACCGGGTGCCTGACCGAGTGCGGGCCTGCATCCAGGCCGAAGTAGCGAAGATGCTGGCCCTGGGGGTCATCGAGCCTTCCGACAGCCCGTGGGCCAGCCCTGTCGTCCTGGTGCCCAAGGCCGCAGCTCCCGGTCACCCCCCGGAGTTGCGATTCTGCGTGGACTACCGAGCCCTGAATGCAGTAACCAAGACAGACGCACACCCGATACCCCGGGCCGACGAACTCATCGACCGCCTAGGGGCCGCTCGCTACTTGAGCACGCTGGACCTCACCGCCGGGTACTGGCAAATCCAGCTCACCCCCGACGCCCAAGAAAGATCCGCCTTTTCGACCCCGGATGGGCATTACCACTTTCGGGTGATGCCCTTTGGAATGAAGAACGCCCCGGCCACCTTCCAAAGACTGGTGAACAAGGTTTTGGCCGGGCTTGTGGCCTTCAGCGCGGCCTACTTAGATGACATTGCCGTGTACAGCAACCACTGGGCCGAGCACCTCCTCCACCTGAAGGCCGTCCTGGCCGCCCTCCAGTGGGCCGGGCTCACAATCAAGGCCAGCAAATGTCAAATCGGCCACGGATCCGTGACCTACCTGTGCCATCAAGTGGGGAGCGGGCAGGTGGCCCCCCTCCAAGCGAAGATAGATGCCATCCAGACCTGGGAACCCCCCACTACCCAGACCGCTGTCCGGGCCTTCCTGGGCCTCACCGGATACTACCGGCGGTTTATCCGGGACTATGGGAGCATTGTTGGCCCCCTCACAGAGTTAACGTCCAAAAAGCAGCCCAAGAAGGTACACTGGACACCCCGCTGCCAAACAGCCTTCGACACCCTAAAGACAGCCATGTGTACTGCTCCGGTGCTGCAGGCCCCGGACTACCAGAAGGAGTTCGTGGTACAGACGGACGCCTCCGAGTATGGGATCGGGGCCGTCCTATCCCAAGCCGACGAAAAGGGGCTCGACCGACCAGTGGCCTTCATCAGCCGACGACTACTGCCCCGAGAGCAACACTGGAGCACTATTGAGCGTGAGGCCTTCGCTGTGGTGTGGGCCCTCAAGAAGCTCCGGCCCTACCTCTTTGGCACCCACTTCCGGGTCCAGACCGACCACCGGCCCTTGCAATGGTTAATGCAAATGCGGGGCGAGAACCCCAAGCTGCTGCGGTGGTCCATCTCGCTACAAGGGATGGACTTTGACGTCGAACACCGGCCCGGCAATGACCACGCCAACGCCGACTGCCTGTCCCGCTTCTTCCGCCTTGACGAGGAGAATCCCCAAGGAGATGGGTGACT
Source organism: Triturus cristatus (assembly GCF_964204655.1). Classification (NCBI taxonomy): domain Eukaryota; kingdom Metazoa; phylum Chordata; class Amphibia; order Caudata; family Salamandridae; genus Triturus; species Triturus cristatus. The sequence continues at coordinate 855,007,585 of NC_140585.1, read as the reverse complement.
CTCCATGCCTTCGGCTGGGGGGGACGCCTGTTGGACCCGGCCTCGTGGCGTGGTCCTTAACCCCCTGGAGTGTGCCCGTTCCCCGCCCCGGCCTTCACGGGCCACCCGTCTGAACTGCACCAAGGCCCTTCACCCGGAGCTGCACGTGGTTGCATACTCCTCGTGGCTCCGCCATCTTGTTGGCATCCACGTCACACCGTGCACCAGCCGGCGCGACCCCGCTCAACCCGGCCCCGACCCCAGCGAAGCCCCGACATCGAGGCACCACGAACTAGCCAGGGGGTGCCGCAGGAACCATTCATCGCCCCCGGCGGAGGACAGTATCGATGGGACCCCCAACTGTCCTCCCCTCTCGAGGTGTGATCGCCCTGCAACTCCCATGGGCCTGGCGCCTCTCCTGCTGGGCGTCTGGCCACCTCCACCCGGCCACTCCGCCCCCTCGGGCGCATAGGTCCGGACATCAAAGGGCTCCAGACCTATATCTGGGGCGACCCCACCACAGCTCGGCAGTTGTATTCCGGAGTCGAGAGCCCTGCTGATTGAATCGCGGCTGACCCTACGGAGAAGAACTCTTGTCGGAACCATCACGAGCCCTGCTGACTGCGTCGCGGCTCCTTCTTGTGAACCCTTTCTGAACCACCTGGAACATCGGAGCCCTGCTGACGCTGTCGCGGCCCAACCTCGCTGAAACCTTCCTTGGAGCCCTGCTGACGACGTCGCGGCTCGAGCTGAGCAGAAACCATCTTGAGAGCCCTGCTGATTGAATCGCGGCTCTCCACGAACTGTACGCCAGAGCCCTGCTGACGCCGTCGCGGCTCGACCCATCCGAGATCCGGAGGTCCTCCAGCTTGAGGATAAGAACTGGGCCCCAGGTACCCTCGTACCGCATTCCTGCCAAAGACTGCCCCGCTACCCCGACCCTTCCAAAGAGACACTGAGACTTTTGGTGGATCCCTCGATCCCTTCGTGTAAATATTGACCTCGTAACCTTTTTATTGCTGATAAAGAATTGCTTGTCACAAGACAACCTCCTTGAGTCCTGTGTGGTGGTGTTACTGTGCTAGTACGTGATAGGAGAAGGATCTCTCAGGAGACTTCTCGGCAGCGCTCGGCTACTTCGTGCAGTGTGAGGGCCCCCCCCTTGGTGGTCTCACCGACTCCTCGGGGTCCGCCTTCCAACACTCACTCTACTACTCACTCTCTACTCCTCTAATACTCTCCCTACTTCTCACTATCTACTACTCTCTCTACTACTCACTCTCTACTACTCTCTACTACACACTCTCTACTACTTGCACTCTACTACTCGCTCTCTACTACTCTCTAGTACTCACTATACTACTCACTCTCTACTACTCTCTGCTACTTACTCTACTACTCACTCTCTACTACTCTCTACTACTCCACTACTCACTCTCTACTACTCTACTACTCTCTCTCTACTACTCACTCTCTACTACTCACTCTCTCTATATATACATACATATATAAATATACATTTACATATATGCATGCGTATGCATGTTATGTACATGAAAGTTTGAAAAACACTAATAAATGCAAAGCTAAAAAGCCACCTAATCACAAACAGAATTGCTTTAACTTAAACGAGGGCGAGACCTATTGCATTTTTAATGCTTGTTTACTTTGGTTCCATCAAGAAGGCATTCAGATGTGTTACACATTTACCATAAATTCTGAATGGTAGCACTCTAGTTGCTCATTAGATCAGTGTAGTAAAGCTACTGCTCACCAGGGAAGTCTGATGCTGGTATTCAAAGTGCATGTCAGAAATTTTTAATGAAATAGAAGAGGATTTGAGAAGTCAAAATGTGCCCTAATTTTTCTTTCTGCAGCACTAATCATAATTTCTATGGCAAAAGGAACCCCCTCATTTTGTTCCTTTGCAAATTAAATGTTTTAAGTGTTACCACTTTATTCCAATCAAGATGGCTTCAGGTGTGCCATACTTTTGGCATAAGTAAGACTGTTAGCGCTCTAGTTGTTCTTTAGAACACTCTGGGCCATCTGTCATTGGGCTATACATGGGCTACATCTGGGTGATATTTGTGCTACATTTGGGCTCTTTTGTCTCTGGTGGCCATCTTGGGAGACTTATTTGTTATGAAGTTTCCTAATTTCCTCATTTACTACAGTCTCCTCAGTAGGAAATACTTTCAGGTTTTTTACTTTGATTCCATCAAGAAGGCATTCAGATGTGTCACACATTTGCCATAAATTCAGAATGTTAGCACTCTAGTTGCTTATTAGATCACTGTAGTAAAGCTACTGCTCACCAGGGAAGTCTGCTGCTGGTATTGAAAGTGCATGTTTCAGTCTGCATGTCAGATTTTTTTAATGAAATAGAAGAGGATTTGAGAAGTCCCTCAAAATGTGCCCTAATTTTTCATTTTTCAGCACTAATCATAATTTCTATGGCAAAATGAACCCCCTCATTGTGTTCCTTTTAAATTAAACTACTCACTCTCTACTACTCACTCGCTACTACTCTCTACTACTCACTCTCTACTACTCTACTATTACTCTTTGCTACTCACTCTCTACTACTCACTCTCTACTACTCTCTACTACTCACTCTCTACTACTCTCTACTACTCCCTCTCTACTACTCACTCTACTACTCCTCTCTCTCTACTACTCACTCTCTACTACTCACTCTCTACTACTCTCTACTACTCACTCTCTACTACTCTCTCTACTACTCTCTACTACTCACGCTCTACTACTTACTCTCTACTACTCACTCTCTACTACTCACTCTCTACTACTCTCTCTCTCTGCTACTCTCTACTACTCACTCTCTACTCACTCTCTACTACTCTCTACCACTCACTCTCTACTCTCTACTGCTCACTCTTTACTACTCTCTCTATACTACTCTCTCTATACTACTCTCTCTATACTACTCACTCTCTACTATTCACTCTCTACTATTCACTCTCTACTACTCACTCTCCAATACTCGTTCTACTACTCTCTACTACTTACTCTCCACTACTCGCTCTCTATTACTCTCTACTACTCACTCTCTACTACTCCACTACTCTCTACTACTCTCTCTACTACTCACTCTCTACTACTCTACTACTCTCTACTACTCTCTACTACTCAATCTCTACTATTCTCTACTACTCACTCTACTACTCTCTAGTACTCTCTACCACTCACTCTCTACTATTCACTCTCTACTACTCTCTCTCTCTACTACTCACTCTCTACTACTCACTCTCTACTACTCTCTCTCTACTACTCACTCTCCACTACTCACTCTCTACTACTCGCTCTCCACTACTCTCTACTACTCACTCTACTACTCACTCTCTACTCCTCTAATACTCTCCCTACTTCTCACCATCTACTACTCTCTCTACTACTCACTCTCTACTACTCTCTACTACACACTCTCTACTACTTGCACTCTACTACTCACTCTCTGCTACTCTCTCTCTCTACTACTCTCACTCTCTACTACTCACTCTCTACTACTCACTCTCTACTACTCACTCTCTACTACTTGCTCTCAACTACTCTCTACTACTCACTCTACTACTCACTCTCTACTCCTCTACTACTCTCTCTACTTCTCATAGAACTAGGTCAGCAGAGCTGCTTTAGAGCCAGAGAACCAGGTCAGCAGTGCTGCTCTAGAGCCAGAGAACCAGGTCAGCAGAGCTGCTGTAGAGCCAGAGAAACCAGGTCAGTAGAGCTGCTTTAGAGGGAGAGAACCAGGTCAGCAGAGCTGCTCTAGAGGGAGAGAACCAGGTCAGCAGAGCCGTTCTAGAGCCAGAGAACCATGTCAGCAGAACTGCTTTAGAGTCATAGAACCGGGTCAGCAAAGCTGCTTTAGAGTCAGAGAACCAGGTCAGCAGAGCTGTTGTAGAGCCAGAGAACCAGATTAGCAGAGCTGCTCTGTAGCCTAAGAACTAGGTCAGCAGAGCTGCTGTAGAGCCAGAGAACCAGGTCTGCAGACCTGCTGTAGAGCCAGAGAAACCAGGTCAGCAGACCTGCTTTAGAGGGAGAGAGCCAGGTCAGCAGAGCTGGTTTAGAGCCAGAGAACCAGGTCAGCAGAGCTGCTCTAGCTGACACTGACTGACTGACACTGACTGACTGACATTGACTGATTGACACTGACTGACACTGATTGACTGAAACTGACTGACTGACAATGACTGACACGGATTGACTGACACTGACTGACTGACTGACACTGATTGACTGACTGACACTGATTGACTGACACTGACTGACACTGATTGACTGACACTGACTGACTGACACTGACTGACTACTCTTTACTACTCACTCTCTACTACTCTCTACTACTCACTCTCTACTACTCACTCTCTACTACTCTCTCTACTAGTCACTCTCTACTACTCTCTACTACTCACTCTCTATTTCTCACTCTCTACTACTCTCTCTCTACTACTCACTCTCTACTCACTCTCTACTACTCTCTACCACTCACTCTCTACTCTCTACTGCTCACTCTTTACTACTCTCTCTATACTACTCACTCTCTACTATTCACTCTCTACTACTCACTCTCCAATACTCGTTCTACTACTCTCTACTACTTACTCTCCACTACTCGCTCTCTATTACTCTCTACTACTCACTCTCTACTACTCACTCTCTACTACTCTACTACTCTCTACTACTCTCACTACTACTCAATCTCTACTATTCTCTACTACTCACTCTACGACTCTCTAGTACTCTCTACTACTCACTCTCTACCACTCTCTCTCTACTACTCTCTCTACTACTCACTCTCTACTACTCACTCTCTACTACCCTCTACTACTCACTCTCTACTACTCTCTACAGCTCACTCTCCACTACTCACTCTCTACTACTCGCTCTCCACTACTCTCTACTACTCACTCTACTACTCACTCTCTACTCCTCTAATACTCTCCCTACTTCTCACTATCTACTACTCTCTCTACTACTCACTCTCTACTACTCTCTACTACACACTCTCTACTACTTGCACTCTACTACTCGCTCTCTACTACTCTCTAGTACTCACTATACTACTCACTCTCTACTACTCACTCTACTACTCACTCTCTACTATTCTCTACTTCTCACTCTCTACTACTCCACTACTCTCTACTACTCACTCTCTACTACTCTACTACTCTCTCTCTACTACTCACTCTCTACTACTCACTCTCTATATATACATACATATATAAACATATATATAATCTGCATATCTATATAAATGCAAATATAAATGAATGCATTCACATACATATACATATATGCATGCGTATGCATGTTATGTACATGAAAGTTTGAAAAACACTAATAAAAGCAAAGCTACAAAGCCACCTAATCACAAACAGAATTGCTTTAACTTAAACGAGGGCGAGACCTATTGCATTTTTAATGCTTGTTTACTTTGGTTCCATCAAGAAGGCATTTAGATGTGTCACACATTTACCATAAATTCTGAATGGTAGCACTCTAGTTGCTCATTAGATCACTGTAGTAAAGCTACTGCTCACCAGGGAAGTCTGATGCTGGTATTCAAAGTGCATGTTTCAGTCTGCATGTCAGAATTTTTTAATGAAATAGAAGAGGATTTGAGAAGTCAAAATGTGCCCTAATTTTTCTTTCTGCAGCACTAATCATAATTTCTATGGCAAAAGGAACCCCCTCATTTTGTTCCTTTGCAAATTAAATGTTTTAAGTGTTACCACTTTATTCCAATCAATATGGCTTCAGGTGTGCGATACTTTTGTCATAAGTAAGACTGTTAGCGCTCTAGTTGTTCTTTAGAACACTCTGGGCCATCTGTCATTGGGCTATACTTGGGCTACATCTGGGTGATATTTGTGCTACATTTGGGCTCTTTTGTCTCTGGTGGCCATCTTGGGAGACTTATTTGTTATGAAGTTTCCTAATTTCCTCATTTACTGCAGTCTCCTCAGTAGGAAATACTTTCAGGTTTTTTACTTTGATTCCTTCAAGAAGGCATTCAGATGTGTCACACATTTGCCATAAATTCAGAATGTTAGCACTCTAGTTGCTTATTAGATCACTGTAGTAAGCAACTGCTCACCAGGGAAGTCTGCTGCTGGTATTGAAAGTGCATGTTTCAGTCTGCATGTCAGATTTTTTTAATGAAATAGAAGAGGATTTGAGAAGTCCCTCAAAATGTGCCCTAATTTTTCATTTTTCAGCACTAATCATAATTTCTATGGCAAAATGAACCCCCTCATTGTGTTCCTTTTAAATTAAACTACTCACTCTCTACTACTCACTCGCTACTACTCTCTACTACTCACTCTCTACTACTCTACTATTACTCTTTGCTACTCACTCTCTACTACTCACTCTCTACTACTCTCTACTACTCACTCTCTACTACTCACTCTCTACTACTCACTCTCTACTACTCTCTACTACTCCCTCTCTACTACTCCCTCTACTACTCTCTACTACTCACTCTCTACTACTCACTCTCTACTACTCTCTCTCTACTACTCACTCTCTACTACTCACTCTCTACTACTCACTCTCTACTACTCACTCTCTACTACTCTCTCTCTGCTACTCTCTACTACTCACTCTCTACTACTCTCTACCACTCACTCTCTACTCTCTACTGCTCACTCTTTACTACTCTCTCTATACTACTCACTCTCTACTATTCACTCTCCAATACTCATTCTACTACTCTCTACTACTTACTCTCCACTACTCGCTCTCTATTACTCTCTACTACTCACTCTCTACTACTCACTCTCTACTACTCTACTACTCTCTACTACTCTCTCTACTACTCACTCTCTACTACTCTCTCTACTACTCAATCTCTACTATTCTCTACTACTCACTCTACTACTCTCTAGTACTCTCTACCACTCACTCTCTACTACTCACTCTCTACTACTCTCTCTCTCTACTACTCACTCTCTACTACTCTCTCTCTACTACTCTCTCTCTACTACTCACTCTCTACTACTCACTCTCTACTACTCACTCTCTCTACTACTCACTCTCTACTACTCACTCTCTACTACTCGCTCTCTACTACTCGCTCTCAACTACTCTCTACTACTCACTCTACTACTCACTCTCTACTCCTCTACTACTCTCTCTACTTCTCATAGAACTAGGTCAGCAGAGCTGCTTTAGAGCCAGAGAACCAGGTCAACAGAGCTGCTTTAGAGCCAGAGAACCAGGTCAGCAGAGCTGCTCTAGAGCCAGAGAACCAGGTCAGCAGAGCTGCTGTAGAGCCAGAGAAACCAGGTCAGTAGAGCTGCTTTAGAGGGAGAGAACCAGGTCAGAAGAGCTGCTCTAGAGGGAGAGAACCAGGTCAGCAGAGCCGCTCTAGAGCCAGAGAACCATGTCAGCAGAACTGCTTTAGTCATAGAACCGGGTCAGCAGAGCTGCTTTAGAGCCAGAGAACCAGGTCAGCAGAGCTGTTTTAGAGCCAGAGAACCAGATTAGCAGAGCTGCTCTGTAGCCTAAGAACTAGGTCAGCAGAGCTGCTGTAGAGCCAGAGAACCAGGTCTGCAGACCTGCTGTAGCCAGAGAAACCCGGTCAGCAGACTTGCTTTAGAGGGAGAGAGCCAGGTCAGCAGAGCTGGTTTAGAGCCAGAGAACCAGGTCAGCAGAGCTGCTCTAGCTGACACTGACTGACTGACACTGACTGACTGACATTGACTGATTGACACTGACTGACACTGATTGACTGACACTGACTGACACTGATTGACTGAAACTGACTGACTGACACTGACTGACTGACTGACTGACACTGATTGACTGACACTGACTGACACTGATTGACTGACACTGACTGACACTGATTGACTGACACTGACTGACTGACACTGACTGACTGACACTGACTGACTGACACCGACTGACACTGACTGACTACTCTCTACTACTCACTCTCTACTACTCACTCTCTACTACTCTCTCTACTACTCACTCTCTACTACTCTCTACTGCTCACTCTCTACTACTCTCTACTACTCACTCTCTGCTACTCTCTACTACTCACTCTCTACTCACTCTCTACCACTCACTCTCTACTGCTCACTCTTTACTACTCCCTCTATACTACTCACTCTCTACTATTCACTCTCCAATACTCGTTCTACTACTCTCTACTACGTACTCTCCACTACTCGCTCTCTATTACTCTCTACTACTCACTCTCTACTACTCTCTCTACTACTCACTCTCTACTACCCTACTACTCTCACTACTACTCAATCTCTACTATTCTCTACTACTCACCCTACGACTCTCTAGTACTCTCTACTGCTCTCTCTCTACTACTCACTCTCTACTACTCTCTACTACTCACTCTCTACTACTCTCTACAGCTCACTCTCCACTACTCACTCTCTACTTATCTCTACTACTCTCTCTCTACTACTCCCTCTCTACTACTCCCTCTCTACTACTCACTACTACTCACTCTACTACTCACTCTACTACTCACTCTACTACTCTCTACTACTCACTCTCTACTACTCTCTACTCTCTCTACTAGTCACTCTCTACTACTCTGTTACTCACTCTACTACTCTCTACTACTCTCTACAACTCACTCTCTACTATTCACTCTCTACTACTCACTCTCTACTACTCTCTTTCTACTACTCTCTCTCTACTACTCTCTCTCTACTACTCTCTCTCTACTACTCTCTACTACTCACTCTCTACTACTCACTCTCTACTACTCTCTCTCTACTACTCACTCTCTACTACTCACTCTCTACTACTCTCTACTACTCAATCTCCACTACTCACTCTCTACTACTTGCTCTCTACTACTATCTACTAATAACTCTACTACTCACTCTCTACTACTCTCTACTACTCTCTCTACAACTCACTCTCTACTACTCTCTACTACTCACTCTCTACTACACACTCTCTACTACTTGCTCTCTACTACTCACTCTCTACTCCCTTCTACTCACTCTACTGCTCACTCTCTACTACTCCCTTCTACTCACTCTACTGCTCACTCTCTACTACTCTCTACTACTCACTCTCTACTACTCCACTACTCTCTACTACTCTCTCTCTACTACTCACTCTCTACTACTCTCTACTACTCACTCTCTACTACTCACTCTCTACTACTCACTCTCTACTACTCACTCTCTACTACTCACTCTGTGCTACTCACTCTCCGCTACTCTCTACTTCTCACTCTACTACTCACTCTCTACTACTCCACTAATCTCTATTACTCACTCTCTACTACTCTACAACTCTCTCTACTACTCACTCTCTACTACTATCTACTACTCACTCCCTACTACTCTCTCTCTATTACTCACTCTCTACTACTCCCTGTGGGAGCCGGCCTTGTGGCGTGGTCCTGTTTCCCCGCGCTAAGCCGCACGAGGTCCCCTGCACATCGGGGCTCCTCCATCTTGGATTGCACGTCACTCCACGTGACCACCTGTATGACCCTGCTCTACCCGGCCTCGGTCCCAGCGAGGCCCGACAGCTAGACGCCAACCCCTGGCTCGGGGGATACCACGTGAGCCTTCCCACTCTCGGCGGAGGGCAGTATCGATGGGACCCCCTACCGTCTCTACACACCTGGGTGTGATCACCCCACAGCTCTCTGGGGCCTGGCGCCTCTCCTGCTGGGCGTCTGGCCGCCCCCTACCCGGCCTCTCCGCCCCCTCCGGGCGCACGGGTCCGGACATCAAAGGGCTCTCGTCCTATATCTGGGGCGACCTGACAACAGGGCAGTAGTTGTATCCTGGAGTCGAGAGCCCTGCTGATCGGATCGCGGCTGACCCTACGGAAGAAGACTCACCCTGAACCACCCCTTGAGCCCTGCTGACGACGTCGCGGCTCCACCGTGCTTAAAGACCTTCACGAACCTTAGGGGCCCTGCTGACGCTGTCGCGGCCCGACCTTGTTGAACCTTACCACCAGAGCCCAGCTGACCTCGTCGCGGCTCGACCTAAGCGGAACTACCATCCGGGCCCTGCAGACGATGTCGCGGCTCTCCACGTCCGAGCCGCTCTGAGACCAGCATCCAAGGTCTGGCGCAGAGCCCTCCCGTGCCTGGCTGGCACTAAGACTGTCCCGCTACCCTATCCTCTTGAACGAACTCTGAGACTCTGACAGGATCCCTCGATCCCTCTGTAAATATTGCATGTATTACGGCCGATAAAGAATCTAATCTCGCAACTGCTATTGAGTCCTGTGTGGTGGTGTTACTGGGCCTAGTACGATCATAGGAGAAAGACCTCCCCGAGGAGGCTTCTCAGCGGCGCTCGGCTATAACTTTGCGGTAGGAAGGTGCCGGAATAGTCTCCCCGACTACCCGGTGGGCCTCCCTCCAACATTTGGTGGCCAGCGGCGGGATCCGAGCAAACGCAATCGTACAAGCAAGTAACGCAACCACTACCTGACCAGACGAGAAGAGAAAAAGGGAACCATGGATGGCCAAGAAGCAACCATGGCTGCAACCTTCCAGTTGGAGAAACTGGAGGAATACACCCACAAGGAACTCAAACAATTCTGCAAAGACAAAGGGATCCCTACCACAGGATTGGGCACCAAGGAGGAAATGCAGAAAGCCCTGAAAGCCTGGGCAGAACCCGAGACCCCTCCACCCCGAGCCGAAGGGACCTCGGCCCGGGACAGAAACCTGCCGACCACGGCCCGACAAACGGGGAGCGAACCATCCCAGACACCAGCCTTTCCCCCGAAGAGATACGAGAACGGGAAAGGGCCCGGACACACGAAATGGATCTTGCCCGACTCCGGCTGGACGGTGAGCTCCTACTGGCGGAGAAAAAGATAGCCCTGGAGCAACTACGACTACAAGAAGAAATCGAGGAGAAGAAAAGGCATCGGGAGCTAGAGGAGAGACGGCTAACCCTCGAGCACGAGAGGAGCCTTAAAGAACTTGAACTAAAAGCTAAAGCTGGGGAGACCAGCAACCCCGGAGCCCGGGACGCTCTGCCCCCGACCGAGCCAAAGGTTCACATCCCCAAGGATGTCGTCAAGGAGTACTATAAAAATGACGACATCCAGCAATGGTTCCGAGCGTACGAAGTCGCCATGACCTCCCATCGGGTACCCCGGAAGGATTGGGGCGCCGGTCTATGGGGGAGGTTCCTCAGCGAGGGACGGGATACCCTGCTGCAACTCCCCGACGCAGTGATGACCTCGTACGACCACATGAAGGAAGCCCTACTCACACGCTACGGACTGTCGGCCGAGATGTACCGACAACGCTTCCGGGACTGCAAGAAGATCCCCGGTACCACATGGGTCGAATACGTGGACTTCTTCAGCCGGGCGTTGGAGGGATGGATCAAAGGGAGCAAGGTCACCTCATATAACGAACTATTCGACCTCATTGTCTGGGAGCACCTCGCCAACAACTGCTTTGTGGAACTAAGGCAGCACCTCCTGGACAGTAAACTGACCGAGCCCCGGAAGCTCGCCGCCGAAGCGGACCGATGGGTCAACACCCGGGTCCCCCGGAACCCCGTGGGGGACTACCAACGGAGCACCATGGGACCTCCCCGCCAGCGCGGCGGAGGAGGGGGGTCCCACCGCAGTCGAGAATTCCCAGCTGGACCGCCCAGAAGTCCGCCACGAGGGCAAACAACCAACCCCGCTTCCCCGACCCAGGGCCGAAGAGGGACCCCTATCGCCCGGCCTGGACCACGACCGACAGTAACCTGCTTCGGATGCCAACAGACCGGCCATTATGCAAGTGACCCGGCTTGCCCCGTGAACCGACGGAACGGGACCACGGGGCCACCTCCCCGACAAATTGCCGCCGCAGCCCTGGGGGAGGGAGAGGACGAGGAGGAGAACCACGACGACGGGTCCCCCGAGTGGGAACCAGCCGCCATGTCGCTTGTATGCCTAGGCTCCCGAGAAATGGTGCCCCGCGCCACCATCCCAAGCAACACCCAGAAGTACCAACAGTGGGTCACCATCAATGGGCGACGGGCAGAGGCCCTCCGGGACACTGGGGCCAGTGTGACCGCTGTCCGCTGCCATCTGGTGACCCCCGAACAGATCCTACCACATGTCCTCTGCCCTGTCCGGACCGCCGACAACACCGAGAGCATGTGCCGGATGGCCCGAATCCCCTTCGAGTGGGGAGGAGTGTCCGGCACCCTAAAAGTGACTGTCCGCGACGACGCCCCGGTGGACTGCCTCCTGGGGAACGACCTAGAGAGCTCCCCCTGGGCCCAGGTGGAGCGCCGAGAGCATCTGGGGATGCTAGGACTACCCGAGTGGGCCTGCGCCACCACTCGGTCCATGACCGTCCAGCCAGCTGCAGACCCAGCCCCCGACAAACCGGTGGGCCCCGAACCAGCCACCTCCTCCAGCCCGGAGGAACCTGACGAGGAGGCCGGGCCATCCGAACTTTCTTCCAACGAGGCCGCTCCCCTCAGCGAGATCCCCGAGCTGGCCCAGTGGCGCCACGACGGGGGCCCCACCCGTGAACAATTCCAGCAAGAACAGAAGGGCTGCCCGTCCCTCGAGGGGGCCCGACAGCAGGCGGCTGCCCAGGCTGCGGGGGACCCCTCGGGAACCCACTGGGTCTATTGGGACAATGACTTATTGTATAGCGAGCAGAAAGTCGCCGAACTAGGGGCCAGCCGGGTACTGGCGGTCCCCCTCCGATTTCGAGAATTCCTCTTGAACCTGGCACACGACGTGCCCCTCGCCGGACATCTCGGGCGGGACAAGACGTACAGCCGCCTCGTGACCCATTTCTATTGGGCTCGAATGAGACGAGACGTGGACCAGCACTGCCGGTCCTGCCCGACCTGCCAAGCTAGCGGGAAGACTGGGGGACGAGTGAAAGCCCCCCTGCAACCATTTCCAGCCGTCCACACCCCGTTCGAACGAGTAGGGATAGACATCGTGGGGCCCCTCGACCCCCGGACCGCCCTGAGCCACCGCTTCATCCTGGTACTGGTCGACCACGCCACCCGGTACCCAGAAGCCGTTCCCCTCCGAACTGTGACCGCTCCAGTGGTGGGACGGGCCCTGATGGGCATCTTCTCCAGGGTGGGGTTCCCCCGAGAAGTGGTGAGCGACAGGGGGACGAACTTTATCTCGAAGTACATGAGATCCCTCTGGCAACAATGTGGGGTCACCTATAAATTCACCACCCCTTACCACCCCCAGGGGAACGGACTGGTTGAGCAGTTCAACCGAACCCTGAAGGGGATGATCAAGGGCCTGGAAGAGCCCCTCAGGAGGAGATGGGATGTCCTGTTGCCCTGCCTCCTGTTCGCCTACCGGGAGGTACCACAGAAATCCCTGGGCTTCAGCCCCTTCGAACTGTTGTATGGGCACCCCGTCCGAGGGCCCCTCAGCCTGGTCAAGGAGGGTTGGGAGGCGAACGCCCAGAGTGCCCCACCCGACGTCTACCGGTACCTCCTGACCTTGCGGAACCAGACTCGAAAGTTCGTGCCCTGGCAGAAGCCAACCTTGAAGCCAGCCAAGAAGATATGAAACGCTGGTATGACGAGAATGCCTCAGCCGTCGAGTTTGAGCCGGGCCAGCAAGTCTGGGTCATGTCACCCGTGGACCCCTGCACCCTGCAGGACAAGTGGACCGGGCCCTTCAAGATAGTTGAAAGGAAGAGCCCCGTCACGTACCTGGTCGACATGGAGTCTCCGAGGAACCCCCTCAGGGTCCTGCACGCCAACCGGCTCAAGCCCCATTTTGCCCGTACGGAACTAAGCTTGCTACTGGCTACCGATGATGGGGGTGAAAGTGACTCCGAGCCCCTGCCAGACCTCCTGGGGTCCTCGAGCCAAGACGGCTCCTTGGAGGGCGTCCACCTCTCCGCCACCCTGACACCAGAACAGCGCCATGATTGCCAGAAGCTACTGCAACCCTTCGCTGCCCTCTTCTCTCTCACGCCCGGGGTAACCCCCTGGTGCGTCCACGACGTGGACACAGGGGATAGCCCCCCTGTACGACACCGCGCTTATAGAGTGCCTGACCGAGTCCGGGCCTGCATAAAGACCGAGGTCACCAAGATGCTCGCCCTCGGAGTCATCGAGCCTTCCGACAGCCCGTGGGCCAGCCCGGTAGTCCTGGTGCCGAAGGCCGCCGCCCCCGGCACGGCCCCCGAACTCAGATTCTGTGTCGACTACCGGGGCCTGAACGCAGTTACCAAGACCGATGCCCACCCTTTGCCACGAGCCGATGAGCTGATTGATCGCTTAGGGGCCGCCCGCTACCTAAGCACCTTTGATCTCACTGCTGGGTACTGGCAGATCAAGCTCACTCCTGGCGCACAAGAACGATCAGCTTTCTCTACCCCCGACGGCCACTACCACTTCCGGGTGATGCCCTTCGGCATGAAGAACGCCCCAGCGACCTTTCAGAGGCTGGTAAATAAGGTCCTGGCCGGTCTCGAAGCCTTCAGCGCGGCCTACCTCGATGACATTGCTGTCTTCAGCGACCACTGGGCCGCGCACCTAGGACACCTTGGGGAAGTCCTGGCTGCTCTCCAAAGGGCCGGGCTCACAATTAAGGCCAGCAAGTGCCAGATCGGTCAAGGATCTGTGACCTATCTGGGCCATCAGGTGGGGAGTGGCCAGGTGGCCCCCCTCCAGTTAAAAGTGGACGCCATCCAGGCGTGGGAGCCCCCCGCCACCCAAACCGCTGTCCGGGCATTCCTGGGCCTCACAGGCTACTACCAACGCTTCATAAAGGATTACGGCAGCATTGTGGGCCCCCTTACAGAACTCACTTCAAAGAAACAACCCAAGGCGGTGCACTGGACGCCCCGCTGCCAGACCGCGTTTGATACTCTCAAAGTGGCCATGTGCGCTGCCCCTGTGCTACAGGCCCCCGACTACAGCAAGGAATTTGTAGTCCAGACCGATGCCTCGGAGTACGGGGTCGGGGCAGTCCTCTCCCAGCTGGACGCCAAGGGCCTCGATCAACCGGTGGCCTTTATCAGCCGCCGACTGCTGCCGCGAGAACAGAGGTGGAGCACCATCGAGCGGGAGGCCTTCGCTGTGGTATGGGCTCTCAAGAAGCTCCGGCCCTACCTTTTCGGTACCCACTTCAGGTTCCAGACTGACCACCGGCCCTTGCGGTGGCTCATGCAAATGCGGGGCGAGAACCCCAAGCTGTTACGCTGGTCCATCTCGCTGCAAGGGATGGACTTCACTGTTGAACAACGGCCCGGCAACGACCACGCCAATGCTGACGGCCTGTCCCGATTCTTCCGCCTCGGCGAGGAGAACCCCCAAGAAGATGGGTGACTCTCCCTGCCTTCAGCTGGGGGGGACGCATGTGGGAGCTGGCCTCGTGGCGTGGTCCTGTTTCCCCGCGCTAAGCCGCACGAGGTCCCCTGCACATCGGGGCTCCTCCATCTTGGATTGCACGTCACTCCACGTGACCACCTGTATGACCCTGCTCTACCCGGCCTCGGTCCCAGCGAGGCCCGACAGCTAGACGCCAACCCCTGGCTCGGGGGATACCACGTGAGCCTTCCCACTCTCGGCGGAGGGCAGTATCGATGGGACCCCCTACCGTCTCTCCACACCTGGGTGTGATCACCCCACAGCTCTCTGGGGCCTGGCGCCTCTCCTGCTGGGCGTCTGGCCGCCCCCTACCTGGCCTCTCCGCCCCCTCCGGGCGCACGGGTCCGGACATCAAAGGGCTCTCGTCCTATATCTGGGGCGACCCGACAACAGGGCAGTAGTTGTATCCTGGAGTCGAGAGCCCTGCTGATCGGATCGCGGCTGACCCTACGGAAGAAGACTCCCCCTGAACCACCCCTTGAGCCCTGCTGACGACGTCGCGGCTCCACCGTGCTTAAAGACCTTCACGAACCTTAGGGGCCCTGCTGACGCTGTCGCGGCCCGACCTTGTTGAACCTTACCACCAGAGCCCAGCTGACCTCGTTGCGGCTCGACCTAAGCGGAACTACCATCCGAGCCCTGCAGACGACGTCGCGGCTCTCCACGTCCGAGCCGCTCTGAGACCAGCATCCAAGGTCTGGCGCAGAGCCCTCCCGTGCCTGGCTGGCACTAAGACTGTCCCACTACCCTATCCTCTTGAACGAACTCTGAGACTCTGACAGGATCCCTCGATCCCTCTGTAAATATTGCACGTATTACGGCCGATAAAGAATCTAATCTCGCAACTGCTATTGAGTCCTGTGTGGTGGTGTTACTGGGCCTAGTACGATCATAGGAGAAAGACCTCCCCGAGGAGGCTTCTCAGCGGCGCTCGGCTATAACTTTGCGGTAGGAAGGTGCCGGAATAGTCTCCCCGACTACCCGGTGGGCCTCCCTCCAACACTCCCTCTCTACTACTCACTCTACTACTCTCTACTACTCACTTTCTACTACTCACTCTCTACTACTCGCTCTCTACTACTCGCTCTCTACTACTCGCTCTCTACTACTCGCTCTCTACTACTCGCTCTCCACTACTCACTCTCCACTACTCACTCTCAACTACTCACTCTCAACCACTCTACTACTCTCTCTACTACTCACACACTACTACTCACACTCTCTACTACTCTCTCTACTACTCACTCTCTACTACTCTCTGTTACTCACTCTACTACTCTTTACCACTCACTCTCTACTACTCTACTACTCACTCTCTACTACTCTCTCTACCAATCACTCTCTACTACTCACTCTACTACTCTCTACTACTCTCTCTCTACTACTCACTCTCCACAACTCACTCTCTACTACTCGCTCTCTACTACTCTCTACTACTCACTCTCTACTACTCTCTCTTCTACTCACTCTCTACTACTCTCTACTACTCACTCTCTACTACACACTCTCTACTACTCGCCCTCTACTACTCTCTACTACTCACTCTACTACTCACTCTCTACTACTCACTCTACTATTCCACTACTCTCTATTACTCACTCTCTACTACTCCCTACTACTCTCTCTCTACTACTCACTCTCTACCACTCACTCTCTACTACTCACTCTCTACTACTCTCCACTACTCCCTTCTACTCACTCTACTGCTCACTCTCTACTACTCTCTACTACTCACTCTCTACTATTCCACTACTCCCTACTACTCTTTCTCTACTACTCACTCTCTGCCACTCACTCTCTACTACTCTCTACTACTCACTCTCTACTACTCTCCACTACTCACTCTCTACCACTCTCTCTCTATACTACTCACTCTCTACTACTCTGTCTCTGCTACTCTCTACTACTCACTCTCTACTACTCACTCTACTACTCTCTCTCTACTACTCTCTACTACTCACTCTACTACTTACTCTCTACTACTCTCTCTCTTCTACTCACTCTCTACTACTCACTACTACTCACTTTCTACTACTCTCTACTACTCACTCTCTATTACCCACTCCCTACTACTCTCTACTACTCACTCTCTACTACTCACTCTCTACTACTCACTCTCTACTACTCACTCTCTGCTATTCTCTCTACTACTCTCTGCTACTCTCTTCTACTCACTCTCTACTCTCTATTACTCATCCTCTACTCTCTACCTCTCTCTCTACTACTCTTTACCTCTACACCTCTACCTCTCTACCTCTCTCTACACGCACACATATGCACATATAAATATGCATATATATACATTTGCATTTATATATATGTTTGTGTATATATATATATACATACATATATATACATGTATATAATCTGCATTTCTATATAAATACAAATATAAATGCATGCATACATATACATATACATATATGCATGCATATGAATGTTATGTACATGGAGGCAGACTTCCCTGCTCACCAGGGAAGTCTGCTGCTGGTATTGAAAGTGCATGTTTCAGTCTGCATGTCAGATTTTTTTAATGAAATAGAAGAGGATTTGAGAAGTCACTCAAAATGTGCCCTAATTTTTTATTTTTCAGCACTAATCATAATTTCTATGGCAAAATGAACCCCCTCATTGTGTTCCTTTTAAATTAAACTACTCACTCTCTACTACTCACTCGCTACTACTCTCTACTACTCACTCTCTACTACTCTACTATTACTCTTTGCTACTCACTCTCTACTACTCACTCTCTACTACTCTCTACTACTCACTCTCTACTACTCACTCTCTACTACTCACTCTCTACTCCCTCTCTACTACTCCCTCTACTACTCTCTACTACTCACTCTCTACTACTCACTCTCTACTAGTCTCTCTCTACTACTCACTCTCTACTACTCACTCTCTACTACTCACTCTCTACTACTCTCTCTCTGCTACTCTCTACTACTCACTCTCTACTACTCTCTACCACTCACTCTCTACTCTCTACTGCTCACTCTTTACTACTCTCTCTATACTACTCACTCTCTACTATTCACTCTCCAATACTCATTCTACTACTCTCTACTACTTACTCTCCACTACTCGCTCTCTATTACTCTCTACTACTCACTCTCTACTACTCACTCTCTACTACTCTACTACTCTCTACTACTCTCTCTACTATTCACTCTCTACTACTCTCTACTACTCTCTCTACTACTCAATCTCTACTATTCTCTACTACTCACTCTACTACTCTCTAGTACTCTCTACCACTCACTCTCTACTACTCACTCTCTACTACTCTCTCTCTCTACTACTCACTCTCTACTACTCTCTCTCTACTACTCTCTCTCTACTACTCACTCTCTACTACTCACTCTCTCTACTACTCACTCTCTCTACTACTCACTCTCTACTACTCACTCTCTACTACTCACTCTCTACTACTCGCTCTCTACTACTCGCTCTCAACTACTCTCTACTACTCACTCTACTACTCACTCTCTACTCCTCTACTACTCTCTATACTTCTCATAGAACTAGGTCAGCAGAGCTGCTTTAGAGCCAGAGAACCAGGTCAGCAGAGCTGCTTTAGAGCCAGAGAACCAGGTCAGCAGAGCTGCTCTAGAGCCAGAGAACCAGGTCAGCAGAGCTGCTGTAGAGCCAGAGAAACCAGGTCAGTAGAGCTGCTTTAGAGGGAGAGAACCAGGTCAGAAGAACTGCTCTAGAGGGAGAGAACCAGGTCAGCAGAGCCGCTCTAGAGCCAGAGAACCATGTCAGCAGAACTGCTTTAGAGTCATAGAACCGGGTCAGCAAAGCTGCTTTAGAGTCAGAGAACCAGGTCAGCAGAGCTGTTGTAGAGCCAGAGAACCAGATTAGCAGAGCTGCTCTGTAGCCTAAGAACTAGGTCAGCAGAGCTGCTGTAGAGCCAGAGAACCAGGTCTGCAGACCTGCTGTAGAGCCAGAGAAACCAGGTCAGCAGACCTGCTTTAGAGGGAGAGAGCCAGGTCAGCAGAGCTGGTTTAGAGCCAGAGAACCAGGTCAGCAGAGCTGCTCTAGCTGACACTGACTGACTGACACTGACTGACTGACATTGACTGATTGACACTGACTGACACTGATTGACTGACACTGACTGACACTGATTGACTGAAACTGACTGACTGACACTGACTGACTGACTGACACTGATTGACTGACACTGACTGACACTGATTGACTGACACTGACTGACACTGATTGACTGACACTGACTGACTGACACTGACTGACTGACACTGACTGACTGACACCGACTGACACTGACTGACTACTCTCTACTACTCACTCTCTACTACTCACTCTCTACTACTCACTCTCTACTACTCTCTCTACTACTCACTCTCTACTACTCTCTACTACTCACTCTCTACTACTCTCTACTACTCACTCTCTGCTACTCTCTACTACTCACTCTCTACTCACTCTCTACCACTCACTCTCTACTGCTCACTCTTTACTACTCCCTCTATACTACTCCCTCTATACTATTCACTCTCTACTACTCACTCTCCAATACTCGTTCTACTACTCTCTACTACGTACTCTCCACTACTCGCTCTCTATTACTCTCTACTACTCACTCTCTACTACTCACTCTCTACTACTCTCTCTACTACTCACTCTCTACTACCCTACTACTCTCTACTACTCTCACTACTACTCAATCTCTACTATTCTCTACTACTCACCCTACGACTCTCTAGTACTCTCTACTACTCTCTCTCTACTACTCTCTGCTACTCACTCTCTACTACTCTCTACAGCTCACTCTCCACTACTCACTCTCTACTACTCGCTCTCCACTACTTTCTACTACTCACTCTACTACTCACTCTCTACTTCTCACTCTCTACTACTCCACTACTCTCTACTACTCACTCTCTACTACTCACTCTCTACTACTCTACTACTCTCTCTCTACTACTCACTCTCTACTACTCACTCTCTACTACTCACTCTATATATATACATACTTATATAAACATATATATAATCTGCATATCTATATAAATGCAAGCATTCATATACATATACATATATGCATGCATATGCATGTTATGTACATGAAAGTTTGAAAAACACTAATAAAAGCAAAGCTAAAAAGCCACCTATTTACAAACAGAATTGCTTTAACTTAAACGAGGGCGAGACCTATTGCATTTTCAATGCTTGTTTACTTTGGTTCCATCAAGAAGGCATTCAGATGTGTCACACATTTGCCATAAATTCTGAATGATAGCACTCTAGTTGCTCATTAGATCACTGTAGTAAAGCTACTGCTCACCAGGGAAGTCTGATGCTGTTCCTTTTAAATTAAACTACTCACTCTCTACTACTCACTCTAGTACTCTCTCTGCCAGCAGTGGCTTTCCTGTGTAGGGTGCTGGCAACAGTATCCTACATGCTCTGAGCAGCCACCCGGACACTCTCAAGTGGAGCATCCCCTATGGTGAACTGCTCAGAGCAAAAAGGAACTGCAATACTGAAACAGCTGACCAACAAGAGAGCACATGTATGTTGGAACGCTTTAGAGCCAGAGGGTACCCTAATTGGGTACTGAACAAAGCTAAGGGTAGAGCTGACAGGGTTAACAGAGATACCATTCTTTCCAGTACTACCCCGACCATGACTGCAGGAGATACTGAGACTAGGATTATCCTGACATACAGTGCTGACTCCCGGAAGATACAAGGTATTCTCAATAAGAACTGGGATATCCTTAAAGCAGACACGATCATTGGCGATCTCATCCCTAATAGACCCAGTATCACTTATAGAAAGGGGAGGAATTTTAGGGATCAACTCCTGCATAATGATGTCACCAGGTACCCCCAAAGACAAGAACATGGCCTGCAGGGTTTCTATCCTTGTGGTCACTGTAAGGCCTGTAGAAACAGTTATCTATGTAAAAGGGTCAGTTGCAATGGGGTATACAAGGAAATCACACAATTCCTCACGTGCAGTTCTACATTTGTGATCTATGGGATCGAGTGTCCCTGTGGGTTATGGTATATTGGCAGCCCAACCCTCATGGCCAAAAAACGGATACTAGAACACTACCGTGCCATTTTCCATGCAGATGAGAAATATGCTGTGGCTCGCCATTTTACTGAGAGACATTTCTCCAATCCAGGTCTCCTGAGATTTTTCATTTTAGAACAAATTCAGAATAATCCCAGGGGTGGTGACAGGGTTCTTAAACTTAGACAGAGAGAATCCAGATACATCGTGGATTTTCAGACCAAACACCCTGGGGGTCTGAATCAGGACGAGGAGATGGCGGTACATTTGAAATGAATGGTTATCTTGTACCAGCGTACTTGACATCCTTGGTCTCTGTTTCAGCCCATAGTTCCAACACACTGAGTCCGGCTGTTCCAATTACCCATTCCTATGTCACTTTGTATGTCATTGCTAATGTCAATTTTGACTCTCTCCAGAATGCATTGATATGATGATCATAATTGTAAATTCTTGTATCAGATATGTTTGTTGACATCTACTTTTCGTCTGTCGCCTTTGCTTTCTCCCTCCATGCAATGCACATATTGGATTAGAAGCAAAGGTATGGTTTGTTGATATCTTGTATATCTGCCAATTTTAGATACTAAGATCTGTTTTTGTTTCTTTCTATTTCTCAGGAGGGAAGGAAGGAGCCCAATCACCAACGAGCACTATCACAGGCCTCCTACCCTTTCCCCCGCCACTTCACTTTGTTTGGATGAAGTTCACTTCGGCTGGGGTATGGTCACATGTTACTTTACACTGGCTGAAAATGTTTTCCAACGGACTCTTTATTTCATGTCCATTGGCACTTGCCATGACTTGTCGTATATCCGCTCCCTGTGTTGATTTGTGCCATTTTTTCTGCTCACTTGAGCTCCCATTTTGACTAGCGACACATATACAGCATACCCGTCATGCATACTCACTCTTAATTGCAACCTGACATATTAGATGTCCGTCTCATCATACAACAAATTGGCACACCTTAGCCCTGTGTATGAAACAGTGTATAATTTTGGGGCAACTTGGAGTGTAATGCCTTTGGGCCACTCGCAATCGGCAGTCACTTTGCAACAGTTGAACACATGAATCAACGTCATTTCTTTTCGGGATTTGCCCGTATATTCACTACGTTCTGACATATTGATGCACCTACATTCCAATATTTACTAGCGTGGTATTTCATCTTTACTTGTATATGAATTTTACTTTTGTTCATATGTAACAGCATTACAATCCTTTATTTTGGTGCCATTACAATATGTCTGCCGATTTGACCACTTGAACAATGTAACCTATGTTGTTGTCCTTTGTTACTGTTTACCCCGGAAAAACTTTATCCATTACTCACTCATGGTTGTTTCCTTACGTGAACAAGACTCTGCAACGAGTTGAAACGCGTTGTGAGGAATAAACACCTCTCTTTGGCACTATCCCGGACTTTGCTTTCTTGGTTACTGAGAGCGCACCACTGGTTGTTTGTGGGGACATTACGAGCCGGCGTGCTCCGCCGACATTTGCGCCACCTCTCTCGGGTTAAGCAGTCCAGAAGGAGCGACTTTGGATATGTTATATATATATATATATATATATATATATTCGAGAATTCAATATAAATAATTGTATTTTAACATTATTTCATCTAGGGTTCTGTTTTAAGTCCCTGCCTCAATTATTTTCTATGGAAGGTAGTTGCAGTACCAGTAGTTCGTCATATGTGGTGCTGGTGTTACTCCAGGGTTGAGCTGGAGTACATTTACTACTTTTGTAGGTTATTTTTGGCTGTAGTAACTTTAGAAGTGCTGTTTGTAAATAGCAATGGGCTTACTCTTTTGTGGGTGGGTGTCTGTTCCTCCCTAAACCCCTTCCTATAACTCCTTACATCTGTCCTTACTCTCCCTAAATCCCTTTCATTTGGTAAGTTCCATTTTCCAAGACACTCCCCCTAGTCCCTTCCACATTTACTACTAACAGGACTCTTACATGTGTGAGGATCTCCCTATAAAAAAGATAGGAAAGGTGGAGATTTACACCCAGATGTTTGTGAACTGCATTTTGTAGTAACTAAATGGTACTACTGTAGTACTATTTTATGAACTACAAAATGCAGTTTGTGGATTGGGCCCCATGTTTGTAACAACAATGGGAAATGAAGGAAGACCAAGTGTGGTTTACAGACAGTAGAAATAGGCGAAAGAAAACATATGTTTATTCAAAATGTGGTGGTTAGTTTGGACTACTAAGGACCTCGAGGTGGTGGAACCTTGCAATGATCATTATTAAATAGACTGAGTATCACTTTAGGAGTTGTTTGCTAAAATGCTCCAATATTTGCTTTACATTTTTAGAACCTTTTTTAGCAAAATATTGAATGTATATATAATTCTTCACTTATTCAGTTCAGTGGAGTGATAACACCGGACTCTTATCTTATCTTACCATCAATTACCATCCGTAAGAATCCTCAGGTCGACTGGACCTTTTTATCTGCTGTGAAGTGTAAAGGGGAGAAACCAATTCATCTAAACAAACCAATAGCCAATCAATGCCAACTCTGAAGGATCACTGAATCCGAATTAAGGTTTAGGGGATTTATTACAAAGCCAAAAATAGTTGAATATACAAACACCTCATAACGAGGTTCAAAAAATACATGGGCACTAATACAAAATTTAGTCTACGCAACAACCTAATTCGCTGAAGCATAAAAAGGATAATACACTCCAAAAAGATTAAGCTTGCAATGATTGTTCCAATATCTAAGTCAGTCTTCATTAGGCTGCAAAAGAAACAATTAGTCTGTCCCTACTCTAACACTAAAATGGCATCCCTACTTAGCATTTCCCAGGCAAAGTCAGGAAAAGGTGTCAGCTCGTGAAGACTTCCTAAGAAAAGCATCCACGTTAAAAGTCGGTAACCAAGGCATCCAAACTAATTCTAAGTCTCTTCTTCTGGCCTTTACCTTCTAACCTACGTTCTGTCTCTCTCTGTCTCATCTCCTAACTCTTCCCTCGGGGCACTGTCCATAATACAAAGTGCACATCATGAAAGACACGCCTCCAGAACACCTCCTCTGGGTGTACACCTTCAGGTGGTAATTTTCCACCGAAACCTGCATCTTGTCCAGCAAAGATCCATGTGTCCTTGGATCCCAGGCTCTTCCAGCGCAGAAAGTATCGGCCCAACCTTATCTGCATTCCTGTAGAATATTGTAACTATCCTCCTTCGTACCTAACTCCTAAAACAAAAGGTTAGTTGAGCTAACGAGGACAATGTCCTTGCACCTGCAACAGAAGCCTGAGAAACCAAAATCTTTGCACGCACACCATCCCAACTGGATTTCTAAATGAGAGCTCTTCCAGGGAAAATACATCTCGGCCTGCACAATTCAGCTAACATAAGAAATGCGAATAGGCCTTCTCATAGCAATATATGAACGTTCCATTAGGCCTTTACGCATTAAAACTACACGCATTAATAAACATTACATTTATAAGCATTCTTTTCCATTACACTTAACACATAAGTAATCATTCCTACGTGTGCAACTTAATATGGTGCACGTTTAAATCTAATGCATTACATTACACATGAACGAATTTGTTAGGCACTTGCAATAAACAATTACATTTAAAAGGCATTTTATTCTTTCAACTAACACGAAATACATTTCAAACATTACTTTCATGATTTTTATTATTGCAGGTTTCTCTTCTAATGATCAGCTGTTAATGAAACACACAAAGTATACGAATATATATGTGGGTGCGGGCTGCGCACCATTATGATGCACCCCTACAATTTTCAAAATCTCATGGCGCTCTATCAGGAGTGATAACTGTTTGCTTTTCGACCATTGTGGAATACACTGCAAGGCAAATGCACGATAAAGTTTGAATCAATATTGAAACACAGTGCAGAATCTCATCAATATTCTTACACTTTTTCTATAAATCCGATTAAATAGTCAATCAACCAGATTTCTAACCAAAATCAAGTGCAAACAATCCTTGGTTTATCATAATGAATAAATCCAAAAGTCAGACTGGAATTTTACAACTTATTGCAGATAGTTGCCCTTGTTGAACCAATAATTTCTAGAAAACGCACTATCACTGCACAAGATTTATTTCTAAATCACTGGTCAGTTGCCTAACTACAGTCTCTCATCCCGATCTCTCACGCCATGATTTAACCAATTAGATTACAACAGATACTTTCATAAAATTGTCAGATTTGGGCAGGTACCAAAATTGTGCTCCAAAGATTCCGACCAGTGCTTTATTTAAGCCGGTAGGACCCACCATCACTCTCTTTTGGGTTCAGCACTTGTTTTTCCTCATTTGACTTTTCCCGAGTAAAAGAGAGGGAAAAACAAGGGGAAAAGAAGGAGAACGAGAAGGAGGGAAAACCGTCACAAAGGTTGAAAGCAGCAACCTGCAACAGTGAGAAATTGGGTCAGGGGATGTCTAGTAGTCTATTAAAGAGGCATGAGGTGGTTTCCAGACTACATAGCCATGGTACTTGGCACACGGACATGTAATAGCAACGGCTAAGAGGAGCTTTGGGCTCCGGTACTCATTCTATTACAAATTAAGCACAGCTCCAAACTAAGACTGCAGAGCCTACAGGACACATTATGCAACTTTGCTGCCCACCATCGAGAAGTTCTTTCTCGGAGATTCAAGTACCTGAGCCTAAACTTAACAAAGCCTAAGCGAATTGTCAGCCTTATGGGAACAAAAGAATATCTTATGTCACTCAAATCAGTAAAACACTTCACAGAATCAATGTGCATTGGTATGTAGTGTAAAGATACTTTATTCGTTTCAAAGCTAAGCCTACCTACGGTAACATTAATTGCAGATCAATATTACACAGTGAAATCGAGTTATGTCTTAAGAGACCGGCCAAAGGATATTTTGTTTTCACTCAAGGAAGTACTCTCGCAGACCCCAAAAGAGAGCCACCTCACACCTTCGGGACGCTCGGTGCATCCCGTCTGTCCTTCTTGTGTTAGAGCGTGGAGGAGGGTTGCCCTCACTGCTTTTTCACCCAATTAGAAATAGATTCCAGAGTGCCTGATCTCACTTGTTTAGCAGGATGGCATTGCCGGTTTGTGTGTGTGTGGGTGCGGGGGCGTAATGATCACTGACTTCGATGTATGATCTTGGACAAATAACATACTTCCCCTGTAACTCCCAACATTCTGAGCCCCTACAAAGGACAACAGTAAGACTTTTTTTTCAAATGAATCCAGCTGTGCTATGAATATTTGTTTTCCTTTGAATTCTCCGTGTTTTGGTGAACATCCAGCCCCGCTTTGCTTGGCGTAGGCATTAGCACATCACAACCGCCGCCTGCCGCTGGCTTCTCAGACGTTTTTCAGTGGCCTGAGACTCTGCTGGTGCACTGTAGACCCCTTTGGATGGTGCTAGGGCAGGGGGCTGTCTGCCACTCACTCACTCACAGCAGTAGGATGCAGGGGGTTGCTACGGTTTCAGGGATGCCTCCTGGCCATACCTCTGTGCCGCCTCTTACAGTAAGCGGGGCTCTGCCTCTTCAGTTGAACTTGGCAGAGGGCCACGCCATCGATTTCCCTTTATCCTCTTATTATCGGCAAATGAAATCCGCCGAAGAGACTGCAATAAATTAACACACTGCAATCTTCCTCATCCGCTTGAGCAGTCCCCCGTGGGCAATATCTGTGCCATATTGGGAGAAGAAATGGGCCGCAATAAATGATGTTATTGGAACAAAACGTTACAGTAAATCTCGGCAGCTGCTTAATCTGGCTTCGGCGCACTGCACCACAAATGTGCAGCGCAGTGTGGGGTTCACCTCAGCAGATGGGCATGGGTGGGTTTTACTGCTCACAAGAGAGATACAGCTCGGCAGGCAGGTCTTTCCTAGCAGCAGATTTCAATACATGTGCTTTGCACAGCACTGGCATGCGATCCCACGACTATTTCGGGCCGCTATGACACTTCTATAGTTGCATCAAGGAGAATATCAGAAAATGCAGAACGTTTCACATACATTGTTGTACCTTCAGGACTTCCTCATGCCCTTCTTGCTTTCAATCATTTTGTTTTTAGGATGTGGCCTAACGGTCAGAGCTGCCGACTTTCGGAGCTGGTAAACCAGGTTCGAGCCTCCGCTTGGCTCAACATCCTGTGATTGTGGGCACATCAATTAATCTTCCTGTGGCTACCAAAAAATCAATGTGTCCTTGTGTAACCTAACTGGTGCTTATGTAAAGCCCTCCAGTACCTTCGGGTCGAGATCGCGCTATATAAAACTACAAACAAATAAGAAGAAATAACAACCATAGCCCCTCCCAGCGTCCTTTGTTCCTTCCTTTAAGGTCATCTATTTCACTATTGTTCTTATTGATGGATACTTCCCAGTGCGTATTTACTCACTTTTAGAATATCCCCAGACACCAGACTGGATGGATACAATTTTTCAGCGTAGGGACTGCCCGCCGATCGGTGGCACCATGCAGCTGTGCGTGGACTCCGCACCGGAAGTGATGGCTAAAACCACATATACAGGGCCGGCGTTAGCACTGGTGGCGCCCTGTGCCACAATGTTTGTTGGCGCCCCCCCAATGACCACCTACGCCATGGATTCCCTCACTACCACCATTTGACAATGTCCCTCAAGTCTCCATAACCACTGTCTCTTAGATTCATTTAGTTTAATAGCGCCACTCATACCATTTTAAGATGTCAGAACACTTTACATCACACACGCATTGCACAGAGAGTGCAAACCAGTATATAGGAAAGGTTACGTAAGACGGAGGCCTATAAGGAGTAGGAGTCACATGTCATCCTTACTGGTAGGCAGTATAGTCTAAGAGTCATTGGACTGGAAACGCACAAATTCCGAATTTAAAATGTAACACCATTGTTAGGGGGTTTCTTTAATAATAAGAATTGATTTCTCCCCAAATGAATACCTTTTGCAAAATGAGGACAACGAAAGACTGTGCAAAAAATATAGAGCTCTAATATTTTCCTTGCAATTTACATGCACCAGGCACATTAACCCTCTGCACTATGATGATTCAAAACTTTTACTAGACAAAGCTCTGGTCTTTCTCCAGGAAGAACATTAATCACCTGAGTATTCATTTTTATTGAGTCTGGAATCTGCTGGGCCAATGTACATGGCATCAGGTGCTTTTGAAAGATGAACATGGCGCCCCCACCCCAAGTTAGCGCCCGGTGCGGTGGCACTGATCGCACCGCCCTAGAGCCGGCCCTGCACATATAGGCACTACTCAAATTCACCGACTTCAGTTCCTTTCTTTCTGCGTCTTCTTACGCAGATACTGAGCTAGCTCCTACTTCTTTCTCACCAGTTGATGATCTCTCACCCAAATGTTTCCAGTGTGCAAGGGACTATGTCCCCTCCTAAAACCACAGAGTGTAAGCCTTGTAGGGACTGCCGCAAAATATCTGTGCAAGGGATTACCTACCCCCAAGGTTTGCCCCTGCTGTCTAGGTTCAGGCAACAAGGCCAAAGAGTGCAGGGAGTGTGCCTTGATGAACTTAAAAAGTTATAAAGCACAGTGGTAGTGGTTCCTACGGTAACAGTACTATAGTGGTCCCTATGGTAACAGTACTAATCTAAGAATAATGAATATATATTGCCACACAATGTTTTAATAATAAATTAGACATAGATAAAGGACAAACAAATTATAAATGGGACTATCAATGAGGTGAAAACCATGCTCGGTGCTCAAGCAATTGTGATACACGTGTGAATCAAACAATGTTTGTATTGGCCTGAGGCAGTAAGTGGTTGCATGAGGAAATATAGCTGGACATGAAGATGACGCAGATGCATAAGCCAAGAGAGTCGCCGGCTGGCAGATGTCTGAGAAATCAGGAGGCAATCCTCACTATATAAGAGGCAGCATTTTATTGAGCTGGCCTCCTGTTAATGGTGGCGTATTGAGCTGCAAGGCGGCTTGAAGGGACCGCTATTTATCTTATAATCCCATTTATATGTCTGTTCTTTATCTGGGTCTAATCTGTTATCATAACGCTGGCAATATATTTTCATTATCCTTAGATTATTACTCTTCCCATAGGGACCACTGTGCTTTATAAATTATTTGGAACCACAGGTCCCTGGGGAATCCTGGGTCTACCTTGTAATATCCTATAATCAAAATTCCCTCGCGACCTCTATTTTTGATAATACAATTTAATTGAGGTAAGGGAAAAAGGGCCTAAAAACAGTGATGCACTACACGAAGAATAATGATTTTTACTTTTTTATTTTTTCTAATTTCATCAATTTAACCTTTTTTTTATTATTCTTAAAAAGATTCAGAACATTTCTTTTCCTTATCAAAAAATTATTCTATTTTACATTTCCTTTTTTTTATATTTAACAATCACTGACTATATTCATTACAGTGATAATGCATCATATCAATTAACATCAAACAGTAATCCCTAGGGCACACTAAGATAAATCACAAAAAAACTATATCATCCCACAATCTCATCTGCATACATACCAAATCATTCCACATTCATGCACCTTTCACATACAGATAAGGAATTCACACAAAAGAAAAAAAAGGGAATTTATCGTATAGTGAACATTGGAGACAAAGAACACATAATGATCTCCTATAACTAACAAGACAACTGAAAAAACGTGTTGCCGCCCCGTAATTGCTGGTTCGCCCGAATGGTCGTATGGTCGGAAAACGCTTTATGCTAAAGAAACTTTAAAAAGAAGATGTCGAAATCTAGCGTTTGTAACCACTGCAATATAGCTCCTCGTTGAAAACCTGTTTTTGAAGCTGATTACCTGCTCAACCTAATAAAAGTGGCACAAGGAAGGGGATACCATATTGGCCTCTGGCTCTTCAGGATATACTCGGAGATTAATAGTCTACCGAGACTGTGATTTTAATACAAATTGTGGATTAATGAGGACGGGAAGTAAAACGGATTTTTAACAACAGAGAAGTTCGAAATTACTATAATCCAATACGGGATGGTTCATCCTTAACAGGAATTGTCTGACAAACAAGTATTCCCTGGGCTTTGTCGTTGTTGAACATATTCGTGGTCCTGATGAAGGTGGCACTTATGCCATCGAAACACGTCGACCATTGACACTACCATCCTGCTTTTGCAGTTGTCTTATTAGTTATAGGAGATCATTATGTGTTCTTTGTCTCCAATGTTCACTATACGATAAATTCCCTTTTTTTTCTTTTGTGTGAATTCCTTATCGGTATGTGAAAGGTGCATGAATGTGGAATGATTTGGTATGCATGCAGATGAGATTGTGGGATGATATAGTTTTTTTGTGATTTATCTTAGTGTGCCCTAAGGATTACTGTTTGATGTTAATTGATATGATGCATTATCACTGTAATGAATATAGTCAGTGATTGTTAAATATAAAAAAAAGGAAATGTAAAATAGAATAATTTTTTGATAAGGAAAAGAAATGTTCTGAATCTTTTTAAGAATAATAAAAAAAAGGTTAAATTGATGAAATAATAAAAAATAAAAAAGTAAAAATCATTATTCTTCGTGTAGTGCATCACTGTTTTTAGGCCCTTTTCCCCTTACCACAATTAAATTGTATTATCAAAAATAGAGGTCGCGAGGGAATTTTGATTATAGGATTGTCTTAATTTCCCCTTTTTTTCCCTGACCTTAAGTAATCGCTAAGGGGGTCCCATATTTTTTGCTCTACCTTGTAATATAAAACACTGACGAACCCCAAAGGCGATCTGGGACCGTGAAGCCAAGCTGTATCTCACCAAACACCTGAGAAAGAGACAGTAGGCTCGTTCCCACTCAAAGTTGAGGACATAGACTTGTTCCCGCTCTTTGTGCCCGGACAGCATTACGACATCATCACTAGCCAAGCTTTCAGGTAATGAAGAAATACAAAGAAGTCCAAGCGAGCCTCTTCCCAGCCTCAGCTCTCTCGGAAGAGTCGTGAGGACGTCCAGATACCGCCGGTCTTGCTCCCAATCCCCTACGGAGGAGTCATATCCACAGTTGGTCTGAATGCACTCCAAATTTTCAGGTCCCTCAGCGACGCCAGAACAGGGTGAGGGATTCAAGGAGGCCGTGCTTCACATCTCTGGCACCCTACTGGATTCCTTTGGTGTGCCTTCACGCCCCATGAGTCTGAGAAGGCCTCGAGTCAGGTTACGTCTGGCAGTTCCACCCTTGGCACTGTCTGTGTCCCCCATACCAACTTTGGTTTCAGCTCCAGCTTTGAAACAAGCTCATAGCCCAGAACCATGATCCTTTGTGGTTTCGACCGCATCAGCGCAAACGACGATAGAGTAGGACAAGGACGCCAGTGTCCTAACCTACTCTGGACGCAATTGGTCTCGACCTCAGCCGAAGCTGCGAGCTGGCACAGTTCTGAAGCACCCGACCCCAATACAGTCTGACAAAACAGCACACTTGCCAAGATGCCATACTCTATTGCTCCACCAGATTTTATATCAGACTCGGACCAGAACCAACTAACTTTTGCTGATGATGGGGATGAGTTTGTCCCCCAATATGATGATGATAACGTTTATATGGACCTTCAAGAGGCCAGTGGGCTGAACACCTCTTCTGACACAGGGCTATTCTCATCCTCTGGCCCTCCAATGAAGGAGTCTGCTTTGTTTGCCGTGGTCATTCGATGAGTGGCAGAGGTTTTAGATCTACACTTACCTTCCATACAGGTAAAAACCTACGTCCTCATGAAGGTGCTACAGCCTGGACAATTCTCTTTCGGAACCATTACTGCCCTTCAATGAGCCCCTGAGCGATAATCTAATCGGCACTTGGAATAAACCCTGATTATGCCCCTCAGTAAATAGACAGGTGGCATGTTGTCACAGACCTGCTCTGGGTGACCTTGTTTGTGTTTTGGGACGCAGCACCCTACTCCTTTAAGGCTGGTAGTACACGCCTCCACCAGCAAGGTTAGCCAAAATTTCATCCTAACTACGCCCCCAGACAGAGGTCAAAAAGAACTGAAGCATTTGGAAAGAGGGTGTTTTCTTCCACTAGCCTTGCCCTTCGTTGTGTCCCATGCCTTAAGGGTCTAATTTGGTGATGACCATTTAAGAGAGCCAAGATGCTGCCAAGTATATCATCCTGTCAGGCCTGGACACTACAGACTGCTTAGGAAAATCAGTTGGTGCCAGAGTGGTTCTCTGGTACCACACGTGTATGAGATACTCTGCCTTCTAGTGTGACATTCAGCTGTCACTTATGGATATGCCTATTGATCGGTCATGCTTCTTTGACAAAAAGGCTGACTCTGTCCTTAAACGCTTTAAATACAGTAGAAATACTGCAAACTTCCTTGATCATTCTACACCTGCAAAGCAATATCTACAACAATTTTGCCCATTTTGAGGCATCGCTAGCGATGCCTACAGAGTTAAGACACACCACAACAGCAACAGACACCAAGTCATTTTGGGGTTAGGGTAGGGGATCAAGCAGCGAACATACCACAGTACCAAGCTCCACTGGCACAGCCTCCAGGCACCTTTGGTTTATCTTTAGTGGCACACAACCACCGACCTCCCAGTGGGATGCAGGATCAGACATTTTCTCCATGGGTGCCAAAAAAAAACATCCGACAGTTGGCTCCTGCTGATAGCCTTGTTGAAATATTTCCTGTCATTCCTTTCTTCTCCGCCATATCTTCTGCCCTCATTCGGAGGACCATTTATCCATTTTGCTGCAGGAAGTACAACAGATTCTTTTGGACAAAGGAGCCACAGAGTAGGTCCCGGGCTTAGAGATCGGAACTGGATGTTACTTCATTTATCTCCTTGTCCTGAAGAAGGAAGGGGTTATTTGACCCATTTTAAACCTTTGACCTCGTAACTTCTTTCTGCGGACTGACAATTTTGAGGTACTTATGCTGTACCAAGTTCTATTTGCTCTGGATGGTGGCACTGGGCCTGAAGGACGCCTATTTTCATATCCCCGTCCTGTAGGCCCACAGGTGCTACCTGCAGTTCAAGGTGGGCCATGGGCATTTACAACTTGCCATGCTCCCTTTTAGTCTCAACAGTGCCTCTCCAGTGTTCACAAAGGGATGGCAGTGGTTGCTGCCCATCTTTGGAGGTCGGGGGTAACAGTCTTCCCCTATCTTGACAACTGGATGTTGAAGGTGGGCTCGTAAAAGTCCGTTGTAGAAAACCTCCAGATGACAGCAAACCTCCATCCTTCCCTGGGGTTCATGATCAATAGGCTGATGGAACACCTGAATCCTTTGCAGAAGCTCCCTTTCATTTGAGACATTCTGGATACGGTGCACTTTCCAGCCTTTATGTCGGTGCAATGAGCCCAGGGTATTCAGGATATGATCCTGATGTTTTAGCCTCGGTCTAGGGTCTCAGTGAGGATATCTCAGAGGCTTCTTGGCCTACTTGCCACTTGCATCTTGCTTGCTGACCATGCCAAATGCCACATGCAGGCTCTGTAGTGGGATCTGATCCCTCAGTGGGCACAGCACCAGTGGAGCTTGTCAGATTTCATCCAGGTTTTGGAGGAAACTACAAAAGATCTAAAGTGGTAGCTGCTTGACTTCAATGGGACCAGCAGCAGACGTCTCTCCCTACTCCACCCAGTGCTCACAGTGATGCGGATGTGTCACTGCTGGGGTGGGAGAGGTGGCAATCAGAGGATTGTCTCTGTTGGAGATCCACCACCACATCAATTTGCTGGAGTTGCAGGTCATTCACTTGGTCTTGAAAACCTTACTGGGGACTCGTTGAAGTCCTCATGGACAGCCCCACTTTTGTGGTTCTACAAAAAGCACAGCAGGTTGGGATCCTGGACTCTGCGCCAGAAGACCATGTGTCTCTGGAACTGACTGTATCATCAGGACATCTCCCTGATAGTATACCACCCGGCGGGATCATTAAACACCAGAAAGGGCAAACTCAGCTTGCAATGCATAGCAGATCATGAATGGCAACTACACACTGAGGAGGCACAAGGCATCTTCCAACAATGGGATGATTCCAGGCTTGATCTCTTCGCCACCGCAAAGAGATCGCTCAATACCAACACTTTTGTCAACAAGAATGCTCTACCTCTGAGATGCTTTCCATTTGGAATGGAGCATAGGGTTCCTGTATGCCTTTACGCCAGTACCTCTCCTTCCATGCGTTCTGAAGAAGATCAGGAATGACTGAGCACAAGTCATCCTAGTGGCTCAAGTTTGGGCCAGGAGACTGTGGTCCCTTGAAATTTTTGCCATGAGCATCTGCCCTTCAATCAGGCAGCCGCTTTGGGAGGGTCTTCTGTCACTGCAGCCTGGCAGAGTCTTACGTCTGGGTCTGCACAATCGACACCCCCATGCATGGAGATTGAGCAGTGGCAGTTGACTACATTTGATCTTCCCCCCGAAGTAGTGGACATCATTTAGGTGACCATAATTTACCCGATGGTCCTCTCGACCATTTTGCATGTGCTAGAACAGCAGGGGTTACTACTTTGGTATCCAGTCTAAAGATGAGGAATCTTCAGTTTGGAGTATACATCAGAAGAAGTTACTTACCTTCAGTATTGCTCTTTCTGGTTCTAATTAACCACAGGCACCTCACAACCATTCCACCTCCCTGTTCTGTGGAATAGACTCTTTTCTATCTAATAAGTTTACAATTTGGAGACCTGCACACTGGCACAAACAATTGGTCTCTGGGTTCCACATCTGAGGGCATGGATGATGTCCAGAAATAAGCTGAGTTCAGTGCGCCTGGGTGGTGCCTACATGCAGTTCCAGTTGGCACTTCTGGGTTAGAGCGGAGTCGATGCAGAGCTACTCAGTGCCACTTACTGGCATGCAGGAGATATGCTGAAAGTCTTCCCGGTCCAGTCTATCACCTGTAGATATTCTAAAGGTAAGGAATCTGTAGTTAAATAGAGTATCCACTGGAAATAACGCTACCAAAGATAAGTAGCTTTTTCTTATTGTGATTGTTGGACATGGCCCTTTTTGCAGGGTTTTCCCCAAACGTTTTGCCTTCATGCTAAAGTGCATGTGCTCTCTGTGCAAAATGTAATTATGATTGGTTATCTATGATTTGCCTATTTGAATTACTGGTAAGTTCCTAGTAAAATGCACTGTGGGTGCCCAGGGCCTGTAAATTAAATGCTACTAGTTGGCCTGCAGCACAGATTGTGTCACCCACATGAGTAACCCTGTAAACATGTCTCAGACCTACCACTGCAGTGTTAAAAGCAACACATTCATAGAGTTCTATGGGCAGAATTGCTTAAACCTTTTTAAAAGCAATATATTTGAGTCATGTATGTTGGGTTTTTTGTACTTCTAGTCTTGTTTGGTTTACATAAAGAGTGTTTATTTTTCTAAAATGGTGTAGTGTCCATTTGTAGTGTTTCCACTGTGTTACTGGGTGCTTATGCACAAATACTTTACACATTGCTCCTGAGATAAGCCTTACTGCTTGTGCCAAGTTACCAAGGGGGTGAGCAGGGGTTATTTTGGGTGTGAAGGAAGGGTCCCTACTTCGACATGGTGTATGCCACTGGCAACTAGAGACCCCTATTTCTAACAGTGATGAACTTTAGTTTGTTTAGCTTCTCGTACTGGATCTGCTGCAGAAGGCATGGTTGGTTAAGAATCGAGACACTGAGAAAAGGTATATGGTCTTTAATGGTGCATTGGCCCATATTACTTTCTGCTGTGATTTTTGTTAAAAGTTATTACAACTAGCTTCTCTGTGCTGCACTGGTCCTAATGTATGTATTTTGTAGAAGATATGTATTACATTTGTTAGCAATGCGAGTCGCAGCATACTCTTGTCTGCGTTATTGAGAAGGTGGAAGGAATTAGCAAATAAATAATGAACTCACCTTCAGGTCTCAGAGTGCTTTTGAGGCCCATGAGTAATATAAGATGCAGTATAATAAAAAGCTCACTACAGTATTTTTAAAGGCTGATTAGTTCAAAGATTCCTGGTAAGTTACTCTCCTAATATGGCGTGTATATCAATCTTTTTTGTTATGTGAAATTTAGGAGCCCAGAGGTTTTCTAGACTAAAACAAAGTTAAAGAGAATCTAGAATATGAAAATCATCAGTATAAATTAACTCATTTAGCATTAGAATGACTTTATGAGCCACACTTTATTTAGACTGGACCTCAATTTTGAACTGTGTTGCGCTGTTTATGTAAAAACTTGAAGAAGGTCTGAGTTTGAGGGAATGAAACGTGTTGGCTAGTTTAAGTTGCTGCTCTTTTACATTTAACAATGAAACAAATACATTTTATGTTGAATCAAGTATTACATGGAATTTGAGTTTTTTGACTTTGGGATTCCAAATCAATCACAAATTTTGCACTGAACTGTGGCAAACACTGGTTGTAATAATTTCTCTGGCCCAATCCCCCCGTTCCCCACCTCTCCACCATGCACCAGGTGAACCTCCTGAAAATTCTTATGTTCAGCATATGGGTCTCCTTCAAAACAGCAGCTATACACTTCCACTGTCTGGGAAAACAACTTCCCCTCCATCTTGTGCACAGGATAATGACTTCCAACATGGAATCCGCAAGCCTCCATTACTCTGGCTCCCTCATGTAACACTGTATGCACCCCACAGGCCATATACATGCACACGCATGACACCCACTTAAGATGTTAGGATAGGGATCTGGGTTACCGCAAAGAAGTGGAACTTTACATGAGTGGCTCAGTAGACTTCCACTCCAGCAACACAGCGGCCTGCTCCCAGATACTGATTCTTAAATCACTGTACGCTGCCACCACCCTACTTGCTAAATGATTAAATTAGTGCACTTTTAGTGCGCACCTGCAGGTCACAAAACAAGTCCAGTACCTAATTCATGTCAAGGAACAGCCCTATGGATTCACACACACTAACACATTACAATTGAGCCAAAATAAAAACCAGGATACCAGCTACTCACAGCAAACACAAGGTGATGATGGATGGAACACTGAAACGTTTCAGACACTCACCCCCAGTCACAGATCTCGGTTGAATCCATCATCATTCTTTAGCTCACTTCACCACTTCAGTTCAGACCCAGCAATATGCAAAGTAGTCTTGACCCTGTGCCTCATGGGAACAGTCCAGCCCGAACTGCCAAGCCAGGTCTTCCCTGAACCGAAACAAGCATCCTGGGACTGGTTTCTGGGTAACACCTTTCATCAGCCATCTGGGCATAAACTGCCAACTTAGGGCGAACAAAGCAAACACAAGGTGATGATGGACGGAGCGCTGAAACTTTTCGGACACCCACCCCCCAGTCACAGACCTGGGTAGTTTCAGTGCTCTGTCCATCATCTCCTTTGCTTGCTTTACCAGCTACTCACAGTCAGGCACTCAAGGCAGGGGAATGTAACTCTACAACATGCAGGGGACATTCCCATCCCAAAAAGAGCCAAATAGTTTTTTACCCTAGACTGTATTTTTAAGGGTAGGGGTGGAGCACCCCCAAATAATCTCTGAGTTGGGACACAGCCCAGTGTTGACTATTGGATGATGTTGTCACCCTCATATCACATTTAGGAGGGTTTTCTAGCATCTGAAGTGCAGGCAGCAGTGCTTTAAACAAGGTGTGTAAAACTAACTTAGACAGCAGAAAAGAAATTTTCGTTTCTGGCATGTGGACCACCCCGATCTAAATTGATAGCAATTTTATTTTGAATCAGATAAATTCCACATATACACATCCCGTTTAAGAAACAAGAGAGAATTTTAACTCAAACAATGAAATAATAAAGAACTTCCAGGGAAAAAAACTCTTCAAAAAATAAATGGGTGACTAAGAATTTTAAAGATTTTAGCGCATAAAAGATAAGAAACGTGGCACGCCAACCTTATTCCAGTCCCGTGCCATCAATCAACCACCTAATATTATTTTGTGGCAATTCCTGACAAAGGCGCACATCCCGCCGAAATACACGTCGAAGAATTTTTGCGTTTTTATTGTAATTTCATGAATACTAATTATGTTTTGAATAAATATTGTTTTTAATGTCACTAAATCAGTATTTTAAAATGATGAATGTGTTGATATGAATTTAATAATTTAAGAATAAATAATCTCATCTAAATATATCTGTGCAGTTTTGATCTTTTACACTGAGTTTATTAACATTGGTCAATATATTAAATTGTTAGGTTGCCTAGGAATTTATTTTCTACTGTATATTTACCCTGTCCTAGGAATTGTCTTACCA
This sequence comes from Triturus cristatus, assembly GCF_964204655.1. NCBI lineage: Eukaryota > Metazoa > Chordata > Amphibia > Caudata > Salamandridae > Triturus > Triturus cristatus. The sequence continues at coordinate 854,968,937 of NC_140585.1, read as the reverse complement.
ATTTGTCAGGGGATCCTAGTCACTCACATTTTTTTAAACTAACTTAGAAACAGGTTCCAACTCGGCCTTACAATCAAGTCCTTAACTCTGTTGTCACAACACACAGTTTGATTTCTCAGCAATTATCGCAAACACCTCAATGTAATCACTGTGAAAGTTATGCAGTCCCTGTTTACGTATCACATTTTGTACTTCATTTTGCATTGCTTAAAACTATTTGCTTTTTCTCTGTAGCTTTTTCATGCAACGCATTCTTGTACACTGAATACAGGCAACTGAGTTGCTTGAAGGTGTGTGGGTGACTTCGGGTTAGGTTTGGGTGTTTATAACGGGGCATGATTGAGAGCTCTAGAGCAGAGGCCGAAGTCAGTGTGCATTTGTCACAGTGCCTATCAGTAGGTCATACATGTGTTCACATTACATTCACATCCAATCCTTTGCCTCTTTTCAGAGTGCACAAAGTGATGGTCACCTATTTGCCAAATGTAATTTTGAAGCCTGCTGCTGCTGCGAGTTCAAGCCTCCTGAGGCCACTCTCGCTTCGCTCCTCGCTTTTTTACTTTCATTGCTTTTTCACTATATTTTGTGCTTTTTTGCTCTCACTGTTTTTCTCATTATATTTTGCCTCCTGGGCTACTGTGCCACCTTTCCTGTTGTTTTCTTTTTGTGCTCCCTGCCCTTCTCTCCCGGTAGACCCCTGGGTCCTTCCCCCACTGCACTCCGTTTTCTTCCTGCCGCTGCATCCCCAGCGGCCCCGCCCCCCTCGCTCGCCCATTTGCTCTCCCACCCGCCACCCAGCTGCTCCTCCCATCCCACCTCCCCTTCTTAATGGTGGCCGCGGCAAGCCCGTCTGCGCCCAGCACCTGGCCCCCACGAGCGCCACGACACCAGACGCCGCTACGATGCCAACCTCCTCCACGCACTCAACGCCGACAGATCCACCACTTTCTTTCAGGCCACCCCAAAGCGCACCAACGGACCCTTCACCTGCCGAAACTGCAGCTTCACCAGCCAGCACTCACCAGCACGTCCTGCCCCCCCACCAAGGCAGGCCACAACCATCTCAGATGCATACTGCTCAACACCCGCTCCATCCACAGGTACGCCGTCGAACTCTGGGATCTCCTCGACTCATCCTCCCCAGACATCGCTTTCCTGACGGAGACCTGGATGAACATCGCATTGGCACCTGACGTTGCCATAGCTATCCTGGATGGCTACAGGATCACCCGCAGGGACCGCACCAACAGACCGGGAGGAGGAATCGCCATTATCCACAGAAATACCCTCAGAATCTCAACCAACATTGAAGACACCCTCAGCACCCCCGAACACCTACACTTCCAGATCCACATCGATCCCAACACCACCCTCAGAGAAACCCTCGTGTACAGACCCCCCGGACCCCTGCCACAGTTCAGCAACTCCATCACAGATGCCGTCAGCCCACACGCCCTGGCCTCCACAGACTACATCCTCCTTGAGAACACCGAAGACAGCAATTCCACCACACTGCTGGACAACCTCACCAACCTCTGCCTCAAACAGCTCGTCATGGCACCCACCCACTCTGCCGGACCCACGCTCAACCCCATCTTCTCCGCCAGCAGTCACGTCACCTTCAGCCACACCACCGAACTCAACTGGACTGACCACCACTGCATCCACTTCTCCTTCGAGAAAAACACCGTACACAACAACCAGCAAAGAATTGCCCACCGTAGCTGGAACAAGGTCACCGAAGACCAGCTAATCACCACCCTCGCCCGTGACCCACCAACCGACCACCGACACAGTCGCCCGCAACCTCAGGCAATGGATTGACGTCCGCGCCAACACTCTCGCCCCGATCAAGAAACCCTCAAACAGACAAACCAACAGAAGGGCCGCCTGGTTCACTGCTGACCTTCAGGCATCTAAGCAGGCCTGCCGAAGACTAGAAATAAAATGGTGCCACGAGCAAAAACCGGACAACCATACAGCCCTCAAGAAAGCCAGCCGCAGGCACCACCAACTCATCCGAACCACCAAAAGGACCTCCTTCAAGGAACGCATCGACAACAACGCACACAACGGCAAAGAGCTCTTCAACATCGTGAAGGAACTCGCCAACCCCAGCTCCAGCTCCAACGACATCCCGCCGTCACAGGACCTCTGTGACTCTCTAGCCACCTTCTTCCACCACAAGATCATAGACATCCACGACAGCTTCAACACCCAAACCCCCCGACAGCCGCCGACACCCTAGTCTCACCGCGCCCCAGTCACACCGACAACCTGATCTCCTGGAACCACGTCAACGACGAAGATACCATCAAAACCATAAACACCATCCACTCCGGCTCACCATCAGACCCCTGCCCCCACCACATCTTCAACAAAGTGAACTCCATCATCGCACCCCAACTCCGAAAGATCTTCAACAGCTCATTCAAGACCGCCACCTTCCCGGAAAGCTGGAAACACGCAGAGATGAACGCCCTACTCAAGAAACCCAAGGCAGACCCAATGGACCTCAAGAATTTCCGGCTCATCTCCCTGCTCCCGTTCCCGTCGAAAGTCATCAAGAAGATCGTCAACAGAAAACTGACCCGATTCCTCGAAGAGAACAACACCTTGGACTTGTCCCAATCCAGATTCCGCAGCAACCACAGCACCAAAACCGCCCTCATCGCCGCCACCGACGACATCAGGGTCCTGCTGGACAACGGCGAAACCGCGGCCCTCATCCTCCTTGACCTCTCGGTTGACTTTGACACCGTCTGCCACCGCATCCTACGCACACGCATTTACAACACAGGGATCCGCGACAGAGCCCTGGACTGGATCACCTCCTTCCTCACTGACAGAACCCAGAGAGTCCGCCTCCCTCCATTCCGATCTGAAGCCACCAAGATCACCTGCGGCGTACCCCAAGGAACATCCCTCAGCCTGACCCTCTTCAACGTCTACATGACACCTTCGCCAACATCGTCCAATCACACAACCTCAACATCATCTCATACGCCAACGACACCCAGTTGATCCTTTTCCTTCACCAAAGACCCCGCCACCACCAAAACCAACTTCCACGAAGGAATGAAGGCTGTCGCCGAATGGATGAAGACTAGTCGCTGAAACTGAACTCGGACAAGACGGAGGTCCTCATCCTCGGCTCCACCCCCTCCGCCTGGAAAGACTCCCACCGACCACGCACGTAACCTGGGGTTCATCCTCTATTCATCTCTGGCAATGACCTAGCGAGTCAACGCCGTTTCCTCCTCCTGCTTCAACACCCTCCGTATGCTTCGCAAGATCTACAGATGGATCCGCACTGGAACCAGAAGGACGGTCACCCAGGCCCTCGTCACCAGCAGGCCGGACTCTGGCAACGCCCTCTATGCAGGAACCACGGCCAAACTCCAGAAGAGACTCCAACGCATACAGAACGCCTCCGCACGCCTCATCCTCCACATCCCCCACCACAGCCACATCACTGCCCATCTGAGGGACCTGCACTGGCTCCCCGTCAACAAGAGGATCACCTTCAAGCTCCTCACCCACGCTCACAAAGCACTCCACGACGCCGGTCCAGCATACCTCAACAAGCGACTCTCCTTCTACACCCTCAACCGCCAGCTCCGCTCCGCTGACCTTGCTCTCATCATCGTACCACGCATCCACGGAACGGCCACCGGCAGCAGATCCTTCTCCCACCTCGCCGCCAAGACATGGATCCCCCTCCCCATCCACCTGAGACAGACTCAGGACCTGCTGACCTTCAGGAGACTTGTCAAGACCTGGTTGTTCGAACAGTAGCAGCTCCCCTCTCCCCCAGCACCTTGAGACCCTCATGGGTGAGTAGCACCCTTTATAAATGTTTGATTGATTGATTGCAGTCTTTCCAAACAGGGAGATGGTGAGAGGGAGTGAGTGAGCGAGCGTGTGTGCTTTTGTCAGCAGGTTTTAATCAGATGTGTCCCTTAAACACTGTACTGCATGTTTGCCTCGGGTGACACTCATCCGCCCCTGTTCTTGTCAAAGTGAAGTGGCCCGTGTGGAAACGCCAGCCAGGTATGTGGTCTCAGCACAGCATGGCTGAGCCTGATTTCACCTCCAGCTAGGTGCACTTTTATTCAGAAGCCACTATACGAATTATTGGTTTTTGAAGAAGTGCTTCATGCTCTGTCATTCTTAAGTGCTCGAAATAATGGGGGATCTTGTTGCTTTATTACTCTGGTGATAACAAACTTGATGCAGGCAGGATTCTCTGTAAACTCTGGTCAAAGGTTTGAACATTCATGAAAATATTTGGAGGTTTAATTTGCCTGCTCAAGAGCAACACTTGTAGTGTTATCTCAAAGATTTGTATTCCAAATAAGATAGCTCAATGTGTAAATGTTTTTGTTGCAGAGATCCTTGTGTTATCTGTGGATCACAAATTACAATCCGGAAAAATGCCTCCGAGTTATGCAAACAGCTGCACTAAGAAGCAGAAGGTTTTTAATCAATCGTTCATTCTTCTGAGGATTATGCATGTGGTTCAGTTGGGTAATAAACACTTTATGAAGTGCCAACACATGGTTTGTTTGTGATATATTAAGTGTTATTAGCGAAATAACACAGACATATCTCAGGTGCCACCAGGTAAGACTCCTCGCCCACCCTGCCTCTGCCTTGTGTATGGGCTCCCTCTGCTCTTGCCAGATGGCACTGCCATGGCGCTCAACGCAAGATCGCCCCATATGTAGCCGTCCTAGGTGCATGTTTGAGCAGAGCTGTAGGAGGCAGCGGTCCCGGTGCTATGGGCTATTGTGTTCTGTTGAAGTGAGGGAAAAGGTCCAGTTCTCAAACCACCGACACTGTTTTCTTTTCTTACCTCTGCTTCCGCTTAGCTCCTCATTTCATTTCTACCTATGTTGTAATCATCTTGTAATCATCTTCAGCATAAACTGGGGGTTGTCGGCTCTGTCTCAATGTCTGTCATCTTCCTGTCTCAACCTGGTCCCATGCATGCTTTCTATTGTATCTCCCATCAAAGCACACTCGAGGCTTCCCATTAAATGACTGCTTCATTGTCAGTGGGTGTGGAAATTAAGGATTTTAAATCATACAAATGTGGTTTGTTAGAAAGTGTGCACGAAAATGTGTCAGAGCATATGTTAGAAAAGGTGAGGTATAAATATCTGTGTGTACTTGCTTACGAAAATCCTATGACCAATGAAGGGTGAATCTTGATATTGGCTTTTTTTTTAAATAAAAACTAGCATAATGTTACATCACCTGTGATTACATTACGTGGCCTCAAGAGCAGTGATTTCACTGAAGCAAGATAACCTCACACAATAAACAGCATGAAGACAAGGAGTAATTCTGATCACCAGGCCTCATTTACAATATTTCGATGCACGGCAGCGCAGCTCGCCTTCCTGCTGCACCTGCTGTGCGTCAAAATGAAAGGGCAGAAATGCGCTGTATCTACAAGATACAGTGCATTCCTGTCCCCTGCGCCAGAGCACAAACAGCAGCCGTGCGCCAGGGCAGACACACTTGTGTCATTTTGCAAGGTTGCTTGCACTAAAGGGATGATTGTTTTGGGCAGAAAGGGACACCTTCCTGCACAAAAAACAATAATTAAAGGCAATTTCCTCTTTCTATGCATGCTGCAGAATGCATCAAGCATAGAAAGATGAAAAAACATGAGAAATGAAAGTATTTCTTCTCGTTGAGCCTGCTTACGCTGGGGAGGCGTAGGATTCTGACTCATTCCTAGCTTTCATAAATGTTGTAAATCTGGGAATGCTTCAAGTTCCATGGATGTTGTGTGGGAACACCCACAGCAACACCCATGGAATGTCCATTTCACGCAGAGTTATGCATGAAGGGGAAACATATTTACCAGGCCATGAAAAGTCTCACAGGGTGACTTTACATGGCCTTGTAAATATGGGGAAGCCCATAAGAGTGGCGGTGCGTCAATAAAAAAAGATGCACCGGAGGCGCAATGGGCTTGTAAATAAGCCTCTCTGTGACTAACCTTAAAGTTATTAACATCTTTTTTTTTTTTAAGTTCAAGAAAAGGTTTATTGAAAAGATCATTATGATCATAAAAACAATACTTCATATATGCAGTTATTTGTTAATACATAAATACATGAAGGTGTAATAAAGAACAATAACGATATATAATATCCATTAAAATAGTAAAATGATAATATAGAAGATGATATGAATGCAAGCAAAGGTTCACAGAAATCGCAAATAACAGTACATGTCAAAAATACACAATTAAAATAAAAACAATATATATATATTATAGAAAATGATAAATTAAACATAATTATAAATAAACAATAGGAGGTCAAGGAGACTTGGTCACTTTTTTCACGGTATCGTCTAGAAATTGTGTGAGTGGGCCCCAAAGGTGAGAACGTTTAGTAGCAAGAGAGATAGGATGAACGAGTGCTGTATCGAGGCGATGATTGTGACATACAGCATACCACCAAGCTAAATAGGACAATTTAGAGGAATTTTTCCAGTTTTTTTTATATTTGCTGAAAAGCTACAGCTATTAACAAATCAATAAGTGGTAACTGGGATTGACTTATTTTCCAGTCCGGTGTTAAACTACCTAGGAAAATGTTTGTAGGGGAGAGTGGAATTGTGGTGTGAAATATAGTGTTGATTTGGTTCCAGACCTGTTTCCAGAATATAAAAACATGTGGACATGTGAAAAGCATATGATGGAGATCAGCGTGAACCTGGGAACATGTCCAGCAAGTGTTGAGATTTGTGTTGTGTATTTTATGTAGGTATGTGGGGGTAAGAAACAATCTGTTGTAAATAAAGAAGAGTGTTTGTGTTGTGCTGGCCGCTCTGGATGATTTCCTAAGTTTAGTCCAAATTCTGTTCCAAAAAGAGATAGGCCAATTTGTCCCCAGATCGGATTCCCACGAAAGTTCCACTTTGGTTTTGTCTCGGATCTCAGGAGGTACCATTAAACGGGAATAAATGGTGCACGCTTTGGTGTTTATGTGCAAAAGGTTATGCCATGGCAAAAGGGGGTGGGAGGGTGAGGAAAGTGAAGATTTGAGTTTAACATAAGGATCAAGTATTGCTTTCTGCAAGGTCAAAAATTTAGGTTTAAAGGAAGAAGGCAAATGATAAAGAGTTTGTAATTGCGTAAATTGAATGGGTACGCCTTGATCGAAAAATTGATGAACCCAGAGTAGACCTTTATTTCTCCAAGCCTTCCAAAATATAGGTTTCCTATTGAGAAGGATTTGTTTATTGTGCCAAATTGTGGAATTGAGAAAAGTGTCTAAATTATGTACTACTAAGTGGGGTGCAGTGGATAGTAGTTTACAGGATTGCTTAATTATGGGAGTAGAGAGCTTTTGTGGTTTGCGAGTAAAGGAGAGATATTCCTGAAATGTGAAGGGAGCTAAAAACGAGGTCTCAAGATCCACCCAGAGAGGTTTATCTTCAGATTGATTAGTGATCCAATTTGATAGTTGTCGTAACTGAAAGGCTTTGTGATAATTGGAGAAATGGGGGAAATTGACACCGCCTTCACATTTTGGTCTTGTTAATTTCTGTAATGCCATTCTTGGTTTTTTAGCATTCCATAAAAAAGAAGTCAAAATAGAATTAATTTTTTGAAAGAATTTAGATGGAATGGAAAGTGGAATGTTAGAAAGGATATACAAAACTATCGGAGTCAACATCATTTTGATTGTGTCCAGACGACCCCACCAAGAAAGATGAAGGGGATGCCATCTTGCGACCAAAGTTTTAAGTTTGGCAGAACATTTGTCTATGTTTAAAGAGATAGATGTCTTTATAGAGGGAGAGAACAAAGATACCAAGATATTTTATGTTTAGGGCTCCAAGTAAAGTTGGAGATCTTAAAATCATCCTTAAAGGTGTATTTGGTTAAGTGTAATATCTCACATTTTCCTCTATTCAGTTTATAGCCAGATACAAATCCATAGGCCTCCACCTCTCCCATGAAAGCTGTAAGTGAAGATTGTGGTTTGGAGAGAAAAACTAAAATATCGTCAGCATATGCTGCCAGCTTAATTTGTTGAGGATCCGAGACAAAACCTGTGATTGAGTTATTCTGGCGTATTCTTGAGAGAAAGGGTTCTAAGGCCAAATTGAAAAGAAAAGGGGACAAGGGGCATCCTTGGCGTACTCCTCGTTTAAGATTAAAGTAGGGGGAGATGAGGCCATTGGTAGATATGGCGGCCTTGGGCTCAGAGTAAAGTAGGGCTATTAAAGAAATGATTTTCGGTCCAAACCCAAACCACTTGAGAGCGTGGAAGATAAAAGGCCAGTAAACCCTATCAAAGGCCTTTTCTGCATCTAACGCAATTGCCGCCAAGGAGTCCGGATAATGTGATGATTTAGATAAAATGTCAAAGAATAAGCGTGTATTGTCAGTGATGTTGCGACCTTTGACAAAACCTGATTGTTCTTTTCCAGCAGCATGGGAAGATATGGTTCTAATCTTAGGGCTAGAGCTTTCGAGAAAATTTTATAGTCTACGTTAACTAAGGATATAGGTCTATAATTCTTACAGTAACATAAATCCTTATCAGCCTTTGGTATTAGACAGATCAAGGCTTCGGAAAAAGAGCCAGTGGAATTACGGGAAGCGATAAAGGAAGAAAGAAGAGTGTGTAAGTGTGGGAGTAATAGATGAACGTAATGTAAATAAAATTCCACTGTGAAGCCGTCTGGGCCTGGGGCCTTGTCTTTTTTAAGAGTTTTTAAAGCATTTAACAATTCCGTTTGTGTAAGTTCAGCTTCCAAAGAGGCTACATCTAATTGGGGATTAATATGTTTTTGAATTGTGGAAAAATATTGGGATATGTCTGTATCTGAGGGTGGGTTTTCTGGTGTGTAAAGGGATTGATAGAAATGTACAAATTCTTGGAGTATTTCAGTGTCTTTGAATTTCGGTGCTTGGCTATCATCTATAATGGAATCAATATGAAGTTTCTGTTGTTTAATCTTTAGATAATTGGCTAGAAGTTTGCCTGATTTATTTTGGCCACCATAATACTTTGCTGAGGATTTCAGTAAGTATAGGGAGGCCTGTTCGGTAGTGGATTTGTTAAAAGCGATTTTTGCAGTGATGAGATCTTTAAGGGAGTCCTTCGACTTGGAGGTGTGGAAGGAGTGCTCAAGTTTTTTAATCTTAGCAAGAAGTGTGTTATTTAATATGCGGGAAACTTTACGTTTATTTGACACAAATCTAATGATGAAATCCCGAGCGGTGGCCTTAAAGGCGTCCCACACTGTATAAAAGGAGACATCATTCGTTAAATTAATGTGAAAAGTCATTAACATCTTACTTTGGAATATCTGTTCAGTACTGTAAGCAACCCAGTAGCAGGCAAGTGAGTGATGCTTTTAAAAGTATTAGGTAGTCTTCAAAATGAGATTGGTAAATTCCCGTCCTTCTCAGGTATGTGGCGGCATCAGCTTAGCAGGTTCATTCAGTGTTCGCCAAACAGTAGACTGCCTCCAAAATCCAGAAACTTGCTTGATGCCTTGTTCTATTTTACCACTCCTAATGCACTTGGTATTGAGGACTATTGACAATGGGTGTTTGTGGTGGAGGACCTAATACGTCGCTGCCATGCCTGTCAGATGACAAGCGCACCCGATCGGCCGACCCCGATAATCACAGAAGAGGCCTTCACCATCCCATGGTCGAAAGTAAGCAGAGACTTTGGGAGCTTCCCCGGAGGGAAGCACACGCTCGTCCTCATAGATGCGTACTCCAAGTACCCCATAGTGGAACCAGTCTCGTTGACAGCCTTCGCTCAGGTGGCACCTGTCCTGGAGAAAGTATTTGCCACATTTGGGTTCCGAAGTGACAACGGACCACCGTTTCAGGGGACAGAATTCGCCACATTCCTCAATCAGCGCGGGATCCCTCACGTCGAATCACCCCACAATGGCCCCAAGCTAACGGAGACGTGGAACGGTTCATGAGGACATTGAATACAGTAATACACATTGCCAGTGTGGAACAAGCGGATCCGGAACAGTGCCTCCACGAGACAATACAGGAGTACCCCACACTGCACGATGCTCCGGAGCCCCTGGGCCCTTATGGTCAAAGGGCCACTGAGAGACCTGATCCCTACATGCCCGGGGTGGACACACCACCTCATGACTTCCAGAAAACCCAAGCAAGGCGAGAATGGCAGAACCACCGAGCGAACATCTAACGCCGCGCCACACCCAGGTCACTTTGGCCAGGAGCAACAGTCCTACTCAAAGATGCCGGCCCGGAGGGAAGTTTCGGACCGCCCATGAACCAGGCACCTGGACAGTAGTTACCAATAATGGCACCATGGTCACCGCTAGGAAAGGGAGTGAGGAAATATCTCGGAATATCTCCTGGTTTAAAGAGGTCCCGTCAGTGTCCTCAGAATCAGATCCTCAGAACTTGTCAAGCCCTGACGGAGGCACCCCATGCTGAATGGAAGAAGAAACCAACACCTTGATTTCTTCTCCATCAGGGGTGGTGCTTCTCGATTTGCCGACAAATGTGCTGCCGCCAAGTCAACCATCCATCCGAGGTCACCAACATCGCTACAGCCTGCGACCTAACCCCAACCCCGTCGGCACCTTCAGGACTTTGCGTGTTGAACTCTCAAAGACTGATGCCACCAGTGGTTGTTGGACTTTTCGAAGCCGAGTTTGAAAGATCCAAGTTGGGGAGGGATGTAATGGGTCAGCGGTCCTGTGCTCTGGCCAGCATGCCGGATGTTATGTGCACGTCATCTGCAGGCCAGGTGTGGCCTGCAGGGTAGAATAAAAGGGGAGGATCCGCATGTGGGTCAACTCCTGAGACAAAGTGGCTGAGTGTGTCTCCAATTTGTATTTCCTCCCTGACCCTTAACATTATTGTGGGCCTACCTGCATGTTACCGGCATTGCCACGGCTGGGACACAACATGCATGAAGCTTTGGCCGGTGGCCCGAGATGGCCGGCTAAAGCGTCATGTGGATTTTAGGTGCTGCTACCACTCCTCACCCTGTGAGGAGGGGAGCCAAACTTCGTCCGCATGGCTACAGCTGCAAGCTGAATACAAAAAAACTAAATGATAATAACGAATATTATTATCATTTTTTAAGTATTCAGCTTGAAGCTGAAGCAGTGGGACAACGCTCCTTCGAGTTAGCGGAGGAGCCCCCACTACTAATCCATCAACGCGCCGGGTCTGGCCGGCCAACAGATCCAGCCTCTCTCTGAACTAAAAGCACCTGATTGCATCTCACACCCACGTTGTAATATAAAAACAGAAATGTATACAGTAAAACAAAGCATAAGTATGTGTTGAAATCACGATACATTATTTCTAGTGGGCATATTAATACTTTGAATATATACGGATAGTGAAATCAGCATGAATGTACCTCAGTATTCCCAAATCATGGCCGTCCACTCTCAGCAGCCTAAATGAGAAATTTAGAGTACATTGAAAAAATATTTGTGTAGCCATAGGTTAACGATTGAAACGGATACAAGCAGCAGGCCACTAGATGGCGCTCTGGCACAGCAAATAGTTTTCTCTCACTATGTGAGATGAATTCTCTTACTTGACAACGGCTCTGAGCTATTGATCTTTGTAGCTAGCTAGCAGTTTAGATATAAAATATTTGCCTGGCGTGTTTGAATCATGCTTTTGCCTTTTCATGCCCGGACATGTGCGAGTTCTTTGTGTCCTAGTTCTGGAGGACACTAAAATACTCGTCAAATTTTTTAAGACAAAAACGATGGTGGTATTCGCATGGAGCTAGCTTAACACACCCTCTGCGAGTCGTGGAGGTCCTGGACCAGGGTTAGGGTGACCAGGTGTCCCCGTTTTGCCAGGACGGTCCCAGTTTTTCACCTGTTGTCCCAGCAGATTTCAAGAAATTTAGCTCATGTCCCCGTTTTTAGAGAGGGTCGACTGAAAACGATGGGAGGTGTTTTTTTATGTTTTACAAAGCAGGGATAGTTAGCAGTTGTTTCAAGAAAGCAATTTAATTAACAGGCAAGCTACTGGGTTTAAAATTTTGATTTTATGTATGTTCTTACTGCAGTGGCGGCTGGTGACATTTGAAAGTGGTAGGGCGTAAAAGTTTTGTATCAGTGCCCGGAGGCGAGGGAGTGTAGCGAACAAGTTCAGCCACCATATGGTGGGGTTCGGGGAGATTTTGGGGAAAAAAGAGTAGGCAAATGGTGCATTTAAGCAAATTTAAGGAAGCAAGAGAGTTGATAAAGCAATTGTGAAAGTGTAGTTATGAAATAAATAAAGAGATTTCATATGATAATGGTGTAGGTAGCTTAAAAAAAACACACACACCTTTAATTCCAGCTACATGCACATCATGTTTTTCCACTTAAACAAGCCGATTTACTTTCAAGATGCCCGCGCGTTCCCTTGTGTGCAAGGAATGGGTGCTTCTTTCTCGCACATAGAATATAGATGGCATCACTCTAGTAGAGAGTGGTGGGTGAGAGGAGAGAGGAGAGAGAATGTAGATCCAGGAAAGGGGAGCTGGGTGGACAGAGACTTAGAAAGGTAGAGGGATGTGGGAGAAAGGAGAGAGTGTGCAGAGAAAGGAATGGAGCTGGGTGGACAGAGAGAAAGGTAGAGGGAGTGTTGGGTGAGAGGAGAGGGTCGAGAAAGGAAAGGAAAGGGGAAGCTGGGACAGAGAGATCGAAAGGTAGAGGGAGTGGTGAGTGAGAGAAGAGGGGAAGGGGGAGGTGGTCGAGCAGAGGAGTGAGAGGGAGAGAAATAAGGAGGGAAGTGGTAGAATAACCGAAGGCAGGGGAAGGAGATGGTGACAAGCATAGAAGGGAAAGAGGATGAAAGGGGGAAACTTGGTGGGAAAGAGGAATGGAGAGAAGTGGAATGTGAGTGTCAGAGAGAGGACTGAAAGGAAAGGCAGAGTGGTGAGTGAGGCAGTGAGGAGACAGAAGGAGTTGTGGGTGTGAGGAGAGAGATGGGGAGAGAAAGGAAAAGGGTTGTGGTGAGTGAGAGAACGAGGAAAGGCAGATGTGGTGGGTGAGAGGCAGGGAGGCAGAGAGGCGAGGAAGGAAAGGGGGGTAGTGATTGAGAGACAGGAAGGAAGAGGTTTTGGGACGAAACGTAGAGAGGGAGTGGGGGAACGACGGACAAAAAAGAGGAGGGAAAGGAAGGTAGTGGTGGGTGAGTCTTGTGAGGACATCTCTTCGTGGAACCAACGTGTCCCTTTCTTCGGAAGTAATCCGTGGGGTAAGAATATTCTGCTCTGGTTTTCATCTCGGCCAATGAGGAGCGGTAAGACTCTTGTTCAGAAAAGAGCCCCAAAGCTGCCCCCACCCCCTTCTCAGCTGCTTGGCACCTTCACAGCGGCCTTGTTGGAGTCTTGTTTTCGGGTCTCGTTCGTTTTTGTGCTTGGAGAATAAAACCTGGGGTGTGGATGGGTGGGGTAGGGTGTACTGTGTGGAGAACTTGAAGTCATTGAAAATCTGAATCAGTGGGGTCACTTTTGGCTACCGAGAGATCTATTTCCATGACGAAATTTGCACACTCTTAAAACCCCACACACAAAAACACACTGATCCTTCCTTTGTGATCGGGATCAGATTGTGTGAAAACCTCTCTCTTGTGAACCGCCCCCGCAGTCTCTTGGGGACAGACCCGGTGAACAAGGGAAATCATTTAAAGAGGCAGACTCATAGAGTTTTGATGTGACGAGCGGAGCGACTTTGTCACTTTGATCTGCATTGAACTCGCGCCCAGTCTCCTTCGAGCAGCGCCTCAAGGCGCTAAGAAGAGGTCCTTTCCTGGGCGTGCTGCTCATTGTTACAAGGCAAACAGCGGCCCAAGGTGTTTAATACATTAGAACAAAATCTCAATCCACATCAAATGACGCGCTTGCTTGGGGATACCGTAAGCCAGCTCAGTGGGTTAACAAGGCTCATGTACTGTATTGTCGTGTTATGCAGGCTGTTTCAGGATTGCACATTTTTACCATTTTTTTTTTATTCCTCTCCTATAATAACTCGCATTTAGCTTCAGTTGCTGCAGTTTTATAAAGCGTTTCATTACAAAGATGCATATTTATTGCAGTTTCACCCTGGATATGTGAACATCTCTTGCTGTCATTCACAGGTGCACGCCATAAAAAAGAGCGCGATACTCAGAAGGGATGCATGAATCCGAAATTCAAATTTGGTTCACCCAGAGGGAAGACTAAAGAAACAGGCGAAGCAGGGTCGCAGCTCGTGCCCTACCCCACGCGGGCTCGCATTTCCAGTCCAACAGCAGGTGCATGAAGTTTGAGCACCTTCCTCATGTCAAGGAACACAAAGGCGGCTGAGCCATGTGCAGGCCTCGGTAGCAGAGGCTGGGGGAAAAACCAGGCCTGAATTGAAGATTGCTGAATTTGGTGTTAATACAGTAAACCTCCCAGCCCAGCTATCCTATTTCCTGCGTTCTGTATTTACCTAGCCTCGCCCTGCCGCCTGAGATGCTATGATGTCTACTTGCAGAGTCGCGGGTTGCAATACTTGCGGGGGGAAGGGGGGGGGGGTGTTAAAATGAAAACAAAACTTCTTACCTGACCGCCCTGGGATGCATTACAAATACAGATGTTATTGTCTCACTCCGGCCCGTGGTGTACACTTAAATAAGACTTAACCGGTTTCGCTGAGCACAGACAGGGGAACACGGTCTGGACTCCGGAGCCATACAATGAATGCACTGTTCAGAGGACGCAGGCACGAACTTACCCTACCGCCTACGTCTCAGCCAATCCAGACGCTGCTCCAGCAGCAGCGCCAAGATTGTCTTGAGTAGTAGTGCGCGTGTTCTGTTTAGGGCATGACAATTTTTGCTAAGAGCCCGAACATGCGCACTCTAGGCTGCTCATTAGAAGAACCCTCACTCTTCTAATGAGCAGCTTACTGCGCATGTTCGGGCTGGTATCAAAACTTTGAAGCCCTAAACAGAACATGTGCCGACCACCTGATACCAATCGTGGATGCACTTGCACTGACTCCTGCTGCCCCGCCCCCTTCTGAGCCGACTGCCTCCGGGGGCCTGGGATTGTAATTTGCAAATAAATGCAGTGAGACAGAGTGACAGACGGCAACAGCACGCACGCTTGTTGCTCAACTCGACTCGTGCCTGTAATTAATTAGTGGGGCAACGCCCAAGCGCCCTAATGGACGCACTGCCCCTGTCTTACTGCCTGTTTTTCTCTGCTGAGGAGTGCTCTCATCGCTTGAAGTAAAAGTGTAGTCCTTCTTCTATTTTTGTGAAATGTCCCCGTTTTTGGCTTTAAAATTCTGGTCACCCTAACCAGGGTACTACAGGGACAGAAAATAGGCCCAGGCACCAAAATAAAAGTGGCCTTCATTACTGAGTTAGATAGCTAAAAAGTGGTCTATGTTCGCAAATTGGACAGGTTTGAAGGTGCAAAGACACGCTGTATATGTGATTTGCAAGGTATGCGCGACTGCATGGATTCAGCTGGCTGCAGGCAATGCCGAAATATCACTTTTTATGAGCGGTTGGCCTCGCACCGCTACAGATGTTTGGAAACGTGGCAGTGACAGCGAGCCTTTTAAAGCACATCGGGCCTGTGTCATAGGTCAGGAGTCACTGTAGTGTTATGATTTAAGGGACTGTCATGTTTTGGCAGTATCGCTGCCAGAAGACGGGTGAATACACCGACAGTGCTAGGTGCAACGTCTGGTGAAAGTAAACTGTCCGTCAGGGATGAGCCATAGTGGAATTTCAACTTGATAAGCATCTTAAGTCGGGTGAGAATGGCCACTAGAGTGGCACTGATGGGACTAACCCTAACGCTACAAGGTTGCATGCTAGGTCTAATTTAAATGTTAAAGATTGCCATGTTTTTTTATTAAGACAGATCTTGGATGCAAACAGTTTCATTTTCAATTGCAGTCTTATTTTTATGCATGTCATCTAGCACTATGGTGCAGTAAAACAGGATAACCACGTTTGGAGCACTTTACTGATGGTAGTACACAGGCACTGAGGTGTCAATTGAATCCTTTGATTTAAGCATTAGATGTATAATGTTGCGGTGGACAATATGGAATGCCGTTATGGATTATAAATATTATTTTGTGCATGGGCTTCCACATATTTGTCATCAATGAGGATATCAATTTATCAATTGATAGATATTGACACTGATTTCTATTTTTTAACCCTGAAAAAGTCGTGGGGTACGCCCCATTAATGACATAACAGGTGTTGGTTTTAAGGCTAAAAAGAAAGACGAAGCCGAATAATTAAAAAGAGCATTGGAATACGGATTATATTTTGAATATACGTTTGTGGAGTCTGATAAATAATGCATTGTGTGCTTGAGGCTGGAATGTAGTTTATGTGAATGTTCCTCTGTAAATTCTGGCAAAATGCAGAGTCATTAGAGGGTCAGCTGCCTGCCTGGGATATCACCATGACACCGATAGTGCCCTCTTCACTGACGATCTCCATCTTGGACTTTTGATGTCTGTTGACCTTTTCTTTTTAGCCAAGTGAATACTTTTTTATTTTACTTTTACCCACAAGACTCAGTGGAAAACAGAGAGTTGGAAAGTAAGTCTGACAGAACTTATGTTACATCACAGTTATGTAAAAGTGCGCCAAGGATGGGAAACACTTTATGTTTGCCGCTTGTCCTTGATCTAATTAGATAAAGGGTACTGTATGAAAGTGAATTATTAATTCGGGTGAGCAGTTTCCCACTTCAAGAAAGGACACTAACTTATCAGGGTGAACTCTAAAGTCACTAAAATTTGCTGAACTCAACTCCCTGGTAGCTGTTGAATAGCGGAGGCAAAGCATAACGTATGGCAATGTGTATAGCATTTATGCACTACCAAAACAGTAATTAAGTCAAAACACCAAACAATAAAAATCCTAAACCAAATTAGAAAAATTGAGTAAAATTTAATAAACATAATGACACTAAAACAAAAAAATCCAATAAGGCAAACTGAACATATGAGTTTTAAAAGTTTAAAGTAAAAATAGTGCAAAAAGCACTAAGCGCCAATGATAGTCTATGGAAGCAGTAGACCAGAACCTAAGCACAATTTCAGGCAGATCGCGATGGAGCATGGGTCGATACCTCGAGCAGGGTTATCCCAGTCAAAGATTTTATAATCTGGCTCAGTCTTTAATGGAGGTCAAAATCCTCTGGTGGGGCAAGCCTGAAGCTGTATAGGAGGAAGATATATTGTATTCAGACCGCTTTACCACAAGGTCCCCCTGACGGCTGCAAACATCATGGAAGTAAAATTAATTTCTAAGCCCAACTTTTCAGGATTTCTGAAGTGGCTCTTCTGAGCCACTTCTGTGGCTCCCAGGACCTCAGGGGCAGCACTTAGGGGCCAGGACCCACTCCAGCAGAGGCCACCAGCAAGGTCCACTCCAGATCTGTTAGAACTGGGGTCTCTCGTTGGCTGAGGCAGTTGCCTTAGTCCAAATAGGGACCCTTGCTTCTAGTCAGGGTAAGGAGGGACACACTCTTAGATAACCCCGGCTCACCCCCTGGTAGCTTGGCATGAGCAGCCAGGCTTATCTCCAAGGCTATGTGTAAAGTATTTGCAACCACCTCCCAGTAACCCAGTGATAACACCACAAATGGACACCACACCGGTTTCATAAAAATAGCTGAATCTTTATAAAAAGGAATATGATGAGACCAACCGATAGAAATCCAACATATGCGTATTCGTAATATTTCGCTTTGCCGGTTATTAGGCCAGCAATCACTTGTAGGTTCTTGCGGTATTAATGATCAATTCATGATCTTTAATTCAGTCCTAATGCAATGTTATGCAGTTCGTGATGCAGTTCGTCAGGTAGTAATAAGACGGTCCTTAATGCAAGAATCAGGCCGTTCGCAATGCAAGAATAATGCGGTTCGTAATGCAAGAATCAGGCAGTTCGTAATGCAAAAATAATGCGGTAAGTAATTCAAGAATCAGGCAGTTCGTAATGCAAAAATAATGCAGTAAGTAATCTGCGCGGTCAACTCGGGCAGCACTATGCCCCAACAGCAGAGACAACGGTCGTAAGCTTAAAGGGGCTGCCCCGGTACTGCTGGGCAGGTATGGGCCACTCGGGGACTCAGCGCGTCTAACGTGGTGCAGTGGGAAAGAGATCGGAGCACTCCGGTTATTCTCCTGCATGCCTCCCCATGCCACACATGCTTGCGGCTCCCGACTGGAGTCCAAGCCTTACCTGAGGGGGTGCGCTGTCCCGCTTTCTCTCTCCGCTTGTCGGACGTCCTGCTGGGTGATCCTGATCACATTGAAGCTCTGTTACTAGGTGACGCTGTATCCAGATGGGTTACGGCGCTGCCTTCTCCTTCGTTGACGATCTTGGGCAGATCCCTTTCGACGAACAATGATCACGATCCCTTTCACCTTGTAGATTCCTTAGCTTCCAGAAATCCTTTAGCTCGTTGTGGCTTGGGCCGGCGGCGATCTTTACTCACAGCCTCAGTTACGATGACGGCTCGGGCCACAAAGGGCAATGCAGCAGCGTGGACGATGTTTCACGCTGTGGGGGCAATGCGGTCACGGGGCACCTCATAAACAGTACCACGGACCACACTACAGTCTCATGCATGCAAAAAAGCACATGCACACAGCGTTGCTGAGACACACTTAAAACACTTTTATGTTCCGGAGTTTCCACAACCGGGGACCAGCTCTCCTCGGGCCCCTGGAGACAAGTTACTTCAGGACACACCACACAGCAAAGTCCTCTCAAGCAGGGGGACACAGCACACAGCAAAGTCCCTTGTCCTCTCCTTAGTCAAATCAGCAAAATGCAGGCCAGCCCCAGAAAAACACAGCAAGAGCAGTCCTTCTCTTCAGTCTCTTCAGCTGTTCTTCTTTGGCAGCGGTTCCTCTTGATCACAAAGTAGTTTAAATCCTTTTTCAGTATGGATTTTAGTCTTCAGTTCAGGGGTTTCAGCTCTTACATTTATACCCATACCCATAAATGACTTTGAAGTCTTTGTTTTCAGGGGGCTCTGACCCCGGTCCATACCAGACCTGGGTGTCTTCCTGCCAGTGCACACCCTCTTCCTTTGATAGTCAGGGTCTGTGGCCTGGACGCTCAGCAGGGGGTGGAGCCATCCTCTGGGTGGCAGCAACACTGACCTCTTCACATCCAGGGGGCTACTCCTCCCCCCACATCAACGGCAGGCTAGCCTGTTGCTGTCTCACCTACTCATCCTTGGGGTCAGGACATTTCCCAGACCCTGTCACATCCAAACCTAGACAGGCAATACACAACCAGGCAGAGGCACACAGGATGGTTTACAACAAGCAACCAGCCACTTCTGAAAGCGTGGTTTCTAAACACACAATTCAAAAACCATCTTCACAAAAATATGTTTTATTAAATTCTGAGTTCAGGCACACTAAACTTCATCTCTCCATCCTATGCCTATGGGAAGATATGCTGGCAACATGGGACACAGCATTCCCCATTCTGTCCTATGGGCAAGATGGCCTTGCAACAGTGAAAAACACATTTGGCAGTATTTCACTGTCAGGACATGGTACACACCTCAGTACATGTCCTACCTTTCACATACACTGCACCCTGCCCAGGGGGGTACCTTGGGCATACTATAGGGGTGTCTGATGTGCAAGAAAAGGGAAAGTAAGGCCTGGCAAGTGGGTGCACTTGCCAGGACAGCAAGGCAGTTAACCAACTGCGCGCAGGCACTGCAGTGGCAGGCCTGAGATCTCTTCTTAGGGCTACTTGTGTGGGTGGTACAATTAGTGCTGCAGGCCCACTAGTAGCATTTGCATTACCAGCCCTGGCACACATAGTGAACTTTACTAGTAAGGCAAACATATCAATTATGGACAACCAATTACCATAACACTTTATACAGGGAGCACTTGCACTTTGACACTGATCAGCAGTGGCAAAGTGCCCAAAGCATCTAAGTCGGCAACATAATGTTAGAAAAAGGTCTAGAAGGAAGGCAAAAAGCTTAAGGAACTTTAGCCAAAAAGTGCCAAGTACAACAAAGTCCAATTGGTACTGGTCAACTGGTCACTTCAGGAAAAATGCCTCTTGCAGATTGTTATGTCCTTGTAGCCACAAATGAGGCCAGTCCCCTTATTTTATCCTGGGCACAAGATGGAGCAGATCCAGTTCTTCAGGGCTCCTTTCAGGTCACATCAAGTAGGGCAGTGTACTCTTCTGGAATTCTGCAGGTCCAGAACGTGTTCTAAGGAGTGTACCTTGGGGTCCCATGGGTGGGGATGACTCCTGGACACTCCCTAACCAATGGGGAAAAATATCCGGGGCAACCATAGCCACTTTTTTTAGCAGTTCCTCTTTGCCTAACTGCAAACAATAACAAAGTGTCCCTTTATCCCCAGTGCAGACCCATTTTGTCCACCCAGTTTGGTAAGGGAAATGATCAGTCCTCTTCCCCGTGTCCACTGTAAACCGGTTCTGGAGGTGGCTTCCCTCCCACTGGGTTTGGTGTCAGCCTGGCTACTGTGGGTATTATGGGACAAAGTCTTTCCCTTCTTAAAGTCTCCACTTACAGTAAGCTATGGCTGGTCAGGCTTCTCCTCTGTACCTTTCAAGTTAATGAAGTTCCAGGGCATACCACTGCTGTCTTTCCTGAGCTAATATGGATCAAATGTCCCACACCTAGTTTATTCTGTCATCAGTAGAGTTGTTAAGAGTAGAGTGCATTGGCGTAGTGTGTATCGGCATAGAGTGCAGTGGCGTAGAGTGCAGTGTTGCAGAGTGGAGTAGCCTAGACTGGAGCTGTGTAGAGTGGAGTAGAGTGCATTGGGATAGAGTAGAGTGGTGCAGAGTGCAGTAGAAAGGTGTGGAATGAAGTGGCACACACCAGCGACATACTCAACGGCAAAGCTGGAACTTCGGGCTGGGTTTCCTTCACCGTCACTGCACATACACCGGCTGCCGGGGAGAAGGAGAGTACCTACTCCGCTACAAGCTCTTCCCTCCCTTTAATCCAGAACACGAGGCAAAATGCATTACTGCACGTGCTGTGATAACTAAGCACTGATACTTTTAAACAGTGCCCTACACATGCTGGGCTGCAAAACAAAGCACTTCTTTTGTGCTTTTACGGTAAAACAAAGGTGAAGAACAGTCCAGTACTTCTCCAACTCCAGACAGGAGCAGCAACTGCAGGCTAACCCACCCCTCACAGCAGAGAAAGGGTAGTGTTCTTCACATAGCTCTTCAGCTCTCCTTCCAAGCAGGTTACTTTGGGATCCAGCAATGATTTTTCTTGAAGTCTTTTGGGATCCAGCAATGATCTTTCTTGAAGTCTTTGATTTCTCTTAGACTTTCAACAGGAGGCAAGCACACACAAACCCTTGGAGATTCAGTACTTTTCCTCTGCCACTATCAGTAGCAGCAACTGCTGGCCACTCACGCAGAAAGGGTGGCACTCCTCATACATCTCTTCTTCTCAGTAGGGTCCTCTTGTTTCCATAAGTAATCTAAGGTCCTGTGGTTTAAGGTCTAATATTTCTATCCCATTTTCTCATTGTTCTTTTTGCTTCAGAGCCTATGAGCTCACTTCAAGTCTCCCTGGCCCACCTTGACCTTAGGGGGTGGAGACAGCATTGTGCAAAGGAGGCACAGTCTATTCAGGTGGTAGTGAAACTACTCCCACCACTCTAAATGCGGACCAGGTCTATTTAGTCTAGTGATGAGTCACCCAGGCAAGGCAGGACACACCTCAGCTCCCTTGTGACTGTCTAGAGTGAATGCACATCCCTAGCTCCTGTCACTCCAAAACCAGACAGTGAATACACAAACAGGCAGAGGCACACAGGATGGTAAAGCAAAAAATGCCCACTTTCTAAAAGTAAAAGACACACTGATGATGGATGGAATGCAGAGCACATCAAACATTCTCTTCCAGTCAATAGATCTGGGTTAAATCCATCGTTCTTTTGCTCACCATGCCACCCCAGTTTAGACCCAGCCATATGCAAATCAGTCTTGACCTTGAGCCTCATGGGAACAGTCTAGACTGAACTGCCAAGCCAGGTCCTCCATGGACCGGAAACAAGCATCCTGGGACCGGTTTCAGGGCATCACCCCTCATCAGCCAGGCTAGCTTGAATCCAGTGGCACAGTGAGAATCACGGATTTAACTCAGATCTCTTGACTGGTGGTGAAGGTTTTGATTTGTTCTGCATTCCGTCCGTCAATTGTGGGTCTTTTGCTAGAACTGGTAAGCCTTTTCACCTTCACTTACCATAAGTGTAACACCTCATTTGGAAGTCTGGCCCTAATTGGATTATTATCCTGCAGGTCTACAATTCCCCTTTTTTACAAATACTGAAGACCTACATTGTCATAGGACCCAATGAAACCCCTTAGGGGTAAGGCACTTTCATTTTGAACTCACATCTTTTCACCCTGATTAGTATTACACTTCACACAATACACCTTTATTCCTCACGTATCTTGCGGTGTGTGCCCCTGCGCCTGCCGTGTCAGTTGCTCCCAGTCCCTTCCAGGATAGGGAATACTGACATGATCAGTAAGATCCTCATTACCTTGCCTTGTGTTACTCACTGCGTCGAGCTAAATCTGGTATTTGCATTAATATCACTTGGATTGCACTTTCATACTCGCCCCACCTAGTACTCTATGGACACCACTGAACGGAATGCACCAATTTTATCAACCACGCTTTGCATGGTTTTTAACTAGCCATTCTGTCAGACTCCTTCATTTGATTCCCAATTTTAACTTTCCCTTTTCTTTCTGTTTATTTTTTCCAGATAGTTTTACAGCCATTGGTCTCAAGCATATAATCTTATGTCCTGATGATGGCCCCTGTATCAAGTTAAATGGGATCGAAACATCGTTGACTCTGTATAACTTGATGCTCTCATAATTGTTCATTGTATTGTGCTATGGTGTTGCAATTTTATTTATTGGACAACTGTACATTAAAAGATTCTTTGTCCGGATGGACAGAACATTTATATAGACCTCATTGTATGTCTATATTATTCCTTAACTCTATTTCTGCTGTTGCATGCCCACTAGTAGCTTTGAATTTACAGGCGATGGCACACACTGTGCACTTTACTAGAGACTTACCAGTAAATCAAAGATGCCAATTATGAAAAACCAATCATAATCACAATTTACACTGTGAGCATATGCACTTTAGCACTAATCAGCAGTGGTAAAGTGCCCAGAGTCCTAATGCCAACAAAAACAGGGTCAGAAAAATAGAAGGGATAAGGCAAAAAATTTGGGAATCAACCTGCAAAAAGGGCCAGGTCAAACAGCCAGCAAATAGAAAGCCAGAGTATGTGAGTGACAAACCATAAAGACAATGGTAAGCAACGGGAGGAATGCATTACCAGGGAAGCTTCTGACTGCCCCAAGATGTCTTTAGCAAACCGCTTCGACCGAAAAAGGAACAGAGAAGTCAGAAGTGGAACCTAAAATTTGAGAACCCAGTTCTCATCCAAAACCCACCCCATCCGCACTACTGAAAAAGACAACAGTGGAGGCCTCAAATGGCTGCTTTAGGAAGTGGCTGCTTTAGGAAGCTCATGGCCAAAACAAGTAGAACTGTAATTATATCATCTAATTGGCCGCAACATATTTGTACAGTACGATGGTCTATTAACCCATAGATATTTGAAGGCTATAAATTAACTGGGTTATTAGTACTAACTGCAGATTATATATTACATGTTTAGTGCAGCTGTTATCACAGAAGGATTTATATTGGTTGCTCTTCATTTTTCAGCTGCTGCATTATTCTTTGTGAATGGTGGCAAAGGAACGTCAAGTGAGCGGTAACCCAAAAATGCCTGAAATGGCAATAACCTTTGGCACAAGAGCATAACCACATAAACATCTTCAAATCTCTGAAACACCACTTCCCTCCTGAGGCACAGCCGGGAGAGGAAAAACGCTGCTAAATTGCCGATTTTGCACACTTGGAAACTGTTTTAAATTGCTTTTAAAAATACTTGTATTTTACCTGCCTTCCTTAGAGCGGAGCTAGCGCTCAGAGGGAGTGTCTGACAGAGCCCTCCTCAGCCGCCATCGGCCACGAGGAAACGAGGGACACGCCCACATTGTAGCCACGCCCACTTTGCCTTATATAGCGCGCTGAATCTCTAGCTCGCTGTACACCACTTCCCTCCTGAGGCACAGCCGGGAGAGGAAAAACGCTGCTAAATTGCCGATTTTGCACACTTGGAAACTGTTTTAAATTGCTTTTAAAAATACTTGTATTTTACCTGCCTTCCTTAGAGCGGAGCTAGCGCTCAGAGGGAGTGTCTGACAGAGCCCTCCTCAGCCGCCATCGGCCACGAGGAAACGAGGGACACGCCCCCCTACCCTTCCTATAATTATGTGCATGCACAGGAAGCGCAGCGGACGAGCGCAGCGGGCGCGACGAATGCGCGCCGAAGGCGCGCATAAGGCAAGCTCGTCTGCGCTCGTCCGCGCCGAGTCCGGGCCAAGGGCCAGTTCCCCTGCCCTTCGAACAACCGACCGCTTATGTTACAGTGCGGACCTCCTTTACAGCCTGAGGGCCTCCACGGTCAATTATAGTTGTCACAAATACTCTGCAGATACTCTACCCCAACTCTGTCCAGAGTGTTACAAGCTCCTTAAGCCTACCACCACTCCCAAACTGCTCCACCACTTTCGGATGTTCTTGCTGAACTGCCGCTCCCTACCTAAACACACAGCTGAAATAATGCTGTTAATAGAAGAACTCTCCCCCGACATTCTGTTTTTGACAGAAACCTGGCTCTCCCCGGCAGCCGATCCAGCCATAATAGCTGCGCTCCCCGCAGGCTTTCAAATCCTGCGCCAGGACCGGTTAAAAGGGAGGGGAGGAGGCCTTGCTATAATACATAAAGAGCAGTTCAACTGCAGAGTGGTCACCGAAACCATTCTAGACTGTGAAAGCCTCACCTTCAAAATTGAACTGTCCCCCAATCAGTGCCTTTCAGGCACTTTGATCTACCGACCTCCAGGGCCCCCGAGGCAGTTCCACGTTAGCCTACCCACTTATGTATCCAAACGTATTAATACTTCATCCAACTTTATCCTGCTGGGTGATTTTAACTTTCACTTTGACTCGCCCTCTGACCTTACCGCCTCGACTCTAACAGGCGACCTAGCAGCCTTGCTGCTCTCACAACGAGTCACCCTGCCCACACACGAAAAAGGCCATCTGCTCGACCCAGTTTTTAGCAACTGCCCCAACCTCCTAACTTGTCCTCCCATACCCCTTCCCTGGACGGACCATTTTCTGATCCCCATCAATTGGACCATTCTCAAACCCCCCGAACCTATCCCTACTACAAGACTCAAGAGAGCCTGGACCCATCTTATGATTGATAATTGGACCAATGCACTCACAGAGACCCAACCCTTGGTCACGGATAACCCTGAGCCAGCTTATCAGGCCTACGTCAATTGGATTTCCCAATCTCTTGACATTGCCCTTCCGAAAAAGGTAATCACTCTTAAACGCCTCCACAAAACTGCCCCGTGGTACACGGAGAATCTGAGAAACCAAAAACGATGTTGTAGGAAACTCGAAAGACGCTGGCGAACCGATTATTCATCGGTACATAAAACTCTCTACCGAGAAGCTATCAGCAGCTACAAAAGCCAGATAAAGGAAGCCCAGGCCTCCTACTTCTCGGAAAAAATTGTCCTTGCAAAATCCAAACCGAAGGAAATTTTCAAAATCATTAAACAACTAACCAAACCCCCGCCCAGCCTACCAGTGGACAAACCCACTTCTCACTGCAACAAAGTTGCCGAATTTTTCCATCAGAAAATTAGTTCAATCTACTCGGCTTTCCCCCCGATCAACCCACCTCCGTTCATTACACTTTCACACCCCGTTGAACCCGTTCTCAATCCTCAATCACCCACGCTGTCCCATTTTCCCCCACTGGAACTTGTCTTGCTGGAGTCTCTAGCACGCAAAGTCAAATCCGGTTCTCCGAATGACCCTGCCCCCCCAGAGATAATTATGGCCGCTGCACAAACCACTCTACCTATACTAAGGGACGTCCTAAACACCTCCATCTTCACGGGCATAGTTCCCACAGTCTGGAAGCAGGCCATGGTGAAGGCCCTGCTGAAAAAGCCCAGCCTGGACCCCACAGATATGAGCAACTACCGCCCAATATCCCTGCTCCCCTGGGCGAGCAAGGTCCTGGAGAAATACATAAACCTCCAGCTTACCAACTTTTTAGAAACCCATCTGCTCCTGGATCCCACCCAAACCGGATTTAGACCTAAACATGGGACCGAGACCGCCCTCCTCATGGTCACCGAGGAGGCCAGGAAAATCTTAGATCAGGGAGGATCAGTGGCAGTGATCCTCCTTGATCTTAGTGCGGCCTTCGATACGGTCAGCCATGTCACCCTGCTGGACCGTATGGCCCAGGTCGGGATTAAGGGCAAAGCGTGGACCTGGTTCCGGTCCTTCTTGGAAGATAGATCTTTCCAAGTGTTTGATGGCGATTCAGTCTCCACCAGCATCTCCCTGAATTGCGGCGTCCCCCAAGGTTCCTCTCTGAGCCCGGCACTTTTTAACCTGTACATGAGACCACTAGCTGATGTCGTCCGTCCGTTTGGGATTAAGATCATCTCCTACGCGGACGACACGCAGCTGGTGGTCTCCCTGACACAGGAGACCAATCTCCCTGTACAGAGCGGCCTCAGAGAGTGCCTAGAGGAGGTAAAATCCTGGATGTCCCAATCATCTTTAAAATTAAATGGAGATAAGACCGAGCTCATGGTTCTCGGCAACTCGGTCCCCAGCCTCCCGCCCACCCTTTGGCCACCCAGTATGGGCCCCATACCTATTCCCAAAAACAGCATAAAAAGTCTGGGAATATGGATGGACAACTCTCTCTCCTTTGGCGTACAAGCCACCAAACTCTCGGCTACCTGCTTTGGCATCATGAAGATGCTTAGGAAAATTCTCCCCCTCCTTCCCATGGAAGCCAAGCAAGCAGCGGTACAAGGCCTGATTCAATCTCGCCTCGATTTTAATAATGTCCTTTACCTCGGAGCCCTGGAATCCACATTGAGGAGGCTACAGATTGTGCAGAACTGCGCCGCACGTCTGCTACTTGACATCCCTCGCAGACAGTCAGTAAGGTCTGGGTTGGTCTCTCTTCACTGGCTACCAGTACGCCAAAGGGTTTTGTTCAAAGCCATGTGCATATCCCACCAGTCCTTCTGGAACTCTGGCCCCATGATCACACAGGACCTAATCCTTCACTATAGGCCCAATAAGAACCTAAGATCCAACCAGTCTTTCTTGGCAGTCACTCCGAGAGTAAGGAGATCCAGATCTGGAGGTAGGTCTTTCGCCTATAACGCGGCGAGGGCCTGGAACTCCCTCCCATTGCACTTAAGATCCAACTCTAATCACACGACTTTCCGCAAACAACTAAAAACCTTCCTATTTCATCCAGTTTAATTTCCCCTCCCTCTGTTGTGTTTTTTGTTTTTTTTTTCTCTCTGGTCGGTTTTGGTGTTTTCAGCGCTTGGACGCCCTCGGGCAACAATTCGCGCTTTACAAATCGACATCCAATCCAATCCAATCCAATCCAAATACTCAGGCTCTGTAATTCAGTATTTGGCCCCCTAGTGCAATGGGAATTTGATGCTTTTGGTGCTGTTAGCGATCTTAATACATTTCAACAATCTCCCATGATATCCGTGACCCTTATCATTGACACCTCCAGACTCCCAATATAACACTAGTACCTCCTGCAATCTATTGACCCTAAGCCTACTAAAGAATACCACAGGTAGCCCCGCTCAGCATTCACAACCTTAAGCTGATATCACAGCTGTTGGCAGACTATTGTCAGAGGATTCAGAACTCATCATTAACAGGCAATCTTCTCTCTTCCATCAACAATACACAGTGCATACCCTTAACCTCATCTCACTAACCCCAGATATTCAAAAGGGCAGACCCACAAGATAGGGAGCTTAAGGAAGTTAAGGAACAAAAGGTTGGACAAAACATATCAAAACAGGAACCAGTGATATCATACTCACCTACCAAAGGGAAATATGAATCCCCTGCCAACTGTGTCTTAACTACTAGGGCAAGCCTTTGTCTAGAAAGGTTCAAGACTGGGTGTAGTGTGGTGGAGTGCCCCCTATTTCATCTTCTTCATCTGTATAAAGGTCCATAATCATGGGCAATCGGCCAGTCTTGAACCTTTCCAGAGGCTGGTTTTTGGATGCCGTAGTAAACTACGAGAAACAAGAGATTTACGAATTATCCAACCCTGATGAAGTGCTAAGGGACAAAATGCATTGGCTGGGCTGATGTGCAGCCCAAAAAATTCAATAAATGTGGATTTGAACATATGTACAAGACTCCCGAGGAATTCAATAATGGACTTTGTTGATGGACACTATTTGATGTTGCATTTCTTTTTGGAACATATATCTGTATTCTGTGTTGCTGCTCAGCAGATTAAAGCCAAGTCAGATATCAAAGTACTGCTTGTCCAGAGCAGGAAAACGGAGAGCACTGCTTCAGAAAATGTAATGCTTAAAAGCTATGAGGAGCTTTTAAATTGGATAAATGATTATAAAAGAAGTTCTGCATTTTTACACTCTTCGTTACTTTTGTTAGAAACTCTCCTAATATATCAAAATAATTTTCACCATGATTTTCAAGAAAGAATTGTTTCTGTCATTATCACTGAAATATTTTCATATATAACTATATTTCAAAAAGTCATATTCAATTTCTAATGTATTTGGGCCAATGTCCTAAAATATTAATAAAGATTTTTTTTTTTTTAAATAAAGAATTGTGGCTGTCGTTTAGAGTTTGGTGGTTGTGTGCCATCCACTATAAACTGGCAGACGTCTTAAAGCCATGATTCCCCCACCTCAGTTACAGGTCTGGGGACGGTTTGGTTTCCACTGGTGGGGTCTCCGCTCGCTGGCTCCACTGTTGGACAACAGAACTGACCATTTGACACGTGGGCCACCAACACATGCATGCCAGAAGGCCCATCCTTTTGAGAGCTTGCATTTTTCCTGCCAAGGCTGCCACCTGAGGCATGACAGAGCCAGGCGGGGAAAAGAATAGAGGGCCCCCACGCACTGGAGAAAGGTCTCAGTTTGCCAGTCAATTTTTTTTCACAGAAACAAACCCCACTTTTGGGGGTTTGCTTCTGTGAAAAAAAAAGACAAGCTGGCACCATGACACAGTAGGCTACCATGAATTACATTTTTGCTAAAAGTGTGTCTGCTTTGTCTACAGTGATCTTTAGATATGTTTGGTGGACCTAAGCTGGGCAGACAGAGCTGCGTCTTCAGTGCTTGGTGGCCTATGCTCCATACATTTAAAACCCCCAAGGTCTTCTTTTTGAAACGATACCATTTTACTTCCTTACTTCCTCAACAAAATGATTACACAATTAAAAAGATCCGTTAATGTCGAGGCCACACGAGTTCCTTATTTAGCGGAACGGTGACTAAGGACAGATGTTGAAGTAGAACCAATTCTGCAGCACTTGATTAGACATGTTTAAAAAAAAATACACGTCGGCGCACGTCATAAAGCATGTTTTCTAGTTAAAATAGAAGTTAAAACGACTTCAAGTTGTTTCACAATTTCCCCGAAAGTGTTTATGTTGAACTTTACTGTTTCCTGCATTCAGCACCACCACCCACTTCGCCGCGTTTGCTCGCTGGAAACTGAGATGAGTCAAAAGCAGCCATGAACTGCTATTTTTAAATGCTGCTAATTAGCCCTATAACTGTTCACCTAGTTTATGCGCCCACGTGCTCCTTCGGCGCTTGGGTACGTCATCTTCCGTTCCCGAAGAGGCCCTTGCTCAGAATAGCCACTGTCAATGTCTGTTTGGGGTTTGTGTAACTTTCCCCTCCTGAGACCAGGTGCCGAGCGATGATCTGATTTCAGAGTTATACACAGGAAATGATTATAGGCCGCCGCCTATGACATCATGCCGTGCGTGCGACGAAGAAATCACGTAGGAAAGATAGCGAGGGGCGGGGGAGGGGCGTCAATGATCAGCGGTTGTATTCCAGAGCCCTGACAACGGAAGACTGTTCAGCGCTCTTCGCTATGTGAAATGCTGAGTGCTTTATGCGTAAACTGGTAGGTAGCTCCTTCTTGTGGGGGCAATACTCCTCTGCCTAATGTTACCTTAATGTATCACTTTTGAATCATGAGACCTGCTATTATCTCAGTGGCTGCAGGCGGGGAACTCGTACAGTGTTTACAGTGACCTGCCATCATCACAGTAACAAATGACATGGTGTGGTTAGGTTTTGTTTGTGAGTTGTTTGTTCTGTTGTATATCCTGACCACAAAACCTCAGAGACATTGTCAATAGGCAACGAGAGGATTTATCAGATCTCATAATTTGCTCAAAATCCGATTCCCAAGGAATCCCAAGACACCATGTCAGCTAGTAGCATCACATTACCTTTGGACTCTAATGACCAGCAGTTTGCTTTTTAAAATTGCTGTGTATCAAAGATTTAAGACTGCTGTTTCAAATAAACAATGATTAGTAAAAGGCGCCATCACCCAGATTCTAGAAATAGTTGATGCTCAAGGCATGCTTAAGTGTGAAAGATCAACCCTGCGATTTTTAGGTTTCGCTAACTAGACATATTTTAGCTGTCTGTAGGTGTAAGCTTCTTCTGTACATACCAAAAACCTTCAGTGGTCTTACCGTCCTCTTACTGCTTATAGTTATTTGGCCATAACTGTCACTCTTATTTCTTGCTTCTTTGTCAATAGCTTGTCTTCCTCTACCTGTGCTCAGGGCACAAGTCAGGGGTACACGCGGGTACATGGCGTCCATCCACTCTTTTCATCCACCCTGCAAAGAAGTTCGGCCCCACAGAATTATGCTGAGCTTGTACCGGTGTAATTTTCAGAGACCGGACACGTTCAGCAGCACCTGCACATTGTCTGCTTTCAATTATCAGCAGCAACGTGCAGGCAGCCAGGGGGGCTTTTCAAAAAAATAGTCACATCTAACTGGGCCAACCATAAAGGCTGTAGTTAAGAGACCATCAGGCCTCCCTTTGATCGAGTATCCTGACTGGATGCGATCTGGAACCTCACACTTAAATGAAAATGCAAGGGAGGGGATACAAAGGCACACAGCTTGTTATCACTTCACAGGTACTTAAGAGAGGCAGCCTTTTGACATTGTTTTGTCCTTGTATGTAATTACATAGACTGTAAGAAATGTCAAATTGTTGCCAATGCAGGGTGTCGGAGCGCTTTACGTAACATTTATTTATTTATTGAAAATAGATCATGTACGTGTGTAAATCAATGTACTAGATGTGGTATATGAGAAAGTGAGGGTTACAAGATGTAGGAGTCACACTATATTAGACGGATTACAATTTATGAACTACAAATAACAAAAGGATCTCTTTGTTCAAAGCAGTAACCCACTTACCTATGCACGTAAAGTAAAAATCTGTCATCTGCATGGTACATGATAAGCTTTTCAGGAGACACATTAATCTCCCATACCACTTCGATTCAAATCTGGGACTCCACAAGACACAGATCTCTCCAACAAATGTGTTATCCATCAGAGTTATCTCACCATTATTATTATTCCCAGAGATTTACTGCCTTAACACCATAGAATATTTTAAAATGCAGACTTTGCAACCAATTAAGTAGAACTGATCTAGTGCCTTGTTGCCAATTTCTTTGTGGTAGGGTTTTAAAAAAGACAAATGTATTAGTTGAGACCCAGATTTTACGTCGGGGTTGCTCCACTTTTTTGGCACAAACCCAACACAAAATCTTATTTGTTATATCTCATAGTGTGCTTAAATGTACTCATGATGTACTTTATAAACATATGCTTGATAGCTTAATATCTGATGTCTCTTCTTGTGATGTCACTTCCTGTGATGCCACGTGTGATGTCACACATCATGACGTCACGCGCTATGATGGCACGCGCCATCATGTCACTTGCATACTGCCTAACTTGGTTAGTCCACCCACGTCTTTATATAGGACTTGTGCCCTGCTTGTGCTTGTCCCTCCCCTGGAGTTTTGTTTCTTTACCATGCTTTTGATTGGCTGACTTGTATCCTCCACTGCACACATTTAGGGAACTACTTCTTTATTTTTCATTACACACTCCATAAGCAAGTATGAGTCTTCTGGGTCTCCTTCATCTCCTGCTTCCTCCCATTCAAATAGCCCTTCCCTGTCTTTCCCTTCAAGTTCCTCTGTTGCTCCTCTAGCCCTCATTGCACTTTTTCTAGGTTCTTGTTTTTTCTGTTTGTTGAAGAAAGATGGAGAGCAAAAGATCTAAGAAAAGGAAAACTTTTTCTGCAAAGGTTTCATCTGATGATGATGAGGAGACTCATCACAAAAGAAGCAGACCCAAATTGTCCACACTTCCTGCAAAGTCTGATTTTACGCCAGCAAATTAAAAATAGCTGATGGTGGAAAAATTAAAAGCGAAGACTTTGACTACAGAAAGAGATACATGGTCATCATAGCCATCATGTTAAAGAGCAGACTATGTTCAAGTTCATCTGATCATGAAGAGTCTAGTCCTTCTAACCATGGCGAATACGTTCACAGAGAAGAGTTGAGCCTCTGTGACTCATGTAAGTGAAAACATGGGATTTACAGACAGTTCAAGTGAAAAATTCAGTCAATTCTTTTTATCTGCAGTATGAAAGAATATCAAGTGCAGCACTTCTGGTATATGGTAAGATAAAGTGACGTATACTACACAAATGACATGATTTTTGAGCATCTTAAAATCCCTCGTTTCAGGCAAAAAAAATAAATTTCTAGAAGATGCCGACAACGTTCTACCCCATGCGCTAAAGGTAGACTCTAGGGCCCAGATTCTGAATACTGTCATGCAACACAGTTCAGCCTCCTAAGAGGCTGCGCTGTGTTGCATGACAGAGAGAGAGCAGTAGAGTGCCATGTTCACAGAGAAATGGCTCTCTCCTCCCCTCTCCCTAGCATTGGTGCTGATTTCAGCAGCCGTGCGCCAGGCAAATACCTTATCATCCAGTGGCGGCTGGTGCCATTTGAAAGTTGTAAGGTGTAAATTTATTGTCGTACTGCACTGGGGCGAGCGATAGAGCCCGAACAACCCACAGGGGGTTTGGGGGGGTTCTCCCCACTGAGAAAATTTTGAAAAAAGAGTGGACAAATGGTGCATTTTCAAGCAAATTTGAGGAAGCAGGAAGGTTAATAAAGCAATACAATTGAATTATTTATCATTTAAGACGTAGAAAGAGGTTGAGCTCACTGCTTAATTTGAGCCGGAGCTTTCCGGTGCTGAGCACCGGCACTTAATTGGTTTCCGGTGCTCGGCACCAGCACCTAATTCACCAATTGTCAACATCACACTAAGGGCAGTCTGCCACAAGGTGGCTGCCACAAGGTGGCGCTGCTCATGTAATCTAGCAATGAGCAGTATAACAGTTGTTTGGAAAACAATATACATTCAAAAATTACTAATACCTGCCTCCCCAGCCATTCCTTTAGCTTTGGGGACCTGAAATAATCTGAACTGTCGCATTTACATGCAAGAGAGATGGTTAGTACTTGTTTTGGCAGTGATGACAATGGCGATGGGTGGTGCAAGCTGCAGTGGCCTACTGATCAGAGCCCTGGCACTTAAAATTTTACAAATTAAGCACTGGTTGAGCTCAAGAGACAGGGGAAGAACCAGAGATCACTTTATTTGTGAGGGGGGGGAGGTGGGGAGTGGGCCCTTAGAAAATGGGAGGCCGGTGACCAGGCTTAAAAGGTCTGTGTTTACTTCTTCCGTCTAAAGGGAAAGCTGAAAAATAAATGCAAAAGATATACAAATGTAGAAAGCTGGGGCGTTGCCAAAACCCAGAGCGAGATGGCTGTCTAAACCTCTTGCTCAGTAGTATCTGTTCTCCTCACGTTGATCCGCCACACATATCCGGTTCCCTGAGGTCGGGAAAACTGTGGGAGGGTGGACGGCACGACTTGCGCCGCCTCCCGTCGCCGACGCCTGCCGGACCAAGCGATCGTGGGTCCCGCACAGTCTTGGCCTAACGAGCGGGCAAAGCCGGGGACTAAATTTTTGTATCCGACCACTGCGGAGCCCCGTGGAGCCGGCCTTGGACGCACCGGCGCATGGTAGGCTGAGCGCCTGCCGGGACCTGCCAGATAGCAATCTGGTCCTGCGGAGGAACTCCTAGACATTTGTGGCACCCGGCGATCCGCCGAGAACTACGCAGCGGCCCACATGTGCCATTCAGATTGAAAGCCGGACAGGGAGGCGCACTCGGCCTCGGCCCCTTGTGGTAAATAATTTAATTACCGGTACTTAATTTGATGCGGAAAATCTATAATAATAGCTCAGTAAAATGAGAGGCAGAATCCGTGGTATTAGAGGTTCGGAACGGGCTTTATTCCAAAATCAATTCGAATTGTGGACTCCATATTCCATCACCACGAAGGTTCAGGAAGTGAAGGACCAACTTTATTGACAGGTAATCATTTTTATACAGAGGCATTATAGTGAAACAGATGCAGGAGGCGTAACAGTTGATAACAAAGATAAAAACATACATGCGTAACTAAAATGGGTGTAACTAGGCGTAACTAAAGAACGTCATTAGGTATGATGTCACAAATGGGTGGTTCCATGAAAGAATTTCGCAATGTCAGCAGAAATACTTGGCAGAGATGCGCGCGCAGCAGCATGACGTGTGATTGACGTGCAACTAGGGGGTGAAGGGGACTTGACATTTAGCTCTACATGTGGAGACAGAAGTCTAGGGGGTCAAGTCAACCTAATCCCAAATCATATCTAACATCCTATGTTTAAAGAACTATGTTATCCAAAAGGAAAGGTCTCTCGAATAAAATCTATTCTATACTGACTGTGAGTGCGTGTACAAGCGTCTAAGTGTCTACACTAGATGCGAGGGCAGAAATCTTCCATAGTAACAGGGCTATGAATTACTTGCATAAAGACAGAGAAGCCGGGCCCTTTGCTCGGTAGCTGGAAGAATGTTTACTTAAACTACTAGACAGGAATGCATTGGATGGGGAGCGGAGCAGATAATCTCGAAGGTGAAATACAGTTTTTGGCAAGCAAACAGGTCGAGTCAGGCACCGTTAGCCGCGCAGGGAGTAGGACAAAGTTCATGGATACAGATGCGAGCTCAGACTGGAGCTTTCAGAGGCGGAAGGCAGGAAAAGGCTTAATGGCAGAATCAGGGCCTACTCGCCTGGACTGTAAAATGGGATAAATGAACCATATAAAGCCGGTGGCCTTTCATACTTAGGAATAGAATATCCGGCCCATTCATGGCGGATCTGAAAGAGGACATGTTGACGGTGGACGCACATGTGTTTGCGTCTTCATAACTGGAACTGGAGGGAACATACATGTACTTGTGATTTATACATGAAACCGTTGGGGTCCAAGATAGGGGACATAACTGATCATAAAAATCCATATTTCCACATTCCCTCCTTGTCCCCTACTTGCCCTTAAGAGATATCAATCTTCATCAATCCGTTGATCTGTTCATATAGCATCATTTGTTCTTCTTTCTTCTTCCGGGATGAATGAAATCTTGGTGGTGGAATACACGATGTGGCACACAGACCACAAATCGCTGGTCCACATTGTAGGCATAAGCAGCAACTGAATAATATGAGAAAGCCAATACCTAGGAAGGATAGGACCCTCCATCCCCAGGCTGACAACACACCCCAAAACCAACCGGACCAAGTCCAGGTGCCTGGATTCTGGTGTATCTGGCTTACAATCTTATGAAGGCGAGTTATGGCTTTATATACTGACGGCGAATTTTCTGGTATGAAAATGCAACAACTTGATCCGATGACCCTACAAGCTCCGCCCCTATCGGCCAGGATGACGTCAAGGACAAGACGATTTTGAAGCACAACAATCCGCATAGCAGACTGCTCTTCTGTTAAATTGCCTAAGGCGGAAATAGTTTCGTTCACTACTGCTTCAAGGGTTCTGGTTAATCTACGTATCAGCTTACTATTGGTAACTGTACCTATATAGGGAAAGAGACCTTTATTGAAATCTGTGTATTTTTCCCATGCTGTCTCAGTGTAATCGACTATTGGGAGATCTCTCCTTTCTCTATTGTGTATTAAATGAGTATTTCTGTGATAATCAGGAGGAGCTAGGAAAACAGGTGGCAAAAGGAATCCGATGTAGCAGGTACCATCCCAATCTAGAGGCAAACGTATATATGCAGTCTGACCACATACGAAGTAGGAATGGCGAGAAGCTCTAAATGTAGACTTGCCTTGATCACTGAATTCTATTACAGTGGTGCATCTACTATGGCCCATATGTATGGAACCATTCTTTCTTACACATAATTCACCTTTAACTGGAAATACTGACATAGCGGGCAAAATTGGTGCAGCTTCGGATTCAACATTCAGGATCATGAGATTAAGCGTGAAATTCCCTAATCCATATACTTCATTTTCTAGATCAGTTCCTGTTCTTTTGGGAAGTCCCGCCTTGTTAGGGTAGCAGACTTTCAGTAAAACTAGGTTCAGGTTTCCCCATACCCAATTGTCTTGATAAGTTACTGAGTTTGAATCTAAGGAATTAATTAAACTAAACCATGCTCCACAGGAGCCGTTGTGTGTGAACGGATATGGAAAGAGAGGCAGAATTCCCTTATAGTTCTGATAGGGAGGGAGTCGGCCACATATCCAACAATTTGTAGCATTGCTAGCCTGATGGGAATGATGTAACATACTAATAAAAGTGTTATTGCGCAGCACAAATCTATAGGACAACTCATGCGGGGGTAATTCACTAAAAGAATGTTCAGCAGTAACATTGTAAACATGTTTAGAAATAGGATAATATATGTGCAACAATATACTTGCA
The DNA here is from genome assembly GCF_964204655.1 of Triturus cristatus. Taxonomy (NCBI): domain Eukaryota; kingdom Metazoa; phylum Chordata; class Amphibia; order Caudata; family Salamandridae; genus Triturus; species Triturus cristatus. Next base: position 854,931,902 of record NC_140585.1, on the reverse strand, counting down.
GCGATTATTAAAAGACTTAAGAAAAACAAAATTAATAACGTCACTGTGCAATGACTACGCAGTGATTTACAGTACGCATGTTGTTTCAACTGCATCTTTCGGTTTCTTTCTCTATTCCGGTCCAGAGGATACATGTCAGAGACAAATTCGACCGATTCACCTTGGAGAGGACTTAAACAATCAAATTGTCTGACTTATTAGACCGTAGTTTTAGTCTGTATAGTTCCTTATCACTCTGTTCAACCAAAGGAAGCTTTGAGTCAATCGGTGAAGACACGCGAGGTGTATCGTTTACATCGGACGGTAGTCCATGAAATTTCTTGATATGACTTGAATGTATCCAACCTTTGCGACCTTCGATCTTCACGGCTGTCCTCGTGGTGAGCAGTACTAGTTGAGGCTATTTCCACCTAGGATCCAGCTGAGTCTTCCGGTCAAAGTTTCGCACTAACACCAGGTCCCCGGGAACTACGTCATGGGGTTTCACCTCGGTGTTGTCGGGAAAAGCTGCAGCTACCTGTGAACGACAAGATTGTAGTGCAGACATCAAGGAAGCCAAGTAATCTGTCAGCATATTACAGTCAACATCAGTTATTTTGCGTGGTATAGGCGTCCCCCACATATTTGGTGGTCTGCCAAAGATCACCTCATATGGGGATAGCCCTGTTCGAGAGTGCGCTACCATTCTCATGTAAAAGAGTGCAACTGGTAAGGCTACTACCCAGTCGACACCTTTCTCTCTACATATTTTGGACAATCTAATTTTCAGAGTTTGATTATGTCGTTCCACGAGACTTGCTGCCTCGGGGTGTCGGACACAGTGAAATTTCCACTGATAGCCTAACAAAAGTGAAACGTGTTTCATTAGTTCGGATGAGAACGGCTGGCCGTTATCTGAGTAGACAACACGTGGTAAACCGTACCGTGGGAAGAATTCTCGAACCAACTGTTTGGCAGTAGTCGGGGCAGTGTAATCTGAAACCGGGTATGCCTCTGTCCAACGGGAAAGAGCACAGACAACTACAAGAACATATTTGAATCCTCGACATCGTTCCATCTGGATATAATCCATCTGGAGGACTTCAAAAGGGTGATCAGGAGGCTGAAATCCACCCTGCTCTACGGGAATGCTTTTACCTGGGTTAAACTGACAACAGATCATACAGGTACGAACTTTTTGTTTAGCTGCTGCTCGTAAATGTTTGTTGAACCAAATGTGTTGAATGCTGTCTAGCATAGCTTTTTCTCCTAGGTGCGCTGGACTATGTATTGTATTAATGATGACTTGGACCATTAAATCAGGAAGGAACCATACAGATTTTTCCTTCGTCATCCATCCTTGATCCGTTTGGATCCCTCCTAATTCAGTCCATTTCTTTATTTCATCTGGTGTAGCATGTGTCTGTATGTCAATTACGTCAAGAGCGGGATCCTTAACCGTCATGCAATGTGTTGGTGTCGGAACTATTGTCTTTGTCATGTCAGATGTGTGAGTTTGAGCAGTCTGTTTAGCTGTTCTGTCAGCTAGATCATTGCCTTGGGAAATGATATCAGTAACTTTCGTATGAGCTTTACATTTCATAATTGATATTGCAGTGGGTAGATGTATTGCATCTAATAAGGCATGAATGAGGGGTCCGTGCTGAATGTGGGCACCGTGAGAAGTTAAATAACCTCTCTCTCGCCACAGCACGCCGAAGTCATGTACAACTCCGAATGCATAACGTGAATCAGTGTATATGTTGACTTTTTTATTTGTGGCTTGAATACAGGCTTGTGTCAGAGCGATGAGCTCTGCTGCTTGAGCTGACAAGGTATTTATGCAATTTGTTTCAATGACTTCAGTGTCTGTTGTGACTGCATACGCGGCCACTAGCTCTCCTGTACTTGTTCTCATACATGACCCATCTACATACAATGTCAAGTCTGGATCTGACAATGGGACGTCTGTCAAGTCTTGTCTGGGTTTCGTCGTGATAGTGATAACTTCAATACAATCATGTGCTAGTGGGTCTGTTCCGTTTACTGGTAACAGTGTGGCAGGATTCAATGTACTACAACGTCTGATTTCTATGTGTGGCTGAAACAATGTTAATTCATAACCGGTGAGTCTTGCTATAGTCAAGTGTTGTGTTTGTGTGCGGTTCAAGAGAACCTCTACTGCATGTGGTACTTGTACTGTCAATTGGTGTCCTAACACTATGGCATCGCTTTGTCGGATTGCTAAAGCTGTTGCTGCCACTGATTTCAGGCACGCAGGCAGAGCCTGAGCTACGGGATCTAATGTACTAGAAAAATAAGCACATGGTTTGTGTGATCCTGCTTGTTCCTGTGTGAGTACTGACAAGGCAGTACCTTCGCGTTCTGTAACAAAGAGTGTAAACTGTTTATTGTAACATGGTGTTGCTAAAACAGGTGCTTGACATAAAGCTTTCTTTAGGCTTTCAAAAGCTTGTGTATGTTCCTGAGTCCAAGGGAGGACAGTCGATGTGGCTGCCTCCTGCGTTGTCAACTGAATGAGTGGTTTTGCTAGAAATGCATACTGAGGGATCCACTGCCTACAGTATGAAGTGAGGCCTATGAAAGCCCGCACCTCCTTTTGTGTCTTGGGTATTGGCATGTTAGCAATTAACTGGATGCGATCTGGTGTAAGCTGCCTTCCCTCCTTGGACAGCGAGTGCCCAAGGTAAACAACTCGCTGGACACAGAATTGCAGCTTAGAAGGGGACACCTTGTGCCCCTTTTCGGCCAAAAATTGTAAAACCGTCAGTGAGGCTTTTTCACATTCATGTTCGCTTCTAGCGGTGATCAGCAGATCATCGACATATTGAAGCAGGGCAGTGTTGACTGGCATGTGGATACTGTCAAGTTCTCGTTTCAGTGCTTGGCTATAGATGCTGGGGCTTTCTGTGAATCCTTGAGGTGCGCGTGTGAATTTAAAGCTTCGTCCATTTAAACTAAATCCGAACAAGTATTGGCTTTCCGGATCTATTGGGACGCTGAAAAAGGCATTCTTGAGATCAATTACAGTAAAGAATGTTGCTTCGGAATCAATGGCTGTCAGTAATGAAGAAATGTCTGGGACTACGGGGTATTGTGGTACAATGCATTTATTTAATTCGCGCAGATCAATAACCAATCGATATACTGGCGGGGCTTTTGGATCAGTTCGTTTAAGAATCGGAATTATCGGGGAATTACATACATTGGAGTCAGTTTCCACAACCACTCCTTGGGTAATAAGCTCGTCAATGATTTGCAGTAAAGCCACTACAGCATCTGGGGGTAACTTGTATTGTCGCATTCGTGGTAGTACCACTCCTGTCTTTAGTTTGACTCGATATGGTGTAATGTTCATACAACCAACATCTGTAGGGCCTTGTGCCCATAAATGTGTGGGTAAAGTCTGCAGTCGGTGATCCATGTCTCGGGACACATAGTGCCCTTTGAAATCACGTAAAAACAATCTTACTCCTTCCGGAGAACAACATATTATAGCTCCTAGAGCTTTCAATGTTTTTATACCTAACAGGTTTTCTGGACATGATTTAGTAAGCAATAAATCTGTAGTTCGTGTCAAGGGACCAATCGTAAGTGGAAGAGGCTGTGATACTTCGTTAATGATAGGTTTTCCTGAAAAGCCAAGGGAAATATTCTGTGAGCCTGAGAGGGGTGCCCCTGGAACTTCACTACGTTTTATGGTTGTTCGGCTTGCCCCTGTATCAAGTAAAATTTTTCTATCTTGGCCTAATAGTTCACTGTGTACATAAGGTCCTTCTTGATCTACAGGGACCTCGATAAGGGGTAAGCCAACTTCCCTCTCTAGGCTGTTTCATGAGTATCGTTGATAATCAGGATAGTCATACTGTGCGGTCTGGTACATCTGTTGTGTCGTTGTTTGTGTGGCAGCAATAGGCTGCGGTGGTGGAGCTGGCATAGACTGTTGCGGAGCTGGCATGGACTGTGCATGCTGCGGGGCTCCTTGTTGGTTCTGATCCTGTCTAAGTGGCCGTGGTCTTTCTTTTGTATTACCTGTGGCGATATTATGTTTTAAAACTGGACAATCGTGTACATAATGACCTGGCTGTTTACAATAGTTGCATGTCCCTTTTACAGAACCCACTGAAGCACTGGACTGTGTCATACCCTTTTTATGACCGTCGGCTGGAACTGTCTGGGAAACTAGCATTTTCATTTTCGTGTCTTTCATGCGTCTTTGCTCATGTTCTTGTTCCTCTCTAATTCTATTGTGATGGTACTGTAGCATTTGTAACATTTGTGACGGAGTGTTACCTTGCCAGGTACTCTCGAATTTCAATACTCTATTTTTAACTTGGGGCAAGGAATTTTCAACTAATTTTGTCACAAACAGATGTGGATACAATTCGCTACTTGCTTTTATTCCACTATTTATACCAAAACATTTTTCGAATCGGGCATAGAAATCACTAGTGTCCTCATCTTGCTTTTGTTTACAGGCTGAGATTGCACCCCAGTCTTCCTTTTTCGTAGTTAATAAACGTGGCAGTACCTGTACTAGTAAACCTGGTAGTGTTTTGGTCTTGTCCCCAAGCCCTGAACCTGGACCTCGAGCTTTTTCTTCGTTTTCTAATGCTGTCCAATCTATCTTTTGGTCTCCCACCTCCCAATCCTTTTCCTTGAGTTTTTCGTAAATGCCCGCAGGCATTAATACCTTCAATATTTTCATAATGTCGGGATAGGTATACTCTCCCATGAGCAACATGTCTTTAATTTCACGGTGGAAACCCGCTGGGTCTTTGTCATGACTGGGTACCACTTTCTTCATTTCTAATAGTTCTATTTTAGATATGGGTGTGTATACAAACACACGTTTAAACTGATTGTCATCACCTTTTATCGGGTGCACTTCGCGTAAGGGATTCTGTCTATCCATGTAATACGTCGTTCTTTCCTTGATGGGCAGTGAGACATGTTCGGGACATACAAAAAGAATGTACTGCTTTCTGGATTCTAGTATTTCTCTAATTAACTCAGTACCTGAACCTCTCCATTTATTCGTGAGTAATTCAGTCAATAGATCAGGTAAGGGACCAGGATCGGAGTGTTGGCTTTTATATAATATAAGGAGTTGTTGAATCATATAGATACCAGCTAAACGCTGTTCATCTGGGGTGAGGTTCGAAAACGTGTGCGCTAGTGTATCATCACTATATTTTCCGGGACTATCAACCCAGTGAACGGCTGACCTGGCTAATTCTTGTTCGTCCATAGAATCGAGTATATGATAACCCCTTCGTTCTCGGAGTAATTTGTCAGCGGCTTGGAACGAATGTTCGGGGGACCTTATATTTATTATAGGGGTTTGGAAATTTCTGCTATTATCTGGACGTATCGGACGTATCGGATCAGTAAAGCATCTAGTATTATTGCAAGATCTTCCTCTACCTACATAGGCCATGGTTTCTAACTGTCCTGTGGGCAGTTCTAATTCTTCCTCCTCCTCGGTTTGTTCAGGCTGGTCTACTGCTAATCTTTCTTCGTGTATTCGTTCTACTTCTTTGCGGATCTTTCGGCACATAGCTACTATACTTAATCGTTTATCATGTCTCCCCTCTGATATATTCCGACTCCACGTGGTAAGAATTTGCATTTCTTCCAGATTTACCCCTGGTCGGTCTTGATTTCTGATCACACAATTTATGAGGAAACGTAACAGTTCCCCCTGTATCTCCACTTTCTGGTACTCCATGGCTCGATTAATACTCTCAGAATCTCGCCCTGACTGGACAAAGTGATATATATTTTCTAAATGTGTAGTCATTCCTGGTAGCCTCCCTAAATATATTGCAGCTCGTCGGATACGTAATGATGCCAGCAGCATTTCGTCCTCTTTGCCGGGCACAGGGTCATATCTACAATCTACTAGAAGTTCCTTGAGCATGTCGGGAGTTACTAGTTTGGGCGTACGTTGGTGGGCTAATTCTTGAAAGGAAAGTTTATTTACTCTGGGTGGCGTGGAAAAAATGTTTGATGTACCTCCTGTAGCACCACCTGGGGTGCTGGATGTGAAAGGATTCGTTGAACGTGATATAGCAACCATAGGTGTGGATACAGTTGTAGAAACAGATGTGCTTGCCGGAACTTGTGTCGGAGTTTGTTGTTGCGGAGGTACAGACGGAGGAGGGTCTTGGCGTTGAACCCCCTCGGCAGGCGGTCTATGTGGCGCAGTATTAGCATACTCGGGAGCTGCGTCGTCTAAATAAGAGGAAAGAAAAACATCTTCTGCGGTTCTGGGATGCCCTTTGGGATGTGCGTTTATCGGAAACAATGGGGGTGGCAAGTCTTTTGGTATCTCCGGAGTAGCCTTAGGTAACCCTTCGGCCAGAAGAGGATACATACCATTCATAAGGGCATTTCTTTGTCTGTCTACTTGTTCTGATTTTACTCGAGTACCTTCTTCAATTAATA